>NC_062284.1:135916026-137166026 GCF_902655055.1 Lutra lutra
AAAATTCCAATGAAATATGAATCATTTCATATTTTTGGTAAATATTTCAGTAGGTACTTTAAACTATAAGGACTCCTTTTAAAAACCAAAGCACAATTTGGCTCTCAGTCGTGAGCAGACAACCAAGGATTGCTGGGACCCTGAGCAAAATCGCATTAGAGGCCAGAGCACAAACAGGAAAAGCAGCTAAAGCAAACTGCGCCGGGAGAAAACAAAGTAAAAAAGAACCATCAGTGATACACTTAGGTAGAAGAAAAGACTGTGCCCATGTTACAAAAACAGCTGTTACACAAATACATTAGTGTCACTCCCCCCAAAAAGAAAAAATTCGGAGAAGGAAAAAGAGTAATTAAAACCATGATAGGAAAATGAAAAACCCAATAGAAGTGTTCGAAGGTAAAGTGATGATATCTCTGTGAGAAGAGGTAAAAAGATAAAAAGATGGGAAAAATAGAGGAGAAAAGATCAGGAAATTGAAGGACCAGTCTAGAAAGCCCATTATCTGAATAATGGATTCTAGAGAGAGACAACAGAAATATAGGTGAGGAAATTAACAGTAAAATACTTCAAGAAAATTCTCTGTAAGTGAAAGACGTGATTATGTAGATTTCAAAGTACTCACTAAGTTCTCACCTCAAGCCACATTCCTCTAAGATTTCAGACCACAGGGGACTAAGAAGAGAGTAGAAATTTCCCAAAGGAAAAAGACACATCACGTACAGAGTATCAGGAAGCAAAATGGCTTGAGACTTTTTAACAGCAGTGTTGAAAGCGAGAAAATGATGCATAATGTCTTCGGAATTGTGAAGGTAAATCTCTAATCATTTTTATACCAAGTATAGGGATGGAAAAGAGACATTTTCCAACAACAACAAAAAAGAACCTTCCATGCATTCTTTTCTAAGGAGCTACTAGAGAATGCACACCACCAAAGCAAGAGAAGAAGCCAGCAAAGAGAAAAAGTGGGGTGCGGGACACAGGGACTAACACAGGAGAGGAATATGGGAAAAGCCCCACGAATTGGGAAGGGGGGACTCCAGGAGCATGGCTGAGCACCAGACCTAGAGGTTGGGCAGTTGACATCCGGCAGTATGACTCAGGGCTGTCATGGCCAACTCAGCTGCTGGTGGTGTTCCATTGATTTAACCTGAGGACTCACTGCCTGGGGGAGCCTGGTCCAGATTCTTATCTGCACTTGGCTGTCTTGCTCATGTGCTGATGAAGCTCCTTGCCCCGCTCACTGGATAGACAAGTGTTTGCTTTGCCCAACCCAGGAACCGGAGGTAGGCCAAGGTGAATTCAGAGCAAGGAAATACGGAGGCGCTCACGCCTGTGTATGTGACCTTATTTGGAAACTGAGTCTTCATAGATATCATCAAGTCAGGACGAGGCTGCGTTAGATGAAGACTGGCTCCAATCCAGAGACTGGTTTCTGGATAAGAAGAGGGAAATTTTGATACGAACACACAGAGATGGGAAGGCCATGCGAAGACATAAAGACAGACATACACAGGGCACATAGCCAGATGAAGACGTTGGAGTTAATGCTGCCTTGAACCAAGGAGCACCAAGAATTGCTGGCAGCCACTAGCAGCTAGAGGAGGCAGGGAAGGATTCTTCCTTCCCAAGAGCCTTTGAAGGGAGCAGAGCCCTGGCCACACCTTGACTTTGGACTAGAAGTCTAGTCTCCAGAACAGAGAGAGAATAAGTTTCTGTTGTAAGCCACCACGTTTGTGGTAGTCATGTTGTGGCAGCCCCAGAAAACTAGTATGCCCAACTCCATATGTACCTGCCCCTCACTCTTTCCGAACTAAACAGTATCTTATTTAAGAATGTATACATAAGGGGGCGCCTGGGTGGCTCAGTGGGTTAAAGCCTCTGCTTTCAGCTCAGGTCATGATCCCAGGGTCCTGGGATTGAGCCCCACATTGGGCTTTCTGCTCAGCAGGGAGCCTGCTTCCCCTCCCCCCCTGCCTGCCTCTCTGCCTACTTGTGATCCCTCTCTGTCAAATAAATAAATAAAATATTAAAAAAAAAAAAAGAATGTATACATAGGTGGTAAAATTATAAAAAGAAGGAAAGGAATGAATGACAGAAGACGGGAAAGGGATGTGATGAGGGAGGGACACAGGGAGCTTCTAAGGGACTGGATGGGGTACAGGAGTTTTCATCTCCTTTTCTTTAAACCATACACACACTCTTCTATGTGTATATACATTGGACAATAAGTTGGGGGAGGGGAAGAGACAAAACCAAGCAGAGCACAACCCTCAAGAGGTAGACCAGTTGCCCAATCTGGGAGAGATGGTACTGACTCATTCAAACTAAATGAAGGTCTGGGGACGGGAGTCCTGGCGCCAAGATGACCATTTAGCAGATCAGAGCCCCTTGTGCTAATGGAGATGAATAATAAATAAGAAATCTCAAAATGATAAATCATCAACGAAAGCTAAATTTACCATTATGACATATGGGAGTGTCTCTTCAGTTATGCCAAGTTTTGAGGGCCTGGCCTCCAGCTAAATGGTATTAGGTCAGACACCGAGCCCTCTGTGGCCATCCCCACCTGAATTATTTCTGCCTCTAATAACCTAACAGGATCTGGCCTTTTAGATGGTCTGTATGAAATGCCACTGAATCCCATAGAAAAGTCACTCCTCTCTCTATATTCATGCGGCTTCAACATTCATTTTGTCCCAGTTTTCCTTTATTCCTTTCAACATTTCTTTTTTTTTTTTTTAAGATTTTATTTATTTGACAGATCACAAGCAGGCAGAGAGGCAGGCAGAGAGAGGAGGAAGCAGGCTCCCTGCTGAGCAGAGAGCCCGATGCAGGGCTCGATCCCAGGACTCTGAGATCATGACCTGAGCCGAAGGCAGCGGCTTAACCCACTGAGCCACTCAGGCGCCCCTCCTTTCAACATTTCTAAATGTTTCTTTCTAACAGACAGAAGGCCCTAGGCCTAGGGTTTGACCCGTGACAGGATCTATGGTTATTTTTGTTTTCATTTTATTTGTACAGGTTAACTGATACTAGAATATTTGTGTTTTTCATTTATAATAATACAAAATTTCTTTTAGTAATTTTTAAAAAGTCAGTGTAAAGAAAAATACTAAGTAAGTGGTGTATAGTTGGTTCCTGATCTGGAAATAATCGTGAATTATGTCCATGGGTTATGGAGGTTTGGAAAACTGCCTATCTTCCTGATTGTAGCAAAACGTAGGCCCCTGTTGATGTACACTTTGTCTTCACCTAATATTCAGTTTTGTCTTGTATCTTTCCATGTAGTATGTATGGAAGGCCCTTAAGGGCAGAATCACTCGCTTCTCTTTCCTGCCTTCCCCCACCCGACCTGTTGACAGCTAGATGTGTTAGGCACCAGTGAACCCTGGCTGTGGTGTTCCTCTCTCTCCAGTCTCATTTTCTTGCCTGGTGCGCGCTGGCTCCCCTTCATGCCTCAGGGATGGATGGCACCGGGGGGATGCCCACTTCCCCCCTGTCCCGGGCATCCGTGGGATGGTAGTCTGAGGAAGGCACGAGCTACTTATTTAGTGAGATAAGTGACGAGCGAGGGATCACTTCTTTCATAGAGTCTGGTTCTGTGCTGGTACCCGGAGGGAGAATAGTATGGATTCCAGAAGACAGAGAATGGGGTTTTTGCCCACAAGGAGTCCTGTCCATCACCTTCCGGAGGAGATGATGGGACACACCTGCCTGCAACCCTTGGGAATGATTTAAAAGAAGCGTATAGTGTTAAATTGTGTGATAGTGGTTTTGGGTGCTGAAGGAATAATTCAGAAAAAGGGAGTGCGGTAAAGACTAGTCTAGGCATCTGGCAGGAATTGAAATAAGCCTGAAAGGCACTAGGATTCCTTTCTGTCCTCTGGGTGGCACAGCACATGAAGAGAGGTCTGGCTTTGGAGCCCGTCTCCATTCCTCTCTACCGCGGGCAACTGACTTAACCATTCTGTGTCTGTTTCAGCATGGGTAAAATTGGGAACATATTTGTACCTACTTCACAGAGTTGGTTTAAGGCTCAACTAAGGCATTGTATGCAAAGAGCATCGTTCCACGACATAGCAAGGGATCAATAATGGGTAGCTAGCGTTATTAATTTATCAACCATTCCATTTATTTCTACAGCAAAACATTATTGTTGGGTTAGTATTTGTCAGCGACTCCCAGGTTTCCTACCAGTGTCTTCAGTACCTTGGATGCTGAGTCCCCTGGCTTGCACTTATGCACGAGACACTGAATCATCAGAGTAACACTAATAGCTGTGGTGTCCTGAGTCCCTGTTAGGGTGTCAGGCCCTCTGCTAGGTGCTTTGTTACTACGTTACCTCTAATCTTTATCCCCGTTTTATAGAAGTAAGAGTAGAAGTGCAGAGTTTATGAAACTTGTCCAGGGTCACATGTAGAGTGTCAAGGCTGGGATTTAAATTATCTGCTTTTTGGGCTTTTTTCTGATCCATACTGACTCTTGTTACCGTCGCCCTAGACCCATTACATCATCCCAAATTGAACTTGGCTTCCTCAAAGGGCATTGCCTTTCAACTTCAATCAAGGGTGCCACCATTCTACTTGTCACCCACATCTGAAAGGCTGGGAACCTCCCCCTTGTCCATCCAACCTCTCCGTCGGGTTAGTCAGTAAGACTTTTAGTTCAGATTCACCTTTTCCTCTCTGAGCCCTCCTACCTGGCCAGCCCCCAAACCCCCACATTGACTTAGGTTGGACTTGTTTTCAGCATTTGTTCCGCTGCCCTACCTGTGAGAGGTGAGCTTTACAGAATACTTGGACGGACGTCATTAGATTTTGATAAAGCATTCTTAAATTTTCTAAGTAAAGCACAGTAATTTGTTCTTGCTGTGGCTATTTGTGGGTGGTAGAAGTTCAGAAGGGTCTAACTTCAAGGGTACGGAAGATAAGCTGCTGTGATTATAACTAACTTTCCTTTCCCCAGGGAAAGTGTACTGGGAGGGAACTACTCCATTCTGTTTTTAAAAGTAAAGCCTTTTTCTTTAACAAATGGAACAATTGGATAGTCATATGCCAACCAATGAGGTTGAACACCCTCTTGTGATACACAAAAATGAACTAAGAATGGATCAGTGACCTCGTTATAAGAGCTGAACCCGTAAAACTAGTAAAAGAAAACATAGAGGCAGATTTTCATGAACTTGGATTTGGCAATGGAATCCTTGATATTTCATCAAAAGCATGACCAACAAAATAAAAAACAGATAAAGTGGACTTCATCTAAGTTAAAAGCTTTTGTGCATCCAAGGACATTGTCACGTAGGTGAAAAGACAGCCTACAGAAAGGGGGAAAATATCTGCAAGTCATCTATTTGGTAAGGGTTTAGTGCATGGAATCTATAGAAAGAAGTCTTTTTAAAAATTATTTATTTATTTATTTGACAGAGAGAGAGAGAGAGAGGTCACAAGTAGGCAGAGAGGCAGGCAGAGAGAGAGAGGGAAGCAGGCTCCCCGCCAAGCAGAGAGCCTGATGCAGGGGTTGATACCAGGACCCCGAGACCACGACCTGAGCCGAAGGCTGAGGCTTACCCCACTGAGCCACCCAGGCACCCCATAGAAAGAAGTCTTATAACTCAAAACAAAAAGAGGTTTCTCTTTTTTTCCTGCATTTTTTTTTCCTGCATTTTTAAGATAACATATAATGTTGTTTCAGGGGTACAGGTGTGTGATTCATCAGTCTTACACAATGCACAGCGACCACCATAGCGCATACCCTCCCCAATGTCCATAATCTAGCCACTCCATCCCATCCCCACCCCCAGCAACCCTCAGTTTGTCTCCTGAGATTAAGAGCAAAAAGCCATTTCTTAAAAAGAGATACACAAATGGCAAACAAGCACATGGATATATGCCCAGCATCATTGGTCAGTAGGGAAATGCAAGTCAAAAAACCCCAGTGAGATACCACTCCACATCCTCTAGGATGGCTGTAATTTTTTTTTTTTTTTAAGTAAATAAAAGGGAAAATAAGTGTGTTGAGGATGTGGAGAAATTGGAACCCTCACCCACTGCTGGTGGGGATGTAAAATGGGGCAGCTGCTGTGGGAAGCAGCAAACATGGAATTACCATCACAACATAGTGATTCCGCTCCTCGGTGCATATCCCCAAGGACGGAGAACAGGTCCGGAAACAAATAGTCAGACCTATGTGTGCATAGCGGCACTTCCTCACAGTAAGCAAAAGGCGGAAACAGCTCAAATGTCTGTCGTGGACAGATGGATAAACAAATTGTGGTATATGCATATGAAGGAATATTACTCAACCATGGAAAGGCGTGCCGTGTGGCTGCAAGCTATAATACAGAGGAACCTGGAGAACATTATGCTACGTGAAATTACCAGATGTGTCACCTGTCACCTGTCCATTTGTATAAAATAGCCACAATAGGTAAATCCATAGAGATAGGGAGCACATTGGTGGCTGCTGGGGGCTGGGGAGAGGAGAGAATGGGGAATGATGGCTGCCAGTATGGATTTCCTTTGGCGGGTGATGAAAAATGTTTTGGGACTAGATAGAAATCAAGAGACAGAGCCAGAATTACTAGCTGGCTTCTGACTACAGCCTCTCCCCTTTGTTGAGGTCAGAGCCCGAAGACCAGGGATTTCTAACTCCAATGCCGTTGGGGGTCCAGCATGTGGGGAAACCTGTTTGAAGTCGCTGGATTTAAGGCAGCAGAGACTGGTGGGGACTCGGTGGAACTGGGCGGGACCTACACTGCCTAAGGCATCCGTATTCTGGCAGATCTTTCCTGGGCTGATTCTGGCCCCATCTCCATCCTGCCGTCCCTCTTAAGCCAGACGACATCCTCTTCACGCCATTCACCGTCTAAAAATCCACTTCCTGTAGCAGAACCTAGACGTCTTTGCTCCCAGCCTAGAATCTGTGAAGCTTAGCAGGTTCCATATGTACCAGGAAACTGTTACCCTCCTCCCACTCACCCCGTCCCAGCACCTAGAGTTGGCGGGGGCAGCTGTTACAAGACCAGACCCCACTGGCTGGGTAAGCGGATGGGCTCACTCTGAATCTTTGGTTTCAGGGCAGCTTAGAAATGGTCCGTGGCTGGGGGCTGCCTCGTACAGGGAATGGTGAGTTTCGTTAGTGCCACTGGCCCAGCAGTTTGAGTGCATATTTGTCTGTTATCTCTGCTGGCAGAGATGGGGAGAGGGGCACAGAAGAATCTGGAAAGAGTTTTGTTATTTGTTGAGATGGAGAAAATATTTTTTAAAAAAATCTGTCCAAGCCTTTAGAGGTGTGGATCCATTCAGCTCAGAGTGGGGAGGAGTGTGTCCGGGGAGTCAGAGAGAGGGTGTGGAGGGAGGACACTGAGTCCATTAGACCTAGGGAGGGGCTGGCACGGTTTTCTCTGTGTTTCCAGCACTATAGCTCCTCGTCATCCCTCTCCACAGCTGGTTTTCTGAGAAGCACGTAGGACACAGAGATCTGTGGCCCACATCCTTCCAATACGTAACAGTTCAGTGGACGTTTACAGGCTGGGGGCAGGAAGAGAAAAGTACAGCGTGTGGCTGACGGGAGGGACCTGCCTAAGGTCCTTGCCCTCAAAGTCACCTCCGAGCCCCTCCTTGGTACCCAGAGTGAGTACTACCATCACGGACCCTTTCTTTAGATAGCGAAAGAGTTTGAGCTGTCAGAGAATCTTAAATTGCAAAGACCTCTCAGAGAGGTAGAGGTAGAGCCTTCTTAAGAGCCCCTCAGTGGGAGTCTGTAGAAAACCAACCCAGGAAGGGTAACCCTGCCCAAGTAGGGCTCAGAACTCCTGTTTTCATTGTTTACCTAGACAGAATGGCTGGAGGAACTGAGTCAACCTTTTTTTAGTTGTTATTCTCTCTTCGATGGATTCCTTTCCCCACCCTCTCCACTTGGACTTGAATAGGAGGGCTGGGGAGAGGCTCCTTCCTTCTCTGAAATCCTGCGTAGAGAGCTCTGAATTCTGGGCTGTTCAGCGTCTGGCCCACAGGTGGCTGTGCTCACGGGGCGCCTTCAGAACCATCCTGCTTGTGGACATGGAGTTCTGGCTTCCACGCGGCCACTGCCCTCTCAGAGTTCCTTGGCTTAGCTTCCAGGACTTTAGTCAATTAGCGCTTTTGCTCTTTTTAGGAAGATTGGCCCCTGCAAGGGGACACATATCCCTGGAACCCCCTGGAGGTGGCCGCCTCAGCTACCATCCTAGGAGAGCCAAGATGGCTCCACACAGGGGTGCTTTGGTGTTAGAAGCCGGTGGGACAGGCCCAGAGTGTAACTGGTTGGGCACATTAGTTCTTTCTTCCTGGGTCATATCTGCAGAAAGCTTTGTGGGTGTAAACATGTGTGTGCCCTTTGACTTCTGTAACTTGTCAGCCAGTTCTCAGTGCCTGCGGGTGAGTTCCCAGGTCAAGGGGAAGCCTCCGTGCCCCAAGACATGTTTTCTTACAGGCTTAAGTAAAGTAACTTATAGAGGTTCATGGAAACTGCCCAGACACAGTCTGAAACCTTGGAAATCCACCATGCACCGCCATTCCTTATAGTCTGAGAGTGGTTATGGCCCGGGATGCCCGGGCAGACGGGAAGCCCAAGGCTCTCCTCGGAAGGGTCGGCTGTGACCTCGTGGCTCCTTCCATAGGGTGTGAATGGGCTGTACGCCGTGAGGGTAAAAAAGGGCTTTTGTGTCCGACTGCCTGCGTTTCGGTCCTGGCTTATTAGTTGGTATCTCAGTTTCCTCATCTTGTGGAAAGGATATGGCAATGGTACCTACCTCATAAGGTTGTTGTGAGCTAAAGATAATGCCTATGAAAGACTTGGCACAAAAATGGATGCATCGTAGGGGCGTCTTACCAAAACCGGTGGTTCATACCATCACACTAGGGTAGCTGCCCAGGGAGCCTGGAGGAGAGGACAAGAGTCTGGCAGGAGGGCTCTGTATTTGCTGGTTTTCCTGTGATTGATGCAGACTTTCTGGTTTCTTCCATGTCTTTTTCTCACCCAGTATTGATCCTCCAGAAGGTGGAGAATGGAGACCTGAGCAACAAGATTCTGAAGATCACTGACTTCGGCCTGGCCCGAGAGTGGCACCGAACCACAAAGATGAGCGCAGCGGGGACGTATGCTTGGATGGCACCCGAAGTCATTCGTGCCTCCATGTTTTCCAAAGGCAGTGACGTGTGGAGGTAAGATCCAGAGGCTCAGGGTCCGTGCTCCCCAGGTTTACTTTGGGTGCACACACGTTTTAGGACTTGGAGAACTGAGGATGCGTAGACTCCCAGGCACCCCAAATAGGTCTAAGTGACCCCTTCAGAGCAATCTCCAGGAATTCACAGGTTGCCATGGGACCGTTTCTAATGCCTTCACCTACCCAAAGTCCCTTTAGTGCTGTGGCAGGTACCACCTCTTGGTGATTGCTCTGTAGGAAAGACCAGTAGATCTCAGGGTCAGTGTGCACGCCCATCTCTGATGGTAGGGTGGTGAGTGCACCTGCTCATTCCTGGGAACCTTCCCCAGGGTCATCCTGGCTGCCTTAGCACCTGTGGCTGTGTACTGCTGGACCTGTCCCCACTGTAAGCTCTTCTGCTAATGCGTATTCTTTGTGCGATCTCTTTTATTTTGGTGGGTTGGGAATTTCTAGTTGTCTGGTTAACCTTTTAGTCGGGGCTCTCTCGGTTGAACAGTGATACAGAAATGGGAGAAGATGGGTCTCAAGCAATTACCCAGAACTGCAGACTTACAGATTAGACCAATCCCCGCCCCCCCCTCAGTAAATATCAGCCAATAGGTCATAAGGACACATGGGTCAAAAAAAATCTTGTCCTCAAATATAAACAAACAAACAAACAAATAAATATTTTATATATAGATCTTGTCCTTGCTGATGGGAAGATGAGCTTCTACAGAGCATGCGTCTTCATGGCTCTGAGACAGTAGCATCAGCACGATATACCTAAAGGAAGGACTATAGGTGACCATTGTACTTAGTCCATGAATTTGTTTCTTCCCGATGAGTTATAAAGTGAGCTTGTGTGTGTGTATGATGAATATGTGTATTATTTCTTTTAAGATTTTATTTATCTGAGAGAGAGAGAGAGAGAGAGAAAGCATGCACAAGAAGGGAGCAGAAGGGGAGGGAGGGGAAGGGGGAGAGAATCCCAAGCAGACTTTGCGCTGAGCACGGAGCCTGATACGGGGCTCAGTCTCACGACCCTGAGATCGTGGCCTGAGCCAAAATTGAGAGTCGGATGTTTAACTGACTGAGCCCCCCAGGCGCCCTGAGTATGTGTATTTTAAATAACAGCTTTATTGAGATTGTATACACATATGACAGAGTTCACCCTTGAAAATGTGTAAGTCAATGCTTTTTAGTAAATTTACCAAATTTGTTCCAATGACCATTGTCTAATTGCTAGGGCCACTGTAACACATTACCACAGACCTGGTGGCTTTAAACCATAGACATGTGTAGTCTGGAGGCCAGAAGTCTGAAATCAGTATGAGCAGGGCTCCACTCCCTCCAGAGACTTTAGGGGAGATTCTGTTCCACATAAGGATTCTGGATATTAGGACATGGACCTACATTTTAGGGCTGCCATTCCAACCACTACAACTGCCTCCTGTTTCCGCAATATTTTTATCAGAAACCCAGTGCCTATTAGTAATCATTCCTGAATCCTGCCTCCCCCTACCCCCAGCAACCACTAATTTACTTTCTTTCTCCATGGGTTTGCCTATTATAGACATTTCATATACATGGAATCATACAACATCTGGTCTTTGTGACTGGCTTTTTTAAATCACGTTTTCAAGGTTCAGCCATGTTATAGCATGAGTCAGAACTTTGTTCCTGTTTGTAGTGGAATAATATTCCATTGTGTGGAAATTCATTTATCCGTTCATAAGTTGTTGGACTTTGGAAGTGTTTCCATGTTTTGGCAATTATGAATAAGGCTGTTGTGGACATTTTTTGTACAAGCTTTTGTGTCAACACATTTTCATTTCCCTGGAGTGTATACCTAGGAGAGAATTTGCCAAGCCATATGGTAACTCTGTGTTTAACTTTTTGAGGAACCACCAAACTATTTTTTACCACAGCTATATCATTTTCCATTTTCATTAGCAATGTAGAAGGATTCCAATTTCTCTGCATCCTCTCAACACTTATTGTATGTCTTTTTAATTACCTCTTTGCTGTTACATATGAAGTGGTATCTCATTGTAGTTTTAGTTTTATTTCCCTAATGACTACTGATGTTGAACATCTTTTCATGGCTTGTTGGCCATTTGTATATCTTCTTGGTAAAGGTCTATTGACATCCTTTACCGATTTTAAAATTGGGCTATTTTGTCTTCTTATTTTTAAGTTGAAAGAGTTCTTTATATATCCTTAACATGTCTCTTATCAGATACATTGCAAATATTTTCTCCCTTTCTGTGGGTCTCTTTCTTTTCGCTTTCTTGATGGTGTTCTTTGAAATGCCAACATTTTAAATTTTGATGAGGTCCGATCTATCTGCTTTTTCTTCTGGTTGCTTGTGCTCTTTGTGTCATATTTAAAAAACCATGCCCAAGGTTATGAATATTTGTACCTATGTTATCTTCTAAGAGTTATAAAACTTAGCTTTTACATTTAGGTCTCTGTTCTATTTTGAGTTAATTTTTGTATGTGGTGTGAGGTAAGGGATTTAACTTCATTCTTTTGCCTGTGACTACAGTAGTCCCTCCTTATCAGTGATTTTGCTTTTTTATGGTTTCATTTACCCATGGTCACCTGTGGTCTGGAAGGTCAGATCTGTCATAAGAATACCTAACACTGTATCACAATGCCTACGTCATTCACCTCACTTCATCTTAATCACGTCAGCTTTTTTTTTTTTTTAAAGATTTTATTTATTTATTTGACAGAGAGAAATCACAAGTAAGCAGAGAGGCAGGCAGAGAGAGAGGAGGAAGCAGGCTCCCTGCTGAGCAGAAAGCCCGATGTGGGGCTCGAACCCAGGACCTGGGATCATGACCTGAGCCGAAGGCAGCGGCTTAACCCACTGAGCCACCCAGGCGCTCCAATCACGTCAGCTTTTTATCATCTCATATCACCACAAGAAGAAGGGTGAGGGCGCCTGGGTGGCTCAGTCAGTTAAGCGCCTGTGTCTGACTCAGGTCATGATCCCAGAGTCCTGGGCTCCCTGCTTTAGTGAGGAATCTGCTTTTCCCTTGCCCTTCACCCTGCTTGTGCTCTCTCTGTCACTCTCCAATAAGTAAATAAAATCTTTGAAAAAAAAAGGCAAAACAAGAAGAAGGGTGAATATAGAACAATAAGATTTTGAGAGAGAGAGCATATTTATATAACTTTTATTATAGTATATTATAATTATTCCCTTTTATTAGTAGTTATTGTTCATTTCTTACTATGTTTAATTTACAAATTAAATTTTATCATAGGTATGTATATATGTGTAGGAAAAAAATATATAGGGTTCTGTGCTACCTACCGCTTCAGGCATCCAGTGAGGGTTTTGAAATGTATCTCCCATGGATAAGCGGGGACTCCTGTATCTAGTCTCATTTGTTGAAAAGGCCATTCTTCTAATTAAATTGTCACCCTTGTCAAAGAGTAATTTGCCATAAATGTAAGGGTCTTTTCTGGACTCAGTTATACTCTACTGGTTTATGTATCTATCCTTATGCCAGTACCACTGTTCTAATTACTGTAGCTTTGTAGTAAGTTCTAAAATTATAATGTAGAGAGTCCTCCAACTTTGTTGTTGTTCTTCAAGATGATTTTGGCCGTTCTGGGTGCTTTGTATGTCCAAATGAATTTTAGGAGCATTTTGTTAATTTCTCCAAAATAAGCAGCTGAGATTTTAATAGGGATTGTGTTAAGTCTGTAGATCATTTTGGGGAGTATTGCCGTCTTAACAACAGTAAGTCTTCCAATTCATGAACATGGGATATTTTCCTGTTTATGTGGGCCTTTTCCAGTTTCTTTTAGTGATGTTTTATAGCTTCTGTATCCTACATCTTATTTTCCCACACATTCATTACAGGGTGAAGTAACTATTATGAAGAAAAGAGTTTTCTTTCCTTAAAGTATCTGACCAGATTTCATTAGGTTGAACTGTGTAGGGGTATTCCAGTATTTTCGACCCATAAAAACAGCAACTTCATAGGCTTCAGTCTACCACTTTCATTACTTGTCTATAGGCTGATGAGAATAGTTAATATATTAATTAATCTCACCTATTATTACGAAGAGATCTATAGATGCATTTCAGGTAGAAGTGTCTTTTTTTCTAAAGAGTCCAGACTGTAGGTTAGCTGGGCCCATGAGATCATTCAGAAACCCAGGTTCCTGAGTCCCCTGGGTGACTCAGTCTGTTAAGCATCTGACTCTTGGTTTTGGCTCGGGTCATGTTGTCAGGGTTGTGAGATCGAGCCTTTGTCAGGCTCTGCACTGAGCATGGAATCTAGTTAAGATTCTCTCTCTCCCTCTCTCTTTGCCCCTCCCCTGCTTGTGCTCACTCTCGCTCCTTAAAAAAAGGAAAAGAAACCCAGATTCTTTCTGGGTCCCTCAGTGTATTTTCTTGTCTGACCGGTTACATGTGAGTGACTTACTTCAGCGTTTGTATTCTGCAGAAACAGAGAAAGAGCTTATTCACTGCAAGCAGCTTGGCTTTAATTTGGAGATAACCTGGAAATGGTGCACCTCTCTTCTATACACACCCCATTGCGAGCTCTTGGTTACGTGGGCACACCTGGCTCCCAGGGAGGGAGGCAAACAGGATAACTGTGTGTCCAGCTAAAACTCTTATTAAGGAAGAAGGGGAGAATGGATGTGGGGGATAGTCAGCCATTTGCCACACTCAGCTTCCAGGCTGCCTCATTTCCTGCAAGCAGCGATGTATGGGAACCCGATAGATGGGCCTTTAATCCCACCTTCCTTGAACCTACTCACCTAAGTGGCTCCAAATGATCTCGTACCTTTAGCAGAGGAAGTCCTGTGCCTGTTGCTGTAGGTACAACACGCATACACTGGAAACGATATTTACCACCTACAGAAATGCTTGCGAGCTAAATGCTGTGCCTCTTTAGTAATCTCACAAGAACCCCCAAAGTAGAGGATATTACTTCTCTTTTACAGATGAGGTGACAGAGGCTGAGATGGTTTAAGGGACTTTTTAGCCAGGTGGTGGAAGCAAAGCTATTATTAGAACTAGACATGTCTCTGGGTGCCTGCGTGGCTGAGTCAGTTAAGCATCTGCCTTCAACTCAAGTCATGATCCCAGGGTCCTGGGATCGAGCCTCGCATCAGGCTCTGGGCTCAGCAGGGAGTCTGCTTCTCCCTCTCCCTCTGCTGCTCCCCCTGCTTGTGGTCTCTCACTCTCTGTCTAATAAATAAATAAAATCTTAAAAAAAAAAAAAGAACTAGATATGTTCTTAAACTTTGTGCTTGTAGCCCTGCTGCCATCCATATACTCTTATTCCTGTACTTTGGGTGGCCTCCTCCAGATGGCTGGCCTGCCATGCCTGGCGCCCAGCAGGATGTCCCAGAGAGGGCCCAAGCATGCCTAGGAAGTTGGACAAAGCTCATTCCCAAATGGACTTTTAATCCATTTACTCATTTAGGAATCATTTGTTGAATACTAACTTTGTGCCAGGTACTAGGCTGAGCCTGTATCCGTCCCCCACCCCTCCTGGAACTCCCTGGGATCTGGGGCCTCTCAGCCTCTGCTTTTGCTAGGTGCCCAAGGCCAGCTGAGTCTTAGTGCTTGTCAAGCATGTGGTTCCCTGGGCCTCTTCCACATGCTGTGACAGAGGCTATGTTGATAACAGCCAAGGTCCTCAGCTTCACGAGCTTCCTCATCTGCTTGGACTCAGACCGCCTCAGGAAGGGTAGTGGACAAAAGCTTTCCCTTCGGTTGTTCTGTGTAGGGAGCGCAGTGGTTGGTGGTCTCCTGTAATGACTTCTTGCCTGGTGTCTGTGGGATGAAGTGGAGGCATTTTAAGTTTTTAAAATTGCAGAAGTAAAATATGTTTGTATGTTCACCATCGAAGAAAATTAGAAAATGTGGATTAAAAAAAAAGGGAAAAAGAAATCACCCTTTACCCACTTCTAAAGATAACCTCTATTAACATTTTGGTACCTTTATTTCTGTTTACATCTTATCTGCCCATCCCTTAAAATGGGATCTTTCTGTTTCATAAACTGCTTTTGGAATACAATATAGCATGAGCATATTACCATATCGGTAAATATTTATTGTGTCAATATGTTCATGTATATATTAATAAATCATCATTCTGAATGAGGTCTAGTTAACAAGAATAGTTTTATGTTACTTTATAATTTACCGAGTGCTTTCTCATGTGGTCGTTCAACTAACTTTGCCCAAGATATTGTTTTTTTTTTAAAGATTTTATTTATTTATTTGACAGACAGAGATCACAAATAGGCAGAGAGGCAGGCAGGGGCGGGGAGAGGAAAGCAGGCTTCCCAGTGAGTGGAGAGCCTGATGTGGGGCTGGATCCCAGGACCCTGAGCCCATGACCTGAGCTGAAGGCAGATGCTTAACCCACTGAGCCACCCAGGTGCCCTGCCCAAGATATTTTTTTAAAGGTTGGTTTATTTATTTAACACAGAGAAAGAGAGAGTGGAGGGGAGAGGGAGAGAGAGTCTCCAGCAGACTCCGTGCTGAGCGTGGAGCCCAACTTGGGGCTCCATCTCAGGAGCCAGAATCAAGAGTCAGATGCTTAACCAACTGTATGACCCAGGGGCCCCTGTGTGAAAGATTATTGAACAGTGTGGTTTCTGGAATGTGGGGGTCACAGCTGATTACCAAGTGCAGAAGCCTGTTTGAGGAACACCTTCTCCTTTCAGGGTGTGTGTCTTAGAGATGAGGTCGGTTAATAAGAAAGCTCATCCCAGTCCAGCTCAGGCGTGGGTTTGCTGTGCCTTCGGCCGGACGCTATCCACTCTGATGCTTTTCCTCACTTTGAAAACATAGAACACCCCTTGCTGACCTGTGACCCCACCATGTGATGGAAAGGATTTCCATACCCCCAGAGGTGGTTAATTATCGACACGGGGTGCATTCCCCAGGGTTTGGGGCGAGTTTGCAAGGACTCCTGGGAAACCGCTGACAGCACTGTGGGGGCTGGCAGCTCTGCAAGGGGAGGGGCTGGGGCGGAGTTTCAGCTGAGCGGGTACTTCCAGGCTGCTTGGATGTGGGCTTGAAAGGGCATCTTGACCTTCTGTCAACTCTGGGAGGGCTTCAGCATAGGTCAGACCTGAGGTAAATCATGTGGACTTGTTCTGGCCCCCTCTCCCCGGGGCTCAGACCCCTCCAACGTGTAATTCTTTAGTTCCTTGCTTGGACTGTATTCCTGCCAAAGGAACGCCAAGGCTTCTCTTCTGTTACCACCTTCGGTTACAGAAATAGAGGAACATTGGCAGAGGAGGACTTACTGTTCACTCATTCCCAGAAAGGCTTCTTGCCTGAATGCTGGTGTCCCTCAGGCTCTCGGCCAACACTGCGGACTTTCCCTGAATCCCACCCGAGGCCTTCTTGTTTCCGGCCCTTCCCAAGGGGAAACATACAGCGTTCACTAGCCGTACGTAGAAGCTTCTGGAGAAGTAGTAGTCGTGTTATTTATCCCTTGCCGCTATTCTGTGAGGTGGGAAGTGCTGTCTTTGTTGCACAGGTGGGGAGAACTGAGGAACTTCCTTTCCCAGGGCCACGAGGCTGTGAGTGGTAAAGCAGACATTGACTCAAGTCTGTCCGAATCTTTCCTGAGCAGCGTTCAACCAGCTCCTCTTAGTTGTGGGGCCTTTCACATGGAGCAAAATGCAGAAGAACAAAGAAGCCAAGTGAGAGCAGAGCTACGGTCCTTGAAACCGAGAGGGGAGGAGTCCCTGGCTTCAACCTCTTCCAGGTGGCCTGGGACAGCTCCATGGAAACCGTCCCAGAGCCCGTGCAAGGACAGAAAGAGGACACCTCTTTAGATCTTTGAAATACTCTACTGTCTTTGCAGGTAGTTAGGCTCCGATACCCGTCATCTTAGCCTCGATAGAGGAGAGGGGTTCTGGGGGACTTAGGGTTTTAATTGCCCAGAGTGGAGATTGGCAGGAAGGCCAGGAGCAGACAGCTGGAGATGATTGTCACCGTGAGCTCGGAGTCTTGTCCGCGGCGCTGAGGGTTCTGAGTCCCTCGGTAGCGGCTGCCCAGCACCACCGCCGTCTGGACGAGTCACAGTAGCGGTTCGGCAGGAAGAATAACAGCGCAGTTCTCTGTATCCACGGCTGACTCCCGGGTACGCAGTGCAGCCTGTGGGCCTGTCCGACCATGCGCTTTTCCCCACACCCACCCCCCAAGTCCTTTACTGTGTGAGCGCCTGCTGTGTCTGCGGCCCTCTGAATGCAGAGATTAAACTACTGTCCCTGCCCTGGAAGAGCCCATAGGCTGGCAGACAGGTAACTGCTGTACATGGCTCCCCACACAAGGGTTAAGTAACACCTGCGAGTGTCAGGGAAGGCTTCCTCAAGTGCCCAGCGTGGTTGCCATCGGCCTCAGAGTAAAACCCAGCTCCCCGTCAAGACAAGACCTGCAACTGTCTATCAGGCTTTTTTTGGTGGTTGAGATACGTGAAGAAAGTGGTGGTATTTGGAGGACTCACCGAGGGAAAGCCATTGTCCAAGGAGACTGGCCAGGCCACCTGGCGGGCTGTGTGCAGGGATCTTCTGGGGCAGTGACTGGCCTGCTGCTCTTCTTAGGAGCCAGACCAGGCCATTTGGGATTCTTTGAGGGCAAGCCATGCCCTGTGCATTGCTGACCCCTGTTTCTGGATCTCTGTCTTTCCTTATCTAACAGTCAAGGTCCAGCTGTCTCCTGCCCCCATTCGGGTCTGGCCAGGAGCCCATCTGCTCTTTGTGCACTCATGGTATCTCTCTTGTGACTCATCTCTGTGTTCTAATTGACATTTTTTCTGTTCCTCTCACTGGCCTCTTTGTGGACAAGATCTGTATCCAGCATCCCAGTGCCCAGCCTTGACCTTGATGCATAGTAAATCTTTAGTAGATGTGTGAAATGAATGCATGGTGGTACATTTGAATTTGATCTTGAAAGACAGAGTTTATCAAGCAGAAAAATGGTAGCTGGGGATCTAGAGAGAAGGAACTGAGACTTGGTCCGGGGTCCATCATGACTTACTTACTCTGTGTAGACCCTAAACTTATCTGAAATTTGCTTTTGTCATCTGCAGAATTGCTATAATATTTATCTTGCAGGTTCGTAGTAGAGATTCAAGATGGTGTTATAAATGTCGTAGCTCCTCCTGCATCCAAAGTACCACGATGAAATAGGTACTGGGCCTACTTTTTTTTAAATTAAGTAATCTCTGTGCCCAACGTGGGACTTGGAACTCATGACCCTGACATCAAGAGTCATCAGCTCCATCAACTGAGCCATGTTTTGCTTTAAAATAACTTGACTTTGGGGCACCTGGGTGGCTTAGTCGGTTACGCATCTGCCTTCGGCTCAGGTCATGATCCCAGAGTCCTGGGACCACACCCCACATCGGGCTCTCTGCTCAGCAGGAGCCTGCTTCTCCCTCTCCCTCTGCCTGCTGCTCCCCCTGCTTGTGCTCTCTCTCTCACTGTCAGATAAGTAAGTCAAATCTTGTAAAGTAAAATAAAATAACATGACTCTGTTAGTTGGAAACTACTGATGAGTATTTTTCGAAATTTGAGATTTGTGCTGAAAATACAAGGAGAGCCACTGTTCAAACTGTCCGTGGCCTTATGGTTGCTTGTCCTGGGAGAATCGCTGTTTCTGGAAGGATTGAACACTACATGAGTTTTCCTTGTTCACATTGTGAATTCACAGAGTAATTATTCTAAGCTTTGTGCTCCCCATTCTCTGACTCACAGGACATTTGAAAGGAAAATTCTTCATGTGCATTTGAAAGGTCGGGAGGAAACTGAGGTCCTCATGGCTGACGCCCTGTTCTGCTCTTCCCGTGTAGGCTGCCCTTGTGTGACTTTCCCCTTCGAATTACACACGGTCTCAGTTAACTGATCGGGGCAGGAATCTATCCATCGTAGGGGTCATTTAAAGGATCCTGTGACAGGAGGAAAATCTTTGTCGTAGGTGGTCAGCTCTCCACGTTTCTAAAGCTGAAAAAAGGTATCTGTGACGAAAGCTGAAGTTTTCTTAAAATAGGAAAAAAATGTATTCTTGGGATGCGGCCTCTTCTTCCAGAGTATTACGTCAGCAGTAGTAACGACAGAAGAGTACGGCCGGTGAGTGCTGATTTAAACCCTCCGAGTGGCTCAGAGACTCTCACAGCCTCCTTGTGAGAATGGAGTTGTGATTTGCACTTTGTAGATGAGGAGTTTGAGGAACAAGACTTTGAAACTAAGTGTGCCTGACTCCAGGGCTTTTGCTTCTAGAAGGCAGGCCTCCTGGTCTCCTGTCTGTGTCGCATTAGTGCATCTGCTCTGCTGGTCTCCCTCCGTGCCAGGGAGAGTGTGGCTAGCTCGGAAAGGCCTCGTGAGCTCTGTCGGTGAGATCGCATCTGTGGCAGTCTGAGATGGCTTCTGTCTTCTTCCTCTCCTCAGCTACGGGGTGCTGCTTTGGGAGCTCTTGACCGGCGAGGTGCCCTTCCGAGGAATCGATGGCTTAGCTGTGGCTTACGGAGTTGCCATGAACAAGCTCGCCCTTCCCATTCCTTCTACGTGCCCAGAACCTTTTGCCAAACTCATGGAAGGTAAGTGACTGCTGATTGGAACAAAACTAGAGCAGCGCTTGGGTAGATGTTGGACGATTCGGCCGGGTCCATCACAGAGAGAGGAGAGGAAGTACAAGTCAGGGAGGAATCCCGTGGGTGGTTGGAAGAGCCACTTTCAGATGATGTGGGCACCTGCTGTGTTGATGTCACAGGTGCGCCTCTGTCCATCCCCAGGGACTGCAGAACTCCACCTAGTAACTAAAACCCACTACCCAGCAATTCAGTATTTTATTATCTAATACGAAATGAGAAGACATGACAGCTTCTGTTTTTAAGATCTCCAAGTGTATTACATCTAGAAACGAAGAACGTCCGAGAAGAGAACTCTAGGAGTCACCTGGTCAAACCCTGTAATTCCCTGAGAGAGAAATCCGAAGCTGAGAGAGACAAAGTGCACTCTGTTAGCCAGTGTGTGAGCTGAGAAGACGTAGCGTTCAGCCATCCCAACACCCAGTCCATTCCTTTTTATCTTTGCCTCATCATCATCCCAGTGACGTGGGGAAGGCTGGCTCCTTTATTGGTGGGAAGTCCAGTTACCACGGTCAGGACTGGAATTGTGCAGGAGCGTGGCAAGTCCTGGTTGGTGAGCCTTGCGCCAGCAAACCCCTTGGACTTGCTTTTCCGATGCTAAGTCGGCAGGCAGAGTTGGTTGGGGGCAGAACTGCTGCATCTGTTTCCACGTTCACTCTGGTCGTGAGCGTGGGCAGCTTGCTTTCCCCAGCCCTGTGTGTGGTTGCCGAAATCCCCGTGTTTCTGTTTCTGGAAGGAACATTGTGAGACAGTTTCCTGGTAAATAAGGTCACGTAATATTCTGTCTTACTCCTGTCTCTGTCCATTGGTGCTTTCTGTCTGCTCCCGTGTCCCACACAGATTGCTGGAATCCTGACCCTCATTCACGACCATCGTTCACAAATATCCTGGACCAGCTAACTACCATAGAGGAGTCTGGCTTCTTTGAAATGCCCAAGGACTCCTTCCACTGCCTGCAGGATGACTGGAAACACGAGATTCAGGAGATGTTTGACCAACTCAGGGCCAAAGAAAAGGTAAATAAAACAAGAAAAAAAGGCACGCGTTGAATCAAGTGGGCCTTCCCCACTGGGCCTTCTCCGCTGGGGCCTCTGGACCGATTCTGACACAAGCACCTTCCTGCTTAGTCTGAGGTAACAGCACCTTTTTCTTCCCGACGTTACGTAGAAGGAGGTCTCAGGTGTGTCCTGAAGTGGTAGAGACGTTTCCTTTCTTTCCGGGATTTGGCAGGAACAAGCTGGGCGTCATGAGCCCAAAGTTCTCCATGTGGAGTGTCTATTCCACTGTCCAAACCAGAGGAAGAGCACCACTGGGCAGGCACCAGCAGGAAATCGGAGAGGGTTCTAGAAACCTTTTTTGGTTCCGTAGGGGACTTCCAGAGTGGGGGTTACCTGGAGACAGGGGTGCTTCAACACTGAACACAGTCATCAGCACATCCTGCCACTGTCTTTGGTGTCAGAGTCAGAAACAGAAGATGGGCTGAAAATACTATGGTTCTGAAATGATAGGGTGTTTTGTGTGTCTTTATGAAAAAGGCTAAAGCCTGAACTGACTGAGGAGCTCAGATATTCTTAGCTTACTAGAGATCTGCCATTCGTCTTGGTGGCCATTTCTTACATGGCTCCTCTCTGGGCCCCCGGTGTCTGAGGAGCGGTCCGCGTCCACGGGGGGCAGGGGCGGGGGAGCAAGCACTTACGCTGCTGCTGCTCGGGCTGGGCTGGATCTAAGGGCTACAGCCAGGGACACAAGCAATGGCCATGTGTCTCTTGGTGAATTTCTTTTTTCCCTCCTCGCTGCCCACTCGGGGCATTTGGGGAGCAACATGATAAGAGGAGCTGAAATTATGCACATCTTTATGGCTTCTCACTTCTTTCCCTTGAAAGATGTGATGATGGAAGAACCTTTCATCCTTTTTATCCTGCAGTCTCGTGGCCCCTGCCCCCCAGCATGTAGGCGGGTGTCACCGTCTTTCTCGTCCAGGGCAGAGGGTCAGTGACTTGTCTGCAGGCACACAGCCAGTAAGCGCGGAAGCACAATCTTCCTCCTGGGTCGTCTGATTCCAAAGCCATCTTCTCTCCAGTATCATTGTTTGCCTCAACAAATGACTTAAAAATCATTTCTGAAGCTCATTTGAAGAGATAAACCTCTTTTTATGCCACATAGCACTCCTCAACCTGGTACTACTTGGCAAGTCAATGAGTGTTCCACAGGGGAATGGACTGAGCTCATGACAGCTTTTTGGGCCCTGGGTGGGGGGAAGGGACCAGCACTGACTGAATGATTGAAAAAGGCCATTCCTCTGGCCCCCCAGGTGGCTCAGTCAGTTAAGCATCTGACTTTGCCTCAGGTCATGGTTTCAGGAGGACGGAGCCCCACAGTGAGCCCCCCCACTCAGCAGGGAGTCTGCTTGTCCCTCTCCCCGTCCCCCTACTCATGTTCTCTCTCTCTCAAATGAATAAATAAATGAAATCTTGAAAAAAGAAAAAGAAGAGGAGGTGCTCCTGTTACTAGTGCTGTTCCGAGTAGAAGAACCTCGTGCTGCTGGCTCTTGAGGTTGTCCAATCACTTGATTCATGGTTTTCTTGCTTTCGGTTGATGAAATTATTAGGGTACCCGCCAGTACGAAAAATGGAAGTTGGATTTTGTCACGGGTAGTTATCAGGAGAAGCCAAACCAATTCTCGTAGCAGCCAGCATTCGGAGAGCACGTACTATGTGCTGTGCTCTGTTGTAAAGCGATTTATAGGAATCCTTATAAAATCTCACAGAATAAGATAGTAATTGTCTTATGTAAACAACTGTGATGTCAGTGCAGTTAACTCCATGGTACTTATAAGGTCCGCGGTAACTCGCCCCAGGGCCACGATTCGGGCAGTTTGTTCCAGAGTCCTTGCTTTTAACCACGGTGCCCTGATGCCTGTCCATGGTAAGACTCCTAGTGGGGCAAGTGAGGGTGAAGGATGATAATGAGCTTTCTCTCTGGGGAGATGCCTCTTAAGTCACTGTGTGCAGTGAGGTGATTTGCATACGAGGAGGCTGATCCCGGACGGGTGCTTCACAAGAAGGAGGACACTCACCATGTTTGAGAGGCTGGGGTCTTATGGTGCCGTCGGCCAGTATTCCGTAAGTGTCCTGGTTTCTCGTCTGAGTCAGCTTATTCCCAGCTTGTCTCAATTTACCGTTTCCAGGTATAGCAATGATGGATTTGTCTCTGGACTGGGGTCTGAGTTCCCTCAAAGAAAGGGGCTACAACCCACACCATCCCGTAGATGAGAGCAGGTTCTGCCCATCTAATACAGCAGTGGTACCAGAGCAAGCGCCTGGCAAAGACTGGGAAATGTTTTCTCTTCTCTTTGCTGTGCTGCCGCGATCCTTCCAGAGCACAGCGTTTTCCTTCAAGATGAGAGTGCAAACCACATGCCTCCGTGGAGTCACTCACCAACTGAACAGAGGTGCAGAAGACACGCCTCACTGCCTTTTGAGCAATCACTCTGGAAATACATTTTTATTTGACTATTAGGTGATACCTGGAGGCTGATTCATTTATAGTGGGCACAGTTTAAGTCACGTTTGGTTTAAAAACCATCCTTTATAGAATGGGAAAAAATGAAAATACAACCAAGTCTGTAAAATTTAAGTACATGATAATATTTTCTATCCAAACGCCCGTGTTTTTCCAGTCACAGGCAATTTTAATCAGTAACGTAGGAACCCTCAGCCCCCGTCTCCAGGGCTACCGTGGCTATGTCCACAGGTGGCCGGGCTGAGCCTGCCCTTCCTGGGCATCCAGCTGCTGGGGCGGTCAGGGATTCCTTTACCAGCCACCTGGGAGACCCGCGCCCTGTCTGGGACCTGGAGTATGGAGGCACCGGCCCTCGAGGGCCCTCAGCCTCCCCTGCAACCGGAGCGCCCCCCCTTCTCCGCCGTGCTTCCGCCCCTGCAGGAGCTGCGCACCTGGGAGGAGGAGCTGACGCGGGCCGCGCTCCAGCAGAAGACCCAGGAGGAGCTGCTGCGGCGCCGCGAGCAGGAGCTGGCCGAGCGGGAGATCGACATCCTGGAGCGGGAGCTCAACATCATCATCCACCAGCTGTGCCAGGAGAAGCCCCGGGTGAAGAAGCGCAAGGGCAAGTTCCGGAAGAGCCGGCTGAAGCTCAAGGACGGGAACCGCATCAGCCTCCCTTCCGGTCAGTGGCCGGGGCCCTGCGGGGAGCCGGGGACCCAGCTCCGCGAGGCAGGACGCTCTGGGTCTCAGATGGGGGCGGGCTCGAAGTGGGCTGGCCATTTGGGGGGAGACTGGCCCGCGGCCAAGCTGGTCCACACCGGGGGAGTTTCTGAGTGTCACTAAACAGACCGAGGGGAGGACAGACGGGTCGCGGGCAGACCTGACGGGCACGGTCCAGACAGCCAGCAGCCTGGTGGCTCCCGTAGAGGGCTCAGGGCTCTGCAGAATAACTCCTCTCAGGGTTTCTTTGAATAACCAGTTCTCTGGCCGCAGTGGAGAGTAGGATTCACGGGTAGGAATTTGAGTTGCACACAACCTTTCAGAAGCACTTTGGGTGAGGAGAGGTACATCTGTACTATGTTCAGCCTTGAGAAAATGCAAATCAACACAAAACCATGAAGTTAGAATCTTTGTGGGCTGTAATGGACCCATGGAGGGAGGCGGTGCTCAATGTGGGTTTGTTGTATTCTACGTCTACAAGGTCCTGGGAAGCAAGCTCAGTAGATGTGGGAGGAAACCGAGGGAAAAGAGCATCACTGGGACACAGTGGAGGATTTTAAGCTCCGGGGTGATGGCTTCAGTGCAAGCACAGGAATTCATCCCATGCAATCCCGTGGCTGGATTTGTGGGACATGTCTCCTAGTGTTCTCGTTGCACATTTTCCTGGCCGGCAGCACAGTCTGTGAGCCCCTCTGGAGCCTGTCGCGTGTGGTGGCTGCTGCTGTGAGCTGGGGAAGCTCGGAGGGAAGCAGTAGTTCCCACCTTCAGGGAGATCGCATCTAGTCAGGGGACCCCGGTGCAGACACTTGTCTGTTTATTACACCTCTTGATAGATGAGGACACTGGGACTTAGAAAACCAGGGCTGTAAGGTTTCCCTTCTTTATGCCGTACCATAACTGCCTTTGGAAAACACCACAGTTTGGACCATTAATCCCATCGTGCTCGCTTCCCTAGGTTCCCACCAAGGATGAGTCCTTATTACTCTGCTCTGCCTGCCTTTAGTGAGAAGCTTCTGGCTCCCTGCCTTGGTCCCCGAGAGAAGGGGGCCTGTCCTCATCGATTGTAAGAAACCGAATTTTAAGTTAGATTTCCTAGACTGGTCAGCAAGTCTCACGATCTTAAGAAAACTGCTATAAATCTGTAGTTGCTACACCTACCTGAGCTATAGATGAGCTTGACTTGGAGAGTGAATTTTCCTTCTCATACGTTCAGCCTGTTGTCCTGCCATCTTCGGGGAGAAAGCGTTTCCCAGGCGAACAAGTTGCTTCTTAGGAAACCGGGGCCTATCCCTCCAGCCTGCTGGGAAGTGTCACTTTTCTCGTAGGAACTGGATTATGGAAAATTCTAACATGCACGCATGTCTGTCTTTCCCCAAGCAGATTTCCAGCACAAGTTCACGGTTCAGGCCTCCCCCACCATGGATAAAAGGAAGAGTCTCGTCAGCAGCCGCTCCAGTCCTCCCGCGAGCCCCACCGTCATTCCTCGCCTTCGGGCCATCCAGTGTGAGACTGTTTCCCAAATTAGTTGGGGCCAGAACACACCAGGGGCCTCTGTCCCCTGCTCTGTCCAGCCACCGACTGGCCCAGGCTTGCTCCATCCATAACTTCTGCCACCTCTCCTCGGCAATGTGTATATACATGCACATATGTACGCAAACCCTTAGCCCTCCTTCTTGTCTCTCTCCATTAGCTTTATACTCTCCCTCCCCTACTTTTCCTCTTAGAGACCAGCAGAGGGGTTTGTCGGCATTGATGGGATCTTTCGTGAACTACAGAGCAATTCGGAAACTGGCGTGTGCTATAGGTAGCCTGGGACCTGGCCTGGGCTGGTTGGTACCCTGGCCTGGGGACCTGTATGCTCTCTGCCATGTTCAGGGCATCACTGTTTTTTGTTATCGTTCATGCTCCCCAAGGGAAGGGTGTTTTCAAAGTGTAGGTCCTAAGGAAACTTGCCACATACTTCGTGATAGGTCAAGTCTGGACCAATTATATTCTTAAAATTTTACAAAATTTACAAAAAATTTTAAAATTTTTACAATTTTAGTGTTTATTAAAAAGAATGAATGGAGTTGTTTCCCTAACTTAAAGTTAGAGATTTCATTTAAAAACAAACAAAAGACAAGCTCTGGCTGGCTCTCCGTGAAAAACCCATTCATATCTGTGGATTCCCTTTTTTCATGTGGCCACCGTTAGCTGGAAGCAATGGTGACTTCCATATGCTCTGTATTTTACCTCAGTCCCCTCACCTCCTATTTTTTTGGTGTCTGGAGCCATCTGCTCATTTAAGATACAAGCCTAGTCTCTGAGGCATTTGGGTTTGAACTTCTGCTGTAAGGCAGTAATGTTAGAAGAACGTTCCTCGTCTCTTACCTGTTATAATTCTCTAGGCCGTTCCGTCCCCTTCTCCTCCGACTCCTGACTTCCTGCTTCACAGCCTTGACCTCATTGTCTTCCTTTCTTACCAAAATTCTTCTCTGCACCTCTGAGTCTTCCCTTTCACCCTTACCGTTTTTTTTCCTTCCTACCTACCTCCTTCCCTACCTACCCCGAATCCAGTTCCACTGGAACAAAACAAGTTCTGTAAGCCAGATCTGTTTGGAACTCCAGTGTCCGGCTGGCCTAAGCACCAGCTTTGCCTCGGACTTGGGAGAATCGGGGAAGTTTCCCGTGTTGGGTGCTTTGAGAGCGCTCGGTGACTGGTGCCTGAGGACTCGAAGGCTCCACTTGGGCACAGAGTTTTTGACTTCTCCCCTGCAACTCCATATGTGTGTCTGTGTGTCTGTGTCTGTCTGGCGAGGTAGAGGCTAGTTTTGGGGGGACCCTGTTTATCTTTTTTCCAGGTCCCATCCAACTTTTGTTATTCACAGTGACACCGGGTGAAAGCAGCAAAACCTGGGGCCGGAACTCAGTCATCCTGAGAGAGGAAGGGGAGGAGGAGGAGAAGAGGGCCCCCAAGAAGAAAGGACGGACGTGGGGGCCAAGCACGCTTGGTCAGAAGGAGCTTGCCTCCGGAGATGAAGGGTAAGAACCAGAAGGAGGCGACTCCACTTAAAGACGGGTGCTGCCTTTTAGAACTATGAGGTGAAATACTTTCTCATTGTTGTGGGTTTCGTTGCTTTCTGAGAAATTACAAGCCTGTGGATCTTTGCAGTGGTTTTCCAATATCCTTGCTCCCTGGACCTCCCCTGGGAAGGGGCTCAGCATACTTCTGTGTATGGTAATTATTTTAGGCTTTTCGGGTCCTGTCTTCTCTTTTCCAGCTCCTCCTCTGCTTTGTTGCGGTGCCAAAGCAGACGCAGACCACGGGCGACATGTAACTGAAGGAGCGCACCTGTGTTCTTTCAGTAAGACTCACAAACACAGGCGGTGGACGGGAGTTAGCCCTCCTGTTCGAGTCTGCCGAGCCCTGCCGGCGTCTGGCTCTTCCCCTTCAAACACCCACGCAGAGCAAAGAGAAGGAAGGGCAGGGCTTACGGGACCCTCTTAACTTGGAGGCTTATCCAAAGCAAGGGCGGTCAGAATAACCCAGCGCTGGTAGTCTGTGCACTCAGATGTAACACCAAGGCCACCAGAACTTTTTTTTTTTTTTTTAAGATTTTATTTATTTACTTGACACCGAGAGAGAGAGATCACAAGTAGGCAGATAGGCAGGCAGAGATAGAGAGAGGAGGAAGCAGGCTCCCTGCCGAGCAGACAGCCGGATGCAGGGCTTGATCCCAGGACCCTGGGATCATGACCTGAGCCGAAGGCAGAGGCTTTAACCCACCAAGCCACCCAGGCACCCCCAGAACTTTTTTTAAAAATTTATTTAAATTCAATTAATTAACAGTTTCAGAGGTAGAGTTCAGTAATTCATCAGTCTCCTGTAACACCCAGTGCTCATGACATCTCGGGCCCCCAGAACTTCTTTTAAGCCCCACCTCCTAGCCACACTGAGTGTATGAGCAGCTGCTCTGGGCAAAGCATGAGACCCGGCTTTGCATCTTAGACGTGCTGGTCTTCCTGAGCCTTATGGGTTAGAATTTCTCAGGTCCTGGCTCCTTGGAGGCCGTGCCTCGTGGTGCAGTCCGCCGCAGCAGCGAGCGCACCTGCTGACCCCAGGCCGTCCCGGCCCGCCGTGCCTCGCCCAGTGGCCACGTGTCTTCCCGTCTGTAACTCGGGGTTCCGTCGGCACCTACCAGTGGAGCAGAGACAAGGATTAAATAAGTTCATCTTTGGGACATGCAGGCAGGATTCGCTGGCTCCTGGTGAGCCTGCGTAAATACGGCTGTGCCATTGCACACCTCTTGTGCTGTTTCCATGTCGCCGCTGAAGAATGAGCATCATGGTTTATGGTTCTTATTCTTGGTGTTAAAACCTAGAATCCCGTTTCTTGACTTTTCTGAATGAGAAGCAGCAGCAACCCCCTTCTCCCTTTGCAGTGACTTTCCTGAGCTTGTGCCTGGCTCTGGCCCTGGCTCTGGTATTCCTTTGACTACTAGACCATCTCAGGTCCAATGTCTGTTTTCTCCTGTCAGATCTGAGCTGAAGGCGAAAATGTCAGTTTGGTGCATAAAGGATTGACTCTTTGAAGCCAGGCTTTAGAAATCACTAGATGCCTTGGAATAGGGAAAGGGAAGGAAGGAAAGGAGGGAGGGAGGGAGGGAACGAAGGCAGGCAGGCAGGAAGGAAAATTTAGGTATGTAGGGTAAACTGCCTAAGCTGAGAGTTCAGTGCCTGAGCCCTCTAGGAATGGTAAATTGTTCTGCTGCGGTTGGTTCTGTAGGGGCAAGAGCTCCACAGTCTGATTGCGCTTGAGCCCTGGGGTCCAGTAGGGTTGTGGTGGGTCTGAGAAACTCAGTTGCCCTGAATCCCTTGATATTTCTGACTTTCGTTTGATTCCTGACAAGATTTCCAAGGTTGGCTGTGGATCCCAGTAGTTTCTATAGTTCTGTTTCATTTATAGAAAAATTTTTTTTGGTCTTGCTGGTAAATTAACTTTATTTCACATTCCAAAATATTTATTTTGGCATTTCTTCTCCCTTACATAGATTTGTCCTCAAAACTGTTAAAACAGTTCAAAATATGACTTATAATTGATTCTCAGTTCCTAGTCAAGAAATCACATATATTCCGTTCATTCTCAAGTCAAATGTCAGAAATTTTTGAGAGCCTCTGTATGACAGTATTTCTAATTTTAGTCCCTATCAACGGAAGAAAATATGTAACAGCAAGAAGCTATATTGAATTCAGTAATGTTAAGTGAATTTGCATCTCCATCCTTTTAAAAAAAATAGTATATATCTTATAGGAAACATATACTTGCTCATAGACAGCTTGGGTATGTGGCTTCATGCTGTCTCTGCAGTTACGCTGTGGCAGCTCAGGGACCTTTGGCCCACAGATTGGGAGGTCCTGGGCCCGTGGCAGCTTGAACACGGCCACTTCGTTAAGGTTCCCACATGGTGTGGGCTGTGCTGAGCGGGCACGAGGAGGGCGGCTAGCCACGTGATTGAGTCCAGCCTCGAGGGCTCCCATGTGGGAGAGGCTGAGTTGGATGTACCCACTGTCGCCCACTACTGATTTTCTTTATTCATTGAAGATCCCCTCAGAGACGTGAGAAGGCTAATGGTTTAAGTACCCCATCAGAATCTCCACATTTCCACCTGGGGTGAGTCTCATCTCCACCCTTCCATCAAGTGTGTTCGTAATAGTTCCCCTTCCATTTCCTCGTTCTCACGGCACACCCCGTAGAATCGAGCCTCATTATTGCCAAGGCTGTGCTGACTTTTTTCCTTTAAAGCAGTACCCCTGTGCACCCTGGGATCTTCCTGTGTTATTCTGACTCTCCCTTTCCTCCCTTCCCTGACCGCGCCCGTGGTTGGGATTCTTCCGGCAACCTTAGTTATAGGGGGATGACACAAGGCTGTTTGTCATATTTAGCACTGGCTTTGACTTTGCTAATCCGGATCCCCCTGAACCCAGAAGATACTAGAAGATTATCAGTTAGAAGTCCCAGGCTGTGGGTTGAGTAGCATGCTTATCTCTGACTGTGTATTTTAGCGGAAACCACTGGTGGCTGAATGTACTTGAATTCATTGGTATTTCTGATAACACTTGAAACAGATCTGAAATGAGGGGAAACGTTGGTCCTTCTCTCTCCCTCAGGATGGACTGGGAAGAGTGGGCTTAATCTGAGTAGCTTTTTCTGATCCTAAAATGAGAGCCACCTCTGATTATTATCCTGGTATTTCCAAGGTAACGATAACCCACAGATTTCCTCAGTCTTCCCTTTTTATTGTCTGTTAGAGAAAAGACCAGTGCTTCTGGGCCTCTGATTCCCCCATCATATGAGGGGGCTGGAGGGGTCCCCCCTCAGGGGGGACCCCTGAGTTACTGGCTTGCAGGTGTGAGCTCTTCACAGGGATCTGAAAGTGAGCTCCTGCCCTTTTCCTCTCCATTCCCAGACAAACCAGGGGCTCCAGTACAGCATTATGTACTCTGCACATAGGTCTGTCCCAAAGTGCACTGGGTTGGTGCAACCTTGTTGGCTGGTTTTTGTTTTTTAAAAGTGTCTGGCTTTGACAGTTGCCTGAGCATGCCATACGCCGGGAAGGAGTGGAGAAACGGTCTGAGTGGAGCAGGCTGGCCCGTCCGTGTCTGCCGGCTCCCCTGCCCGGGGCTTGCCTGGCATCGCAGTGTCCCCTGATGTCAGCACTGTGCTGTAGACAGTGTCCCGGAGCGATGGCCTCTTGCGGAAGATGGGCTCGGGCAAGACCCGGGCCAGTGCTGGGCAGTCCGCGTTCTTCTGCCCTCTTGCCAGCCTGCCTGCTAGATCTTTCCCCTGCTCCATAGCAGCATGTGGAGGGGTGGGTTCACGGCCCTGAGAGCATGTGTACTTCTGTTTGCGATGCGAGGGGACTCGGGGTTTGTTGCCTCTATGCCAAGGCTCGTGGGCTTTGGTGGAATTAATAGGCTCCTAGGGAGAGACATTTGCACAGGCCCGTGGAGGTGAGGGTAGAGTAAGGGAAGTAACCAGTTCTCACAGTTTCCTCGTTTCCTCCCATCAGCCTCAAGTCCCTGGTAGATGGTTACAAACAGTGGTCGTCCAGTGCCCCCAACCTGGGGAAGGGCCCGAGGAGTAGCCCAGCGCTGCCAGGGTTCACCAGCCTTATGGAGATGGGTGAGCACTGCCCTTGTCCGGACCCTCCCTGTTCCCTCAGGGAAATTTTGGTCAAGCTTCTGGGACTGTTTGAGGACTCCTGGTGCCCCTTCATGGGGGTCTCCTCTTTCCCCGACTCCTGGGCCCCACCTCCTTCCCTCTTTGCTTGCTCTACTCCCGTTTTGTTGAACCTTCCCCAGTCACAGTTTCTTCCTCCTGCTGCCCTGGGGCCTGCCCGTGGCCTCCCATCCCAGGGAGCCAGGTATAGTCTCCTTAGGGCAGTGCAGAGGGTGAGGCCTTGAATCAGGCACTTCCCTTTGCTGGGTCGCTTCCCTTTGTATCTTAATATGGGGAGTCTGCAAACCAGGAGATGGTGGCGGGGGACACTGTGGTCTTTCTCCAGGGAAGCTTTGCAGTTGCTTGGGATTGCTGACTGGGTAAGGTCTCCTCCAGGCTGTCGCTCAGACAGCAGGTGCTGTTCTCTCTGAAGACTTCCAAGGTCGTAGTGGGTCAGTTCATAGAGTAGATGCACCTTCACCCGTGGAGGGCATTTTGGTCCATTGCAGGACACTGTAGGACCGGTCTCTAGGCCATCCCAGAAATTCAAGGTCTCTTCCAATTTTAAGGTGCAAAAAAAGGAGGAATGTTTCTGTTCTACCCACTATTCTAGGACACTCACACTCTTCCTCTTGTGTTGAGGGTCCCTATGAAAGGAGTAGAAAAGTGGCAGATTTCCTCTTCAGAAAACAGGAAAGGAGGCTGTGGAATGGAGAGTGATTTCCTCGGGTTGGTCACAGTTGAGCGTGGAGGGCTAAAGCCCTGGGGGGTCAATGCCGGGTTCCTTAGACTCTTCAACCTTTGCATTCCTGACACTCCGCCAGGAGGCAGGGGTGGGAGAAGGACAAGATTCTCTTGCTGCTTCATCTCTATGTCCCGTGTCCCCTCCCTTCCTCTCGTCCGCACAGAGGATGAGGACAGCGAAGGCCCCAGAAGCGGGGAGGGTCGTCTACAGCATCCACCCAACCAGTCCTACCTCTGTATCCCATTCCCTCGTGGAGAGGACGGAGAGGGCCCCTCCAGTGACGCAGTCCACGAGGAGCCCACCCCGGTCAATTCGGCCACCAGTACCCCGCAGCTGACGCCCACCAACAGCCTCAAGCGGGGCGGCGGCCACCACCGCCGTTGTGAGGTGGCCCTGCTCGGCTGTGGGGCTGTTCTCGCAGCCACGGGCCTGGGGTTCGACCTGCTGGAAGCCGGCAAGTACCAGCTGCTTCCCCCGGAGGAGCCTGAGCCCCCAGCCCGGGAGGAGAAGAAGAGGCGCGAGGGTCTTTTCCAGAGGGCCAGCCGGCCTCGTCGGAGCACCAGCCCCCCCTCCCGGAAGCTCTTCAAGAAGGAGGAGCCCATGCTGCTGCTTGGAGACCCCTCCGCCTCCCTGACGCTGCTGTCGCTCTCGTCCATCTCGGAGTGCAACTCCACCCGCTCCCTGCTGCGCTCTGACAGCGACGAGATCGTGGTGTACGAGATGCCCGTCAGTCCGGCCGAGGCCCCGCCCCTGAGCCCGTGCACCCGCAACCCCCTGGTCAACGTCCGCGTGGAGCGCTTCAAGAGGGACCCGAACCAGTCCCTGACTCCCACCCACGTCACCCTCACGGCCCCCGCGCAGCCCAGTGGCCACCGGCGGACTCCTTCCGACGGGGCCCTCAAGCCAGCGGCTCTCCTCGCCAGCAGGAGCCCCTCCAGCAATGGGCTGAGCCCCAGCCCTGGAGCAGGTGAGCCCTGCCCTCCTCCTCTTTCCTCTTTCCTGCCTCTCTGCCCCGCACCTCCCCCCCCCACCACCACCAAGAGTGGCAGTATTGGAGTGAATGTCCTTCTCCTCTGACTCCGCTCACCAGGACATGCTGCCCTCCGCTGGGGAGGTGGCCCGGCCGGCTGCCCTCTCTCTGTCCTGTGCCTCAGTGCAGGAGAGACAGAAAGGTTCTAGGCAGGATCAGACCTGGGGCTCCGGGAGATATTCAGGCCCTGGGTCTTGGAGTGCACCGTGTGGTGCTTGCAGGGTACGGGTGGGGCGGGAGCCTAGCTCTGCTTGTTCCCAGAAGGGGAGTCGGAAGTTCCCGGAAGGAATGGCGTGCTGCCCCAGGAGGGGCATCTGGTGCCACGTGGCTGGGCTCCGGCCTGCCATTACTGCGCTGGTGCAGTCGTGCTCACAGGCAAGCTTCCTCCTGGGCGTCCTGCCCTGCATCAGTCATCCCTTACTATGGCTGACTCCCCGGACGTGGAGAGGGATCCCGGTGAACCGCTGGGCCCGGCGTGTGCCTGCCTCCTCCATCTGACACCGAGCTACCTGGCCATCCTAATTTCACATCGTTCCCACCAGCAGCCCCTGCCCCCTTGGGGACCTGAATCTGACTCTGAAACCCCTCTCACCCTGCAGAAGATGACGAGATGGTGACTGAGATTTGAGTGATACTTGAGTGTAAACGACAGTTATTTTCCCTTCCGCTTGCCCCCTCCCCTCTTTAGATTTTTTTTGCTGTGCAGATGTGTGTCCTCTTTGGGGAGAGACCTTATGCCTCATCTGTAGAGTTTGGTTACCTTGATTTGTTCCTGCCTCACGTGTTTATTCACTGAATCAACTGGGAATAAGCAGACCTTTCCTTAAGTTAGGGTCAGCGAACTTTCTTGGTAAAGGGCGAGAGAGTAAATATTTGAGGCTTTGTGGGTCCTGTGATGTTTGTTGTAACTACTCAACACTGCTGCTGTAGTGGGAGAGCGAGCAGTAGACGTGGCTGTGTTACACTGAAGCTTTATTTGCCAACAGAGGGTGGTCCGTGGGGCATAGTTCTGCCTTAAGCTGTTTCATTACAGATGTCACCTCCTTATGTCCCATGATTACTGTTCTAATCAGATACAGTGATCACAGCCTTCTGCTTCACTACTGTATCCCCAGTGCCTCCCAGCACACTGCCCGGCAGGTCATTGGTGCTCATTAACTATCTGTGACTCGGGTTGGTCCAGGTGACTAAGGATATGGCGGCTGTGGGGAGGGAGTGGTGTCTAGCTGGCCCAGGAATGTGGTAGTGTCATCTGATGCTTCTCCCTTTGTCTCTTTGACCAGGAATGTTGAAAACCCCTAGCCCCAGCCGAGACCCAGGTGAATTCCCCCGTCTCCCTGACCCCAATGTGGTCTTTCCCCCAACCCCAAGGCGCTGGAACACACAGCAGGACTCCACCTTGGAGAGACCCAAGACCCTGGAGTTTCTGCCTCGGCCACGTCCTTCTGCCAACCGGCAACGGCTGGACCCTTGGTGGTTTGTGTCCCCCAGCCACGCCCGTAGCGCCTCCCCAGCCAACAGCTCCAGCACGGAGACGCCCAGCAACCTGGACTCCTGCTTTGCTAGCAGCAGCAGCACTGTGGAGGAACGGCCTGGACTTCCGGCCTTGCTCCCATTCCAGGCGGGGCCGCTGCCCCCCGCTGAGCGGACACTTCTGGATCTGGATGCTGAGGGTCAGAGTCAGGACAGCACCGTGCCGCTGTGCAGAGCTGAACTGAACACACACAGGCCTGCCCCTTATGAGATTCAGCAAGAGTTCTGGTCTTAGCGTGAAATGGGCCGGGGACGGCCAAGGGGGAAGCAGGAGGAGATTGGGGGAGCTGGTTGGCACAGCCCTTTCTCAGAGTTGGACCCCCCCTGAAATCCAGCCCTACTTCTTGCACTGATAATGCACTTTGAAGATGGAAGGGGCGGAAGCAGGGCCACTTCAGAGGGTCCCCTGCCCTATAGGGCCTTTCTACCCACGTCCACTGGAAGGGGCTGTGGCTATCAGCTCTGGCTGTGTAGGGGAGAGAGGGGTGCGTGCATGTCCCCCATCCTCCACAGTCTTCCTCGCCTTTCGGGTGGCCCTGCGGGGTCACTCAGCCGAATTGGTCTGCTGCTCCCTCTCCTGAGCCCCCGGGTAAGCCCAGAGCCCATCCTGTAGCCCTCGTATTAGCCCTGAGTTCCACCTTTGCAAGCACCAGTCTTGGATGTTCCGTGATTGGTTTTTGCTCCTCTTCCACATCCTTCCCCGACATCCATGAATCCGCACCTCAGCTGGGGTAAAACAGGAGCTTTTCCGGGTCCTCAGCCCTTACGTGCCAGCCGGAGGACCGAGGGCATGGTGGCCCAGCGTGGGGCGCAGGAGTTCCCGGACCCGGCACTGACCTGCCTGTGCTTCCAGGTGCCCCCTCCCTGCATTTATTTGAGCCTTGCAGGGATGAGGGGACCTGCCTCAATGAGAACTGGGGGGAGGGGGAGGAGGAGTTAGGAAACCCAGAGTCGAGTGGCAGCCAAGAGGGTCACCGAGTCTGTCCTTGTTCCTTTTGGAAACATGCAAATAAGGGCAGAAACCAGCACCGTTGATGGCATCCATCTCCTACCTGGGGTCTGGACATGGCCAGACCAGTTTCTGCCCCAAACATGCTCATCCCAGGGATCATTTCTTGGGAGACTCACTCACCGGTGCCAGTTCTGAAGCCAGAGACGAAGTTCCTGCGCTTGTCCATTTTGTTGTCTGACCTTTATGTGTGACGCCCGCCCGTCCCTTGACCTTTCCTCCCATCCTGGGATCAGTGGACTTTGGGTTGTGTGTGTGGTTGGTAGAGACTTTGTGCCGCTCCAGAAGAGCTTATTGGTGGGGGCAGAGTGAGGGCTCCTGGACAGTGGGAGCCAGAACTGGGGGGATATCTTCTCAGCCAGGCCATCCATTCTGGGATGCCCTTGAAGGAAAACGGAGCCTTAGTGGTACCTTCCGCAAATGGACACGGTGAGGCCATGATGTTTGTAAGGTGCTCAGTGAGCCCCTAATGATTGTGCCCCAAGCTTCAAGCCCCGGGCTCTGCAGGCTGACCACGGTCCCTTGTCACTGTACACAGGACGCCCCGATGCTGGGCTCTGGACCCTGCATGGGGTTGGAAGGAGAGCAGAGGCCAACCCCTACTTTTCTGGAGTTTGTTTCCTTGACTTGAATGTTGAGTTGCTTCTAGAGCTTTCTCTTGTGTACCTTCACTTCTCCGCTTACCCTGAGGTCTCCTGTGTCAAGTGTGAACAGTTGTCTTGTGCGGGACACACACATGAACTTGATGGGGAGCAGAACCTTAGGTCATGCCTCTCTCCCCTCCAGACTCTCCAAACGTTGCTTCACTGTCCTCCTCGCAGAATAGTTCCCTGGAGATGCTGCCGGACAGCCTGCGGGCTCCCTGTGGTCCGGGAAGGGGAGTGGGGGCAATGAAGCTGGCTCAGGTGATGACTTTGGTCCCTGCTCTGTCTCTCCCTGTAACTGATAAAGTCCCAACCTGGGAATGAAGGAAGGGGTAACCTTAGCTTTCAAATGGCTCCTTGTTTGATGAGCTCAGTGGCGCTCATCAAGGGTGCCACCTCATCTCGGGTGGGAGGTGCGCTCAGTGTATTGTCCCTGGGACTTGGCTGTCCTGTGTCATCTCTCCTTTGTGCAATGAAGACTGCAAGGGACCATTTTTGCCTCCATTCCCCGCCCCCCGCCCCTTGGCCAGAAGGGGAAAAAATGTGAATCCTCTCCACAGTTCCAGCCCACCAAGTGACTCCCCTTTGTTCTTGATGGGGAGAGGGCCGCAGGTGGTCTCTTCCTTGCCCTTCCCGGGAACTCTCCATAGCCCCGTTCCTAAGTCACTAATGCATTTGCAAACTCTTGGCTCCGCTGAATGGCCCCTCGGCGGGGTGCAGCCTACAGCAAGATTCAAACCCGCTGGCTCTGGGCCGCGCTCTGCACGGTGAGGCAACTGACGGTTCTCTACTTTTCGTTGTTTCTTGGGGTGGTACCATCTCTGTTGGGAGCGGCAGCATGACTGTTGCAGTGCTGGCTGCATGGCGGCCCCTTGGCCTTGCGTGAGAGGTGGAACCCGTTTCTCACTCCCCACTCGGAGGGAAGGCCGGGGACGCCTGGGTCCGCTGAGGGTAGAATTGCACGTGCGAGAGGCAGAAGCAGGTTTAGTCTGAAACGGCTTCGGGGAGCTCGCCCGGGGACAGAGGAGTTCCTTCTCAGCTCCTCCAAACCCTGTCTCTGATGGGCCCCTGCCCGCTGCACACACTCTCTCTCTCTGTGGGGCGAGGCTCGGTTGAATACGGATCCTGTGTAGTCATGGGTTTGAGTTGCTTTCTGTCCACCTCGGCTCCCCGGCCTCTGTGGCCGCGGTCAGGAGCAGGCCTTGAAGCTGGGGTCAGCCCCGGCCGTGGCATTAGCCAGCATCTCCTGTTCTCTTTCCTTCTCTTTCCTCAGGAACACTTACCCTCTGCTCTTGGCGGGTGCTCACTACCTAGAATGTGGTGGCGGGAAGCAGGTCGTGCTTTCTGCTCCTCCTCCCCAGATCCTTCCACGGATTCTAGACAGGATTATCCTCTCTTTACCCCCTTGGGGATCCAGGCCATTGCCAGGGCCTGAGTGGATGTCCCCACTTTCCCCGAATGTTATTTCTGAGAGGCTCTGGAGGTGGTCTTCACCTCGCATCCTGTAGTCCCCCCGGGTCCGGGGGTGGTGGTGACGATAGCTCACAGGGGTCCACTCAGAATGATGCTAACCTTTCCTCCCGGCCTTTACAAGCTTGCATCATTGTCCTGATACACTTGCTGGTACAGAGGAGGAAGCGCTTCAGGAGGAAGACATTCAAGGGAAGAGAAATTGAAAAGCTGTTTGGGCTGGCTGCTGAGTTGGGCACCGAGCTCTTGGGCCCTGAGCAAGGTGTCTCTCTCCCACTTTCTGCTTTGCTCTCTGGCCTCAGGCTTGGTCTTTCGCTCCTCTCACATTCCCTTCCTGTTACCCGCTTCCCTGTCAAGGCCTTGAGGACACGTATCCCAGCAGGTCAGCGAAGCCCTCCGCTCCCTGACGACCATCGGGACGGACTGCTGGCTTCAGCAGTGTGGTTCTCACCACTTCTGCCTCTGAGGGACTTGCCTCCTGTTCCTTCCTTTGGTTTCTGGAAGAGTAGTGCTTTGGAGTTGGCTTAGTCTGGGAGCCATGGTCAGGCGTGTGTTCTTCCACATTTATGTGGCACCTGGTGTTTGTAAGCGCCCTTTCTACTCCCCCCACTTCACTTGTCCTGCTGGTCCTCACTGTCACCGTCTTAGGAAGGAGGACCGAGGAGACGGGGAGGCCGGAGGCAGCGTCAGAATGACAGTTTGGGGTCTCAGATTTTTTTAGGAGTCATTCCCAGAGTCTACTTTGTTCAGAGACTGGAATTGGACCAGTTCCTGGAAGAAAGTTTTTGAGAAGGTCCGCCAGCCCTTGAGATCCATGTCCCGGTGTGAGGCTCTTTACAAGGCCCCTATTCCCTCCGGCCATGGTTGCTCAGGGACACAACAAGACACCCCAAGGGCACCCAGGTGTGGGTTATTGTCCACGCTCTTGCTCCTCAGTTCCCACAGTGGAGGCCCCCTCCTCCCTCTGTCCCCCTACAAGCGGGAGACAGCGCCCGAGCATTGCTAACTCTTCCAGCACACGTTTCACAAAAGCAGAGAGCAGTGGACTCTGAAGGCTGGACAGCTGTGAAGGGGATGTTTCAGGGAGCCTTGACCTTTTCTCCCGTGTTTAATTAAGCCTGTGCTTTTGACTCAGGTAGGGGAGGGCCCCCCTTCAGGCAGGTGAGAAACACTCCGTTGCCTCTTGAAGGAATTTGGGGAAGAAGCAGATTTGTCCTTGCTGTAGTGCCAGGCTTTTCCAGAAAGCTCTGCCAGAGTCTATGGTGTCCTGGGTCAGAGGTGAGAGCAGCCCACAGCACGTTGTTTTCCCAGGTGACCGTCGTGGCAGGAGTGGCAGACTAATGGTGACCTGAGCTGTCTCCATACTAGCTTACTAGCTATGTGGAGTTGCAAATGTTTCTTCCCCTCTCTGGACCTCTGAGCCCAACCAGGAACTAAGGGGGATGCTACCTTCCCTACCCGAAGCACGAAAAAGCCCTTTAACTTCAAAATGTGTGATTCTGGAACCCAGGGTCCAGCACCGAGGAGCCTCCCCTTGCTGGATCGCTTCTCTTTGCGGAGAAAATGTGTGCGTGCGTGCGTGTGTGTGCGTGTGTGTGTGCATGCGCGCGTGTGTATGTGTGCGTGCGTGCGTGTGAGTGGTTGCAGGTCAAAACCAGTCGAATCTTGGCAGTTTCCTTTGGTTCAGCATGCTGGGCCACCTGCCTCTCCCCTTGGCTTCAGGCCTAGGGATGAGTTCTTGTCAGGCTACTTTCATTCCTCGCAACACAATCCCAAATGCTCCCTTCTTTCAGACGAATCCTTGCTCTCTTAGATCAGGAATTCAGATTAGTGAAAATCCACACTAGAAAGGAAAACGCGTTGCTGTGCTGCGAGTCCTCGGTCCCTAGCTCCTCCCCTGCCTGGCCACCCGGGCGCTGCCCATCGCGGGCACTGGTGTTTGAAGGCAGGACGCAGAGACCCGAGTCCTGGCTAATGAAGCGAAGTCCCGGGATTTAGGTTCCTAGTTAAGCTGACCCCGCTCTGGGCATCTGGTTGGCTGTGCAGGCCGGGGGAGCCTCTCATCAGCCTCTCCGCTTGCTGACTATTTCCCATTCGTCCCGGTGAGACACCGGGAGCAACTCCCTCCTTTGTTCATTTCCTGTCTTGGGCCCATGTCCTCCCAGGCTGCTCAGGGAGCCCTAGGGGTAGTCGTTCTGAAGGTTGGGCTCCTTGCTTAACTTAGAGCCAGGAGGACTGGCCTTCCTGATTCTTCCTGCCTGTGGCTCCCTGCATTCCCCGCCTATAGCCTTGCCCTGGGTCCCTTGGTCACCGCTGCAGTGAGACCAGAGAAAAGCCCTTGTAGTGAGTTACACTCCCTCGGTCCCCAGCTGTAGCAAAGAAGGGAGGTGACGAACTCGTCAGCTTTCTCCTCTGAGTTTTCTCACTGTCCACCCTAAACACACAGACTCGCACACTCACATGCTTGCACACAGATTTAAACTGAATTTTCTGGAGGATTAAGGAAAGAGGTTGGTGATGGGTTTTACTTGGTTTGCAGAAATGCCTTCTTTGGGATTTTCCTCCCTGTTCGAGCCTTTGAGTCTAGGTGAAAAAAGTGAAAGTTCACATTTGTGTTCGTTTTGTTTCTCTGGAATTAGCTATTCGTTTTCATCCCTAGGCTCCAGTGTCTTGTCCACACGTCCTGACCCTGTGTCCTTGAATTCCCATTTTGCTTTGGGATTTAAGTTATTGTAATTTGTCAACAATATTTAAGACTAGAAAAGCCCAGAAGGAAACTTACCAGGTTCTTTTCTTTGGCTTTTTTTTTTTTCAAGGTACTGTAAGTTGTTAACTAGGGATGCCAAGCAGGCTTGGTTCAATGGCTAAACCTCTTACCGTATTACAGTGTAATGCTGATTCAGCCTGGTCCCGCCACCAGAGCACACACAGACTTGAATAAAACTGTTACAACAATGACCTCTGGTTTGCCCTGTACTTTGTAAGCTTATCCTTTCCCCTCTTTTTAATTAAACAGTATGTCCAAGGAACTGGCTCTTTCTGGGGAATTTCCGTACGTAGGAAAAATAAAAGCTATGTCTATGGTGCAGGAAAGAGGAGGTGGGCGAGGAGGTTCCCCGGTGCCCCTCCCGCACCTCCCCACCCCCCGCTGGACTACAGGGGCACTTCCAGCACGTGGCGCTGAGAACAGCACCGCCCAGAAGATTCAGTCTCTTCTCACAGCTGACTTGCACGGGCCACGGATTTGGACCTTCAGAGCCCCCTGTGCCGTCTCCCAGCCCTATCACCCTCCCCTCTGATGTTCCTGGTGAAGCGGTAAATGGGGCCAAGAGGAAGTAAAGGGGGTGTGCGGCTGTGAGGGGAATCTTGGGTTCTTTGCTGTCTTGATACTCTCAGGGGCACTTGGCCAGCTGTGTGCCCTTGGACAAGCCGCTTCACCTCTCTGGGCCTCTTCTGGAGAAAGCTGATCACCAAGCCGCCTCCGTGCTTCCGCTCCCAGGATTACAAACTGGATGGGGATGAGGGTAAGAGCAGATGGGGGAGGGGCGGCGGCGCACACGGGGGCTACTGCCTTAGTCCCCTATTTCGCCATTCAGCTGCACGTGGAAGACGGCCTGTGGAAACTTTGATAGGGACACTCTCCCGCTTTGATGCTGCGACTTCGTATCTCATGCCTTATGGCTTAGCTCCATCATCTGCAACCCAGGAGGGCTAATGGAGGCGGGGTTCTGTGCTGGATACTGAGACTGAGAAGAAAGAGGACGTCAAGGGGGGGTTTGCCCAGGGCCTACGTCATCTTTGGAAGGCAGATTGAGCAAAGATGAAAAAATGACCAAACTCCTTGCTGGAGAAGATGCCATGAAAGAGACCAGATACCCTGTGCAAGGCGTGGAACTCGCTCCATGTCTCTGGAAAGCAGTTTGGCCATGTGGCATTAATTCCATAAGAGGGGCCGAGAAATTGCATTTAGTAATTAACACTAGCTACAGTGTGCCAATGTGGGTTAAGACTTGACCTATGTTATCTTATTCACAACATCTCAACATCTTTAAGAGCCGACTCCGTTTTATCTCCATTATACATCGAGACAAATGAGGACCAGAGTCAAGTAACACACTCAAGGCCACCCAGCTATCAAATGGGGAGCTGGGATTTTTTCCGAGTCTAGCATCTCCGCTCGTATCACTTTGTGGGGCTCCTGGGTGGCTCAGGTGGTTAAGCGGCTGACTCTTGATTTTGGCTCAGGTCATGATCTCAGGGTCGTGAGATTGAACCCCCCCTTGGCTCCCTGCTCAGCAGGGAATCTGCTTGTCTCCCTCTCCTCTGCTCCTCCCCCTGCTCACTCGCTCTCTTAAATAAATCTTAAAAAAAAAAAAAAAAAGTGTTCCTTACTTTGGGAATTTTAAGAATTTTTTCTTATGGTGAATATATGTTACTTCTACATGCAGTGAAAGAATGGTGAATTCCGAAATTTGGGGTATATTCCCAGATACCAGGTTCTCCTGCAGATGTTCCAGAAGTCTAGGCCACTTGCTTCAGGGCTGCTGCCTGACTTGAGCGATAGAGCAAGGTGACTGCAGACCAGGGCCAGGACCAGGACAAGCTTCCAGGTCCTAATGGAATCTCCCCTGACCCCTCTTCTCATTTCTTCCTCCCAACTGAGCGATGATGCTGAAACGGTGAGTCACCTGCAAATTGCAAGCGGAACCTAGTGAGGACACATGAACAGAGAAAGTTCTGGAAGGAAATAGCACGGAAGTCTCCTAGAAGGCATGGTTAGGAATGCCAGGTCCCGGGCCGACACACGGTACGCTCTTACATTTGCAACACACGCACACAACCCTTGGCGCCGGAGTTGGGCGGGGGTTGGATACAACCACACCCTGTTGACTTGACTGTGGAATGTGCTTCATTCAAGGCTGCGACCCTGTGCTAATCCCCTCCGGGATCCTTGCAGTCCCCACCCAGTCTAGTCCGACCAGCTCAGGCTGGGGAACGTGTTTTGGCCTAGGTGGGTGGAGTCGGGGGTTGTCTGCTGCTCAGCCTTGCTCCTCCTCTCAAGACGCTGGTCACACGGTGGCCACCCAATCAGGAGAGCCTCTCGCACAGTCTCAAAGGGAGATGCTGGAGGGTCCTTTGTGAGCAAGGGAAAAGGGAAGGGTTGGGACAGATCCTCCCAAGGAAATGTGCTCAGGGAACACAGGTCTGGTCACGTTACACCCCAATATCTGTAGGAAGAGACCCGCCTTCTTTAGCACAGCCTTGAGGGCGCTCAACGATCAGGTCCCAGCCTACCTTCCCAAGCTCCTAGCACGATTTCCCTGCCCCCAGCTTCGCCTCATCTAAGACTGTACCCTTCTGGGTTTCCCTAAGATTTGATCTTCCAGCTGAGGCCTCCTGCTGGAGGGACCATTATCTTCTTTCTGAGCAGGGGCTCTGCTACTTTCCCAGGTGTCTAAGCAGACTGTAGCCTGATTAAGTGGTTGGCAAATTAAGGGCTTGAATTTGGGGTGGGAGGATGCCAGGGATCCTTAGGCCAGGGAAGGAGCGAAAGAGAAGAAAGGAAGAGAGACAGGACCCTGCCTTCTGGAAGACCACGCATTCCCTGGAGAGACAGAAGACAGAAGATGCCAGGAGGCTCTGATGCAGGTTACCAAGCACAGCAGGACTCCTGTGACAAAGGCAGTGCTGGGGGCCACGGTCAGCGAGCAGCGGCCAGTTAAAGAGACATCGACTCCCATCTTGTTCTGTGCTTTACCCAACCTGAAAAGAGAAGACTCATCCTTCTGACACATAATGACAGAGGGCCTACTCAGGCCTGCGATTCAGTGTGACCAGCAAATTCCAGTTCTGTTCGGGCCCAGGCAGGTCAAGGAGGAACGCGTTCTTGAGATGATGGAGATGTGGTAGGGGTCAGCGGTGGACGGAGAGGCCTGCCCCGCCTGAGGGCAACCACTTAAGAAAAGAGCGCATGAACACATCCCCTCTGTGCTTTAAACTTCTTGAGAGTGAAAGAACAAGACAGAAAAGAGCTGCTGCCTTTTTAGGAATTCACAGTGCAGTGGGGAAAATCACAAGAAGGGCACTGCGGGGGGGTACTCCGAGATGGGGGTATGGGGGAGAGAGGGGGGAAGCCATGTCTAAGCTGAGGCCTGAAACGGGACTAAGACCGACAGAGTCCCTGGGTGGTGACAGCTGGGCAGCTGGGATCCCAAGGATTATTCCAGCAGCCCTTGTTTTTTGTTTTTAATTAAAATTCAATTAGCCAACATATACTACATCATTAGTTTTTGATGTGGTGTTCAATGATTCATTCATTGTGTATAACACCCAGTGCTCATCACCACACGTGCCCTCCTTAATACCCATCACCTGGCTCCCCCCCAACCCCTCTCCCTTCTGTAACCCTGTTTGTTTCCCAGAGTCGAGGGTCCCTCATGGTTTGTCTCCGTATCTGATTTCTTCCAATTCAGTTTTCCCTCCCTTGCCCTGTGGTCCCCCATGCTATTCCTTATGTTCCACATCTGAGTGAAACCATATGACAATTGTGTGTCTCTGCTTGACTTACTTCACTCAGCATAATCCCATCCAGTTCCATCCATGTTGATGCAAAACCTGAGGATTCATCCTTTGTAATGGCTGAGTAATATTCCATTGCACATATGGACCATATCTTCTTCTTTTTTTTTAAAGATTTTATTTACTTATTTGACTGACAGAGATCACAAGTAGGCGAAGAGGCAGGCAGAGAGAGAGAGAGAGAGGAGGAAGCAGGCTCCCTGCCAAGCAGAGAGCCCGATGCAGGACTCGATCCCAGGACCTGGAGATCATGACCTGAGCCAAAGGCAGAGGCCTTAACCCACTGAGCCACCCAGGTGCCTCTGGACCACATCTTCTTTATCCATTCATCTGTTGAAGGGCATCTCGGATCTTTCCACAGTTTGGCTATTGTGGACACTGCTGCTATGAACATCAATGTGCAGGTGCCCCTTCTTTTCACTACATCTGTATCTTTGGGGTAAATACCCAGTAGCGCAATGGCTGGGTCATAGGGCAGCTCTGTTTTTGACTTCTTGAGCAACCTCCGTACTATTTTGCAGAGTGGCTGCACCAGCTTGCATTCCCACCAACAGTGCAAGAGGGTTTCCCTTTCTCCACGTCCTCGCCAGTATGTGTTGTTCCCCGTCTGGTTCATGGAGCAGCCCCTGCAAAGGGGGCTTTCCATCGTCTGCCAGTCCACATTCCTCCCCTCACAGGGCATTCTGTTCTTGTAGCCTTTTCTTTATCATAAGTGTTGGGCTTAGGTGATCACCAGGCCAGAAGCAGCACAGGTTAAGTTTTAGCACAGGTGGGAGGAGGACTGGGTCCTTCCAGCTGGGATCCCCCCGTGCTGTCTAGTCTGCGCTGGAGTGAGGGGGACGGTGTGTCTCAGAAGAGACTTTCTGTGGAGAATCAGGAAAGGGTGCAGGCAGTGGAGAAGAGCATATGGGTGAAGGGTTTGGGGCACGGGGGGTCTTTTTCTTGACCCCATCTCCCAATAAATGATATTAAAGACATGTGATAACAGCCCGTCCTTCCTTCCTCGGGCAGCCCATGTGGGGAGGTAGAGCACTGATCTTCAAAGCGTTGTCCATAGACCCCTGGGGATCTTCTAGGTCAAATCCATTTTCCCAATGATATTAAACTGTTATTTAGCCCTTCGCTGTGTTTATGTTGGCACCAGGGGTGCAAAACAGCAGTGCATGAACTCCGGGAACCTGCTCCTATCACGGGTGGGGACACCAACCTAGACAGTCCCCACCACGCATGCACAAGAACGGAAATGCCAGTTTCACTGAACAATGTTCTTCATAAAACGGGAAACATTAATTATTTTGCATCTTGATTCAGGAGTCCATCTGTTTAACACCCTATGGGAAGAAATGTAAAGTTCATGGAAAGCCCTTCTGCGGCAGACGGAAATCCCAGGGTTGTCTCGAGGGAAAGCAGGGGTAGGGTTGGATTGTCTGCTGAATGAGCTGCTGTTTTTTCCATAGAATGCTGTTTTTACTCGAAAGACTGATTGTCAAGCAAACTATAGTTATTCGGGCTTGACTGGTTGGCAGATATTTTCCCGAAAATGAAGGAAGTGGTACTCTTCAGAGAAAACAGGAGATGTTATTTTTCCCAACGACAAAATTCAAGCTTTCAAGTGAAAATTATGATTTTAGGAAACTTGAGTCTGTCATGAGCTTGACAGCTTCCTCACACTTAAAGAAATGTTCTAATGAGATCAGTAGCGATATTAATGAATGTAGGGTTTTTTTTTTTTGATGTTCTATAATGTAATGTGTCAACATTTGGAAGTTCTCCATAACTCATAAACTGATAGTCTCCATATGACAACGAAGTTATAAACTCATGCATCAAAAATCTATTCAAAGTCCAAGATAGACCAATGGAATTTATTTATTTATTATTTTAAGATTGTACTTATTTACTTGACACAGTGAAGAGAGAGAGAGCACAAGCGGGGGAAAGAGCAGAGGGATAGGAAGAAGCAGACTCCCCACTGAGCAGGGAGTCCATCATCCCAGGACCCTGGGATCATGACCAGAGCTGAAGGCAAACGCTTAGCCAACTGAGCCACCCAGGCGCCCCTAGACCAATGGATTTTCATATAGCATCTTACAAAAGTTTATGGATAGGATTTCAGATTTCACAATCCAACTAAACTTTAAAAAACCATAACTTGTCGAGTGTTGGTATAGTAGCAAAAAAGAATGACCACAATTATCTGAAAAAGCTATTAAAACACTCCTTCTTTTTCCAACTACATATCTGTCTGAGGCCAGATTTTCTTCATATGTTTCAACCAAAACAAGATATTGCAACAGATTGAATGCAAAATCAGAGAGAGAGAGTTTGGCTGCCTTTTATTAAGCCAGACATTAAAGAGATGTGCAAAAATGTGAGTATCAACACTCTGTTCATAGAATATTTTTGTTTGGGAAAATATGGTTATTTTTCACTAAAATATGTTATTTATGTGAAACATTTAATAAGATAATTATTTTCATCTTAAGATGAATTAACAAATTAAAACTTTTTTTCTTGGTTTTATTTTCAAATAAGATAAATAATGTAGGTGTAATGCGCGAATGTAGGCAGGCACTCTCTGGGGACTGAAAGTAGGAGAGGACTTGAATGCCCACCAGATGGCGCTAATGAGACTAAGGAGAATGTGGGCAAAGAGAGAAGGAGAGAGGGAAGGAGGGAGAAAAAGGGGGAGGGACGGAGAGAATTAAAGTGGGATCTGCAGTAGTGAGTTTCATTGTATGAGATTTCCCAATAACACTGATATTTGTAGACTCCGTAGGAAAAAGGCCCAGGACTTCATCAGTGGGTTTTCACAACCTAAATTAGGCAGATTTATGCCAAACCATGAGTTAGAAGGTTTTTTGTTTTGTTTTGTTTTTTGGGTTTTTTTTTTGGATTTTTTTTTTTTTTTACGTCCCCTAACAAAAGCCAAGCACATTCCTTGGAGAAGCTCCCTGCAACCCCGGGAAACTAAGCAGATTATACTGAAAGAGCTCAGTCTTTTCCATTTTGTGTTGCTAATAAGATAACATTAATCTCGGGGGTTTAAGAGTGGAGTTTAGGCAGATTCCTTCCAGCAAGGAGCGCTGTGTGGAGGGAGCCTTACAGCCTGCGGTGTCTTCTCATAGTCCCTGGAAGCCCTGAGTGGAGGAGGTAGTTGGGGTGAGGGCGGACAGAAGGTCACCCCGAGGGACTTAAGTGGCCTCTGGTGACAAAATAGTACAGACGTCCGGGCTTTGTGTCAGGAACTATAAATGGGCATTGGGAAAACTTGAAGCCAAATTTATTTTCCTCTCAAGGGCAGTGTGAGAGAGCCGACAAAGGACAGAAGCCTCTTCCAGAGTTGAAGTCTTTAATGGCAGCGCTCTTTTTAAGGGTTACCAACAAAAGGAGTAGAGCCTAAACCGGGGGCTGGCTTTCTGAATGGGTGTGTCAGCTGCTAAAGAAGTGGGTTTACGGGGCGCCTGGGTGGCTCAGTGGGTTAAGCCGCTGCCTTCGGCTCAGGTCATGATCCCAGGTCCTGGGTTCGAGCCCCACATCGGGCTTTCTGCTCAGCGGGGAGCCTGCTTCCTCCTCTCTCTCTGCCTGCCTCTCTGCCTACTTGTGATTTCTCTCTGTCAAATAAATAAATAAAATCTTTAAAAAAAAAAAAGAAAAAAGAAAAAAAAGAAGTGGGTATACTGTGGCATCAACTCTCCTTCCCCACTAGGCTGGGGGTTTACATGTATCTTCTGACATTCATTCATTCATTCATTCATTCATTGACTCATTTCTACATTGGTCAGAACCTGCTCCCTCTGGGTGCTAGGCACCATGCCACATGCTGGGTCTACAGGGGAGGCTGAAACAGACATGGTTCATACCCTCAGGAGGATTTGTTTGAAAAAACAAGTCACAACTGAAGGAATCTTGACATTCTCATGCCACCACCACCACAACAGACTTCTTAAAATGTTTCAAAGTCCACTCAACTTGTTCTCTAGGAAAACTAATTAGTGCAATCCACCAAGCTGGACGGTCGATTTTCCTTGTGAAGATGGAGGTGGGCATTATACTGCTCAGAAAGAGTGGGTGGGGTGCTATTTTTTTTTTTTTTAAGATTTTACTTATTTATTTAGAGAGGGAACACGTGAGAAGGGGGAGGGGCAGAGGGAGAGGGAGACAGAGGATTTCAAGCTGACTCCCAGATGAGCTTGGAGCCTGATGTGGGGCTTGAACTCATGACCCTGAGATCATAACCTGAGCTGAAACCAAGAGTCGGACACTTCACCGACTGGGCCACCCAGGCATTCCAGTGGGGTTCTATTTGAACTTGATTTCCCTTTCTCCTTTGCGCCTTCCTTTCCTTCCTGCCCTTCTTGACACAAATATTTATTGAGCACCTACTAGGTGATCAGTGCTGAGGCAACAAAGCTGAGCAAGTCATGCTCTGTCTCCAACCTGGCGGAGTACATGACGAGTGTGTAAACAAGAACATATTTACAGATTGTAGTTAGCGATGTGAAGGACGGGGGATGGGAATCACCGTAGACAGAGATGGTCAGGGAAGTCCTCTCTACAGAAGTGAATTTAAGCCAAGATTTCTCACCCTTGGCATTACTAACATTTTGGGCCAGACAGCTCCTTGCTGCAGTGACCATCCTACACGTTGTAGAAAGTCTAGCAGGCATGCCTGACCTCTGCATACCGGATATTGGTTGCACCTCCCACCCCCATTCATGACAACCAGAAAAGTCTCTGAGCATTGTCAAAAGTCCCTTGGGGGCCAAAATTACTCCCGGGCTGAGAACCATCGCTTGAAGCTGAGACCTGAAAGATGAGGAACCCATCAAGAGGGGCCGCCCTGGGGCGCTTTCAGACCATAGGAAAGAGTTTGGATTTTATTCTAAGTGGAAAGAAACCAAGCTCTTCAATCACGGGTGACATAATCCACTTTGAATTTCGAAAAGATCATTCAGGCTGTGGAGTGGAGAATGGATTGCCTGGAGGACGAGAAAGGTCACGACTGTCAAAGGATCCTGGAGGGCTTGTCCGCCTGACACCCAGGAAGAGAGGGTTGTCTGGACTGGGGTGATGACCTTGAAGTTGAGAGAGGGAGACAAACATTCAGCATCTTTGAGGTGCAACACCAAGGTTGCTGACCGTGTGGTGTGGAGATTCCAACCCTGAGCATCCCTGTGGAGCTTTCTTTGCTCTGGGCGAAGTGGTAAGCATTTGTAGGGGGGAAGGGGGCAAGGAGAATCCTGCCCATTCAGCTGCTTCCAGCTCTCATAAGAATGTGTCATGGGGGGGCGCCTTGGAGGGGGGCTCAGTCGGTTAAGCGTCTGCCTTTGGCTCAGGTCATGGTCCCAGGGTCTTGGGATGGAGCCCCACGTAGGACTCCCTGTTCAGTGGAAAATCTGTTTCTCCCTCTCCCTCTGCCCCTCCCCACTCCTCACTTGTGCACAGGTGCATGCTCTCTCTCTCAAATAAATAAAAATCTTAATAATAAAAAAAAAGAATGTGTAGTTGGTGCTAACGTTCTTTTGGGATGATGGGCAAACGTGAGGGCAGTGGGTTCGGGGTTCCCTGTCCCCTGTTCTGGGGGCTACATCCCTTAGGCACCAATTTCTTCTGCTCATAAAACTGGAAAGGCAGAAGAAGCAGAGCTGATTTCTAAATGAAAAGTAATTGAGGCCGGTCTTACTCTCAACTTTCAAAGCCAGCGATGATGCAAAAGTCCCTTTCGCAGCCACAAGGCAGCCCAGGAACCTTGCATTTCTCTGTCGGGAAAACTGGTAGACCCGGGAGCGGGACGTGCAGGTTGGAAGCGAGTAAAACTGTTGCTGTGAATGGCACCTGACCAAGGAGGGCCTCTTGGCGGAAGTTGGAGGGTGACGGACAGGCATTAGGGAGCAAGGGACTATTGGGTGACCACCTTAGTGTTACCAGGGAAATGGGAGATCGGCAGGGAGAAATTCTAACAAAATATTAGGAGGCTATTTGTTCGTTTGTTTTTAATTGCATAGCACGTGGTTGCCAGGATTTTCAATGGTAGTGCTCTAGGCATGTAATTCAGCGAGATGGCTTAGTGGGTACCAACTGGGACACCAAATTGTTGAGGCTGCTTATCAGAGTGATCTTCTGATAGTAAGATGCAGGGGCTGTGTGTGTGTGTGTGTCCCCTATTTGCAGTTTTTCCTTGGGGCTTCCAAGCTCCAACTGAAAAGGACCAGCCTCTTTAATGTTTTTGTGTTTTGTGGGCTGCCCGTGTGAACCTCCCCATCTAGGTCTCAGTCTGGCCTGCGGCCATGACCCTCAGCTGAAAGGGTTTCTGGACCTGAAACAAAGGTGCATCCTCTCAGCTCAATCACGAGCCATCCCACGCATGACCAATGCCCTGCCGTCTCTTTTTCGGCGTTAAAATCACAGCATTTTAGAGCCAAATGTGAACTTCGCCTTTATCTTCACACTGTATAGATGAGAAGTCTGAGGGCCAGAGTGGGGAGCGGACTTGTTCCAGGTTGCTCAGCTCGTGGGCGTGATCAGAAAATGAGCAGGACGGAACCCGCACAGGGTCCTCTCTGGGGTGGCCCGGAGGCCCTCTATGACTACAGCGCGGTCTCCTGTCCTCAGCCGTGAACTCCCGCCCTCTGACACGTGAGTCCAGTTTTCCGCATCTTGGTGCCTGGAGCGTGGTGACTCGGTTGCTGGGTCTGACAGAGAAAGGAGAGGAATGGACGAGCCAGGTAACAGAAATGCTATGTGAAATGGTCCAGTGGTCACTTTTCGTGTCGAGGGAACCACTGCACCTTGGCAAAGGCGACCCTCCCAGTGGGCCGTGAGGGCCTGCAGAGTTTTTGCCCTTCCCCAAGGGGAGCCGTTTCCTCCATTCCTCGGGGCCGGCACAGGTCCCCTCACATAATGAAGACACCCCGTGCTTACCTGGCAATAACCGGGGGGAGGGCCAGCCCTTTCAAGAAGTTCTCTCTGATCCTTTCTAGCAAGTCCCTCAGGCAGAGGAAAGAGGAAGGCATTGCTAAGACTGATGAGAAGTCAGGACCTGGCCAGCCTCCCGACCTCCCCGGCCTCCCCGGCCTCCCTTCCCACACTCTGTCCATTTGGACCTTGTTGTTACTGTAGCAGATGGAGGCTTCAAGGGAGTCCCAGTTTTCTGCTCCCCAGGCCAGTGCAGGAGGAGTGTGGCTTGTGCTCCTTATTAGGGATGGATAGAAGTGAAATGGCTGGGGCTTTCTGGGATGAAAGAGCATTGGTGCTTTTTGTGTAAGGTGACTGTGTTCCTGGGAGTCTTGGGTGCCCTGATCTCAAATATCCCATCCTACCTTCTTTATTAAGTTCATGGATTTATTGAAACTTATATTCTGATTTGGGGTTCTGAAGATAGAGAGGTTGTTTGGAAATGGAATTCTTCGCCCCCTTCTGGTGTCTGACTTTGAACCACACAAAGCCCTCTCTGGAAAGAATAGAATCCACCCTGCTTCCTGTGCCCCAGCTCCCAATTGTACCAGCCAGTCATCTAGGAGCCTGTGATGGGGCCCAGCAAGGCAGGGTGTGTGTGTGAGAGAGAGAGAGAGAGAGAGAGCATGGGTTTAGAAATCATTTCCAGGTTCAAATCCAAACTTCCAGCACCATGATTTACAGCGTTTTCTAACTGTAGCTCTTACTTCTCTTCCCTGGACTCCTCTGCTTCTGAGCACTACCCTGTGTGTCCCTCTAATACTTGGTGCCTGCCTCAGGGCCTTTGCATTTGCGCTTCCCTTGCCCTGGAATTCTTCTCCCAGAGACCCATATGCCTATACCCTGCCTTCTTCAAACCTTTGGTCAGTGTCAGATGGAGGACTTCCACGGCCAATCCCTAATACTGCAGTCTTCCATGCCCTTACCCTGTCTCCTTCTTCACTTTTATCCTCCATAGCACCTATGACCCCCGAGCATAGTGTGCACTTTTGTTTATTGTCTGTCTTCCCCCAGCTACAACAGAAGCCCCCCGAGGGCAGGGATTTTCATCAGCTTTGGTCACTGGGATACGCCCAGCATCTAGAACAGTGTCTTGTCCTTGGCAGGAGCTTAATGACTGTGTGAATACAGAAACCTGAGAAAGTCACCTACCACTCCACACCTGTGTCCTCCCTCTCTTGGAAGGAAGGTGTGACGGATTAAATAAGACGACTGCTGTTGATAAAAAATAACAGCCAAGCTAGCTTGCATCTTACTCAGTGCCGGAGCTCAAATGTTCCAGGTGCTTACTATTACACATGGATTATTTTATCTAATCCTCTCCCCAGTCCTGTGAGGAATTCTGTTTATCTTCCTTTTACAGAAGAGGATCCTGGGGCTTAGAGAAGTTGTGTCACCTCCCCAGGGCCACACAAGATTCATGTCCACATTTGTCTGAAGCCACAAGCCAGGACTCAACCGTACCAACATGGTGCCCAGGGCCTGTTCGAAGCCACGGCTCCACCAGCGCTAATTCTCTTCTCCGAATCACTCAGGGAGTGACACCTGTGGTTGTCTGCTCTTCATGTGTGTGTGTGTGCGTCTGTGTCTGTGTGTGAACCTTCCACTGAAGGACACACAGTCCCTTCCCCTGAAGCCTAACATCTCAGAAGTATCTTCTGTCCTCAGGAGACAATGTGTTGCTATTATTATTATTATTAATGATTGTGTTTATTTGTCAGAGAAAGAGCACAAGCAGGGAGAGCGGCAGGCAGAGGCAGAGGGAGAAGTGGGCTCCCAGTGAGCAAGGAGCCCAACGTGGGACTCGATCTCAGGACCCTGGGATCATGAGCTGAGCTGAGGGCAGCCACTTAACCGACTGAGCCAACCAGGCGTCCCAATATGGTGCTATTATTTAACAAATACCGCAAGTCCTAGCCTCAGCAATCAGACAATAAAGAAACAGAAAGCGTCCAGATCGGCAAGGAAGAAGTCAAACTTTCACTATTTGCAGATGACATGGTACTCTAGGTAGAAAACCTGAAAAACTTCACCAAAAAATCATTAGAACTGTTACACGAGTTCAGTAAAGTTGCAAGATACAAAATCAACATACAGAACTCTGTTGCATATCCTACGTACCAACAATGAAGCAGCAGAAAGAGAAATCAAAGAACGATCCCATTTGCAATGGCACCCCAAATCGTAAGATATCTAGGAATAAACCTAACCAAAGCCATAAAGGATCTGTACTCTGAAAACCATATAACATTTATGAAAGAAATTAAGGAAGACACAGAGAAATGGAAAAAAACATTCCATGCTCATGGATCGAAAGAACAAACATTTTTAAAATGCTAGGGGTGCCTGAGTGGCTCTGTCAGTTAAGTGTCTGCCTTTGGCTCAGGTTGTGATCCTGGAGTCCTGGGACTGGCCCTGTGTTGGGCTCTCCGCTCAGTAGGGAGTCTGCTTCCCCCTCTCCCTGTGCCCTTTACCCCTGCTCATGCTCTCTCTCTCCCTCAGATGAATAAATAAAAAAAAATTTTTTTAATGTTTATACTACTCAAAACAATCTACACATTTAATGTAATCCCTATCAAAACACAACCAGTATTTTTCAGAGAGCTAGAACAAACAATCCAAAAATTTGTATGGAACCACAAAGAGGCTGAATAGCCAAAGCAGTCTTGAAAAAGAAAGCAAAGCTGGAGGCATCACAATTCTTGACTTCAAGATATATCACAAAGCTGTAGTCATCAAGACAGAATGGTATTGGCATAAAAACAGACACATAGAGCAATGGAACAGAATAGAAAACCCAGAGATGGACCCACAACTGCAAGGTCAATTAATCTTCAACAGAGCAGGGAAGAATTTCCAGTGGAAAAAAGACACTCTCTTCAACAAATGGTGTTGGGAAAATTGGACAGCCACATGCAGGAGAATGAAACTGAACCACTTTGTTACGCCATACGCAAAAATTAATCCAAAATGGATGAAAGACCTAAATGTGAGGCAGAAACCATCAAAATCCTGGAGGAGAACACAGGCAATAACTTTGACATTGGCTGTAGCAACTTCTTACGAGACTCCTCTCCTAAGGCAAGGGAAACAAAAGCAAAAATGAACTATTGGGACTTCACCAAGGTAAAGAGCTTCTACACGGCAAAGAAAACAACCAACAAAACTAAAAGGCAGCCTACAGAGTGGGAGAAGATATTTGCAAATGACATATCTGATAAAGCACTAGTATCCAAAATATATAAAGAACTCATCAAACTCAACACCCAAAAAACAAATAATCCAGTTAAAAAGTGGGCAGAAGAACATGAACATATAGACGTTTTTCCAAAGAAGACATACAGATGGGTAACAGACACATGAAAAGATGCTCAGCATCACTCCTCATCAAGGAAATACAAATCAAAATTATAATGAAATGTCAACTCACACCTGTCAGAATGGCTAAGATATCACAGGAAACAACAGATGTTGGTGAGGGTGAAGAGAAAGGGGAACCCTCTTACGCTGTTGGTAGGAATGCAAACTGGTGTAGCCACTCTGGAAAACCATAGGGAGGTTCCTCAAAAAGTTAAAAATAGAACTACCCTACAATCCAGTAATCACACTACTGGGTATTTACTCACAGAATACAAAAGTACTGATTTGAAGGGATACATACACCCTGATGTTTACAGAAGCATGATCAACAATAGCCAAATTATGGAAAGAGCCCAAATGACCATCAACTGATGAATGGATAAAGAAGATGTGATCTATATATACCGTGGAATATTACTCAGCCATAAAAAAGAATGAAAGCTTGCCATTTGCACCAAAGTGGATGGAGCTAGAGGGTATTATGCTAAGAGAAATAAGTCTGTCAGAGAAAGACAAACACCATATGATTTCACTCATACGTGGAATTTAAGAAACAAAACAAATGAAGATAGGGGAAAAAGAAGAGGGAAGCAAACCAAGAAACAGACTCTTAACTACAGAGAACAAACAGCATTGCTGGAAGGACATGGGTGGGGGATGGGTTAAATGGGGGATGGGAATTAAGGAGGGCCCTTGTGATGAGTGCCGGGTGTTGTACGTAACTGATGACTCACTAAATTCTACACCTGAAACTAATATTACACTATATGTTAACTAACTGGGATTTATTTATTTGTTTGTTTATTTTTTAAAGATTTTATTTATTTGGCAGAGAGAGAGATCACAAGTAGGCAGAGAGGCAGACAGAGAGAGGGGGGAGAAGCAGGCTCCCCGATAAGCAGAGAGCCCGATGCGTGGCTCAATCTCAGGACCCTGAGATCATGACCTGAGCCGAAGGCAGAGGCTTGACCCACTGAGCCACCCAGGCACCCCAACTAACTGGAATTTAAATTAAAATGTGAAACGAAAAAAGAAAAAGGTGTCGTGTTGCATTTACAATGAGATGGTAGATTTGTTTTCCGGGGGACCTAGTTTCTGGCACCGTAATAGCCTTGGACCCAGGGAGGACACCACGGGGTTGTGAGGTGTATGAATCATCTCAGGGATCCTGCCCCCAGGCTGTAGCCTTGACCTCACTCTGCTTAATAATGCAGTCTATCTGACTTTGATGACTACCCGCCTTGCCCTTCCCACAGCTCTGGAGCTTGGGTTTCAGGCTGCTGGATTTGAGTGGGAGGACAGAGGAGGCAGCATTTCCAGTGATTTTTCTAAGCACTTCTTTAGGGGCAAGACCAAGAGAAAGATAAGGAAGATTTGAGAGCTTTCCCACCCAACCAGGGACAGTCACTGCAGTAAACAGACTTCTCTCGCTGGGGTGGTCACAGAGGAGACCTCCCCGGCCTTCTGGAAACTGCGGAAGGGCTTGGGGACTGCGTGTGTAAGCGGGCATCTGTCCAACAGCCCCTTCTAATTTCTCACCGCACTTCCTGCCAAAGGAGTCCCGACCATCCCCTTAATTTGCCAACCCCGAAACTGCCTCACTTGAGTTCCAACTTCTAAGCTAGGAATCTGTCCCCCTCCTTGTGAAATGTGGGTGAAATGGAGGAAGCTGAGCTAGCCAGTGGCTTGGGTCATTTTTCTCATTTCATTCATTCATTCATTCATTTATTCAATATTTATGTGATAGACTCTTTGCTAGGGATTCAAAGAGCAAATTAGTCACATTGTGGCTAACTTAAATTGGGTAACTCGTAATTTGAGGAGCGTCTAAGAAAGAGACTATTTTCAACAGTGAGGATAGAGTACAGGAAAGCGAGGGATAGAGGCGTACGTGGTTGCTGGCAACATCAGGAAGAGATTATCAGTCCTGGGCTGCGGGGATAAGAGTAGGAAAATTTCCAGAATCCAGGAGAGAGCCCCATGGATGGGGCTCCTTGGCAGGAGCTCTGTGACCTTTGATTAACAGACTCATCCAGCTGGTGAACGAACATCTTCGTCTCCCTCTCTTCTCTCCATTGGCTGAATTCCATTGATGTAGTTGGGATGGGCCAGCCTCTTGGGGCTCACAGCAGATCAGATAAGGACAAACACACATCTAGCACAGAAATCAGACCCAGCCCGTGTCCTCAAGGAGCTTGTGTACTAGTGGGAAAGACAGGAATACAAAAGTAGATTACAGCATGATAAATGCTTTGATAAGCTATGAACAAAGTACAAGAAGAATTCAGGGGTTAGGATATAGGAAAGATCTCTGCTAGGGAGGGTGTTCGTGTGTTCGTAGGTTGGGAAGGAAATTGGTTCCTGGGAAGGAAGTGTGGAGGAGTTGTTTCTCAAAGGAAGATCAGGTTTCTTGGAGGAAGTAATGTCTACACTGAAATGTCTACCTGAAATGTGAACAAGAATTAAGGAGGAGAAGAGGAGGAGGTAACGGAGTGGAGGCAGAGTGAGACACATGTGAAAGCTGAGGCTGACAGAGAGTGTAGAACTCTTTGGGAAACTGTGAGTAACGTGATATAATAAAGTAATGTAATACAATAGTGTTTGGAGGACAGGTGAGGCAGGAGGCTGAGCAGAGAAGGGCTCAGTGCATGAAGAATTTTTTTGCCAGATTAAGGAATTTGGAAGGCCAGTGGTAAGACCTTAAACGGTTTTAATCGGGGGGCGCCTGGGTGGCTCAGTGGGTTAAGCCTCTGCCTTCGGCTCAGGTCATGATCTCAGGGTCCTGGGATTGAGCCCCGCATCGGGCTCTCTGCTCAGCAGGGAGCCTGCTTCCTCCTCTCTCTGCCTACCTCTCTGCCTGCTTATGATCTCTGTCTGTCAAATAAATAAATAAAATCTTTTAAAAAATTAAAAAAAAAAGGTTTTAATTGGGGAGTGATGTCATGGTTATTTGTTCTAGAAAATCACTTCGGTTGAAGAAAGGAGAGTATATTAAAGGTAGGAGGATTGGAAAGAAGTTTATTTTTGTGATCTAAGTCAGAGGTGAGAGTGTCCCAAAGTCAACTGGATGTGGTTTGAGGTGTTGGGGTTCAGAGCCAATGGCCAAGAAAGAATTCTTGAGATGTCTCTGAAAAAAGGTAGTTTAGTTAAAGCACAGAGATAGGACCCGTGGACAGGAAGAACAGCATTGGGGTTGTGAGGATGATAATGTAAGACTTTCTATCCTAGGGAGGGGAGGGTGATGTTAGGGCTCCAAGAAATTGAATCTATAGGCTTCTGGACATGGCTTTTCTCTTGTAAATCATTAAGACAGTTGCAAACTGAGGGAAACTCATGTCCTACATGACTGTCCTCTCCATCAGTTAACCCCTTGTTTTTCCTTTCTTTTGTTCTGGGGCAGCCAAGAGTGTCACATATTCCACCTTGAACACTAGGTGTGGTCATGTGACTAGGTTCCAGCCAATAGAATGGGAGTAAGAGTGACGCCAACAACTTCCCCCTGTGCCCGCATAAGAGAGAGGTGTGTCCTCCCCCGTCACCCTTCTTTCCTTCTCCCTTGGACATTGACAACGTGTGGCCACCATATTAGCCCTGGATGGCTTTTATCTGGCCTGTTATTTGAGAGCTATTCCTGTCTTGTTTAACCCACCATTATTTTATCCCTTACTATGACAAAGAGATATTCTAACTAATACTTACAGTGGAACCTCTGCTTTGTACCATATGCAATGGTAATTACCTTTTGGATGAAGAAATAGAGATTAGGGAAAGGAATAAATATTTACTGAGTGCTTATCATGGGGTAGGTATTGTGTTAAGTATGTGTTATGTGTTAGAGTTATTGTATAATTCTTATGATGACTCTATAAGGTAGGTATTACTAGTCCTTTGTTAATGTCCAGGAAACTAAGGTTCAGAGAAGTTATGTCACTTACCCAGGGGAACACAATTAGTAGGTGATAGAGTCATGATTTGAATCTGGGTCAGTGGCTCTTAACCAGAGGCAATTTTGTCCCCCAGGAGACATTTGGCTGGAGAAATGTTTTCCTGTCATGAGTGGTGCTGTGTGGGTGGGTAGGGATGTGTCTAGCATCTTACAATGCACAAGACCACCCCCCCATAAAGAATTCTCTGTCCCAAATGTTAATAGCACTGACGGTGAGAACCCCTGAGGCATGTTCTACAAAAGGTTCATGTTCTTTCCATTACGCCAAACTGGGGGACGGGAGTTAAAGAGGGGTTATGAAAAGCTGATAAGGTAGAAGAAAGGCATGGAAGTGTTATTTGGGGGACCTAACCTAGAGTGGTAAAGAGATGAGTTGGGGGAACTGATGAAACTGAGAAAACCCAAGCTGGGGAAAACGAAGCCAAGGACACCAGTGGGCCCCACTGACCTGGTCCAGGCGAGGGGTAGGGCTTGAGGGACTGGGGTGAGGCTGACAGAGGGAAGATAATCTAAGCGTCAATGCCAGAACCCGCTCACCAGAAGCATCTAGAGAATGGGAGAGGCAGAGGGAAGTGAAGACGGGCTAGTCAAGGATGATTCCACTTCTACCTGCCTTCCCCTCCCCGCCTTCCCTTCTTCCCCATCTCACCCACCCCCTTCCTTCTCCTACCCCTCCCCTCTCCCTCTTCTCCTTCCTTTCCCATCTCACCTTCCCCTCCCCTTCCACCTTCCTTTCCCCCCTTCTCCCCCCCTTCCTCTCTTTTCCTTTCTCCCTGTTCCCTTCTCTTCCCTCCTTCCCCATCTCCTCCCCCCTTCCCCCTTCTCCTTCCTTCCCCATCTCACCTACTTCCCTCTCTTCTCCCTACAGTCTCCTCCCCCAACTACCTCTGTTTCTCTCCTTCTTCCTTCCCACTGGCCCCTTTCTCTAGCAGTGTACTCTGTTTCCCCCTGACCCCCAGTTCTAAGCTGTGGATCTGAGCTACCCCCTCCATCAAGTACGATGCGGAAAGATCTGTATTTCCTCAGCTTATCCCCCTTGAACCGGCCAGCTCCTGCGGTGGTGACAGGGACAGACTGACACATCTCAATCTTGCTTCCTTCACCATTTCCTGTTTGCAGGGTGGATTAAAAAATTAGACCAGTGTCTAGGATGGTTATAAGGACAGACACATGGCTCCTGAAAAGACCCCCAAGGGAATTTCTGACATGCCAGAGGAGGAAGGAAATCCTTTGTCTCGTTTTTTTTGCTGTTTTCCTGGCAGTGTTTTTCAAAAACAACTGGCCTGCTGACAAGATATTCTTGGGGCTTGGGATGGCTTTCCTCCTCTTCCTCACTCCTGGCCTGTGCCTGTGCCTGTTCCAGCAAGCTGATGCCTGCTTCAGGGCCAGGGGACGGCCCCGCAGGCCCTGAGCCCCGCTGGCAGAAGCTTTAGTGTCTGCTCTCTGGGTCTGCTTCCCTGGCCTTCTCTTCCCCAGGCCTTGGGGAGCCCTGTGGAGAGGTCACTGGCATCTCTCGCTTTTGGAAACCTTGGTCAAGAAGTAGGCTGCCCTGATGAACTAAAGGCTTTTGTCACAGGCTCTCGACTCATGGGGTCAGAGAATGAATCTCGTGGACACAAAAGGGCGAGGTGGTAATTTATTGAGCGAAGGTGAGAACAGACAGAAAGCTCTCCAGAGTGAGAGGGATCCCGAGCCAGCGGGTTGCCACTGAGGTCTTTTATGGTCGGGCTTTTATGGAAGCCTGACCAGGGAACTGAGACCTTCTTGACGTCACCAGGAAGAGCACCGTGATTACTTCTTCGAGTATCTCATCTCTGATGTTTAAGACAAGTGAGGTGGTCTGGTTCTAGTGCCTTATCTCTGGTTTCCTTTGCCTCAGCATTTCTGGAATTTTCGGTGAGCCTGATCACGTAGCCACCTACCCATCTCTCTGAACCTGGCCCCACCCGGCCCTTACTCACTTTCTGGCCTTACAGCTAAAGTCGGAGGCTGATGGGCCAGGCCGGAATCTGTCATCCAGACAGAGGGGTCAGCACTAGGGGCTCGAGAGAAATGCCGTCTTTAGGTTTGTCCTTTTTTTAATAAAAAACAAAAACAAAACAAAACAAAAAAACCCCACTTTATTTAAGAAACTTTTGGTGCAGTGTTAAAAAGCAATCCAGCCAGCTAAAGCGATAACCACCAGAAAGAAAGAAGAAGATGAGGGGAGACCCAGAGACCACACCCCCCTCCAGCTGTTCCCAAGGGCTGGAGGCCAGGGGCTGACCGGGATAGGGCAGGGGTGGTAGGAGAGAGGAAAGGCCGGCCACCCAAATGAGCAGGCAGAACAAAACATGTATATAGGAAACATCTGGCTGAACTGAAGAGGATCCGGGGAAGATGGGAAGCCCCCATTTTTTTTTTTCCCCAAAATGTCCTAGACCTGGGGAGAGGATTGGCCTCCTGGGGTGAAGCGAGCAGGCCCTGTCCCACCCCACACTCCTCTCTCGTGGAGTAAGGATGTGCTGGGGGCCAGATGTGTGTGGCTGGGGAAACAGGGAAGAGAGGAGTGGGGAGGAACGCCCCCTCGCTGGAAGCTGTTCTGAGGGCTGAGATGGTTCCGTTCTGACCCTGTTGTTCTCCACCCTGGTTCTGCTGGCAGAAGGTGCTGTGTGGGGCTGGGGCTGGGAGGACAGGAAGCTAGGAAAGCAGAAGGAGGGAGAGCAGAGGGGGCGTAGGGGCAAGGAAAGCACACAGGCTGAACCGAGAGCAGCCCTGAGAAGCACGGTGGGAGCTGGCCGGGAACCCCCTCCAGCTTGGCCTGGAACCCGGGCTCTGCTCCTCACACACAGCTCTGCATGTGTCACTAAACTTCTGTTCTGGATTCTTCAGTCCGGAAGTCGGAGCTAAGGGTAGCACAGACCTCAAGGGGTTGCGAGAGCTCAGTAAATGCCACGGGTAAACACTTCAGAAGGCACCTGGTACCTGAGAAGTTTTATGGAAATTAGGTGTTGCTATCCTTCTGGAATACAGGTTGGTGTTCTGTAGCTCAGTAAGAGTTCTGCATGTAGGACAGGCCCCCCTTCCAGCCATGGCGAGCTGGACTGAGGGCCATCCTGGGCTGAGTGCGCCATGGGAGAGGCCGGGCCAGCACTCACCAGTGCCCAGGATGGGCTGAGTCAAATCTCCTGTTAGCACAGTGGGCCCGAGACTCCGGCAGGTGTGGAGAAGAGGAGTGCAGGTAGGGAACGGCAAGTGGCGGGCTGCCATCATTCCATGGACAGGCAGGGGGGCGGGGTGAGCATCAGGCCAGTGATCAGAGCAGGGAGCCCCTGCCTTTGCAGCTGGGGGACCCAAATGGCTAAAATGGAAATGCCTCCCCAGGAACCCACTGGGAACGAGTAATCAGGACCCACTGCATCTGGAGGCCAGTAAAGGCCGTTGTAATGGTCACCATCCCTCCCTCCCCGTCCTGCGCCCTTCCTCCCTTGCTCACATTCACAGTCTCTCCTTTCTTCTCCTGGGAGAGGCCCCTTGGAAAAACCTCTGATAGCAGCCACCCCTGAGGGGAAATGAGCTAAGGTTGTCTGTGCCTCTTCTAAGTATTTTCCATTTGGCCGGCTCTGGTGTTTGTTCAAGAAACAGTATCATCACCCAGCAGGAGGGCAGGTGGTGGAGGTCCAGGAGCCCCTTCCCACAGCTCCTGGCTCAAGGGCAGGGCGTCTCCCCAGTGAGGAGCAGCCCCGTGGCACAGGGCTCCCGCACTCATCCTGGAGCGCCCCTCACATCTGACAGCTGGAGTCACCCGCCCGTGGACCCTCCCTAATCAGGGACCCTGATCCCTTGTTCCCTGTTCTTGGCTCTTTCTTGTGAACTCAGGGCTGGGGACAGGGAAGGGGACTGCAGGGAACAGGAGTAATCAGATTGAACCGCGAGGCTGAGAGACATGATGTTTAGGGCAAAGAAGAAAAGTTGCCGCAGAGCAGGGAGCCGCCCCAGCTTCTCGCTCCCTCTCACCTCCTGCTTCGGGGGGAGCTGACCTGCCTTGCACATGATGAATTGGGAGCGGAGCAAGGAACAATGATCCAACAAAATGGGCTCTCCGCTGGCTCATTAGGAAGAGAAATGACTGGGCCAAAGCTGCCAAGAACTGACTCTTTAGGGCTGTTTTTTCTGGCATCTTCCACAGCATTGCCAGGCTAATGGAGGGATCAGGGACATCCGATGCTAGAAGGAATAGGAAAACAGGTGTGGGGGTGCCACCAGGCAAGCAGACATGTGCGTGCCTGTGTGATGGCAGTGCCCAGTGTCCCAGTGTGGAACCTTGCAGTCTCCCTGACTCAGGACGGGATTCTTATAGGATCTGTACATCCAGACTCCCAAATCACCCAGCCAGACCGCTGGGCAGGCCTGGGGCCCCATGACTCAGCAAGGCGGGAGTCCGTCTGGGCAAGGGGCAAGGTTTACTCTCTTCTGTGGGGATCCCGCCCTGAGGAAGATCTGAGGCCGGTGCGTGTCATGTGGGGGGGGGGGGCGGTCCGCTGGCTTTTCAACGCTCTCGGGCATCCACCCTGCCCGCCTCCCCCATGTACCCATACAGTCCTCGTGTTTTTCCATCCTAAAAAAAAAATGTTATGCAAAAGCATCTTGAAGCCAAGACCTCCAGCCCCAGGGGTGATGTTCAAGAGTGCCAAATATTAATCATTTCATAGCGTGTCAGGGAGGTCCAGGGGTCCAGGGAAGGGGTCTCCCATGGCTCAGGGCAGCGACATGTACCAGCTCTAAGGAAAACACCTTTATCATATTCGGGGTGGTAGCATAGTGTTCACTTTTTTTTTTTTTAACTTTACTATACAAAACATAACATTAAATTTACCATCTTAACTTTTTTCTTAAGAGTACGGGTTCAGTAGTGTTAAGTATATTTCACATTGTTGTATAACAGATCTCTAGAACTTTCTTATCTTGCAAAACTGAAACTCCATACCCACTGAACATAATATCCCCGTCTCCCTCCCCTCAGCCCTTGGCAACCACCGTTCTGCTTTCTATTTGTGTGTTTTTGATTACTTTAGATAGTTTTTGGGAGTAGAATACGCAGTATTTGTCTTTTTGTGACTGGCTTATTTTGCCTAGCACAATGTCCTCGAGGCTCAAAGCACGTTAATATTTTAATAATGTGGATCTGTGCACAGGTGTTGGCTGAATGACAGCCCTGCCTCACTCCTACCTCAAACGTGCACCCAATTGCGCAGGAGTTCTGGAAGTTACTCATGCCTGAATATTAAAGAAATCCTATTCCGCGTCCCCAAATCCTTCCTACGGTTCTTTGCCTGTTGTGAGTTTCCAGAGACTCTCAGAGGGTGAGAAGTCTCTCTGCTTCAGCCAGTTTTTTGGTCAAGGCCTCATTTGTCAAAGCCAGCGTTGTCTCCCTCTTTTCTAGCTCATTCCTAAGTATTTCCTCTTCTGTGTCACACAAGGTCTAAATGGAATTCTTCTATTTTTCTTCACAGATACCCTAAACATCCTCATCTTTATGCCTTTGCTCTTCTACTTTCCTTTTTTTTTTTTTTTTAAGAGAAAGAGAGAGAGAGTAAGGGTGCAGATGGGGGAGGGGGAGAGGAGGGGGGGGACCGAGAATCTCAAGGAGGCTCCATGCCAACATGGTCTCTACCTCACGACTTCTGAGATCACAACGTGAGCCGAAATCAAGAGTCAGACTCTTAACTGGCTGCGTCATCCAGGTGCCCCTATGCATGTATGAATGTATGTATGTATGTATTTAGATTTTATTTATTTGAGAGAGTGAGAGAGAGAGAGAGAGCATGAGGGGGGAGGGTCAGAGAGAGAAGCAGACTCCCCGCTGAGCAGGGAGCCTGATTCCGGACTCGATCCCGGGACCCCAGGCACATGCTTCACTGATGGGGCCACCCAGGTGCCCCTCTCTCCACATTCCCTGACCCGGGAGGCCTCTTTCTCTTTTCTCACTGTGTCCAGCTCACACCCACCTGCTGAAGCTGCTCCCACGGCCCCGTCTTCACGAAAGGCTCCAGCTATCCCCTCATTCAGAAATGACTTCTCTCCTCTGCGACACCCTGAAGCTCCTTTTTCTGAAACTTCAGGACGGCACTTACAATCTCACCATCGTGTCATAGCATTTGTGGACGGTCTACTGTGTGTCAGGAAATCGTCCGTGTTTCCCATCACCGTTTGCTTTTACATCTTGTCAAATGGTTACTTGTTTTCTTCCTTTCTAAATTGTCAAATGGTTACTGCGCTTTCTTCCTTTCTACGTTGTCATCACAAAGCAAGTGGGATTCAGGATCCGACGGACTTGGGCTTGGACCCAGTTCTGTTAGGGCGGCAGGCCTTTTGGCAAATGGCTTCACGTCTCTCCCTCCCGGCTTGCACGGGGACAGTAGTCCTTCACATCGGGTCATTGTAGCGCCTGAAATAATAATACTCACAATGAGCGTTTGCTGAATGCTTATTATGTGCTGGGCCGTCCTGCTCCAAACCCCTTCATAATTTAAATCCTTATAACAGGAGCGGCCTGGGTGGCTCAGTGGGTTAAAGCCTCTGCCTTCAGCTCAGGTCATGATCCCAGGGTCCTAGGATGGAGCCCCACATTGGGCTCTCTGCTCAGCAGGGAGCCTGCTTCTTCCTCTCTCTCTCTCCCTCTGCCTGCCCCTGCCAACTTGTGATCTCTGTCTGTCAAATAAATAAATAAAATCTTAAAAAAAAATAAATCCTTATAACAACCCCATGGCGGGTGTTTATAGCGGGAGAATCCAAGGCTAAGAAGGTTTAAGCCAGTAAGCAGACGAGCCAGAAGAACTTGGTCTTCGGGATCCTTACTCCTCACCATCACCAACCCCTGCCCCTCAAGAGAGAAGGGCGAGCAGCACAGATGGGGCAATATCTGTGGGACACTCAGCTCCACACCTGTGAGCCTTCGTAAGTGGCAGCTGTGACTCTTACTCCCGTTCCTGCTGTTGGGGGCTGGGGACTGTCCGTGCATTTGTTTCCCCGTAGCACCTCCCAGAAGTGACAGATGACATTCAGTTAAGCATTTTCCAGGAATCTGTATTTGCCAGGAACCGTGGGAAGTCTCCAGCCCTGTCACTCCCAGCGAATGAATGATGGAACAAATGAGTGAATGAAGAGAGGGGACACAAACTCTTGAAGCGGCGGGGGACAAAGGCAGCCTGAGCAGCGGAGCCATCCCTGCCCGTTTGCTGGCCCGGGGAAGAGGATTCTGCAGCCCGGGGAGGCCTCGCAGGGTTCTGACGCGTGCCCAGTACTCATCAGTGTTTTCATTAATGACTCCAAAGACGGAGAGCAGAGGACGCTAATCAAATTGGGGAAGCCTGCGAGGCAAGATAGAAGCTGAGCACTTAGGAGGCCAAAGCTCGAGCTTGCAGACAGTCCTTGACAAATTAGAGAAATAAACAGAGTCAATAACAGAAGCCCGGGAGCTGCAGGCTTCAAGAGGCTCCAAGGGAGCGGCTACCTCAAATGGATCTGCCCAGAGAAGCTTTTGACCCACTTTCCTTTGGGCCTCACCTGGCTTGATTGTGTACTCGGCACAAGTCTAAATGCAGTCGCTTGATGAGGGATTTGGGCCCGGAGGTCTCATGGACGAGATCCCCGCTGCAATGCTCAGCAATGCCCCTACTCCTTCCTGGCCTCTGTCCTCCCAGCCGCTGGCTTTGCTGGGGCTCCTGGAGTGAAGGACAGGGCTCCCCCTGCTCCCTCAAAGAGCGGAGACTGGACAAGAACATAAAGTTAACCAAGATGCCCCATCCCTACCCACCAAAATGGTGCTGCCCTTCTCTACTTCGCACCCATTCAGATCACTGAGGGACTTCCTTCCCCATTTGAGGCTGCCCTGGAGGTTACTGTGACCTCAGTTTTCTTTGGGCAAAATGTATCGGGTGTGAAAGGAGGGACAAGGACACAGCGTGACCTGGCAGGGAGTGCCCCTCTGTCTGCCCTTCCTGCCTCTGGGAGGGAGATGGGGTCCGGGTGGTTTTGCAGGTGCAGAAGCGTCCAGGCTCTGGAGCTCCGGTGGCACGCTTTTGGAGCTCTGGAGCATCGGGAAAGTTATTTAACTTCTCTGAGTCCCTTTGGTTATGAATAATTGAAAACCAGTTGGTTTGTCTTAATTGAAATGGAGTGCTCAGTTGGAAGACTAGGACAGATTTCCAGAAAACCTGGGCGCTGGTGGAGGAGCCACCGTGGGCCACAGCATGACCTCTCCCTCCTTCCCTTCTCTGGAGTTGTGACGTTCCAGGCTCCTGCTTGTCTAAGCACATCTGATTCTGCCTCTTCCTCTTTCCTCCCCCGCTTCCTTCTTCTCCCCTCCCCCTCCTCTTCTTCTTTTCAAGAAGAGATTTTTAAGTAATCTCTACACCCAGCATGGGGCTCGGACTTCCCAATCCCCCATCCCACCTTTAGAGAGACCTGAGACCTGACAGTGAGGACAAGCGTCTCTATGTTCAAATTCCCATGTCTGGGAAAAGAAACCAGCCCCACTGGGGACAGATTTCTCCCCTGGCCCCCCTGGCCTGAGGAGTTGTTGGTGTGTGCTTAGGAACAACATGCCAGCGGGAGCCCATGCTCGTGGGGAGACGGAAGTTTCTCAGAGAGGAGAAAAAGTAGGGTTGTGGTCTCTTAGCATCAGTTTTGTCATGTGATAATGGGAATAATGTTACCGACGTCATAAGGTTGAAGTACTCTGTGTAGAACCCTTAGTGTCATGCTGACACATGGGAAGTTCTGTCACTTGCTGAACAATTGCTCTTATTCAAGGTAAGGTTCTCTGAACTTGGGAGGAGGGTCTCTGAGCCGGGCTGGGTCTGGGTGGGGAGGGAAGCTCAGAAGGGATGGGCTGAGGGCGTTGAGTATGGGGAAGGTGTCCCCATTCATCCATTATTTGGGCAGACAGAGTTGTAGCAAGCCTGGGGATGGGAATATTTGCATGTTCTTGTTTTAGGAAGCCTGACTCCTAATTCCCAGCTGGAGGGCAAGTGAGTGCGACTATGTCAGGGGCTTTAAGCACTCAAACTGTGCTTTCATTCATTCTTTCATTTAATCAATGTCCATTGAACACCTACTGTGTACCAGGTACTGTGCTGGTTGCTGGAGGTAGGACAGTGATCCCTCGCGGTATTTGTGTTCAGTGGGAGAAAAAGACAATGAGTAAGATAAGTAAGTTGAACATGTAATAGGTTATAGGCAAGTGCTAAAGAGAAAAAATAAAATGGGAAAGGGTTTGTGAGACGTCAGGCCGGTGGGGTGAGTGTTGACATTTGAAATGGAGGTAGTCAAGGAGGGCTTCACTAAGAAGTATTTTTTGATTAACCTTGAAAGAAGCTATAGAACTAGCCATGTTATGGGATCGGGGAGAGGATCCTAGACAGAGGGAGCAGCCAGTGCAAAGGCCCTGAGGTGGGAATCTGCCTGCCACCACGAGGGAATGAATCAGAGAGAGGTCAGTATCACTGGAAGAGATGGAGAATGGTAGCGATGAAGTCAGAGGATTAGAGGACCAGATCTTGTTGGATCATGTAGTTCATAGTAAGGACTTCAGCTTTTACTCTGAGTGAGAGGGAAGCCATTAGAGGGTTGTAAGCAGAGGAGAATCAAATTTTTGGTTTAAATTTTTTTTAAAGATTTTATTTACTTATTTGACAGAGATCGAAAGTAGGCAGAGAGGCAGGCAGAGAGAGAGGGAAAGGGAAGCAGGCTCCCCGCTGAGCAGAGAGCCTGATGCGGAGCTTGATCCCAGGACCCTGGGATCATGACCTGGGTGAAGGCAGAGGCTTTAACTCACTGAGCCACCCAGGCGCCCCGAGAATCAAGTTTTAACAGAGTCACTTTGGAATTGACTGAAGAGGTCAAGGACAGAGGTAGCGCGTCTAGTTAAAGTATTGCTAGGGGAGTAGAGTTCATGTCTTAGACCAGAGTGGTCATAACAGGACTGGAAAGAAGTGGTCAGAGTCCATATATATTTTGCAAGTATCACTGACAGGATTTGCCCGGCTTAACTACTGCTTTGTTCTGCCAACAGTGACATAAATTCCAATTTTGGGCCCCAGAACGTCACTTGGCACATGGGCCTTCTTCCTGCCAGCCAGTCCTTCCAATGCGTGTCTCCACAGACATGTTCAGCTCCTTTCGAGCTCTGAAGGCCTGTGAAATTCGTGCAGTGCAAGCATTTTACTATCTGAGATACTTACTTCTCTGGATTTGGCTTCTCAGAGTCCTCATTCTTTTAAGTTTCACCTACTATAAATCAAGAGAGATAAGTGCATGACATTTTTGCAAAACGGCCTGATGACAGAGAGGATGCCTTGGAGCTGGGTGACCAGGCTAAGCCCTGGAAAACTCATCACCCTCCTGCCAGTGGGCCTCACTCGGGAGCCTGAGCTAAACATATTCATCTCTGAAGGGAGAAGGAGTGAGTCAGCAGAAATGAGGGGTGAGAGAAGGTGACACCTGCAGAGTTTAGTTTCCTTATTCCCACTTGTCTTTATTCTCGTGTTTCTTGTGGGTTGTCTTTCGGAAAGCAAACGAAACTTCTCTGAAAGCTCCAGGGCTGTATGCATGACGTCTAGGCAACAGAAGAGCGACTTTCGACTTCGGTTGCCAAGATGCAGACCCATCCATCTCTTGGGCGTCACATCCCTTCACTAGCTCTGCTGGGAGCCATTAGCGTAGCAGGAGGGGCTGTAGAAAAAGAATAGGAGCTCTCCTCACTTTGGTAGGGGGCCGGGGGTGGATCTCTGCTCTGTGGCAACACAGGGCCTGCCAGTTGTCTTGAAGCCAGCATGGTAGCTGTATTCCTTCAAGCCAGTGATGAGAAAACACGTATTCCTTTTTTTTTTTTTTTTTAAAGATTTTATTTATTAATTTTGGTGGTGGGGAGAGGGCAGAGGGAGAGAGAGAATCTCAAACAGACTCCCTGCGGAGCACGGGACCCAACATGGATGCGATCTCAGGACCCTGAGAGGATGACCTGAGTGGAAATCCAGAGTTGGCCGTTCAGCCATTCAACCACCCAGCTGCCCCTAGGATAGCTAGTTCTTTGGCCACTGTCTAAACCTTCTGTGCATGAGAACCTTGCTTTTGTTTATCTGGTAAGAAGCTCAGCTGGTTAGAAGACTTGGTTCACATACTCATGATGCTCTTATCCCACTTGGTCAGGCTTTTCCTTCTAAATGTCTGTGCTAACACATTCTTCTGCCCTTTGTTCTTATACATAGGCTCTTACTGGTGAGGCAGCCCTGGTTCCCAACCCAAGAGATAACAGGGAGATGTTTCAGAAGATGATAAGAAGGGAACTGGCTCTTTGTCTGGGCCCTTACTCCTTGGCCCATACCTATGAACCTAAGGCCCCCCCAGGTTCCCACCCCTCACACGTCTCCCTTCTATTCTATCTCGGCTAAGATACTAAGATAAACTAAGATACTAAGATACTAAGATAAACTACTCAGAGGTACGAAGGCATAAACTCATCCTGGATCCCTCTAGCTGCCTGAAATTTGCCCCAGAGCTGACTTTGCTACTGACTTCTTGCTTGCTTCTCTCTTAGAGGAGCAGCCCAGGTCCCCATAACCCCGATAAGCCAAGGAGTTGGAGAGCGAAGACAAGAAAAATGAGCCACACAAAGAAAATGGGTAGAGCTGCCAGGTCACACATTGGGTTGACGTGTGGCCTCCCCAGCAGAGCTCTAGGTTCGGGTTCCCATTCCTGACAGTGCCCCAGAGATCAGAGGCCAGATTCTGAATGACTATGCAGCAATCCCAGAAGGAGAAACTATATGGGGGCCTAAGTAACCAAATGAGCTGGTGGCGGGGGAAGGGAAGCTATGCCAACTGGTTCTGCCAAAGTAAGTGCTTTAGAAGTAAGTAAGTAAGTAAGCACAGTTGGAAGTCATAGATTTCCTCTTCTTTAAGTGGTATCTGGTGGGATTATTATTTTTACTTTTAGAATACTCATTTCAGGAAAAATCAACCTGCATGGCCAGGTGCACGGGGAAGACACTATATATTAAACCTTCTTTGTCCAGCTCTTTCTCTTAGATTTGGACAAAAAACTGACGAGGATAAACTAGGGTTCTTGCAGGGACATCTCTCTCTGATCCCAGTGGACCTAAACAAGCCCTTTTCCTCCTCAGTGTGTCATCAACGGACACTTATTGAGTAACAACGATATGCAAGCATAGGTCCCCCTGCCCAGAATGCCCTTCCTTCTCCCACTTCCCTTTCCAGCCAGGGCCTGATGAGCAATCATTATCCTTCAGACCTAAGTTCCCTGAGACTTCTCTCCCTTGATTAAATGATGAGGCAGGACTGCCTCAAAAAACTCACGCATGGGCACCTGGGTGGCTCAGTGGGTTAAGCCACTGCCTTCGGCTCAGGTCATGATCTCAGGGTTCTGGGATCGAGTCCCACGTCGGGCTCTCTGCTCAGCAGGGAGCCTGCTTCCCTTCCTCTCTCTCTGCCTGCCTCTCTGCCTACTTGTGATCTCTCTCTGTCAAAAAAACAAAACAAAACAAAACAAAAAACCTCACGCATGTGGGGTCACTAATAAGTGCTTTCAGATCTTTCTCTAAAAGCCAGTTTCGAAGTGGAAGGAAAGGAGGTTAGAGAACAAAAGGAGACAGAAACTCCTGAAGAGAGTAGAGGAGGGGGCTGTACGGTGGTCCCAAGGAAGGTAGCAGGGAGGCTCAGGAAGGAGAGGCTAGAAGTCTCAGAGATCACTGTAGCCAACTTCTCACGTGCCAAAGATATTCATTACAGGATGGGATTATTTTGGAGGGAGGAAAAATGGGACTGAAGCAATTTGGAAGTATGAATTATAAGGGATGGATTGGGGTGCCTGTGCAAAAGGAGGGCTTCGGGGTTAGCAGAGGGGGTAGAGGTAGAGGTGGAACGTGGAGTCCTTTTCCTGATTCTCAAGACGTTTGGAGAAGTGGGAGTACTCAAAAGTCTCAGTAACACTTAAGAATAAGGTGGTTTACTTATAAATAATATGTGGCTGGATAAACATATGGTCAGAATGGGTATCCGAACACAGGGTCGACTAGTTGACTCTGCAGACTGGCTGCCTCTGTTCAGGAATCAGACTGTGCTGTTCTCTCCCTACTCAGACCGTGGTCCATACTCCGGCTGCATAGCTTCTCCTGGAATCTTATTCAAAAGGCAGAATCTGGGGCACTGCTCCAGACCTACTGAATCAGAATCTGCCTGTTAGCAAGATTCCCAGGTGAACTGTGGGCCCGTGACAGTGTGAGAAGTACTAGTGTTCCCAATCACCCAGCCCAGTCCCAGGCTGTCCCACGGCAGGCTGTGTGAGCTGCTGGGATTTTAAATCTCTTTGTTCCAGCACAGAGCACCATCATGTGATGCTAAGAACCAGATTCCATTCTAAATTTAAATTAACTGTAAATTAACTTTATACTTTAGTGGGCTCATCTTTAAATAGTCTTTGTAGATAGACCAATGGCAAGAGGGAACCACATCACCAATATGCCTTTGACATATCAAATATTCCTGCCTTGGCTTATAGACTCAAGTTAAAATCAGCAATATTCAGTATGAGCTTTTTTTTTAAAAAAATCACAAGACATAATTTCTCTATTAGTGGATTCACTAGACATTCCCTAATGGATAACTTCTATAAATAGTCTTATTTAAAATTCACCTATTGCCACCTGCCAGGGGATACAGGAAATCAATTCAAGCAACCTCCAGCAACCCTGAAGGGAGATCTTGAGGTCTCTGTGCAGTGAATCCCTGAAGGAGCGAAGGCCAGGCTGGCAATGCTCTTGCTGTGTCCATCATGGCTCCTTGGACACATCACTGCTCTGTACCTCAGTTCCTCACCGGCAAAATGATCAAGATGATTGACAAAGAGGGCTCATCGAACAGCTCTCAGCTCCTTTACCTCTTTCTTAAAATTCTTTTTTTTTTTTAAAGATTTTATTTATTTAGTTGACAGAGAGAGATCACAAGCAGGCAGAGAGAGAGGAGGAAGCAGGCTCCCCGCTAAGCAGAGAGCCCCACTAAGCAGAGAGCCCGATGCGGGGCTCGATCCCAGGACCCTGAGATCATGACCTGAGCTGAAGGCAGAGGCTTAACCCACTGAGCCACCCAGGCACCCCTCCTTTACCTCTTTCTTTTTATGCTTCCTTTTTTGGATCTCAGGACATGATTCAACTAAGACCTCAGATTCTTTTAACTAGAAGCTGGTACAAGCCCGAGCAGGTGCAGGATGAGACCCAGGCCAGGACAGCAGGGCTTAGTGGCTCAAAAGGTAGCTGTGGTCTCGAGTGGTGGAAGGGAAATGGAGTAAGCAAAGGAATTTTGTCCTCCTACAAGCTCAAGGTCAGTTCTCATAGTACCTGAGAGCCCTAGGTAGCCCAGGGGTTACACGATCCAGTCCACTAGTGATGAGGTGTTGGTACCTTCCTTACACTGAATTGTGTGCCAAATAGGGACACTGGTAATACTTTTTTAATTTCTTCATTCCCTTATCATAGAAATTTCTACTATGCCTGATGGTCAGACACCCCAGTGTCTTTATTTCTGCCCCTTGATGTCCTCTAAAGCTTCTCTTAAAAAAAAAAAAAAGACCTTTCTTATCTTTGGTTAATATGTTTATTAATTCAAGCAAATACATGAAATAAGTGCGTGGATCAGAAAGGGCCAATTCTGTTTGGGGTCAGTGAAGATATCCTGCTACATATTTATAAACTATTAACACAATTGAGTGATTCCCAAATATCAGTCTCTGAACCAGTAACAGAATTTTACTTTTAAAAAAATGCCATTTCCTGAACCCCACTATCTGTATTTTTGAAAATGCTGGCGGGGTGATTCAGAGACCCAGAGAGATTTCTGACCCACCTCCACCCATTTATAAATGGGAATGAAGTAGTGGAGGTGCACCGCAGACTCAGGGCCCTGCAGCCCGTGAAGGCAGATCCCGTGTGGGTCAGGCCTCCTTATTCACAGCTCTGTGCTTATCTGAGTTGCCCAGCCCACGTGTGTGTGTCAAAGACACAGGAGTCCTATCATGCCGAATCCAAAGTAATCAAAAAGTAAAAATGCAAGCAACATTTTGGTAAGGTGAACTTTATTGTGGCAGAATCATGCCCTGGCTGGAAGATGAGAAGAGCCACCATATTTCAATGTCCTTCCCTCCAGTGCCAGCCCCAACCCTCAGCCTACACTCAGCCTCGACCCAAGGCCTCACTCACTGCTTTTGAGGTGAGGGAGCGAGAGGAGAAATGAAGAGTTCCCTGCAATTTAACAATTGTGGCAGATTCTAAATCTGAGAAAATAATTTTCTTTGTGAGCTGGCAGATTCCACTTAGGACTTGCCAAACAAACAAAACAAAACATAAAAACAGACCTACCGGTAACCTTAGCTCAGGATTCCTGAGGCAACCACGGAAAACTTCATGGCCCTCTAACTCCAGGTGACTGACCAGGCCCTGGGATCACCTCCCTGGGAGCTCTTATCTTCCCTCTCACCTCAGTGGTCCCAGCTATGCATGTGACCTCAGACCTTCCTCGTCATCTTTGCCCCCTCCCAACACATATGCCACTAGAATGTCCTGTGCCCGCCTCCTTTTTTTTTTTTTTTTTTTAAGATTTTATTTATTTACTTGAGACAGAGACAGGGAGAACACAGACGGAGAGGGAAAGGGAGAGGCAGACTCCCCACTGAGCGGAGAGCTCCCTGTGGGACTCAGTCCCAAGACCCTGAGATCATGACCTGAGGCTAAGGAAGATGCTTAACCAATCCACTCACGCCAGTGCCCCACCTCCCTCTTTTTTTTTTTCCACCTCCCTCTTTCAATGCATTCCAATGCAGTCCTCCCCACCCACATGAATCATCTCCCCACGCCTCCTGTTGGCCATTGCTCCCACTTTGTGGGCAATCTCCTAAGCTTGAAAATTGAAGGGAGGGTTCTAGTTGTGTGCTGCTGCACTCTCCATCTTTGTTCTGGTTTTATGCCAGATTCAGGACAGAGGAATTGTTGTCAAATCTGTACATGGCATGAAATTGGGGGAATCAGCAGATACGGGTGACAGAATCATGATGAAAGCACACATTACAAGCTGTAAAGGACAGACGGAAATCAATGTAGTTAAACTGAGTAGGAATAAAACTGTGCGTGAAGATAAAAATACAATGTCACAATACTATATTATTCCATTTATATGAATTTCAAAAACAAGTTTTGCGTTTTCAAAACTTATCTACAGGGCTAGTGTCAGAATAGCTGTTACCTCCAGGGTTTCAGGAAGGAGACTGTTGGGAATAGCGTATGAGGGAACTTTCTAGGGTGAAGGCAATGTTCTATATTATGATTGTCGTACTGGTTGCAGGAGTGTATTTATTTTTAGGATGTAACAACTGACACTTGAGATCTGTGCATTTTATATACAGAATTATAACTCGATAACAAAAAATTTTAAATCAGTGGTATAACGAGAAGATGGGGCCACATGTATACCACTAGCCAGCTGTGAAGTGATCTGACAAAAAGCTAGGCACCTTTGCAGTCCAGGTGTAGAGAGACAGTGAGGGTCCCCTGTTTTCCTGCTGGCCAGTATGGTTTTGCGCGTCGCATTTTAAGAGGAACACGAATAGACGGAAAAACAAGGGCCGGTGCTGGACAGCCCATGAGGGAAGAATAGTTGAAGGAACTGGAACATAGAGGCCAGAAAATAGAAGACGTTAAAAAGAGTCCAGATGGGGGAATGTCATTTTGGAGAGAAGACCTGTCTGGCTCTGAAGAGGGCCAAAGGCAGGTCCTGGATGGAAACTACTGGAAGACAGGTTCTAGCCCAGTATAAGAAGGTAGGTTCCAGGCTTGTTTGGGTGAGGCCCAGCAGCCAATGGCAGCAGGGCTGGGTCTCCGCACTTGTGGGATGGGGCCTGCCCGGGTGGCACGGAGGGGTGCAAGCCGCCGCAGGTGGGGACATCGCCTGGCACACTTCAGCGCAAGACTGTGGGAACAGTCTTCCACTTCCCTGTCATGCGGCTGACGGACTCACTCTTCCTGTGAGTGGGCACCACACTGTACCTGCACAACCTGGCCATGGTCATGTGCAACCACTAGGATTCCATCCCCATGTCTACCTCCCTCTTTGGAGACACTTCTGACGTGACCTCTACTGGCTCTGTGCCCCACTTAGCCAGGACGACCAACAGACAGGTCTTAATATAATCTAAATACAAATATCTTATCAGATATATGACTGCAAAGGTGGGAGATTCTCTCCCATAGTGTGTGTTGCTTGATGGTGCCCTTTGAAGCACCAAAGTTTTTAATTTTAATAGAAAAAAGTTAGTTTTATCTATTTTGTCTTTTAAAAATTAAAAAAAAAAACAACCGTATTTGTGCTTTTGGTTTCACGTCCAAGAAAACATCACCTAACCCCAAATCACAAGGATTTACACCTCCGTTCTCTTCTAAGAGTTAGAAAGTTTTAGCTCGTACATTTAGGTCTTTAATCCATTTGAGTAAATTTTTTGTGTGTATGATGTAAGGTAGTGGTCAACCTTCATGCTTTGGCATGTGGCTACCCCATTGTCTCAACACGATTGGTTGAAAAGACACTTTCTTCTCCATTGAAATATCTTAGTATCCTTGAAAATCAATCTGCCATAAAGGTGAGAGCTTGGGGCGCCTGGGTGACTCAGTGGGTTAAAGCCTCTGCCTTCGGCTCAGGTCGTGATCCCAGGGTCCTGGGATCAAGCCCCGCGTCAGGCTCTCTGCTTGGCAGGGAGCCTGCTTCCCCCACTCTCTCTGTCTGCCCTCTGCCTACTTGTGATCTCTGTCTGTCAAATAAATAAACAAAATCTTTAAAAAAAAAAAAGTGAGAGCTTATTCCTGAACTATCGTTTCTGTTCCATTGGTCTATTATCTACCTTTATGCTAACACCACACGGTCTTGATTACCATAGCTTTGTAGTAAGTAAGCTTTTGTAATTAGGAATTGAGGGTCCTCCAACTTTGCTCTTCTTTTTAAAGATTGTTTTGGCTATTCTGGGTCCCTTGCATTTCCATACAGCGTTTAAGAATAGTTTGTAAATTTCTGCAAAGATGTCAATTAGGACAATGATAAAGATCGTGTTGAATCTATAGATCAGTTTGGGAGGTTAACATCTTAACAATGTCAAATCTTCAATTCATGAACATGGGCTATCTTTCCATATATTCAAGTCTTCTTTAATTTCTTTCGACAGTATTTTGTCTTCAGAGTTTAAGCTTTGTACTTCTTTTGCTAAATTTATTCCCGAGTATTTTTTTAAATTTAATTTTATTTTTTTCAGTGTCTGAGTGTTTTATTCTTTCTGGTTATTTTCTTAACTTTATTTTTGTTCAGAGTATATTATTAAAAGTAATTTTTCTGCCTTCTTTTACTTTTTTAAATGCGGCTGCTAGAAAACTTAGAATTACTTAGGTGGCTCACATTTCATTTTGCACAGACAGTGCTGCTGTAGAATAAGAGGCTGAGGTCAGAGGAAAGGAAAGAACACAGGACAATGGAGTATACCCAGGGCACCCATGACATACGCCTCTGGAGGTACATTTGTGGAACGTGGTGTAGAATTTCTGCCTGTTACGGAAGCCACAAGTCTTGAGGAGCTTCTGACTGTAATCACAGATAGCATATGCAGCCTCTCGTCCCTGTTCTGCACGGAGGCGATTTAATCAGATACAACCTGTAAAGTCTTCTGTGACTTCTCAGCCCTTGGGCTTACCCAGGTGGTAAAAGTGACATTGCCTGAGCCCAGGCTTGGAACACCCGGAAAAGGGTGAGAAAAGATAAAGCGTGTGATGACTGTCTCAAATCCTTTCATAGTGCATCCAAGAAAAGGAGCAGTAGAGCCTTGCCATTGACCCTGAAGTTCACTCATCTCTCATCTCTTCTGCTCTGCTAGCTGATACCCCCTCAGGAAAATCTTCACTGTTCCTAGGATTGGTACAGATGCCTCCTCCATGTATGCCCTTGGCATACACAGATTCGGAGTTGTCTCTTTATTTTTCTTTCTTCTTTATAGACTCGAAGCTTCTCAAGCAAGGAAAATACTTCGTTGACCTTTGAACCACCTATAATGAAGTGAGGGGAATGATCAATACCGAGTGAATGAATGAATGAATGTGTACTCTGTTCCTTCTTTCTCTAGAAGATAATAACTTGACAGCATTACTTTTTTATTTTTATTTTTTTAAAGACAGGTGCTGTGTAAGTGTATTTTGGCTCTGTAGACAGAATATTACATTTGTTGTCAGAAAACTGACCTAATTCCAGTTCTGGCTTTGTTACTGATGAGCTATGTGACCTTGAACACTCACCTTCCCTAGACTTGATCCCTCAGCTGTAAGATGAAAGGTTAAACTAGTGAGCTTTCAGGTTCCTCCCGGAACTAATACGCCGTGAGATGCTGAAAACAGGGCAAACTGGCTTTCAGCTGTGGGCTTGCTTCCAGACAAGCAATTCAACTGAACAGCTGAGATCCCCAACCTTTTTCAGGGGCCTCTGCCTTCTCCCCCTCCTCCCTGTCTTCACAAATATTAATAGCCAAGGGCCTCACTGAGTGTGGTTTTTAATAGAATCCAATTTCAGTCCATTTAGAGTGGGACTTTTCATGCTGACTTGGTAATTTGAACTCTGTCAGGCCTGATGGGCTGAATGCATTTTCCCTGTCTGTGTGGTCCGCTCTGGGCTGGGGGGAGAGGGCAAGTAGGTATTGGGAGCAGGACACAGGGGCACCTTAATCAGAGCAAGTGCAAATCAGCTATTTCTGCCTTACAGCCAGTTTCTTCTTTCCTGCCCTGAGGCATGTGAGTAGGATCCCAGGGCATTGGGAAGAAACTGGCAATGGCTACTCTGTTTCCTGACGGTTGCCTTCCTCTTGCAGCACAGAAGGCACTGGCCTCTGTGTGCTACCACAGGAAGAAAACTAGGTTGATCTTTGGATGCGACTAGAAGACACTTGGTTCTGCCAACCAACAGAACTTTTCCAAGTGATTGTTGGGGAGTCTCTGACATGTTGGGAGAGGACATGTGAGAGAGTATGTGGCTTCCTCTGCCCCTTTCCCCCAACCAAGTCCTTGTCCTATTTGATGAGAGAGTAACTCGCAGGCCTGTTAGAAGTTCCTTCCTTCTAGAGTGCAGGGTGGGAAAATGGAGGATGAATGTCAAGGTATTACCTTTACCATAACTGAGGAACTGGGGGCTCAGGAGACTGGGGGAAGGAAATTAATGTTTATTTCATGCTTATTTGGTGCAGGGTTACTGAGCTAGGAGCCAAGTTAGTCCCTAATCCTCCCAATAGCCCATTAAGGAATATAAAATTATCCTCATATATAAGGGAGGAAAATGAGGATCAGAAAAGTCATGCAACAACCTCAAGGTCACACAGCTAGTGGATGTCAGAGCTGGTATTCAAACAAAGCTCTATCTGTCCACTCCTAGAAATCACATGGTTAGAAATGCCAGGTGCTCTGCACTGTCTGCTGGTCTACCTCACCGCACTCTTTCACCTGGCTGGTCATCAGAAATACTTCAGGACATTTCAAAAACTATACTGTTGGGCGCCTGGGTGGCTCAGTGGGTTGGGCCGCTGCCTTCTGCTCGGGTCATGATCTCAAGAGTCCTAGGATCGAGTCCCGCATCGGGCTCTCTGCTCAGCGGGGAGCCTGCTTCCCTCTCTCTCTCCCTGTCTCTCTATTTGTTATCTCTGTCTGTTGAATAAATAAATAAAATCTTTAAAAAAAATAAAAAACTATAGTGTCTTGAGAGTCTGAACCAATGGGTCTAAAGCAGGGGCTGAGATTGTGTATTTTTAAAAAGCCACTCCAAGTGATTCTGATGTTCTGGAAAGCACAACACTGGAGCATGTGGCTTCTCTTCCACACCGAGTTTCCTAGGGTTTCTCGGTTCTCAGAAGCACAGATCCAGTCCAACCCTACATTTTCCCCAAGTAGCATGTGCTGCTGTTCATTTGCCATTATTCATTCATTTCAGATTCAGGGCTCAGTGGCATTTATCAAGCACTTACTGTGTGCTAGACACTGTGCGCAAGATGCTGGCTGCAAAGAATGAGTAAACCCCAGTGCCTGCCTCAAGGAATGGTCAGCTAGTGGGGGAGACAAACATAAATAGGAATTTCCAATTCCTTGGAGCAAATGCTATGCAGAAGCAGGCTCATGTTGCTTTAGGAGTACAAACCATGGGGTCAAGGAAAGCTTTGGAGCAGCGATTCCTTGGTCGAGTCCTATAGGAGTTAGCAAGGCAAAGAGGGGGTTTGAGGGGTGAGGCGTGGCCTGCTAGGCAGAGGGAACCACATGGAAAGACCCAGAGACCCAGAGCGATGGGTTTGGGGAATCACAAGGAGCTGAACAATGGTGAAATGTAGGGTACCTTTGGAAGAGGACCAGGAGGGAAGCCAGGAAGAGTCCGCGGGAGAAATTACATGTTATGCTGAGTTTGGCCTTTATCCTAAAAGTGGTGAGGAGCCATTAAAGATATTTAAGATGTGGAGTGACAGAATCAGACTGTGTTGAGAGGGGGAGCTCTGACAGCAATGAGAGGGTGACCCATCGGCAGAAGGAGCTGGCAACAGAGATCCAGATTAATTGCAGAATTAAGAATTTATGTGTGTCAAAAAGCACCATAAACAAAATTCAAAAGCAAAGCACTTGGAAAGCATATTTGCAATGTTTCTTGACAAAACTAATATTCTTAATAAAATTACATATTGGGAATAAAGGTAAACATACCAATATCAAATAAACAGAAAATCACAAGGAAACAAGTACAAAGGGTCAATAGGCATTTGAAGAGGTTATTCACTCATAATCAAAGAAGTATGAGTTCCAGTGACACTGACATACTATTATTTCCCTACCGGACTGGTAAAGGTTTGGTAAGTGACTATATCCACCGTTAGTGAGGTTGTAGGGAACAGGGCAATCTCAAGCCTGCAAACAGGAAGGGGCGAAGTTTAGTACAAACTCTTCTCAGGGCAGTTGGCAACATATATCAAAATTCTTAAAGAGAGCCAAGCAATTTCCTTCTTGGATTTTATCCCAAGGAAATAGCCATAGGTGTGTGCAAACTTTAGCAACAGGAATGTCTGCTGCAACATTATTTACAATAAAGAATGGGAACAAATGAAACAATTCGTGTAAAGAGTCAGGCTACCAAGTGAGAGTCCATCCACATAATGAAGATGCTGTTGAAAAAGTCCGAGTGACACCCACACAAAACGTTTCGCTCATGATCGAGTTAAGTGAAATAGCACAAGAGGCAAAAAGGTGTGTCTGATATGCTACCATTTGTGACAAAAGGATATACACATATATTCGAAAATGCATCAATGTTTCTGAAAGGATATACAGTACAAGTATTTGGAGGGAAACTAGATGCTGGCAGACAGGGTGGGAAGGAGACTGAGTTCTCACCTGTGTGTGTCTTACATATTCTAAAATATAAATACACATTTTGAAAAGTAAGTTACTAAAGAGTATTTACAGTGTAATCCAGTTTTTGTTAAAAACAAAACAAAACAAAACAAGCCCTGCATGTGCATGTGAACATTTATACCCCCAAAGAACTGAAAGAGAAGTCTAAAAGCCAGTGATGTTTGTCTTGGGTGGTAGGATGACGGGTTGGAGTTTGTCTCCCCACCCCCCACCCCCCGCTAAATTTCTACAGTACACATGTGAGGCTTTCATAACAATAACAAGAAAAGTATAATTTTTTTCCCCGAAGAGTCTATCACAAAAGTCCAAGCAGGAGATGACACAGCAGGTCAGATCCAGGATTAGTGCTCCAGGTCAGCAGTGACGTCTGCAAACAAAGGGTGTCATGAAATCACAGTTCGTGTTTTGAGGAGGGATGGGGGGGCAGGAAGCTGAAGGTCGTCTAAGGTGAATAGACCTGATCTTGCTTAACAGCTTTCTGAAATTTTTGTTGGACAAAATGCACGGCAATTTCACCCTCCACCCCAAACATCGGACAACACTCCCAGGCAAATTTTTACTTTGGGAATCACTTAACATTGGGTCACAGTTGAACGGATTCCAGTAAGCAAGTGTACGCAAACCACCAGACAGCAGGGAATCTGTGCCCAGGGCTGTGCTCATCTAGTTCTGGGTTTCCACCTTCCTCTTTAGAAGGATGGCGACGATCTTATCCCCCTCTGTCCAGCTCTGCCCCAACTTACTCATTGAGGCAAGACCTCTCTCCTGCTCTGGTTTGGGGATAGTTAGTCCGAGCCCTTCCTGATGGCATGAAGACGAAAGGAAGACCCTGCTGGTTTGAACCCGTTCTGCCTCCCCCCTCTGAACTCACCCGCATCCTTCAGACCCTGGCAAGCAGTTTGCCAACTCGCAAGCTTCCTGGGCTGGAGGCTTGGGAACGGGGGAGACTTGCACATATGCCTATGCTGTGTCTGACGCAGGATGGTTCTGAGTTGGGTAAATGTGAACCCGTTCTGGAAGAAAAGGGCAGAGGGAAGGATCTGGTGGGGAGTGAGGGGAGAATGTGGCAGCGATACCAGCATTTTCCTTTTCCTCTTCCCCAGAAGTGAGCTATAGACAGGCAACTGCGGGGCCCCTGGGTATTTCTAGCACCTTCTTAACACCCCTGTTGGAAGCCTTTCAGCAGCTATGGGACTATAACCTGGACTGCTGGCTTCTGGGCCTCTCAGCAGTGATTGGATCCTGCAGGGGTGGGGTGGAGTCTCTGATTGCACAAAGAACCCATAATTTACTTTGTGTTTCCTTTCGATCTCTACCTATAATTGTGAAGCTTCCCCAAGGCTGGGGAAATAGAGGGTGGGTTTGGATATGCGCTGACATCAGAAAGTACAATGAATCATACACAGAAGTAACTGCTAGGTCTCAGCTGTCTTTTCTGGCCTGTCACTGCCTTGACCACTAAGGAGTTGGCGTTAGGGACCTTTTTAAACCTTGGGCTAAATACAGAGGCAGCCCATATACCATTATTGGCCTAGTAAGGCTTTTCAACGGAATACGCACTGTCCTACTCCCTAATGGTCGTAACAGCTCAATAGACTACTTCGTAGAGAGCAGCTAACTAGGGTAGTTAGCATTTAGAGCTCTGGGTCAGACAGACCTGGTTCAGATCCTAGCCACGTCACTTAAGGTCCTATCACCTTGGGGGAGGGAATATTTCTGGATTTTAAGTTTCCTTACCCACCTAATGGAAATAGTATCTCAGAGGGTAATTGCAGGAAAGAAATGAGATTATACGTGTAAGTGTCTGAGGATAGTGCATTTAATAAATGCTAACTATTAACATTATTGCATTTGTATATATTTTAATTTGTACAATCTTGTCTCACTAATCACACAAAAAATACACGAAAGTGCTTTGAAAAATTTAAAGCATCATAGAAATTAAAGGTGTCATTGGTGGTAATCTCATACGAGTATTTCTCAACTCTTCCATCCCCTTCAAGACCAGGACGATGTCCTCCGTCCCACGGCATATTGCACAATGATCGGCAAACGATAAGCCCTCAGTAAATGTTTCTTATTTGACTAAAGCAACACGGCAGAGCATAAAGAGCATAGATATCAGGAGACTAGGCTGGGCTAAAATTAGTTTAAGGCAGGAGAGCCAGTCTGCAGTCATAATTTATTCATTCAACAAATATTTGTTGAACACATTCTATGTGCTAGATATTGAGTCCAGATAATTTCATCAAAAGGAGGCTCTACAAGTTCCCACAAGGCCAAGTCCCTGGCTAGTCTCCGCAAGGCCAGCCCACTCCAACGCACAGAGGCGGCAGCCAACATTGTTTACCCCTGGACAAATGGGCCCTCGCTTTGGGGGAAGCTGTAAGTAGCTCTGACTCAGAGTTGGGGGAGGGAGTGACAGCGAGGGAGTGGGCTGCTTCCAACAGAAATGACAGGAGCTGTTGCCTGTTAATTTATTTTTATTTACACTTACTGAGTCCACAGTTCGATGCTGCAGGCTAGACAATGCTACTTCCCCTAGAGGTCATCTCCCCTCCCCTCCATCACCTACTCAGCCTGGGGCCCTCCTCACCCTGTCCCTCTGCTGTCACAGCTGCCTGCTGGGCGGGAGTATGGGAGAATGGTATGTGTGGTCACCCGAGGGCACTGAGAGTGGGTTTCAGAGGCTTGTGAATCCTGGCAGTCTCAGAGATCCCCGAGGGGGAGAGAAGAAAGCCAGGCCAAGACAACAAGTGGAGGGAGGGAGGCAGGGGCTGAGGTGGCTGCGTGGGGGTGGGGGGGAACCCAGGGTACAAATGCACGGTCTGTTGGCTTAACCTGATGCTTCTGGCGTTTGTCTCTTCCCTGGATTGGTCACGGTTGCCTTGAGATGCTCTGGTCTGTCCGGAAAGTGTGCAGGGGTCCAGCCCGTGGGCTCCGTGCCTGCGACGGCACATCTACCAGGCTCTGCCTCTGTCAGGAGCACTGGCTGAAGTCACTGCTGCATCAGCGTTCTGGGCCCTGGAAGAGTCCTCTCCAGCTGTCCCCGCAGAAGTGAGGTCCCTCTCAGTAGTGGACCTGCTAGAGAAGGGGTGTCTCCATGGCAGGCAACCCGCCAGGTTCCAAATATGCCTCTCCTTCCTTTCCCACTGGGAGCAGACGGATTGCTGAGGGGCAGCCAGAGGAAGAAAGGGGGAGCCGGCAGACGTGGGGAGAAGGGAGCAAAACCCAGGAGGGGCCCTTCGCCCGGGGGGCTGCCTGGAAGTCCGTCCTCGGGGGCGGCTGCAGCTGTCACATGGCTTCCTTCTCTCTCTGGGAGAATCGGCTGAGCTTCATCTCCGTCAGCTGGATGTACCGAATCACGTTGGTGTCTGCAAGGAGAGAAACACACCTTAGGGAACACCTGGTGGGCGTGGGGAGGAGAACGGTCGGGTCTACACGGAATCTTTACTTAGGGCCACGCTTGTTCCTGTCATCATCTATTTCCACCTCATTACAATCATGCCAAGTCCGGATCCTCGTCCTCACTGTGACAGAGGGAGCACTGAGCCCCTGGAGAGATGAAGAGGCCCAGGGAGGCCCACGGTTAAGGGGTGAGCCTGCCTTGGTGGCCTCCCTCACTCGGGGAGCGTCTACCTTCTTCATAAAATTGCCGTGAGGACCAAGATAGAGAAGTCCAAAGGTGCTTCATCCAATGAGCAGTAAATACTAACTGAATGTAAATGTTTTAAATGTTATTAACGTTAAATATTAATGTTATACTTCAGGAAGCAGAAGCAAATACTAACACTCAAAAATGCCAGCTATAGCATCCAGCAGTGCTGGCAGATAGGACGCGCTCAAGAAAATTCTGTTAAATGAGTCTAGTTCTTAGTTCTCAAGTTGCTTCAAGTCTAGAACACATTTATATACAGAAAAAAAAAAAAAGCAAAACAGTGATACATAAAAATAAAGATATGGGCAGTCTTTAAGAATATAGAAAAAAGTATACATTTGGGTCTTTGCAAACTGATCGTGAAGTTCTTAAATTCTTCTTGGAAGGAGGATTGGATTTTTTAAAAAATCAGCCATGTGAACAACAATGGTAATACCAAGTTCAAATTCGTTGTTTAAATGTTACCTCCTCAAAACAGCATGGAGGTTCCTCAAAAAGTTGAAAATAGAACTACCCTATGATCCAGCAATCGCACTACTGGGTATTTACCCTAAAGATACGAACATAGTCATCCGAAGGGGCACGTGCACCCGAATGTTTATAGCAGCAATGTCCACAATAGCCAAACTATGGAAAGAACCTGGATGTCCATCAACAGATGACTGGATAAAGAAAATTTGGTATATACATACAATGGAATACTATGCAGCCATCAAAAGAAATGAAATCTTGCCCTTTGCGACGACGTGGATGGAACTAGAGGGTATTATGCTTAGCGAAATAAGTCAATCGGAGAAAGACAACTATCATACGATCTTCCTAATATGAGGAAGTGGAGATTCAATGTAGGGGGTTTGAGGGGAGGAAAAGAATAAATGAAACAAGATGGGATCGGGATTAAGAGACTCTTAATCCCTCAAAACAAACTGAGGGTTGCTGGGGGGAGGGGGATAGGGAGAGGGTGGTGAGGTTATGGACATTGGGGATGGTATGTGCTATGGTGAGTGCTATGAAGTGTGTAAACCTGGTGATTCACAGACCTGTACCCCTGGGGATAAAAATACATAATATGTTTATAAAAATATATAAAAAATTAATAAAACACACACACACACACACACACACACACACAAATAAATAAATGTTACCTCCTCAGAGAGGCTCTTCCTGATCCCCTGGTGTAAAACAGAACCCCCTTTACTCCTGATTCTTTTACTCTGCTTTATTTCCTTCCCACCACTTACCATGACTAAATATTGTATTTTCTACCTATTTGTTTCCTGTCCATCCTCCTCCATCATGACACAAAGTCCTGGAAGGTAGCAGCTTCCTTTTGTTCCCCGCTGTCTACCCAGCTCCTAGAACACATCCAGACCTGCTCATGACCCATGTCTGTGGGATGAATGAGCGGCTGAGCCAGTGGACAGGAATTTGAGCGAATGGTGCAGGAAATGCAGGCTCTGAGGAAGGGGAGCTGACCAGAGAAGTCAGAGCACCCTTCCCGCAAATCGCTGAGCTCAGCACCAAGAGTATCCATCTGCATTCTATCTCACCAGTTGGACTGTGAGGTCCTCATGAGCCGGGACTCCATCTTCTCATCTACATCCCTGGCACCCAGCACGAACTGTGGCACAAAACTAAGAACTCAATATGTATTTATTGAGTAAGTGGGAAGAGTTGGCTTCTGGACTGGGAAAAAACCCCAGAGAATTCCATATTCTATTTGAAAAGAGGTGCCCAAGCTCCCTGGAACCAAGACCCCAGCCAAATGCTTGGACTGTCCGAGCTCCTCATTTCAGGTCCTGGCCCACACCTGGCCCCGCCTGCCATGACAGTTGGGCGCCATGATGGGGAGGCTGCCAGAGGGACTGCCAGTAAGAAAACAGTAACTGCCACCTTACCTGTTGGCTGTCGGGTCCTTGCTTCTTTCAAATAGTAGAGTGCTTTGTCATAGTCTCCAAGATGGTAGAAGGCTACACCAGACCGGTAAAGAGCCTTGAAGTTCTCTCCTTCCTTCTTCAGGACTTTGAGGCAATATTCCTTGACTCGCTCGTAGTTCACCAGCTCAGCCTGGAGCAGGCAGGCTGTGGAGGAAGGAGAGAGAAAGGAAAAGGGCTATAATACAGCAGACTCTGAGTGTCTCTCTTTGGTTCTTTCTCCTTGTCTAGAAAAGGTGGAGTAGTGCTGGGGCTTTATGTTGGGGTGTATTGCTGTGGGATTTGTCACCAAGTGATCTAGGGTTCCAGGACCCACCTTCATCACCAGCAAGCTGTGTGACCTTGAGTGAGTTACTTAGCCTTGTATTATGTGTTGAATTTTGTCCCCTCCAAAAAGATATGTTGGGGTCTTGACTCCTAGTACATCAGAATGTGACCTTACATGGAAATAGGATCTTTACAAAAAAGGTAATCAAGTTACAGTAAGGTCCTTGGAATGGGTCCTAATACAATATGATGGGTGTCTTTATAAAAACACATACTACAGGGATGCCTGGGTGGCTCAGTCAGTTAGGGTCTGCCTTCGGCTCAGGTCATGATCTCAGGGTCCTGCGGTCTGCTTCTCCCTCTCCCTCTAACACTCTCCATTGCTCTTGTTCCCTCACTCTCTCTCTCTCTCTCTCAAATGAATAAATTTTTTTAAAAAACTTGTTTTAATTAAAAAAAAAAACAAAAAACCATACACTATAGACTGAATGTTTATGTTCCCTGAAAAATCCATATGTTGAAAGCCAGTCCGCAGTGTGTCGGTATTTGAAGGTGGGGTCTTTGGGAGGTGATGCGGTCACGAGGGCTGAACACTCATGACTGGAATTAGTGCTTTTATGAGGGAGACCTTAGCGAGCTCCCTTCACCTTCTGCCATGAGGACACAGTGAGAAGACGGCTGTCTGTAAACCAGCGAGCAGACTATCCCCAGATGCTGAATTTCCTGTCTTGATCTTGGACTCCCCAGACTTCAGAACTGTAAGAAATGAATTGTGTTGTTTGGGCCGCCCAGTCTACGCTACTGACATAGCAGCTCAAACAGACAAACACACAGAGGTGAGACAATGTGAAGAAACACAGGAAGAAGATGGCCGTCTAGAAGCCGAGCAACGCCGGAGGCCCCGCAAGCTGAGGGAGAAGCATGGCACCAACTCTCCCCCACAGCCCTCTGAAGGAACCGAACCTTCCAACACCTCCGTCTTGGGCTCCTGCTTTCCAGAACGATGAGACGATGCATTTCTATCGTTCAACCTTCCATTTTATGAGACTTATGTTGGGGCGACCCTAGAAATAAGCCATAAGAGGCCCTAACAATGCCAACTGTGGCTAACACTTGTTGAGTGCCCACTGGGTGCAGGCTGTTTGTGTCATTGCTCTGCTTGCATTCCCCGACATAACCCTCAGAACACCATGATGTACGGCCTACCGTTATTCCCATTTTATGGATGAGGAAACTGAAGCCCGGTAAGATTAGGTCATTTCCCAAGGGCATACAACATGACAGAGGCGAGGCTGGGATGGATGGATGGGTGGATTGCTTGCTTCTTAAAAGATTATTTATTTATTTATTTGTCAGAGAGAGAGAGAGAGAAAGCAGAAGCAGAGGGGAGAGGCAGAGGGAGAAGCAAGCTCCCTGCTGAGCAAGGAGCCCGATGTGGGGATCGGTCATGACCTGGGCCGAAGGCAGACACTTAACCCACTGAGCCACCCAAGTGTCCCAAGGCTGGGACTTACATCAAAGCCGCCTGGTTCCAGTGCCCAAGTTCTTTTTCAAGTTGTTGAGGGGATTTCCCAAAATAATGGCCATGAAGTATTTAACACAGGGCTTGGCACAGAGTAGGTCACCCCAAGTGTCATTTAATATTATTATAATTCTTTTCAACCCTGTGCCCCTGCCGTGACAACTGCCTCTCATTTTCTTCAAGTTCTCATTCATGCAAGTTTGTCTTTGCAGTTCCAGGGACCAGGGGCCTTCTGATGGGGCAAGTGCAAAAGCCGCACAGAGCATACCTCGGGACCCTTGTCCTAGGCAAGAGGAAGCTGAGGCTGGCAGGTGCCCGTGGTGGAGCCCCTTCCTATTGTACCTCAGCCATCTCTGAGTAAACCGTCTCTCCTTGAAGAAGCTCTCTCTCACCAGTCATCAACTGCAGGGCCAGAGCCAGGGCCAGAAAGCTCACGAGACCCTAGAGAGTGATGCCCCCTTTCCTTGGGTGCCCAGCGGCCTCCCCTCCCTCACCCAACTCCCGCCCTGCTGAGCTACCTCCCCCTCCATGTGATCACACAAATGTTTAGTAGGCACTGAAGGAAGATTGTGTTATACACGTTGGAGGGATTACCAGAAAGGGGGAGGGAAGGGGCAAGGAAAGGCACCTCTCTGCTTCTTCAAAGTGACTTAAAAGAGATGTAGGAGGCAAGGATACTTGGGTGGCTCAGTGGGTTAACTGTCTGCCTTTGGCTCAGGTCATGGTCTCAGGGTCCTGGGATGGAGCCCTGTATTGGGCTCCTTGCTCAGCAGGGGGTCTGCTTCTCCCTCTGCCCCTCCCCCGCCTCACGCTCACTCTCTCTAAAATAAATAAAAATCTTAAAAAAGAGAGAGAGAGAGAGAGATGGAGGAGGCAAAAGTGCTCTTTCCGCCAAGACCAGACTGGATGGTGGGGGAGAAGCCTGATGCCTGCTCCTTGAGAATCCTCCCACATGGGAGGAACCGTCCTCTCTCTGGGATAGAGGCGAGTCACTGATTTAAATCTTCAGAGGTCTAACTTCAGCTGTTTTGATCCCTTAAATAACTTCCCAGGGATAAGAATCGCTGATGAGGAGATCAGCTCTTTCATTGGCCATTTTGGGGAAAAAGAAAAAATACTCACCCACATCCTTTTGGCCGACTGAGGGGGAGGTGAACCACAGTCTCGGAAGTTGAAGATGTGAGAACCAGGAAGTGGAAGTGAATCAGCCCAGATCTAGAAACTGACCCATCAGGTTTCACAGGCCCCAGGGCAGAAAGCCAAAGAAGGAGACAGAAGCGAGGGGCTGCTACCCCCTTGGGCGTGGGTGGCTGCAGTCACAGAAAACCAGGATGTGCTGGCAACCGGGCATGGGGCTGAGCTGATGCCACCAGCTCCCTCTCCTCTCCTCCCTTGGCTGTGGGGACCTCTTCCCACCCCCCAAGCTGCTGGATCCCGTCCTGGGGCTCACACAGCTCTGCAGACAGGGAGAGGTTTCTGTCAAGAGCTTCCTGTGCATGGACCTCCCGGGCTACCTGTGTAGGTCTTGGCTCCAACAAGCTCCCAAAGCTAAAGGATTTCCTGTCTGGGCTCCCACGTGCCTCATCTGCTGTCCTCTCTGCCCAGAACGGGCAAACCTCTTCCCGTCCATCTTCAGACAGACACTTCTGTTGGCTGACCTGAGCGGTGAAGGAAATGGACCTTTGTCTCTTTTAAAAACAGCTTTTGAGTGATTAAAATGAGGGTGGGGTGGTGGGGAAAGGAAGCAAAAAGGCCTGGAAATGGAAACAGATCCTCCTCCCCTAGGGGAGAGGAAAGGCTGGCCATCAGATTCTGGGAACCCTTCGCTGAAAATGTTTTGAATTCCCCTGTGGCTCCAGATCCAGTGGCGACGGGGCCACCTGGCAGCAGACCGGGTTTCAGACCCCGTGGGAGGTGAGGCGGGCAGGTTATAGGGTGTGGGGCCCCTACTGGCACCACAGGCAGAGCCCAGGAAGGTGGAGCTATCTAGAGCCAGCGTGGGTCCAAGTGAGCCGCCATCTTGAAGGTTGCGTGCTGGGCCGGGGGAGGTTGGGGGAAGTCAGGCAAGAAACCCAGGGTGTTAGCCAGAGCTCCTCTGAGGTAGAGGGGGTAAGTGAAAGTCTGGAAAGCTACCCTCAGCCCCACCTGTAGGTGATTTTTAGGCATCCCTGTAGTTTGGGTGGGGAGCTATTTGGGGTCCACATAACAAGTCTAGGGGAGAGGTAAGATGGGACGTTTGTAGGCACGTCCTTAGAGTAGGGAAAAGTTCAGAAGAAGAGGTTGACCAGCAGTCTCCTGAAGTTCCTACTGCACCCCTAGGCCCACTATCCAGGGCCTGTGGGCTGCGGTCCCATCCTCCCAGTGCCCTTGCTTCTCTCTGTGGTTAATCCCTTACCCTGTGTCAGAGGTGGCGTTCGGTACCTTATGTACGTTATACCTTTTCACGTTCACGGTACCTATGAAACAGGTTCAATGTTGATCCTTCTTTTACTGGCGATGACACCTGTTCCAGAGAAATTAAGTAACTTGCTCAAAGTCACTCAGCTGGGAGGTGGGAGAATTATGACATCCACCCACTTCTGCCAGGATCCCCAGAGTGTGCTCTTGACTATGGGTCTCTGTGGGTCTGCGTTTGAAGCCTGCCAAAACCAATGTAACCCGTGGTAAAAGTCACATTGCCTGTGTAAACTACGTTTCTCTGTGCTCCAGGGTCAACAAGGCAAAAAGCAATGCCTAACTTCCCTGGGCGCTGGGATCAGTTGTGAACAAACACTCCCCTCCGTCCTAGAGCAAATGGGCTGGTGGGGGAGGCAGATGTTCCAGTATCTTGAATACTCCCGTGTGTCAACACTGACAAGGAGAAGGGAAGAGAGGGAGCACACGGACAGAGGGGGACCTTCGGCCAAAACAAAGTATCCCAGGAGGGCTTCATGGAAGAAGTGGCATTTAAGCTGGCTCTGAGTGTTTCTCAACCTTAGCACTTTAAATGTTTTGTTTATTTATTTATTTATTTGTGATTTTTTTGTTTATTTATCTGGCAGAGAGAGACAGAGATCACAAGTAGGCAGAGCAGCAGGCAGAGGGAGAGGGAGAAGCAGGCTCTCCGCTGAGCAGGGAGCCCGATGTGGGACCCGATCCCAGGACCCTGGGATCATGACCTGAGCCAAAGGCTGCTGCTTAACTGATAGATCCCCCTACTATAAACATTTTAGGATGATAACTTTTTGTCATAGGAGGATGCCCTGTGCTGTGCATTATATGGTGTTTAGCAACATCTCTGGCTTTTACCCACTACATGCCAGTCATGACAGCCAAAAATACATCTCCAGATATTGCAAAATGTCCTGGAGGGGCAGGTAAAATCCTCCCTGAGAACCAGTGATCTAGGTGGAAAGGAGAAAACACTTTCTAGGCAGAACCAACAGAGGAAGAGATCGGGGGTGGGGGAGAAGGGGGAGGTTGACTTACTTCAGGATTTTTGAGGAACTATGGCTGGCTGGAGCAGAGAGACTGAGGGAAGGGTAAAAGGAAGGGAAGGTAGAAACGCAAGAGACCGCCCGGACACCTACACCCTTCTGGTTCACGTTAAGGATCTGGGACTTTATTCTTAGTCACAGTGGAATGATGAAATGCTTTGACTGGGTTGATTGAAGCAGAGGCAGAAAGACAGGGGAGGGGGAGCAGTTTAAGAGACATCTAGGAGACAGAACTGACTAGCAATAGGGAACTCCTAAAATATCTTCCCTCTCCTGTTACACTCATGTGGTTAGAGCCCTTCATCCAGGAGGGCTCAGACTGCCATTTTGGATTCACTGATGATTCAGAAATTTCTTCCACATTGTTGTACCCTGGTCTGAATTTGAATTAGGGTTTATAAGACGACAGCCTGTGTGCTCTGCTATATGGAATGGGTCCATATTTTAAAGAGTACTGGGCTGGGAATCAGGGAAGCTAGATTCTAGTCCCACCATTGCCACTAGCCCATAGTGTGAAAATCAATTTCCCTTTCTGGGCCTCCGTTTCCTTTCTGTGAAAGGAGGGACCTCCACTTGGCTGAATAATCTCTACTCTCCATTTCAATCGAACAGCCTGTGAATACAATTGTTGGCCACTGAATAGAAGGACAACATTGTTTCACTGGTTCCTCTTCAAAAGGAACTCTGTTCTCCCTACTACTTATGGCGTGGCATCTTCTGTTGGAGAGGGCAGTGATCAAAAGGGCTTCTGTAAGACAACTTTCTGTCTACATAGAGACTTTTTTTTTTTTTGGCATGGCACGGATTTGAATTATGTGGTCTCCCCAAGGCCAGGCTCTAGGGCAAGATCTTCCTTGAAGGGAGTAAGGTCTGCCTCTGCCCATCAGTTTCCACAGAGAAGGCTGAGAACTCAGGAAGGCAGGTCTCCTGCTGGATGGAGAGGGAGCTTGTTCCCATCCGTGGCCTTGACTCTGGGTATATATTTGGATTCAAAGATGCAGTCATTGGGTGGCAGAAGGGGTACGAAGTGGGGAGACATGTCCACAGTAGACATGTGAAGATGGGCCTGGGCTCCCAGATAACCACACCCAGAAGCCCTTTTGAAAGAAATGTTATGGACCTTCTGGTCTCTGGGTCTTCTGACATGTTTAAATAAATGCTACAGCCTGGAACCAGCTGAGCCATGGAGGATTCAGACAAGCTGCTAGTCATGGCTGGGAAGAAGGACTAGAAGAGAAAAGCCTTCCCCAGGCCTACAGTGGTGACAGAAGTGGTGGACAGTGCAAGTTACAAGAGAAAAGTACATTTGGGGGACCAGAATTGGACTGCAGTGTCCAACCATCCTCGCACGTGGAGATTCCTCTTCCACGGTCAACTTTGGGTGGTTAGGGTACGGTTTTATAAAAGGAGCCCATAGGCTTTCTTAGCTCTGCAAAAGGGTCTGTGGTAGGAAAAAATCAGAGAATCAGCGACTGAAAGAATCCCACTGCACGGTTGTGTGCTCAGGACAGTGGAAATCCTATGTTGGACGTTCCCCAAACAACCACACTGAGACCTCAGGCTAAAACAGGTCAGGTTCTACTGGCTCTGGCACCTGTTCTGTTTTTGTTTTTCCTGGTGCACGCAGGGCATTGTGACTGCCTGGGCAAGGTGCCACTCGCTGGCAGGAGATGAAGGGACACTGGATGAGACAGGGAGAACAAGTTCATACAAACGCTGGATTTCTTCCTCCGGTGATTCGCTACAGTTTGCCCGTACCGGCTGTCCAGAAGGGAAGCATGGGCTGGATGTGGGGGAAGGAAAGGCCAGATTGGGGCCAGGAGTGAGAAGAAGGAGGTTGCCTCACTTTATGGGTTGAATTGTGTCGTCCCCAAAAGACACATCCTCATCCTCAGTATCTAGAATTTGATCCTACTTGGAGAAAGGGTCTTTGCAGAGATCATTAAGTCACCATGAGGTCACTAGAATGGGCTCTAAATTCAATACAGCTGGTGTCTTTATAAAAAGGAGAAATTTGGACACAGAGATGGACACACACCTAAGAAGGATGATGTGAAAAGACACAATGAGAAAGCAGCCATGTACAAGCCAAGGAACCCCAGGCCACCACAAGCTAGGAGAGAGGCATGGAACAGACTCTCCCTCACAGCTGGCAGAAGGAACCAATGCTACCCAAACCCTGACCTTGGACTCCTAGCCTCCAGAACTGGGATAGTTACAGACACCCTTAGGAAACTAACACACCTTGCTGGTCATTCCTTTGAGAGGCGGGCTCGGCAAGTGTCTATCACATTACTGGGGGAAAATTTCCATGAAGGGGACAAAATTATTTGGTTTTCATATTTATTTCAAGGGGCATTTGCATAGTAGTAAAGTGGATAGAGTTTGGTGAACAGAGGTGACACTGGGCATATCTAACAACTGGGATAGGTCACAGCCAAACCGAAGAGGCAAGGAGTATCAAGCCAGTTTCGGGGTGTCCTGGCTGAACTTCAAATGTTGGGTCTGGAGATACAGTCCCGGGCCGCCGTCCAAGCTCTGCCACCTACCAGCCCAGGCCCTTGGGCGTGTCGCTTCATGTCCCTCGGCCTCGGTCTTCTCGTGTATTAAATGGAGATAATAATACCTATTTTGTGGGAACTCTTGTGATGATAAAATGAGATAATTAATGTATGTTCTATGTTTCACACAGTGCTGGGCACAGAAACGGGTTCTCTTTAGGAACCCATTAGTCAAATACGGTTTCCCCAGCAACATGCACATTCACCAGAGAAAATTTCCATTTTGAGTCCTACACAGAGTGTATGACACATACATGGAGCTAGAGCTTGATTTAAAGCAGATTTTCAAGACTAGGTCAGAGACATGGTGGAGGGTGATCTAGAGGGTCTTTCTGCGGCAGAGCAATGGGAATGTGACCTGGGCAGCGAGAGGACAGGAATCTTCCTCCTGAGGCTCCACGTCCAGGTCTGCCATGACCCACCCCATTCCACCTTTCCCTGAGAGCGCGATTTTCCCCCTCTGTGTACACAAATGCTTGCATTTAGAGTTCTGAAAACAACTCTCTTCTTTGGATTTCTCATTTTTGTTTCATGGTCAGGGATGTACACAAACTCACACTTGCTCTGAGTGTTTCCCAAATGTAGGTTGGATGCTTGGTTTTCCCTGACCCTTTTCCTTTTTGAAGGTGTGTTTTCTCTACTGGAAGCAGCTGGGGAGATGCAGAGAACATTACAGAAGGAGCTTTGCAGCCAGGAAAGGGTGCTTAAAGGAAAGAATGGCGTGGGGCTCGGGGGTATTTTCTTCTCACACATGAGCCGGCCTCTGAGTCAACAAGCCCTTTACACCCCCAAACAGCAAACAGGAGTGCTGCTTGCACCTGTTCTCTTGCTGCCCATAGAGGAACTGGTTCCTCAGGCAGCATCTGGCTGACAGCTTTATGGATGGGGAGGGGATGGACCCAAAGTAGCTGAGCTCCTCTGGGTTCCTAATAATTCAGGAGAACTAGGAGCTCAAAACGCCAGCAGTGGCAGGAAAATGAATAGGCCTGGTTCCCCACTCTGTAGGGCTTTAGAGAGTCTGGGAGGGAAAGAGGGAAGAAGTATTTTTAGCAGAGAAGTTGCTGGCCAGTTTCAGTGCCTCTGAGCTAGTTGATTCGAGACAATGTCCCTGGCATTGGCATTCACGTGTGTGTCCTTGGGTTAAAACACTTCACCTCTCTGGATTTCGACTTTCTAGTGCATAAGCATAAAAATAACTATGGTGGCTATCTACCTTTTCCTTGAAGGCTTGCTGGCAGGACGCAGTAAGTCTGACATCTGGTGAGAACCCTACAGACAAATGTTTGATGTTAAATCATCCGTGGAAATGTGTATAACATAGAGATCCTAGACCTCATGCCCAACGATGAAGATTCCAAAGGGCCAGGGTGGAGGCCAGTAATACACATTTTTAAGAAGTCCCCAGTGGGCGTCTGTAGGGGCCTTCACCTCCCAAGCTGGTACTTGATATTCTAGCATTTTGGATGTAGGTGTCTTAAGGACCACACAGTTGGTTAAACCAACTGTGAGAGCCCAGGAAAGCTGTGAGCAGCTTCAGGGTTACCCACAAGGCCAAACAGGTCCCAGATGGCCAAGTCCTAGAGCTGGAAAAAAAATCTGCACATGTGGGAAAACAACAGTTCTCATACAGATGATCAGCTTGTGACATTTTGGGGTTTTTCTCTTCTTAGTGATTAGAGACTTCTGCCTGGAGAACAGCAGCCTAGGCCAGGGAAACAGGGAAAACAGAGCAGAAGGCCTGAGATGCTCCAGGGTGAGCGCAAGAGAATTTGGTCCTGTAGGCCATGTTCATCCATCCCTCCAGACGAATAAGAACAGATAAGTTTTATTAAGCCTAAATGGACCAGGCACTATTCTAAGCGTTAATTCATTTCATCTTGACCACAACCTAGGGGTAGACTCTAGTATCTCACCCATTTTCTAGGTGGGGAAACGGAGGCTTAAGGAAGTTCAGTCACTTGCTCAAGGTCACAAATTGACTAAGTGTTTGGGTTAGGATTTGAACCTAAGCCATCTGGCTCCTGAGACTGTGCCCCTAAAGCACTGGACCCAGTGTCCCCCCCAGGATGCTCAACTGCCTAGAATGCATTCGAACTCATGTCCTTCACGGACAGATTGGAGTGGTGAGGTCTACTTCTCGTGAGGCGCGAGCGTGAGGTCCTGGTGGTGCCAGACTGTGCTCACTTCACATGTAGATTTCTCATCTGGAAGCTTCCTATGTAACGCTCTAGGACCCTCTACCCTCCTTGTTTCTCTGCATCGAAGAGGGAAACAAACAAACAAAACCACGTGCAGGGTTTCCACCAAGGTTTTTTTGTTTTGTTGTTTTGTTCTGTTTTGAAGTTCCAAAACCACCAGCATCTCCAACTCCATCCAGAGTCTACGGGTTACCTCATAGGGCTGACACGATAAGTCTTGGGTTTCTTCCTGAAACAATCCCCACCTCAGCTGGCGTTTGTAAGACTAACCCCCACGGTCTGATTTTTTTTTTTAAGATTTTATTTATTTATTTGAGAGAGAGAGAGCATGAGAGGAGAGAGGTCAGTAAGAGAAGCAGACGCCCTGCTGAGCAGGGAGCCTGATGTGGGACTCGATCCCAGGACTCCAGAATCATGATCTGAGCTGAAGGCAGTTGCCTAACCAACTGAGCCACCCAGGCGCCCAACGGTCTGATTTTTTAATTGAAATTTTTGTGGCGCTAACTGTAGATTCACATACAGTTGCAAGAAATAATACGAAGAGCTTCCCTGTACCCTTTACCCTGTCTCCCCCAAATGGTAAGTAACATCCTCTAAAACTATCGTGCAATACATTGACCACAAGATGGACACTCGTACAACCCACAGATTGATCCTTCCAGCTTTGCTCGTGCTTCTGCGTGTGTGTGTGTTTGGTTTTATCCATTTTATCGCATATGTAGCTTCCTCTGTCTACCTCCGAAGTTAAGTTACAAAGCAGTTCCATGACCACAAGCATCCCTCCCATTTCCCTTTTAGAACTACATCCATATCCTCCTGTATCCCCAAGTCTACTTTACCCCCTGACAACCACTCGTCTATTCTCCATTTCTAAAATCTGTCATTTCAAAGTACTATATATATATTATATTACATATATTATATGTAATATATAATATATATTATATTATATACAGTATGAAGCCTTTAGGAGCTGGCTTTTTTTTTTTCCACTCCGCATAATCTCCTTGAGATGCATCCAAGTTGTTGCATGGATTGATAGTTCATTCCTTGTACTGCTGAGTAGTATTCAACGGCGTGGATGTAGCCATCGTCCAACCGTCCACCTGAGGAAGCACATCCGGACTGTACCTGGTTTTTTGGTTATTGTGAATAATGCTGCTAGGACCAGTCGCAGACAGCTTTCATTTCTCTAGGACAGATGCCCAAGAGGGCAATTCCCGGGTCAGGAGGGAAAACGTTCGATCAGTCATCATTTAGCTTGGTGTTAGCTGTAGTTGTTTTCTGGAGGTTCTTTATCAAGATCAGGTAACTTCCTTCTATGTCTAACTTGCTGGGAAATTATTGTTTTTCTAGTACCTGATGGTGATGGCATCATGCTGGGTAGTCTTTTTCCAATGAGGTCAGATCTACAGGTACCACCATCAAATGGACCATTTAGTTTTCCAAAGAATAAAATTACTTTTCACAGCCACATGCTCTGGTCATGCCCGTCACTGTCGCTCTTCATGAAACACAGCTCCTCCGCCCTTCCAGACAAGCATTTGTAGGGTATCTTATGTTTGTTTGTTTGTTTAAGTAGGGCTCCACCATGGAGCCCAACTCGGGGCTCACACTCAGGACCCTGAGATCAAGACCTGAGCTGAGATCGAGAGTCAGACATTTAACGGACTGAGCCACCCAGGTGCCCCTGTGCGGGGCATCTTTCAATCCCCACACAGCAAAATGGCATCATTGTGGTTTGCATACATTGTATACTCGGTAAGCAGCAATACCTAACATTTTTATATTGTTTAACAACTCACTTGACCTTCATGATGACTGTGGGAAATAGGTATTATTAGCTCTGCTTCCAGAAGCTGAGGCTTAAGGAAGTTAAGTGACTTGCTAAGGCCATCTGACTTGTAAGGAAAGGGCCAGGGTTATCTAAACCCAGGTCCCATGTTGGTTCCACTCCAGCTGAGCTGGTGGGAAGGAATGGAAACCTGGACTCCACGATCTCTAAAGGTCTTTTTCTGAGTGCAAGGCTCTGGGAAGCTCTAAGAAAAGCAGGAAGACAGCAGTATCTATTCACACCAGACTTACCCTGCCTGGTGCCCAGACAAGAGCTCTCCTATACACTGATGCCACGACTCCCACTACCATGAGTCGTGTGACTCTGTCTAGTGGGCTGAACATCCACTGACACCATCACCTTCATTATTGACCTTCTGCTTTTCCAACCCAGCACATGCTTGCATTTGATTCAAACAAGCACAGCCAATGATTTCTTCTGTTTTCTTTGTGTTAGCAACCCTGTTTCTGGAGATGTCTACTTTGCCCACCCTTTGAGTTCTTCACGTGGATGTCCCCAGCGGTCAAGGGATGCTGCATCCCTCTCGCCATGGCCACACAATGTTGGGCAGAGGCTCTTAGTAAAAGTATCTGATAAAGGTTCATTCATCATGGCCCATGCCATGGGAAAGGAAAACGGAGAGCGTTGAAAAGATATTGATATCTTCCAGGAGCTCATCCTCTTCCACCTTTTCTTGGCCAGCACTAAGGTGGCAAAGCTGCAGGTGAGGGAGCTAAAGTGGAAAAACCAATTGAAAATCCTATACATTGCAGGCTCATGGTGGCAGTCCTTTAAGGGACATCAGAGTCTGCTCCACAGGACAGCAACGCCAAAGCCTGGGGTCGGTTCAGGTTGTCGGTGCTCTGGCAGCGTGCTAACAAGCTATCCCTCCCCTGTGGCCCCTAACTCTCCCTCTTGACCTCATCGTGGTAGACGCAGAGAGAGAAGGGAGTAGTAGGAAGAAAGCAGGACAGGATTACTGCTTATTAGAGTCTGCATAACACCCCTTTGTTGGGCTGGAAGTGGGATTTGGTGGGGCCAGTTGGGTCACTGAGAATGTGGTGATGAGCACATACCCAGCAATAGCAGAGATCCATCTCCACCTTGCTGACGCTGGCCAAGCAAGACACATGTTCATGGTTACTGGCAGGAATTCTCAGCCAGGATGAGGGGAAATCTCAGAAGCCAAATTCCCATCCTGTTCTCCTTTTGGACTTTAAAGAACGCTGTCCCTGGTCTGCTCACCTCTCCAGCCACCCGTTCATGACCCAGCAACATCTCTCCTATTCCTATGGCCTTTCCCACCGTCCTTCCATGGCACCAGTGCAAACGTCACCAGATACTTTGGGGTTGAGTTACTTAACAGGCACACATGTCACCGAAAAGCGCTTTGTGGCCTCCCTGTGGCAGCACCATGTGTAATAGCCGAGCGTTGGAAATAACCGAAATATCCACCAGCAGGAGACTGGTTAAATAAATAATGGGACACGGGTACAGTGGAACATGACACAGACATTGACATCGTGCTGAAGAAAAATGCTTAGTGACACTGACAAGATGTTTTAGTGGGAAATACTGGTGGAGAAATCAAGGTGGTAAACGTTTATGCGGTAGAAGCGTAATCTTGTGAAAAATAAATGTGTGTTTGTATCACAGTGAAGAACTGTAATAGGAGGCATTAGAGTTCTTCTCAGGGAAGAAAGTATCCTCTTTTTTTTTTTTTTTTTTTTTTAAAGATTTTACTTACTTATTTGACAGAGATCACAAGTAGGCAGAGAGAAAGGGGAGAAGCAGGCTCCCTGCTGAGCCGAGAGCCTGATGCGGGGCTCGATCCCGGGACCCTGGGATCATGACCTGAGCTGAAGGCAGAGGCTTAACCCACTGAGCCACCCAGGCGCCCCAAAAGTATCCTTTTTAAAGAACACCTTCATCAACTGCTCTAGGGGGTGAGGTGAAGCTTTGAGAGCAGTCGGAGGCAAATAAGGTAGATAAAAAGATAAGCAAACTGGGGTGCCTGGGTGGCTCAGTGGGTTAAAGCCTCTGCCTTTGGCTCGGGTCGTGGTTTCAGGGTCCTGGAATCGAGCCCTGCATCGGGCTCTCTGCTCAGCGGGGAGTCTGCTTCCTCCTCTCTCTCTGCCTGCCTCTCTGCCTACTTGTGATCTCTCTCTGTCAAATAAATAAAATCTTTAAAAAAAAAAAAAAAAGATGAGCAAACTGCTCAGTGTTTGAAATGATCTGAATTTGAGAGTGGAAGAGCGCCTAAGAGACAGAGAAGGGATGGAGGGGAGAAAAGAGTCTGAGAAGCGTGGCAGGTTGTTAGAACCTGCCAGAAGTTCAGCGGTCCAGTCCGTAAGAAACTCCTGGTAGTCTGCCAGCCAAATGAATGCTAAGAAGAATTTTAAATATTCAGTTTTTGAGATGTAAACTCCTTGTGTATGCCATAACCTTCAGGAACTCTACAACCCCAAGTGGTGGTACCGGGGATGTGAAAGTGAAGGGGCAAAAAGAGGAAGTCGAACTGATCGCCCCTGGCAACCCCCTGGGGAGAGTAAGCTGCATCCTGGGGGTACTGGGAAGGAGACTGGTGGTGGCCCCAGCACAAAGGACCCAAACTCCTTGTTTCCTAAATAAACTGGAGAAAGGTAGACCTTGAAGTGGGCTAGCTGATACATATTTATATGGACAGAGAAGAAAAGACTGGAAGGAAATAAACCCAAACAGGGAAGAGTTGGCTGGATGGCTAGATAACAAGTGAGTTTTAGTTTCTCCTTTCAATTTCTTTTTAAAGATTTTATTTATTTTTTTGACAGAGAGAGAAACAGTGAGAGAGGGAATACAAGCAGGGGGAATGGGAGAGGGAGAAGCAGACTCCCCACTGAGCAGAGAGCCTGATAAGGGGCTCAGTCCCAGGACCCTGTGATCATGACCTGAGTTGAAGGCAGATGCCTAATGACCAGGCCACCCAGCCGCCCCTCCTTTGAATTTCTTTTATCTAATATCTTCTACAGTTACAACATCTTACTTCTATAATTAGGAAACTATGTTAAAAATCCCCTCCACCCATTATGTCTTCAAAGAGAGCAGGGGTGGATGGAACTTGGCATTAGGGCTGCAGAGAAGACTGAAGGGTCTCCTGAGCAGAGAGCATTGCCTGTTCCCGGGGCCCCTGCCTTGGGAAGACCGGGGGGCCTGAGAGGGTCCTGGGCATCGTGGCAGAGGCACACCTGCAAGGGTGGGATTTACAAGGAGGCTCCAAGGGACACACCTGCTGGTGCTTTTGCTCTCAGGACACCCAAGTAAGCCAAAGGCTCTCCTCTTCTGACACCAGGGAGAAGGCTCAGGAAGTTGGCGCCACCGGCATGCAGCACAACGGGGCAGGCAGGCACCAGGCTGCCGCCTCATAGCCTCTCCCTTGGATGGCTCCCTCTCAAACAGGCCTTACTTTCCCCCAGTGCCCCTTCCCACCAGTAAGCTTGCTTGCTTGTGAGGCTCCCCAGGGAACCCAACTGAACACACCAGATCGGAAAAACACCCACACTGAAGGCTGTTGGGTTACACCTTATTCACCTCCCCTGCCCTGGAGTCACTGAGGACTCTTTTGTCCTCCTCCGTGTGCTCCCTTGCTTCCAATAGTCCCCCATAACATCCTTTGCAGAGTCCTTCTTCCTCCCCTCTCACATGCTTTGTTGTCTTAGTACCTTCCGGAGTGGGAATTAGATTTACAGAGACCATGATTTATGAAGCGTTTCTTCTGTACCAGGCCCTGTGCGAGGCATGTGAGCATGTATCGTTTCATGTCAATTACCGTCACAATCCTGTGCAGGGCACATCATTGCTCCCACCCTTTGCCAGAAACAAACTCTGAGAGAAGGACCTGACCAAGGTTAATGGTGGAGCCAATGGGAAGTCAGGATTCAAACCCAGACCTGCTTATGCTAAGCAAAGTTCTCTCCCATTAGGCCACATAGCTCTGCAGGTTTTCTGCCCGTCTGTTCCTCTGTGTTCTCTTTCTTCCCTCCCATCCTCATTGGCAAACTCGGGGTGACAGGCCTTCTCACTCTCTAGGTGTCAGGGACGGGTCCACACACGTTCCCAGTGACCCAGTTCCCTCCACAGCCCGAGGGTGCAGGCCCATTAGAGGAAGGAGCTCAGTTCTGACTCAGGGTGAGAGCAATAGGCCCAGAATCACATCCCTAAATGCTTGGATGTGGCTGGACTCCTGCAGGATCTTTAGCTTTGGGCCAAGGGTGGCAACTGTCTGAGACACTCTTAGCCAGCACCTGTTGCCTGTAACTTTTGGCCTTGACAGTGTTTCTTTTTTTTCTCCCTCCCTCCCTTCCTTCCTTCCTTCTTTCCTTCCTTGCTTTCTCCCTTCCTTCCTTCTGTCCTTCCTTCCTTTCTCTCTTTTTAAAAAAATTTATTTATTTCTAGACAAACGGTGGGGGTAGGGGCAGAGGGAGAGAGAGAACCTCAGGCAGACTCCGTGCTGAGCATGGAGCCCGATGGGCTCCCTCTCACAACCCTGAGATGGCAACCTGAGCCGAAACCAAGAGTCAGACGCTTTGCCGGCGGAGCCACCTCGGCATCCTGACCGTCTGTTAAAAACTTTTATTTTTCTTGCCATCAGGCCTTCCTAGCCTAGTCTAATCGGCACTGCCAGGTTTCTGATGGTGAGTGACTGCCTGCTCAGAATCCAAGCCTGAATTTTGAAATAATCTGGAAATATTTAGCAGTACTAGCTAATATTTGGTGACATCAATTTAGATTCCAGAGCCCAGAGAATATTTTAAATAGCCCTCCAATCCTCACTCTGGTTTCTTTCAGAGACGCTCTGTCTGAAGCTATCATCCTGGGAGGTTGTGAGGTCCCTTATTTCGCTTGACCCTCCCTATTTGCAAGGGTGGCCTTGGAAATCTTAGTTAGGATGTTTTAACGATTATTTGTCAGCACATACCAGTAAACTAGAATAAAAGCGAGCTTGTTGCTTGTCCCTTTCCCTTGTCCCTTTCCTAAATCCGGCTGCTCCCAGAAAGGGGAGCGGGTAGCTAGAAGGTCTTCAAAATCCTAAACAGTTCAGCCCTCGTGAGAGTTCACTTGCAGGGCACTGACCCAACCCCCACTGTTTACATTTGGGGCAACTGAGGCTCAGAGTGATGTGACTTGTCCAAAGTCACAGAGCAAGTTAGCCCCAGATTCTGGGCTAGAACTCCAGTTCCCACTACACCTGTGCCATGTTTGAGGTGAACAGGGAAGGTTTGGTTTGGGCTGTAAGAAGCCCAGGAAAGTGCACAGGAAAGATTCAGTGAATAAGCGAGTTGCCTTTCCATGCTCAGGCTGCTGTATCTGAGGTACCAATGGCCAGGATTTCAAAATTCAGGGGCCAGTAAGAATCTTGGCACTGATGACACATGGCACCCCTTCTTCCATACTAGAGGCACATCGCTAAAGCTCAGGACCAATTCATATCACAAGATCTGACCAAACTCCCTTCCCTGCCTCACTGCCGGCTTTGAGCTGTCACTAACGTACTACTGAGGGGCATTCTCCCACCGGGGGTTCCAGGCCATCAGGATCTAGCTCTGTGTGCGGACTGGGGTGGCAGGCACTGCAGAAAGGGGGATGAATCCCACTGTGGGATATTAAGAGAAATTGGGGGGGCTTGGGATAATTTTGCTTGACATCTTTGGTGTCACTGCCTGACAAGGCTAGTCAAGACAGAAAATATCTAGCATGGCACTAAAAATCATGTCTATGAGGTAGCTTTTCTTTGCGAAAATAAAAAGAAGAAAGCCAGATTATCCATGATTTCTCTAAGTGATAACCTTGTCATCATTTTTCTTAAAAAAATAATAGCCATCATGCATATATAGTTAGAAAAGTCAAATACTATAGAAAGATTTAAAATTAAAAAGTTAAAAAAGACATAAGGAACCTTAAGTGCATATTGCTAAGTTAAAGAAACCAATCTGAAAAGGCCACGTCCTGTATGATGCCGACTCCATGACATTCTGGAAAAGGCAAAACTATGGAGCCAGTAAAAAGCTCCAGGTTTGCAAGGGTTGTGGGGTAGGGCGTAAGGATGAACAGGCAGAGCACAGAGGAATTTTAGGGTAATGAAAACACTCTGTATGATACCCTAATGGTGGATACATGTCATTATACATTTGTCCAAAGCCATCCAATGCACAACACCAAGAGCGAACTCTGATGTAAACTACGGACTTTGAGTGATTACGACGTGTTGGCGTATGTCCATCCTTTGTAACAAACGTCCCAGTGGGGTAGGTGGTGCACGTGGGGGCAGGGACTGTATGGGAAATCTCTGTACTTTCCCCTCCATTTTGCTGTGAATACTGCCCTACAAACAAAAAAGTCTTAATAATTTTTAAAAAAACGTTAAGGTTAATTTATCTGCCTGGTCCCCTTTTCAAGTGAGGTTAACAGCTTCACTTGAAGGATTTCAGATGATCTCCCTGACACAGATACATTGATGCTAGCTTGTATCTACTCACACAAGGGACTTGTATTAAAGAGTGGCCTTCCTTCTGCCTTTTCATGTCATAACAGCTTTTGGAGACTGGTCTGTATCTGCACACACAGAACGACCCGATTCCGTGTAATGACCACACAGTTCAGAAAGTGTGGCGTGAAGACAACCTTTTTGAAGAGCTGGAAAAGACCCCGGAGAGCTTGGAATCCAACCCTAGTCTTTGTAAATAAGAGGACTAGAGCCCAAAAGAGAAGAGTCTTCGACACAAGTCACCAGCACCTGGAGAACTTGGAGTCCAAGTCCTTTTTCACCAAGCCAAGCTTCCATTCTGTTCTCAAAGGTAGGGATGTCAGAAGCAGGGAAATCTTAGTTCAGAGAACAGCCCTCACGTTCTCATTAGATGATTTTTTTTAAGCAAGTGTTTTTATGTGTGGACTATGAAGAAACCAGTATTTGGGGGACTATTTTAGTATGTGTGTTTGAAACACTATTGGAGAGTCAGTGTGGATAGATATTTAATACAGAAACTGGGCATCGAGTGAGTTTTCCTAGTGGATACTAACTATCCAAGTATGCCTTTTATCCCAGAATTATTAACATTGGAGGTGAGCATTTTCCTTCATTGGGCAGGTCTCACTTTTTATTTCTCCTCTACCTTTTTTTCTCCTATGTATCCCTACCCACTTAAAATGCTGATTTACACTACTCATACTTTATAGTTGCGGAAATATATTCACGTTACTCCTCGCCCGCACCCTGTGAGTCAAGCTGGCATGACTATACCCATTTAATAAGAGAGGCAAACCAAGGTCAGATTAAGTTCCCGTACGGTGAATGTGCCACCAGCGGTCACGTGAGTCTGCCCCAGTCAGCATTCCACTAGACACAGGGCCACTGGTCTCTTTGGTGCTGGCTTTGGGGACTCTTTGTTTTGTTTCTTGAGAGATGAGGTTTGGCCCACAAAGCCAGAACCTAGTACCAGCCAGTCATAAAAACACAAATGAAAACGTAAATATTACTTTCCAGGATGTTAGGAGAGCAAATGTTCCACACCACCCGGAATAATAATGTGCCCAACTTCATTTGGCATTAAAACGGAAACATGATTTTAAAGGATGGCATCCTCGCTCTCATGACATTAGAACCAACCAGGTCTAGAGTAATTTGGACAATTCCAGACGTTATCCATCTAGTGGATCGTTTCTCCTCACAGTGTCCGCAGAGCGATTACTGAGACAGTAATGGCTGAAGGGAATTCTGGCTCTTAACACTTCCACTCAAGTTTCTCAGGACCTCCGAACTGGAATTCATACGCTCCAAAGCAAGGGGGACAGAAAGGAGGAGGAAGTGTGGTGGGGCTCCTGCAGCCTCTAGGCTCACTGGAAATCAGGACTCACCAGCTCCTCGCACTTCTCTGTCCATACAAATTCAGGTCATCTTCCTGGCGACAAAAGGGAAATTCTGACCCGGTTACAGAACGCAGGACACTTGTCTATTAACCACCCAGAATGGTCATGGAAGGGGACTCTTAATCACACAAGACACAATCACAGTAAAAGGATGTTTGACCTACAGAATACAAGACTGGACGAGGGGCAACTGAAATGCCCTAAAAATGCCAAGGCTTGTCCTTGTTACAAGGGTGATGAGATGTAGTCTGTGAGATGAGATATAGTCTGTGTTGCCTCAAAGGGTAGATAGAATATGACTAGATCGGGGCACTTGGGTGGTTCAGTTGATTAAGCTTTTGATTTCAGCTGAGGTCATGATCTCAGCGTCCTGAGATCGAGCCCCACATTGGGCTCCCAGCTCAGCATAGAGTCTGCTGGTCTCTCCCCCTCCCCCTCTGCGCTGCATCTCCCCCTCCCCCGCCCCCCACACATGCTCTCTCTCAAATAAATAAAATAGATAAAAAAATAAAATATTTTTTAAAAAAGAATATGGATGGATCAATAGAAATTTCACGGGGGTGAATTTTAGTATCTAAGGAAGAAAACTCCTAAAAACGGAGGCTGCGAGGTAAATGGTTAGGACCACAGGCTGTGGAACTATAGAGTGGCAGATGAGAAATTCCAGCTTGCCACATACTGCCACGTGACCACGGGTGAGTGACTTAACTGCTCCAAGCTTAAGTTTTCTGTCTCACAAAGTGAGATCAAATGAAATTATATATATTAAGTAAGTATATTTATATGTATAAGTTATATAGCTACTGGGTTACCAGTTGTCTCTAGTCTTCATCTCCTTCTTACCACTGAGTTCTTGCATTTGCAATTCATCCATCTTCATGCTTGGTTCTCTGCTTCCACACCCCTTTCTGTTGAGTACCCTTGGTCTTAGAACCTGCCTCAGAGTCTATGTCTAATTTTGTCCACCTTAGGTGTATCTACCCAGTCAGCTTCTGGTATCCCATTGGGGGTGACTTCAAGGGTGGGTGCCATATGCGGTCAGAAGTTCCCTGTATTTGGTTTAATGCTCTGTTATTGCTTCCTTGAACTTCCTAACAATTTTATCTTTGGAGCTGTGTTTTGTAAGTGAAGTTTTATGGGATGATGGTGCACGAACATGAGCAGAAGAGAGAGGCACAACCATTCTTTGCAACCCCACTTGCACGTAGCACTCAGGGTGCCCCATGAGCACAGAATTCCGGTGGACCCACAATGCGTGAGAATTCAGCAGGACACAGCTTGAGTACGAGGTAAGACTGTCAGGTCTGTAACTAAGTAAGCAGGCAGACATGCTGACAGCCCCAAGAGGCATGCTTTCCATTCAACCCAGAAATTGCTTCAAATACAGAAAGAAAGCGGTAAGAAGCACAGATGACCTAAAGCCCCATCATATCCTCTCCTACTTATGTTTCTACCCTGCACTAGCCAACTGCTTATGCTGAAAATGATGACATAAAAGGAGAGAGTGGGATAAGAGTAGGGAATAGTGCCTTTTCCTTTCCTTACTCAGTAGAAAGGCAAACTTGGTGGAAAGTGCCCCATAAAGAATGCATGTAAAGAAATGAAATAAAAATAGTTGAGTTTGTTTTTGTCAGCATTTCCACTGCTCTAGGAAGAATAGACCACATATGCATGTATAAGCTACAAGATGTGAATTGTGTAATTTATGTGATTTCACATAAAAGGTAAGTCCTTTCACGTTTCCATTTAAAACTAGCTTTGCACAATATAAAGGTGAACAGTAAAATTCATGACAATAATTTAAAATTTTAATTTTCTTATAATGACATTAAATAGCAAATAAAAGCACCATGTCAAATCGAGAGGGAGAAAGGTCATGAAAGAAAGGAGAAAAGGTTTATCTTTCAACACCTTGATACCTCTCCCCATCCCACACACATTTTTTGAATAAGGAGCTCCCCATTTTCATTTTGCACTGGGCTGCACAAATTATGTGGCGAGCCCTGGTCCCATGGCTTTAAGACATGTCCATCCCAGGCCTTTTCCCAGTGTGACCTCTCTAGGCCTTGCCATACCCTTGTCCTGGGGCTTCATATAGGATCAGTGGGTACTATCTGTCCCTTTGGTAAAATAAACAACAAAAAAATCTCTTAAACGTAGCTGTAATTGGATGGGAAAATGGGCAAAATGACATGGTAGGGGCTTAACCAAAGTCACAGGGTATGCCAGGGATAGAGGCACAAGCTGACTCTCATCTAGATCCAATGCCACGGCCTGTAGGCTCTCATCTACACTGCGGGCATTTGAGTCTTGAATGTCATTCGAAAATATCAACAAAGTCATTACATGTTGTAATCTTTTGATCACACCCAGCTGGGGCCACCACAGCCCCATGGGAACCATGGGGAGCAAAAGGCTCTGTCTTTCAAGAAACTCTGCACAAAACATTCCAGGGCCCCAGGGGAATCCTGTGTCTTGTTCAAGGTCAATAGGAGTCGATCAACAGGCCAACACGCGCTTCCTTTGTAGCTTTGGCAAGGAGTAGAGTCCTACATTGCCCTAGTTAGGTCAGAATATCTTTTCGATCACTGTATCAATGTCATTCAAAATTCTGAAAGAATGGGATACTTCCCATCTTTTTTTTTTTTTTTTTCTTAATTCCATAAAGAATAAGACGGGTAAAATCAAGTCCAGGGGTCTTGCAGTACTGGTCAGATCCCTCCTAATCAGGAGGAACTCCAAGCCAGAACAGACCACAACCACAGGCACTCTGACAACTGTCTGCACATCCTTCACGTGACCCCCCTCAAGTAATCCAAATGGATTTTTAGACGAACATCTCTTAGTACATTGCACATCCCCACCACCCTCTTGCTATTCTCTTGGAGCCTTTCATGAAGAGTATCAGGGTCCAACCAGACCTAGATTTTTTCCAGAAGCCTCCCAATAGCCTTTTGTTGGGTGCTGAGATGCCCTTAGCAACATAGCCTAATCCTCCAGGTACTTCTGGGCTGGTCCAAGTTCCTTCCAAACCCCAAATGTCTCTCTCTATGGACAGCTGTGTAGAAGGACAGATCTTTGAGAGCACAAACGTCTTCAGACTGCTCCCACCCGGAGCTGGCTGGGCTGCTCAGTCGGCACTGATGGAAGGGTCCGGATGGAAGGGTCAGTTGCCTTTCTGCCAGAAAGAATGTGCAGCTGCTGTCTCCTTCCTATCAGCAGGCACGAGGGGGGACAGGGTGTCTTATGGTCTTCATGGCACTGTTCTGGCTCTGTCAACAGTAGCAGTGATCTTTTCTTCCCTTTCCATCAAATGGTCATTGTAAACGCTAAAAATTTTATGTTGCCACTTCAAATAATCTTCACATTTAAAGAAATGTAAAAATGCTTCTGATAATAATGGTAACTGGGAATAAAAGCAGATACAGAAGGTCCTGGCTTTGAAAACAGTTCACATGAATGTCTAGAGAAAAATACAGGGAGGAAATATATCACGAGGGGCGTCTTTTGGTGGCAGGGTTAAGAGTAATTTTGCATTTTCTCCTTTAAACTTCTTGATATTTTCTAAGAGAAAATATACATTAAAGATATGTGTTATGTGTGCTGTCCAACAAGAAAGGATACCTTCCTATCAGCTAGGACTTCTCAGATAGTAGTAAGAGATTTTATGCATTATTCCAAAGGAAACCAACATCGGGCTTCTACTTATTTTCTAGGTGACTTCCAGGATCCTATCTCCCAATTGAATTTTCTACCCAGGATACAGATTTTGGCTTTGACATGACTGCTCAGCTTGTAATTACTCTTCTTTTCTCTTTCATTGAAACTTGAAAATGTTTAGGAAGAGCCCTATCAGGGTTTTGAATTAGGTCCTGTGTTTCTTTCTCCTGGTTCGCAGGGCTCAGAACTCCAAACGGAAGCCCACCTAAGACTGGATTCAGGGAGCCAGATGCCTAGAGGACACTGAATTTGCACATCAAGGTGTGATGGCGAGAACATTGATCATTGATTTTGGAGTTGGGTGGCTCTGGAACCTCAGGTTTTGTTTTTGTTTTTTCGCTCTGCAGTCTTTCAGCAAGTTGTTTTAAAGGTTAAAAAGCGCATTGCACTAGGGTGACTAGCACAGTGCACACAATAAATTATTAATATGAAGAAGGGGCGAGCAGCTGGAGAAGGCAGCAGAGGGGAAATCCACCCGCTAGCGATTGCCACTCTCCATTCGCTCACCGCTGAAGTTTTCCCAAGTTGCCTGCGTGGTGAGGGTAGGGGTGAAGGAGCTGGCGAGATCTCAGCCCCGCCCCGGCTGGGCTTGCCTGCCCAAGGACACATCTTTGGTTTCGCCATGGAGATGTAACCGCCTCCCGGGTTGGCAATAGGCAGTCCTAGCCACAGGCCAGCGGCCAAAAGCGTGGGGTGAGGGGCAACCCTAGAATGCCAGTGGATAAGACTAAATATAAAACTCCATTACCACTCTGAAATCACCGCATTAGTGATCCAGACGGCCTCTCCTCCACCCACGCCCACTCTGCCCTTTAACTATTCATCAGGCAGAAGAAGCAAGTATGCCAGAGGCTTACAGGAAATAAAGAGAACCAAGCTGTGGGCGATGATGGATTGAGATAGCCCATCTCTGCTATACAACTACTTTACCTACTGCCATTACTACTAGGACTGCTATGGGCACCACCATTTTTACAACTGCTACTACTACTAGTCTATTAATCCCTTCCATTTGTAAACCACAGTTTATAAAGTGGCTGGGTTTTGCCTGATTGAAGGTGATACTGGGCATGGCATTATGGGAACACAGAGGCAGGCTGCCACTAGACACCTCAAAGGGAACACAGCAGAATTATCGAAATATATTTTTTTCATCCCGCAACTTCCTGTGGCCAAAACACATTCACCTTCCGCGGCCACACCCAGTCCTTCTCCCCAAGCTACACTTCTCCAACTGTCTGGAGCTAGTTTAGGCAACTTCAAGGGTTAGGGACTAGGAGTAATGGCCTTTTATTTGGCCGTTGGATTGGGCATTGGACCATGCCCAAATCCCACCAAATGGGGTGAGAGGAGTACAGAATGCCTCTCCAAATGTAAGGCCATTGCGCCTACACCTTCTCACAGGAAGGCCCTGGAAGGACCCACGCTCTTCCTTTTTTAAAGAGACTTTGATTTCCTGTGGCAAAGTTAAATTTTTTTTTTTTTTTTAAATGCCTGACGGTGACCTAAATCCCCAGAGTGAACTCTGGAACTCTGGAATGAATGTACCTTTCTCATCCCAAATGTATATACTTTCTCATCCCAACAGAAGGGCCCCCTTGGCCTCAGGCCCTGCAGTCAGCTGGAAGAGGACCAGTGAAGGAGCAAGGATGTCGCACGCAGCTCAAGCCCAACCATGAACCAGCTTCCCTTTGAGCTCGCTCCCTTCACCTGGCAACCGGGGGCCCCAGCAGAGCGGAGAGAGAAGAAAGTGGCATTTTGGAATCCATTTTGCTCAAGATGCCGAAGGCATCGTGGCAAACTGCCCTTTGCTACCGAGGCCAAGGGAACTTGGGGCAGGAAGGACCTTGCCCATGGGGATGCGGTCGGTTGAGGGCAAGGTGAGGGCGAGCTCTGGTGCCAGTGATACCTGAGGAGAGCGGCCGCTGGGCATGCGGTGGGTGCGGGTGCCCACCCTGGGCGCTACTTCCCGCGTTTGGACCCAGGTCCACTGGTGGGCAGTAGCAGCAGCACTCGCCACCAGGCCAGCCGGGGCTCGTTCTGTCTGTCCAGTTATTTTTAGGTGAGATTTACGATGGACGAGGGGGAAGGGACTCGGGAGTGTCCATGGGGAAAGGACGAGTTTGGGGAGGTACAATCCTAAAAGTCACTTTTTCCAAAGCGCCCCCCTCCCGGGTCCTCCTTCCTGGGGCAGCACGGTGCCGGCGGGGAAGTGGGCAGCGCGGGCGCGCCGCAGCGGTCGGCTGGGACCCGAGGGCCCGGGTCCCTCGCCGGGCGCCGGGCGGGCAGGGGCGGAGGGGCCGGGCGCGGCGCGGCGCAGCTCACCTGCCAGGCTGTTGTAGCAGTCGATCTCGATGGCTTCCACCGTCTTGCTCTGCTCCTCCGAGAGGCGGCCGGGGTTGGGGGCCCCGGGCGGGGAGGCCGCGCGCGAGTCCCGCTCCTGCTCCCCCGGCGCCGGCAGCAGCCCCTTCAGCTCCAATAACGCCCGGTGGTATTTGCCGATGGCTTCGCGGAATTTCTTGTCCTTGTAGCACTGCGCACCTTGGCTCTTGAACTCGTGCGCCCGCCGGATGAACTCGGCGGGCTCGGCCGCCGCCCCAGCCTGGCCGCGCGCCGGGACCCCGCCGCCGCCGCCCGGGACGCACAGTGGCGGCGGCGGCCGCTGCGCCTCGCCGGCCGCGGGCGGGCTCGGGTTCCCCTTGGCCGCGGCCGCCGAGCCCTTCCTCTCCATCCGGCCGCCGCCCGGCGCCCAGCGCGCGCCGCGATCCGCCCGCCGCCGCCGCCTCCGCCGCGCCCGCCCGGGTTTAAAAGCGGCGGGCGCCGGCCCCGCGCCCGGCAAGCTCGGCCGCGGCCGTGACACCCCGCGGCGGTCTGGCGCCCCGCACGCCCATTCTCCTCGCCAGCTGCGGGAGGCTGCTCTCTCCTCCTCCTCCCCCTCCTCGGATTGCCGTCCCCTCCCCGCCTCCCTCCCTCCCCCTCTCCCGCGCCTCCCGCCCTTCTCCTCGCCCTCCTCCCCTCCCGCAACCTGCGGGCGGTGGCGACCTGGCCCCCGCGGGCGCGAGGCTAGCGGGATGGGGGACCGCGGGCCCGACTGGGGTGGCGGTGATTGTCGCTGACCCGGAAGAGGCTTGGCTCGCCCGAAGGAGGGGAGGATTAATGACAAAGACGGCCCCGTTCTTTCCCATTCAACCCAACCCTCGGAGACGCGCCTAGCCTGAAAGAGACGAGTGGGGGAAGGGGTGTGCGTGTGGGTGTGCGTGTGTGCGTGTGTGTGTGTGTGTAGGGAGGGGGTCCGCCAGCGACCGGACGCATGCAGACTCACCCTCAATAGATTGCTTGAAAACTAGAAAGAAAGGTGCGTTTGGGAGCAAGGGGCGTAGGCACAAGCCATAGCTTCTTGTTCTTTGCAGTCAGGCAAAGAACCTATTTAAGGTGGCAGGGCCTCTTTTTTGTGGATCCAGGTTGTCCCCGAGGTGTGTCTCCGTGTGTGGCCGCCCAGGCGTCCGGAACACTGCGCACTTGCCCGTGTGGGGCGTTGTGTTCTAGGAGCCGCGGACACCCGTGTGTGGGGGCAGCTGTGCGGAATGAATCACCGAGATCAGAGATGGAAAACACCTGTTACTGAGGGTCATCCGGCTGGGGGTGCCTGCGTTCCAGTTTCCATTTACAGGACAGTTCCGTGCCCTTCGTCCCGAGGTTCCATTCCGTCACTCACTCTTCCAGGCAGCCTGAGTGTCCGCTGTCTGCTGGGAACGGGCTGGGGTTAAGGGGCAAAGATATTAGACTGTGAGAAGCACTGCCCTAGAGTTGTGAAGTCCGGAAAGAGAAGGGACCCCCAACCCTACCCCTTCACCCACATATACTCTTTGCTGATATTTTGATGTAGTCCCCACTCGTTTTCTACACATGCTTATTTGTACAAAGTGCCCTTTTATCAAGCATGAATGGTATGGGGGTGATAGATACAATTTCCTGCTCTTTTTACTTTACATTCCATGAGGTTAAATAGTCTTTTAAAGTTTTGTGGCTTCATAATACTCATTTTATGTCCGTACCATGGTGTACTTAACCATTTTTCTATAGTCAGACAGTGATTCCAATTATTATAAATAGTGCTAAGACAAAAATAATAGATACCACTTATATATCATGCTTTCTTTGTGCCAGACACTGGGTTAAGTACTTGATGTGTAATAATTCATTTAATTCTCATAACAACTCAGTGAAATAGGTACTAATATTATCCCCATTTGGACACCAGGTGACAGAAACTTTCCCAAGGGCACACTGCTGGTAAGCAGTGGAGCTGGGATTTAAGTCCAAGCAATCTGGCTTCATAATCTATGCTCTCAACTGTATTTGTACTTAAAATTTTGTCCTAATTTATTTTTCCTTACAAGAGATTATGTCGATTTTTTTAAAATGTCTTGAAACATATTATCTATTTGCTTTTTAAGGAAGGTTATGTACTAACATGAACTCCCACCAGCAATGTAGTATTTTCACAACATCCTTGCCAACAGTGAGGGTTAAACTTTGAAAAGTATTTTCTAATTTGATGAATGAGAACTGGATATTGAATGAACTGGGGTATCTTTAATTATAAGGGTGAACATTTTTCATATGTATCGTTGTCATTTGTATAGTATGGAGGGCTTTTATTTGGACATGATCTTAATGTACTAAATGATACCTTGTATGTTGCAGTATCTTACTTTTCTAAATGCCTTAACATCTTTAATCCCGCTTAATCCTCACATTAGCCCCCGAGAAGGAAAATGACTCTTTACTCATCCTGGGAGTTTGCAATGTTTTCTGACAAGTGAAACATCGTATTATTGCCGTGGTTGAGCGGCTTTGTCCTTAAGAGATATGCTGGGTATCTATCTGGGCTGCTTCCTGGATGTTATTCAATTTCTGAAAACTTCAAATTCCCTCACTTATTATACGGGAATACTACTTCCTTCATGAAGTTGTTGTTAAGTACATTATAAGTGCTCAGCAGATGGTAATTTAATCATTATTCATTATATCCTGTCATTATTAGATCCCCTAATAATATTATGGCAGACGCTTGTTAACCCTGGCCCTTTTTCCTATAAGGGATTATATCAGGTGGAGCCAAGAGAAGAAATTGGGGTTGAGTGCTCTGAGTTTTTATCGTTAATTTCATACTCAGGCACATGTTGGATGAAGATCTAGGCCTGGGATTTTGCTACTGTTGGAGATAAGGTATGAATTGGGTCATGACAATCAGCACTGTTTAAAGGGGAGAAATACTGATATGACAAATTGCTTTTTGTTAGCCTACGGTGTCCTGGCTTAGTGGTGCATTGTCTCCTTCTTAGATTTTGGGTCTGAGGACAGGGCTGCAAAAGACACGTGATGCAGGAGGGTACTAGCATGTGAGTGATGTCAGCCCAACACAAAAGCTTCATAGTAGCTTGGATGAAGGAGAGTGCGAGTGAGGAAAGGAGAGAAAATTATGGGGGGGGTGAAGTGAGAGGAAATTTACTATGTCCATCTGTCCTATGCAGTGGAGCTGTGCGTGTGTGTCTAGGACTGTTTTGTTTGGTTGTTTTCAGTGTGCTTCTGTCTCTAAGACACTCATTGGTGAATGGGTGCTGGTTTCTCAGAAATGGTCTCCCTTTACATGGAATTAAATAGGTGCCAAAGAGAATTTCTCAAACATCCTTTCATTAACTATTGACCATATGCAGAGCCCTATTTTTGGAAGCGAGCAAAAATCAAAACGACAATTTGGGCACGGATTCGGAAACTCGGTATTTCTCAGACTTTAATGTGTATATGAATCCCTTGGAGATTTTATTACAATGCAACTGCCAGATTCCCTTTATCTAGGGTGGGGTCCAGGATTGTGCATTTCTAACAAGCTGCTAGTTGATGCTGCTGCTTCTGGTCCAGGGCCCATATTTTGAGAAGCAAGTATTTAGAGGAAAGGGTAGTTTCATGTCTCCCCTTCTCTCCAGACTTTGCCTTCTCCCAGAGAAGACGTGTTCATTAGCTCGGTCGGATTCCAGGAAATTAACTGGGCCATATTTAACAAGGGCAGGGTTAGGAACCTCTGTGTAGCTTTTTCTTCTACTTCATGCAACAGGAATGGGTACGCTGAGCCAAGGCCGCCTCTTGGGATCTGGTCATCTTGTTTTCTCTTTCTTCAATGCATAGGTGAGCATACTTTTTATTGCTTCCATTTCTGATCCAGTGTGGCAAGACAGAGGGTGAGAAGATTTCAGTGTGTAGTGGGGAGGGAGAGGCTCGGGGAGGCCTCTACTGTCGGCTGCTTGCTCTGACCTTGTTTTTACAAGAGAGCTCTGCACTAAGAAATTGAGCATCTGTTCATGGGAAAATAAAGGAGTATTTTGATTTCTCCTCTGTTGATGGCTTTTGAATGTATCACGTGCTCGTGAACCTCACAGGGGAGAAAGATGACTGAGCCACAGTAGGTTTCCAGCACTCGTGGTCCTTGGGCTCAATGTCATCAAAACCTTTCCTTTCGCTGCTAACAGGCAAGCTCTGGGTGCAGGTCAGTGAATCCTATGAATGACCTTACCACGAATGGAAGGGCTCAGTACTGCTGAGATACACAGGGAGGTTTCTTAGAGGAGATGTGTGTGGAACTATTCTGATGGCAGGAACTGGGTGTGGTGCACAGCGGAAGTCATGGTGCTCCTGCTGGCTTTACCGGTCTGTCTGTCCTGGGTTCTGACCTCATTTCTGTTTCTCTGAGCATGTGCCTTTCTCACTGCCTACTGGTCTTAAAAGACTAAAGCCCCTTTTCTTTCCAAACTCCCTCGGAAGCTTGCATACCTCCCTAAACAGATGGCATGAGCTGCTTTCCTCTTCCTTCAGCTCAGTTTCCTAAGCATATGCAAAAGACATATATTTGAATCTCTTTTATACTAATCTAAGCTGTTCAGGGTTTGGTCACATGCCAACCAAACCAAAGCTATTTTGGGGATGTTTTTCTAATTGCGTTCAACTTCACAATTTACCTGAGAAAATTACAGCATTCCCATCACCAGTTTTTATCCATATGCAATCTTCCATCATCCTCCATGGAAGCGTGGGAGACATTTAACCACTTCATGCCTGGATGTAGTGTTTGCTGTAGGAGGCTAATGTGAGCCTCATGTTTTCATTCTTCCCACATCTGTCCACTCACCCACAACCCAACAACAAATTTCTCTATAATTCCAGTGTCCAGTCCAGTGTAGCCTGATTTAGAAAAGTAAGGCCTCTCTGCCTATCCCTACTCTCTCCTACTACTCAATCCACTCTGCACCCCACAACCTTCTCATCTCCAACATCAGCTGTGGCTCTCTGTGGGAGCTGTGACGTCAGCTGTTTCAATCAGCCAGCATCCCCTACTCCATGGGGTCCTGGTGGAGCTGTCAATCGCGGTGTCTGTGGTCTTTCCCCCGCCCCCTCCAGTCCCCACTTGCTACACTTTATTCCAGGCTTGGCCAATCATATTATTTCATCTCCCTGTCCCACGGTGATTGGTTCAGGGAGGGGCACATGACCCAAATAGAGCAAATCACAGACTTCCATGAGATTTACAGTCTTTAAGATGGGACAGAAAAGCTCTTTAAGATGGGAGGATTTGAGGTACAGGCTATCTATGGCTCTCACTCACCACTTGGAGGAGTATCTAGAAAACGAATATGAACAGAGACAAAAAGGATATGAGGAAAGACAGAACTCGGGTGGTATCAATGAAGTTCTTAGATCCGGTAGTTTTTAATGCCAGGTACACCTTGTCTATACTCCCTGGTATGTGAACCAATGAATTCCCTTTCCTCCTTGAGCTAGTTTGAGTTGTCATTTATGATTAGAAAACTACTGATTTATGTATTTCTTGTCAGGTATTTAACTCCCCCCCCACACACACACCTATTGCCACCCGAGTCTGGCTGCTGTTACCCGTGGTTGGTAAATATCGCTATACTCCCCTGCCTAGAACCATTCATTTTTAAAATTCTTTTATACTTATTAAAATAGTTTATTCATTTATTCTTAACTTTGTATTATGGAAAATTTTAAGCATAGAGAAAGAACAGTGTAACAAATCTTCAAGAACCCATCACCCAGCCAGCATAAACAATTACCAGCAACCAATATTTATTGCCATTTTCCATATGTGCCAATCTCTCTTATACCTCTATGCCTTTGGACTTGAATTTCCTGCGTGTTTCATCTCTGCATTTCTCTTTTGCGTGTTCTTAAAACATTAGATCTTTCAGCCAAAGTCACTAGATTTGCTTCAAGATTTAGCACAAGGTGTCACCTGTCCTGGGAAGCTTTAATGATCTCCATATAGAAGTTCAGTGGTCCTTATGCTTTGTTCTGGCAGTTCCCTTTTCACACTTGTCTATTACGTAGCAATTATTCACTCAACAAATATCTACTGAAAAATTTCACCATTTCAAGCTTTGGACATCTACCAATGAACAGAACAGGCAAAAATTTTCATAGACACCAGAAATAAATAAGTTAAATAGGATGTTAGAATGTGATAAGTGCAACCAAAAAGGGGGTCGTTTAAGGGGGATTGTGTGTGTGTGTGTGTGTGTGTGTGTGTGTCTTCAAATTTTAAATAAGAAAAATCAGGCCACACTTAACTACACTCTATAATGCTTATCTACTTGCTTTTTGTCCCTGCAACTAGACTTTGGCTACTTGAAAGCAGGGATGGTATCTTAATTTTTTTGTAGCTCCAACACCTAGTACAATAGTAAGCATTTTAGTAAGTAATAGTTGCAGAATAAATGGAATAAGCAGCAGAATACAAGACACCAACTAGAAAGACTATTGGTATTAAAGGAGTTTTTAAAAAAGATAGTACATATGCAAGGGGGAAATTCCAGCAGTACTCTCCATAAAAAGAGCATATAATAAAAATTAAATTTTCCTTCTACCCTGGACTCATTCCTCCAAAATTCTTCCCAACGGGCATTCGCTGTTACTTGTTTCTCATGCATCACTCCAGAGTTTGTCTACCTACCTACTTATCTATATTAAATTATAAGTATTATAAGTCTCTTTACCTCTGTCAATATTATTTAATTTCACCATGACCCTATTAGGTTATTATGACACTCACTTTACAAAAAAGAGAGCTGAGATTTCAAAGGTTAGGAATTGGCCCAAGGTCACATAGTTTGGAAGGCCAGAGCAGGGTGACTGGACCCCAAAAGCTATGCCTTTGGCATTTTTGGACTTCTGCTAGGGATGAAATAAAGACAATTTTCACAGATAATCTAAGGACTGTCTTAGATAACTTTTAGGGTTCTTTAAGAATCGGGAAATGCTTTAATGCTGTACCACCCCACCATCCATTCTCTGCCCCTTTCTGTCTGTCTTTGTGCCCTGGGGGGACCGACTCCTGCACCAAGTGGGCTTCTTTCTCCCCTCGCTGCTGCTCAGTTTTGCCCAAAGGAGAGCACCCGCTTCATGAGCCTGGGGGATGGGGCTGGAGAGAGATTTAATACATTTCTTTTCCATTCCCTCCCTTCTTTGGCACCATGGTTCTGGAGGTGGCTATGTCCTCTCATTACAAAAGTTATGACTGGTCGCCCCCTACTCCTGGGATCCACCTGTCAGTGGACTCTCTTAATGCAATTTCTGCCTTTTGCCCAAATATTTTCCATAGCTTGCTAATCTCTGGATTAGCAACATTTTTCCCGGTTCCTATAACCATGCCTACACTTTAGTAAACAGTTTCCATGGTAAGAGTCTCTTTAGATGCATCATTAGAGTTAGCTTTTGTTTCCTGTCATGACCTTATTGTAAATGCTATTTTAAGATGTTATGCCTTTCAGGAGACTCTCAAAGACCATCTACTGTAAGTCCCAGTGAAATGTATCTCTACTAGTGAAATTTTAGGTTAGTAGGGAAAGCTATTTGGAGCTAATATGGGCCCTTTAAAAAAAAAAAAGATTTATATTTACTTATTTGACAGAGAGAGGACAAGCAAGGGGAGCAGCAGGCTCCCCGCTGAGCAGGGAGCCCAATGTGGGACTGGATCCCAGGACTCTTGGATCACGACCTGAGCTGAAGGCAGACACTTAATCAACTAAGCCACCCAGGCATCCCTAACAGATCCACAGTCTTTTAAAATCTAATCACAAAAGTGATATACGATCATGGCTGCCATGTTCTGTTGGTCACACAGACTAACCCTGGTACAAGGTGCAGGGACGACACAGGGGTATAAATGTTAAAGGAACATTTTGGAGGTCGGCTGCCCCAAGAAATAGGTATTATATATATATATATATTTTTTTTTTTAATTTTACCTAGCTATACCCTCTACTACTCTGCTAATAGGAAGTTTCCATAAAATTATTCAGTCAATTGCTACCTTATAATTTATTGGTTATTAGTCTTCTGGGGGGAGAGGCTGTGGACTGCGTTGACAAGCGTTGTCAGTGACAGAATTAGGGGTAGGGGTCAGGTGGCAGTGTCTAGTGTCTTGTGGTGGTAGCATGACGCTGACTTTGTGCCTTTATTTCATGGCATGAGCTGGGGGCATTCATTGTTCTTGCCTGTGTATCCCTGGATTGAGCCCCAGTGATTCTGTAACCTACCCCATACCAGGTTTTTGGGCAGTGTTTCACGTATTTCTATTGGCAAGTCTTTGGGAATATTATGTAATGGATTGTGAATGTGCTCTGCCAGGGAAAGTGGAACACAATTTATTTTGAATTTGAAATGAATTCATTGATATAGTCACACTTATTGGTTATTTTGGACTTAGTGTTTTTTTTTAATCATGGTTCAAAACACAAAACATAAAACCTACCATCTTAACTATTTGTATGTATACATTTCAGTGGCATTAAATACACAAACATTGTTAGACAACCATCACCACCATCCATCTCCCAAACTCTTTTCATCTTGCAAAACTGAAACTCTGTTCCCAATAAACGCTAACTCTCCCCTCATCCCCAGTAGTCTTTTTTTTCTATTGTGGTAAAAACAACAAGAACAACAACATAAAATATACCTTAATCATTTTAAAATCTATGTTCAGTTGTGATAAATATATTCACACTGCTGTGAGACAGATCCCCAGAACTCGCTCATCTTGCAAATCTAAAACTCTATACTCATTTTAAAAAACTCACCTCCCCCTCCTCCCAGCCACCTTTCCACTTTTAGTTTTATGAATCTGACTAGCTGTCTCACAGAATATTTTCTTTGTGGTCATGACAATTACATAAAACATCTTAAAGTTACAGCATTCTATTTTAAACTGATAACAACTTAACTTCAATTGCATATAAAATTGCACAACACCCCACCTTCACTTTGTTATTTTTGTCACAACTTCTAATTTTATATATCAATACCTGTTCACATACATTTATAGTTATTTTTAAATGTTTTTGTCATTTAAATTCTCTGGATGAAATTATAGTAGTACAGGTTTCTATATTCGTCCATGAATTTCCCTTTACCAGAGAATCTTCTATTTCCCATACATCTTTGTGTTGCAGTCTACTTACCTTTGATTTCAACTCAAAGACTCTTTTTAATAATTCTTGTAGAGCAGGTCTAGTAATTAATAAATCCTCTCATCTTTTGTTTATCAGAAAAAATTTTAATTTCTCCTTAATTTTTGAAAGACAGTTTTTCTGAACTGAATACAGTACTCTGGCTGACAGTGTGTTTTTTTCTTTCAGCATTCTGAGTGTATCATGCCACTCTGTTCTGGCCTGTAAAGTATCTGCAGAGAAATCCATTGATAATCTTATGGAAGCTCCCTTGTATGTTACAAATTACTTTTCTGTTGCTGCTTTTAAGATTCTTTGTCTTTGACTTTAAACAGCTTGATTGTAATGTGTCTCAGCGTGGTTCTCTTTGGATTTATCATAGTCTACTATGATTTATTTATTCATTGAGAGAGAGTGAGAGAATGTGCGCACACAAGTGGGGGAGCAGGGGCAGAGAGAGAGGGAGAGACAGAATCTCAAGCAGGCTCCATGCTCAGCGTGGAGCCCGATGCGCGGCTTGATCTCATGACCCTGAGATCATGACCTGAGCCGAAATCAAGAGTCAGACACTTAACTGACTGAACCACGCAGGCGCCGCCTTATAATTGGACTCTAAACTACTTGAATCTGTGTCCATTTCTTTCCTCATGGTTGGCATGTTTGTGCCATTATTTCTTCAGGTAAGCTCTCAACCCCTTTATTTGACTCTTCTTCTGGATTCCCTAATATGTCTATTCGTTCTCTTGATAGTGTCCCATAAGTACCTTGTGTTTTCTTTGCTTTTCTTCACTCTTTTTTTCATTTTACTCCTCTGACTCAATGATTTAAATGACTCATCTTCAAGTTCACTGATTCTTTCTTCTGCTTTATGAAGTTGGCTGTTGAACTCCCTCGGTGATTTTTTTCAGTACTATCACGGTATTTTAAAGCTCCATCTTTTCTATTTGGTTATTTTTTGTACTTTATATATCTTTGTTGATATTCTTATTTTATTCATTTTCCTGATTTCATTTAGTTGTCTGTATTCTCTTTTAGCTCATTGGGTAGCTTCATGATATTTATTTTAAATTCTTCATCAGACAACTCGTAGATATGGTTTTGGGGTTGTTTGTTTGTTGTTTAGGAGTCATTTTCTGGTGCTTTATTTTTGTCTCTCGATCGGCCCATATTTCTTGTTTGCCTTATAATCTTTTGCTGGGATTTGGGCATTTAAAGAAACAAACACCTCTCCCAGCAGTATTGGTCTTTCCCTATTATCTTTGTGCAGGGGAAGACCTTCACCCATCAGCTCCAAGGCAGGTTCTTGGACATCTCAAACCTTTTCTGATCTATTGCTCCCCCTAGTGTTTACCTGTGGTTCTGCAGCTCTGACATCCTGCTCAGTGGCTTCCAAACAGGTTCCAGTTTCTTAAACGGTCCAAGTCACTAGTCAAGATAGAAACTAGTCACCCAGGCATTCCCCAGACAAACTAGAATGATGGGAACATGGTCCACTCTTTTGTTGCCATCATGATGGTCTGAGGGATTTCCTCCCAGTTGCTCATTCAGCACTGTTCTGCTTGAGGGAAGAGCAGGATGAATGATCCAAATACCGCAAATTTTCCTACCCTTTTTGTTGGAACCCTTCCTTGGTTTAGCGTGCTTGAGTGCTGTCGCTTACTGACTGGTCTCTAGAGTTCTTACAGAGGTATTCTTGTCAGTATACTGTTAACAGAGTGTCTCTTTGGAGAAGGATGGCCTATAGCTTCTTAGTCCATCATCCTGCTGTTGTCTTTCTCTCCACCCACAGCCTTCAATGAATCCCTTTTTACTCAGATCAGTTGAATCTGAGTACCTGAGTCATACAATATTGTTCTCCTGGCATCACGACATTAGAACTAGGGAACTATCAATTTTTGATGAATGAATGGGGCATTTCAGGCTGAGAACAGTTTTTTGAGCAGGTAGCTATCTTCATGCCTTCAGCTCACACCTTCGACCACCGTTTATGTTTGGATGTGTGGGACTACACTGGTTGCCTTACGATAACTGTGAAGTGTGGGCTTAAAATTGTGGAGCTGCTGAAGATGGCCAGAGTTTCTTCCCTTTCTCTTGTACTGAAGATCGCTTCAGATCTGCAGAATTGCGTCTACACTCCTGCAGATTCCGCTGCTGTTGCAACAATATGTCACCAGCCAAGCTCATCATCCATTATTTATTTCCTTTTCTTACATTCTGCCCCAGCTCTCCCACTCACAGGCTGCAGAGGCTCTGTCAGTAAATTCAGGGCTGAAGTGAGAGCCTGGGAGGGAGGTATTTGAACATAGGGTGGGTAGGGTGGAGAAAAAGAATGAGGATGAATATACAGCTTCATTTACACTTGTTTCCCAGATAACCTTCTACTGGGAGTCTAAAATATCTGGCTTATCAAGCCCAGAGATTCACAGCTCTCTGAACTTCCTCAGCAAATCAAAGTCCAGGCTCACTGGTGGGGATTCAGGAAGCTTCTTAAGTCTAATATTAGGAGAGAAACATGTGAAAGACATATCAACCATATAAAGGAGTATATTAACAGTTTCTCTTTTTTTTAGGGAGAGAGAGAGAGCACAGGCAAAGTGGCAGGCAGAGGCTGAGGGAGAAGCAGGCTCCCTGCTGAGCAAGGAGCCTGATGTGGGCCTCAGTCCCAGGGCGCTGGGATCATGACCTGGGCCAAAGGCAGCCACTTAACCGACTGAGCCACCCAGGCATCCCAACAGTTTCTCTTTCTTCTTCACTACTTTCCTTTTTCTCTCCTTCCAATCTTCCTTTACTTCTATTTACCAGCCACTAAGTTGTATTATAGTTGATACATCTGTTCTACAGTCATCAAGGATCTTTTTGTGCTGAGAAGGAAGGTACTACATTTTGAGTTGGCTATTACTGGCAAAGTACCAGCATTAACAAAAGCACCTTAGCAGGAAGCCAAAGACAGGGAAGGTCTGGAGAAGAGTTCAGAATCAAAACAGATAGACCCGAATTGGGGCAGGGGAGAGGCTGGAAGGTCAGGACAAAGGTATTGTGGGAACGGAGGATGATCAGACAGCTAGGGTACAAGTACAAAAAAAGCAGGCCAAATGTACATTTCCACGTCTAGTGCGTTAGCTTGAAGACATTGGGAGGGGGCAACATTCTCGGGATCACTTAAACATTTTTTGGTATTACAGTTGCCTGTTACTAATCTTCTCTCAGTTAAAAAAAAAAAAAGTCAGAGAAAGGTAAAATGTTGTCTTATTTTGGTTGGTTGTTTGTTTTGTCCTGGTAAATCTGGACTCTGGAGTTCCTCCTGAGCGCTGAGAATAAAATCCAGCCAGTCTCTTGTTTCTGGATCCAAAAGAGCCAATAGGATATTGTTTTGTGAAGCAGAGACCTCTGCTGGCAAAGGTGGCTTCTACTAATGGCAAAGCCCTAGGCTCTCCCAAGCTGTGGCGTGGGAAGTTAAGACAGCTCTTTCTCTGCACCTTCAGGGTTGAAAAATAAATCTCACTACCTCAATTGGCCTTGGGCCGAACTGTGTCTGGCTCCACCTGTTTCCTTCTTAGCTACGTCCAACGCTTAAGCTAGACAAAAACTTGTTATACTAGATGAACGCAACACAACCATTCAAAACCATACTTTTAATGATGTAACTTACTTGAAATATAATGTGATAAGGCTCCCACATCACAACTATAATGTGATAAGGCTCCTGTACAGAAACAAATCACTGAAACTTTGAACAGGTGGCAGCGGGAGGTTGGGTATTGGGAGAGGGACCTAAGAGGTTACCCCAACCAAAGTGTAATGATTACAGGTGAGGATTCTGAGGTCCGCCTTTTGTGTTCAAATCCTGGTTCTGCCACTTGTCACCTGTGTGCATTCAGCAGGCGATAACTTCTCTGGGCTTCAGAATCCCCATCTTAAAAGTGGAGACAATGGTGCTCGTAAAATTATTGTGGAGATGAAATGCCAAAATCTATGTAAAGTGTTCTCATTGAGTTTTGGGGGTATAATAAATGCTCGATACATGCTAATTACTTTTGTGGTAATTATTGTCACCATCAGGGTTAAGATAATAGATAGAAAATGGGAGCCAGTATAACATTGCTAAAGAATGTGGGCTCTGTGACTTTGGGAAGGCTATTTAACTTCTCTCAACTCCAGTGTCCTCTCAGAGGATTATTGTGAGGTTTAGGTTAAAAAAAAAAGTCTCTCCTTAGCTCAGGATTCGACCAACTGAGATATAAGCTGAGATACAGAGGAGTTTCTTGTCCAACTAGAAAACCACTTCAGTAATCTAAAAAGAAGGGGGGATGTAGAAGAGGTTGGGGTTTCAGAAAGCCCAGTAAGGTTTGAATTCAAAGGCCTAATACTTACGTTTCAACAAAAACTACCATCATTCTAGTCTAGGCTGGGTCTTCCCTGGGAGAACGCCTAGGGCTTTGGGATGAGTTAGGGCTCGAGAAGGCAGTCGGTGGAACTGTGTGTCTGTGGTAGCTATAAAGGATATTAAGCACCACCTTTTTCCAAACACTTAAAAAGTTAGTTGTCCTTGTTTGTGTTATTCTCAAACAATGTGACCTCCATTACCACGGTCTTCGAGTCCCCTCTCTGAAACGTAGCTCAGGGAGCTGCCTGGAAAGAAAAGGATCTTGATTTTAGCACTTGGAATCTGCTTCATGGTAAACACCTGACTTTAAGGTCCTTATTCAGCAAACATGGCTGAGAAGCCAGGACAGAAGATTAAATCAATGTAAGCCCATGATGGGACAATAAATATATCCACCAAACCAGTTTCCTTTAATATTTTGACACAGCACCTATACTGAGTGGCTGCTAGAGTGCCTAAGCTTGCCTATGAGACTCACAGATTTTCCTTAGTTTTATCTGCTCTGTACACTTCCCTTGTATAATTCATCGGCACTTCAAACACAACTAAAACAAAACCCAGCTATTCTACCTCGTTCCCCAAACTGCTCTTCCATATGTTTCCTATCTCAGTAAATCATTCACCCAACTGCCAAGCTAGGTTTCTTGAATTCTCCCTCTCCTCACCCTGGGCTTTTCACCAATTCCTATCAATGACACCTCCTACATATAGTTCATTTCTTACTATCATTTGCTTAGCATAGGTCATCATCTTTTCAGGCTTAGATAATGATAACAAATTTCTAAATCCAAATTTGACTCTGTCACTGGTCTCCTTAGAATCTTCATTTAGTATCTTACCTGCTCTCAACTTCTTGATGTAGTTTTCAATAATCCTGCCCCCGATTTCTGCTCTAGGCTTATCTCTCCCAATCTTCTCATATACTCTGTGCTTCAGTCATTTTTCAGTTTCTTGTTCTCTCTTGCCTCTCGGCTTTGCTTCATGCTCTTCCTTCTGCCTTGCATTTTCTTACCTCTCTTGCTCAGTTGGTGAACTCCTACTCCTCTTTGTTGTCTTGGCTTAGATATTCCTTCCTCCAGGAAGCCTTCTCCCACTTTCCTCATGTGTTTTATACCCTCATTTCATGCCCTCAGACTACTTTGTTTTCTCCATCATGGCTCTAATTCCACTGTAGCTTAATTACCAGGTCCACGCTAGACCAAAACGTTGAAACCATCTCTATCTTCTTCAGTGCTAATGCTCTGTCACCTCGTACAGTGATTGGCCCAGGATGTTACATTCTATATATATTAAATGAATTATGAGTAATAACACAAAATATCATTTTTGTATATTGCAGCTCTCTTAAGGTAAGATTGGCTGCAGTCGGTGATATCAACATGTAATTAGAAATTGAAAGATCCTGAAGTTCTCTTTTTTTTTTTTTAAAGATTTTATTTATTTATTTGACAGAGAGAGATCACAAGTAGACAGAGAGGCAGGCAGAGAGAGGGAGGGAAGCAGGCTCCCTGCTGAGCAGAGAGCCCGATGTGGGACTCGATCCCAGGACCCTGAGATCATGACCTGAGCTGAAGGCAGCGGCTTAAACCACTGAGCCACCCAGGCGCCCTGAAGTTCTCTCTTGATCTACATCTTTGGCAAGTCCATCATTGGGACTTTTCATCTTGTCACATGCTCAGTCCAGTGCATGTAGCCTAAAGAAAAGAGAGAGTGAGCCAAGTGCTTGATTCAGGGGTGTTGAAATGCTGACTGTAGTAACAAAAGTTTCCATCCCTTACAGATTCAAACACCTATATAGTCTCTGGGTTTCTTGTTGAGATATTTAGGAATGACATTTGACACATGAGGCTTACATTGAACAACCAACAAATATTCATTGAACACCTACTATGTGCTGGACTCTGTTCTGAACATCAGACAAAAATCCTTTCAGGAGGTTTCATCCTTGAGGCTTACTGAATCCTCTGACAAACTAAACCTGCTAAGTCTTCATTACTAATCGTAATGTAGCATTTTGTGGGAAACGCTTCGTTAAACTTGGGACTGGATTTCTATTAACCTGGAAAAAGGGCAATTATTCCTGTTTCCGGGACATTTGTGTAGCATAGCTAAACTGATACAGAATATCTTTCTAGGAAATTTCCATTATTGGTCTTTTTTCCCTGTTCTTCCTATGAGTTCCCCTGAATTTGTTTCTGATAAGAATTCAGAAGTATTTTCTTTTCCAAAAGACAGAATATAATTAGAAAAAGGAAATGTGGCTGGAAAATGGAAGTTCAATAACCAAAGGGGCCCTGGGAGACTGTGTAGGAGACAGCTGAAAAGACGAGATTCTTCCCTAGAGAAGACAAGGAATAAAGTTGCAGTGTGTTTTTTAAATAATCATGGGAAGCAATGGGAAATCTCATACTGTGCAGGTGGGAGTGTAGAGTACTAAGTCACTTAAAAAAAAAAAAAGATTTTGTTTATTTATCTGACACAGAGAGAGATCACAAGTACAGAGAGGCAGGCAGAGAGAGGGGGAGGGAAGCAGGCTCCCTTCTGAGCAGAGAGCCCAATGCAGGGCTTGATCCCAGGATCCTGAGATCATGACCTGAACGGAAGGCAGAGGCTTAACCCACTGAGCCACCCAGGCACCCCAGTAAGTCACTTTGATAACAGTTTGGTATTTTCTTCTAAATTTGAATATATGTATACCCCATGACTCAGAATCCCACCTGGAGCTTTACATCCTACAGGAATGCATGTGCATGTGCCCCAGGCCTCAGGTTCAAGAGTGTTCATAGCAGCATTATTCAAAATAGCCTCAAAATGAAAACAATCTAAATGTTTCCTGACAACAGAAAGAATAAACTGTGGCATATTACCACAACTGAACACTATTCAGGAATAAAAATGAGCAAAATACAACTATAAGCATTTAGATCAATTGAAAACATAAAGCTGAGTAAATGAAAACTCAAGATATGAAAAGAGATACTGTATGAGCTCATTCATATAACCTCCCCCCTCCCCCCAAAAAAGGCAGACCCAATCAATTATGTTTAGGTATGCATTGTTAGGTGGTAAAAATATAAAGGAAAGCAAGGAAGCTATTATCATAAAAGTCAAGATTGTGGTTACCTTCGGTGAAGAGGGCGGAAGTTGGGATGAGAAGATGGGATAAGAAAAGACACGATGTTCTATTTCTTGGTCTAGGTGGTGGTTAAATGGCATTCATTTTGTAATTATTAATTAAGCTTTGTAACTTTTTTATATACACTACACACATATACATATATACACATATACACATATACACACGCACACATATATACATTCCTCCCCTCCAGTGAACAAGGTTAGAAAGGCAGCCTTCATGGTTCGGGACAGTCAGTATTAGTGGTCAAGAGTGTGAGCCTTGGAGTTAATCAGCTTGGGAGTCAAATGTGCCTCCACTACTTGCCATCTGTGTAGCTTTGAGCACTCTAACCTTGGTCAACCTCTGTTTCCTCCTCTGTAAAATGAAAAAAACAGTTAACATCCACCTTATAGGCTTGTTATATGAGTTAAGTGAAATTATTTATTTAACACTTAGCCCACTGCCTGACACTTGCTTAAGTGCTCATAAATGGTAACTATACCAAAAAGACAATTCAATGCCTTTTTTTTTTTTTTTTTTTTTGCTTGTATAATTTCCCAGGCCCAGTGGATTTCTCTTCAGAGCAGAACAGGGAGTTTAAGTGGAAATTGAGGCAAAGAAAGGAACTCCTTGAACATGCTCTCATCATGAAGTCATACCAACCACTCTAGGGAGCTTCTTGGATGTGTTAGAAATGGACCTACTTAGGATATATTCACTATCAGGCGCCAAATATTAATATAAGCCTTCAGTTAAGAGGTTATCTGTTCAAAAAGGACCCATAGCAAGTTGTTTTTTTAAGGAGGAACTTCAGAAGAGAAGAGATATGGGAATTCATCTGGTTCCTAACATGTGATGGAACACAAATATACACAGTGAATATAATAAAACAGTAGAAAGAGCATCATGGAAGATGGAATGATTAATAAACTCAAAGGAATGGTCACTTTGAGGATCTTATGGGAGTTATGGACTCTTGTCCTGGAAAAATGTACATAGACCATGACACACACACACACTTCTCATTCAATTCTAGGGAATTCACAGTCTCTCCAAAGCCCTTCTCCAGACAGTCTGGGTTCTTCATGCCTTCTAAATATAGGGTTCTCTAGAGGGAGAGCAATCACAGCCAGAAAGACCTAGTAGGATCACAGCATGGAAGGCTTAGGAAGAGGAGTAGCTTCTGATAAGAGCAGGGTTTCACAAAACTACGTCCGACAGACATGGGAAATCTTACTGAGTACATTCTTAAATATATATATGAAAAAGCTAAACATATTTATATGTTTTTTTATATTATCATGTGACAATCTGACTTACAGATATGGTGTATCTTACCTGATACTACATGCGAGATAACACAACCGACCCATGCATGGTATTGAAATTTACTAAATTTCAGCATTTACTAAATACCCACATTGACAGATGTGGCTTCCTTGATGATAGTTGGTTCGTGCATTTTGTCAATATCAATATAAGTTCGTGATATTAGCTAATGTTAATTGTGTATATGTTATGATGCTATACAAATTCATTCTCTATGATTCTGTGACTGAAAGAATGGATTCCTCTTGGGGTCATTTTCTGTAGTCTGCCTTAGTCGCCACAACCAGGATATCTCATGAGCCGCTGCTGGAGTTCTTCTGACTCTTAGAAAACGTTGAGTGCAATGAATGCTGTGACGTACCCTCAGATATCCCTTCAGGAATGAAGGGCTTAAGCTCAGTTGTTGGGACAACTCTGGAGGGCTCAGTTCCAGAGCTTCTCCTGGGGCTGGCTGAACCCATTTCCAGGCCAGCATCACAGCTCAACTTTTCCCTCAACTGACTCCTGCTTCCTTCCTCTCTTTTCCACAGGAGTTGATTCCAAGAGTATCTGCTCATAAAAGCCATGTTTGTTAACCACTTCAGAGGTTATATCCTTGAGAATTTCACCCTGCAACACGAGTTCAAGAGCTAAGTTCTCAGGCAGCCTCTCATGGTCTCAAGCATCCCGGTTCTTAGGAAAGAGTTTCTAATATGACCCCTGCAAGGCAACCATGACGCCTGATCTGCATAAGGCATACCTCCCCCAACCCCTTTCCTCAGCCCAACTGGTATTAGAGACTCTGGCCAGCAGAACTAGTTCCAGACTCTACCCATTGGTTGAGATGTGGGTTACTACCTGGCTTTGGTAAGATCAAATAAGGAACTGCTCAGGCTAATGAGACAAACTATCGTGGCTGATGTTTGGGCTGGGAATGAGACTGAAGGCAGTTTCTCCCCCCTCCCCCTTTTTTCCATTGTTGGCCCCTTAAGGCGCCTTTTTAGATGTTGTTGTTGTTGTTTTTTTCCTGTAGTCACCACCCCCATGATTTTTTTTTAAAGGAGGGAAGTGTTTTTTAACAACTTCATTGTGATATAATTCACATACTGTACAATTATCCATTTGAAGGATACAAATCAATGGTTTTTGGAATATTCAGAGTTGTGCAACTATCACTTCAATCCATATTAGAACATTCCGTCAACCCCAACATAAACCCTGTTCCCACTAGTTGTTACTCCTAGCCCTCCACCTTCATTTCTCCCAGTCCTGGACAATCACTAGTGTACTTTTTAATTCTATAGATCTGCCTTTCTGGACACTTCATATAAAAGGAATCATATAATACGTGGTCTCTGTGAAATTTTAACAGGGCTGATATATTACATATTTGTTTGTGAACGGCATGTATAGCTGTGCTTTATGACTAAAGAGGGTAAGACTTTTTTATACCCCCACCAGTTTCCATTGCCTACACTGAGAAGGCGTGAGCCACGGTGACTGTGCCTCCACAGGATTTTCTTAACCAGCTGCAGATACCAAAACTGTGAGTCATTTGTTGACAATACATGATTATCAAAATGCGGTCTTTGTGTAATTGGTCTAATTACTACCACCACCTCCAGAAACTGGCTACAAGTGAACTCTTCATGAGCATAATAGAAGTGAATGCAGTTTTTCCTGAACAAGCCCAAATACTACTTTATAAATGGAAAAATCTGTTCCTAAAAAGTAGCAACCTGGACTTGTCTTTGAATGGACCTACTGAGAAGTTTCAGGTGTCCTGCCTGCTTTTGCTGTAGAACACCTGAAGATGTCACCAGAGTGATCAGATCTGGCAGTCAAAACTCCCAGACTCTGGAAACATTTTAGAATAACATAATGAATTTGAAAGAAAAAGATGGTAGTTTAGTAAGTGATTTAAATCCCTTTGACATAAATATAATCTGAGGTTTTAAAAACATTCCTATTTCCATGAATAACATTTTGAATAAGTGTTAAAATATCTGTAAGCTTTCCTTTTGTAAGATTTTGTTTGTTTTTGTTTTGTTTTGTTTTATGTAGTAGCTGTTTTCTTCCTATGAGTTTATATGTTTTGTTCCTCTTAACCATTGGAAGTTTCTTCTGGGTAGAGAGTATCACAAAGAAATCAACCCTGCTTCCTGTCTACCTTGGATTACTGTGAACTTGACTATGAAAATCATCTCAAAAGTCCTTATTTACAAAATTAATTGATCCAGACCTGCAAGGACGGTTGGCTCTATTCTGATAAGTTGGGGATGGCTCTTTACAAATGACTTGCCAAGAACTGATAATTAGGGAAGAAAACCTGGTCAAGGAATTTAGACTGATATTAGCCAAGAGTCTTGAGTTCCGTTTTCAAATGAATCAAAATATGTACATCCCTTTCTTCCTCTTAAACTGTGTTTCTCAATCCTGGCTATATGCTGGAGTCATGTGGGAATCTTTAAAAATGATGATGCTCAGGTCCCATCCCCAGAAATTCTGATTTGATTGGGACTGTAGCCTGGGCATCAGGATTTTTAACCAAATTCCATGAAAATCTCTGGGGTTGGGTCTCAGCCGTCAGTACTCTTTAAAGCTCTCCAGGTGATTGCAGCATGCAACCAGGGCTAAGAACCACTGCATAAGCCTACCTTCATCTTGAGCACATAAGTCAAGACTTAAATCATTCCTCATTGATGAATGAATCATGTACAATGAGAAATCCTGGGTTTTATTTCCAGTCTTGCTCCTAACTATCTGTGCAATTCGATCCCTTTCCTGTGTCCTGATTTACTTATCTGCAGAGCAAGGAAAATGGGTCTCATAACATCTAAGGCTTTTTCCCATTCTGACTTTATTAAGTTAATACTAGTGGTTTCTTCCTATTTTAAAGCTACAACAGCTCTGAAACTTTTGTAGGATTTTGTATGTCAGACAAATAAAATGAAATAATAGTGCCACTATTCATCTTTGGCCAGTTAATTTTCACTGAACAATTCTAAAGAAAAAATATTTATCAACTAAGTACTAGGTGCCAGACACTGAACAAAATTAATATTGTTTCTTCCAGTCTGTTGGAGATAATACAAGAAGAAGAAAAAGGTGAACAAATGAAAATATTTACCATCAGTAATAGATGTCATAAAAACAAACCCAGTAGGAAGCTCATCTAGAATTAAAGTGAGGCAGGACGGGGGAGGCTGCCCTTAAATGGGTGAGCATGGGGGGGGGGGTCGTCAAGGTTAAATAGTGACCTTATAGGAAGTGTTAATTCACTCAACATTCAACAAGTATCTATTGAGCTCTTCCTATGGCACTAAGTGTTCGAAATAGAGCAGCGGGGAAGAAAAATTAAAACAAGAACAAAGTCTGGGCCTCAAGGAGCTTGCATTCTGGAGGTGAAAAGGAGGCAGAGACAGTCTAGAGTCTGTATGTGTGTATAGGTGTGGCGGCTGGGAGAAGTATGCATCTCAGGTCAAGGAACAAGCTGCTGTGAAGATCCTGCAGACGGTAACTAGATACCTCAGGAACCAAAAGTAGGCTAGTGTGGCTGGAGTACGGTGAGGGCAGTGAGACCTGGTTTGAGAAGTGGACTGGAGCAAGATTGTAAGAGGCCTCAGAGGCCAGAAAATGAGTTAAAATGGTTAAGTGAATATGGTTTAAGCAAAGCACCTAGCATTTGAATTGAGTCTGCTGAATGTAGGTTTAAAATCACTGTTCTGGGTTAGTAGCTTAGCTGATGGTTGAGCCCCACATCCATACCTCGATTGGCTGTATTCTTGAATCTGAAAATGCAAGAACTACTACAATGTCTGAATATTACCCCTAGGGCTGTTATGTTATCAGTTACTTGGTGGGGTCATGGCAGTGATGAGTATGTGTACATCCCTGGGAAGGGAGGGATGGGGCGGTAGCCTGTCTGGATCCTTAAAGGTCAAAGATCTGTGACCCATGAACTAAGAGGCCTCATAAAAGCATTTGGGCTAACAGAGCTCTACAAGAGCACCAAGAACATATTTAGTCATTTGTTCATTCATTAACTCCACAGTGGACATTAATTGAAAGCTTATGACCACAGGAGTTTCCCCAAAGAAGAGAGACAGACAACCTATTACAATATAATGTGGGAAGTGTTGTGGCAGAGATGGGCCCTCAATGCTGTGGGAGCCCGTAAGAGAGCTATCGTTATAACTCACGGTGGTGATGGGAAGGGTCTGGGAAGAATTCCAACTCAAGTAACTTGAGTTGATTCAACTAAATGTTGAAGGGCTTTTAGGAGTTGACTGGATAAAGAAACAGAAGAGTATTCTAGGTAAAGAGAACTCCTAGGGCAGTGGGATCAAGATGAGAGAGATTAAATGTCTCGCTCGGGACAAAAAATAGAGAGATGAGGATGGAGAGGAAAATAAGGGCCAGGTCATGAAGAGCATTGTAATCCATGTCAAGGAGTCTGGAATTCATGCCGAGGCCACTGGAAAACCATTCCATAATTTTAAGGAAGGGAATGACCCATGATAACTTCAAAAATGAATCATAATAATTAACATTGATTGATTTCTTATTGTGTGTCACGCACTCTTCTTGAGGCCTGTCATGTACAATGACTCACTTAATCTTTTCTAAACTCCTTTGAATTAAGGATTATTATTAGCATCTTTTTTTTAAATGAGGAAGCTGAGCCCTCCTTAATGCAGGAAATTCTCTCAGAATGGCTCAATTAGTAAGTGGATGGACTAGAATCCAAAACCAGACTGTTGGCTCCAAAGGAGAGCACATGAGTACCCTGCTACCTACCTAGTTCCTTGTCACCAAAGTAGGGCTTCTGGACCAGCAGTGTTAGCATTACCTGAGAACAGATCTTGGGCCTCATCCAAGAACTCTTGAATCAAAAATCTGAATTTTAACATTTCCCAGGTGATTTGTATGCACATCAATGATCAAGAGGCCTAACCCACATGAGGGAACTGGGCCAAGGGTGATGAATTAGAAGCCAAATACTCCATCCAAAGAGGAATACTATTCTAGCTCCTATTGATTGGGGAATGTCAAAATGTACTGAGTGCCCCCAACCCTACTGCAAACTCATTTTTCACGTTTTGACAGTAGGGAAGGGATAAGGATTTCACTATCTTTTTAAAACCATTTTACTATTTTTTTAAACCATCAGTGTGTTGGCTGGCAAAAGATGTTTGCAAGTGGAATTTGGCCTAGCAGCTGCCAGTGTAAAATTTCTGGCTCATAAAATCTGAGAGATTTAGGGACATGGAGAAGCTTCTTTTCCCTAGGTCACTTTCAGTTCTTTGTTTCTAAGATGACAACTATTTGTGAGTAATGACTAGAGAATAGGTCTAGGAGTATGGAGCCAAAGAAATCCCTTCATCTGTGTTTCATCTAGAGTTTTGGGAGCTGCCTGTGCTAGGTGGTGTTTATGTTGGTTTGGGGCCAGATCCACAGTTGGTAAGAAAACGCAATTAACTCCTTGGTGTGTCTGGGACCTTACGGTGACAGAAAAAGACAACTTGTCAAGAATATGGGGGGCTTGATATTTTGACCATTGGTTATTGTCTTTCCAGAAAGTAATAAAAATACACAGGGATTTGGGAACTGCTTTCCAAGGTACTCTTGGAATAATTGTATAGTGTTATGTCCTTATGATGTAGGCTATAAAAAATACGTGTTTTTAGTGAGGCTGCACTGTTCTCTGCCAAGAACCCCAAAGTAAGCCGAACAGATTTTCTTTTGCAGACTTATAGGTAGCAACGAGAAATTTTAAGTGATAGGATATATAAAAATTGTATTTTAGAAATATCACTCTGATGGGAATGTTAAGGATAAACTGGAAAGGGTAAAGACCGAAGATCAATAAGGAGGGCTATTTTAATGGCCCCAAAGAGATATGAATGATATCCACCCATTCACTCAACTCAAATAACTGGGAGTCACCTTGGACTGCCTCACTCCCAAAACCTTTCAGTCACTAAGTCCTTTAAATTCTACTGGATGTCCATCACATCCATTCCTTCCTCTTTTAAATTTTCTTTATTATTTAATTTTTTAATTATTAACATATAAAGTATTATTTGTTTCAGGGGTACAGTTCTGTGATTCATCACTTTCACACAATTCATAGCGCTCACCACAACACATACCCTCCCGATGTCCATCCTCTTGATGCCATTGTTATTTTCCCTACTCAAACCCATGTTCTTTTTCACTTAGAATATAGGCTGAAGTGTCTCCAGTCACTATACCCTACAACCTGTCTTTCATGTAACTGCCAGAATCTGACCTTTTCATTACTCTAAATAAAAAATTCTATGGGACTTCTGGGTGGCTCAGTCAGTTAAGCATCTGACTCTTGATTTCTGCTCTACTCATAATCTCAGTCTCAGTTGTGAGATCGAGCCCTGAACTGGAGGGGCCTCTGCACTCAGCTGGCAGTCTGCTTCTCTCTCTCCCCCTTTGCCTCTCCCCCCATTCATGTGCACTCATGCGCTCTCTCTCTCTCTCAGATAAATAACACTTAAAAAAAATCCTCAGGGCGCCTAGGTGGCTCAGTCAGTTAAGCATTTGACTTTGGCTCAGGTCATGATCTCAGGGTCTTGGGATCAGCTGGCAGCTCGTGGGGGCTCCCTGTTCATCAGGGAGTCCACTTCTCCCTCTCTCTCTGTCCATTCCCCCACCCCGTCCCTGCACTCTCTTTCTCTCAAATAAATAAATAAATCTATTTCTCCAGTGGAATATGAGCCCTCCGGTTACTGCAATGCAATCTGCTTCTTGCTGTATCTTACACTCAGTCATCTTACTCATTATCCCCTTAAGCCCCAATATCCAGAGGGAAATGTTGGCAAAACTTTGAATATAGCAGGATGTTTCTTCATGTCAACATTTTTCCATTTCCCTTCCTTTCTCCTACCTTCTCCCCCGCTTTTCCCCCCTTCCTGCCCCATTCAGAGAAACCTGTTCATCCGGCCTGTCGGGCTTGGCTGAAAACCCCACCCCATTGCCTTCATTATGTCCTGGGAAGAATTTCTTAATCCCCAGCATGTAGCAACAGCATAAAAATAAATCTTGATAATTATTTATTGAATAAATGAAAAAACTGGGTGTGTGCTCTTTCCATAATTCATTAGTGGAAGAGTTTGGTGGTTGTTTCTTAATCCTATGTCACCGACTAGGAAAGCTTGTTCATACCCATGGGCTTCAGTGATCACCTCTACAGAAGTAACTTCCAAAGAGGCTTCAGTTCTGGGTCCTTTATTACTTCCTAGATATTCCAGTGGGAAAAATAAGCCAAAAGTAGGGACAGTACTCAGAGGTCTATTACAATAGTCTAAGTGAGAGGCAGCGAGAGTGGGAATGAGGGAACAAATTTAAGACACATCTGAGATGTAACTTGCATCCAGCCCAGATGGGGGGACTTGCCAGTGTTCTGAAAGTACACAGTAGCTGCTGATGTCGCCTTCTCCCGTGATGGAGGCTGACAAAGTGAGTGCTCACAGGGCTGAGGAAGGGCAAACATTTTCAGAGCACCACTCCTTTCCCCTTCCCTTCCCTCCTCCAAGTCAGTTTTACAGATGAGTGAGAAGCCAGTGGAGCTGGGAACTAAGAAGGAAAATGCCAGTTTCTCCTCTCAGCCCTAGGTCTAATCTTTGGTCTTGGGATTCCCAGATATATAAGATCAAAACTGCTGAATACTTTTAGTAATTGCATGACATTAGACCAGAAAATTTCCTTTATGCCCTCTATTCACAATTTATGGCTTGTGGCAGACCGGCGTGCTGGACGGCTGAGTCCACCTCATTACTACCAGATCTGCCATCTCCTGGATTCCCCGTGAGAACTGTGGCTCCAGGCAAAAAATCCCATGTGTGACCTGTCAGGTCTGACCACAGGCAATAACAAGGCTTTGCCTGGCAGGCTCCCCAGGGGAAGCTGCCCTCCCCATACCAGATTTGGTGCACAGCCAGTACATCTGGAGGGCATTGTAGTCAAGGACTCAGGCCCTTTTTGAGCCTGCCATACTCAGATGCATATCAGCATTCCCAGCCTATAGGCACCTCTATTTGGAGGCCTCTTTATTGGGGGGGAGGTTGTTGAGACACTTATCAAGCACTTCCACCAAGAGCTTGGCCAAGGCAGTTTTCTCCACTTGGACTCAGTACCTTTTCACACCAAGCCCTTTCCCCTCTTCCCTCCTGCGGCCCCACAAGTCCATCAAAAAAGCAAGGGTTTTGTTCAGGGTTCCTTGGCAGTGAGATGATATCCCCATCTGTGCTTCCATTCGATCCCTGCCTGGTGCCATGCCATGGGGAGAAATGGAACACTAGTGCCCTGGTGAGCTAGTGCCCTTCTCTTTTCCTTCTTGTTTATACTGTTGCAGTAAGTAAATAAAAAGATTTGCTTGTTATTTTCATTTTAGTGTGTTATCCTAATTGACCACTTCAACACCTGCCAGTTTGGCCCACATCTGTTTGGGTTCCTTTTCTTTTAAATAGGTATAAGAATATTCCATCCTAAACTCCTTCTACTAAAGGCTCTGGGCTCTTGAAACAAGACCTATTTATTCTACATGTTATAGATTCTATTTTTTTTTCACTCTAGCAAGATTCAAATATATTGAGAAAAAGAGAATGGATAATCCAGATGCACATTAGACAACATTAGATAGAATATTGAAACCTCTAAAACAAAAGCAGTATTTTTGCTTGGCCTACAGAATAATGTGACTAATTTTGGCCAGATGGAGCATGATTATGAATTAGCTACGTGTAGACTAGATTTGAGACACTAAACAATGACCTGCTACATTGCTTTAAATTACACAGATGAGGCTCTTTGCCCATGGTAGTTTAATTATCTTCTTGGAAGATATTACACTTCTTTATTCGGGAAGCCTAATGAATTTTATAATTACTTTTTCCTCTGAAGTCCGCAAATGATGACTCCCCATCTGGACTGGTAAAGAAGAACCCACAGTGGGAAACATTACTGATGTGTGAAAAACTCAGGACAGCGTTCCTTTGCTGACCGTTCCCATTTTTGCACATAGCCAATAGTCGATTAAAGTGCTTGTGTCTCTTGCCCTGGGGGAGAAGAGCAAATTTCTCTTACCCCTGCAAGGTCCTTATCTTTATTACTTTCATAGTTCCTGCCATAGATTAGTACAGCATCACCTCTTGTCTGGATTGTTAGGAACTAATGCATAGTATGTATCCAATTCTCCCTCCACATTGACATCTGAGTTCCTATTATCAAATACAAGCCTCCATTGACTAGCCAATGCCTTTAGGATCAAATCAAAACTCCTAAGCAGAAAACAAATAAACAAACAAACAACAAAAACAACTCCAAAGCAAGTTAAGTCTCTTTCTGTCTCATTTTCTAGCATCATATTATATGCTCAAGGCATAATATCCCCACTCTCCTTTGAACAAAATCCCTTCCACTTCTGTGTCTTTGCACCAATGATTTCTCTGGCTAAGCAAATTACGCATTCCTCTTCTAGGAGTCATCATCATCATCTCTTTTTTTTTAAGATTTTATTTATTTATTTGACAGAGAGAGATCACAGGTAGTAGGCAGAGAGGCAGACAGAGAGAGAGGAGGAAGCAGGCTCCCCATGGAGCAGAGAGCCCGATGTGGGGCTTGATCCCAGGACCCTGGGATCATGACCTGAGCCGAAGGCAGAGGCTTTAACCCACTGAGCCACCCAGGCGCCCCATACTCATCTTTTGCTATTAGGTCAAATTTTAGTTGTTATGTTCAGTACATTAAGGGCAGAAGAGCAAAACAGGAGAGAGGAAAAGCATCTGGAGCTTGGGCTCCACCACTCATCACTGTGAGTTTGAGTGACTTGCTCACCTTCCTTAAGCTTCTGTTCTCTCATAAGTAAGTCGGCAACCTTTCCTCCCAGCTTTATTGAAGTATGACTGACAAATAAAAACTATATTTATTTATATTGTAAAATGTAATGATTTAATATACGTATACATTGTGAAATGTTTACACAATCAAGTTAACACACATATCACCTCACGGTTACCTTTGTGTGTGCGTGTGTGGGTTTGTTTGGGTAGTGAAGACATTTTAGATCTACTCTCTTAGCAAATTCCAAGTATATAGTACAATATTATTAACTACAATCCATCACGCTGTGCAGTAGATCCCCAGAATTTATCCGTCTCACAACTGAAAGTTTATACCCTTTGACCAACATCTCTCCATTTCCCTCAGCTCCTGGAGGCCACCATTCTACCCTCTAGTTCTGTGAGTTGGAGATTTAATAGTCACCACGCATGAGTTTGTTGGGAGGGTCAATTGCAGCAACCTTTTTAAAGTGCTTAGCACAGTGCCTGACATATTGTAAGTGCTTCATATGTAAATGTTAACTATTATTTCTATTTTTGCTGATATTTTCTCCAATTCAGTTGTATTTTAACTTTGTTATGTTTTAGCTAAACTACCTTTTACGCCTAGAATTGTATTAGTTTGGGTGACTTGAATGACCAAGGTAATTGTCATTACCAATTCTAGTTTATTTATTCCTTAACATTTACCACAGCTGTATCTTATGGAGTATGGTTGAACAAATTGCATGGAACTATCATGCAGTAGTGATATTCTAAATTTAGTTCTATCAAGAACTATTATTAAGCCAGGATCAAGTTTTTGTACTTAGGGGATTCTTAGAGTCCATTCAGGTATTTTTAATACTTTGCACTGATAAGAAGCAATATTGACATAATCAAATAACTTAAAGACCCTATGTTTATAAGTTCTTTCTACCTATGTTCCCTACGCTTGATTAAAGAAAAGTATTTTTATTGAATTTATACACACAGGTGTGATCTTTTAATACCATTTATTTCAATTTAATGACATGTCAGAGTCAAATTTATTTCTATCCTATATCAAAATGCTACAGATTTCATTGTGATTTCTAATCTAGCTTTTGGGATCTGACCAGCTCTTATATGTAAATACAGTTTTCTGCCAAGAGAAGGTAATAGAATTTGCAGTAAAAATTAATTGTGAATGACTTGTTTCATCTTTGAGTATATACATGTGTACAACTATGTCTTATTCATCTAAAATCACAAATTTAAACATGTTGAGAATAGAAACCTTCCCCCATTATTCCACAGCTTTGCAGTTGACTTTTCTTCTAAAAACCTGTAATAACCTGTATCACCTCACTTCTCACTTTGTATTACAATATTGGTTCACAGGGTCATTCTGTGTCCATCCACAACTGAGAAGCGAATGAATAAATAAAAATGAATAGATGAATGAATTCTGAAAAGACAAATTGTTTCTTTGAGTGACCTGTCCATGAATCAGACAGATATTCTCAGGTTAGTAGATGACATATTAAAATGCAAAGTCCTGACAAACCATTGCACCTGGCCACCTGCCCCATATGCTCCACCCAGGTGAATATGATGAATCTCAGGAAACTATGGAAGGCACAAGGCCATGGTTGGCCTAAGGTCCCAACTTAAACAGGACTACCTGTTCTGGTACAACGACCTCAACAACCAAGAGCCCACTGAAGATCCTTCCTTGATTCACACAAAATCAGCAAATATCTACCCCAATTTCAGACCCACTCCCAAGACCTCATTCTGAGGAGTTCAGTTTGGAATTTGGCTGCTCTTCTTCTACTATTGTTTTCAAAACTGACTGGGATAGGAAGGAAGAACTTATTCAGGAAAGAAAATTGGATCAAATATTTAACACCTCATATTAAGTGTGGTAATGATGACTATATGCCTGGCTGTCCAAATAAATCTCACATTAATTCTTAAAAAACAACAAAATAAAATGCAATACAAAGCCCTGAATGTTAGCACATGTACGATATGGTTTTACATTTTACATGGATATACTGTATGTCCAAATGGTATATGCATTGATACTCTTCGGGTAATATAATTTAGGAAGAACTCATGACAAGAAAAGGCACTGTTTAACAAAGTCTGTCGTTTCAAACATTTTTTTCTGTTTTTAAAGTCAATTTTTAAAATCTTCTTTTAATATGGATCTATGAAATGACATTGACGCTTACACTTGAGCACCCACAGGAAAGTTAAGAATTATCTCACATTATATGTCAGGTTCACATAAATCCATACTCACAAGGACAGAGATCTGTGAAGGGAAGGCGCACTTTATCTGGCAGGAAATGGAAAATGAGCCCAGAAATTTTCTTCCCACCAAGATTGTTTGGTAAGTGTTATTACATAAATATACTCCATACGTGGTCCTAAGAAAATACTATTATTTTTTTATGTCCACACATTTTGATCTAGAAATAAAATGTAAACCACAAGAAAACTCAGCAGGAGATAATTACTGGAGAATACAAAAAGCATAATTATTAGGAAGGCAAGCCTGGTATCAGAGTTACCAGGCAACCAATCCCAAGAGAAAGTAACATGAAAGTGGATTGGGAGATAAGATCATCCAATCATCTAAATGCCTGGACAATTAGGTGTTTGAGGAGAAGTGGAAATGAACATGTTATCATTTCATGGGGGACTTAAGAAAATTTCCTAACAAGTCAGCAGAAGAGAAAATGAAGAGAAGTGGATGATTTGCTAGTAAAGGTATTATTAACCGTTCCCTGGCTTCTCCCTACTCACCCGCTCTCCTCCAACTAAATTATATTAGTCCCTAATTGTCAACATATGCAGAGCAATAAACTTTAAAATACTTTCCCCATCATTCTAATCTTGCTTACACATGAGTAGGTCTTTCTACGCGCGCGCGCGTGTGTGTGTGTGTGTGTGTGTGTGTGTGTGTGTGTGCCTGTGCATGCATACACATTTGTTTTCCTGGATATTGAGCTTAGGGTGTGAGGAAAGAGAGAAAATGGCATTCAAAGTTTCTAGGTGGAACCACTTCCAAGGACTCAAAGACATCAACATCCTGTGCAGTTTCAGAATCTATGAGCAGCCCAGTGTTGTAGGGGTTCAGTGTATTGGGTGGTGGTTTGGAGTTGAGAGATAAAGCTGAAAGCAAGCTGGGGCACACTTATGTCCTGTGGGCAGAAAACAGGGAGTCAGTAGAGATTTTAGAACAAGAAAGCACTTTTATTTTTATTTTTTTAAAGATTTTATTTATTTGACAGAGAAAGACACAGCGAGAGCGGGAACACGAGCACAAGCAAGAGAAGTGAAGAAGGAGAAATGGGCTCTGCACTGAGCAGGGAGCCTGACTCGGAACTTGATCCCACGACCCAGGGATCATGACCGGAGGGGAAGGCAGATGCTTAAAGACTGAGCCACCCAGAAGCCCAAGAAAGCACTTTTAAAAGTAAAGTTCCCCTAGCAACAATGTTCAGGCAAGACAGATTGGGTGTTGGGATTAGAAAAGCAGCAGTGGCAATGCCAAGGAGGAGCCTCATGCAGGACAGGAGCCTGGGGAGAATGGACAGGACTTGATGCTTCACTGGATACAGGCAGCAAGGGAGAGGGGTGGCAAGCCTTCTTAGCTAAGGGCAAGAATACAGGCAAGAGTGAAAATCCTGCAATCCAGGACGTAGAACAGCCAGCTGGAGCTGTCCAGTTGGCAGTTGCAAATATGTTTCTGGAACTCTGGGGAAAGGTCAGGATTAGGCTACTTTGTAACCCATGATGGCACAGATGGAATATGAAGACCGTAGGAATTGGATAGTCTAGAGAAGAGAGTAAAAAAAAAAAAAAAAAAGAAAAGAAAAGATAGAAAAGATGATGCATGGAACTAAGGATTAGAAAATTTATGGGTAGGGGCACCTGGGTGGCTCAGATGGTTAAGCATCTATCTTTGGCTCAGGTCATGATCCCGGGGTCCTGGAATCGAGTCCTGCATCAGGCTTCTGGCTCAGCAGGGAGTCGGCTCCTCCCTCTACCTCTCCCCCTGCTCATGCTCTCTCTCTCTATCAAATGAATAAATAAGATCTTTAAAAAAAAAAAGAAGAAAAAAGAAAGTCTGTAGGTAAAACAAAGGAAGAGAAGCCAATGTAAGAGATAGAAAAGGAATGGTCTGAGAAGCAGCAAGATACTAGAAGCAGGTCATGGCATGGAGATCAAGAAAGACAATTTTGAGAAGCTGGAGTATTTCATGCTTCCAGATTCTGTATCCAACACTTAAAGGATACATATCCTTCTTTTTTTTCCCCCCTTAGAGTTTGTTTATTTATTTATTTATTTATTTATTTATTTGTCAGAGAAAGAGAGACAGCACAAGCAGGGGGTGGCAAACAGAGGGAGCAGCAGAGGATCCCCACTGAGCAGGGAGCAGGATGGATGCGGGGCTCAGTCCCAGGACCCTGGGATCATGACCTGAGCCAAAGGCAGACACTTAACTGACTGAGTGACCCAGGTGTCCCAGATACATACCCCTCTTCAGCACACATGATTCATATAAGGCATAAAGCGAGTCTAAACAAATATTAAAGAACAGGTATTATGTAGAACACATTCTTTGAAAACAATACAATTAAGTTAGAAGTAAATAACAAGAAGATAGGTTAGAAATTCTATGTAGTTGGAAGTTGAAAACACACTTATAAGTAAACTGATATGTCAAAGAATAAATTGAATTAGAACTTAATGAATGCTTAAAGGAAATGATAATGAAACACTATATATCAAATCTTGAGGTATACAATGAAAATGTTTCTCCAAGGAAAATTTATAGCCTTGCATGCTTATTTAAGAAATGGATAGAGCCTGAAAATTAATGAGCTAAATGTTTTTCTCAGTAAATTAGGAAAAGATTGACAGAATAAAGCCAAAGAAAATAAAAAGAATAAAAATATAAGCAGAAGGGGCCCCTGGGTGGCTCTGTGGTTTAAAGCCTCTACCTTCGGCTCAGGTCATGATCCCAGGGTCCTGGGATCGAGCCCTGCATCAGGCTCTCTGCTCGGCAAGGAGCCTGCTTCCTTTTCTCTCTCTCTACCTGCCTCTCTGCCTATTTGTGATCTCTGTCCATCAAATAAATAAATAAGATCTTTAAAAAAAATATATATATATATATGCAGAAATAAGTGAAATACAAAAAGACAGCATAGAGTGAGTCAATCAAACTAAAAACTTTTCTTTAAAAAATACAAATTAGATAAACCTTTGTGACATTAATAATGAGAAAAGAAAAAAATAATTGGCTAGAAATGGGGACATATGTGCTGAAATAGCCTAGATTAAAAAAGATAATATGAGAACACTATGAGCAATTTCATTACTAATAAGATCTAGGAATAACAGGGGGCACCTGGCTGGCTGAGTCATTGAGCGTCTGCCTTTGACTCACGTCATTATCCCGGGGTCCTGGGATGGAGCCCCTCATCGGGCTCCCTGCTTGGCGGGAAGCCTGCTTCTCCCTCTCCTACTCCCCCTGCTTGGGTTCCTTCTCTCACTGTCTCTCTCTCTCTCTGTCAAATAAATAAATAAATAAAATCTTAAAAGAAAAAGATCTAGGAATTACTATTTTCTTCTTCCCTGTAATCTTGTTTAGGAAGGCATCTAATCCTTTATTTGAAGGACCCTAAGGATAAAGCCAGATCTACCAGCAGATATCCAAGCTATTGCCACAACCATCCCCCTCCCAAAATTTGCTGGGATTGTCACTGGAGATTTAGCAGTTTGACTTTCAGCATCACCTTTGGGGCCCTCCTTGCCATATCAGTCATCAGTCAATGATCTTCCTTGGGATACTTCCTGTACTTCACTCCAGAATTAGCCAGATATCTCAGGGGCATACTCAACCTTAAGGGTGTGAGAATTGTTAGCTGTCTTTGAATGTCATACTGGAATTTGATCAGTTTAGTCCAGCTTTGCTATTTCTTTTTGATGACTCATGGAGTGTTACGAGGTTTACTGCTACACAATCTCATGGATACGTGGCCACCGTCCTGCAATGAGAATACGAATCCAAGAAGAGGTTCTTGGAGGGATTCTTTCTTTCTTTCTTCTCTTTTTTTTCTTTCTAAGATTTTATTTATTTGGTCAGAGAGAGAGAGAGAACACGCACAGGGGGAGCGGTAGGCAGAGGGAGAAGCAGGCTCCCTACTGAGCAAGGAGCCCAAAGTGGATGCCGGACTTAATCCCAGGACTCTGGGATCCTGACCTGAGCAGAAGGCAGTCGCTTAATCAACTGAATCACCCAGGCATCCCAAGGATTCTGTTTCTTCTGTGTTAAGCTAACCTGTGCTCTATGTTTGGGATTCTAGGATTGAATTCTTACTATTCAGATTTTTTTGAATTGCTGCCTTCAGAGGTACTAACCCACGCCAAGTTTTGGTCTTTGCCACAAACGGTGGTGTAGATTTTCTTATAACCCTTAAACAACAAAATATTTGGTACCATATCTCTCCCTGGACCATCAGGGCCACTCTCAGGAGTTCCAAGGTAACTTTTCAATACTTCCTAAGGAATTCTGAGATAATTTTCTGTCCCGGTCTATATTATGAAGTAGTTGGCTTTTTCCTCACTAAATAAGAGAGTGAGAGAAAAAAAAAAAACCCATACATTTCATACTTGTTAGAACCCTTTTCTTGTAGGATACCCGTACAAAACATTATGATGTATTTATCCTTTTATTCTGTGGATTTCCAGAACATTAGCATAAATGAAGTAGTTGGTCTACATTGTTCTAATATCAAGAGAGATTTATGGAGTTTTCTTGTCACTTCGCATAAATCCATTTCCATTTCATAATCATGCCCAGGAATTTGTGGGGCACAGTATCAGGAGTAAGGCAGTTCCATGCCCAGTCCCAAGAGATAAACCCAGTCATGTCATCTCAGCCCCTCTCTTCCCAAAGGCTGTCCCTTCATCCAGATAGAACAGCCTCAACATTGTTGTAGAGATATATTTGTAGAACAATACTGTAGCCCAGAGCTTCTTCCTGCCCCTTTAAGCTTCTAAGAGACCCCCGAGGAGCCAGGAAAAAACTAGAAGGTAGGGATGCTGCTAACCATCCTACAAACCATAGGACAGCTCTCCATACATCCAGCAAAGAATTATCTGGCCCAAAATGTCAACAGTGCAAAGGCTGAGAAACCCTAGTGTACAGAATGTCTTGGAGAGACTTCATGTACAACACTTGACATGGACATGTTAAAAAATAAATCATTATCCCTTTTTTCATCTACTCACTTGTTACCTGTCATTCCTAATCTGATTAATGGCATCTAGTCTAATAAATCAGTACCTTGGAAATCATTCTCTGTCTCCCTCATCATGCTCATCTGTTAGTCACTAAATCCCTTCCCATTCTATCTCCTAAATATCTGTAATCCTTTCTCTTCCCTCAGCTACTACTGCCTTTGTGTGAGTGTAGACATCATTTAGTTTGCAAATGTCTCCTAAATGGACTCTCTGCTTTGAGTCTTATAAATGCCTCCAACTCATACTCCTTGAGTATTTTAAGATGGAAGCCCAATTGCATTTCTCCCACTGTCGACAAGATAAAGGCTGAGCTTTCGTGTCTGGCTTACCATGATTATCATGTGTTTTATTATCTGCAGATCCATGTTCTGGTGCTCTTTTCCTCAATCTGCTCTCCTAGTAAAAATCCAAATAAATAAATAAAACGAACAAAACAAAAAGCTTAACGTTTCACACTTCTGTTTGTTGGACATGGTGTTCCCCCTGTTTGAAATGCCCTCTCCACCAAGCCCCCTATCAGTCCCTCTTGAAAATTTCCTCGTGGAAGGGGGAAAAAATCTGTCTTTTTAAAACTCTGCTCTGTGCACGTGCATACTTCTGTTGGGACACAGGTATAAAATCCCACTTAAAAATTGAAATGTGACAAAGCAACACAGTATATTTTTATTCCACTCAGATTTTAAAAATTTGAATTCCCAGTATATGAAGTGAAAAATCACAGTAAATTTAGGTCCTCCCCATTTGCTCCTGGTTTGTGGTTAAATTCTGGGGGAACCCTCATAATATCTGAGTTTTGGAGAAGATGTAGGTGCCCACACCTCCTCCCTATACACAGGGCGCCCTCAGATTTGGAGCTTCTCTCCCCAGTGTCAGTGTCTTGCTTGTAGATACCCTCATCATTTTGCATTTATGGGGTCACGCTGGAGCTCCAGAATCTTTCTGGGGCTTTCTATGGTCTCCCCATGTCACAGAATTATTCCCTCTGCCGGCTTGCTTCCTACCCCAGACTACCTGAAATGCCGACACTAAATCATTAATCAGGGACGCAGAGGTGTTCCCATTCCTTTAATCTTGTCAATATCTTACTTCAGAAACATTTCCTGTCTTGTGAAACTTTTATCTCAGAGGCATCTAACAACTTTCTTTAATGGGCTTAGACTTTTAATGGGTTTAGTCACTTAAAAGCTAACGGCTCTCAAATTGTTTCTGCTTAGTTCTGTAGCATCCCATTCTTGAGGCAGGACGAAAAACAGAACAGAGTAGCTCCTAAATCTAACAGCCCTTTGGATACACCTGAGGAAGCTTTCAAAATGGAAGATATTCCCCCGCAACTCTGCATAATCAGAAAGCTTTTTTTTTCCTTTTTTTTTTTTAACGATCACAAAAGATCAACGTGCAATTTTCCAATCTCTCAGTGGTGGGAGAGGGAAAAGGGGCAGGACTCCGCTCAGTCTCTCTTTCCTCAGTCCCCACATTTTCTTTTACCCCTAATGCTCACACCCAGCCTCTTCCCCTCCACCTCCCGGCCCGGCTCCGTCCTTCTGGCCCCGCCCCGTCCTTCTGGCCCCGCCCCTTTCCCACCTCGCAGCCACTACCGTAACCTCTTCGCTTCCTGTTCACCTCCCAGACCGCCCCGCCCCTCTCTTTCCCAGACCCGCCTCCCCTCCCCTCCCCGCCCCACTCCTCTCCGCTCCCTCCTCCTCCTGGCCCCGCCCCCTCTTCCACGCCCTGGCTACCCGCCCCGCCCTTTTCCCAGGCCGCTCCCAGGCCGTGCGGTCTCTTCCCTTCCTCACCTTCCTGACCCGCCCTGCGGTTCGCCGCGCGCCGCTTCCGTCGTCGGAGTTGTGACGTTTACTGCCCGCCGGAAGGAGAACCTGCGAGCGCTTTTAGAACTATGGCGGCGGTGGATATTCGAGGTACAATGTTACCCTTTGTCTCCTGCTTGGCCGCGGCCTCGTTTGGGGGTTTATAGCTCGTGGTGGGGGCAAATTCAGGATCTTTTGTGAGGACTCTCAGGCGCTTATGAGTGGTTTCTGTGGACAGCCCAAGGCTCTAATGTGGCGAAAAATCGTTTTCCCCGGCTCCTCAGGGGTCTCTTAGAAGCTTCAAAACGGAGGGGTTGGAAGAAGCTCTGGGCTTCGAGCCCTCAGACCTGCAGTATTGTTGGAGACATGTATCTCTTCAGCGAGACTGGGACAGTTCTGTCCGGGTGAAGGGACGACCTTTGGGTAGAGGTGGGGGTGGGATGACGTGATTTGGTTCATCTCATGGGACGACGCGTGGGAGCTGCCTTATTCCTGACCCTGCGCCCCTCATGTCCTTGGGCATGAATCCCTAAGATTTTCTTCTGTAAGTTTTATTTTTGAGTCTGCAGTACCTTCCATCGAACACCCAACAGTTACTGAGAGCAGGGATCGGTCCTTTTTCACAGCTGAATTGTAAAGGTACTCAGGTATTTGTTGAATCAGTGAATAAATACAGGGAGGCACAGTTCCTTAGCTACTTGATTTTCGTTCCAGTTAGGCCGTACATTCTCTTCTCAGCACGCGTACACACATCTTTTTCAGTGAATTTGGAAAAAAAAAAAAAAAAAAGTCTAGGAATTGTGCTCTGGGATTCCAAAGAGTGAACGAAGGGCGGTTAAAATACAGTGTGAAGCTTGAGAACTTAGTTCCAAACTGTCCAGGTTCCTCCAGATTGGAAGTAACCTTTTATGAGAGTGAGAAAAATTTATGAGACAGAGAGAGTGCCCATGAATATCTTTATTTTTTTGCTGTTGTGATGGCTCCCACAAAACTTCTTGGCCTTGTATGAAACTCTTAACCTGCATTTATTTCCATTTGAAACTTGTGTACTTTTCTTTGAAGGAAATAAGAAATTTTGTACCTAGATGCGAGACCTCTCACCCCCAGCAGTTTAAAGAAAAAGGGCTTTCCTCAAAAGTTGTCTAACTGTAATAGTTCCTAATCGTTTTTACCTAGAGTTATTTTTGTTTGTTTACACCTGATTATTAAAGGGAAGTGTTTTGAGATGCCTTTTTCTATATTAACCAAATTGGACTCTAGAAATATATAGAGATATATTAGAAATAGAAATATATTCTCATTTATATTTACCCAGAATGTCCAATGATCTTCACCATTTCTGCAGTGTTTTTATGTTTGTTTTTCATAGAGTTTCAGCGTGCCTAAGTTAATTACTTGCTGATAGAAAGCTGTACTTTGGCTATGTCAACATGTTCCCTTGGTACCGAATAAAAAAGGAACATTTACTCCATCAGAGTGTTTTCAGATATTTACCTTTCACGGTGTTTTACTTAGATTTGGTTCAGTCATTGCAAAGGCTTTAAGGTGGGGCGTTTCTGGTGTGTTAGAAGAAAAGTAAGGTCAGTGTGGCTGAAGCAGAGTGAGAGAAGTTGCGAAGGAGATGAAGTCAGAGAAATTGGTGAGTTGATCGCAAGCCATGATAATAAGATCTCTGGCTTTCTAACTGACTAAAATGGAGAGCCACTGGAGGGTTTTGTCCAAAGGGGATGAACATAATCTGACTTTCTGTTTTTAAGGATCAGCTTGTCTGCTAAGAACAGTGTAAGAGGGTAAGGGTGGCATTAGGGAGAACAATTAGGAGGTCATTTGTGTAATGCAAGGAAATTTGGAGGTAGTTGGGACTAGGGTGGTACTTGACTTAGTAGTATATTCTCTTAATGGGGCTGTGGTCACAGGTAGTCCCCAAATGGGACAGATATATTTCTCAGCTGCATACCACCCTCATAATCTCAATTAACCGTTTTGTAACTGAACATCCTTGGATTCTGGAGTATGTGTGAATCTATGTCCAGTAGAGTAACTTGTCCTTGGCCCTCAATCATAAATAAATAGACATTTGCTGACTATTTTAAATCTGGTCCTGTGCAAGTGCCTGATGAGTAAGACACAGCCTTGGTTGTCTAAAAAGTCAAATTTAATGGGAACACATTTGTATTTCTGGGTTAAAATATGATGAGTATTAACAAAAGTATAAAAAAATGCTGTGAGAACACATTTCTGTCTTGCAAAGCAGAGAAAGTCTTTGTAGAGACACTGACATTTGAAATGAGTTCAACTGATGTGACTAAATTATCTGCTAAGCTCACACCTTTTTGAGAATGAAAGGGATCTCTATTTTTAAAGGCATAAACTGGAGGTGGGGAGAGGTACAAACTAGAACAGCCTTGATTAAGGCAGAAATAAATTTGGTCATTGAAATTTTAAGACAAATTGATTACTGGCACTGCCACCAACATCTTCATAATTAACATTTACTGGGCTATTACAGTGTGCTAAAAGCATTTCACCTTTACAATCTAGCACATAGAAACTATGTAGTATCTATATAGTACCAGCCTTCTTGAAGTATTGTGTGGTGAAGTGGTTAAAGTAGTGCCTGGCACAGTGTTCAGAAGTGGTGAATAATATTCTTTGTGTTTGTATTGGTTTCATAGGCCTTACTTGCCTGATTTTTCATCTTTGATTGGTTTATAATATGGGGAAAATATGACAGCTGCTGATCAGAATACAGCTTGGTGAAGAAAATTATAGGGAAAATATACTGAACAGTCACTTGGAGCAAAAGATATTTATGATTCCTTCCAAGTTCTGACAGTCTGATTCCACATTTAAACTCAGTATATCCAGGGACACCTGGGTGGCTCATTTGGTTAAGTGTCTGCCTTTGGTTCAAGTCATGATCCCAGGGGCCTAGTTTTGAGTCCTGTATTGGGCTCCTTGCTCAGCAGGAATCCTGCTTCTCCCTCTGCCTGCTGCTCCCTCACTCCCAGCCCCCACTTGTATTCTCTCTCTCTCTCCGGAAAATAAACAAACTTTTAAAAATCATTAAAAAAAAAAACCTTCAACATATCCAAGCCAAAGTCACTATCATTTCTTTACTAAATGAGTTATTGGTTCCCAAATTCTCTGACTTTATAATTGATCTTTCAGAAAATTGGTTGTTTTCTCCCTAAAAATGTCAATTTCGTCCTTCTCTCTCTGTGCATTGCCATTGCCTTCCTCCAGGTCCTTATCACCTCATTCCCATACTGTTGACTCTTCATAATTGTTGGCAGGTGGAATCTATAATTACATATTTATTCATTTCTGCAGCTTATTCTACCTATGCTGAAATGATCTATAATATTGTAATAGTTTATTATCAGTAACTTATGACACCATATAGACATAGTTCCCCTTATGTGAGAAACAAACCTGTAATTGTCAAATGCTTTTTTTTTTTTTTAAGATTTTTATTTATTTATTTGACAGTGAGCGAGCGAGCACAAGCAGGGGGAGTGGCAGAGGGCAGAGGGAGAAGCAGGCTCCTTGTGGAGCAGGACCCTGGGATCATTACCTGAACTGAAGGCAGACACTTAACTTACTGAAACACCCAGGTGCCCCACAAATGCTTTTATATAATTATTCCTAAGGAAATTTTAAAAATGTAAGAATGTTGCTTTGAACAAAACTACTTTAATAACTGGACTCTAGTGTTTAAAGCTGAAAGTAATAATTATCTTTAGTTGCTTTTCATTAAAAAAAAATCTGTCTTTTTCTGAAAATGTTATTTCCTGGCATGTTAGATATTTGGTTATGGTGTGGTGTATTTATGATGAACCATCTTAATGCTCTATGTTGATTATTTGATGATTCACATACTTCATCTGTTTTTTCCTTTATTTTACAGCATACAGAGCACATTTTACCTTTATAAAATTACTCTTTCTCATTTGATTAATTTCCCTTAGAACTGCTTGTTGCCTTGGATTAGGCCTGACTTCTTTAAAGGTGTCAGAAGCAATTACAGTTTAGGAGAGATTGAAGTTTTCCATTCTCCCTTTTTCAACTAGTATTAATAAGCATTGTGATGTTCATAACTTAAACCTAATGGGTTTTAGTACTGTCAGTGATATGGAACATTATTGCAGTCAGTAGGGAATAAAAGCTCATTAATAAAGCTATCTAGTTCTATTTACCGTGTCTTTTTTTTTTCTTTTTGCATTTTGAAATATTAGAGTTAATTCTGTTCCAAAATATGAAACTGTATTGTTGTAATTAAAGGCATTCTACTTCACTTGCTTCGTAACTCTTGCATCATTATCTCCTCTGTATTAATAGCTTCCTAACTTATTTTTGTCCCTAATTGGGTGGCCTCAAACTGGTGACTGTGAATGTTTTCTTTGGGGTGCATTTATTTTTTAACATCTAGTGCCAAAACCCACCTCCTCCTCATCCTGTGAAAAACCATTCCTGTTCCCTCAGGTAAGGGATTCTCCTTCCACTGTGCTCTGGTAACATATTTATTCATATCTTTGTTACAGCGCTTATCGTATCATCTTGTTATTGCTTTCTCGCACACTTTTCTGTGAGAGGATGTAGGTTAGGATTCATACAGGTCTTACATTATAGTGCCTTCTGCATTAGATGCATAATAAGTATTGGATTGGCTTTTTGTCATTTTTCTCATGCTTTATCATTTTGTTTCTTTCCTGTAGATAATCTGCTGGGAATCTCTTGGGTTGACAGTTCCTGGATCCCCATTTTGAACAGTGGAAGTGTCCTGGATTACTTTTCAGAAAGAAGTAATCCTTTTTATGACAGAACATGTAATAATGAGGTGGTCAAAATGCAGAGGCTAACATTAGAACACTTAAAGTAAGTTATTGTAAGAAAGTTGCATCTTTGCCAATTAGAGATGTTGAAATGAATGGTTCTCTCAAGCTATGGATAGTGAAGTACAGAGTAGAAGTTTTGGAAGAACTAGAGTTTGGGGGGTTGGTGTACAAATTTGACATGCAAAGGAATGATCAGTAGTCATAACCTAGGAATGCTTTTCGGTATAATTTCATGTATTCCTGTCTAGTTGAGATATAGCTATGAGGTTTAGATGCAGATCCAGTTACTGACCTTAGCAATGCAATTGTTCTCTACCAGGTGACCATACTCATTGTCTCTTTCATATCAAATTTAATGTCTTAAGCCATAGTCTGGCTTATAGTAGATTTTTCTTTGTATGACGGAATTTTAGCTTGACAGTTGCAAAGTAAGAGTCTTCAGACTTTGGATGCCAAATAATTAAGAATTTATTGCTATTATGAAAGTTTCTGAAACAGTTGTGTAATACAGTTTTTCATTTGTCAGCTAAACATCAGAGGGGTTCTTGAAATTAAATTCCTGAGGTAATTTTAAATAGCTTTTAAGAGGCAAATATTTACAACTATTAAGACTACTTACTGTTGCTTTTAAATAATCTGTCAGTTCAAAAAATTTGTAGGAGACAAGGATAAGGTTTTTGTTGTTTTCTTGTTGAGTGTTGAAATCTATGGTCAAGACGTGAATGGTCTTCATGTACTATATATTTTTAGATTTTACATATATGTATACATCTCAGGAAGCATCGCAGTTTTGGTTGTCTTTTTTGAAATGTACACTCTCCTGTGTACTTCATGACTGAAAATACTCAGATTTAAGCTTATTGTAGATTTTTGTAGAGAAATTTTGTTGTTTAAAAATAAAATCTTACTTTATATTCTACCTACCTGAGAAAATAGCCAGTTTTATTGGACAGCCAGTTTTTAGTATCAAACATAGGCAGTTTTAATTTGATTGACAATGTTATTCTACTTTTATACAATAATCTGATTGTTTTACACAATTGTTTATAGAGCATTCATAGATCTCTAGATGTGTGTGTTCTGTTTTTAGTCAAATGGTTGGAGTAGAATACATCCTTTTACATGCTCAAGAACCCATTCTTTTTATCATTCGGAAGCAACAGCGGCAGTCCCCTACCCAAGGTAAAAATGTAAACTTCAGGCATAATTTTCTTCTTAAAATACTATGATTTACTTAACTTTCTGAGCTACATATTCTTACTTTTTTGGATTGGGTTCTGTTTTGGGGATCCCCAGACCACATACATGTTCAGTGCTTTGCTGAGAGGACTCAGCAGACTCAGCATATGGGTATGTTAGTTATAACTAAGATTTGTTAGGGCAGCACAATAAGGTTCCACAGACAGATCAGTAAGGGAAAAAGCCATATCAAGTAGGATCTGTAGGAATTCATGGGTCAGCTTCCTTTACTTTCCCTCCTGCAAGGGGCTACACCAAGTGCATCCTTTCTCCAGCAGCCCCCGCACACATATTGCGTGTGTAGTATATCTGCTTTAGGGAAGTCCTTTTGATACTCAGTCCAGAATTCTTCTCGAGGGCTAATCCTGGACATCTTCTGCCTGCCAAAATTCCAGACTCTGAGAAGGCAGTAAGGCTTCTACTATAATCGTATTATTTGTACAAATTGTCTAGGCACACTAGTATAGTAGGCATAAATTTACCCCTTAGAAGATATCTCAAAAGCCAAGTTCCACTAGTCACATGCTTGGACACCAAGGGTCTTCTAGCATGCCCAAGGACAACTGTCTAAGCACTAACAAAGTAACTCAGTACATTGAAGCCATCTCTTCTGTGAGGATAGTTGTTGGGAACCTTGACATTCCTAAGTAACTTAGTCTCTCAGTCCACTAAGTCTTAATTCTTTTAAAAAATACATGGTAGATACAGTTGCATCAGATTCATAGAGGATCAGTTGAAAATCCTCATTAACGCATTCAATCGAAATTCTTACGTGGCTTATATTACCAAACACAAACTTGCTTTAGAAATCACACTGAAGAGTATAGAATTCAGATTTGACTTTGAGTCAAAGAAGTAGGTACTATTCCAGAGATGACCAGCTACATCTCTCATTAGATATCCTTATCAAGACATTTAGGAAAAACCTTCACCCTGATCTTGATTTCAGAGAATGACTTGCTAAAGAAGTTGCAGTTCCAGAGCTAAGAATCCACATTTAGTTTCATAATCTAATGATCTAGAGTCCCTGCCCAGCAGAAAAAAAGAACTTTAGAACAAAGGTAAGACCAGGAACAAGATTTCCATGATGAGAGGGTTCGAGGTATGGTAGCGACACAGGGTAGTACCAGCTTCACTAGCAGCTATTTTATTCCTTAGGACCCAGGAATGGGACACATTGGCAAGTTCAGTGCATCTGATATCTTCATCGTAGGCGCTAAATCTCTCACTCTGAGGTCTTATTCCCCAATGTTTAGGTGGCTAATAGCAGCATTGGATCACTTGGGAACTTGTCAGAAATGCACTGTCCCTACTGGGTAGAATCTGACTTTAATAAGATACTTAGGTGATTGAGATGCATATTCCAGTTTGAGAAGCATTGCCCTGGTTGGCAAACTGTTTCTCTGACGGTCCAGAGAGTAAATATTTTAGGTTTTGTGGGCCTCAGGATGTCTGTAACAGCTACTCAATTAGTGTCATAGCAACCTTAGTTGATAATGTAAATGAACGAGTATGGTTGTTTTCCAGTATAAATTTAGTTACAGAAATAGGAATTGCCAAACCCTGCCTTAAGCTTTAATATGAGAATTGTAATATGAATTTTAATTTAATTTTAATTTTAATTGTTCTTTTTATGAAAATCTATTTAGCAGTTTGTGTGCATAGCTATATTCATGAACATTTTTATTTTCTCTGCTTTAGTTATCCCACTGGCTGATTACTATATCATTGCTGGAGTGATCTATCAAGCCCCAGACTTGGGGTCTGTTATAAACTCTAGGGTGGTAAGTATTTCACATTCTTGAAACACTAAAGAAAACTTTTAATCGAGCTACCTTGTTTCCAAGAGTCAAACAGAAGCTTTTCTTCCTTGTGTATGTTGGCACGAAGTGTTGGACTACTAGAATGTCTTGAACATGGGTTTCTATGGGCCAAGTCCATGTTAAAAGTATATATGACAGCCCCAGCTCTGTAGTGATTAAAGTTCTGAAAAACAAAACAAAACAGAAAATTACTGTCTTTGCATATGTAATATTGTGGGTATTTACTTGGGAGATTTTCGTTGATCTAATGAGAAATTCAGAATTTGTTCTCTTTTCGCAAGCTTACTGCGGTGCACGGCATTCAGTCAGCCTTTGATGAAGCCATGTCCTACTGTCGGTACCACCCTTCCAAAGGGTACTGGTGGCATTTCAAAGATCATGAAGAGCAAGGTGGGTAAAACACCCAGACCTCCTAAGAACACTTTTTGGTGTTTTGAGGATGAAGCTGTTTTCCCTAGAAAAAGAGCTATTGATTTCTAGGTGTGTTTTAAATAGGAAGACTTCATAGGATGATGACGGTTTCATAGCTACGATTCCTGTAACTACATGTGGTAATGCTAGCTTTCCCATAGGAACAGATAGAAATTTTAATCTATAGGTAACTGGTAATCTTTGGTAAGTTGATTCAAGGTTTTTAAATACTTGGAGCATATAGAGGATATCAGTGATGAGGAATGAGTCATGATGATGTATCCTGCTTACCTAACTGTTAGGTCCTCTTGAAATCTGGGACCTGAATCTCCCATCTTCAAAGTAGGGGAGATGATTTTATAGCCCTGTCTCCAGATGGCCAGTCTGTTTTCTGACCTTTCCATGTTATTACCTGTTGTGATGCAACTGCTTTCTTGCATAACTGCTAGTTTCCATAACTGCTAGTCTCCTGCTGGTTCTGCACCATACTTTACAATAAAAGTGCTCTGGAAATGTGTCTATAGCAGTATACCTATTTTCTGAATTTCCTTCTCTGAGAAATAGCAACTCAGAATAAATTACTTAAGGAAGAGTAGCCTTCAAATAGCATTCAGACCTGTGGAATGAATGGTTTTTCAGATATAGTTATATTTTTTCTGGTTTTTTTTTTTTAAAGATTGTATTTGTTTATTTGACAGATCATATGTAGGCGGAGAGGCAGAGAGAGAGGGGGAAGCAGGCTCCCTGCTGAACAAAGAGCCTGAGGCAGGGCTTGGTCCCAGGACCCTGAGATCATGACTGAAGCCAAAGGCAGAGGCTTAACCCACTGAGCCACCCAGACGCCCCTAGTTATATTTATTCTTAATTGTAGGTGCAGGCAGTAACATTTGGCTTAGGAAAGTTTGCATATGTTGAATAAACTTCTCTCGAGCTGTTTGCCCCTATTCTAATGAAATGTTTGGAATAAAACTTACCTGGAACTCATCATTTATAGATAGTCCCCCAGTGCAGCTCCCTGCTGGGGAAAGTTCACACATGATTAATTTCAGAATTTCTCTTGCAAGTTCTTTTCTTTCTTACCTTTATGATCTGCTGTTTGGTTTGTCCTTTTTTTTTTTTTTTTTTCCCAGTGAATTATAATGTTCATAGTTATAGTTGAGTATGATAACTTGAGCTTTTGAACGTTGCATTTCCATTTGTACCTATTGGGTTTTGTGGGAAGACAATTTAATACACTTAAAATACACAAGATAATTTCAGGTCCATAATCTGGATTGTGATTTAGGTAATTATGGAAAATGTTAGCCTTAAAATTCTTAATGTCTGTCTGTGCTTAGATAGTAAAACTGAAGCATCTTTAAAAGACTTAATCAGCTTTTTAAATATTAAAATGTTAACTTCATTTAAGAGGGAAGAGTTAAGAATGCTTCTTTCTATATGTTGTGTTTATTTTGGGGGATAATCTTTGGAATAGTAGTTATTAAAAATAATGTTTGAGTATATTCACGGTAGACAGAGCTTTGTAAAATGTAAGGCCCCAAACTAATTAGGCAGTGTTTTGATTTGGACTTCATATTTTAATAGATAAAGTCAAACCTAAAGCTAAAAGGAAAGAAGAACCAAGCTCTATTTTTCAGAGACAACGTGTGGATGCTTTACTCCTAGACCTAAGACAGAAATTTCCACCCAAATTTGTGCAGGTAATGAGAATGCATGTGGTTAATTTTGATTTGACACTTTTTCCTGGAATCTTTATCTTTAATTGAGAACTGTTTCAGTTGTGACATAAAAATATTGACTTTCCTCATTAGTTAAAAATGGTCTCTGGCTGGAGGGGAAAGGGTCTCTGAATCAAAGGGAAGGTTTTTAATGACTTAATGGAAGAAGTGGGTAAAGGGATTGGAATTAACACTGTTCTGTGCTCTTATGTTTAGTTTCTCTTTGAATCTTCACAAACTGAGGATATACATAACATTCTCATTCCAAAGTTGCTAAAAGTGTCATAGATGGTAACGAACTAAACTAGAATCAGAAACCCATGCTGTTTCTACTCTCTATGCTGCCTTTCATCCTGATGTAATAGATATCTAAGTCCTAAAATGATAGACTAGTAAAACTTTTATAATAAGTGGTACCTGGCTAGCTCAGCTGCTAGAGCACATGACTCTTGATCTTGTTGTAATGAGTTTGAGCCCCACATTGGGTGTAGAGATTAGGAGTAAACTTAAGAAACAAAAAACTTTTGTAACAAAAAGGATAGTTGAGGTAGAGAGTTTGGCATAATAAATGAAGGAGTAATAAATGGAGTTTCATCATATTGGTTATTAAGTTATATGAATTCTGTTATGTTATTTAGCATAATAGCAATAACATCCACCTGCCATTCTACTAAATGAGCTTTTGAAGTGAAGTAGGTATGAGATGGAGTATGTGAATATGTTTTTCTCAGTTCATACTTATACAGGGCTTTGTACACACAGGGTCATGTATACTATTTTTCTTGTAGTGGGGGGACTAAGATTTTCAGGTTGGTTTTAGATTTTTTTTTTTTAAAGATTTTATTTATTTATTTGACAGAGAGAGATCACAAGCAGGCAGAGAGGCAGGCAGAGAGAGAGGAGGAAGCAGGCTCCCCGCTGAGCAGAGAGCCCAATGCGGGGCTTGATCCCAGGACCCTGAGATCATGACCTGAGCCGAAGGCAGCGGCTTAACCCACTGAGCCACCCAGGTGCCCCAGATTTTATTTTTTTAAGATTTTATTTATTTGTTTAACAGAAGGAGAGAGGGAGAGATCACAAGTAGGCAGAGAGGCAGGCAGAGAAAGAGGGGGAAGTAGGCTGTCTGCTGAGCAGAGAGCCCGATGCGGGGCTCCATCCCAGGACCCTGAGATCATGACCTGAGCTGAAGGCAGAGGCTTTAACCCACTGAGCCACCCAGGTGCCCCAGGTTGGTTTTAGATTAAATGAGATTTTTCACACTTTGATATGACTTTAGAACAGGCTTCCCCTCCCCCTTTCCCTGACTCCACTGTGTGAGAGTTGTGTGCTGTTGGAATGGTGGTGTGGTAGTGAAGGGAACAGAGGACAGAATGGAATGTAGGACAGGAAAGTCAATTTAGAGAACTCTGATGAATTGCATTTGAAGATAAAATAGTGTCTGTTGAATAAATAAATTATAGTGTGTGTAGGGGTATGAGAAACTATGATAGTGCAGGAGGTTCGGTGTGGTTGACCATTCAGTGAGCACATAATATATATGAGGGAGGCTTAGGAAAGAACACCTGGACCTCCACTCTACAGTAGCCATTAGGTGCATTTGACTATTGAATATTTGAAACACAGCCCATGTGAATTGAGCTGTGATATAAGTATAAAATGCATACTGGGCTCAAGGACTTGGTGGGTGGCGTACAGAGTAAAAAGAGGTAACGAGGGGCACCTGGGTGGCTCAGTGCGTTAAAGCCTCTGCCTTTGGCTCGGGTCATGATCTCAGGGTCCTGGGATCCAGCCCCATATCGGGCTCTCTGCTCAGCGGGGAGCCTGCTTCCCCCTCTTTCTCTCTGCCTGCCTCTCTGCCTACTTGTGATCTTTGTCTGTAAATAAATAAATAAAATCTTAAAAAAAAAAAGATGTTAACGACCAGCTTGCATTGATGGCTCACATCTTTCTTTTGGACAGTTCTGATGTAGAAAATGGGAACAGAACACACAAAACTAGAAATAGGAAAGAGTATGAAGGGACATATTAATGTTCATATGAATTAATGGACATACTAATAATAATGGACAAATTTCTCAGAAACCAGAAATCTTTAGTTTGTTTTTCTTTTTCTAGTTCCTTGAGGTGTAAACTTAAGATTGCTTATTTGAGAACTTTCTTTCATTTTAATGTAGGCATTTATTACTATAAACTTTACTCTTAGTAATGCTTTTGTTGTACCTCATACGTTTTGGTATGGTATGCTTTCATTTTTATTTCTTTCCAGATATTTTCTGATTTCCTTTTTGATTTCTTCTTTGAACCATTGGTTGTTTAGGAGTGTCTTACTTAGTTTTCACATATGAGTTAGCAAAAGGAAAGAAGTGAAAAAGATAAGAGTAAAATCAAATGAAATAGAGACTAAATCTAGGGAAAAAAAAGAAACTAAGAATTGGTGTTTTGTAAAGATAAAATTGACAAACTTTTAACTAGACTAACAGAGGAGACTCAAATCAAATTAGAAATGAAAGAGGAGACAGAAACAAAAGGATCATCAAGAGACTATATATAAGTAATTATATGTCAACAAATTGGAAAACCTATAAGAAATTTGTCAAAATGTACAACCTCCCAACTCTGAGGCATGAAGAAACAAAATCTGAACAAACCAAAAATGAGTAGGGTGATTAAATTAGTAATCCCATTATTAACCCCTCCACAAAGAAAAGTCTAGGACCAGATGACCTCATAGGTGAATTTTACCAAACATTTAAAGAGACTGACACCAAACCTCAAACTCTTTCAATCCAAATTGTATGAGGGCAGCATTAATCTGATACCAAAGACAAACAAAGAACACTACAAGAAAACAAAACTATGTTCAGTATCCATGATGAACACAGATCCAAAAATCCTCAACGAAATACTAAGAGACCCAATTAAACAGCACATTAAGAGAATCCTATACCATGATCAAGTGGGATTTATCCCTGGAATGTAAGGATGGTACAATATACTGAAATCAGTCTTGATGATACACTGCATTTTCAGAACAAAGGTTAAAAATCACACAGTCATCTCAACAGATGGGTTATTCTTAAGAATAAGATGGCTTATTCTTTTTTTTTTAAAATTTATTATTATTTTGTTATTTTCAGCGTAACAGTATTCATTGTTTTTGCACCACACCCAGTGCTCCATGGCTTATTCTTAAGCATGTGACAAAATTAACACCCTTTTATGATAAAAAAAAAAAAAATTCAACAAACTGGATAAGAAAAGAATGTGCCTTGACATAAAAAAGGTCCTATGAGATAAACCCATAGGTAACATTTTCAGTGGTTGAAAAACAGAGTTTTTCCTCTAAGATCCGAAACAAGACAAGAATACCCACTTTGCACAGTTCTGTTCAACATAGTACTGGAAGTTCTACCAGAGAATTTAGGCAGTAAAAATAAAAGGCATTCAAATAGGAAAAGAAGTAAAATTGTGTCTTTATGTGATCCCTGACATGATCTTATGCATACTAAACTGTAAAGATACCACTAAAAAGCTGAATTTGTCAACAAATTCAGTAAAGTTGCAGGATGCAAAATCACTCAAAAATCAGTTGCATTTCAATACACCAACAAGGAACTATCTGAGAAGGAAATTAAAACAATTCCATTAACAGTAGCATTAAAGAATACTTAGTAATAAACTTTGTTTTCAGCTTTATTGAGATATAACTGGTGTATAGCATTATGTATGTTAAAGGTATACACTGTATTGACTTGATACATTTGTATATTGCAAAATGACCACGCTAGCATTAGCTAACACCTGCATCATGTCACATAATTACCATTTCTTTTTTGTGGCGAGATCATTTAAGATTCACTGTCTTAACAACTTCTGAGTGTATAATACAGTATTATTAACTATAACCACTATCCTGTAATTGGATCCCCAGAACTTATCAGTGGAAGTTTGTACCCTGCGACCAACATCTTCCCATTTCCCTTGCCAACCACTCAAACCACTGATAACTATCACTTAATTCTCTCTCTGAATTTGGCCTTTTTAGATTCCACATATAAATGATACATAGATTATTTCACGTTCTCTTTCTGGCTTATTTCACTTAGTATAGTGTCCTCAAGGTTTATCTTTTTTTCTGCAAATGGCAGTATTTCCTGCTTTCTGATGGCTCAATAATAATCAATTTCATACCACATTTTCTTTATCTGTTCATCTTTTGATAGATTATAAGTTGTTTCGGGGCGCCTGGGTGGCTCAGTGGGTTGAGCCGCTGCCTTCGGCTCAGGTCATGATCCCAGGTCCTGGGTTCGAGCCCCACATCGGGCTTTCTGCTCAGCAGGGAGCCTGCTTCCTCCTCTCTCTCTGCCTGCCTCTCTGCCTACTTGTGATTTCTCTCTGTCAAATAAATAAATAAAATCTTTAAAAAAAAAGAAAGATTATAAGTTGTTTCTATATCTTAGCTATTGTGAGTTAATGCTGTCGTAAACGTGGGAATGCAGTTATTTGCAATATCTTGTTTTCATTTTCTTTGGGTATATACTCATAAGTGGGCTTGCTGGATCATGTATTTCTTTTTTTAATTTTTTGGGAACTCTCTATTATTTTCCATACTGGCTGTACCAGTTTACATTTCTACCAACAGTGTATAGGGGTTCCCTCTTCACATCCTTGCCAGCACTTGTAATCTCTTGTCTTTTGTTGATAGTCATTCTGATAGGTGTGAAGGGATATCTCACTCTGGTTTTGATTTGCATTTCCCTAATGATTGGAGTGTTGAGCACCTTTTAATATACTTGTTAACCAGTTGTATATATCTTCTTTTGAAAAATACTCAGTTCCTCTGCCCTTTTTTTTGTTTGTTCTCTTTTTAAGATTTTATTTATTTGTCAGAGAGAGAGAGAGCACAAGCAGGGGGAGCAGCAGACAGAGGGAGAAGCAAGTTCCCTGCTGAGCAAGGCGCCCTATGTGGGACTTGATCCCAGGACCCTGGGATCATGACCTGAGTCGTAAGCAGATGCTTAACCAACTGAGCCACCCAGCTGTCCCTCCCCTGCCATTTTTTAATTGGGTTGTTTGGGGGTTTTGTTTTGTTTTGCTGTTGAGTTGTATGAGTTCTTTATATATATTTTGGGTGTTAACCCCTTATTGAATATAGGATTTGCAAATATTTTCTCCCATTCTGTAGGTTGCCTTTTCATTATGTTGATGGTTTCCTTTGCTGTGTAGGAGCTTTTTAGTTTGATATAGTCCCACTTGTTTATTTTTGGTTTTGATGTGTTTGCTTTTGGTGTCAAATCCAAAAAATTATCTCCCAAGACTGATGTCAGGGAGCTATGTTTTTCTTCTTGAGTTTTTTGGTTTCAGGTCTCATGTTCATGTTTTTAATCCGTTTTGAGTTCATCTTTATGTATGGTATAAGATAGTGGTCTAGTTTTATTCTTTTGCATGTGGTTGCCTGGTCTTTGCAACACCATTTATTGAAGCCTCGGTCAAAGAGGTTGCTGCCTCTAGGATTTTGATGAATTCCTGTCTCACATTTAGGTCTTCTGTCCATTTTGAGTTTCATTTTTATGTATGGTGTAAGAAAGTGGTCTAGTTCCATTCTTCTGCATGTGGCTGTCCAATTTTCCCAACACCATTTGTTGAAGAGACTCTTTTTTCCATTGGACATCTTTCCTGCTTTGTTGAAGATTAGTTGACCATAGGGTTGAGGGTCCATTTCTGGGTTCTGTATTCTGTTCCATTATCTATGTATCTGTTTTGTATCAGCACTCTACTGTCTTAATGATTACAATGTTGTAATACAGCTTAAAGTTTGGAATTGTGATGCCTCCAGCTTTGGTTTTCTTTTTCAACATTTCTTTGGCTATGTGGGGTCTTTTCTGATTCCATACAAAATTTAGGATATGTGTTCCAGCTCTGTGAAAAATGTTTATGGTATTTTGATAGGGATTGCCCTAAATACACGCGTAGATTACGCTGGGTAACCTAAACCTTCTAACGATGTATGTTCTTCCAATCTATAAGCATGGTATGTTTTTCCATTTCTTTGCATCTTTCTCATTTTCTTTCATATGTGTTCTGTAATTTTCAGAGTACAGAACCTTTACATCTTTGGTTAGGTTTATTCCCAGGTATCTTACGGTTTTTGGTGCAATTGTAAATGGGATCAACTTGTTAATTTCTCCTCCTTCTTTCTTGTTGTTAGTGTATAGAAATGCAGCTGACTTGTGTGCATTGATTTCATATCCTGTGACTTTGCTGAATCCCTGTATGAATTCTAGCAATTTTGGTTGGGTTGCGGGGGGGTTGGGTTTTCTACATAGAGTATGTTGTCTGCAAAGAATGAGAGTTTGATGACTTTTTTGCTGATTTGGATCAGGCTTAGATTTAGACTTGGTTTTGATTGATAACCAAAATTGAGAATATAGGAAAAGAAACAGATTGTGGTTTAAATACTAGTTGTTAAGGTTCTATTTTAATTGACCATCTCCAGAATATTCAGTAGTTTACTGCTGTGTTTAGGTTCTGAGGTATCCCAGCTGAGTGACCTTTTTTTCTGGCTAGGAGTCCTGTCTTAAATTCCACATACTTTCCTATTCTGATGAGCTAGGCTGGACAATGTAGAAAACTTCAGACTCTCGAAATCTTAAAAACACTTTGCTTTATAGAAAAATATAGAAATTTAAAATAGCATATGAAAGTAAGTAGAATAATTAAAACCAAAACCCCCGTACATATCTGTTACCTGGCTTCAACAGTCATCAAACATGGCCAATCTTGTTTATTTTGAATTTATTTGAATTTGAGTTTGAATTTGAATTTGAGTTTATTTGAATTTATTTTGAATTATTTTGAAGCTGGTTGCAGACTCCATATCATGTCAGCTCTTTTTTTACATTTTTCTTTTTTATTGTTTATTTTTAAAGATTTATTTTAGAGGTAGTGCATGCACATTTGAGTGGGGGGAGGGGCAAAGGGAAAGGGAGAGAATCTCAAGCAGACTATCCACTGAGTGCAAAGGTTGATGGAGGCTGATGCAGGGCTTGATCTCCTGACACATGAGATCACTACCTGAGTTGAAACCAACAGTCGGATGCTCAACCCACTAAGCCACCCAGGTGGCCCCATTTTTCTTTGAAAGGTTTAGCCATAGTCCTACTTCTGTTGTCATTTTTCTAGAATACTACATTTCTTTTAACCATCCAAGGGCCAAAGTCAACTCCAAAAGAGAGAATATGTCCACTTCTATGTAACAGAACTAGAAGAAAGATGGCTTTCTCTAGAATTGTTAATCCTACTGCTCCTACGCAAAATGTTTCTTCTGAGATCTAGAGAGGAAAGTAGATTTTTGGTTTACCTGAAGTCTCCTGTGAACTTCCTGTTTACCAGTTGTGTCTCCCAGAACTGTTTGTGGCTCAGGACTTACTCTTACTTATCCATTGTATTTGACAGTTGAGCTTCTGGGTTGCCTTATGAGGAGTGCTCAGGAGAATATTAGGAAAGCCCTGACTACTTCCTTGGAGTTCCTTTTTCCGTGTTTTAATTCTTACTACTACTGAAGATTACACTGACACTAATGTGATGGGAGTTCAGGGCCCTTTATGATGAATGTCTTTTCAGTGCTGTTTTCAGAAGTTGTTGAACACCATAGTATTCAGCTAGGTTTATCTCAAGGTTACTGATTAAATTTTGTCAAAATCTGCCCCCATTCTATTTTCCTATCTGAAACCGTATGCTACTACTTTGTCTGACAGTATTCACTAGAAAAGATGAGAGTGTGTGTTGGGTATGTGATGACATTATTCAGAAGTCCATATACAGTCCAGTGTCCAGTATAGTTCAAATAGTTCAGTGCTAGCAGTAGAAGAAAATTCTCCTGTCAGTTTCTTACTTTTCAGTGTTATGCCATGTATTCACTCTCCTGTTATAAAGTAAGAAAAATTCTTTGTTCCCTCAAATCACTTTAGGCATATTTAAATCCTGATACATTTGTAAGATGTGTGATAATGTGGGTATGTTGGAGGTCCTATGAGCACCCTCGTGTTTGGAGATTTGCTTAAAAGACTCACTGGATTTATTAGAGTGACATAGTAAGGATATACAGCCAGATTTAAGGAAAAAGACAAGTGGAGTCTGAGGGAGCCTGTGCGCAGGCTTCCTTATATCCTGTCTTTCCCATTAGGGATTAGAATGCACTTGCATTCTTCTCTCAACGGTGAAATTGAGGCAACATGTATGTGGTATTTTTGCCCAAGGAAGTCCATTAGAGAAGTGGTGCTGGTGTTTTTTTGAATAAAGGAGAGGGAATTCATCATGTAGGTACTCTATCTAGCTGATACCAAAATTCACATTCCTGGAAGGGAAGTAAATGTTCAGCATAAACAACATTGTACAGTGAGCCACCACTATCAGGGAATGATGGGAACCTTCCAAAATTCTTAGTCATCAGCAAGGGCTAGCCTTGCAAGCTGGCTTTTCTAAGGATAGCAGCCTCAGGCCTTCAATGTTAATCTTTTCTGCACAACGGATAATAATATGGAACTCAGTTTTGGTCTTATTAAGTGTAGCTTCCCAGAACTTGCAGTTGGAATGAGCTATCAAGCAGTTGTCAGCATGAATCTGGAAAACGTGATATCAGGAAATGATAGTCTTTAGTCATAGAATAGATGAGAAAGTTTAGGGAGGGCATGTAATTTCAGAAGGAAATTCAGAAAATGCCTGGAAACATTAACCTTAAAAGTGAAGAGAACATTTTTCTTTTGAGATGATGGGGAAGTTTATAAAGTTCATGTATGTGTATATTTAATGCATGTGTTTATAGGAAAAGGAATAATACGTTTGAAGGAGATTGCTAGGAGGGAACTTGGGGTTTTGACATCCTTTTTTTGAAAACGTAGAATACAGAGTCATTAACTGCAAGTGAAGGGTAGGTTGTGAGCCTTGAGGAGGGAGGGGGAAACTGTTTTAAAGAATTTAAGTTAGATAATAGGAAAAGGGAGATGATGGGCACCTGGGTGGCTCAGTCGTTAAGTGTCTGCCTTTGGTTCAGGTCATGATTCCAGGGTCCTAGGATCGAGCCCTGCATTGAACTCCCTGCTCTGCAGGAAGCCTGCTTCTCCCTCTCCCGCTCCCCCTGTTTGTGTTCCTTCTCTCGCTGTGTCTATCTCTGTCAAATAAGTAAATAAAACCTTAAAAAAGGTGGGGGGGAGATGACAGTATAATCAGGCGAGATCGGGCGCGTTCAGGGTGGTATGGCTGTAGACGATGACAGTATAATCAAATAAAAGAGCTGTTGCACAGGATGGAGGATCTGACCTTGTGTGGTCAGACTCATAATGACATTGTTCCTGACTCATGATGCTCCTGTCATTATTTTACCATAGTTTGATTAAAAAAAAAATAAAATTTTTAAAAGATTTTATTTATTTGAGAGAGAAATGAGCTGGTGGGAGGGGCAGAGGGAGAGGGAGAAGTAGACTCCCTGCTGAGCAGGTGGCATGACCTGAGCCAGAAGCAGACACTTAACCAACCAAGCCCCCCCAGGGACCCCTGTAGTTTGATTTTTCATAGACTCTCGTCAGAAGCCGTATGTTCATAGAATAATACCTTCTCCCTCTTTGCTTCCCATACCTGCCATCTTTGTAAGTTGGAGTGTTCATCTGTATTTTATTCTGCTTTCTTCAAGCTCATATCCCCTAAACAAGTATGCCTCCAGAGTCTTGAAAGACTCTATTATTTTCTGCCATTGGATTCTGCTTAGCTACTTTTTGTGAAGTATTAACAGCCTGGGTGTGGAGGCAGAGGGCCTGTAGATAGATGTTCAAGGGAGGTTGACCCTAACCCTAACCCTAACCCTAACCCTAACCCTAACTCTTTCGTCCTAGTTTTAGCTTTGTGACTGTTCTGGAACAAGGGGATGAGAAGTAGAAAATGATACATTTACTTTTTATGGTACATGAATAGTAGTTCCTCTTTATGGAATCATTTTTAATATAATATGAATGAAGGTATAATTTTAATAAGAATTATGAAGTCAAGAAGAAGAGAACTTTGCTAACCTGCCCTGTTTTCTCCTCTCTATCCCCCTTTCTTAAAATTATAGCAAAAGTCTGGAGAAAAGCCTGTCCCAGGTATGGTTCCTGATATTCTTATTAAACTGGAAATAAAACCGGTCTGTTTAACTCAGTGACACCTGTAGCACATGAGATGAGCTAAGGTCCTTTTGTCCTTCTAGACTCTCATGGTAATTTGTTACTCCTAATTTGTGAGACCAGAAGGTGCTTTTGTGGTAGTGATATGAGTACTTAAAAGATTAATTGGAGTAGGAAGAGTAAGTATTGAGGAGGGGTGGAAGAGCCAAGGTGATCTGAGTTTTAGTTCAGATCTCAGTGTGAAAGAAAGGTGTTCTGTTTCATCATTGAAAACAGATATTGAAGTATTTGTTCAGCCTTGGAGAGACTCTGTGTCTTGTTTGTGCATATCGTCTTATTTAAAGGACAAGTGTTTTTGTGTATGATCACAAATTTGCCTGGGTTATCAGGGTTTTAGGTTTGTAAATGGGTTCTTATATATCTGCCTCATAAAACAGCCAAATTTAGAACTTGAGATAGGCAGTTCTAAATGGACTTGAGTCTAAAGTATTCATTTTACTGTTGCCTAAATTGATCTCATCCCTCCGCCTTCCTCTCCAAAAAATACCTGCTTTTGATGTCTAGTGGATCAGACAAAGAAAGAGGCAGAACCTGTACCAGAAACTGTAAAATCTGAAGAGAAGGAGACCACAAAGAACGTCCAACAGATAGTGAGCACCAAAGGCCCTCCTGAAAAACGAATGAGACTTCAGTGAGCAATGGAGAAGAGAGAAGCTTGCAAGACTCCTCTTGCCCGTTATTTATACCTCATTACTGTGACAGGCTCTTGAACTTGGAAATTCTTTGTCACAGCCCTTCCATTTGTATGAATGTGCTTGTTCTTTAAAATAGGATGGAAGGATCCTCATGCTTTTGATATGAATATTTTTAATGTATATTTTGTAACCTTTTCCCTATTCGGCTTGAGCAGCCTCCTCACTCAAATGTACACTGCTATATACATCCAAAAGCAAAATAAAGATATTTATATAAAGCACTTACTCATGACTTTTCCCCTTTATTTCTGTCACTGAAATGTTTCCAGATGCACTTTGTAAACATAAAGAACTAATGTGAAAGCAGTAACTGAGCTCATTTTCTTTTATTGTGTATTTCTCAGTATTAAAATAATAAAGTTATAATTTGAAAGATAAAGGGAAAAACCTCCCACAAATACTATCACAGTGCTATGAAGTTTTTTTGTGTGTAGTTATTTTTAAAACAGCCGCTTGTTATTATTCTCTTCGTGCAATTTTACTTTTATCGTATTACCATATCTTTTGTAAGTACTTCTCCACGTTTGCTTAGTTTTTATAGACTATTTATTTTAGTGACTGAATAATTCCCATGGGTGATTCTGTTTTCTTTAAACTCTTCCTGTATCCTGCTTAAAGCTGTAGTGATTACATTTATGTATAATGACTTTTCTTTAGGATAGAGTCCCACCAGTAGAATCACTGGAATCTATACTCTCTCTCTTTTTTTTATAACTTTAAGTTCATATTGTCACATTGTTTTTCTCAAAAGGTTTGGAACCAGTTATTCAAACAGTAAAGTACGAAAGTACTTCTCCAGAATCTGGCTACCATTGAATGTTGTCATTTTTGTTTTTAGTGCCAATTAAGTAGCAAAGAATATGTTTTAAGTGGTTGAATAATTTCTCATCTTTGATTTTGCTTTTATGAAATGTCTGATTTTTGTATAGTAAGATTTTTAGCTTTTTATTTTGACATAATTGCGAGCTTGTAGAAAATATGCAGGAATCGTATAAAAAATTCCTATATATACCTTTTGCCCAAATTCCTCCCGTATTAACATTTTCCATACTTGTTTTATTCTTTAATTTCTTGCTTCTAACTCTTACTGTCAATTGCTTTTTCCTCCTTTCTCTATGTATGTGTATATATAATACACATACTTACACCTTTAATTTCAGATTATGTCAGTTGCATACCCTACAACCAAGAACATTGACTTATATAGCGACAGTACAATTATCAAAAGTAAGCTGGCATGATACTACTATCTGATCTGTAGATCTTACTTAGATCTCTCCAGTGGTGCCAAGAAATTACAGCAAAATAGTAAATTCACAGCAAAAGAATATCTTGAATTAGCATTGGATTTAGTTGCCCCATGTGTTTAGTCTGCTTTGATCTGCAACAATTCTTCAATCTTCCTTGTTTTTCATGACTTGATATTTAAAAGGTTTAGGCCAGTTACTTTGTTGACTGTCTTTCAGTTTGGGTTTGTATGATACATTTTCATGGTTAAATTCGCCTCATGCATTTTTGTGAGGAATAATACAGAAAGGTGCTTATGGAGACACATACTGTCAGTTTGCCCCATTTCTAGTGGTGATGTTAACTTTGATCGTTTGGTTAAAGTAGTGTTTGTTAGGTTACTACACTGTGAAGTTACTCTTTCTCCTTTTGTAATTTATAGGTGTCTTGTGGGGGAAATAGTGTAAGGCTCTTTAAATATCCTGTTATTCCTCAACCTTTTACCCAGTAGGTATTATCCATTGATCATTTTTCTCTGAATCATTTATTGGTTTGATGGTTGTCCAGTGTCCATTTTCTAATTCCATCAGTCCTTTTATATTTATTGGTTTTGTTGTTGTTGGGAAGAATAGCTTTCCTTTCTTCCCTGCTTATTTATATCATTGTGGACCCGTGGACTCTTGGAATCTTAATGTATTCAACAAGTTATATTTCCTTACTATCATTATTTACATTGATGCTCACATTTGTCTCAGATTGGGCCAATGGGGGTCCCTTCAAACTGATTCTTGTGTCCTTTTGAAATGACCCCCTGTCATTGATTGAGCATTTTCTTTACATGTTAACACAGTAAGGTTTCAGGCTTATCCCAACCCTGGAGTCCGCCATTTCTCTAAGGATCCCTGGTACCTTTGGTGGAAAATGCATTTGGAAAACCCAAGATGTGCGTGCTCTATGTGCTCATTTGCTATTGGGCTGTCATGTTTCTAGGCCTTGTCAGTTGATAATTAAGAAATAGATATAGGCAGGGGTGAGTGAATATGCAATACACCCCCACATTGGTATCTGTCTGTTGTGTTTATAAACAGCCATCAGTTCACATCGATACCATCACATCAGTTGCAGTCCATGACTCTTGTTCACTGTTCTCTTGCATATTTGTAACTGTGATGAGAATTCTGCTTGCTCTTCTCCATAATGTTATTTATTTGCTTAATCCTAGAATAACAAAGTTTTAGAATTACTAACTTCCTACTACTGCAAAAAGAAACTTACTGTAAGAGTTCAGTATTCGGTAGGGTTCTTTTTGTCTTTAGCCCAAGGATTATATATATAGTTCATTTACTGTGTTAAAAAAAAATTATTTGGATTAATATTTTTTCCTCTTCATTGTGGTTACATTATTTACTTATTAAATGGTTTATTACATTTGGTTCTGTTTTTAATTCCAGTTTAGTTTTCCACTTCATCTTACTGATTCTTTCTACTTTGTTGTTGTATTGTTTTGAGGTGTGTGAGATACTAATATGCCTCTAAATGTCAGAGCTGTCCAAAAAAGATTCTCAGTACCACACCCTTCCTCCTCACCCCATTCATTTCTTCTGTCTTTTCCACCTCATTCCAACCCCCACCCCCAAATAACCAGTTAGTTTCTAGTTTACCTCTGCTAGATTTCTTTTCAACAAAGGAGTAGATATTTTCTCATTTCCCCTCTAACTCAAAGAGCAACATATTTCATAAAATTTTGCACTTTGCTTATTTTCCACTTATTTAGGTGTGAACTTGAGACATAAAGATATTAACTCTTTGTCATATTTGCTTCAAGTATTTTTCCAATTTTTTCAGCAAAGCTTTTCTTTCAAATACATTTTAAAGTAAATATCACTCATAGAAAAGTACAGAAAAGAATGCGAGTACAACTCATTATACCTGTGTAAATTACCATGTAGGTAAAGAAGTTGAAAATATTGCCAATACCCCAGAATCTCCATTATGTCCTCTCCTAATCACAGCACTTGTCCTTTTGATGATAGCTCACTGTTATCCTAGTTTTATGGTTAATCACTTGTTTTCTTTAAATTTTTACTATGTAACCATGCATCGCTACATAAGTGTATAGTTTTTATTACCTATTTATTTTTTATATAAATGGATCCAGTGTTTTCATGTATGTCTTCTTTTGTTTAATATTATGTTTATGAGGTTTATCAAAGTTGTTTCATGTTTTTGTAGTTCTTTATTTTCATTTCTGTGTAGCATTCCTTTATATAAATAGATTACAGCTTTTAAAATGTGTTTTAATGGTGGTGGACATATGGATTGTAGTTTTTGGCTATTATGAAAAACTTCTATAAATATTCTTGTACTTTTGTATATCATAGGCTAGATTGTATGTCCATCTCCCAGTACCTCAGGATGTGACCTTATTAGAAAATAGGGTCATTGCATATGTAATTACTCAAGATGAGGTCTTGCTAATCTTAATTAGGCTTGGCCCCTAACCCAGGATGACTGATGTCCTTATAAAAAAGAAAGCCATGTGAAGAAATAACAGGAGAACACTATGTGAAGATGAAGGACAGGAGTGATCCACCTATAAGCCTGGGAATTCTAGAGATTACCAGCAAATCATCAGAAGCCAGGACGAAGCAAGGAAAAATTCCCTTATAGATTTCAAGAGAATCATGGCCCTGCTGACACCTTGATTTTGGACTTCTAGCCTTTGGAACTTTGAGACAATAGATTTCTTTTGCTTTAAACCACTAGTTTGTGGTACTTTGTTTTGGGAGCCCTAGGAAATGAATAACAGTGTACATGTTACTGTTTTACTCAGATTGCTGGGTCACAAGTATGACTTTATACTACTTAATTGATAATGCTCATATGTCTATTTAGAAGCTCCATTATTATAGTTTCACATTCAGGAATGTGGTCCATTTGGTGGGGATTGACCGATAGATCAATTTGGGGAGAACTGACATTCTAACAATATCACGTCTTCAGAACCACAGACATGCTGTATTTCTTCATTTATTTAAGTTTTCTTTAATTTCTCTTAAAGTTTTGAGAATACAGGTCTGTATATGTTTTGTTAAATTTATTCTGAGGGACGCCTGGGTGGCTCCATTGGTTAAGTATCTACTTTCTGCTCAGGTCATGATCCCAGGGTCCTGGGATCAAGTCCTGGATGGGGCTCCTTGCTCAGTGAGGAGCCTGCTTCTCCCTCTGCCTGCTACACCATTTGTGCGCACACTCTTTCTGACAAAATCTTTAAAAAAACTTGTTCCAAGACATGGTTTTTTTTTTTTTTTTTGGTACTATTATAAAGATGTTTAAAAGTTTTAATTTATATTTTGTCTTAGTATATAGACTTATAGTTGTGTTTTTTTGTATATTCGACCTTGTAGCATGTTACTTTGCTAAATTCAGTTCTGATGGGTTTTTTTGTGCGCTGCTTAGGATTTTCTATATCCATGATGTCACCTGGGAATATAAAGAGTTTTATTTCTGTTAAATAACATGAAATTTATCATTTTAACTTTTTAAGTATACAGTTGAGTGGCATTAAGTACATTCATATTATGCAACCATCGCCATCCATCTCCAGAACCTTTTCATCATCCCAAACTGAAATTCCATACTCATTAAACAATAACCCATCTTTTCCCCTTCCCCCAGATCCTGGTAACCAGCATACTGTATGTCACTATGAATTTGGCTACTGTAGGTATCTCATGTAAATGGGGAAAATACTTTATACAGTATTTATTTGTGTCTGATTTATTTTAGTTAACATAAGGTGTTCAGGGTTCATCTATGTTCGAGTAAGTGTCAGAATTTTCTTTTTAAAGTTAAATGCTCCACTGTATGTATACATGTGTGTATTCACACACATTCTATTTATTCAGTCAGTGGACATTTGCATTTTCACATTTTGACTGTTGTGAATAATGCTGCTATAAACACTTATGTACAAATGTGTTTGAGTCCCTGCTTTCAGTTCTTTCTAATGTGCACCCAAAAATGATAATCGTGTGTTTTTGAGGAACTGCCAAACTGTATTCCGTGGCAGCTGCGTCATTTTACATTCCAGCCAACCATGTACAAGGTTTCCGTTTTCTCCACATTCTCACCAACACTTGTGGGTTATTGTTACAGATTTTTTGTTTTTGTTGTTTTTGTTTGTTTTGAAATGAGCCATCCTAATTGATGTGATTTCTCATTGTGGGTTTGGTCTGCATTTACTTCATACAGTTCTGACATCAATTCCAATGTGTGTATTTTTTCCAAACCACCAAGGATTCTCTAAGACCCCAGCTGGGTGTCCTGTAATTCAGCTCAATTCTGACCTACAATTCAACTCAATTCTGACACCATCTACCTGGAGACAGTGTCAGATCCCACAGGTTAAGGGCACAGTCTACAAGACTACCCACTCCAGATGCCAATTGCAAATCCAGGTTGTCTCCTGGGCCTCTAACTGCTTGGGCCTATAACTGCTTGCCCGTGACCTCCTCTTCCAGTTAGATTAATTTGCTAGAGTGGCACACAGAACTCAGAAAAAATTTACTTCCTAGAATACCAGCTTGTTTATGAAAGGTGGTAATACAATTCAGGAACAGCCAGTTGGAAGAGATGTGGGAAGGGGTACAGAGCTTCTGTGACTTTCCTGGGTGTGCTACTCTTCCCATATGGTCACATGTTCACCAACTCGGAAGCTCTTTGAGCCCTGTTCTTTTGGGCTTTTGTGAAGGCTTCATTATACAGAGATGCTTGGTTAAGTCATTGGCCATTAGTGATTGAACTTAATCTCCATCCCTTTTACTCATGGGGTTGGGGAGGGACTGAAAAATCCCAACGTTCTAGTCATGTGGTTGGTTCTTCAGGTGACCAGCCCCTATCAGGTGATCTCAGGACATTCCAGAAGTCACCTCATAATACAAAAGGTATCGTTATGGCTCCTTACTTAGGAAATCCCAAGGTTTTTAGGAGCTCTGTGCCAGGAAGGTGATGAAAATCAAATGTATATTTCTTACTAAGAATCACAGTATCCAAAGGAAAAAAAAAAAAGAATCACAGTATCCCACCCATCTAATGATTAGGGATGTTAAGCTTCTTTTTATGTGCCATTTGTGTATCTTTTTAAAAAAATTCAAGTATTTTATTAAAAATAATCTCAAAATGATATGGAAACTGTATTTTCCAGGAAACGTCTCAAGTTATTTGCACATTTTAAAAAAGATTTTATTTATTTATTTGACAGAGACACAATAAAAGAGGGAACACAAGCAAAAGGAGTGGGAGAGGGAGAAGGAGGCTTTCTGCGGAGTAGGGAGCCCGATGTGGGGCTTGATTCCAGGCCCCTGGGATCATGAGCTGAGCTGAAGGCAGATGCTTAACAACTGAGCCACCCAGGCACCCCTACTACCACATTTTTAATTGTTTTTTTTTGTTGTTGTTGAGTTTAGGAGTTCTTTATATATTCTGGGTATAATCCCTTGACAGATACATGATTTGTAAATATTTTCTATTCTGTGGGTGGTTTTTCACTCTGTTGATAGTATTCTTTGATGTCCAAAAGTTTTTAATTTTGATAAAGTCTAGGTTATTCTTTTGTTACCTATGATTTTGTGACCAGCTAACATTGAGTTTGCTCTTTGGTGAGTTACAGATAAAGATTACACTGAATAGAGTTGTCACACAAAGGAAACTTTATTTTAAACAAATAAGATCACAGGGAATAACTTACCATGGGGGTGAATGTTTTTTTTTAAATTTAGGGTCAGGATGAACAGGAAGGTGAGCTTTGTTATTGCATGGAGAGGTGGACATAGGTTGTATAGACTGCTTTGAAGAAATGCCTATACATGTATCCCGTGTTATGTTAATAGAGCCTGTGCTCGTCCTTGGGTGGAGAGTTTAATGGTACAATGAGGTAGAGGTAACTGACAGATACTCTATGGTCCACGTGCTCTGGTGTGGTCAATCTCAAACTGGTTAGGCCTGTGGAGCTTTTCCTGTTGTTTGCCTCTAAAAGATAAGGTTAACTCCTATGAAGAAGAAGGGGTGTCAGTAGGGGGTCTTGCTGGTGACAAGTTTTAACCTCATTAACCCTATGGGGCACAGTTCTAATTTTGGTGTCATTTTGAAGAAATCATTGCCAAATCCAGTGTCATTAAGTATTTTCCCCTGCATTTTCTTCTAAGTATTTCATAGTTTAAGTTCTTAAATTTAGGTCTTATATTTGAATTAATTTTTATATTTGATGTTAGATAAGGGTCTACAACTTCATTCATTTGCATCTGGGTATACAGTTTTCCCATTACCATTTGTTGAAAAGACTTGCATTTCCCATTGAATAGTTATGACACTCTTGTTGAAAATCACTTAACTACATATATGAAGGCTTATGTGAAGGTCTGGGCTCCCTGTTTCATTGATCTATGTGTTTATTTTTATGCCAGCCACACACTTGTTTACTGTAGCTTTGTAGTAAGTTTTGAAGTTGTAGCTGGACTAATGCGAGTTCGTTCCTTGGTGAGTTACAGATAGCTATTACACCAGGTAGCCTTGTCACATAAACTAATCTTTATTTGCAGCAAATGAGATCATGGGGAATAATTTCCAAAGCTGTGACTCCCTGAGCAGGGGTGAGCAAGGTTTTTTTTCTTTTTTCTTTTTTTTTTTTAAATTTTTAAATTTTTTTATTTTTTCAGCATAACAGTATTCATTATTTTTGCACCACACCCAGTGCTCCATGCAATCCGTGCACTCTACAATACCCACCACCTGGGTCCCCCAACCTCCCACCCCCCTGCCCCTTCAAAACCCTCAGATTGTTTTTCAGAGTCCATAGTCTCTCATGGTTCACCTCCCCTTCCAATTTCCCTCAACTTCCTTCTCCTCTCCATCTCCCCTTGTTTTTTCTTAAATTTAGGGTTTAGGATGAATATTCAGAAAGGGGAACTTTGTCATGGCTTGTAAAGGCAGGTGTAAGGTGTGTGGGCTTACTTAGAAAATGTGCCTATACACACATCATATGTTAATGAAGCTTGCGTTCCTTCTAGGGTGAAGAGTTTTAACATAATGAAGCTGAGGTAACTGTGGAACACTTGGTTTATGTGTGCAGGTATTGACTTGATGGGTGTATCAGTTGACCTTGAGTCCAGGCTACTGCAGAGAAGGCTGGTGTATTTGTTAGTGGGGTGTGAAAAGAAATGGTAGCTAGCTAATTAAGGGGAAACATTTCTCTGAAAAGCAAGCTTTTAAGTTTTCTACTAATTTTTACCTCATTAATCCTGTGGGACACACTTTCAGAATCAGAAGTATGAAGCCTCAGAACTGTTCTTTCCTTTCAAGATTGTTTTGGCTAAAAGACTATAATAAGAGATGAGGAAGGACACAATATTATACTTAAAGTCTCTGTCCAACATTAAGATCTAACAATTTTAAATATCTATGCTCCTAACATGGGAGCAGCCAATTACATAAACCAATTAATAACAAAATCAAAGAAAACATCAACAATAATACAATAATAGTAGGAGACTTTAACACTCTCCTTACTGAAATGGATACATCATCAAAGCAAAAGCTTTGATCAAATCAACAAGCAAATAAAGGCTTTAAATGATACACTGGACCAGATGGATATCACAGATATATTTAGAACATTCCACCCCAAAACAACAGAATACACATTCTTCCCTAGTGCACATGGAGCGTTCTCCAGAATAGATCACATACTGGGTCACAAATCAGGTCTCAACTGGTACCAAAAGATTGGGATCATTCCCTGCATATTAAGACCACAATGCTCTGAAACTAGAACTCAATCACAAAAGGAAAGTTGGAAAGAACTTAAATACATGGAGGCTAAAGAACATCCTACTAAAGAATGAATGGGTCAACCAGGAAATTAGAGAAGAATTTTAAAAATTCATGAAAACACAACTATTCAAAATCTTTGGGACACAGCAAAGGTGGTCCCGAGAGGAAAGTATATAGCAATACAAGACTTTTTCTCAAGAAACAAGAAAGATCTCGAGTACATAACTTAACTCTACACCTAAAGGAGCTGGAAAAAGAACAACAAAGAAAGGCTAAACCCATCAGGAGAAGAGAAATAATAAAGATCAGAGCAGAAATCAATGAAATAGAAACCAAAAGAACAGTAGAACAAATCAATGAAACTAGGAGCTTGTTCTTTGAAAGAATTAATAAGATTGATAAACCTCTGGCCAGACTTACCAAAAAGAAAAGAGAAAGGACCCAAATAAGTAAAATCATGAATGAAAGAGGAGAGATCACAACCAAAATACAAATAATTATAAGAACATATTATAAGCAACTATACACCAGCAAATTTGACAATCTGGAAGAAATGGATGCATTCCTAGAGACATATGAACTACCAAAACTGAACCAGGAAGAAACAGAAAACCTGAACAGACCCATAACCAATAAGGAAATTGAAGCAGTCATCAAAAATCTCCCCAAAAGAATCCAGGGTCAGATGGCTTTAAATACCAAACATTTAAAGAAGAATTAATACCTATTCTTCTGAAACTTTCAAAAAATAGAAATGGAAGGAAAACTTCCAAACTCATTTTATGAGGCCAGCATTAATTACCTTGGTCCCCAAAACAGATAAAGATCCCATCAAAGAGAATTATAGACCAATATCATTGATGAACACAGATGCAAAAGTTCTCACCAAAATACTAGCCAATAGGATCCAATAGTACATTAAAAGGGTTATTCACCATGACCAAGTGGGATTTATTCCTGGGCTGCAAGGTTGGCTCAACATCTGCAAATCAATCAATGTGATACAATACATTAATAAAAGAACAAGAACCGTATGATACTCTCAGTAGATGCTGAAAAACATTTGACAAAGTACAGCATCCTTTCTTGATCAGAACTCTTCACAGCGTAGGCATAGAGGGTACATACCTCAATATCATCAAAGCCATCTGTGAAAAACCCACAGTGAATATCATTTTCAATGGGGAAAAATAGAGCTTTTCCCCTACGGTCAGGAACACGGTAGGGATGTCCACTATCACCACTGCCATTCAACATAGTACTAGAAGTCCTAGCTTCAGCAATCAGACAACAAAAAGAAATAAAAAGCATCCTAATCAGCAAAGAAGAAGTCAAACTCTCACTCTTTGCAGATATGATACTTTATGTGGAAAATCCAAAAGACTCCAAAACTGCTAGAACTCATTAAAGTTCAGAATATATAATGGCACTCATTAAAGTGTCAGAATATAAAATCAATGCACAGAAATCAGTTGCATTTCTATACACCAACAGCAAAGCAGAAGAAAGAGAAATTAGGAATTGATCCCATTTACAATTGCACCCCAAACCTAACCAAAGAGGCAAAGAATCTGTACTCAGAAAACTATAAAATACTTATGAAGGAAATTGAGGAAGACACAAAGAAATGGGAAAACGTTCCATTTTCATGGATTGGAAGAACAAATATTGTGAAACTGTCTATGCTACCTAAAGTAACCTACACATTTAACACAATCTCTATCAAAATACCATCATTTTCAAAGAAATGGAACAAATAATTCTAAAATTTATATGAAACCAGAAAAGACCCTGAATAGGCAGAGGAATGTTGATAAAGAAAACCAAAGTTGGTGGCATCTCAATCCCAGACTTCAAGCTCTATTACAAAGCTGTAATCATCAAGGCAGTATGGTACTGGCACAAAAACAGACACATAGATAAATGGAACAGAATATAGAGCCCAGAAATGGACCCTCAACTCTATGGTCAACTAATCTTTGACAAAGCAGGAAAGAATGTCCAATGGGAAAAAGACAGTCTCTTCAACAAATTGTGTTGGGAAAATTGGAAAGCCACATGCAGAAGAATGAAACTGGACCATTTCCTTACACCACACACAAAAATAGACTCCAAATGGATGAAAGACCTCAACGTGAGAAGGAATCCATCAAAATCATTGAGGAGAACACAGGCAGCAACCTCTTCAACCTCAGCCACAGCAACTTCTTCCTAGAAACACCACCAAAGGCAAGGGAAGCGAGGGCAAAAATAAACTATTGGGATTTCAAGATCAAAAACTTCTGCACAGCAAAGGAAACAGTTAACAAAACCAAAAGACAACTGGCAGAATGAGAGAAGATATTCACAAGTGACATATCAGATAAAGGGCTAGTATCCAAAATCTATAAAGAATTTAGCAAACTCAACACCCAAAGAACAAATAATCCAATCAAAAAAAATGGGGAGAAGACATGAACAGACATTTCTGCAAAGAAGGCATCCAAATGGCCAACAGACACATGAAAAAGTGTGTCACATCACTCAGCATCAAGGAAATACAAATCAAAACCACAGTGAAATACCACCTCACACCAGTCAGAATGGCTAAAATTAACAAGTCAGGAAATGACAGATGCTGGCAAGGATGTGGAGAAGGGGAACCCTCCTACACTGTTGGCGAGAATGCAAGCTGGTGCAGCCACTCTGGAAAACAGTATGGAGGTTCTTCAAAAAGTTGAAAATAGAGCTACCCTACAACCCAGTAATTGCCTTTGTGAACTATTCTTCATCAGTGTCCCCCACTCTTGTGCCATTTTCTCTGTTCCTTCTACTTTTCACGGGAAATCTTAACCCTGCTATGACTTTAGTTGCCTTCTATGTTCTGGAAACTCACAAATGTGTATATCTAGGTCAGATTTCTCTGCTGAATTTGAGACCTTTTATTTATACCCCCAATCAGTGCAGGTGAAGAGAGTTAACAAGTAACAAGGATAAAGATCCTGAGGGAAGTGTGTGCTTTGGTGTGTTAGTGCATCAGCAAGGAGAACAGCTATAGTGGAATGAACAAAGGGCAGAATATGTAGGAGATGAGTCAGAGAGGTAAGGAGGGAGGGGTGGGTACTGGTGGCAGGAGATATATTGGGTAGGATCTTGTAGAAGTTTCTGTAGACTTTTACTGTAAATGAGATGGGAAACTGTTGGAGGATTCCGAGTGAAGTAATGATAGGATATGTGATATGATCTGATATGACTTACATTGTAATAATTCATTTTGTCCCTGTGTGGGAATTGACTGTGGTGGATAGGATGGAAGTAGAAGACAAGTTATGGGTCTGTGGCAATAATCAAGGTGGGAGATGATGGCAGCTTTGACTAGTATGATGATAGCAGGGGGAGGTGAGAAGAGATCAGATTCTGTATATATTCTGAAGATTGGATTTGCTGAAAGATTGGATGTGTGAGGTATGACAAAAAGAGGACTCAAAGATGACCGTAATAATTTTTTTGTTCTGAGCATCTCAACAGATAGAACTGCCACTAACTGAGATGAAGACTGGCACAAGCAGGTTTAGGGGTGTGGTTGGGTGGGGGAGATGAAGAACTCAGTTTGGATGTATTTATTTTGAGATGTCAGTTAGACATTCAAGTGGTGATGCCAAGTAGTCAGTTGGAGGCAGGAGCCTGGATTTTAAAGAAGTGCCAGGCTGGAGACACACACACTCATCAGCATATCTGTGGTCTTTCATACTGTGAAAGGGATGAGATCACCAACAGGAGGAGTGTAGAAAGGGGAAAAAAATGCTCTAAAACACTCCAATTCTAAATGTTGGAGAAATTGAAACATCTCCAACATTTAGATGTTGGAGAAGAAAGACTAGCAATGAAGATGAGAAGGAGCAGCTAGTGAGGTGAACCCTGAAAGCCAAATGAAGAAAGCAATTTGAGAAGAAGGAAGTGATCGTCGAACACTGTCGAATGCTGACGATAATTTCCTATAGATAGTGCTCCCTTTGGCTGGGATTTGCACATTCTGCCCCCAGCTTATGTATTTTTACTTCATGTCTCAAATCAAGTGCCTTGTAATCACGGCCTTTTCTGACTCCCAGACTAGTTTATACTTTTTCATAGGCCCTTACTCTCATTGGGGTTCTTCACACATTTATACTTAATTATCTGTTTTAAGTCTGGCTCCTCTATTGGACTTTACCTTCCACCAGCAATGTCAGTCTTCTTCACTCTTGTATCGCCAGCATTTCTCACAGGGCCCAACATCAGTAAATACTTGTCGAACAAGAGTCTGAACGGATGAATGATCATGCCCGTACGTGCTCTGACTGGCATATTTTAGGATGCCTCAGAAAACTCCACTCTAAAAACCTGGCGCCATCTGTCTTTGGAATCTGAGCAAGGACATTACCATCCTTAGTAGACAGGTATTTCACGAGTTTTTATGTGATTTTACATTCACAACTCGCTGTCTCGGATATTGGCAACAACCTTGTAAGCTACTCCTATCCATGTTGCGATCAAGGAAGTAAAATTTTGTGGAGATTAAAGTGAGCTCCAGGTGTTATTGCTACCAAGTGGCAGAACTTGAGAGTCTATGCACCGTCTTCTTGGCCCTGCAGATTTTTAAACTCTCACTCTTGGCTTAATGACTAAGAGCAAAGCCTAGGTTCACCTACTCTTCATTTTTTGCCAGCTGTGTCCTTGACTGTTATCTAAACCGTCTGTGACCGGTTTTTCTAACTCTAAAATGGGGGTAATAACAATACCAACCTGTCAAGATTGTTGTGAAAGTTAAATGAGTTAATTAATATTTTTGATTAGGGGCATCTGGGTGGCTCAGTTGGTTAAGTGTCCATCTCTTGATTTCAGCTCAGGTCATGAACTCAGGATCTTGAGATAGAGCCCTGTGTCCAGCTCCACGCTCAGTGGGGAATCTGCTTGAGAGTCTCTCCCTCACCCACTGCCTCTCCTCCCCCAACCTCTCTAAATAAATAAATCTTTAAAAAATATTATTTTAGATTAGAACCTGGTACTTGGCAAGCACCCCTACAAGTGCTCACTATTTTTATTATCACTGTTCCTGCTGAGGTAATTCAGCTGTCCTTACTTTTGGGAAACCTTTCTGATCACCTCCCATCTGCTCCAATAACCATGCTTGCAAGAATTCTGTGCACACTATCTTCATAGCATTTGTCTTACCAATATAATTTTGTATTCTCATGTCTACTTACCCAGCTAAGGGGAGGAGAGTCCCCACAACTCTGTAGAGTGTAGTTGGCACTACACCACACACACACACACACACACAAAAACACACACACAAAATATGTTTGAAAGGTAATTCATCAGCACCACTGCCCAGAGACATCAAATTGGGTGCTAAAGGCAGCTAGGGTCTCCAGGGTTCCTTTCTAGCAGCCAGGATAGTAACTATAACATTTGGCCTATATGTTATCTGTATTTTAGACTTCACTTCACCTTTTACCAGATTTCCTTTGTAAAATGATTCACTGGAGATCTTTTAAGACCGCTACCTGCTTTCATGAAAACCATAAAAAACAGAAAGCAGATTTTCTTGTGCTTTCCCTTGACTCCATGACTTTTGCCTTTTTATATCTCTTTATAAAGGATTTTTTTGGGTCTCTTTTCTGGGTATTTTATGTATTAGCCCCATTCTTTCCTCTGATTTCCTGTACCATTTCTCCTTCAGATATTAAAAAGGGAGTCTGTACTGTTTAATGTTTTGTCTCCATGATTATGCCACACAGTCATTCTCTTATGCCTAGTTAGAGTGGATAGCCACAGTGTTAATACGATGAAAGCATTGGGGCACATCTTCAGGGTTTCCTACTGAGTGCCACCACTTAAATGGAAATAACTGAGTACTTACGAAGAAAAGGCAAAAGACATTTAATTTCAGAAGTTAACTGACTGTTAATCTTTTAATTAAACATAAAGAATGAAGAAAATTTGCCTTTGATCGGACTTTCTAAATTAGTGAACTGTGGGTCATTGGACAATGATTGGACAATAACCATGCAGTGGCTTCCCTTTCCAAAGACATTTTTCTTTGAACCAGTGAATATTTTGTAATCCTGCTATTTCTTTTTTTTAAGTTCTCAGGATATTTTCTTGACTAGGACCTCCATTAAAAACAGTATTCTGATAAAAGCATAAGCTATAGAAGCAAGGAAAAAGAGTTTGAGTAGAATTACTGTGTCAAGAATTGTTTTGTTTTTGTTTTTGTTTTTCAAGGAAGGCACATATTGCATGGAACACTGGTTTGGTACATAAACAATGAATCTTGGAACACTGAAAAAATTTAAAAAATTTTTTTTAAAAATTGTTAATAGTGGGTGAAGGGTCTTCCTCTTGGAGCTGGACCTCTGTCTGAGCTTCCTCCATAGCTTGTAAACTCACACTAGGGAGGAGTCCACTCATAATTGCTGTCGTAGTTTTTCATTGCTGCATACTTCTCCCCTATGCCGTTTTTCTAATTTACACTTATAGTTTAGGATCAGATAACTGACACAGCTCCTTAAACATATCTTATATCTTATATCTTGCCTCGACCACAAAAGATGCTATCTTTTACTCGTCCAACATCAGCCTCCCAAAGTTGTAGTTCGTTCCCCAACACTTGGTACCATTAACTGATATCTGAATTATGGCATTGTGTTGTTTAAGATTGGGAATTGTTTCTATGTTGTCACACTGCACTCTCCCACACAAAATTTGGAGGAGGGTGTGTTTTACATGTTATAAACCTTCTATACCACAGTGGCCAAAATGATCTTGCATATTAGTTGTTTTAGAGCAGCTTGGAGACATTCCTTGCTGTTTGGCCAAAATATATTGACAGACATTGTTTATTGTGATGGTTGCATATTTTGTGTTAATAGTAGGCATCCTTAAGTCAGCACCTTGAGCTTCCACTGCACCACCTAAGAAGGTCATACTCACAGATACGTGCTCTACAGAGCTTTCTGGGAGATGCAAACCTATATTTATTCAGCAGGGTCCAAAAGCACAGTCTGCCTAAGGTTTCAGTCTACAATGAGCCACCGCAAGGATCCCTTCTGCACCAATGTTCTGACTCACAGTTAGACTCTTCATCACCTCCCACTGCCTTGTTACTGCATTATTCCAATGGGATAACATTTCAAGAAGCAGGTATATCTGTCAGATAGACTCCCCTGTGGTTCATGAGGTTAAAATAACTTCCATAACTGTAGCTGCAAAAAGCACTGGTATTTGTATTATGAGCGCTCACAATGCAGTGTTTTTTCCCGCAAAAACCTAATTCCTTTATATGAGACATACCAAGATTATAGCCCAGTTGGTGAGCAACGACTAGAGTACAATGTAAGAAATCCTTTTTGAGGAATTTCCAGACTGCTGGCACCAAATGACAGTAGCATATTCCTGAGATCCAAGCCAATCCAAATACATTAGAAAAATCCTAGCCCACAAACAGATGCCCAGAATCATGTGCCAAAGGAGGATAGGGATGAAGACTTTTCCAGTCACTGAAACTGTCAGGGAGTTGCCTTGTTCAACATTGATAAATGTGTCTGGTTCCAAATCTCAATCCCAATTAAAGAAACATGAAGGCCTACATGTGGACAGATGGAATCTACTACATTGATCACATTTAATGTATTTTCTGTTGCCTTTGAGACATTTCTGTTCGAGTAACTGAAACTATGGTTGTCCTTCACTATAACCAACTCCACAAAGGTCAGTGTGGGTCCACCACCCATGCGAACTTTGGGGCAGTTATGAATTCTCCGCTAGCTTCTGATGTTATCATCTTGGTAAGCCAAATTTCATGGCTGTGAATTGAGTCTCATTGCTACTTGTCATGTACAATTAGGGTTCAAATGTGGTAGAGTGCCTTATGGTTATTCATCTATAGCATCCCTCGCAAGGTCTCTAACCATGTCCTAAGAACAGTTAAGAACCTCCAGGGGGCTCTTCGATATAACCATGATGGCAGCAGGCGTCCTGGATGAAGGACTGATCCATTGGAAGGTGCACAGCTCTGAGTGGGGGAACACTGACAGGTTCTGGAAACCAAGATCTTCTTAGGCTATAGACAAAGGACAAGGGTGCGGCCCTCCAAGCGCAGGCTGTAGGCGATCCCCTGAGGGACAGGTGGAAGGATCCCCCAGTGCTGCAGGCTCGGGGGCCTTCTACGGAATCACCCCTTGGGCTGGGCCCAAGAGAGTTGGATTTCCTCTAGAAGCAATGAGGGTGTTGCTGCTTTTTGTTAAGTTCTTGGAATAAATATTAAATAGGGTGTGTGTGTGTGTGAGAGAGAGAGAGAGAGAGAAAGAGAGAGAGAGAGAGAATTCTCAAATAGAGTATACTTTTTTCACCTCACCACTTTTAAATTTTATTTTGAAAAAGTTTGTGTGTGTGTGTGAGAGAGAGAGAGAGAGTGAATTCTCTAATACAGTATACCTTTTTCACCTTGTTATTTTAATTTTTAGTTTTTTTTTTTTAAAGATTTTATTTATTTGAGAGAGGGAAAATGAGAAAGAACACAAGCAGGGAGAGCAGCAGAAGCAGAGGGAGAAGCAGATTCCATGCTGAGCAGGGAGCCTGATGTGGGGCTCAATCCCAGGACCCCAAGATCATGACCTGAGCTGAAGGCAGATGCTTAACTGACTGAGCCACCCAGGCGCCCATCACCTCGTTACTTTTAAACTTTATTTAAAAAAAACCAACCCGTTTTATTGCACTTTATCTGACCTACCACAGACTGCACATATTCAACTTCTGTGTTTAGCTAAGTGTTGACATGTGTGTGCACTTGTGAACTCTTCACCACAATCAAGATAGTGAACATATGTGCCACCCCCAGAAGTTTCCTCCTGTCCCTTAGTAATTATTCCTTTTGGGGTACTATTGATCCGCTTTTGCCAATATAGGTTACGTTGAATCTTCTAGAGTTTTATATTAATGGAGTTAGGCAATATGTACTCTTTTCTTGGCTTCTTTGACTCAGTCTGATGATTTTTGGGAATTATCTCTGTGTTCGTGCATATTAATAGTTCACTCCTTTTTATTGTTGAGTAGTATTCCATTGTATCTATATACCACAATTTGCTTAGCCATTCCCCTGTTGATGAACATTTGGTTTGTCCCAGTTTGGGGCTACTACAAATGAAACTGCTGTGAATCTTCATGCACAAATCTTTGTGTGGGCCTGAGCTTTCTTCCTCTTGGATAAAAACTTAATGAGTAGAATGAGTGCATCATATAATAAGTAGATGTTCAACTTTTTAAGAAACTGCAGAACTGTTTTCTAAAGTGGGTTTACTGTTTTACTTTTCCGCCAGCAGTGGTTAAGATTTCCATTCCCTCTATCCTTGCCATCAGTTGGCATGGTCAGCATTTTTTAATTTTAACTATTCAAATAAGTATATAATAATATCACATTGAGGTTTTAATGCATTTTTCTTATGACTAGTGATGTTGAGGATCTTTTCTTGTGGTTATTACTGCTTTTGTATCTTCTTTAAGTGTATTTTCAGATATTTCATCCATTTCTTGAGGGGTTGCTTCTTACTCAGTTTTGAGGTGTTTATATATTCTGAATAGTCCCTTAGCACATATATATTTTGCAAACATTTTATTCCAGGCTGTGGCTTGTCTCTTCATTCTCTTAAAGTTTTTTGAAGAGAATTTTGTAATTTTGATGTTCAACTTATTTTGTTGTTTTTATGAATACTGTATATTTTCCCACCATATCTAATAAATCTTAGCTTAACCTTTGGTTTAAAAGATTTCTTCTATGCTTTCTTCTAGAAGTTTTATAGGTTTTGTTTTACATGTTAGTCTATGATCCATTTTGGATTACCTTTTTTGGTGCAAGGTATTGAATGAAGTTCTTCTGTTTTCCATTTAGTTCTGCATCATTTGTTAAAAAGACTCCTTTTTTCAGGGATTTGCCTTTGCACCTTTGTCAAAAATCACTTGTCCATATTTGTGTGGGTCTATTTCTATTCTCTGTGTCCTGTTCTGTTTATCCGTCTGTCGTTACACAAATACTCCACTATCTTGAGTGTTGTTCTTTATAATAAGTTTGAAATCAGGTAGTGGTAGTCCTCCAGCTTTTTCTTCTTTTTCAAAGTTAGTTTGGCTATTTTAGGTCTTTGATATTTTTATGTAAATTTTAGAAGAAGTATGTCAAATTCTGTAAGAAAAATGTTAGATTGTTTGACCATTTTGGAGAAAATTGACATCTTTAGTCATGTTAATGATTCAGGTCAGTGAATAAGGTCTCTCTACTTATTTAGAGTATTGTTAATTTCTTTTAGTGTTATTTTGTATTTTTCAGTTATAGATCTTTCACAACTTTTGCCAGAATTATTGCTAAGTACTAAATATGTGTTGTTGCTGTGTAATAATGTTTTTTAATAAATATCACGTCAAATTGCTCATTGTTTGTATATAAAATTAAATGGTTGTATATTCATTCATTCAAATGCTTGTATCCTTTGAGCATGCAATGCTAATTTATTAGTTCTAGTAGCTGCTTTTTTGGCAAATTCCATCAGATTTCTACATAAAGATCTAGAAGTGTCATCTATTAAAAAAAAAAGATAGTTTTAAATCTTCCTTTCTAACCTGGATACCATGTATTTCTCTTTTTTACCTGATTGTACTGGCCAAAATCTTTAGTTGTGTAGTGTTGAATAGAAGTAGTAAGAATAGAATTTCTTTTCTTGTTCCTGATCTTGGGGTGAGGAGAGATACTTTGTATTTTACAATTAAAAGCTACCATTAGCTGTAGATTTTTTCCATAGATTTCCTTATCATGTTAAAAAGTTCCTTCTCTTTTGGTGGGGTCTTTGTCTGGTTTGGGGATCAGGGTAATGCTGGCTTCATAAAAAGAGTCTGGAAGTTTTCCTTCTGCTTCAATTTTTTGAAACAGCTTCAGAAGAATAGGTATTATTTCTTCTTTGAAAGTTTGGTAGAATTTCCCAGGGAATCCATCAGGTACTGGGCCCTTGTTTTTTGGGAGGTTTTTGATTACTGCTTCAATCTTGTTACTAGATATTGGTCTATTCTGTCTGTCAATTTCTTCCTGATTCAGTTTTGGAATTTTATAGGTTTCCAGGAATGCATCCATTTCATCTAGGTTGCTTAACTTATTGGCATATAGCTATTGATAATTTCTTTTTTTTTTTAATTTTTTAAATTTATTTTCAGTGTAACAGTATTCCTTGTTTTTGCGCCACACCCAGTGCTCCATGCAATCCGTGCCCTCTCCAATACCCACCACCTGGTTCCCCCAACCTCCCACCCCCCTGCCCCTTCAAAACCCTCAGATTGTTTTTCAGAGTCCATAGTCTCTCATGGTTCACCTCCCCTTCCAATTTCCCTCAACTCCCTTCTCCTCTCTAACTCCCCTGTCCTCCATGCTATTTGTTATGCTCCACAAATAAGTGAAACCATATGATAATTGACTCTCTCTGCTTGACTTATTTCACTCAGCATAATCTCTTCCAGTCCCGTCCATGTTGCTACAAAAGTTGGGTATTCATCCTTTCTGATGGAGGCATCATACTCCATAGTGTATACGGACCACATCTTCCTTATCCATTCGTCCGTTGAAGGGCATCTTGGTTCTTTCCACAATTTGGCGACCGTGGTCATTGCTGCTATAAACATTGGGGTACAGATGGCCCCTCTTTCCACTACATCTGTATCTTTGGGGTAAATACCCAGTAGAGCAATTGCAGGGTCATAGGGAAGCTCTATTTTTAATTTCTTAAGGAATCTCCACACTGTTGTCCAAAGTGGCTGCGCTAACTTGCATTCCCACCAACAGTTTAAGAGGGTTTCCCTTTCTCCACCTCCCCTCTAACACATGTCTTACTAATTTTGGCCATTCTAACTGGTGTAAGGTGATATCTCAATGTGGTTTTTATTTGAATCTCCCTGATGGCTAGTGATGATGAACATTTTTTCATGTGTCTGATAGCCATTTGTATGTCTTCATTGGAGAAGTGTCTATTCATATCTTCAGTGGCTTTCTTATACACTAACAATGAAAATACAGAAAGGGAAATTAGAGAACCGATTCTATTTACTATAGCACCAAGACCATAAGATACCTGGGAATAAACCTAACCAAAGAGGTAAAGGATCTGTACTCGAGGAACTACAGAACACTCATGAAAGAAATTGAAGAAGACACAAAAAGATGGAAGACCATTCCATGTTCTTGGATCAGAAGAATAAACATTGTTAAAATGTCTATACTGCCTAGAGCAATCTATTCTTTTAATGCCATTCCAATCAAAATTCCACCGTTATTTTTCAAAGAGCTGGAGCAAACAATCCAGAAATTTGTATGGAACCAGAAGAGACCCCAAATCGCTAAGGAAATGTTGAAAAACAAAAATAAAACTGGGGGCATCATGTTACCTGATTTCAAGCTTTACTACAAAGCTGTGATCGCCAAGACAGCATGGTACTGGCATAAAAACAGACTCTGAAAAATAATCTGAGGGTTTTGAAGGGGCAGGGGGTGGGAGGTTGGGGGATCCAGGTGGTGGGTATTGGAGAGGGCATGGATTGCCTGGAGCACTGGGTGTGGTGCAAAAATAATGAATACTGTTATGCTGAAAAAATAAAAAATTAAAAAAAAAAAAACAGACACATAGACCAATGGAACAGAGTAGAGAGCCCAGATATGGACCCTTAACTCTACGGTCAAATAATCTTTGACAAAGCAGGAAAAAATATGCAGTGGAAAAAAGACAGTCTCTTCAATAAATGGTGCTGGGAAAACTGGACAGCTATATGTAGAAGAATGAAACTTGACCATTCTCTTACACCGTACACAAAGATAAACTCAAAATGGATAAAAGACCTCAACGTGAGACGAGAATCCATCAGAATCCTAGAGAAGAATATAGGCAGTAACCTCTTCGATATCAGCCATAGCAACTTCTTTCAAGATATGTCTCCAAAGGCAAAGGAAACAAAAGCTAAAATAAACTTTTGGGACTTCGTCAAAATCAAAAGCTTCTGCACAGCAAAGGAAACAGTCAAGAAATCAAAGAGGCAACCCAGGAATGGGAGAAGATATTTGCAAATGACAGTACAGACAAATGTTGATATCCAGGATCTATAAAGAACCCCTCAAACTCAACACACACAAAACAGATAATCATATCAAAAAATGGGCTATTGATAATTTCTGATTACTATTTCTATTTCCTTGGTGTTAGTCATAATCTCTCCCTTTTCATTCATAATTTTATTAATTTGGGTCTTCTCTATTTTCTTTTGGATTAGTTTGGCCAGTGGTTTATCAATCTTATTGATTCTTTCAAAAAAGCAGCTTCTAGTTTCATTGATGCATTCTACTGTATCTCTAGTTTCTATCTCATTGATCTCTGCTCTAATCTTGATTATTTCCCTTCTTGTGTGTGGAGTTGGCTTAATTTGTTGTTGGTTCTCCAGTTCTTTAAGGTGTAAAGGCAGCTGGTGTATTCTGGATTTTTCAGTTTTTTGAGGGAGGCTTGGATGGCTATGTATTTCCCCCTTAGGACCGCCTTTGCCTTATCCCATAGGTTTTGGACCAAAGTGTCTTCATTCTTACTGATTTCCATGAATTGTTTAAGTTCTTCCTTAATTTCCCGGTTAATCCAAGCATTCTTAAGCAAGGTTGTCTTTAGCTTTCAGGTGTTTGAATTCCTTCCAAACTTTTTCTTGTGGTTGAGCTCCAGTTTCAAAGCATTGTGATCAGAGAATATGCAAGGAATAATCTCAATCTTTTGGTATTGGTTGAGCCCTGATTTGTGACCCAGTATGTGGTCTATTCTGGAGAAGGTTCCATGTTTACTCGAGAAGAATGAGTATTCTGTTGTTTTAGGGTGGAATGTTCTGTATATATCTATGAGGTCCATCTGGTCCAATGTGTCATTCAATGTTCTTATTTCTTATTGATTTTCTGCTTGGATGATCTGTCTATAACTGAGAGTGGCATATTAAGATCCCCTAATATTGAAGGAGTCAAGATGGTGGAGAAGTAGCAGCTGAGACTACTTCAGGTAGCGGGAGATCAGCTAAATAGCTTATCTAAAGATTACAAACACCTACAAATCCAACGGGAGATCGAAAGAGAAGAAGAACAGCAATTCTAGAAACAGAAAATCAACCACTTTCTGCAAGGTAGGACTGGCGGAGAAGTGAATCCAAAGCGACGGGAAGATAGACCGCGGGGAGGGGCCGGCTCCCAGCGAGGTGGCGGAGCAACGGAGCACAAAATCGGGACTTAAAAGTCTCTTCCGCTGAGGGACATCGCTCCAGAGGCTTAACCAGGATGAAGCCCATGTGGGGTCAGCGTGGCCTCAGGTCCCGCAGGGTCACAGAAGGATCGGGGGTGTCTGAGTGTCGCAGAGCTCACAGGTATTAGAACAGGGAAGCCGGCTACAGAGACAGAGCCGAGGAGTGACTCTCAGCTCGGGGTTACCTTGAACCGGTCGCAGGCTCGGTCAGCTTGGAGCCCAGCCGGAGGCCAGGGTGGCGGGAGTCATTAGGCGCTGTTCTCTGGGGGCGCACTGAGGAGTGGGGCCCCGGGCTCTCGGCTCCTCTGGGCCGGAGACCGGGAGGCCACCATCTTCATTCCCGCCCTCCGGAACTCTACAGAAAGCGCTCAGGGAACAAAAGCTCCCGAAAGCAAACCCAGCAAACCCGAGCGGATTACTCAGCCCGGCCCCGGGTAAGGGCGGTGCAACTCCGCCTGGGGCAAAGACGCTTGAGAATCACTACAACAGGCCCCTCCCCCAGAAGATCAGCAAGAAACCCAGCCAGGACCAAGTTCACCTACCAAGGAGTGCAGTTTCAATACCAAGGAGAGCGGCGGAATTCCAGAGGAGGAGAAAGCAAAGCACGGAACTCATGGCTTTCTCCCCATGATTCTTTAGCCTTGCAGTTAAATTAATTTTTTTTCTTTTCTTTTTCAATTTTTTTCTTCTTCTGCTAAATTTTTTTAACTTTTACCCTTTTCTTTTTTAACATTTTTTAACTAGTTTATCTAATATATATATATATTTTTTCCTTTTATACTTTTTCTTTATTGGTTTTTCTTTTTTTTAAAATTTTTTTTCCTTTCTTTCTGAACCTCTTTTTATCCCCTTTCTCCCCCCCCCCCCCCCACGATTTGGGATCTCTTCTGATTTGGCTAAGCATATTTTCCTGGGGTTGTTGCCACACTTTTAGTATTTTACTTGCTCCTTCATATACTCTTATCTGGACAAAATGACAAGGCGGAAAATTTCACCACAAAAAAAAGAACAAGAGGTAGTACAAAAGGCTAGGGACCTAATCAATACAGACATTGGTAATATGTCAGATCCAGAGTTCAGAATGACGATTCTCAAGGTTCTAGCCGGGCTTGAAAAAGGCATGGAAGATATTAGAGAAACCCTCTCGGGAGATATAAAAGCCCTTTCTGGAGAAATAAAAGAACTAAAATCTAACCAAGTTGAAATCAAAAAAGCTATTAATGAGGTGCAAACAAAAAATGAAGGCTCTGACGGCTAGGATAAATGAGGCAGAAGAAAGAATTAGCGATATAGAAGACCAAATGACAGAGAATAAAGAAGCTGAGCAAAAGAGGGACAAACAGCTACTAGATCACGAGGGGAGAATTCGAGAGATAAGTGACACCATAAGACGAAACAACATTAGAATAATTGGGATTCCAGAAGAAGAGGAAACAGAGAGGGGAGCAGAAGGTATATTAGAGAGAATTATTGGAGAGAATTTCCCCAATATGGCAAAGGGAACAAGCATCAAAATCCAGGAGGTTCAGAGAACCCCCCCTCAAGATCAATAAGAATAGGTCCACACCCCGTCACCTAATAGTAAAATTGACAAGTCTTAGTGACAAAGAGAAGATCCTGAAAGCAGCCCGGGAAAAGAAGTCTGTAACGTACAATGGTAAAAAATATTAGATTGGCAGCAGACTTATCCACAGAGACCTGGCAGGCCAGAAAGAGCTGGCATGATATATTCAGAGTACTAAACGAGAAAAACATGCAGCCAAGAATACTATATCCAGCTAGGCTATCATTGAAAATAGAAGGAGAGATTAAAAGCTTCCAGGACAAACAAAAACTGAAAGAATTTGCAAATACCAAACCAGCCCTACAGGAAATATTGAAAGGGGTCCTCTAAGCAAAGAGAGACCCTAAAAGAAGTAGATTAGAAAGAAACAGAGACAATATACAATAACAGTCACCTTACAGGCAATGCAATGGCACTAAATTCATATCTCTCAATATTTACCCTGAATGTTAATGGGCTAAATGCCCCAATCAAAAGACACAGGGTATCAGAATGGATAAAAAAACAAAAACCGTCTATATGTTGCCTACAAGAAACTCATCTTAAACCTGAAGACACCTCCAGATTTAAAGTGAGGGGGTGGAAAAGAATTTACCATGCTAATGGACATCAGAAGAAAGCAGGAGTGGCAATCCTTATATCAGATCAATTAGATTTTAAGCCAAAGACTACAATAAGAGATGAGGAAGGACACTATATCATACTCAAAGGAACTATCCAACAAGAAGATCTAACAATTTTAAATATCTATGCCCCTAACGTGGGAGCAGCCAACTATATAAACCAATTAATTACAAAATCAAAGAAACATATCGACAATAATACAATAATAGTAGGGGACTTTAACACTCCCCTCACTGAAATGGACAGATCATCCAAGCAAAAGATCAACAAGGAAATAAAGGCCTTAAATGACACACTGGACCAGATGGACATCACAGATATATTCAGAACTTTTCATCCCAAAGCAACAGAATACACATTCTTCTCTAGTGCACATGGAACATTCTCCAGAATAGATCACATTCTTGGTCCTAAATCAGGTCTCAACCGTTATCAAAAGATTGGAATCATTCCCTGCATATTTTCAGACCACAATGCTCTGAAGCTAGAACTCAATCACAAGAGGAAATTTGGAAAGAACCCAAATACATGGAGACTAAACAGCATCCTTCTAAAGAATGAATGGGTCACCAGGAAATTAAGAAGAATTGAAAAAATTCATGGAAACAAATGATAATGAAAACACAACGGTTCAAAATCTGTGGGACACAACAAAGGCGGTCCTGAGAGGAAAATATATAGCGGTACTAGCCTTTCTCAAGAAACAAGAAAGGTCTCAGGTACACAACCTAACCCTGCACCTAAAGGAGCTGGAGAAAGAAGAAAGAAACCCTAAACCCAGCAGGAGAAGAGAAATCATAAAGATCAGAGCAGAAATCAATGAAATAGAAACCAAAAAAACAATAGAACAAATCAACGAAACTAGGAGCTGGTTCTTTGAAAGAATTAATAAGATTGATAACCCCTGGCCAGACTTATCAAAAAGAAAAGAGAGAGGACACAAATAAATAAAATCATGAATGAAAGAGGAGAGATCACAACGAACACCAAAGAAATACAGACAATTATAAGAACATACTATGAGCAACTCTACGCCAACAAATTTGACAATCTGGAAGAAATGGATGCATTCTTAGAGACATATAAACTACCACAACTGAACCAGGAAGAAATAGAAAGCCTCAACAGACCCATAAGCAGTAAGGAGATTGAAACAGTCATCAAAAATCTCCAAACAAACAAAAGCCCAGGGCTAGACGGCTTCCCGGGGGAATTCTACCAAACATTTAAAGAAGAACTAATTCCTATTCTCCTGAAACTGTTCCAAAAAATAGAAATGGAAGGAAAACTTCCAAACTCATTTTATGAGGCCAGCATCACCTTGATCCCAAAACCAGACAAGGATCCCATCAAAAAAGAGAACTACAGACCAATATCCTTGATGAACACAGATGCAAAAATTCTCGCCAAAATACTAGCCAATAGGATTCAACAGTACATTAAAAGGATTATTCACCACAACCAAGTGGGATTTATTCCAGGGCTGCAAGGCTGGTTCAACATCCGCAAATCAATCAATGTGATACAACACATTAATAAAAGAAAGAACAAGAACCATATGATACTCTCCATAGATGCTGAAAAAGCATTTGACAAAGTACAGCATCCCTTCCTGATCAAAACTCTTCAAAGTGTAGGGATAGACGGCACATACCTCAATATTATCAAAGCCATCTATGAAAAACCCACCGCAAATATCATTCTCAATGGAGAAAAACTGAAAGCTTTTCCGCTAAGGTCAGGAACACGGCAGGGATGTCCGTTATCACCACTGCTATTCAACATAGTACTAGAAGTCCTAGCCTCAGCAATCAGACAACAAAAGGAAATTAAAGGCATCCAAATCGGCAAAGAAGAAGTCAAACTATCACTCTTCGCAGATGATATGATACTATATGTGGCAAACCCAAAAGACTCCACTCCAAAACTGCTAGAACTTGTACAGGAATTCAGTAAAGTGTCAGGATATAAAATCAATGCACAGAAATCAGTTGCATTTCTCTACACCAACAACAAGACAGAAGAAAGAGAAATGAAGGAGTCCATCCCATTTACAATTGCACCCAAAACTATAAGATACCTAGGAATAAACCTAACCAAAGAGACTAAGAATCTATACACAGAAAACTATAAAGTACTCATGAAAGAAATTGAGGAAGACACAAAGAAATGGAAAAATGTTCCATGCTCCTGGATTGGAAGAATAAATATTGTGAAAATGTCTATGCTACCTAAAGCAATCTACACATTTAATGCAATTCCTATCAAAGTACCATCCATTTTTTTCAAAGAAATGGAACAAATAATCCTAAAATTTATATGGAACCAGAAAAGACCTCGAATAGCCAAAGGAATATTGAAAAAGAAAGCCAAAGTCGGTGGCATCACAATTCCGGACTTCAAGCTCTATTACAAAGCTGTCATCATCAAGACAGCATGGTACTGGCACAAAAACAGACACATAGATCAATGGAACAGAATAGAGAGCCCAGAAATGGACCCTCAACTCTATGGTCAACTCATCTTCGACAAAGCAGGAAAGAATGTCCAATGGAAAAAAGACAGCCTCTTCAATAAATGGTGTTGGGAAAATTGGACAGCCACATGCAGAAAAATGAAATTGGATCATTTCCTTACACCACACACGAAAATAGACTCAAAATGGATGAAGGATCTCAATGTGAGAAAGGAATCCATCAAAATCCTTGAGGAGAACACAGGCAACAACCTCTTTGACCTCAGCCGCAGCAACATCTTCCTAGGAACATCGCCAAAAGCAAGGGAAGCAAGGGCAAAGATGAACTATTGGGATTTTATCAAGATCAAAAGCTTTTGCACAGCAAAGGAAACAGTGAACAAAACCAAAAGACAACTGACAGAATGGGAGAAGATATTTGCAAATGACATATCAGATAAAGGGCTAGTGTCCAAAATCTATAAAGAACTTAGCAAACTCAACACCCAAAGAACAAATAATCCAATCAAGAAATGGGCAGAGGACATGAACAGACACTTCTGCAAAGAAGACATCCAGATGGCCAACAGACACATGAAAAAGTGCTCCACATCACTCGGCATCAGGGAAATAGAAATCAAAACCACAATGAGATACCACCTCACACCAGTCAGAATGGCTAAAATTAACAAGTCAGGAAATGACAGATGCTGGCGAGGATGCGGAGAAAGGGGAACCCTCCTACACTGTTGGTGGGAATGCAAGCTGGTGCAACCACTCTGGAAAACAGCATGGAGGTTCCTCAAAATGTTGAAAATAGAACTACCCTATGACCCAGCAATTGCACTGCTGGGTATTTACCCTAAAGATACAAACGTAGTGATCTGAAGGGGCACGTGCACCCGAATGTTTATAGCAGCAATGTCTACAATAGCCAAACTATGGAAAGAACCTAGATGTCCATCAACAGACGAATGGATAAAGAAGATGTGGTGTATATACACAATGGAATACTATGCAGCCATCAAAAGAAATGAAATCTTGCCATTTGTGACGACATGGATGGAACTAGAGGGTATCATGCTTAGCGAAATAAGTCAATCGGAGAAAGACAACTATCATATGATCTCCCTGATATGAGGGATAGGAGATGCAACATGGGGGGTTAAGGGGGTAGGAGAAGAGTAAATGAAACAAGATGGAATTGGGAGGGAGAGAAACCATAAGTGACTCTTAATCTCACAAAACAAACTGAGGGTTGATGAGGGGAGGGGGGTTGGGAGGGGGTGGGATTATGGACACTGGGGAGGGTATGTGCTATGGTGAGTCCTGTGAAGTGTGTAAACCAGGTGATTCACAGATCTGTACCCCTGGGGATAAAAATATATGTTTATAAAAAATAAAATTAATTAAAAAAAAGATCCCCTACTATTAATGTATTCATATCAGTATGACTCTTGATTAACAGTTTTCTATTTAATTGGCTGCTCCCATATTGGGGACATAAATATTTACAATTGTTAGATCTTCTTGGTGGATAGACCCTTTAAGAATGATGTAGTATTCTCTGTATCTCTGACTACAGTCTTTAGTTTAAAATCTAACTTATCTGATATGAGAATTGCTACACCAGCCTTCTTTTGAGGCCCATTGGCATGAAAGATGCTTCTCCATCCCTTCACTTTCAGTCTGGAGGTATCCTTAGGTTCATTCTCTTACACCATACACAAAGATAAATTTAGGATGTTTAAACTTAGGATACACAAACTTAGGATACATAAACTTAGGATACACAAAGATAAACTAAGGATGTATCCTTAGGTTCATTCTCTTACACCATACACAAAGATAAACTTGGGGTCTTAGGGTCTCTTGTAGACAACATATAGATGGGTCCTGTCATTTTATCCAATCTGCAACCCTGTGCCATTTTATGGGCACATTTAGGCCATTCACGTTGAGAGTGATTATTGAGAGATACGTTTTTATTGACATTGTGTTACCTGTGAAGTCTTTGTTTCTATAGATTGTCTCCATAAATTTCTATTCAATTATATTCTTGGGTTTTTTCCTCTTTTATAGAACCTCCCTTTATATTATTTGTAGTGCCAGCTTGGTGGTCACATACTCTTTTAAACCTTGCCGGTCTTGGAAGCTCTTTATCTCTCCATCCATTTTGAATGTCAGTCTTGCTGGATAAAGTATTCTTGGTTGCATGTTCTTCTCATTTAGTGCCCTGAATACATCTTTCCATCCCCTTCTAGCTTGCCAGGTGTCTGTGGACAGGTCTGACATTATTCTGATGGGCTTTCCTCTGTATGTAAGGAATCTCTTCCCCCTAGCTGCTTTCAAGAGCTCCTGTCTAAAATTATGATTCATCATTTTCACAATCAGATGTCTTTAGGTCTTTCTGGATTCTATGATCTTGGGGGGAGACCTTTCTGCCTCTAGGACACAAATGCTGGTTCCATTCGTCAGACTGGGAAAATTTTCATGGAGAATTTCAGACCAATATCCCTGATGAATACGGATGCTAAGATTCTCAACAAGATCCTAGCTAATAGGATCCAATAGTACATTAAAAAGATTATCCACCATGACCTGGTGGGATTGATCCCTGGGTTGCAAGGGTGGTTCAACATTAGCAAATCAATCAATGTGATAGAACAGATCTATAAGGGAAGAGAGAAGAACCACATGGTCCTCTCAATTGATGCCAAAAAAGCATTTGACAAAATCCAGCATCCATTCCTGATTAAAACGCTTCAAAGTATAGGGATAGAGGGAACATTCCTCAACTTCATAAAATCTACCTATGAGAAACCCACAGTGAATATCATCCTCAATGGGGAAAAGCTGACAGCCTTACCTTTGAGATCAGGAACACAACAAGGATGCTCACTCTCACCACTCTTGTTCAACATAGTATTAAAACTCCTAGCAACAGTAATCAGACACAAAGAGAAATAAAAGGTATTCAAATTGGCAATGAAGAAGTCAAACTCTCTCTCTTCACAGATGACATGACACTATGTATGGAAAACCCCAAAGACTCCCACCCCCAAGCTATAGAACTCATACAGCAATTCAGTAATGTGGCAGGATACAAAATCAATGTACAGAAATCAGTGGCTTTCTTATACACTAACAGTGAAAATACAGAAAGGGAAATTAGAGAATCAATTCCATTTACTATAGCACCAAGAACCATAAGGTACCTGGGAATAAACCTAACCAAAGAGGTAAAGGATCTGTACTCGAAGAACTACAGAACACTCATGAAAGAAATTGAAGAAGACACAAAAAGATGGAAGACCATTCCATGCTCTTGGATCAGAAGAATAAACATTGTTAAAATGTCCATACTGCCTAGAGCAATCTATACTTTCAATACCATTCTGATCAAAATTCCACCAGCATTTTCCAAAGAGCTGGAGCAAACAATCCTAAAATTTGTATGGAACCAGAAGAGACCCCGAATTGCTAAGGAAATGTTGAAAAAGAAAAACAAAACTGGGGGCATCACGTTGCCCGATTTCAAGCTTTACTACAAAGCTGTGATCGCCAAGACAGCATGGTACTGGTATAAAAACAGACACATAGACCAGTGGAACAGAGTAGAGAGCCCAGATATGGACCCTCAACTCTATGGTCAAATAATCTTTGACAAAGCAGGAAAAAATACACATTGGAATAAAGACAGTCTCTTCAATAAATGGTGCTGGGAAAATTGGACAACTATGTGTAGAAGAATGAAACTCGACCATTCTCTTACACCATACACAAAGATAAACTCAAAATTGATAAAATACCTCAATGTGAGGCAGGAATCCATCAGAATCCTAGAGGAGAGCATAGGCAGTAACCTCTTTGACATCGACCACAGCAACTTCTCTCACGATATGTCTCCAAAGGCAAAGGAAACAAAAGCTAAAATGAACTTTTGGGACTTCATCAAGATCAAAATCTTCTGCACAGCAAAGGAAACAGTCAACAAAACAAAGAGGCAGCCCACAGAATGGGAGAAGATATTCGCAAATGACAATACAAACGAAGGGCTGATATCCAGGATCTATAAAGAACTCCTCAAACTCAACACACAAAAAACAGATAATCATGTCAAAAAATGGGCAGAAGACATGAACAGATACTTCTCCAATGAAGACATACAAATGGCTATCATACACATGAAAAAATGTTCATCATCACTAGCCATCAGGGAGATTCAAATAAAAACCACATTGAGATACCACCTTACACCAGTTATGATGGCCAAAATTAACAAGACAGGAAGCAACATGTATTGGAGAGGATATGGAGAAAGGGGTACCCTCTTCCACTGTTGGTGGGAATGAAAGTTGGTGCAGCCACTTTGGAGAACAGTGTGGAGATTCCTTAAGAAATTAAAAATAGAACATCCCTATGACCCTGCAATTGCACTACTGGGTATTTACCCCAAAGACACAGATGTAGTGGAAAGAAGGGCCATCTGTACTCCAATGTTTATAGCAGCAATGGCCACAGTCACCAAACTGTGGAAAGAACCAAGATGCCCTTCAGTGGATGAATGGATAAGGAAGATGTGGTCCATATATACTATGGAGTATTATGCCTCCATCAGAAAGGATGAATACCCAACTTTTGTATCAACACGTACAGGACTGGAAGAGATTATGCTGAGTGAAATAAGTCAAGCAGAGAGAGTCAATTATCATATGGTTTCGCTTATTTGTGGAGCATAAGAAATAACACAGAGGACATGGGGAGATGGAGAGGAGAAGGTAGTTGGGGGAAATTGGAGGGGGATATGAACCGTGAGAGACTGTGGACTCTGAAAAACAATCTGAGGGTTTTGGAGGGGCAGTGAGTGGGAGGTTGGATGAGCCTGGTGGTGGGTATTATGGAGGGCACATATTGCCTGGAGCACTGGGTGTAGTGCATAAACAATGAGTTCTGGAATACTGAAAAGAAATTTTAAAAATAAATAAAAATTTTTAAAAAAGTTCCTTCTATCGCCAGTTTTCTGAGAGTTATTAGGAATGGATATTGGATTTTGTCAAGTGACTTTTCCTGATCTTTTGATGTGATCATATGATGTTTTGTTTTTGGTTACTTAACATGGAAACTTACATTGATTGAATTTCAAACCAATCCTGTACTCATAGGAAAAACTTCATTTGGTCGTGATATATATTATACTTGAATTCAATTGCTAAACTTTTGTTAGGATTTTGCCATGTATGTTCATGAGGGACATGGGTCTGAAATTTTTTTCTAGTAATGTTTTTATCTAGTTTTCATGTCAGAGTAATGCTGGCTATGAAGAACAACTTGGGACATATTCCCTCCTCTTCAGCTTTCTTGGAGAGTTTGCATAGGATTATCTTTTCTTCCTCATACTTTTGGTAGTATTCAGGAGTGAAATCAGCATGTCCCTTGAGTTTTCTTTGTGGGAAAGTTTTAAATTATAAATTGAATTTCTTTAAAAGATACAGGGCTATTTAGTCTATTTATTTCTTCTTGCATAAGCTTTGATAGTTTGTGTCTTTCAAGGACTGTGCCCATTTCATCCCTAAGTTGTTTAATTTATAGACATAAAGTTGTTTGGGGCTCCTGGGAGACTTAGTTAGTTGAGCTTCTGACTCTTGATTTTGGCTCAGGTCATGATCTCAGGGTCATGGGATTGAGCCCCTGTCATGCTCTACACTTGGTGGGGAATCTGCCCAAGATTCTCTCTCTCCCTTGCCCTCCACCCCTTTCCTGCCCCCTCTCTCTCTCTCTAAAATAATAAATAAATTTAAAAAAACAGACATAAACTTATTTATAATAATCACTTCTTGTCCTTTCAGTAACTATAGAATCTGTGGCATTGCCCCTCAACCATTCTTCATATTGGTCATTTTTGTCTTATTTTTTTTTCCCCCGATCAGTATGATGAGAGGTGGATGAATACCATTGCTTTTCTCAAAAAGTCAACTTTGGTTTTCCCCTAATTTTTTTGGTTTGTTTTCTATTTCATTGATTTAGATTCCAATCTTTATTATTTTCTGTCATCTGTTTACCTTCGGTTTGACTTTTCTTTTTCTCAGTTTTTGAGGTGGAAATTGACTTGTTTTTAAATTGAGATATAATTGACATATAGCATTGCATTAGTTGTAAGTGTACAACATAATGAACTGATATATACATGTATCGTAAAATGATTACTACAATAAGTTTCATTAACATCCTTCTTAACACATAGCTGGAAGTTTTTTTCTGGTGATGATAACTTTTAAGATATACCCTTTTAGTAATTTCAAATGTACAACACAGTATTGTTAACTACAGATACTATGCTGTACATTACATCCCCAGGACTATTTTATCTTATAATTGGAATTTGTACCTTTTGATCCTCTTTAGCCATTTCACCCACCCCCAACCCTTGCCTCTGGTAACTGCCAGTCTGTTCTGTGTATCAATGAGTTTCTTTTAGTTCCACATATAAGTGAGATCATACTATATTTATCTTTCTCTGTCTGACTTACCCCAGAATAAATCTCACTTGATAATGGTGTATTAACCTTTTAATGTACTGTTGAATTCAATTTGCTAATACTTTGTTGAGGACTTTTCTGTCTTATGTTCATCAGAGATATTGGCCTGTAATTTTCTTTTCTTGTAGTGTCCTTGTTTGGTTTTGGAACCAGGTAATGCTGGCCTTTTATGATGAATTTGGAAGTGCTCCTTCCTCTTCTGTTTTTGGGAAATCTTGAAAAGGATTGGTATTCTTCAAATGTTTGGTAGAATTCACCAGTCAAGGCATCTGGTCCTGGGCTTTTCTTTGTTGGGAGGTTTTGATTCCTGATTCAATCTTCTTACTAGTAATTGGTGTGTTCAAATTTTCTATTTCTTCACGATTCAGTGTTGGCAGGCTGTGTATTTCTGGGAATTTATCCATTTCTTCTAGATTTTCCAATTAGTTGGCATGTAATTGTTCATAGTAGTCTCTTACGATCCTTTGTATTTCTGTGGTATCATTTGTAAGTCTCCTCTTTCATTTCTAGTTTTACTTATTTGAGTCCTCCTTTTTTTCTTGGTGAGTCTAGCTTAAAGTTTGTCTATTTATATTTTCAAAAAACCAGCTCTTCCTTACATTGATCTTTTCTGTTGTCTTTTTAGTTTGTGTTTTGCTTATTTCTGCTCTAATCTTTGTTATTTCCTTCCTTCTGCTAATTTTGGGCTTAGTTTTTTTGTTTTTGTTGTTTCTAGTTCCTTGAGGTGGAAAGTATAGTTGTTTAAGATTTTCCTCATTCTTTTTTCTTTAAGTAGGTGCAGGGCTTGAACTCACGAACCTTTGATCAAGACCTGAGCTGAGATCAAGAATTCAATGCTAAACAAGTAAGCTACCCAGGCACCTCAAGATTTTTCTTGTTTCTTCATGCAGGCATTTTTGTTGATATGACCCTTCCTCTTAGAACTGCTTTTGTTGCATCCCATATGTTTTGGCATATTTTATTTCCATTTTCGTTTGCTTCAAGATATTTTTTTATTTCTCTTGATTTTTTCTTTGACCCATTGGTTGTTCAGTAGCATGTTGTTTCATCTCCACATATTTGTGATTTTCCCACTTTTCTTCTTGTAATTTATTTCTGCTTTCATACAGCTGTGGAAAAGGAAAAAGATGCTTGATATGCATTCAATCTTAAATTAATTAAAATTACTGATTTTGTGCCTACCATATGATTTATCCTGGAGAATGTTACATGTGCTCTGAGAAGAATGTGTATTTTTGTAAATTTTGGAGGAATGTTCTGTTACTGTCTGTTAAAATCATCTGGTCTAATGGGTAGATTCAGCCCAATGTTTCTTTACTGATTTTCTGTCTTAGTGATCTATCCATTGATAGAAGTGGGGTATTGAAGTATTCTACTATTACTGTATTGCTTTCTGTGTCTCCTTTTCTTTCTTTTTAAAAATTATGTTATGTTAGTCACCATACAATACGTTATTAATTTTTGATGTAGTGTTCCATGATTCATTATTTGCATATAACATGTAACAGTGCTCATTACAATAGGTGCCCTCCTTAATACCCATCACTGGGCTAACCCATCCATCTCCCCCCCTCTGAAACCCTCAATTTGTTTCCTGGAGTCCATAGTCTCTCATGGTTCATCTCCTCCTCTTATTCCTACCCACCTTTAGTTTTCCCTTCCTTTGCCTAATGTCCTCCATGCTATTCCTTAGCTTCCACATATGATGGTGTAAAACCATATGATAGTGCAACCATTATCATATGAAACCATATGATAATTAATTGTCTTTCTCTGTTTGACTTATTTCACTTAGCATAATACCCTCTAGTCCCATCCAAGTTGATGCAATTGGTGAGTATTCATCCTTTCTGATGACTAATATTCCATTGTATATATGGACCACATCTTCTTTATCCATTCATCTGTTGAAGGTCTTCTTGGCTCCTTCCACAGTTTGGCTATTGTGGACATTGCTACTATGAACATTGGGGTGCATGTGCCCCTTCTTTTCACTACATCTGTATCTTTGGGGTAAATACCCAGTAGTGTAATTGCTGCTCTATTTCCTCTTTTTGAGGAACTGCTATACTGTTTTCCAGAGTGGCTCCACCAGCTTGGTTTCCCACCAACAGGGTGAGAGGGTTCTTCTTTCTCCACAACATTGCCAACATTTGTTTTTTCCTGCCTTGTTAATTTTTGCCATTCTAACTGGTGTAAGGTGGTATCTCATTGTGGTTTTGATTTTAATTTCCCTGATGGCTAATGATGTTGAACATTTTTTCATGTGTCTGTTAGCCATTTGTTTGTCTTCTTTGGAGAAGTGTCTGTTCATGTCTTCTGCCTATTTTCTGACTGGATTATTTGTTTTTTGGGGTATTGAGTTTGAAAAGTTCTTTATAGATCTTGGATACCAGCCCTTTATCTGTAGTGTCATTTGCAAATATCTGCTCTCATTCCATGGGTTGTATCTCTTTCTCTTCATAGATGACATGATACTTTATGTGAAAAACCCAAAAGACTTCACCCCCAAACTATTAGAACTCATACAGTAATTCAGTAATGTGGTAGGATATAAAATCAATGCACAGAAATCAGTTGCTTTTCTATACACTAACAATGTAACTTTAGGAAGAGAAATTAGGGAATGGAATCCACTTACAATGGCACCCAAAACCATAAGATACCTTGGAATAAACCTAACCAAAGAGGTAAACGATCTATACTATAGAAACTACAGAATACTTATGAAAGAAATTGAAGAAGACACAAAAAGATGGAAAAACATCCCATGCTCATAGATTGGAAGAATAAACATTGTTAAAATGTCTCTGCTGCCCAGAGCAATCTATACTTTCAACACCATCCTGATCAAAATACCAATAGCACTTTTCAAAGTGCTGGAACAAATAATCCTAAAATTTGTATGGAACCAGAAAAGACCCCATATCACCAGGGATATGTTGAAAAAGAAAAACAAAATGGGAGGCATCACACCCGATTTCAAGCTATATTACAAAGCTGTGATCACCAAGACTTCATGGTACTGGCACAAAAACAGACACATAGATCAATGGAACAGAATAGAGTCTCCAAATATGGATCCTCAACTCTTTGGTCAACTAATCTTTGACAAATCAGGAAAAAATATCCAGTGGAAAAAAGACAGTCTCTTCAATAAATGACGCTGGGAAAATTGGACAGCTATATACAGAAGAATGAAACTCCACCATTCCCTTACAACATACACAAAGATAAACTCAAAATGGATGAAAGACCTCAGTGTGAGACAGGTATCCATGTTTGTATCCTTTGGATAAATACCTAGAAGTGCAATTCCTGGGTTATAGGATAGCTCTATTTTTAACTTATGAGGAACCTCCATACTGTTTTCCAGAGTGGCTGTACCAGTTTGCATTCCCACCAACAGTGTAAGAGGTTCCTCTTTCACTGTATCCTTGAATCATGGTTATTTTAAATTTCTATTCCAAAACTCTGCCATATCTGAGTCTTGTTCTAATGCTTGCTTTGTCTTTTCAGACTAAGTTTTTTTTTCCCATTCACTTTAAAGTTTAATAGCTCTCAATGTTAAGAAATGTTACTTTATATTTATCTCAAATCTTTCATATTAAAGATAACTCATTTTCTCTTGTTTTACCCTCTGGAGACAAAGGACAATTAGGCCATACATTTGAAGACCACTTTTCAATTGCCCCACAGTCTCTTCTTCTCTAACTTCTTCTCAACTTCTTTAATTTCTTTTTTTTAAAGATTTTATTTTATTTGACAAACAGAGATCACAAGTAGGCAGAGAGGCAGGCAGAGAGAGAGGGTAAAGTGCTCCCTGCTGAGCAGAGAGCCTGATCCAGGGCTTGATCCCAGGACCCTGATATCATGGTATCATGACCTGAGCTGAAGGCAGAGGCTTTAACCCACTGAGCCACCCAGGTGCCCCTTCTTTAATCTTCTTTAAAGGTCTTATTTCCAATTCTCTTGGTGGCTTTCCTAAGGATGCCCTTCACTCTCTCTTCATCCAGCTTTAAATGTGGAACCTAGAACCAGATAAATTCCTCTAGTAAGTACTGAGTACAGTGGAAAGCTTCCTTTCCAGTGATCAGGTTGTTTTGCATATTAAAGTTTTTTCCAACATTTGCCATAATGGTCACACTCTTATTATTGTTCACTGAGGCCATTTTCCATATTTTTTAAAAAATTCAGTTAGCCAACATATAGTACATCATTAGTTTCAGATGCAGAGTTCAGTGATTCATCAGTTGCATATAACACTCAGTGCTCATCATATCACATGTCCTCCTTAATGCCCAACCCTATCCCCCCACCCACCTCCCTTCCAGAAACCCTCAGTTTGTTTCCTGGAGTTGAGTCTCTCATGGTTTGTCTTACCCTATGATCCTCTGTGCTGTTTCTTATATTTCACATATGAGTGAAACCATATGATAATTGTCTTTTTCTGATTGACTTATTTCACTCAACATAAGTCTGTTTTGTCCTGCCTTTCAGCATGCTTTATAATTTTTTGTTGACAGACAGACATGATGTATCTGTGTAGTAGAAACTGAGGTAGATAGGTGTTTAGTATTTATAGAACCAGTAGTTTAGCTGTGTTGACTTTGTACTATAGCCGCAGGCGTCCTCTGACACCTTTCAAGTGTCCTTGTTTTTGTCTCCCATATTGTCTTTGGATTTCCTGAGAAACTCCTTTTTAAATAGTCTGTGTTTTATAGTTTTTTCAGGTATAATCGGCTTATACAGAAGCCCTTTTGATGTGGTTGAAAGTTAGGAAGATGGGAAACACTCTTTGGTCTGAGATTAGGTTTCAGTCTAGTAGTGGTCCTGTGTCCCTGGGCTCTGAACTTCACATGGGCATTTAAGCTTCCCTACCTGCCCACCCCCAAACTTAGGTGACATGGGAAGGCTAGAGAGGGCTGGAGTTGAGTAATTTCACTTCCCTCAAGTTGAATAAGGCTTTGGTGAAGTCTTTGACCTTGCTGTTTAGACCTTTGTTTTGAGGATACTCTGAGTGTGTTTTAAGATGCTTACTGTCACATTCACCATATTTCCAAAAGTCACTTTTTCCTCTTCTTGGTCAAGCATTGGTGATTTTTTCCCCTTGATCTTTACTAGGAGTAAAACAGGTAGGTTTTTTGGAGATTAGATCTTTGACAGTATAGAGATTGCCCTTGGAGTGAGCCCCCAAGAGTTCTTAATGATGATGTTAGTCGACACTCCAGGAATTCACCGAAGTCACCATTAAGTCTCATTTGCTCCAGCTGCTGCTGCTTCAGAGAATTTCATCCTTATCCCCTGTACCAGCCTGCTGCTCCAGTCTGTCCTGTGGTCTCATTTGTCTGATGCACCTAAGAAAGGTCGTTGATTTCTTCAGTTTGTTTAGCCTTTTTGTTTTTGTGCAGGAGGGAATGATGACTTGCAAGCTCTTTGCATGCCAGAGCAGAACCCAAAAGTGCATCTTTTGTACAATTTATGTTCTTTTAGATTTGCTTTATGACTATGAATATCATCAGTTTTGGTAAATGCCCTACATGAATTTGAAAATGCACGCGTATCCTGCAATTTTTCTAGTACAGAGTTCTGTATGTATTGATTAGGTCAGTTCAATTAATGTCATTTTTTTTTTAAGATTTTATTTATTTATTTGACAGAGAGAAATCACAAGTAAGCAGAGAGGCAGGCAGAGAGAGAGGAGGAAGCAGGCTCCCCGCTGAGCAGAAAGCCCGACGCGGGGCTCGAACCCAGGACCTGGGATCATGACCTGAGCCGAAGGCAGCGGCTCAACCCACTGAGCCACCCAGGCGCCCCCAATTAATGTCATTTTAATTCTATGTCTTATTTTCAACTTACTTGTTCTGAGTAAACATCTCCAACTATGATACTCAATTTTTCATTTCTTCTCTTTGATCTCTCAACTCTTTCATCGTGTCTCTTGAAGGTCTGCTGTAGGTGCATAAGAAATACTATGGAATGGTCCTTCTTAAATATATACTTCTTTTTTAAAAAGATTTTATTTATTTATTTGACAGAGAAAGAGATCACAAGTAGGCAGAGAGGCAGACAGAGACAGAAGGGGAAGCAGGCTCCCCACTGAGCAGAGAGCCCGATGCAGGGCTCCATCCCAGGACCCTTTGTGAGATCAAGCCCCAAGTCAGGCTCTGTGCTGGGCATGGAGCCTGCTAAAGATTCCCTCTCTCCCTCTTCCTCTGCCCCTCCCCTGCTCTCTCTCTCTCTCCCTCTCAAAAAAAAAAAAATAATTCCAATATAGTTAATGCACAGCATTGTATTAGGTTGAAGTATACAATATAGTGATCCAACAATTCCATTCACCTTATGCTTTCATCAGATTTATTTTTGTTAACCTATGCACTGTTTACTTTTTCATATCTTAGTGTTCATATGGCTTATCTTTTGCTTTCAACCTTTCATAACTGGCTACATAATAGATTTGGCTGTGTTGGGTTGTTTAGTAAAGAAATCACAACTGAAATAGCAGTTATAAGCACCCCTGCCTAGTTTAGGAAAATTAGTAGTAACTCTTCAAGATCAACCCACTTGCACATGCAAAACTGGTGAGTTAAATATGGATGTGATTTGTTATCATTGTCCCTGTATCTTTGAAGCCTTTGATCATGGCACAAATGTCTGTAATTCCCAAACATTCAGTCATTGATCTTAGGTTACCACCGTTGAAGCAATTGTTGAAGCTTAATTAGTAAGGCTTGATTAGGATATATCTCTGATTTATCACTATTCAGTCATTTGTATTACCTCAAAAACATTTTGAGAACTCACTACACCAGAAATTTGGTGAAAAGTTATATTTTTTTATTTATATTTTTATATAGATTCATTGTCCATATAGATTCAGCAGTTCAATAATGTAGAATTATTTTGTTTTTCTGTTATTTTTGTCAGTTTCATTAGTTTGGTTTTCTGAGGAATTTTTGCATGTTGCTTTAATTTTCAAATTACTGATGAGTTTATTCCCATGTTTAAATTTTCACTATTCTCTTATAATAGATATTATTATAGGGGCACTTGGGTGGCTCAGTTGGTTAAGCATCCAACTCCTAATTTCAGCTCAGGTCATGATCTCAGGGTCATGGGATCAGCCCCATGTTGGGGCTCTGCACTCCGCAGGAAGTCTGCTTCTCTCCTGTTCCTTCTGCCTCTTCCTCTGCCCCACCTCCCCTTGCTCATGAGCACATGCATGCTCTCTCTCAAATGGATAAATAAATCCTTAAAAAAATAGAAACTATTATAGAACACTTATTGGCAATTTATGTTTTCTCAATTTAGTTCTTGATCAATATTGCTAGCTATTGGGGCACCTGGGTGGCTCAGTCGGTTGTGTCTGCCTTTGGCTCAGGTCATGATCCCAAGGTCCTGGGATGGAGCCCCATAGCCGGTTCTCTGCTCAGCAGGGGCCCTATTTCTCCCTGTCCTCCCTTCTTGTGCTCTCTCTTGCTATCTCTGTCACTATCTATCTGTCTCTTCCTCAAATGAATAAAATCTTTTAAAATAATATTGCTAGGTATTTGTCAATTCCTTATAAGGAACCAGTGTTTGAATTTATTTTTTTTAATATTTGTTTTTTTATGTTTTATTGTTTTGTACTGTTATCTTTATTTTTAAACTTAACTACTATTAAAGCTTAATTAGCTGTTATCTTTCTAGTTATATAAAATATTTTCAGTCTCTCTCCTTTTCTAATACACACCTTGAAATCCAGAAATTTCCATGTAAGCGTTGCTTTAACTGCACTCTACAAGTTTAATATGTTCTATTTTCATTCAGACCAAAATATTTTTGATTATGCATATTGGTCATATTTGGACCGTGGCTTATTTAGAAGGCTATTCTTTAATTTTGAACCAAATTACTACTTTCTAATTCTTTTTCCCATATAATTTTAAAAGTTCTATAGTTAAGGAATATATATTATGCAATTTTTATTTTTCCATTTGTTGAGACTTCGTTTATGACCATGGATATCATCAATTTTGCTAAATATCTCATGTGCAGTTGAACTTAATAGGTGTTCCACAATTGTTGAATATGCTGTTTCATATGTGTCAGGTTAATTTGATTAACCTTGCTTAAATCTTCTATTTCCTTATTGATTTTTTTTAAAGATTTTATTTATCTGTCAGAGAGAGAGAGGGAGAGAGAGCAAGCACAGGCAGACAGAATGGCAGGCAGAGGCAGAGGGAGAAGCAGGCTCCCCAATGAGCAAGGAGCCCGATGTGGGACTCGATCCCAGGACGCTGGGATCATGACCTGAGCCGAAGGCAGCTGCCTAACCAACTGAGCCACCCAGGCGTCCCTCCTTATTGATTTTTTTGTCCGATTTTTTTCTTAGTCACTGAGAGAAGTATGTTAATATCTGCAAATAGATTTTGGATTTTTTCCATTTATCCTTTTTTGATTTCTCAATGTCTTCTTTATATATTTTGAAGCTATTTAATAGATACAAATCCCTGTTGAAATTTTTTTAAGATTTTATTTATCTATTTGAGAGAGAGAGCATGAACAGGAGTGGGGGGTGTGGGTGCAGTCCAGAGGAGGGGCAGAGGGAGAGGAAGACAGAGAAGTAGACTTCCTGCTGAGCAGGGAGCCCAACTTGGGGCTTGATCCCAGGATCATGACCTGAGCCAAAGTCAGATGCTTAACTGACTGAGCCACTCAAGTGCCCCATCTCTGTTGAATTTTGTCATACTAAATATATCTTTATCTCTGTAACTACTTTATCTTTTCTGCTCTTAATATCTTTTGTTCCACCCCCTCTTTTACCAATATAAGTTAGTAAAATATCATTATTTTGGAGTAGAAGTTCCTTCCTCTCAATTCAGATACTGAATTTGTTTCTTTGGAGCATGTTGAATTAGATTCTGATTTGCATCTAGAGCCAATAAAAGATGGTAGGACTATTTCTTGAGGAGACTAGGTATCTTCCTTGCAAGGTAACTTTCCCAGAAGAGATAATTAGGGGGTCTCTAGCTTGAGGTGAGTAGGCTTTTCAGACAGAAGTCTGGCTTCTCCTCTGGGTTAAGGAGACTCAGGGATACTTGGGAGGATTGAGATACTCAGAATCTGTCAAGTCATACCTAGAATTTTTCTATGTAAGTGTCAAGGTTTTTTTCCTTCTCAATGTCCTAACTTTCCCACTAGAATCTTGGCAAATCTATGTAGTCAACATACACTGTGATTCTGTAACTCCACAATTAAAAATTTTTTTTTTGGTGTGTGGTTTTTTTTTTTTTTTTGTATGTGTGTGGGGGTTTTTTGTTGTTGTTGTTTTGTTTTGTTTTGTTTTTTTTTGGTAAGACTGACTCTGTGGCTAAAACAAATGAGGGATTCTTTTAGGTCTACCATTATCAGCTCTCCGAGCTGTGAGTTTAGAGCCTTGACCTTCACTGTGCAAGTTCTCTGGTAGAACAGTCCTCGGGGTACTTAACTGTCATCATCACCTTTAGTCCTCCACACATTTGCTTCAATAATGCACTTCATCATAATAAACACTGAGTGTTAATTTAATTCATTGTGATGCCACTGCATGCCCATTCCCTATTGGACAGGAGTTTAGCAGTGTGTAAAGCAATGGACCTGCCCATACCAGTCCTGGAGTCCCATTTTGTCTGTTTCTCTTGACAGCACTCTTGGTACTAAATCCTGTATCTTTCAAGATCTAGTCCAGAAAAGAAACCCACCAAGAGTAATTAATATACAGAAATCCTTGAAAAGGTTTTAGAGGACCAAAAAGATGAAAAGAGAACACTCAGGTACATGGAAGTATGAGTTGTGAGAAAAAGCCCTACTCCTAAGATTGGGGGGGAAAAGGGAAGAGGTTGGGGTTATCATAACTAGATACTTTCATGATGGGCCTCATAGATCTGGACTGTAGAAGACAGGGCATTTCTCAGGTCATGTTGGTGACAGGAAATCAGAAAAGGGATTCTGTAGAGCTAAAAGCTATACTTCTTGTAAGGAGCACCATGGTATTTGTTCCTTAGGAACTTGGAAGAAGCGCCTCCAAAATTGTGACTCAGATCTCAGAGAGACAAGCACATCACACATGAAGCTTGTATCGGGGTTCTTTGTGGTATCTGAAAAAGGGACATTGGGTAGCTGGGGTGGGTTTCTCAAGGTACTGGAGAATGTCTCTGGACGTCGGGTACTCAGACTTCTGAGGAGGGCACACTGTTCATCAGGTACTCTACCTTTGTTGGGGCTTGATGGAACTCGTTTCTGGGAATGTGGTAACCAACTCTCACAACCAGAGCAAGGCACCAGAGCTGGGATTCATAGAAAGTAACAGCTGGCAAATAGGCAATTACAAGTCCCTTGTCCTTATTATTTTTTTTTTTGCCTTTTATTCTCTCTTTTGTGTCCTTGTTGATAAAACTTAAGGAACCCAAATAACATTGGAAATATAATGTGCAGGTTCCCATCTCCAGCTTCATAGACAAACTATATATTTTAGTTTTGGAGTTTAGGAAATGATAATCAGCATAAGAAGTATCAGTAGAATGCTGCTAGAGCTTCTATGGTGATAGGTAATCGCAGGTTACACTGATCTGTGGGAAGCTCTCTGACAATGTAGTACCATTGTACCCTGACATTTAATATTGTTTCAGTTAGTTGTGGTTCCCTAAATTGATTTTGTGACCCTGTTTGATTTGTGACCCAAGTTTGAGAAACTGTGAAATTGAGGCTGTGATGGAGCAAGAGAGGAGACTCGGCAAGATAGGGGCTTCGAGAAATTTAAAATAGCTGCTGGAAATAGAAGAGCTAAGGATTCACACAGAGGAAACTCTCACACTGCTTGAAGGGCTGTCATGGTAGGAAGGAAGGGCTTTGGAGAGACAGCAGTTTGCATAATTCATGGTCAGGCACTGTTCCTTCAGGGCTTTCTTTGGAGCCACCCAATGATGACAGACCCCATGTCTCAAAGATTCTCAGCAATGAACTTTTCTATTATTACCACATCATATTTCTGACAAAGCTTAATACAGGTTTTTTTTTCTCTTTATAATGCTTTAATAGTCATCTTTCAAGTCACATGCTCTCATTTTAATATTTCCAGATTTGTAGCTTGTACCAAAGATCTCATGAAGAGAGAAATGGAGAGGAAATTGAGTAATTAGGATTTCACCTCCACCAGAGATACTTTCCCTAAGAGGATTTATCTAGTATTCTTGGCTTCCAGTAGCCATCCATTAGTTCTAAAAAACTATCCAGATGTATACAGGTGTTCTCAACATTACAACACTGAAGATATATCTGACATACGGTACTACTGATCCCATTTGTGTCCTTATGTAGAATACTCATGTCACCACTGTGTGTTCAGGTGTGTCTCTAACTTTGTTTTAATTTTTGCCTTCAAATATTAAACAAATCATTGATACTTTTAACTGAAAGTCAGTGAATAAGCAAAATTAACTTTTACCTGAGCTAAAATTTATGTCTTCAACAGAAATGGCATAAGTCCCCTTGAACTGTGGCTTTTTGAACATTTTAATGAACCGACTCTCCTCAATTCCGCCATCTCTAGAGAATTCAGCTAACTTACCAGCCATGAAAAAATATAGACTAGTATCCGTATTTACACATCTAAGATGAGTCTCTTATGATTGAAAACAGGGTGCAGCTGGGCTGGGTGGGGAGTAGGCTGCTACTCCCCACCCTGCCTGCATGCTGTGCTTGGGGGCAGTTGGGCTATTTGCCTTCCCCAAAATGGCAGCCCATTCCCTGTTTTCCCATCAGTATGACTGCCTTTCTTTGGATGTCCAAAGTTTTTCTACAGATAAGAATGCGTTATAAAATACAAATTTGGCTTGTTTTGAAGGGGTCTCCCCAAATCAACAAATCCCTTAAGTAAGGCTTACTTTAACTCCTAACCTCAGACAGAATGGGGGCTGGATAGGATGTCCGCACAGGAAAGGGTCAGAAAAGGGGAGGTGGAATAAACTGAATAAAGGGGCAAAAAATGGTGGGTTTTGAGTGAGTTGTCCACATGCTTGGTGAAGACAGCAGGGTACTGTTAAACTTTTGGGAGGAAGGGAAATTTGGGAGTCAGATGTCAGTCTTTTTAATACGGAAAAATGTCATGCCAGTTTACATGTTTAGAAAACAGTGTGTAATAAATTTTTTTGTATCCATCAACTAGTTTCAACCATTATCCATCTATGACTAACCTCCTTCATCTCTTCCTCTGGAAATCTGTGCTTCCCCCACCCCCTGCCTATATATATACGTGTGTGTGTGTGTGTGTGTGTGTGTGTGTGTGTGTGTGTGTGTGTAAATATATATGTATATTTATATGACAGTCTCAGGCATTTTATTAATTCCAGCCACATTCCAATTGAAGAATCACTTATAGCTCAACTTCTTGTCATTCTCACACTCTCCCTACCCCACCAACCCCACCCTAGCTTTTTTAAAATTTTCACTTTCAGCACTGCAGCTCTGATGGCCCACCTCTTCCAGGACACAGATCCATAAAAGTCAGCTCTGCACACTAAGCACCTCAGAGGGAGGAGCCAGACCAGCAGTGCTTCACACCCTGCCCTCTTCTGCCCTGGAAAGATGGCTCCATAATGACAGCTCCATAATGGCAGTGGGTGAGGCCCTGGTGTACATCAGAGTCACTCTTCTGCTACTCTGGGGAGGAATGTCTCTGTTCACTTCTGGCCACTCTCAGGTGAGGACCTCCCAGCCCTTGTCCCCAGAATTGGTGATCCCCTTGAAGGTGACCGGCAGGGGCAGAGGTACAAAAGGTCCAGGCTGGCTCTCCTACAGCCTGCAGTTTGGGGGCCAGAGATACATTGTCCACATGAGGGTCAAGAAGCTCTTGGTTTCCAAACACTTCCCAGTATTCACCTACACGGACCAGCATGCCCTCCTCCAGGATCAGCCTTTCGTTCCTGATGACTGCTACTATCATGGTTATGTGGAAGGAATCCCTGAGTCCCTGGTTGCCCTCAGTACCTGTTCTGGAGGTTTTCGAGGAATGCTACAGATTAATGACCTTGCTTATGAAATTGAGCCAATGAGGTTATCTGCCACATTTGAACACCTGGTGTATAAGATGGACAGTGATGATACACAATTCCCACCTATGAGGTGTGGGTTAACAGGAGAAGAAGTAGCACGCCATTTGCAGTTGAGGGCGTCATCTAATTCTACTCTGATGCAAAGTTCTTACACAGGCTGGTGGACCCACTTGCGGTTTCTTGAGCTGGTAGTAGTTGTGGACCATCTTCGATTCCTTTACTACAGAAGTAACGTGACAGTAGTACAGCGTGAAGTACTTGATATTGTCAATATAATAGGTGCCTTATATTACCCTTTGAAGGTTGATGTAATTTTGACCGGGATTGAAATCTGGACCAAAAGAAATCTAGTTGCCACCAATAACCTTGATCAGCTTGTGGAAGACTTTTCTGTTTGGAAGTATTTCAATCTTGATGCCCGACTACACTATGATACTGCCCATCTTTTCATAAAAAAATATTTTGGCATAAAGCTTGGAGTTGCCTACGTTGGAGGAATATGCCACCGTCCTTTTAACAGTGGAGTTGATGTTTTTTTAGGAGACAGTCTGTTTTATTTTGCACTTACTGTGACCCATGAACTTGGTCATAATCTGGGTATGTCTCATGATACTGAAGAATGCGTGTGTGGGCTTCAGTGGTGCATAATGTATCCCAGCCACAAGATGACAACTCGGTTCAGCAATTGTAGTTATGCCCAGTATTGGGACAATACTCTCACTCAGGGATTATGTATTCAGTCACCTCCATATCCAGGGAATATCTTTAGGGTACAGTACTGTGGGAACCTGGTGATCGAAGAAGAAGAGGAGTGTGATTGTGGGACCATACGCCAGTGTGTAAATGATCCCTGCTGTCTGTTAAACTGCACTCTGAAACCTGGAGCTACTTGTAGTTTTGGAATTTGTTGCAAAGACTGCAAGTTCATGCCATCAGGGACTTTGTGCAGACATCAGATCAGTGAATGTGACCTTCCAGAGTGGTGCAATGGGACATTTCATCAATGCCCAGAAGATGTATATTTGCAGGACGGGATTCCCTGTGGCGACGATGCCTACTGCTATAACGGGCGATGTAATAACCACGACAAACAGTGCAGAGAGATTTTTGGCGAAGATGCAAGGAGTGCATCTCAGAGTTGCTACAAAGAAATCAACACCCAAGGAAATCGATTTGGTCACTGTGGTATCACAGACTTAATATATGTAAAATGTGAGGCCCCTGATATTCTCTGTGGAAGAGTGCAGTGTGAAAACGTGCGAGTGATTCCTAACCTGGTACAACATTCTACAGTGCATCAGCTTCACTTCAATGACACCACTTGCTGGGGCACTGATTATCACTTAGGGATGTCCATACCTGATATTGGCCAAGTGAAAGATGGCACAATGTGTGGTCCAGAAAAGATTTGCATCCACAAGAAGTGTGTCAACATGACCTATCCATCACGAGACTGTCAGACCAATGAGACGTGCCACATGCATGGGGTCTGCAATAATAAAGACCATTGCCACTGCCACCTTGGATGGGCGCCTCCCTACTGCAAGCACGCAGGCCATGGAGGCAGTCTTGACAGCGGGCCAGCTCCTGGGAAGCACATGGTATTGCCAGAAGCAAAGGCAAAGTTGGGTTACCTGTCATCATTGTGGCTTATTCCTTTTACTGCTTTCGTTTTATTTTGCTTTCTTGTACTTTGTAAGGAAGAAAAAAAGAGAGTGGGGGAAAGAAGAGGAACGCTAAGTCCCCTGCCTCATTAAACAAATCCCTAGTTGTTTTAATAGTAATGAAACATTAGGGCATGTCCGTCTGACTGTTTAAGGAAAAATTTAAGGATTCTTCGTATCCGGATCATAAGCATTAATACCACACCAAGGGATTTCTAGCTTGTACTTTCTTACTCTTCATTGTTATAAGCCATATTAAAACTTCATTTTTTTTCCTGGAGTTTCTCTCTTTATTATCTGGGCAAAGCACAGCAGAGAGACTTTTTTTTTCTAAAGCTGATATCTATTGGTTCTAAAGCTCCTCCCACCTTTGTACTCCAGGATGTGCCACTGCCGACCCCATTTCTGTTTTCCTGTTCTCTTCAGGGTAATTGTGCCTAAAGGGGGCAAGAGAAGTAACCTAGCATGATGGATGCGGGGAGAAGGGAGTTTACTTTCCTGTGCTCTAAAAGTTACTCACACTGTCATTTTGGCTGGGGCCATGCACCCTAGTAGCCATGGTTGGATTTGGACTCCAATTCTATTGGCCTTTTAGAAGCCCCTTCATTCTAACTGAGAAGTACCAGCACTGATTGGTCACTGACACTCTCGGAGGTCTCACTTATAGCTCTGAGGTTAACAGGTCCCTCCTCTGAGTTCTGTCCAGCAGCTGGTCACTTGTGCTTCTTATAAGTCTTGGTCTCTGCTGCTTGAATCACCAGCACTCTGATAAGCCCACCTTCTTTCCTATGTTCCCCTTGCCCTAGGGCTATCAAGTGCTTTCAGTAGTTATTTCATTGTGATAATGTGAGTTCTCCAGAAGCAGACACTGAGTTAGAGTTTAGAGTATAAGATTTGGGTAGGGACCAACCACTGTGAAAAGGTGAGGAAGTCAGTTGTGTAGATAAGAAATGGTACTGCATTGCAGCCTTGTCCAACCTAGCAGCGAGCTCTGGAATGAATATTGCCTGAAAAATTTCTCTTGAATTGGGCCAAAATGGCCTGGTCTTCATGCTTTCCCTTGCTGCTCCTCTGTATCTGGTGTGCCCTGGGAATGGCACATGGTTGGCCACACTTCTCTGGAACTAAGGCTATCTCAAAGAGCTGACATCTGGAGGCTCTCTGCTGATTCTAATCCTTAGAGCTGCTCAGCAAACTGTCCTTGAAGAAGAATCAAAGTGACCTATTTGGATATTCCACAGTCTAGTCTTTGCACTGCTCTGGGTCCGCTTTTCCATTTTTGTTCTGGGAACAGCTCATCCAGGATTCTAACAAGCATCTCTGCCTGTAGGGTACCTTAATAAGAGGGAGGTTAGTGAGCTGAAGCACAGTTCCTACTACTGTGTTTAGCATTGGGGCTGAAATTGATACTTATTCTCTCTCTTATCCATTATCCATTGTAGTATCCCTCACCTTTAGATAGCATTCTGCAGACTTTGCATGATAACCCTGTGACATTACTCAGGTCCTTGTCTCCAATGCACCTGAGTGTTTAGTCACAATTCTCAGGCTGGGATTGCTGAATCTATCTATTTACAGTCCAAATGGGGCTAGAGAATACCAAGAAACACTGAAGGAGATCACCTGGGTTCCACACATATTCCCTGCATCTCCATGATATAAAAGCAGCCCTACCTCTTCTCATTGATTAGGCTCAGTTATACCTGCCAAGGCTGACACCTATTCTTGCTATTGATGAAGGGACATACGAACCCAAAATGTCCAGCTGACAGCTTTAGCTTATAAGTACATGGGGAGTCTAGCTCTGTCCCCTGGTGAAAATGTGACCCCTTGGGGACCGGAACCTGTAGAGTTGAAGGGGACAGGAAGCACAGACCACCCCAGTGGGTCATAGGGAATAATGGTATGTGATGCTACTCTGGCTTCCAGTCCTTGTTCTCAGACCCAAGAAAAGATCTCTGGTTCAGTGCATACAGTCCATCTCAGAACAGTATCTGTATTAGGGTTCCCCAGAGAAACAGAACCAAGAAGATACGGCATTTACATATTTACCCCTTCCCCAGAAGAAGATGTAAATCCCTTGAGTGATTTTTACTCTTCTTGATATCCTGTAACTTAAATACTATGATGTGAAATTAACAATACCTGAATACTATGATACAAATTAAATTATCCCATGCCACATGATTAGGGAATGAAGAAAGGGGAAAATGGAAAGAAGACAATATGAAATATGAATACAAATGTATTAATAATGAAATAGAGAGCATGGAATGGTCTTCCATCTTTTTGTGTCTTCTTCAATTTCTTTCATGAGTGTTCTGTAGTTCCTCGAGTGCAGATCCTTTACCTCTTTGGTTAGGTTTATTCCCAGGTATCTTATGGTTCTTGGTGCTATAGTAAATGGAATCAATTCTCTAATTTCCCTTTCTGTATTTTCATTGTTAGTGTATAAGAAAGCCACTGATTTCTGTACATTGACTTTGTATCCTGCCACGTTACTGAATTGCTGTATGAGTTCTAGTAGTTTGGGGGTGGAGTCTTTTGGGTTTTCCATATAAAGAATTATGTCATCTGCGAAGAGAGAGAGTTTGACTTCTTCATTGCCAAAATTAGCAAGACAGGAAACAACATGTGTTGGAGGGGATGTGGAGAAAGGGGAACCCTCTTACACTGTTGGTGGGAATGCAAGTTGGTGCAGCCTCTTTGGAGAACAGTGTGGAGATTCCTCAAGAAATTAAAAATAGAACTTCCCTATGACCCTGCAATTGCACTACTGGGTATTTGCCCCAAAGATACAGATGTAGTGAAAAGAAGGGCCATCTGTACCCTAATGTTTATAGCAGCAATGGCCACGGTCATCAAACTGTGGAAAGAACCAAGATGCCCTGCAACAGACGAATGGATAAGGAAGATGTGGTCCATATACACTATGGAGTATTACGCCTCCATCAGAAAGGATGAATACCCAACTTTTGTAGCAACATGGACGGGACTGGAAGAGATTATGCTGAGTGAAATAAGTCAAGCAGAGAGAGTCAATTATCATATGGTTTCACTTATTTGTGGAGCATAAAAAATAGCATGGAGGACATGGGTAGTTAGGAGAAGGGAGTTGGGGGAAATTGGAAGGGGAGGTGAATAATGAGAAACTATGGACTCTGAAAAACAATCTGAAGGGTTTGAAGACGTGGGGGGGATGGGAGGTTGGGGGAACCGGGAGGTTGGGGGAACCAGTTGGTGGGTATTAGAGAGGGCACGGATTGCATGGAGCACTGGGTGTGGTACAAAAAACAATGAATACTGTTATGCTGAAAATAAATTTAAAAAATGATTTAAGGACGCCTGGGTGGCTCAGTTGGTTAAGCAGCTGCCTTCGGCTCAGGTCATGATCCCAGAGTCCTGGGATCAAGAGTCCCGCATCGGGCTCCTTGCTCGGCAGGGAGCCTGCTTCTCCCTCTGCCTCTGCCTGCCACTCTGTATGCCTGTGCTCGCTCTCTCTTCCTCTCTCTCTCTGATAAATAAATAAAAAATCTAAAAAAAATAAAATAAAATAAAAAAATAAAAAATGATTTAAAAATAATGAAATAGAGAGGAAGTAGCCATGATACTTGCAGCTCTTGTATCTATCTATAGCTTGTATTGCAGCTGGTGTCTGTAACCATCTTCTACTATCCACTCTATTCCCTTTGCCTTCAGCAAGTACTTCATCTGATCATATTTCTTTATCTGGTGGTGTGACCCAAAACTTCCTTCCTAAAGCTTCTGGGCCATTAGTAGTCCTGCCTGGGTTGGGTTGTTACAGTTTTCCACTCACCTTAGTCAGAGAACATGGTAGTACAGAGAGACACACTAAGGGATCGCCTACATTCCAGACACTCTTCTCTACCTTTTTACTCTGCCTTCCTTGCTGTGAAGCAGTAGTTCAGTTTCCCTTTAGTGATAAGGATCAATTACCCCAGCCATCATAGTAACTCCTTCAATTTTCATTTCAGAGGTATGAGGAGGTGTGTCAGTTCAGAGATGTGAGGAGCCCAAAGTGGCCAGGTGGCAATATTAGCTTCCAGTCAATGGAATCGTTGTTTGTCTCTTGGCAGAAGTATTCCTTCCTCTGGGACTAAGACCTCTAAGGTAGCAAAGCATGAAGTCATAGGAACAGGAAGCAAAAATTTTGCTAGTGCATCATTAGGGTTAATAGTGAGTGATGCCACTTCCATTTCCACCTCTTGATTCCTGGATCCATGATTCTTGTCTGTGGGAGAAACAGCATCACATATTGGACACCAATTCTGGGCATGTACAGCCTTCTGGAGGGCCTTTGCCCAGCCCTGCAAGGTATTGCTACCTAGCTGGCACTGTAACAGTCTTGAAAAGGCTGCTCCCCTGTTCTATTAAGATGGCAGCTTCAAAAAGGTGGGGAGCATGGGAACACTAGTGAATTTCATGACCACACTTCTTTTGCTGTGCAGTGAGTTCCTTGATCAGAAACAGTGCTGTGTGGACTACAGTGATGGTGAATAAGGGATGGTAAGTACCTGGATGGCAGGAGTTACTGTGTACAGGGAAGGAAAATCTGTATCCACATTGTCTACTCCACTAAGGATAAAATGTTGCCCCTTCCATGATGGAAACAGTCCAATGTAATGAATCACCTTCTAACATGAAGGTAGCTGGCTGAATACCCAAAGAATGGTGTCATACTGATGATTTGGTGTTGGTCTCTGCCACCACACACTGGGAAATTAGTGGTAGCTGTAGCCTGGTCATCCTTGGTGAGTAGAAGTCTGTGTTGCTGAGCCCAAGTGTAACTGCCACCCTCTAACCATAGCTACTTTGTTGATGAACTCTTTGGGTCATGATTGGTGGTTGGGGAAAGAGGCTGACTGACATCTACAGAATGGGTCATTTTATCCACTTTTTAAAAAATTTAAATTCAATTTATTTAACATATACTGTATTATTAGTTTCAGAGATAATTACATATAATACCCAGTGTTCATTACATCAAGTGCCCTCCTTAGTGCCCATTGCCCAATTACTCCATGCCCCACCCACCTCCTCTCCAGCAACCCTCAGTTTGTTTCCAAGAGTTAGGAGTCTCTTATGGTTTGCCTCCTTCTCAGTTTTTGTCTTATTTTATTTTTCCTTCCCTTCCCCTATGTTCATCTGTTCTGTTTCCTAAATTCCACACATGAGTGAAATCATATGGTATTTGTCTTTCTGTGACTGACTTATTTCACTTAGCTTAACACCCTCTAGTTCCATCTGCATCATTGCAAATGACAAGATTTCATTCTTTCTGATGGCTTAGTAATATTCAGTTGTACATATTTTATCTGCTTATTAAAATCCTCTTCTGAGGTAACCTTCTGGTTACCTTGGAGCATTCACATGGGACACAAATATGTTGTTTCATTCAGAGAGGTCTATCCACATAACTCTTTCCCAAATTCGTCACTAATTTTTGAATCACTTTCCTTCTAGTTATTTGAAGGTGAAGGCAGAGCCTTGCCCCCAAATCTTAAAAGCCTGTCTTGCAATTCATCTCTAGGGGCCTGTCAAAGGCTCCAAACTGCATCTTTATCTGACACTGACACCTCAAGCACCATCAGAGCTGCTGGATCATAAGGCCCAAGTTACAGAGCAACTTGCATAGTAGCCTGGACCTATTGCAGAGGCTTTTCTTCTGGGCCCCACTTAAAACTAGCAGCTTCTCAGGTCACTTCGTAAATGGACTAGAGTAACACTCGAATGAGGAATATGTTGCCTCTAAAATCCAAAGAGGCCTTCTGCCCACTTTTTGATGCGATGATCTGTTTTGTGTGTGTTGAGTTTGAGAAGTTCTTTATACATCTTAGATATCAGCCCTTTGTCTGTAGTGTCATTTGCAAATATCTTCTCCCATTCCGTGGGTTGCCTCTTTATTTTGTTGACTGAAGAGGGGAAAATTGGAAAGGGGAATGAACCATGAGAGACTGTGGACTCCAAGAAACAAACTGAGGGTTTTAGAAGGGAGGGGGTGGGTGGATGGTTGAGCCTGGTGGTGGGTATTAAGGAGGGCAAGTATTGCATGGAGCACTGGGTATTGTACATAAACAATGAGTCTTAGAACACTGCATCAAAAACTAATGATGTATTTTATGGTGACTAACATAGCACAATAAAATTTAAAAAAAATAAAATTAAAGAGGTATTGTGCCTCTTTCCTGGTTATAGGAGAGCCAGATACAACTTATTCTTCACCTTAGAAGTGATAACTTCTAAGTGATATGTCCTACATAACAAGACCCCTAAACATTCTGAAGTAAAAGTGAATTTTAGATTTATTTCTCACCCTAATGTGCAAGTGTCTTACCAATAAGCCTAGAGTAGTTGCTACTTCTCACTCACTATGTCCAATCAGCATAATGACATCAATGTAATGGACCACTCTGATATCTTGTGGAAGGGAAAAACAATCAAGATCCCTCCAAACTGGGGTGACTGGGTGGCTCAGTGGGTTAAGCCTCTGCCTTTGGCTCAGGTCATGATCTCGTTGTCCTGGAATTGAGCCCCGCATCGGGCTCTCTGCTCAGCAGGGAGCCTGCTTCCCCCTCTCTCTCTGCCTGCCTCTCTGCCTACTTGTGATCTATCTCTCTCTCTGTGTCAAATAAATAAATAAATAAATAAATAAATAAATAAATAAAATCTTAAAAAAAAAATCTCTGCAAACTAAATTATGACCTAGGGATGGAGAGTTGCTATAACCCTAAAGAGATATATGAATATGTATTATTGGCTTCACCAGCTGAAAGCAAACTGCTTCTGGTGGACTCTATGGACAGGTGTGGAAGAAAAATGCATATGCTAGATCGATAGCTACACACTAGGTACCAGGGGATATGTTAATTTGTTCAAGCAGTGAAACCCCTTCAGGTACGGCAGCTACAATTGAAGTCACTACCTGATTAAGCTTACAATAAAATAATCCACTGTCATTCTCTAAGATTCATCTGTTTCCTGAACAGCCCAAATAGGAGAGTTCAATGGGAATGTGATGGGAATCACTACACTGGCATATTTCAAATGGTGGCACTAATTTCTGCAATCCTTCTAGGGATGTGGTACTGAATGGCTTCCACTTGGCCTTTTCCACCATAATAGCCCATACTCTACAGGTCAAGGAACCAATGTAAGGAGTTTGCCAGCTGCTAAGTATGTCTCTTCCAATTATACAATTTAAAGTATGGGCATATAATTGGGCATATAACCACAGGATGACCTGAGCTAAAACTGAGACAGACCTGAGCTAAAAAGCCACTGATTACCTGACGTCCACAAGCTCTTCTACTCTGCCTGGAGGGCCACAGTGCCGTTATGAGACTTCTGGAATCAGTGTTAGTTCTGAGCCCATGCCCAGCAGTCTCTGAAAATTATGATTATTTTCTTTTTCCCAACGTACAACCCTGTTAAAAGGCACAGGTCCCTCTGGGGAAGGCTGGGAGAAAGGTTAATCATATAAATTTTCATTGCTGTATCAGGTACCTTTCCTAAAGAGTACCTCACCTCCCATTTTTTGAAGAAGTTCTTCATCTCTAAACTGATTCAACTTGGGAATTGAGAAGGACTTGATTCATTGCTTTTATGATTTGAGTTAGACTTTCTGTAGACTTGACTTAGAAATTTTTGCGTAGATACATCAAATAAGAATTTCTATTTCACTTCTAGGAACATCATGATTAACTAGCCAACACCTTAGGTGTGCATGCATGAGTCATTACTGTGATTGCTGGTTACACAAAAATAAAATTGAGTACAACGAAAGGAAGACAAAAATGAAAAAATAGGTATAAAACATAGGGGCGCCTGGGTGCCTCAGTCGGTTAAGCAGCTGCTTTTGGCTTGGGTCATGATCCCAGGGTCCTGGGATCAAGCCCTGCATTGGGCTGCCTGCTTAGTGGGGACCCTGCTTCTCCCTCTCCCTCTGCCTGCCAGTCTGCCTACTTGTGCTTTCTATCTCTGTGTCAAATAAATAAAATCTTTTAAAAAATGTATAAAACATAAATGTAAAAATGAAAATTAAAGAAGACTTAAAGAGTTGATAAAACAAAAAAGTAGCTGAAAAGGAAAAAAAATTTTATCAATAATTTTATTTATTTGAGAGAGAGCATGAACAGGGTAAAGGGCAGAGGGAGAAGCAGGCTCCCCGCGGAGCAGGGAGCCCGATGCAGGACTCCATCCCAGGACCCTGAGATCATGACCTGATCCAAAGGCAGACGCTTAACTGACTGAGCCACCCAGATGTCCCAGGGAGAAAAAAATTAAACTGAAAGACTAGAGAATCATGAGAAAAAAACCACAAATTCTATATACTATTTTCCCCTAGCACTGGAGATTTGCAGCTCTGTGTAATCAGTAAACTTGGCATTAGCTGAATGTTCTTGCTGGTGGTCTAGGGGAGGTAACAGATACCTGTTACTCCGATTCTCAGGTATCTGCACCAGCACTACCGCATCACTGTTGCCAGGCGCCTGGTAAGTAAATGCCTTCTGATTGCTTTATGTGGCTTTTGTTGCCTGAAGGCTTTCAGCATCGCTTTTAGGGATGAGAATGGCTGCTTGTTGATCTCTAGCCCCAAAGCTCAGTGTTCTTTAGCCCCTAATCTTCAGTGCACTCTCACAGAAAGGTAGTCAGTGACTCTTGTGTCCCTGGTTTCCATCCACACTCTGTTCACCCAGCCTGTGACCAGGCATTTTTATCTCAGGCATGAGACCCTGTTTCGAGTCTCCAAACTTTGCAGACTCCTGCAGCAGTCACCCATGCCATTCCTCCCAAGGAAGGAGGACTTCACTGCAGTTCTGCCTCTTGCTGGGCCCCTTTTCGGAGAGCAGTCACCCAACCAGGCTGCGGTTCATGGTTTATGGCAACACCAAGCATCTAACCCATACCTGGGCTCGCTGTTTGTAGCCGGTTTCCCTGCTACAATGCCTGGGAACTCTGCCGCACTCAGGCACCCCCAATCTTTCTGTGACCCCCGGGATTCTGAAACCATACTGTCCCACCTATGATTCTGCAGTGCTTATCACCTGAGTGCCTTTCAGGCAGGGAAATCCCTCACTGGAGTAGACCTCTAAAGGTTCCAATTTTGCTCTCTGCTGCTTATATCACTTTCTGGTACCTGGCTTATGGAGGTTCCCTCCCCCTGTGGTTTATTTTCCTATGTATGGCCTTGGATTCACTTCTCTGCACCTCCTCTCTTGTAAAAAGTGGTCCCTCTTTATTTGTGGAATTGCAACAATTCTTTTCTAAGATCTCTGGTTGCATTCACAGGTGTTCAGAATGATTTGATAGGTAGCTAGCTAAATTCCAGGGACTAAACAAAACTAGGGTCCCCTACTCCTCCACCATCTTACCTCTGTCTCCTCTCCCTCCTGATGGGCCACACCCTGCTGCTGCTGTGATGGGAGAGCCTCACTCAGTCCCTCACTTTTCAAAATTATCTTGCCTATTCTAGCTCATCTGTCCTCCCATGTATATTTTAGAATTAACTTGTCTATATTTACAAAAATGCAGCTAGGAATTATATTCGTATTGCTTAAGCTACATATCAGAGATTTTGCCATGTAGTAAGTTTATTTTGGGGGTACCTAGGTGGCTCAGTCAGTTAAGCATCTGACTTTGGCTTAGGTCTTAATCTCAGAGTCCTGGGCTCTATGCTCATCAGGGAGTCTGCTTCTCCCTCTCCCTCTCCCCTCCGACCTCGTGCTCTCTCTCTCTCTCAAATAAATAAAATCTTTAAAAAAATTCATTTTCGTTCAGTTCAAATATTTTCCAATTTCCCTCATGATTTCTCCTGTCACCCACAAGTAAAAGGTGTGTTGATTAATATCCATATATTTGGGTGAGTTTCTCCCAATATTTTTTCATTATTGTTTTCTAATTTACTGACATTTTGTTCAGAGAACTTTTCTTGTATCATTTTAAACCTCTTAAATTTCTAGAGACTTGCTTCATAGACCAACATAGTGAATTTTCCATGTGCACTTGAAAAGAATGTGTATGCTGGGGCATCTGGGTGGTTCAGTCAGTTAAGCAGCCAGTTGAGAGACTATTGATTTTGGCTCAGGACATGATCTCAGGGCCGTGAGATCAAGCCCTGCCTCAGGCTCTATGCTAGATGTGGAGCCTCCTTAAGATTCCCTCTCCCTCTCCTCCTCCCCCACCCCCTGCTTGTGTGCACATGCTCACTCTCTCTAAAAAAATAAAATAATTTTTAAAAAAGTATTCTGCTACTGTTGGGTGTAATGTTTTCTAAATGTCACATAAAGTTGTGATACTACAACTCAAGTTGGTTGATATTACAATATCAACCAACTTGAGTTGTAGTATCACAACTTTATGTGTGACAACTCACAACTCAAGGCTTCTATATCTTTACTGATTTTCTATCTACTTGTTCCATCAATTAGTGAGAGAGGAGTGTTGAAATAATCCACAAATAATGGATTTACATATTTCTCCTTTTATTTGCCAGGTTTTTTCTTTACCTTGTGTTTATTGTATTTTTATTATCACGTGCCTATGTAGTTAGGATTGTTATGTTTTCTTGACAAAGTGACCCTTTTTTTATCATTATGAAATGTCTCTATCTCTAACAGCATTTTTTTGTCTCCAGTCAACTTTCTCTGATGTCATTTTAGCAATTCTACTTTCTTACAACTAGTGCTTATGTAGCTAACATTTACTATCCTAGTATCTTAGTCTATATGACTTGCTTAAAGAATGTTTCTTGTAGACACCCCATGATTACACCTTACTTTTTAGACAGTTTAATAATCTCTACCTTTAATTGGTATATTCAGACTATATACTTTTTTATAATTATTTTTATAGCTGGATCTAATGTGACCATCTTGCTATTGGTTTTCTGTTTGTGTCATCTACCCTTCATAGCATTCTTTTTTCTGTTTCTGTGCCTTCTATGGTTGAAATTTTTTTGGCTTTATTTTGTCTTCTCTATTGGCTGACTATTAATACACTCTTTTTAAAAATGGTATAGTTGTTTCTCTGGGGTTTATAATATACATTAACTTGTTACATTCTGTTTTCAAATAGTATAGTATTTAATTTATTACTTCACATAAAACATGAGAACCCATTCTAGATATGCACACTAAAGTGAATTGGGCAATAAGAGCATAAAATCAAAGATTTGTTCTACAGATATTTCAAAAGCAAAATTGGGATAAACAAAGCAGGAATGACAAGATCTTGATGGGTGCTGAATGTGGCTGATGGGAGTTCATAATTATATTCTTTCAACTTTTTTTTTTAAAAGATTTTATTTATTGGGGCGCCTGGGTGGCTCAGTGGGTTAAAACCTCTGCTTTCGGCTCAGGTCATGATCCCAGCATCCTGGGATCGAGCCCCGCATCGGGCTCTCTGCTCAGCAGGGAGCCTGCTTCCTTCTCTCTCCCTGCCTGCCTCTCTGTCTACTCGTGATCTCTCTCTGTCAAATAAATAAATAAAATCTTTAAAAAAAAATAAAGATTTTATTTATTTATTTGAGAGAGAGAGTATGAGAAGGGGGAGGGTCAGAGGGAGAAGCAGACTCCCTGCCAAGCAGGGAGCCCAATGCGGGACTCGATCCTAGGACTCCAGGATCATGACCTGAGCTGAAGGCAGTCGCTTAACCAACTGAGCCACCCAGGCGCCCACTCTTTCAACTTTTATATGCATTTGAAATCTTCTGGAACATTTCGATGAATTTTTTAAAGGCCTAGAAATTTTTATAGGTGATTGCACAAATTTATTTTCAAATGAATACTGAAAATCAAAGGGAAAAAAAGGAAAAGAAGGTGAAGGGAAAAAGAGAAGGAAGCAGAAGAAGAGAACAGGCAGAGCCAGAGTGATTTACCTATCAGACACTATGCTTCTGTATCAGTGGTAGGAGATTTGAGTTTTATTAATTTGTCCTTTAGCTGAAAGGGAGTGTCTTAGTGTGCTGCCAGACTGTTGTAGTCCTAAAAATATCCCCCGTGTGGCAGGCCTCTAGATATTTATGAATCTTTTCTCCCGTATTCCGACATGCATTCACAATACTTGCCATTTCCTGTTCTCTAGATCTGGTTAGCATGCTTCAATCAACATGGTGGACGAGTGTGATGTTCTGAGGGGTGTCAAGATGATTAAATTATTTTCATACTGTATTTTAAAGAGAAGAGTTGACATAGCTTTGAAGTAAGATTTTGGATGTATCCAGGCATACTTCATTTTCTTTGTTTGCTTTTCTTTATTGTACTTTGCAGATAACTACCTTTTTTTTTTTTTAACCAATTGGTTTTTGGCAACCCTGCACTGAGCAAGTCTGTCAGCACCATTTTTCTAACAGCGTTTGGTGGTCACTTCATGTCTCTATGTCACATTTTTGTGATTATGGTAGTATTTTAAACTTTTTCATTATTATAGTTGTTATGATGATCTGGGATCAGTGATCTTTGATGTTACTATTGTAATTGTTTTGGGATGTCACGAGCCATGTCCATTTAAGATGGTGAACTTACTGATAATGTTTTATGTTTTTTGACTGCTCCCCTGACCAGCCACTCCCCTATCTTATTCCCTCTTCTTGGGCCTCCTTAGTCCCCAGGACACAACAAAATTGAAATTAGTCTAATTAATTTACCCTAAAGTGGCCTCTCAGTGTTCAAGTGAAAGGAAGAGTTTCATGTCTCTCATTTTAAATGAAAGGTGGAAATGGTTAGGCTTAGCAAGGGAAGCATGTTGAAAGCTGAGACAGACCAAGAGCTAGACCTATTGTGCTGAACAATCAAGTTGTGAATGCAAAGGAAATGTTCTTAAAGAAAATAACAAGTGCTACTCCGGTGAACACATGAATGAAATAAATAAAACAGCTTTATCTCACTTCTCTTCCTGAATGCTTTCTCCTGCACTATGGAGGAATATTCCAAGTCATGTTCCACATGACTTATTAGAGAATTCACAGAGGATGACCCCACAGTGGAAACTTGCTCATTAATATACTCCTTGTTGTACTTCCCAAACAAACTAACTCCACCTAAATCCTGGTCTCAGTGTCTGCTTTTTGGAGGATCCAAATTATGACAACAGGTAAGGCACTATGTGTTTGTTATAAGGATGCTAAGTTCTACCCCACTAATCTTGATATAACTGACTGATCCAGCCCTAGTGAACTCAACATAAAATAACAATGCAGCTTTTCCTTATATTAGAAATATTGCAAAAGGTATGACTTCTTGTAAAAATTTAAAAGTAAAATAAACAGTGAATTCTGGAACACTGAAAATAAATTAAAAATTAATAAAAATTTTAAAAGAACCAAAAAAATAATGTGACTCTAACAAATTAATTTTAAAATACAACACAGAATCTTAATTTACTGGTAAAACAGTAAACAGGGGCTTATTCAAAAAAATAAATTCGGATAACTGGTTAGCCAATTGAAAAAACATACGGTTGGATTCCTATTTATTCCTTATAACAAAATAAATTCCAGATTTAAACATTAAAACTGAAGCCAACATAATCACAGAAAATAAAAAGGATTCTCTCAAAGTAATCTCAAGCAAAAATATAAACCCAGTAAATAGAATATTAGATTGATAAATTTGACTATAATCAAATTTAACCTTGTTTTTGTGTTGTTGTTGTTGTTGTTACAAAAACAATTTTAAAAAGCAATAAATTGGAGCAGTTGCCTTTTCTCTCTGTAAGGACATACATGCTTAAAACATGTGAATCTTTCTCTGACTTATCTTCTAAAACCAGGTTTAATCAGATTGTTTTCTTGGTTCATCGTTCCTGTTTCTATGATTCCACTAGACAGCCTTTTTCTCTTTCTGTCCCTGGCTGACACATTGTTAGACTCTCCCCTCATCTATTCCTGGAGTGCATAGAGAGATGACCACAAAGTGACAGGAGTACACAAGAAGAACACCGAATGTTTCACAAGGAAATGCTTTTCCAAAGATAAGATGTTTGACCTCTACTGAGAGAAAAATAGGAGTTTCCCAGAACGGAGTGGGGGAAGGTGGTAAACAGCATTTTGGGAATGGGAATTGCATGTATAGATGTGCAGTCCTGACATAGTCAAGTATGTTCAAAACAGAATATAGCCAGAGGATGCAACATGTGCAAAGTATAATGGAAAATGGTATCAGAAATATTGTTTGACTCAATTTACAAAGAGTGGCATTCGAAAGTTATCTGGACCATATACGGAAGGTGTCTGATTAGACATGTGTTTTCAAGAGACAGAATTTCCAAAAACACTGAAAATAGACTGAGAAGAAGAAAAATTGGGGACCAAAACTGGGCAGTACCAAAGGGAGCATTATAAATACAAGTATTTTAAATATTCAAAGTTGAATTTTGATTAAGAACTGCTATGAATATTTAAAACATGTGCATTTATAAGCTCCCATTGGTACTGCCCAGTTTTCATCCCCAATTTGTCTGAATGGGAAGAAATCAGAGAGGGAGACAAATCGTATGAGACTCTTGATTCTGGGAAACAAACAGGGTTGAGGGAAGGGAGATTGATGTGGGGATGAGGTACTGGGTCATGGGAATTAAAGAGGGCATGATACGGTGAGTACTGGGTGTTATATTCAACTAATGAATCATTGAACATCATATAAACTAATGATGTACCCTACCTTGGCTAATTGGATTAAAGTTAATTAATAATTAATTTTAAAAGAGGGCTAAAGTATTATTTTTGCTTTTCCTGGTCAATTTAATACAATTAACCCACTCAAATTAATTATTTCATTCAAATATTTATTCTGTATTGGACATTGTTCTAGGTATTAGGATACAACAGCAAAACAGATAAAAACAACCTTGACCTCATAGAGATTACATTCTGATACTCAAAGCAAATACTTCACAAGCATACCCAAATGTCAAATCAAAGCAAAGAGGGCAGACAAGACTGGCTAGGAAGCACAGAAGGAACAGGGTCAGGAGTTTCTATTAAATAAATAATTTGTTTACACTTTAACAAAATTTCATTTCTTTCTCTTTTGGTTATTAAATAAAGCCAAGAGGTTGGGTGGGATAAACATTATTATTATTTTCCCTTTCAGATTCTGGAGCAGAATGTTAGAAACATTTGAATAATTTCTTCTCCTTTTTTACATCTCTTTTAATAGCAGTAGGCACTGTTGCTATAGGGAATCCCATCCTGCACATAGTCATCTTCTGGGCACTGATGGGATGCCCCATGACACCACTCTGGAAGATCACAATTATTGACCTGATGTCTCAGAGTTCCCCTGATGACATGAATTTGGCAGTCTGTTTGTTCTGTGCTTATCATTGGGAAAACATTTCTATGATTCCAAATCCCAATCCCAGTCAAAATCACATAAGTACCCAACTGCTGATAAATGGAACAGCAAGTTCTTAACTGACTGAGCCACCCAGGCAATCCTGGAACGGCAAGTTCTGGTCAGCAACAAGAAATACATTTTCTGCATCTTTGAGAGGTTATTTTGGGAGTAAATGAAGTCTGGATCCTCACATGCCTGTGTCCTGCCTTTTTGATGAGTCATATTTGTGCTCAAAACAAAACAAAACAAAACAACAACAACAACAAAAACACAAAGAGGACTAACTTGGAAGAAATGGAGCTTTATTTGCTGCTTAAAACAATGAACAATAGATAGAAAGGTGTTAGGAATTACCTTTGCTTAATGGCAATGTTTCTGATGTTTCTGATGCTGACAAGGGAAGGTCCCTGCATTTCTCTGTACACTGTCAGAAATGTGCTGAGTTTCAGGTATTTCCACTGCCAAGAGACTAAAACTTATGCATAGGATATTAAATTAGAGGCATTTTCCTAACCTGAGGACTGAGTCTTAGTCTCCATGGGACCACAATGTTTTCTAAGGTACATAAATACAACAGTTGACAGTAAAAACAAAACAGACAAAATAAGACTCACAACAAGTAGCAAGAAAACGTTTTTGGCAGATGCTGGACCACTGTCAACACTACCTCCGTAGCCTCTGCGCAGGCAATAGGGGGGGGACCACCCATAGCCACAGTGGCAGTGATGCTTATTATTGCAGACCCCCCTCATGTTGCAGGTCTCAGCCAGGCAGGCTTGTGACAAGAGAGACAAACTGACACACTTCCTGTGTATGCAGATCTTTCCTGGACCACACATGGTGCCATCTTTTACTTCACCCACATCGGGTGTATCCATTCCTAAGTGATAGTCAATGCTCCAGCAGGTGACACCGTTGATGTGAGTTTGCTGCAAAATAGAGTGATCTCTCAGATGGGGAATATCTCTCACATTCTCACACTGAACTCTCCCACAAAAGATATCTGAGGTATTGCATTTCAGGTATGTCGTGCCATTTATACCACAGTGGCCAAACTGGTTTCCCAGGGAGTTGATCTCTTTATAGCAACTCTCAGGTGCGCTCTTTGCTCCTTCACCAAAAATCTTCCTGCACTGGTCATCATGGTTATTACATCTCTTTTGATAGCAGTAGGCATTGTCACCACAGGGAATCCCATCCTGCACGTATCCATCTTCTGGGCACTGATGGGATGTCCCATTGCACCACTCTGGAAGGTCACATTTATTGACATGATGTCTACAGAGCTCCCCTGATGGCATGAATTTACAGTCTTTGCAACAAAGCCCAAAGGCACAAGCAGCCCCAGGCCTCAGCGTACAGTTCAACAGACAACAGGGATCTTGTTCACACTGCCTTATAGATCCACAGTCACATTCCTCTTCTCCTTCAACTATATTGTTCCCACAGTGCTTCAACATAAAAACATCTTCTGGACGTGGAATGTTGTGCAGACATGATCCTTGGTTTAAAGTGGTTTTTGTAAAAGCTATATAACTACAATTGGTGAATTTCTTTCCTGGTCCTCTGATAGCATTCATGATGCAATCACTTTCCTCACATAAACAGAATTCTTCATCATGCTGCATACCCAAAGTATGTCCTAACTCATGGGCCACAGTGAGGGCAAAAAGAGACCAGGAGTCTCTTTGGAAATTATCAACCCCACAATCAATAGGAGGACGACATATTCCTGCAATATAGGCTATACCAAGTACACTTATAAATGAATTTTGTATGAAAAAATGTGCAACATCATACTGTAGCTGGGAAAGACTGATTTGTTTCCACTGAGAGAAATCCTCCAGAACCTGTTCTATGCTTATCATTGGGAAAACATTTCCTTGATTCCAAATCTCAATCCCAATCAAAATCACATAAGTACCCAACTGCTGATAAATGGAATCCACTATGTTAACAACAAGGAATACATCCTCCTGCACCACTGAGAAATTGTTTTGAGAAAAAGTTAAGAAATTGTGATCTACCACCACAACCAGCTCCAGAAACCATGAGTGGGTCCACCATTTATCATTAGAATTTTGTTTCAAAGTTGACTTCTTAACCTCTTCAAATTTCAACTGTTGGAGTGCTATCTCCTTTGTTAAGCCACATCTCATAGGTGGGAATTTTGTCTCATTATTGTTTACCTCATAAACCAAGTGTTCAAATTTGGTAGATTGCCTGATGGGCTCAATTTCATAAGCAAGGTCATTAATCTGCAGCATTCCTCGAAAACCTCCAGAACAGGTACTGAGGGCAACCAGGGACTTAGGGACTCCTTCCACATAACCATGATAGTAGCAGTCATCAGGAACAAAAGGTTGATCCTGGAGGAGAGCATGCTGGTCCGTGTAGGTGAATACTGGGAAGTGTTTGGAAACCAAGAGCTTCTTGACCTTCATGTGGACAACATGTCTCCAGCCCCCAAACTGCAGGCTGTAGGAGAGCCAACCTGGAGTTTTTGCACTTCTGCCCCTATCAGTCACCTTCATGGGGGTCACCACTTCTGGGGACCTGAGGTATTGGGAGGGCCCAGACTGAGAGAAGCCAGAAGGGGATAGAGACATTCCAACCCAGAACAGCAGGAGAACAACTCTCATGAGCACCTCAGCCTCACCAACCACCATTATGGAGCTGCCATTACAGAGCCATCTGTCCAGAGAAAAAGCATGAGGCACTGCTGGTCTGGTTGCTCCAAATTGGTCATTGCATAGAGCTGACCTTTAAGTATGTGTGTCCTGGTGGAGTTGACCATCAGAGCTGCAGTGCTGAAAGTGAAAATAAAAGGGTGGGGATTGGTTAAGGAAAGTGGGAAAGAATCAAATGGCAAAAAAAGCAATTAATGAATTAAGGGGGAAAAAAAAGAAAATGCTTTGGATTTTCTTTCAATAAGTGGAGGTAGGAATTTAGAGGGGTACAGATAAGACAATATTGGCCATATGTTGATAATTGTGAAAGTCAGATGATAGGTACTTGGGTTTTCATTATACAATTATCTCAATCCATGTAGGGGGGTATGAAAATCTCCACAAAAAAAAGTTAAAGCAAAACTAACTAGGCTTCAGAGTAGGGGGCCTCTATATCTCAATTTGTCCAAGACCATGTTGGTTTATGCCTGTCGCCCCTACATAACTATTGACTCTTGCCCCTTTTGACTATCAAAACTGGAGAGATCAAAAACAATCACGATTATATCAGTTTGCATTGGTCTTATTATTTGCTTTAATCTTTCTTTACCACAAGTTGTTTTCTTGTCTCCTGACTGTATTTGCCTTCATAACTCTACTGGACTACAAGGTCACTGAGTGCAGAGTTTATGATTTTAACTCATTTTAGTATCCCCTATAATGCATAGTATAGTTCTTTATACAATGAAAAATGAAAAAAAATTGTGGAAAGTGCTGGAGTACTTGGATTATAGACGAATGCTACTTAAAATGTACTTTATTTAATTATTATTTTTAGAAGAGGAAAAAGATTCATAGAAAGCAGACATCTTTTAAAAGAATGGGGAGAACAACACTTATCTGTAAAAGAATATCGGACAAAAGAAAATGCCTTATGAAGAGAAGATGAGAATCCATACAGTTTAAAGGCTTGGGAAGAGGAACTCTGTCTTCTTGGGACAGAGTCCCAAGTGCCTGGAATTTTAGGATTGCCAGGGAAAATCCCTAATGTTTGCTCAGATTTACCAACAACTTTTGACAGTGGGTATTTTCTGTACCTGGCATGCACTGTGGCTAGCAACACTCACCCATTTCTATATGTATTAAACAAGTATTTGTGTGTTTCAAGCATACAGGATATTGGGCTAGATACTAGGGATCTAAAATAAAAATAGGGAGCATTAAATAAATTATCAATTTAGTTTTTGTTTGAAAAAAATTCAGAAATTTGTGGCATAAGCAAGAATGAGCTTAAGGGGGCCTATAAGTTTTAATATTTTTAAATGTTTTGTACCCTTTTGCTGAGGAGAGTATCTGTAGACTCCACCTAGTCTTAACTGAGTGACAAAAATGAGGCTAAGAAGCACTGAGTTTGTAGAAAAACAGACACGCAATCAGACCATTATAATATGATCTGAACCAGATTAATCTAAGGTTAATAAAGGTTATGATTTAGGGACTCTTAGTATATAGGCCTCCATAAGCTCCTGGGAGGTTTTAGCAACGTAATTTATGAAAGTCATCAATGTAAGAGTGTTCAAATTAGCCACTACACAGGAAAATTTGAAATGCCCTGAAATACTATAACTCCTATATAAAAGACTTGATAAAGGCTTTCTGAAATTTAATTACTTATGTAATTCTTTTATTATCGATAACAAGTTGTGAAGTTGAATTTTTTCAAACAAACAGAACAAAACCTGGATTAACTCTGTCACGTACTTTTTCCACTTCTATATCAAAACTACCATACACTACTACTGCAGGGGGAAAAAAAATCTCAAAACAATGTGAGTGAAAATCTTAAAAATGAACAATCAGAACTGGAATGGTTTGTCTTGGCTCCCCACCCTAAGAAATGGAGACCAGAAGTCAGCTGATATTTCAGACCCTCCTATGCTTTATTGCACTTTTCTTCATTCTCCCCAGCGCTGCATTTACACATCCCTAATATTCTGAGTTTCCTCACTTATGTTTAGTGTCAGCTAAAATACATTCTGATTGCCTTTCTATTTTTTCACTTTTTATTTATTTTTATTTTTTTTCTCTTAAAGGAGTGCATTTTTTAAATTATATTCAGCTAGCCGCAATATAGTTCATCATTAGTCTTTGATGTAGTGTTCAGTGACTCATTAGTTGTGTATAACACCCAGTGCTCATCACAACATGTGTCCTCCTCAATACCCATCACCAGGCTATCCCATTTTCCCCTCTTCTGAAGCCCTCAGTTTGTTTCTTGGAGTCCATAGTCTTTCATGGTTTCTCTCCCTCTCTGATGTTTCCTTCTGGTTGTCTTTCAATCACAGATTTAAATAGTTAACTAAGTAGGCTTCCTCTTTTCCTTTTTAATATACATTATTTAAGTTTATTATTTACTCTAGATTTGCTATGCTGGTAGATAGGGAGGATGTGTTGATCTGAACAATATCCTTAGCATTAACCTACCTTGAATCAATCTAATGGGCAGGCACTTTATTCCAACGTGCAAGTAGTTCACAAGGGAACAGCAAAGTTCATTGACAAATTCAACTATATGAAAACTTAAAAGGACAAAGATTTTCTGAGTTGGTTGAGATCTTAACTTAAAATTTTCTCTTTGTACCTTCCTTTATATGTTTGTTATGTATTATGGAGTGGAAATTGTTGTGGATGGGAGGATGGAGAATGAGACAAGCCAATAGAAACGGAGTTTTATAGCGAAGGCTGCTAAGCTCTATAAACCATGTTCTATGATTAATTTTTTTCTTAGACCTCATTTTTTTTTTTACTTAAGTGAGCAAATTCAATGTCTTACAACAAATACCTTCAGTGGTATGCTGGTAAATTTTTTTATTATTAACTTTTTTATTTTTTATTAACATATAATGTATTATTAACCCCAGGGGTACAGGTCTGAATCACCAGGTTTACACACCTTAGACTTCATCTCGAGAACAGACAACAATAGGAAAATTCTTCAAAGAATCTTTGAGCCATACTCACTGTTCCCATTATATTATTCCCAGGACCTCAGAGACCCAAACTCCTAAAGGAACATCACCCTCCATTAATACTGTGAAGTAATGTCATTAAAAATCCATATTCTCGGGGCGCCTGGGTGGCTCAGTGGGTAAAGCCGAGGCCTTCAGCTCAGGTCATGATCTCAGGGTCCTGGGATCGAGTACCGCATCGGGCTCTCTACTCAGCAGGGAGCCGGCTTCCCTCTCTCTCTCTCTCTCTCTGCCTGCCTCTCCATCTACTTGTGATCTCTGTCAAATAAATAAATAAAATCTTTTTAAAAATTTTTTTGAAAAAAAATCCATATCCTCTAACATTATTGGAATCCCAAAATAGAAAACAGCCCTCCTCTATATGGTTTATCAACTCTTCCTTTCCCTACAGCTATTTCAGGTTCCTAAAGACCTCTACCTGTGCATCTCCCCTCTTACCCCACCATGTTATAAGCACTGTTTTCCCATCTGTCTGTCAGTGGCTGGCTTGTTAGAGAGTCATGAAATCAATTTAATGGGTCCTGACCTGCAGCTTTTTCTTTAACGAAATTGAATAAAAACATCAGAGGACATTCCTAGAAATTCCTTAGCAACTCATACATATGATGCCAAAATTTGGAGGTGTTTTTGTATGTGTGGTCACTGGATCACAATATAAAATGGATTTCTTATTCTTCAACACAATAAAAATATATATCTGTAGTGATGACAAATCTAAAGACAAATGCTTTCTAGGATTTTCACCATTACCCACCTATCTGAACCCATAACAATTTCTACCTCTCTTCTAATCCACTCCATGTCCCAGTCCCAGCAGAATCCTTCTCCAGATTCAGTTCCATAGCACATCTCTTAACTACATGTGGACTGATTCTATTAATGTTCCCTACTTTCAACTCTATTTCATCTGTCCGTTATTGGCAGTTAGAGTAACCAACTTGTTCTAGTTTACCCGGGACTGTCCTGGTCTTAAAATGGAAAGCCCCACATCCCAGCAATTCCCTCACTCCAAGGCAAACCGAAACAATTGGTCACTTTATCTACAGCACCTTACCCCTGACCCATGCTCAAAAAGGAAGACAAAGCAAAAATTAAGAAACTTCACATTATCCAAGGTACTACTCTGGGCACCAACTTGTGCAGAGACCCAAATTTGACAGATGACTTACCAACAGAAGAAACAATTGTTTTCATGGCTTTTTCTTTCTTGATGGTTGGTTCCACACCTAGGAATGAGCAAAGATTTGTAGCTGACCTCACATAACAAAGGAAAACAAAGGGAAACCTCCTTCTTTCATCTCTGAGGTGACAAGGTTCTAGATTTAGTTGCTTGGCAACAAGGATCTTTCACTTCAGAAACAATTGGCTGTCAAAGATATTTTGCTCTGGCTCCACTATTTCTATACAACTTCAATATAATTGGAATTGGATAGCCTCCTCAGCTTCATTCTATGTCCTCCTACAGTGTAGCTTCATAATTTTGCTCATGCTACTATGTTGGCCTAGACTATGTAATTCATTTTTCACAATGGAACTAAATTATATGGTCACTTTATAGGTCAAGATCAAATTCTACATTTAGTATCAAATATTTTTTTTTTCTTCTTCTTCTTATTTTTTTATTTTATAAACATATATTTTTATCCCCAGGGGTACAGGTCTGCGAATCGCCAGGTTTACACACTTCACAGCACTCACCATAGCACATACCCTCCCCAATATCCATAACCCCACCCCCCCTCTCCCAAACCCCCTCCCCCCATCAACCCTCAGTTTGTTTTGTGAGATTAAGAGTCACTTATGGTTTCTCTCCCTCCCAATCCCATCTTGTTTCATTTATTCTTCTCCTACCCCCTCAACCCTCCATGTTGCATCTCCTCTCCCTCATATCAGGGAGATCATATGATAGTTGTCTTTCTCCAATTGACTTATTTCGCTAAGCATGATACCCTCTAGTTCCATCCACGTCATCGCAAATGGCAAGATTTCATTTCTTTTGATGGCTGCATAGTATTCCATTGTGTATATACACCACATCTTCTTTATCCATTCGTCTGTTGATGGACATCTAGGTTCTTTCCATAGTTTGGCTATTGTAGACATTGCTGCTATAAACATTTGGGTGCACGTGCCCCTTCGGATCACTACGTTTGTATCTTTAGGGTAAATACCCAGCAGTGCAATTGCTGGGTCATAGGGTAGTTCTATTTTCAACATTTTGAGGAACCTCCATGCTGTTTTCCAGAGTGGTTGAACCAGCTTGCATTCCCACCAACAGTGTAGGAGGGTTCCCCTTTCTCCGCATCCTCGCCAGCATCTGTCATTTCCTGACTTGTTAATTTTAGCCATTCTGACTGGTGTGAGGTGGTATCTCATTGTGGTTTTGATTTCTATTTCCCTGATGCCGAGTGATGTGGAGCACTTTTTCATGTGTCTGCTGGCCATCTGGATGTCTTCTTTGCAGAAATGTCTGTTCATGTCCTCTGCCCATTTCTTGATTGGATTATTTGTTCTTTGGGTGTTGAGTTTGCTAAGTTCTTTATAGATTTTGGACACTAGCCCTTTATCTGATATGTCATTTGCAAATATCTTCTCCCATTCTGTCAGTTGTCTTTTGGTTTTGTTCACTGTTTCCTTTGCTGTGCAAAAGCTTTTGATCTTGATAAAATCCCAATAGTTCATCTTTGCCCTTGCTTCCCCTGCCTTTGGCGATGTTCCTAGGAAGATGTTGCTGCGGCTGAGGTCGAAGAGGTTGCTGCCTGTGTTCTCCTCAAGGATTTTGATGGATTCCTTTCTCACATTGAGATCCTTCATCCATTTTGAGTCTATTTTCGTGTGTGGTGTAAGGAAATGATCCAATTTCATTTTTCTGCATGTGGCTGTTCAATTTTCCCAACACCATTTATTGAAGAGGCTGTCTTTTTTCCATTGGACATTCTTTCCTGCTTTGTCGAAGATGAGTTGACCATAGAGTTGAGGGTCCATTTCTGGGCTCTCTATTCTGTTCCATTGATCTATGTGTCTGTTTTTGTGCCAGTACCATGCTGTCTTGATGATGACAGCTTTGTAATAGAGCTTGAAGTCCGGAATTGTGATGCCACCGACTTTGGCTTTCTTTTTCAATATTCCTTTGGCTATTCGAGGTCTTTTCTGGTTCCATGTAAATTTTAGGATTATTTGTTCCATTTCTTTGAAAAAAATGGATGGTACTTTGATAGGAATTGCATTAAATGTGTAGATTGCTTTAGGTAGCATAGACATTTTCACAATATTTATTCTTCCAATCCAGGAGCATGGAACATTTTTCCATTTCTTTGTGTCTTCCTCAATTTCTTTCATGAGTACTTTATAGTTTTCTTTGTATAGATTCTTAGTCTCTTTGGTTAGGTTTATTCCTAGGTATCTTATAGGTTTGGGTGCAATTGTAAATGGGATGGACTCCTTCATTTCTCTTTCTTCTGTCTTGTTGTTGGTGTAGAGAAATGCAACTGATTTCTGTGCATTGATTTTATATCCTGACACTTTACTGAATTCCTGTACAAGTTCTAGCAGTTTTGGAGTGGAGTCTTTTGGGTTTGCCACATATAGTATCATATCATCTGCAAAGAGTGATAGTTTGACTTCTTCTTTGCCGATTTGGATGCCTTTAATTTCCTTTTGTTGTCTGATTGCTGAGGCTAGGACTTCTAGTACTATGTTGAATAGCAGTGGTGATAACGGACATCCCTGCCGTGTTCCTGACCTTAGCGAAAAAGCTTTCAGTTTTTCTCCATTGAGAATGATATTTGTGGTGGGTTTTTCATAGATGGCTTTGATAATATTGAGGTATGTGCCGTCTATCCCTACACTTTGAAGAGTTTTGATCAGGAAGGGATGCTGTACTTTGTCAAATGCTTTTTCAGCATCTATGGAGAGTATCATATGGTTCTTGTTCTTTCTTTTATTAATGTGTTGTATCACATTGATTGATTTGCAGATGTTGAACCAACCTTGCAGCCCTGGAATAAATCCCACTTGGTCGTGGTGAATAATCCTTTTAACGTACTGTTGAATCCTATTGGCTAGTATTTTGGCGAGAATTTTTGCATCTGTGTTCATCAAGGATATTGGTCTGTAGTTCTCTTTTTTGATGGGATCCTTGTCTGGTTTTGGGATCAAGGTGATGCTGGCCTCATAAAATGAGTTTGGAAGTTTTCCTTCCATTTCTATTTTTTGGAACAGTTTCAGGAGAATAGGAATTAGTTCTTCTTTAAATGTTTGGTAGAATTCCCCCGGGAAGCCGTCTAGCCCTGGACTTTTGTTTGTTTGGAGATTTTTGATGACTGTTTCAATCTCCTTACTGCTTATGGGTCTGTTGAGGCTTTCTATTTCTTCCTGGTTCAGTTGTGGTAGTTTATATGTCTCTAAGAATGCATCCATTTCTTCCAGATTGTCAAATTTGTTGGCGTAGAGTTGCTCATAGTATGTTCTTATAATTGTCTGTATTTCTTTGGTGTTCGTTGTGATCTCTCCTCTTTCATTCATGATTTTATTTATTTGTGTCCTCTCTCTTTTCTTTTTGATAAGTCTGGCCAGGGGTTTATCAATCTTATTAATTCTTTCAAAGAACCAGCTCCTAGTTTCGTTGATTTGTTCTATTGTTTTTTTGGTTTCTATTTCATTGATTTCTGCTCTGATCTTTATGATTTCTCTTCTCCTGCTGGGTTTAGGGTTTCTTTCTTGTTCTTTCTCCAGCTCCTTTAGGTGTAGGGTTAGGTTGTGTACCTGAGACCTTTCTTGTTTCTTGAGAAAGGCTTGTACCGCTATATATTTTCCTCTCAGGACCGCCTTTGTTGTGTCCCACAGATTTTGAACCATTGTGTTTTCATTATCATTTGTTTCCATGAATTTTTTCAATTCTTCTTTAATTTCCTGGTTGACCCATTCATTCTTTAGAAGGATGCTGTTTAGTCTCCATGTATTTGGGTTCTTTCCAAATTTCCTCTTGTGATTGAGTTCTAGCTTCAGAGCCTTGTGGTCTGAAAATATGCAGGGAATGATTCCAATCTTTTGATACTGGTTGAGACTTGATTTAGGACCAAGAATGTGATCTATTCTGGAGAATGTTCCATGTGCACTAGAGAAGAATGTGTATTCTGTTGCTTTGGGATGAAATGTTCTGAACATATCTGTGATGTCCATCTGGTCCAGTGTGTCATTTAAGGCCTTTATTTCCTTGTTGATCTTTTGCTTGGATGATCTGTCCATTTCAGTGAGGGGAGTGTTAAAATCCCCTACTATTATTGTATTCTTGTCGATGTGTTTCTTTGATTTTGTTATTAATTGGTTTATATAGTTGGCTGCTCCCACGTTAGGAGCATAGATATTTAAAATTGTTAGATCTTCTTGTTGGACAGTTCCTTTGAGTATGATATAGTGTCCTTCCTCATCTCTTATTATAGTCTTGGCTTAAAATCTAATTGATCTGATATAAGGATTGCCACTCCTGCTTTCTTCTGATGTCCATTAGCATGGTAAATTCTTTTCCACCCCCTCACTTTAAACCTGGAGGTGTCTTCGGGTTTAAGATGAGTTTCTTGTAGGCAACATATAGATGGGTTTTGTTTTTTTATCCATTCTGATACCCGGTGTCTTTTGATTGGGGCATTTAGCCCATTAACATTCAGGGTAAGTATTGAGAGATATGAATTTAGTGCCATTGTATTGCCTGTAAGGTGACTGTTATTGTATATTGTCTCTGTTTCTTTCTAATCTACTTCTTTTAGGGTCTCTCTTTGCTTAGAGGACCCCTTTCAATATTTCCTGTAGGGCTGGTTTGGTATTTGCAAATTCTTTCAGTTTTTGTTTGTCCTGGAAGCTTTTAATCTCTCCTTCTATTTTCAATGATAGCCTAGCTGGATATAGTATTCTTGGCTGCATGTTTTTCTCATTTAGTACTCTGAATATATCATGCCAGCTCTTTCTGGCCTGCCAGGTCTCTGTGGATAAGTCTGCTGCCAATCTAATATTTTTACCATTGTATGTTACAGACTTCTTTTCCCGGGCTGCTTTCAGGATCTTTTCTTTGTCACTAAGACTTGTCAATTTTACTATTAGGTGACGGGGTGTGGACCTATTCTTATTGATTTTGAGGGGGGTTCTCGAACCTCCTGGATTTTGATGCTTGTTCCCTTTGCCATATTGGGGAAATTCTCTCCAATAATTCTCTCCAACATACCTTCTGCTCCCCTCTCTGTTTCCTCTTCTTCTGGAATCCCAATTATTCTAATGTTGTTTCGTCTTATGGTGTCACTTATCTCTCGAATTCTCCCCTCGTGGTCCAGTAGCTGTTTGTCCCTCTTTTGCTCAGCTTCTTTATTCTCTGTCATTTGGTCTTCTATATCGCTAATTCTTTCTTCTGCCTCATTTATCCTAGCCGTCAGAGCCTTCATTTTCGTTTGCACCTCATTAATAGCTTTTTTGATTTCAACTTGGTTAGATTTTAGTTCTTTTATTTCTCCAGAAAGGGCTTTTATATCTCCCGAGAGGGTTGCTTTAATATCTTCCATGCCTTTTTCAAGCCCGGCTAGAACCTTGAGAATCATCATTCTGAACTCTATATCTGACATATTACCAATGTCTGTATTGATTAGGTCCCTAGCCTTTGGTACTGCTTCTTGTTCTTTTTTTTGTGGTGAATTTTTCCGCCTTGTCATTTTGTCCAGATAAGAGTATATGAAGGAGCAAGTAAAATACTAAAAGGGTGGCAACAACCCCAGGAAAATATGTTTTAGCCAAATCAGAAGAGATCCTAAATCGTGAGGGGGGAGAAAGAGGATAAAAAGGGGTTCAGAAAGAAAAAAAGAAACTATTAAAAAAAGAAAGCCGATAAAGAAAAAATATAAAAAGAGGAAAATATATATATATATATATTAGATAAACTATTTAAAAAACGTTAAAAAAGAAAACGGTAAAAGTTAAAAAAAAATTAGCAGAAGAAGAGAAAAAGAAAAAAAAATTGAAAAAGAAAAAAAAATTAAATTAACTGCAAGGCTAAAAAATCATGGGGAGAAAGCCATGAGTTCCGTGCTTTGCTTTCTTCTCCTCTGGAATTCCGCCGCTCTCCTTGGTAGGTGAACTTGGTCCTGGCTGGGTTTCCCGTTGATCTTCTGGGGGAGGGGCCTGTTGTAGTGATTCTCAAGCGTCTTTGCCCCAGGCGGAGTTGCACCGCCCTTATCCGGGCCGTGCTGAGTAATCCGCTCGGGTTTGCTGGGTTTGCTTTCGGGAGCTTTTGTTCCCTGAGCGCTTTCCGTAGAGTTCTGGAAGACGGGAATGAAGATGGCGGCCTCCCGGTCTCCGGCCCGGAGGAGCCGAGAGCCCGGGGCCCCACTCCTCAGTGCGCCCTCAGAGAACAACGCCCAATGACTCCCGTCACCCTGGCCTCCGGCCGTGCTCCGAGCCGACCGAGCCTGCGACCGGTTCAAGGCAACCCCGAGCTGAGAGTCACTCCTCGGCTCTGTCTCTGTAGCCGGCTTCCCTGTTCTAATACCGGTAAGCTCTGCGACACTCAGACACCCCCGATCCTTCTGCGACCCTGCGGGACCTGAGGCCGCGCTGACCCCGCCTGGGCTTCACCCCGGTTAAGCCTCTGGAGCGATGTCCCTCAGCGGAACAGACTTTTAAAATCCCGATTTTGTGCTCCGTTGCTCCGCGCTCGCCGGGAGCCGGCCCCTCCCCCCGCGGTCTATCTTCCCGTCACTTTGGATTCACTTCTCCGCCAGTCCTACCTTTCAGATAGTGGTTGATTGTCTGTTTCTAGAATTGCTGTTCTTCTTCTCTTCGATCTCCCGTTGGATTTCTAGGTGTTTGCACTCTTTAGATCAGCTATTTAGCTGATCTCCTGCTACCCGAAGTAGTCTCAGCTGCTACTTCTCTGCCATCTTGACTCCTCCTGTATCAAATATTTTCTAAATAATCTAGACAACATTGATATACTAGAATTCCCTTTATAATTGCCATATTCAATAATTTTTATTATAGTTTATAATCTTAAGTCTTAAAAATTGTATCTCCTATTATGTTTTTGAGAAAAATATGCTCAAAATCGTTTGCTAGAGAATTTATAACACAATATTTGGCAAAATATATAATCTATAAGATGATTTCAATTATAAATATTACATAGAATAAAAATATTACGCTAACTCTTGAGTAGATTCTATTTTAAATGGATTCTTGGCCAATGAATCTTGCTACTTGCTAATTTAACTAGTAGATTCAGAGCTCTATAATTATCAAGTAGAAGCATTTTTAATGACAGTCCTTTTCTATTTCCTCTCAGAAAAATTTCTTCTATTCATGCTGGATTTCTCAGAGATCTGCAGGAGTGCTGACAATACTGACTCCATCTTTGGCCCTTATCTTGTTCATGTCCCTGCAATGACCGCCCTTGTTCCAGGTCTTGTGTAGGTTAATGTATGCCCTGACCAGAAAATGAGAAGCCTTCTGATCTTTCTTCTGGTGCACAGCTGGTGCCCTTTTCTCTATAAAATCTGTGGGTTAAGGTCCTGACTTTGCGGAGAGCGGCTGCACAATGTCAGGATCATCCACCGTTTTCACTTTTGTTTTTGTTTTAATTCTTTATTAAAAATTAAATTTTGAGGGGGGTGGGGTTATGGACATTGGGGAGGGTATGTGCTATGGTGAGTGCTGTGAAGTGTGTAAACCTGGCGATTCACAGACCTGTACCCCTGGGGATAAAAATATATGTTTATAAGAAATAAAATTTAAAAAAAAATTAAAAATAAATAAATAAAAATAAAACAAAACAAAACAAAAATTAAATTTGGTTAACATATAGTGTATTATTAGTTTCAGGAGTAGAATTTAGTGATCCATCATTTGCATATAACACCAAGTGCTCATTATATCAAGTGCCCTTCTTAATGCTTGTCACCCAGTTACCCCATTGCCCTACCCATCTCCCCTCCAGCAAGCCTCAGTTTTTTCCCTAGAGGATTTTTTTTTTTACTATCCTTCCTCCATTTTCCAACACCTGCATACATTAACATACATTAACATACATGTTGCATGGAGCACTGGGTGTGGTGCAAAAACAATGAATTCTGGAACACTGAAAAGAAATTTAAAAATTAATAAAAATTTTTTTAAAAAGAAAAATTGAAATCTTATATTCCTATAACTATGAAAGAAACATCCATAATTTCAAATTCTCCCTCAAAGGAAACTCTGGATTAAGGCAACTATTCTGAATAAATAAATGAGTAAGTAATACCAAAAAAAATGTAAGGGGGACCAAATTCCTAAATTAAGACTCACAAAGTGGCTGTAAGGCTAAAAAACAAGGACATCTATATACTGCCTTTAATAGGCTCACTTCAGAAGTAAGACATTCACAGACTGAAAGTGTAGGGATGGAAAAATATATTCCATTAAAATGGAAAAGAAAAGAAAGCTGCTATAGCTATACTCAAAAGAAATACACTTTAAAGTAAAGACCGTAATAAAAGACAAAGAGGGGTACCAAATAAAGATAAAATGGTCAATCCAGCAAGAGAATATAATGTTTATAAATATATATATACACCAAATATAAGAGTGCCAAAATATATAAAGAAAATATTAACAGACCTAAACAGAGAAATTGACAGTAATGCAATAATAGTGGAGAATTTTATCACTCCAATGATATTAGTGGGGAGATCATCCAGACACAAAATCAGTATAGAAACACTGACCTTCAATGATGCATTAGGCCAGCCATATATAGAAATTACATCCAAAAGTAACAGGATACACATTCTTCTCCAGTGCACTGGAACATTTTTCATGATAGAATACATGTTAAGCCAAAAAACAAATCTCAATAAATTCAAGAGGATTGCAATCATATAAAGCATTTTTTTTTCTGGCAACAATGGTATTAAACAAGAAATTGATTTTAAAAAGAAAACAAGACAAATTATAAATATGTGGAGATTAAATAACACATTACTAAGAAAGGGCTGGCTTATAGAAGAAAGCAAAGGAGAAATAAAAAAAAATAAAGGCAAAAGAAAACAGAAATATAGCATCCCAAAATCTATGGGATGCAGCAAAAGTGCTTCTAAGAGGAAAGTTCACAGCAATATAGGCCTACTTAAAGAAGCATTGGGGAAAGGACTTTAGTCCAGCCCCCAGACAGGATTTAGGAGTTGTGGGTGTGTGTGCATGAACCGGGGGAGGCTCCTGGTTTTAAAAGCACAAATAACAGAGATGAGCCAACCCTGGGGTCAACTTTTGGGAGTGTTGCTGTGAGGCCTGAAACTGGGGAAGTTGTGGATTTTAGCAGTATAGACAGAAACGGAGACTGTGTTTCCTGGAAAGCTCAGTGAAGAGCAGACTTTGATTTCTCTGTTTTGAGACAGAGGTTTGGATGTGGTCACTTCTGCTCTGACTCTCAGAAGGGATGCAGAGAGCCACCGGGGAAAGCCATAAGAGAACAAAAGACCAAAAAACTGGTTTTCACTGAGCCCAAATCCATGCTCTTGAGAGGAGACAGGGCAAATCTGCCCAAGCAGAGTTGCCTGAGTAACAGCACAGCAGGCTCCTCCCCAGAAGACAGGGCTGGAAAACAAGAGGACAACAACCCTAGAGTCCCTATAAAAACAGGTGCATCTTGCTTGGGTCATGGTTAATACTTTGGACTCTGTACATTCACTTAACCCTCTTCCCCCCCCAACAGAATGACTAAGTGGAGGAAACCCTAACAAAGAAAAAAATCAGAGACTGTGGCCTCTGCCACAGACTTAATGGATATGGATATAAGCAAGGTATCAGAAAGACTTCAGAGTAACAATTACAAAGCTGAGATCTAGGCTTGAGAAAAATGTTAGCAACAATATAGAATCTCCAAGGGCAGAAATGAGATCTAATCAGGCCAAATGTAAAAAATGCTATGAATGAAATGCAGTCTAAACTGGATACTCTGACTTCCAGAGTTAACAAGGCAGAAGAACAAATTGTGAGCTAGAAGATAAGATGATAGAAAAGAAGGAAACCAAGGAGGCCTGGGAAAAACAGATTAAAGCCTAAGAGATCAGACTGAGAGAGATTAATGGTGACATGAAATGTTCCAATGTGAAATATGGGGATCCCTGAGGGCGTGGAGAGAGAGAGAGGTCTAGAATATATATTTGAGCAAATCGTGGCTGAGAACTTCCTTAATCTGGAGAAGGAAACAAGCATTCGTGTTCAAGAGACAGAGAGGACCCCTCCCAAGATCAAAGAGCACAGATCAATGCTTTGACATATAGTAGTAAAACTAGCAAATCTTTTTTTAAAAGATTTTATTTATTTATTTGACAGAGATCACAAGTAGGCAGAGAGGCAGGCAGAGAGAGAGGAAAGCAGGCTCCCCACTGAGCAGAGAGCCCAATGCGGGGCTTGATCCCAGGACCCTGGGATCATGACCTGAACTGAAGGCAGAGGCTTAACCCACTGAGCCACCCAGGTGCCCCAAAACTAGCAAATCTTAAGTCCAAGGAAAAAAACCTGAAAGCAGCTAGGGGGAAGAGATTTCTTATGTTTACAGAGGGAGAAACATCAGAATAACGTCTGACCTGTCCACAGAGACCTGGCAAGCCAGAAAGGGATGACAAGACATATTCAAGATACTAAATGAGAAGAACATGCAGCCAAGGATACTTTATCCAGCAAGACTGTCATTCAGAATGAATGGAGAAACAAGGAGCTCCCAAGACTGGCAGAAACTGAAAGAACATGTGACCACCAAGCTGGCCCTGCAAGAAATATTAAGGAGGCGGGGGGGGGGGGTGGTTCTATAAAAGGAGAAAGACCCCAAGAATGATATAGAACAGAAATTTACAGACAATCTATAGAAACAAGGATTTCACAGGCAAAATGATGGCAATAATATCACATCTTTCAATAATCGCTCTCAACATGAATGGCCTAAATGCTCCCATGAAATGGCACAGGGTTGCAGATTGGATAAAAAGTCATAAATACATGACCTATCCATATGCTGTCTACAAGAGACTCATTTTGAACTTATACATCCAGACTGAAAGTCAAGGGATGGAGAACCATTCACCACACTATTGGACTACAAAAGAAAGCTGGGGTAGCAATTCTCATATCAGACAATTTAGATTTTAAGCTAAAGACTGTAGTAAGAGACACAGACAAACGCTATATTATTCTTAAAGGATCTGTTCAACAAGAAGATCTAACAATTATAAATATCTATGCCCTCAACATGGGAGCAGCCAAGTACATAAGCCAGCTGTTAACCAAAATAAAGAAACTTTTTGATAATAATACTTTGATGGTAGGAGACCTCAACACTCCACTCTCAGCAATGGACAGATCATAGAAGCATAAGATCAAAGAAACAAGAGCTTTGGATGACACACTGGACCAGATGGACATCATAGATAAATACAGAACATTCGACCCTAAAACAGCAGAATACTCACTCTTCCTGTGTGCACATGGAACTTTCTCCTGAATAGACCACATATTGAGTCACAAATCAGGTTTCAACTGATATCCAAAGATTGAGATTATTCCCTGCAAATTTTCAGACCACGATGCTTTGAAACTGGAACTCAATCACAAGGAGAAATTTGGGAGGAACTCAAACACTTGGAGGGTAAAGAGAATCCTGCTAAAGAATGATTGGGTCAACAAGGAAATTAAGAACTTAAAACAATTCACTGGAACCAATGAGAATGAAAACACATCAGTCCAAAACCTATGGGATATTGCAGATGTGGTCCAAAGGGGGAAATACATAGCCATCCAAGCCCCTGTCACTGAAAAAGTAGAAAAATCCTGAATACACAAGCTAAACTTACATCTAAAGGGACTGGAGAAAGAAAAACAAATAAAACCTAAACCAAGAAGGAGAAGAGAAATAATAAGGATTAGAGCAGAGAACAGTGAATTAGGAGCTGGAAAAACAGTAGAACAGATCAACAAAACTAGAAGCTGGTTCTTTGAAAGAATTAATAAGATCGATAAACCACTGGCCAGACTTATCCTAAAGAAAAGAGAAAAGACCCAAATTAATAAAATTATAACTGAAAGGGGGAGAGATCATGACTAATACCAAGGATATAGAAATAATTATTAGAAAGTATTACCCACAACTATATACCAATAAATTCAGCAAACTGGAAGAAACAGATGCCTTCCTGGAAACCTATAAACTACCAAGACTGAAACAGGAAGAAATTGACAATCTGAATAAACCAAAAACCTATAACAAAATTAGAGCAATAATGAAAAACATCCCAAAAAACAGGAGTGAAGGACCTGATGGATTCCCAGGGGAATTCTGCCAAACATTTAAAGAAGAAATAATACCTATTCTGCTGAAGATGTTTTAAAAACAAAAACAAAACAAACAAAAAAAAAAAAGAAGGAAAACTTCCAAACTCATTTCATGAGGTCAGCATTACCTTGATCCCAAAACCAGACAAAGACCCATCAAAAAGGAGAATTATAGACCAATGTCCCTGAGGAATATGGATGCCAAAATTCTCAACAAGATCCTAGCCAGGGTGCTTGGGTGACTCAGTGGGTTAACCCTCTGCTTTCAGTTCAGGTCATGATCTCAGGGTCCTGGATCTCAGGATCAAGCCCCACATCAGGCTCTCTGCTTAGCAGGGAGCCTCCTGCCCGCCTCTCTCTGTATACTTGTGATCTCTCTGTCAAATAAATAAATAAATAAAATATTTTTAAAAAAAAGATCCTAGCCAATAGGATCCAAAAGCACATTAAAAGGATTATCCATCACGACCAGATGGGATTTATTCCTGGAAAGCAAGCATGGTTCAACATTTGCAAATTAATCAGCGCGATAGAGCAAATCAATAAAAGAAGAGAGAAGAACCACATACATGGTCCTCTCAATTGATGCAGAAAAAGCATTTGACAAAATACAGCATCCTGTCCTGATTAAAACTCTCCAGAGTATAGGGATAGAGAGAACATTCCTCAATTTCATAAAAACCATCTATGAAGAGCCCACAGTGAATATCATTCTCAATGGGGAAAAGTTGAGAACTTTTCCTTTAAGATAAGGAACATGACAAAGATGCCCACTCTCACCACTATTATTCAACATGATACTAGAAGTCCTAGCTTCAATGATCAGACAACAAAAAGAAATAAAAGTTATTCAAATTGGCAAGGGAGAAGTCAAACTCTCTCTCTTCACAGATGATATGATACTTTATGTGGAAAACCCAAAAGACTCCACCCCCAAATTACTAGAACTCATAAAGCAAAGTGATGTGGTAGGGTACAAAATCAATGCACAGAAATCAGTTTCTTTTCTATACACTAACAATGTAACTGTAAAACAAGAAATTAGGGAATTGAATCCATTTACAATAGCACCCAAAACCATAAGATACGTAGGAATAAATCTAACTGAAAGGGTAGAGTATCTATACCTAGAAACTGCAGAACATTTTATGAAAGAAATTGAGGAAGACACAAAGAGATGGAAAAGCATTCCATGCTCATGGATTGGAAGAATAAACATTGTTAAAATGTCTGTCCTGCCCACACCAATCTATACTTTCAATGCCATCCCTATAAAAATACCTTCGACATTTTTCACAGAGCTGGAACAAACAATCCTAAAATTTGTATGGAACCAGAAAAGACCTTGCATCACCAAGGGAATGTTGGAAAACAAGAACAAAGCTGTAGCCATCACATTGCCTGATTTCAAGCTATGTTTCAAAGCTGTGATCATCAGGACAACATGGTACTGGCACAAAAACAGACACATAGGTCAAAGGAACGGAATAGAGACTCCAGAAATGGATCCTCAACTCTACAACCAACTAATCTTTGATAAATCAGGAAAACAATATCCAACAGAAAAAAGACAGTCTCTTCAATAAATGGTGTTGGGAAAATTGGACAGCCACATGCAGAAGAATGAACCTGGACCATTCTCTTATACCATACACAAGGGTGAAGTCCAAATGGATGAAAGACCTCAATGTGAGACAGGAATTCATCAAAATCCCAGAGAGAAATATGGGCAGTAACCTCTTCAACATCGGCCACAACAATTTCTTTCAAGACACATCTCCAAAGGCAAGGGAAACAAAAGCAAAAATGAACTTTTGGGACTTCCTCAAGATAAAAACCTCCTGCACAGCAAAGGAAACAGCCCACAAAACTAAGAGGCAACCCACAGAATGGAAGAAGATGTTTGCAAATGACATTACAAATAAAAGGCTGGTATCTAAGATCTATAAAGAACTTCTCAAACTCAACACTCAAAAAACAATCCAGTCAGACAATGGGCAGAAGACATGAATAGGTACTTCTCCAAAGAGGACATACAAATGGCTAACAGACACATGAAAAAATGTTCAACATCACTAGCCATCAGGGAAATTCAAGTCAAAACCACAATGAGATACCACCTTACACCAGTTAGAATGGCAAAAATTAACAAGGCAGGAAACAATAAATGTTGGCAAGACTGTGGAGAAAGGGGAGCCCTCTTGCATTGTTAGTGGGAATGCAAGTTGGTACAGCCACTTTGGAAAACAGTATGGAGGTTCCTCAAGATGTTAGAAGTAGAGCTACCATATGACCCAGCAATTGCACTACTGGATATTTACCCCAAATATATGGGCACATGTACCCCAATGATCATAGCACCAATGTCCACAATAGCCAAACTGTGGAAGGAGCTGAGGTGCCCTTCAACAGATGCATGGATAAAGAAGATGGGGTGATATATACAATGGAATATTAATTAGCCATCAGAATGGATGAATGCCCACCAGTTATATCAACAGGGATGGAACTGGAGGGGTTATGCTAAGAACATAAGGAATAGTGCAGAAGACCATGGAGGAAGGGAGGGAAAACTGAAGGGGGGGGGGAATCAGAGAGGGAGACAAACCAGGAGAGACTCTCAACTCTAGGAAACAAACTTAGGGTTTCAGAAGGGAGGGAGTGACTGGATGGGGTAGCCAGGTGATGGGTATTAAGGAGGGCATATGTTGTGATGAGCACTATGTGTTATATGCAACTGTTAAATCATTGAACACTACATAAAAAACTAATATGTTGGCTAACTGAATATAATAGGAAATAAATTTTTTAAAAAGAATAGAATACCTAGGAATAATCTAACCAGGGAAATGAAAGGTCTGTATTCTTAATAGTATAAAACACTTATGAAAAAAATTGATGACACCAATAATTGGAAAGATATTTTATTCTGTGCCCATGGGTTGGAAGAATCAATATTAAAAAGTCCATACTACCCAAAGCAATCTACAGTTTCAATGCAATCCCTATCAAAATTTTAATGACATTTTTCACATAACTTGAAAAAATAATATCTAATTTCTATGGAATCACAAAAGACCCCAAATAGACAAAATGATCTTGAGAGAGACAAAGCCAGAGGTATCATATCCCCTGATTTCAAACTATATTACAAGTTTATAGTAATAAAATAGTGTGGTAATGGCATGAAAATAGACACATAGATCTAAAGATCAGAATAGAGCCCAGAAGTAAACCAATGCATATGTGATGAATTCAAAAATGACAAGGAGGCAAGAATGTACAATAGAGAAAGAACAATGTCTTCAGTACATGGTGTTGAGAAAACTGGATAGCTGCATTCAAAACCATGAAATTGGACCACTATCTTACACTGTATGTAAAAATCAACTCAAAATAGGGGTGCCAGTGTGGCTCCATTAGTTAATTGTCTCACTCTTGAATTCAGCTCTGGTCATGATCCTCAGGGTCATGACCAAGAGATCAAGCACTGTGTCAGGCTCCCCGCTCAGTGGGGAGTCTGCTTGATATTCTCTTCCTCTCCTTTGCCCCGCCCCTGCCTCACATGTGTGTGCTCTCTCTTTAAATAAATTAATAAATGAATAAAATCTTGAAAGAAAAACATTTCTTCTCTCCTTCCACCTCTCCCCTCTCCCATTCATATTCTCTCTCTCTCAAAAAAAAAAAAAAATCAGGGGCACCTGGGTGTCTCAGTTTGTTGAGCACCTGCTTTAAGCTCAGGTCATGATCCCAGGGTTCTGGGATTGAGACTTGTTTTGGGCTCCTTCCTCAGCAGGAAGCCTGCTTCTCCCTCTCCCTCTGCCTGGCACCCCACCTGCTTTCACTCCCTATCTCTGTCAAATAAATAAATAAATCTTTAAAACAATCAACTCAAAATAGATTAAAGACTTGAATTTAATACTTGAAATCATAAAATGCTAGGAAAAAACATAGGTGGTAAGCTTCTTGACATTGGTCTTAGCAAATTTTTTTCTGTGACTCCAAAGGCAAGGGAAACAAAAGCAAAATTAAACTTATAGGAATATTTCCAATTAAACAGCTTCTGTACAGGAAAGAAGACCATCAAAAAATGAAACAACAAACTACAGAATGGAAGAAGATATTTGCATATCATATATTCAATAAGGAGTTAAAATCCAAAATATATACAGAACTCATACAATCTATTAATGAACAAAATAAACAATCATTAAAAATAGGCAAAGGATGTGAATAGACTTTTTTTTTTTAAGAAGACATTCAGATGGCCTATGGGCACTGGAAAAATGCTCAATATCACTAAACATCAGGAAAATGCAAATCAAAACCACAGTGGGATAACACCTTACACCTGTCATACTGGTTATTATGAAAAAGACAGCAAATAACAGGTTTTGACAAGTATGTGCAGAAAATGGAACTCTTGCTCACTGTAGGTGGGTATATAAATTGATACTGTCATTATGGGAAACAGTGTGGAGGATCCTTAAAAAATAAAAATATGGGGGTGCCTAGGTGACTCACTTAGAGTAACTGACTCTTGGTATGGGCTCAGATCATGTTCTGAGGGTCATGAGATCAAGCCACACATCAGGTTCTACAGTCAGCATGGAGTCTACTGGAGATTCCCTCCCTCTCCCTCCACCCACTTGAGCACTCTCTCTCTCAAATGAATAAATAAATAAATAAAATCTTTTTAAAGACTTAAAAATAGAGCTATCATATGATCAGCAATTCCTCTTCTTGGTGCTCATCCAAAGCAAACAAAATCACACTTTAAAAGATATGTGCACCCTTATGTTTGTTGCCGCATTATTTACAATAGCCAAGATATGAAAAAAACCTTAAAGTCCATCCATGGGTGAATAGATAAGGAAGATGTGACATGTATATAAAGTGGAATGCTATTCAGCCATTAAAAAAAAAATGAAATTTTGCAACAGCATGGATAGACATGAGGCTAAGCGAAATAAGTCAGACAGAGATAAATTTTGCATGATTACATGATTACTTACATGTGGAATCTCAAAAACAAACAAACAAACAAACAAAAGAAAACAAAACCCAGACTCCTAGATACAGAGAATAGATTAGTTGTTGCAAAAGGGCAGGGTTTTCGGGGCAAGGCAAAATGAGTGAAGAGGATTAAGAAGTACAAACATCCATTATAAAGTAAATCATGGAGATGTAATATAGAGAACGAGGAATATAGTCAATAATATTGAATTAATTTTGAAAAGTGACAGATGGTAACTAGGCTTATTGTGGTGACAATTATGCAATGTCTATAATTGTCAAGTCACTGTGTTGTACACCTGAAACTAATGTAATATTGTATGTCCATTATTCCACAATAGAAAATGTAATTTTTTGAGGTATACTTAGCATACAATAAAATAAGTAGATTTTAAGGTGGACCTTGATGAGTTTTGATTTGTTTGATTTGTAAATACATTTTAGCTTCTTTTGGCCAGTATAACAAAATAGTAATGACTAGATGGCTCCTTGTTCACAGTTGTGAAGAGAGGAAATCCAAAATGAAGTCACCAGCAGATTCATTGTCCTGTGAGGGCGCTTCTTGCTTCATAGATGGTTCCTCTTGCTGTAAAGCCATGCGCAGAAGAGGTGAGAGATCTTTCTGGGGCCTCTTTTTTATAAAGACCCTAATCCCATTCCTGAGGATTCCACCCTCATGACCTAATCAACTTCCACAGGCCCCACCTCCTACCACCATCATGCTGGGGTTTAGGATTTCAACCCATGAATTTTGCAGGGACACAAACATTCAATCCACAGCACATCCCCATCAAGATACACAAGTTTCCTGTCACTCAGGAAAGTTCCCTCCATTCCTCCATTGCCACAGCAGGAAACTACTGATTTAAATTCTAGTCTCAGGTGCGCCTGGGTGGCTCAGTCTATTAAGCATCTGCCTTTGGCTCGGGTCATGATCTCAGGGTCATGGGATGAAGTCCCAAGTCCAAACCTTCTTCCTCTCCCTCTGCCCCTCCTCCCCACTCCTGTTCTCTCCAGCATGCTCTGCTCTCTCTGTCTTTCAAAAAATAAATTTAAAAATCTTATAAAAAAATTCTAGTCTCGGGCGCCTGGGTGGCTCAGTGGGTTAAGCTGCTGCCTTCGGCTCAGGTCATGATCTCAGGGTCCTGGGATCGAGTCCCGCATCGGGCTCTCTGCTCAGCGGAGAGCCTGCTTCCTCCTCTCTCTCTCTCTCTCTCTCTGCCTGCCTCTCTGCCTACTTGTGATCTCTCTCTGTGAAATAAATAAATAAAATCTTAAAAAAAAAAATTCTAGTCTCATAAATTAAGCCTACTCTAGACTATTCCAGAATTGATTCAAATTAAATCCTATATTAAGTTCCTTTGGTCTGATTCCTTCTGTCATCATCATACTGTAAGAGAAATCCATGTTCTTACATGGATCAGAATTTAGTTCTGATTTAAGAGGGATTATTCCAATAGACGAATATGCCAGTTTGTTTATTCATTCATCTTTTAAGTGCTGGTTGTTTTTTCCCAGTTTGTGGAATAAGTTCATAATCCAGCTGATGTGGACATTCATATTCTAGTCTTTGTGGGTAATTTCCTAGGGCCAGGATCACTGGGACGTAGGGTAGATATAAGTTTGACTTTATAAGAAATGGTTGTTACAGACTCTAATTATTCTACACGTGAACTCTATTTATTCTTTCTTTATACCAATCATCCCAAGTGCACTCATTTGTTGTAAAGTATGAGACCTAATTCTCCTCAGAATTATTTGGAGAAACTTCCAATCTCCTCTCCATCCCCTGTTTTAATTACTTGTTGATCCCTTATGCCATTTAGGTTTGAGAAAGAAAAGTCCTTCCCTCACTGAAAATGCTACCAAATGCACTTACTCTTCCCCTGCGACTTCTCCAAGAGACCATGGGACCTTTCAGCCCATGGGAACTACTGTTCCCAATTCCTCCTATTTTTTTCTCTTCTCTAAGTCCCCTGGGCTAGGATGGCCAGCTCACTGAGCACAGCCTCCCCTGATGAGCACACCATTATTACATAATAGCTCCCCACCCCCTCCCTGGGGAGCCCGTGCCCACAGTCCCTCTCTGCTCTCCTCCAGACTCCGCTGCTAGAAAAGTTGCTGTATGGGTGATCGTCTTGCCTACCTCCCACCCGACTGAATCTTCTGTGGTCACAGGCTCCTTCAACCATGGGGCCTGCCTGGGCCCGGGCCCACTCAACAGGTGACCTCTGGCTGCCTTTCCTCTGGCTACTCCTGTCCGCAGTCTGCTGCTCTCATGCCCTCCCAGGATGGCGCTTCACTTTCTCTGAAGTTGTGATCCCCAGGAAGGTGTCCCACAGGGTGGGTGGAACTGAGAGACAAGGCCAACTCTCCTACAAGATTCACTTCAGGGGTCAAAGACATGTGGTTCACATGAAAATCAAGAAGAACTTGCTGCCCAGGCAGTTTCCTGTTATCACCGATAACGATCAGGGCGCCATGCAGGAGGACTACCCCTTTGTCCCCCGAGACTGCTACTACTACTGCTACCTGGAAGGGGTTCCTGGCTCCATGGGCACACTGGACACCTGCTACGGGGGTCTGCATGGCATGCTGCAGGTGGATGACTTCACTTATGAAATAAAACCGCTGGAAACTTCTTCTAAATTTGAGCATGTGGTTTCTCTGCTCGTGTCACAAAGAAGTTTATCAGGGCTTGAAAGGTGTAAGATTGAAGAGCACGATACAGATCCAGAATATGAAGAGACAATTCTTGCTGGAACTCCTAGAGCCGCCCCCGTGTACTTGTGGTGGCCACATAAGAAATACTTTAAAATCCACTACACAACTTCTAAGTCATTAATTGAATTGGACACTAATCTCACACATGTAATAGAGAGTGTAGTGATTTTGAACAACATATTACATACCATCTACAAACCAACTCTCCTAGATGTCTACATACGTGTTTTGTGCATATGGGATAAAAGGGATAAGGTAGATTTATATGAAGAGCAAGAGATTCAAAATATCATGACTGATTTTGGTTTGTGGAAATACTGGGGTTGGTATAATGATATTCCTCATGATACTTCAATGCTTCTTACAGGGGATAGAATTGGTGGGGCCTCATACTATGGCCAACCCAATGGAGTGTGCAACCCTAAGTGGGGCGTGGCATATGTATATATGACAAGATACCATGTATTTCTGGCTGCGGCTGTTGCAGCACATACCCTAGGTCATAATTTGGGCGTTGATCATGATACACCAGGTTGTCAATGCTTTCGAAGAAAGCACTGCGTCATGGCTCCTGAGCCTGATTTATTGGATATGATGAGCAACTGTACTTATGAAAAAATACATCACAAGGTCACTATATGGGATCCTTGTTTGATCAGACCAAATGTGCAGTACACCAATTTTCCTTACATAGCTGCTCGTTGTGGTGATCTGTTCGTAGATCAGGAGGAAGAATGTGACTGTGGCTCCTTAAAACAGTGTTCAACTAATAAGTGTTGCAAGAGCGATTGTGTCCTCACCCCTGGCAGTGATTGCAATGGAGGAACCTGCTGTGTCGACTGCAAATATGCTCTACCTGGATTGCTTTGCAGAGATAGGCTTGGTATTTGTGATCTCCCAGAATACTGTGATGGGAGGTCCAATAATTGTCCTAATGACTTTTACACCCAAGATGGAACTCCATGTTCACCATTGGCTGTCTGTGTGAGAGGAAACTGCAGTGATCGTGACATGCAATGCCAGTCCCTCTTTGGCCACCAAATAAAAGATGGTGCACCAGCATGCTATCAAAAATTGAATGTCTTAGGTGACCGATTTGGGAACTGTGGGGTGAAGGTGATACGAGGAGGAGGAAAACCTGTGAAGTGTGAAGAACGTAATGTTTTTTGTGGACTACTGCACTGTCGTGATGTCAAAGAAATTCCTGGTGGAGGTGAGCACACTGTATTTCGTCACATAATAGTACGTGATGTTAAGGAAGAGTTATGCTTTGGATACGATGCACACCATGGGATGAATCTGCCTGAAATGGGGCTTGTCATGGATGGGGCAACATGTGGCCCAGGAAGGTACTGTTTTCAACAGAACTGCACTTTTATTCAAGACTTGGGGTTTGACTGTGATGTCAAGACATGCAATTTCCGAGGGGTGTGTAACAACATGAAACATTGTCACTGTATGAGAGGTTGGAAACCCCCAACTTGTGAAGAGAGGGGAGTAGGTGGTAGTATAGACAGCGGCCCTCCACCTGACAGAGAATTTAGTCTTCGGGCCAATATCGTTTTTAATGTAAACCAGGCATTTCTTCTACTGATAATTCGCTTAATTATTTTGCTGATTTCAGGCATCATTGGTGCCTTTCATCATTTAGAAGAGATGACGTAAGAAGAGGATAAGAAGCAGAATTGCCTACACACAAGTAAATAGTGACCAGAATGCACCAGAAAAAAATAATGGCAGGGACTAAGAGAAATGACGAGAATCACTCTGATGATTACAAAATCCTATAGCTACTCTGAGGTTGTCATCTTAAAATAAAATGACTTGCCAACTTAACATGAGGTCTACACAGTTAAATTTAGTACCATCTCCTGTCTGGTCCTAGTCTTCTGATTGCTTTAAGACAGTAGAGACTCTTAAATACTTTAAGATGTGGATTCTGGTGTTTCACAGATGCCCGTGGAGCAAATCTTGTTTGCACTGGGACGGATTTGGTTTTGACAAGGGGACCATTTCCCAATCGGTTATATACTAGATTTCTGTTCTTTGTTCATTTTATGGCTCCTGTTAAACAAATAACATTCAGAGTGACAGCTGGAAAATATGGTAGGACGGTAAGACCTTTTTCCTCAAGGCACAGGGGTGCCAAAAGATCTACCACCCACCAAGCATGAGCTCTTGGACGAAGTGTTAGGCCATGGGAGTTTCAAGGTCCATGTTACATTGAGAGTTGAAATGCACTGGGCCAGGATTTTGTAATGATCAAAAGAAAGCACCCAAGAAGGACCTGGAACATGTGAGGCAGTGAATACGTGCCATTACTCTCATTCTTACTCTTGGGCTATGCTCAACCTGAGGTATTCCAGGAGAATGAGTTTGGCTTGGCATCTTTATTAGAAATAAAACCCACAGGAGGAGCCATTGATCACTGACTGAGAGATCACTGCTTAAGGCCTCTGGTCATTAAAGTCATAGTAACTCACATTTAAATTCTTGGGAATTGCCTGAGCACAGCCTGTGTGTAAAGCACAGGGTAGAACTGGCTGTCTGATACATGTACAGAGAAAAAACTCACACAAAAGGAAACAGGAAGCAGTTGCTTCAGAGATCATGCAAGAGAAGATGAGGGTCTCATAAGGGACATGTGTTATCTTTGTGCTATGTAAATGCCTCAGGCCTCAGATCCAGATTCTTTCAGAAAATATGCAGTCCGGGTGAGAATAGCGCCGAAGGGTCGGGGAAGTATACAGCAAAACAGACTCAACAGGGGTGCCATTCTGTGCCATCGGAATCTGTCCATCTTTTCTAGAGCTCTCTTACCTTCTTGTCCAAGGGGCGTACCTGGTGGAGTGGCCTGGATCCCCATCCAAGACAGGTCTGAGCCCGTTTACTACGCCCTTATCAAACGTGTGTTCCTGCATTTGCACTCAGCACCCATATCTACTACCCACCAATGAATAAATCATGGAAAGAAAAGGCACAGCGTAGGGAATCTCGTCAATGATGTTGAAATAGCATTGTATGGTGACAGATGACAGCTTCGCTTCTGGTGAGCACAGCAGGACGTGCAGAGAAGTTGAATCACCGTATTGTACACCTGAAAGTAATGTAACCCAGTGTGTCGACTATCTCAAATAAAGGAAACATTTTTCTTAAAGATTTTATATATTTATTTGAGAGAGAGAGAGACAGAGAGAGTTGGACGGCGAGACAGACAAAGTTGGGGGCCTTCAGGGGAGCCTCCTGGGCTCGGCCCAGGGTCCAGTATGGTGTAGTCCAAAGTCTATGGGAAAGTGCTTAAAGGGAGGGTTCATGTGCAGCACTGGTCTCCTCCGAATGCCGGACAACCTGCCCTCTACTCAGCCACCCCCCACAACCCGCCTCTGCACTGGCAGCTGGGGTCTTCCATGCCCCTAGGCCCGAACCCTAACCCTGGGTTGGGTTCTCAGGATTCCATCCACAGAGTCCTGGGCCTCAAGCCCTACAGATTGGGGACCCATGAGCCATACTGTAGGCCTCTGCCTGCCACCCAGGAGGAAGCCGTGCTGTTGGGAGCTGTGGGAAACAGAGCAGAAGAAACCTGCACACCCACCTCAGGCCACCTTCACCTTCGGTGCCCCCTTCTGCCAAAAGAAGCTGGAGCCTGAGGCTCAGGCTCACACCCTAACTCAACTCTGCCCCCAGAAGCTTGCCTCCATGGGAGGCCTCTGGGAGCCCTGTAGGCCTGGCTTGTGGTCTCCTATGGCCACATCATGCACCTAGCAAGAAAGCGCTCTCAGCACAGGGCAGGGGTGCAGCCCGAATCACCGCCCAACACAGGCCAATTCTTATGAGCTTTCTGCCTAAATCAGTATGTCCACAGAAATCTGCAAGCCCAAATTCTCACAGGAGCTAAAGGTTCAGGACCAGGGTGACAGAAAGGGGAGGCCAATAGCAAGGAACCAAAGGAACACGTCATGTGCATGTGAGCTGGCCCACTTCTCTACCTGTCGGAAGCCAGCCATGCTGACAGGAGGGAGTCCCACCTGCACCAGGTCTGTCCATTTGCTGCCCTTGAGCAGAGCAAAGGATGGGCAGAGTTGGGTGTGGCTGTCAGGGGAGATGGCCAGCTGGCCACAGATGCTACCTGACAAGTACCTATAGGACCAGCTCCCAGTTCTCAGCTAAGATGAAACAATCAGTGTGTGTAGTGACCTATTTCTAGGGACAGGGCATGTGCTCAGTGCCTTGGTAACTCTATCCCTTCCCTTTGTATTTTTTAAAAACACTTTAGGCAGTTAAGACTGACATACACAAAGCTGTCCATAGTTAATGTATGTAACTTGACCCTGACCCTAACCCTCATATCTAGTTAAGATATACTCAATTTAGAATATTGCTTGTAATTAGAGGATGGTTTTTAGGAGCTAAGGAATCCAGGGACCAACCTTCTTCGGTCTTCTTCTCCCTTAAATCCGGTAAATAGGAACACATTCGGCTACGTGCTATCTGGAGAGTGGCCACACGGGGGCAACAGTGAGTCCACAGTGCCCCAAAGACTGCTGCAAAGCCCATTCTTCTTCATCCTGTCAAGCCTTGTTCATTCCATGTTTACAGGTCATTGTACAGATGATGAAAAATGTGACGTTGTTGAATTTTTAAAAAACCAAAGAATTCTTTCAACCTGTTAAGCATAGAAGATGTTTTCTAAAATCTTGGAGTTGGAGAGCACGTGAAGGCCCAGGGCCCTGGGAAAGGGCTATGACCGTGGAATCTGTTCAGGTCTACTTGGGAAACAAGGATGGCTTCTATTCCACTCCCTTGCGGGAAGAATTTGTGTCAACTAACAGCACTGAATCCACACCAATAAAACAGTGCAAAATGGTGCAGCTCAGAGGAAATCAAAGGAGAATCAACAGCCTCCAGAAGCAGAGAAAAAGCCACCCCCAGGAACAAAGAAGACCTACCACGAAGGGTCTGCTGAGGCCAATATGCAGTCTGCAGATCCTCTGGAGCTAGAATGCCCCCAGTGCCCCCGGGGATCGTGGGTCAGGCAGAGCGCACACCCCGAGGCTGTCCTGTTGGAGCTCGTGACCAGCCTCCTGGTCCCTTCCTCCAAGAGACACCTCCTACCCCCTCACAACTCCCGCCTGCTTCTTGGAACTCCCAATCCCCTTTTGGACTCCATCATTCCCTTTTCCCATCCCTGCCATCATACAGAGTACGTTGAACTACTTACTGTTCTGTCATTTACATGTTTTTTGTCATGTTTGCTGTGAAACGATATCTTGCATCATCTACCCTGATGGAGAATCCCTTGTCGCATTGCCTGACTTCTCTGTGCCCTCACAGTGTCATGGGGCTAGGGTCCTGGGCAAGGTCCTCACTAAGCCGGCTCAGCGATTGCAGTGAAGACCTGCCCCAGGCACTGCTATTTTTGTACAAGTCAGGCAGCACAGCCAAAACCTTGGTTTGGGTTCAGGATTGCTCATGTGCCCCTCAGCCACATCAGATGGCCTGGGGGCACACTCTGAAGTCACAGGCTAGTCTAGTGTTGCCCTGAGGAATCTCCGTGGAACAGCCTTTGTGTCCCATGGGGGACCCCATAGGAGCGGGTCAATGGGAGTCTGAACTCCTGAGATAGAATCCATCCCAGAGACTGCCCAGAACTTTCCAGGAGTTCATTCCATCGTCTTGCATGAATCAATTCATCTGAAACCATTTCCTCCTTTTAGAAAGCATGAGTCTTAAGCTCCAATGAAATGACTCTCCTAGGTCATCTTGGAAATCAGCGGAAGAGCCAGACAGATGGGAGATGGCCTCCAGCAGGATCTCCCAGGCGTCTGTAGCTAGAGCCAAAACCACCCCTGTATTTTTCCTGGGCTCCCAGACTCTCCTGAGACACTACCTGGGGCATATTCTGGGAACAAAAGGTCATGGCAGGGCCCCAGAAACCTCTGACACTGGTTATAATGAGACTCTGGGATGTCAATGGACTCCCAAGCCATGGGCCATCTCAGAGTTTGTCTGCAAAGACATGGTTCGTGGGAAAGCCAGATGCTGACAGAGGGTAGAGGAAGATGGAAAAAGCTAGGCTTCTCCATCGCGACAGCACAAGTGCACTAGGCCAGGCCCGTGCCAGTGCCACAGGGTCCAGGGAGCCAGGTGCTGCATAACATTGCTGAGGGCTGAATCAGACTCGTCCAGAATCAATGTCAATTTGGGCAGAAAGCTCGTGAGATTTAGCCAGAAAGCCCAGGAGAACTCGCTTCCGGCAGCAGAGGCCTTCGGGGGAGTCTCCTGTGCCCAGGCCGGGGTTCTGGGTGGCATCTCCTGAAGTCTATGGGACAGTGCTCTAAAGGGCAGGTGTACTCGAGGCACTGGTCTCCTCCGAACGCCGCCAAACCCGCACTCTGCTCAGCCCCACTGGGAGCCTGCCTCTACACCGGCAGGTGGGGCCTGCCATGCCCCTAGGACGGAACCCTAACACAGGGTTCGAGCCCCACATCAGGCTCTCTGCTCAGCAGGGAGTCTGCTTCTCCCTCTCATTCTCCCTCTGTGTTCTCTCTCTCTCTCTAATAAATAAAATCTTAAAAAAAAAAAGATGTCAAGATAAAGAACTATCTCATCAACACAAAAAAACTCTTTTGAAAACATAATCTTCGGGCGCCAAGGTGGCTTAGTCGGTTGAGTATTAATTCTTGGTTTTGGCTCAGGTCCTGATCTCAGGGCTGTGGGATCCAGCCCCACATCAGGCTCCACACTGAGTGCTGAATGTGCAGCCTGCTTAAGGTTGGCTCTTTCTCTTTTCCTTTCCATAGCTGCCCCTCCCTGGCCCCCACTCACACTCTTTCCCTCTCTCTAAAGAAAAGAATAAAAGCATAATCTGAGTACTATTCTCACCCTAAATAAATCATTCCTCACTATCACCTAATCCAGCCATTGTTCAAATTTCCAGTTCTTTCTTTTTGTTTACATTTGTTTGAAACAATATCCAGTGGGCGCCCGGGTGGCTCAGACAGTTAAGGGTCTGCCTTGGGCTCAGGTCACAAACCCTGGGTCCTGGGGTTGAGCCCTGCATCAGGCTCTCTGCTAGTGGGGAGCCTGTGTCTTCCTCTCCCTCTGCCTGCTGCTTTGCCTGCTTGTGCTTGTGCTCTGTGTGTGTGTGTGTGTGTGTGTGTGTTTGTGTGTCAAATAAATAAATAAAGTCTTTTAAAAAAAGAAATATCCAAGTAAGAGCCATATATAGACACATATGAATCTATAGGTCTCTCTGTCTCTTTCTCTAGCTTCTGTTTTTTATTTTCAAATGTGTTCGCTGAGGAAAGCAATTTGCCCTGTAGAGTTTCTCTCATTTTGGATTTTTCTGATTATATCTTCATGGTGTTGACATGTTCCTCCCTGAAGGCTTAATAAGATTCAGATTCTAGTTTTTGATGAGAATGTTTCTTCAGGAAGCACTCCGTGCCTAGTTACCTTTCTCTCTCCTTTTTAAGTAACAGCTTTACTGAAATACAATTCACATACAATAAATTCACTCTTTTAAATGTAACAATTCATATTCACAGAGTTGTGTGGCCAACACCCCACTATTTAATTCTGGAATTAGATAAAATTCCACCACCCCAGAAAGAAATCCCATACCCCTTGTCAGTCACTCCCCATCTCCTCCACCTCCACCCCTGCTAACACTAATTTAATTCCTGTCATTATGTTTGCCTACTCTGTGTGTTTCACATACAGTTGACCCTTGAATAATGCAGGAGTTAGCGGTGCTGACCCCCCATGCAGTAGAAACTCCGTGTATAAGTTTTAACTCCCCCCAAACGTAACTACTAGGAGCCTTCTGTGGACTGGAATCCTCACTGATAACATAAAGAGTCAACTCAGTATTTTGTGTTACGTGTATTATGTATTATATTCTTATAATAAAGCTAGAAAAAAAGAAAAAAATGTTATTAAGAAAACACAAGGGAGAGAAAATATATTTATAGGTTTGTACTATACATAAAAAAAAAAATCTCTGTACCAGCGGACCTTCACCAGTCAAACCTGTGGGGATCAAGGCTCAGCTCTAAGGGAATCATGCAGTATGTGTTCCTTTGTGTCTGGATTAAAAAAAAAAGTTATTGATTTATTTGAGAGAGAGAGAGAGAGAGACAGCAGGAGGAGGAGCAGAGAGAGAGGGAGAAGCAGACTTCATGCTGAGTGTGGAGCCCAACACGGGGCTCAATCCCACAACCCCCAGATCACGACCTGCGCTGAAACCAAGAGTCAGACGCCCAACCGACTGAGCCACCAGGCGCCCCTTGTGTCTGGATTTTTTAAGTACTTAGCGGAATGTTTTCAAGGTTCATCTGCATTGTAGCTGGTATCAATACTTCTTTCCTTGTTATGGCTGAATAATATTCCATTGTATGGATAGGCCACATTTTTAAAGTCTGTTTATTTATTTATTTATTTATTTGACACAGAGAAACGGGGAGAGCGCAAGCAGGAGGAGCGGGAGAGGGAGCGCAGGCTCCCCACTGAGCCAGAAGCCCAACCCGGGACTCGATCCCAGGACCCTGGGATCATGACCGGAGCCAAAGGCAGATACTTAACCAACCGAGCCACCCAGGTACCCCGATATGCCACATTTTTAATCCATTCAAAAGTCGATGGATATTCTGGTTGTTTCTACTTGTTTTTTATGAAATGCTACCGTAAACAGTCGTGTACAAATTCTTGTGTGGACATATTTTTTCAGGATTCTTGGGTATGCATTAAGGAGTAGAATTTCTGGGTCATTACTTAAATCTGTTTAAGTTTTCTTGCAGCTCTTTTCGTTCTTAGGATACATATCTATGAGAAGGTGCAGTCAAATTACCTTGTTTTAAAGTCACTTGAAATAGTTTCTGTTTCTGTGGTCATGCCACAGCTCAACACACAGATGTTATTTCATTTTTTATTTTGACTTGAGGGATTTCTTTTTTAAATTTAATTTGTTTTATATTTATGTGAGATATTTGTATGGGCTCCCCGTGTTCCTTCTTTGCTCCATTCCCTAATAATCCAGCTGAAAAGTGATTGGGCAGGTCCAGACAAGGAAGACAAACCGGTCTGGAGATACTCAGCAGGTCAGCGACCTGGCAGTTGGGGCCTCAGAAAGGTAGGTGGCCAAGTTGGCCAGTGACACAGCCGAGCTGGGAGGTTAGTTACATGAAGGCGGATTGAGCAAATACAAAACTATATTGAGGATAATGGGTAATGGGAAGCAGGTTTCTCAATGTCAGGAGGGAGAGTTCCAAATCTTTTATTTCTTTTTAAAGATTTTATTTATTTATTAGACAGACAGACAGAGAGAGAGAGAGAGATTGAGCACAAGCAGGGGGAGCAGTGGGCAAAGGGAGAGGGAGAAGCAAGCTCCCCGAGGAGCGGGGATTGTGACCTGAGCGGAAGGCAGACACTTAACCAGCAGAGCCACCCAGGTGCCTGAGAGCTCCAAATCTTATAAAGGAGAAATCTAGAATGAACCTTTGGTGTTGGATTGGCGTTGGAGGTATTGCTGAACTCAGTTCCTCAAAATAAAAGATAGCTATAGAAATAGACAGCAAGGAACAATGACAGCACTCAGATCTTGGATTCTAAATGCCATTTTTTCCCTAGCCAAATGAACAAGGGACCCTTAGAGAAGTTACTGATTCTGGGAGTGGGGCACAGGAAGTATACAATAAACCTGAAACATGCTGGTATCAGAAAGCAAGGAGGTGCTCTCATGAAAGCAACCTGCCAACGGGACAAAGAAGCCAGATTCTAGGACACTTTGAACATCACCACAGCGGGAGAGACAGGTGGTGCTCCATTGAATGACACAGGAATCCATGAGTCTATACATTGATGTCCGCAAATGGACAGATGAGTGAAGAGAAAGAAAAGCACTTCCTAGGGTGCCTGGGTGGCTCAGTGGGTTAAAGCCTCTGTCTTCGGCTCAGGTCATGATCCCAGGGTCCTGGGATCGAGCCTTGCATCGGGCTCTCTGCTCAGCAGGGAGCCTGCTTCTCCCCCTCTCTCTCTGCCTGCCTCTCTGCCTAGTTATGATCTCTCTCTCTGTCCAATAAACAAATAAAATTAAAAAAAAAAAAAAGAAAAGCCCTTCCTGCAGTGGAGTGTTACCTAATATAAATGTGGGAGGAGTGGTGGGACCATAAAACCATCATTTGGCAGTCATTGTTTCAGGCACAAAACATCAGTGGATGCTAAATTCAGAGGATGAACCTTGGATGAGAAAGAGGGATGGCGGGCTTCTCACTGTGTTCCCACCTGGCGGGGAGGGGAGAGCTCTCTGGTATCTTTTCCTAAAAGGGGACTAATCCTATTTAACAGAACCCCACTCTTATGACTTCACTTAACTACCTTCCTAAAGGCTCTGTCTCCAAATACGGTCACATCAGAGGTCAGGGCTGCAATGTATGAACCCAAGGGGGCACACAATTCCGTCCTGTCAGGGAGCAGGAATTCCTGTCTCCTACAGGGTCCTTCTAGCTAGGCTAAGAACCCACTTGACATGAGAAATGGACCGGAGAAAACCAAATTTAATTTCATATGTATGGGGAAAGCCACACAGACATGGGAATTCCAAAGATGGTCAGGCAAAATGAGATACGTATGTCCAGCCTGAAGGAGGGAGAAGAGGCAGGGGTCTGGGGCTTCAAGGGAAGGAACGCACCTCATGAGGCAGTAAAAAAAGCAGATGTTAGGTAACTAGATGTTTGCCCTACCATAGGTCACCCCAATAATATATATCTCTGGCAATCACTCTTATTCTTGCAAAGGCCTTTAATTTAGATCTTCTATTTAACTGAGGGGGGAAGAAAGTTTCTTCTGAGTGCACCGAATCCCAGCTTCTCAGAGCTAGAAGGGACCGAGGGCACATTTAACACATTTAATTCCTTCAGGATTCCTCTGAGCTCTCTCTTGATGGGGCATGGAGAATGACCAGGTGAGGCTCTGCCTACCCTCTTCACACTCCTCAAGCAGGACTGCTCCACTGTGACACATTTTATATACGGGGCATAGACCTAGGATTTCCTTTAAAGAGTTTTATGCATAACGATCACTCACATACACAGATGAGGAAACTGAGGAAGTCCTGAGAGTTCAAGGGAGGTGTCCACAATGCCAAAGCACGGCACAAAACATTGCTTGTTGATGCCCAGGCATGGGTTGTTTCCAGGACAACACATAGCCTCTTCTCCACCCAGCCTTGCTGCTAATATAGGGCATTATGAGGGTTGGGGACCTCTCAGCAAGAACAAAGGCAGGCTAAGAAGTGGCATAGTTGGGGGTCTAGGAGGTTTCATCAGGGGCTTAGAGCAGCGAAGCATTCAGATGACATGGAAAACACAGAATTGGCCTGCCCCATCTGGAGGAACTTCCAAACAAGTACGGGATTATGAAGTTTCTGTTCATCATTCGGGGTCAGCTCATGGAAAGATTACTTGCTGTGCTCTATAAATGAAAGGATACAGCACCACCTCTTTTGCCTGTCAATCCAGATAGAATATACACACATACAAGCATACATACGTATATTGTAAGTACTCAGTGCCTCCTAATGCTGGAAGATAAAAATGCACAAATTTCATTCTTCAGATCTGTTCAACCAGGAAGTATAACCACAGAACCCAGGAGCTGAAGGAACATGGAATCTTCAAATGAGGGTCACAAAATCCCTAAGGGATGCCTGCACCAGCGGGACAGGTAATGGAAATGAGGAAAATCATTTGATTCCAAGAGGCAAGACCACAGGACATGGGGAATACATTTAGCTTCCTCGGGTATTCAAAGTTAAAAAATAATGAATGTTATTTATTTTCAAAATATAATAGATTCTCATGGTACAGAGGGCAAAGGGTACAGCAGAAGAGAATTCATTGAAGAATAAACCTTCCTCTCACCCCTGATACCCAATCAACTTTCCTCCCAGGAGACAAAGAAAGTGCTCCTCAAGAGATAAACTCCACCCATAAAAGATGTTTTACACATATGGTAGCATATATGAACACAATTTTTTTCCTTTTTATTTATTTATTATTATTATTATTTTTTAGCTTAACATACATTGTTCAGATCTTGGAGCTCATTTCCTATCTCTATGTTAGAGCTTCTGTAGTTTTTTTATTTTTTTATTTTTATTTTTTTTTTAAAGATTTTATTTATTTATTTGACAGAGAGATCACAAGTAGCCAGAGAGGCAGGCAGAGAGAGAGGAGGAAGCAGGCTCCCCGCCTAGCAGAGAGCCCGATGCGGGGCTCGATCCCAGGACTCTGGGATCATGACCTGAGCCGAAGGCAGCGGCTTAACCCACTGAGCCACCCAGGCGCCCCAACTTCTGTAGTTTTTTTAAACAACAGCATAACATTCCATTGGTTGAATATACCCAGATTTTTCTTTCCTTTTTTATTTTAATTTATTTTTAAAAAATTTTTATTGTGTTATGTCAATCACCATAAAATACATCATTAGTTTTTTGTTGGTTTTTTTTTTGTTTTTTTGTTTTGTTTTGTTTTTGTTTTTGTTTTTTGGTATTAGACAGAGCTCACAAGTAGGCAGAGAGGCAGACAGAGAGAGAGAGAGAGGAAGGGAAGCAAGCTCCCTGCTGAGCAGAGAGCCCTATGTGGGGCTCAGTCCCAGGGCCCTGGGATCATGACCTGAGCCGAAGGCAGAGGTTTTAACCCACTGAGCCACCCAGGCTCCCCACATCATTAGTTTTTGATGTAGTGTTCCAAGATTCATTGTTTATGTACAACACCCAGTGCTCCATGCAAGATGTGCCCTCCTTAATATTCACCACCAGGCTCACCCATCCCTGCACCCTTGCCCCTTCCAGAGCCCTCAGTTTGTTTCTCAGAGTCCACAGTCTCTCATGGTTCATCTCCCCTTCTGATTTCCCCCAATTCACTCTTCCTTTCTTTCTCCTAATGTCCTCCATGTTATTCCTTATGTTCTGCAAGTAAGTGAAACCATATGACAATTGACTTCCTCTCCTTGGCTTATTTTACTCAGCATAATCCTCTTCCAGTCCCATCCATGTTGATGCAAAAGTTGGGTGTTCATCCTTTCTGATGGCTGAGTAATATTCCATTGTATATATGGACCACATCTTTATCCATTCATCTGTTGAAGGGCATCTCGGCTCTTTCCGCAGTTCGGCTATTGTGGCCATTGCTGCTATGAACACTGGGGTCCATATGGCCCTTCTTTTCACTGCATCTGTATCTTTGGGGTAAATACCCAGTAGTGCAATTGCCAGGTCATAGGGTAGCTCTATTTTTAATATTTTGAGGAATCTCCAAACTGTTTTCCAAAGTGGCTGCACCAACTTGCATTCCCACCAACAGTAGAAGAGGGTTCCCCTTTCTCCACATCCTCTCCAACACTTGTTGTTTCCTGTCTTGTTAATCTCTGCCATTCTAACTGGTGTAAGGTGGTATCTCAATGTGGTTTTGATTTGAATCTCCCTGATGGATAATGATGATGAACATTTTTTCATGTGTCTGCTAGCTATTTGCATGTCTTCTTTGGAGAACACCTTACACAAAGATAAACTCAAAATGGATGAAAGACCTCAATGTGAGACAAGAATCCATCAAAATCCTAGAGGAAAACATAGACAGTAACCTCTTCGACATTGGCCACAGCTACTTCTTTCAAAACACATCCCCAAAGGCAAAGGAAACAAGAGCGAAAATGAACTTTTGGGACTTCATCAAGATAAAAACCTTCTGTACAGCAAAGGAAACAGTCAACAAAACAAAGAGGCAACCCATGGAATGGGAGAAGATATTCGCAAATGACACTACAGACAAAGGGCTGATATCCAAGATCTATAAAGAACTCCTCAAATTCAACACCCCAAAAAACCAGATAATCATGTCAAAAAATGGGCAGAAGACATGAATGTGCCAAGATTTTTCAAATCAATTAACATTTAACTCATTTCCAGTATTCGTTATTATCTAGACAACGCTGTAGTTAATAACTTTGTATATGTCATTTTGCCTATGTGTAAGCAAGTCTGTAGTATAACTTCCTGAATGTGGAATTGCCTTCTAAAAGAGAGTGTGTGTTTAGGGATGCCTGGGTGGCTCAATGAGTGAAGCGTCTGCCTTCAGCTCAGGTCATGATCCCAGAGTCCTGGGATCGAGCTCAGCAGGGAGCCTGCTTCTCCTCCCTCTGCCTACCACTCTATTTGTGCTCTCTATCTCTGTGTCAAATAAATAAATAAAATCTAAAAAAAAAAAGAGAGAGAGTGTGTGTATTCTTAATTGTTTTAATTGAGATGTAACATAGATGCAAAAAAATTAACCAATGTTAAATATAGCATTTAAGGAACTTTTACATATGTATCCACACCTCCTATCAACACCAAAGTCAAGATGTAGAACATTATGAGCACCGTAGAAGCCTCCATTGTGACCACTTCCAGCGAACCACTAGACTTCTAGTCAATATCTGTTCCCCTCCTCTAAGGTAACTATGATTATTTAACTTCTATAATCATAGGGTAGCTTGGCCTGCCCTTCAAATTCATGTAAATGGGATGATCAGTCTGTAGTCTTTTGAACCGGCTTCTTTTAACTGGACACTCAGCATTTAACCCCACTGGGTCTGACTCATCCATGTTGTTACAAGTAGTTATAGTCTCTTTGTTTTCATTGCATGTGCTTTTTGCCCAGTTACAGACCAGACCCAGCAGCTAACCAAGGTGAGTTTGTTTCTTGGAGAGTCCCAGATACACCAGGTGGAGTTGTCACACAAAGTGAACTTTATTTGCAGCAAATAAGGAGATCACAGGCAGTAGCTTCCAAAGCCATGACTCCCAGGGAGAAGGTGAATGGATACCTTTTGTTTAGGGTTAGGATGAATATTTAGGTAGGGAAGCCTTGTCATCATATGTAGAGCTGAGCATAAGGTTGTGTACATGGGCCTTAAGAAAACCTGCCTATATAAGCATTGCATGTAAATATGCCCAAGGCTCCTCCTTGGGTGGAGATTTTGGTTCTATAATGAGGTAAAGGTAATTGTAGGTCATTCCAGGGGATCACACCATGGTACATCCACATAGGTGTGAGTGAATCAGTGGTTTAGCTCGAAAGCTCTGGGTGGTCTGGGCCAGCTGGAGGTCTTGTCAAATAGTCCCTATCACTGAGGGGTATGTTTCAGGTTTCACTGCCTGTTTAGAGGTAAGCTGGAAAGAAGAGCTTAAGGAAAAATGTAAGACAAAAGGAAGTGAGTACATGCAAGCGGGCAGTAGAGCTCAGGTCTCGGGGGCTACCTGGTGTTTCGTATTAATAGAGCCCGGGACGCCTGGGTGGCTCAGTTGGTTAAGCAGCTGCCTTCGGCTCAGGTCATGATCCCGGCGTCCTGGGATCGAGTCCCACATCGGGTCCTTGCTTGGCGGGGAGCCTGCTTCTCCCTCTGCCTCTGCCTGCCATTCGGTCTGCCTGTGCTCGCTCGCTCTCCTCTCTCTCTGACAAATAAATAAAATCTTTAAAAAAAAAAATAGACAGAGCCCGATTTTCCAAAGTGGTTCTACCACTTAGACTCTTGTCAGAAATGCCTGCATGTTCTAGAAGGTCCATGAATTCATCAGTACTTGGTATTTTCTTTTTCCTTTTTTTTTTAAAGATTTTATTTATTTATTTGAGATAGAGCAAGAGAGAGCGAGCATGGGTGGTGGGGGATGGGGCAAGGCTGGGGGGAAGGGAGAAGCAGACACCCCGCTGAGCAGAGAGTTGAAAGCTGAGAATATGGGACTCGATCCCAGGACCCTGGGATCCTGATCTGAGCCGAAGGCAGACACTTAACTTACTGAACCACCCAGGTGCCTAACCATCCTTTTACACTTCAACCATTCTGGCCGATGTACAAAGATATTTCATTGTGATTTTAATTTGCATTTCTCTGATGACTAATAGCTTTTTCCTGTGCTTTTGGCCAATTATGTATTTTCCCTTGTGGAGTGCTTATTTATTAGTCCATTTTTGTTAGGCTGATTGCCCTTCTTCATTGATTTGTCAAAGAGCTTTACCTATCTTGGGTACAAATCCTTTCCAAATATATGTATTGTAAATATCTTCTTTGAATCTTTGGCTATCATTTCACTTTCAATTTTTATTTTTTATGGAAAGCAGTCCTTAATTTTAACAAAGCCCAAATTATTAATCTTTTCTTTCATAGTTAATATTTTGTGTGTGTTTTTAAAAGGATTTTTTTTGTCTACCTCAAGCTCATAAAGATGTTCTCATTTTCTTGTAGAAGCTTTATTATTTTCCATTTTACACTTTGATCTGTAATCCTTTTGGAACTGACTTTATGTACACTGTAAAGTAGGAGTGTTTTAGTCCATTTGGGCTGCTATAACAAAAATACCATAGATTGGGTGGTTTATAAATAACAGAAATTGGGATGCCTGGGTGGTTCAGTCTGTTAGGCATCTGCCTTCGGCTCTGTTTGTGATCTCAGGGTCCTGGGTTTGAGCCCCACATCAAGCTCCCTGCTCAGTGGGGATTCTGCTTCTCCCTTGCCCCCAAATAACAGAAATTTATCCCTGATGGTACTGATGGCTGGGAAGTCTAAGATCAGGGCACTAGCAGATTCAAAGTCTGGTGAGAACCTGCTCCTGCTTCATAGACAGCTATCTTCTCATTATAACCTTAGTGGTGGAAGGGGCAAGGGAGCTCTCTGGGGACTGTTTTATAAGGTCAATAATCCCATTTATGTGGGTTCTGCTCTCAAGGCCATAATCACTTCTCAAACACCCCATCCTCAAATACCATCACATTAGGGATTAGAATTTCAACATATGAATTTTAGGGGTGCCCATTCAGTCTATAGCAAAGGGATAAGATTCATTTTTATCCCATGTGGATATCAAACTCAGCAAGGGGCTTGTACATTTTAAAATTTTGATGTACATTACTACATTGTAAAGATTTTATTTACTTGAGATAGAATGAGAGAGACAGAGCGAGAGAACATGAGATGGAGAGGGTCAGAGGGAGAAGCAGACTCCCCACTGAGCGGGGAGACTACTGTGGGACTCCATCCTGGGATTACAGGATCATGACCTGAGCCGAAAGCAAACAGACACTTAACCAGCTGAGATACCCAGGCGCCCTGATTTCTCTCCACTCTTGCCAACACAATATGAGTGTATGTTTGTGGGTTTTTAAAATTAAACATTTGGCTGTGGCCAAAACAAAACAAAAGCAACTAATTGAGATTGCAAACTTACGACCACTAAATCTGGTTCAATTATTCATTTCATAAACGAAGCCTGGAAAGTGGGGCAATTTGCTCAAGTTCACACAGCTAGGAACTAGAACTATAATCAAAACCAAGGTTTTCTTACTTTCAGCCTAAATATATTCTAGTTCATTATAATCTTTTTTTATTTTTTGGTCTGATAAAATTGAGGACCAGAGAGATTAACTAACTAGCAGCCAAATAAGAAACTAACTGGCAGCCAAATAAGAATCCCAATTTCTGCCTTCTTACCCTGCTGTCTCAGTTCATTGTACATTATTAGTCATTCATTACTCAATATGTCAGAGCATCTGCCCGTGCCTTGTACTTTCCTAAGCCCTGCTAATAGAGCCACAGACAACAACGATAGTCCCTGCCCTTCTTCACGTAATCACACTTGTGTAAATGCTATGAAGAAGAAGCATAAGCTGGAAGAAAGAGTATAGCAGCGGTGAGATGCCAGTCAACTGGGAGTCACTCCCTACATGGATCTTATATTTTTACTGCTGGTGGAGGCAAACACTCTGAGTTGTTAGCGTAACCGGTTTATTAGGAAGTCCCAACTCACTGGGGACACCAGCAGGAAGTAATTCCATTTCTTCCATTCCTTCTCTTCAGCTATACTTTTGATTTGTAGGAGATCCCATTTTTTCCTCTGAACGATAGCTTCCTTGAGATGATCTTGCCAGATCTTTCAGTTATTAGAACAGACTTGCCCTGGTATTTAACATACAGTTCTGTTTACTTCTTCACTAAGATTCGAGTTACCACCTGGTATCATTCCCTTCGGATTGCAAGATTTCCTTTAGTATTTATTATACATTATGTTTTTATTATTATATATTATTTACTTATTATATATTATTCATACAATTATATTATTATTACTATTTATTTCTCATAAGGCAGATCTTTTAGCCACAAATTCTCTCATTGTTTGTTTCTGTGGGAGTGTCTTTATCTTGACTTCGTTTTTGAAGGATCATTCTATTAGAGAATTCTTGTCTGACAGCTTTTTTCTCCCTCAGCGCTTTCAATATGCCATTCCACTGCCTTCTCTCTTCCACTGACTTCTCCATTGCTCCTGATGTGACATCAGCTTTTATTCTCGTGCTGTGTATGTGATGAGTCATTTGAAAGTCAGGCTGTTTACAAGACTGCCCTGTCTTTTATTCTGCTGGGTTTTCTAGTGTCTCCTCCATATCTGTGTAAGGCTTCATGCTGAGGCAGGATGAGTAGACAACTAGGGCCGTCTCAAGAGTCTTCTGAGCTTAAACAGCCTTGAACATAGCCTCCCAGACCATCAGTGCATGTGGGAGCTTATCAAAGTCCATTATAACCATCTCATTAAGCAGGGCTTTCCCTGCTAAACTTCTAGGAAGCCTTCTTGTTAGTTGTTGGACCAAACAATATGGCAACCCCAGGCAGCTGCAATGTTGACATTCCAAACAAAGGCTTCCCCTTGGTCATGAGGCTTTTCTGGCTCCATTCCAAATCAAGCTGCCTTCTTCAGCTGCAAAGCTGCTGGTTTCCCTAGTTTCCCAGCCTTTGCAGGACAATCTCCATTGAACTGGAAGGGGGAGACTGGGAATTGCTCTGGGCTAAAATGTCATACACTCTCACTCTTCCTACCCAAAGTTTAGTAGCTTTACTTGAATAAACGCTCCTTAATTTGTGTTATGCCTGGGATTGATTTCCAGGGAGTTGAAATTTTTTTTTAATAGCAATTTTGTCCAGTCTCATCACTGGGGAGAGGATTTGGTGAGTTCTTCACTCTGCCATTCCAAAAGTCACAATATTGTTTGTTTCAATTTTATTCTTTTAAAAAAAAGATTTTATTTTTTTGTCAGATTGAAAAAGAGAGAGAGAGAGGGAGGGAGCACAAGCATGGGGAGTGGCAAGCAGAGGGAAGAAACTGGGTTCATAACCTGAGCAGGAAGCAGACGCTTAACCAACTGAGCCACCGAGGTATCCCTAAAATTTTATTCTTAAGCTCTATTCAAAGTTATCCTCCCTGGTCCCTAGAGCAGACCAGCTTGACTGTACTAGAGATTTAGAGCGGAGTCTGGGGTCTCCATCTGGTCTTCACATGCCTTGTTGCCTCTCTTTTTCAGGGAGTTAGCTCCTCTGGTCCATGAGGACAGGGAGGACGGGAAGAGAAAAAAGCAAATTTTCTTACCTACTGGACAAAATTGTAACCTCTTTCTCTTAGTTGTGCTGTTTCTCTGGCTAAGCCAGCCTGGCCCCAATGACTTCAGAGTGGCAGATTTCTATATGCTGACTGTCTTAGGGAGTACATGTGAAAATTCTGGAAACATTCTTTCGGAGTTTTCCAGAATGGTGAAATATGCTAATTCCTGCCAATTATATTTGACTTCTGATATATTTACCACTGCTAATACATTTGACGTGGAGATTTGGCTCTGCTTCAACTTTTCATCCTCACCCCTTCAATGGATAAGAGCATCGTCTGCAGCCACACTAAGCTAGTTTGAATCCCAGATGCACGACTCATACGCTGCGTGCCTGAGCAGCTGCACCCTAGCTTAGAGTCAGCTAGTGGGTGATAGTCTGGTGAGGTCAAAGAAAAGAGCCAGAGACAGTGATTGAGACGTAGGTTTACTGGGGTAACTCCCGGGGTGTCCAGGAGCAGCCAACTGGACAAACCATCCGCTGCTGGGATCTACATGCAGCAAGTTTTATATAAAAGCAACTTAATTTAGCAATTATCAGGGACCCTTCCCTTCTTTGCATGACCAGCATTTCCAAGGAGATCAAGGCCTGCCACCTGGACACTCTTCGTTGCAAGGGAGACACTCTGGGTTGGCCACCCACAAAGCCCAGACCTTGAACACTGAACAACACATTCTGCTGCACATTCTCCTTGACGGGAATATAGACAGAGGACAAGATCTCCACATTTTCAAGATAGTGATTAACGTGGGCATTCAGGGTATGTTTGCACCACCTAGCTATCCTGCGTGTACCATACAGTGACCATGGGAAAGGAACTAAACCTCTCTGAATCTCAGCGTCTTCATCTGTGAAATGGGGCTATGTATTAATCATATTTCATTAGGTAAGTCTGTGTAAGATACTCACTCCTATGATCTGTTAGAAGTGGACTGCTTTAGTGTGTCTTTTTCCTTCCAGGACCCAGTGGGTGATAGCAGCTCTACCTGAACTAGCCATTCTCATGAGAGAGGAAGAAAATCAAGAGAGCTGATGGAAATACAGAATGGCTTTTAACACTTTGGCTCAGATGTGGCAAAAGCCCTTCTGTTCCCATTCCACTGGCCAAAGCAAGTCACATGATCAAGCGTGACATCAGTGAGGCTGGTGAGGTCACTCTAATAGGAGGAATTGCGATCCCCTGGCAACAGGTAGTGATGTATAATCCTTAATAGGAAGAGCTATTTAACAGTTGGGGGAAAAGGCCACCTATCACAGGATAACAACAGCATCTCCTTTACAGTAGTTGTAAGAATGAAATGAGGTGAAGCACGTCCAGTGTGGGACAGTATTCTGCACTTAATAAGAGCTCAAGAACTGTTATATAGTATTATTATTCCTGCTGCTGCTGCTGCTAAGTTTTCCCATTCACTAGACTGGGCTAAACCGACTTGAGAAAAGGGAGTTGTAATCACTCCCAATATTCAATTGGAGAAAATAAAACACTGAATCTAAGGGCACAGGCTTTGGAGTAATGTGGACTCCTCATGATCTTAGACAAGTTACTTTACCCTCCCTGAGCCTTAATTTCATCAATCTGAACATGGGGATCCCTGGGACTATATTGTGGGCTTGTCATTAGGGGCAAATTAGCCTAAGCCTGTGCACTATAGTGGGAGCTGGGTATTTAATTACTGAATGTGGATTTTAGGCTAATTTCAAATACTCAATCAACTGTATGCATAACATAACTACAACATGGCTAGATAGAAAGACCCTTTGCAGGTCTTTTCCATCTTTTGGGTCTCAGCTCAAATGTCACCTCCTCGGAGAGACTTTCCTTGATCACACCATTTAAGGTGTTTCCCGACCGCTTAAAATCGTCTCGTTCCATCATTGGTTTATTTAACATCTGTCTCTGCCACTAGAAAAGAAGCTCCGTGAAGCCAGGGAAACTGTTCTGTATTCTCATCTCCTCCCCTGGGTCTTCAGCATCCTCCTCCGTAAAACCTGCAAGCGAAGGAGGAAGAGGGAAAGGAGAAGGCTGTCTGGTCCACCTGGGTCTCACGCCCCGCCCAACTCAGGCCTCAAATTCCTTGGGGGCGGGGCACCGCCTGGGTCACCCACGCGCGCTGCAGCGGGGTCCCGCCCCCATGGTGGGCGTGGCCTACAATGTTATGCCCGCCGCGTGCGGGCGGTCTCCACGGGAAGAGAGCTACGTCACAAGCTCCAGGCGGAAGAAGGGCGTGGCCAGGCGCGAGGACCCCGCAGCCGCCGGCGCCGCCGCCTGAGTCGCTCTCAGGTGGCTGCTGTCGGCCCGGGCCGCTCAGGCAGCTCGGAAGTCACTCTGTTTTGGGGTCCTCGCCGCCCTTCCACGTCTCCCGGAAGAGTAGCCGGGCCGCCGCGGGGCCGGAACTAGGTTTACTCTGCCGGGCCCTCTTGCCGCCCGCTGCTGAGTTGGGGGGCGGCCCGGGAGGGCGACGAGGCAGCGTGCACCCCCTCCGCAGTACTCAGGTGAGGCGGCAGCGTGAGCCCTGCTGGCCGGACGGGTCCGCCTAGGGCGTTAACGGCCTTAGGCGCGGGGCTGGCCTCCCCTCAGCGGAGACTCTGGTCTCCCCGTTTTGAGGGGGGCTAAGAGAGGGGATAGGAGAACCCCCTGGGGCCTCAGCAGGTGTCGTTTAGTGCCCTCCCCTCTTCTCCTTCCCCCGCCCCAGCCTGGTTTGAGCGCTGCTCCCGCTCCAGGGGCTCTGCGAGCGGGGTGGGGAGCGAAGTGGGGGTCTGTAACTCCTCTAGTTGGGATCCACTGATGACAGATCCCTAGGACGCACCGGCTGACCCCAGCCTCCCTTCCGCTGTGTTGATATCTGACCCTCGAAGCAAGTCCTGCCACTGTTGTCCGTGGACCCCTCCCCGTGCCACCACTGTCACCCGCTCTTCGCCTCCGTGTGGGCCATTTCTTGGGGGCAGTGTTGAGAAATTACTTGAGGGCACTGCACCTCTGAAGTCCGCTGGAGTTTGTCACTGGGGCAAGTGCCTGGGGCCCATGTTTGTATTTAATTGGGTAATCAATATTAAGGCACGGGGTTTTGTTTTAAAGCCCTATTAACCTTAAAATGGGAGGCGAGATATTAATAAGAATTAATAATAAGAGTGTTTAATTGCCTCATTACTAAGGACCGCTTGCTGCCCAATCACCACCACTGTCTACTTGAGAATAAGACTTTACATCTGTAGGGAGTTTTACATACCTCCTTTGGATGACTCATAAACTGAAATACACAGCGTCCCCTCTTGTACACAGCAGGTTTAGAAGGTGAATTTCTTCTTGAGGTTATTCAGATCCTGAGAGGCTAGATGAGAAGGGCAGGAGTTCAAAAGAAGTAGGTTTGGCTGACTTAGATTTGAGTTCCCCAGCTGCCATCTACTCCCCATTTGTGGAAAAAAGGTTATTGTTACCGACCACATAATGTGGTTGTGGAAATGATGTGTGATAAAGATAATGAGACAAGAGAATATCAATAAACCATGAAGGGCTGTGAGGGGAAAGCATAACATATGAACAGAGAATGATACGACCTAATCTAGATGGAAGGAAAGAAAAGAGCTGTGTTTTGGAGCCGAAGACTTTCAAGGGGAGACTAAGAACAAGAAAGAGTTAACAATGAAAGAGCATTCCAGGCAAAAGAAACAATGTGCACATTCAAGAAATAGATATTGACTTTTTTAATAATAGAACACTTCTATGTCTATAAGGACTAATTACTTTATCGTTCTGATTCATTCTGGCACGCCATAAGCACTCAGTTTATTTAGCAAATAAATGGCTATGCAGCCTTTTTTTTTTTTTTCAAACTTCTGAATTTAGCCAATGTGCACATAGTGGGTACTGACTATTTAAATTATTGTGGGTGCACTTTACACAGGTTATATACACCTAAATTATCCGTAATAGTGCTGCATTTTAACATGAAGACGGATTTAGTATCAGGAGTTTCTTCAGGTTTTAGCACCTTAAAGCAAACTAAAGGGAATTGTTTCTATTTGGCTATACTGCAATTTTGCCATATTCGTGATTTGCTATTTGAATGCTTTTTGCTATATTAACATTTGCCTTTTGTTGAAATAGGAGTTGTAATGGTAGTGATAGGTGTAATGATTGCGGTAAAAGAGAAACTTCTAAAATGATGTCTGCCGTGTGTCAAGCGTTTTGCAAAGTTTTTTTTTTTTTTTACATAATTTCATCTTAAAACTGTCCTATAATGTAAGTACATTTAGTTTCCTCATTTTCTATATAAAGCTGCTCACTTTCAGTGAAGTAATTTGCTCAAGGTTATATAGTAAGAGGCAGGGTTCGGCTTTCAGTCCAGGACTGTGTGACTCCAGAGTCTGGTCTTAACTGCTGTGCTCTGCTCTTAGGCCACACTGATCCCATTTTGTCCTTTTTACAGGTTCACCAGTAGGATTTTTCTGCTCCCATCATGTCTTGGTTTGCGGATCTTGCTGGAAAGGCAGAGGATCTTTTAAATCGGGTTGATCAGGGGGCCGCAACAGCTCTCAGTAGAAAAGAGAACAGCGGCAACGTCACCTACAACAAAAATGCTGAGTACCCTGAACTTCAGCAAAATATGGATTTGACTTACCAGACTGGATCTAAAGCTGCATATATTTCCTCAGCAGCTGATAACATTAGAAATCAGAAAGCCACTCTCTTAGCTGGCACTGCGAATGTAAAAGTCGGATCGAGGACATCCACGGAGGCTTCCCATCCTGTTGAAAATGCATCTCTTCCTAGGCCTTCGTCCCAGTTCGTTCGAAGAAAAAAGTCAGAACCTGATGATGAGCTGCTGTTTGACTTTCTTAATAGTTCACAGAAGGAGCCTACGGGGAGGGTGGAAATCAAAAAAGAGAGGAGCCGGACACCTGTTCCTCCGAGTTCTCGGACAGCAGGTGCCAGCTCTGTGACCACCAGCATAACCGCCGTCAAAGCCACGGAGGAAAATCCTTCTGGGAGCCAAAGCGATGGTAGCTAATTGGCCCTCTGTTTCTTTTAGAGTTAAGCAAATTGGATGTGTTACCCTAGTCTAAAACGTTTTGGTCGTGTTTCTCGTCCTCTGTTTTGTTCCCTTTCCCCACTGGTGTAAAGGCAGTCTCTGAAGCATGGTATAAACTAGGGAGACCACTTGGCATGCTGCTAGTCAGCACAGTTATAATAGGGACCTTTAAATGCTGTTGGGTAACTTTACCCAGCCTAGCATCTAAGAATTAACGTCCAGAATGATTTTCTAAGATATTTTGAAATACAGAAAGAACAGTTTTAAAATCTGAAAGAAAACATCGTTTTGGATTTGGGACTGTCTCATTTCTTTCTGGGATTATAAAATAGGAGGCTGTACTTCACATATATTCTGGATACTGAGAATTTTGTGTGTGTGTTTTTCTTTCCTCCTTGCATCCCTGGGATGTAAAGCTGAGAGACTGAAGTTCAAGTTGAAGGGTTGAAGGCATTGACCTAGTAGTGAAGTAACAGGTTAGAATGCTGGTGTTCGGTCGTTTGATTTGCTGTGAAATTACTCTACGTGGGTATCTTCTCACCTGCAGAAATGGGGTTAACATGGTAATGTGGCTAATTCAAGTACCTACTAACCATTTTAAAGGTTTTATTTATTTGTTGGTCAGAAAGAGAGAGAGAGCAAGCATGAGCAGGGGGAGCCATCAGTTATGTACGGTGATGAGATGATGAGATGAAGAAGCAGGCTCCCTGCTGAGTAAGGAGCCTGATGCGGGACTCGATCCCAGGACCCTAAGATCATGACCTGGGCTGAATGAAGGCAGACACTTAGCCAGCTGAGCCACCTAGGCATCCCCTTCCCATTTTAAAATAGCAATGTACATGACCGGTTCTTGCGAGATTCTTTGTATAAAGTTGATGAATGGAAGCTTGTTATTTTCTTAAATGTTACAGTGTTTCCCACAGTCTTGGCTGTTGGTGAATAAAAATCTGTCTTGTATCTTGGAGGTTAAAGTGGTGAAGAGGCAAGTGGTTGGGGCATTCAAGACCAGATCATGCAGTAGCTGTTGACTAATTATGTACGCCCACATGGCTAAATTTCTCCCCACAGAGTCTGATGGGTTAGACAGACATGTAAACAAGTAATTTACATGTATATTAGTATATAGGATAGTAAGTATAGTGATTGTGATATGGTTAGAGTATTGTGGAGGCACTAAGGAAAGTAACTAATTGTCTAAGGTATTTAGGGAGGGATTCACAGGGGTCTATAATTTGAGCTAGGTCTTAAAGAATGAGTAGAAATTTTTCAGGTGAAAAGAAGAGGGGTTGGAAATCTGTTATAGGCATCTAGCATCATTCATTGAAAATATTTCCTTTCCCTTTCAATCTGCAGTATCACCCCAGGCATATTATCAAGCATCCATCTATACATCACTCTGTTTCTGGGCACTCAATTATGTTTCATTGGGTTGTCTGTTTTTGTGCCAATGCCACGCTATCTTTTTTTTTTTTTTAAGAGTTTATTTATTTATTTGACACAGAGAGATAGACAGCGAGAGAGAGAACACAAGCGGGCCACAAGCGGGCGGCGTGGAAGAGGAAGAAGCAGGCTTCCCGCTGAGCAGGAGCCCGATGTAGGGCTCAGTCCCAGGACCCTGGGATCATGACCTGAGCCGAAGGCAGCCAGCCAACAACTGAGCCAGCGAGGCGCCCCGACCCATGCCACGCTATCTTAATTAATGCAGTTTTATAGTGTTTTGATACCTCCTAGAGAAATTTCTCCCACCGGGTCCTTCAAGAATGTTTTGGCCATTCTTGGATTTTTTTTGTACATCCATATTCATTTTAGAATTTGCCAAGTTTCACAAAACTTCTGTTGGTCTTTTTATTGGGAGTCCATTGCTTCTATATGGACGGTTAGTTGAGGGAGAATCAGTGTCTTTACAATACTGAGGTTTTTCACCCATTATAACGTGGTATAATCTCAATTCCGTTCTTAAGTGTCTTTCACTAAGATTTTATTGTTTTCTCCATGAGGGTCTTGCATACTTTTTGTCGAATTTAGTCTTTGAAACTTTTAGGTGATATCTTTTAAAAATTTTTGCTTTCTGTTGCTGATATATTGGCCTTTGACACACAGTAACCTACATAGCTCTTAATCTTCATATTTTTCTGTACATTCATTTAGATTTTCAGCAGTACAGTATCTGAATAATGACAGTTTGGTTTCTTAACTTGTTTATCTTTAAAAAAAAATCTTTTCCTTGCCTCACTGCATTGGCTTATGAAAACCAGTTTTTTATCTTTGTCTTCAACAGAAGGCTTTGGCTGTCTTACCAAATATAATGTTTGTGTAAGGTTTTTCATAGGTATTTTTTATCAGGTGAAGAATGTTTCTATATATCTAGTTTGAGTTTTTCTGTTAAATTTTAGTAACATTTTTTTCCTGTATGTAATGAGGTATCTGTGATTTTTTTTAAAATTTTGGTTCTTTAATATTGATATGGTATACAAATCAATTGACTTTTTATAACTTAAAACCAAACTTAACTTTCAGTTTGCTAATATTGTGGTTAGGATTTCTGCATTTATTTCATAAGCAAAATTGACTGGTAGTATTGTTAGGTTTTGGTATTCCGGTTATGTTAGCCTTATAAAATGATTTGCAAAGTGCTCTCTCCTTTTCTATTGTCCTAATTATTTGATGTAAGATTATTTGTTCCCTGATTGTTTGCTAGAACTCAGTGGTAAAACCATCAGGGCCTGGGCTATTCTTTTTTTTAAGATTTTATTTATTTATTTGAGAGAGCATGAGCAAGAGAGAGCATAAACGGGGGTGGGGGTTGGGAGAAGGGGAGAGGCGGAGGGAAAGGGACAAGCAGAATCCCCGCTGAGCAGGGAGTCCAGAGTGGGGCTAGATGCCAGGACTCTGGGATCATGAGCTGAGCTGAAGGCAAATGCTCAACTGACTGAGCAACCCCAGGGCCCCTGGGGTATTTTTAATGGAAGATTTTAACTACTGATTGCATTGGCTTTCCATTTCCTCTGTTTTTGGTGAGTTACATCTTTTCCTAAGTATTTGTCTATTTTATATACACTTAGGGGGATTATATTTATTTTACTTAATTTCAGGTAAATAATGAAAGTATCACAGCCAAAAAAAACCCATTTGTACATTAATCATTCATATTAACCCTGCAGAAACCAAAGCTTGATCACAGATACAGAAAAATAATATCTGGCACTGTGCTAAATGCCTTTTTTTCAAATAGTGTTAATGAAGTGTAACTGACATAATAAATTATACTTAAGTATATAATTTGGTAGGTTTCAACATAGTATACATTTAAAAATTTATTGGCATATTGTTTATGATATATCCCTCAGAAGACCATTTTAATTCTCTCTAGCAAGTTTCTTTTCTGTTTTATTAGTTTCTGGTCTTTATTGTTAATTTCTGCTTTGAGGTTTATTCTGCTGTTATTAAAGCCTTTAAGGTGGATAGAAAACTCATTGATTTTCTTTCTTTTCATTTTTAATGTAAATATTAAAGACTATAGATGTCCTTTTAAATACTACTTTGGATGTATCCCACAAGTTTGGATATATACTTTATTTCTTTTGAAAAATTTTTATTTTGGAAATTTCAAACATATCGAAGTAGATTTTGATGACTCCCTCCAATATTACGTTTTGTCTGGCTATATTAATCAACATGGCCATTCTTGTTCTATTTATACCTTCCACTTTCCATCCCTTTTTTACCTCTACTGTCCACAGAATTATTTTGCAGCAAATTACAGATCTCATATCATTTCATCTAGAAATAATTCATTTTATTACCCTAAAAAATGCTAACTTTTTTTTAAAAGATTTTATTTATTTGAGAGAGAGACAGGGAGCGTACAAGCAAGGGGAGGAGTAGAGGGAAAGGGACTAGCAGACTCCCTGCTAAGCAGGGAGTCCAAGCTTGATCCCAGGACCCTGAGACCATGACCTGAGCCAAAGTCAGATGCTTAACCTACTAAGCCACCCAGGTGACCCAGAATGTAAACTTTAGAAACAAACATCCACACCATCATCACCCTGAAAATGTAATAATTCCTTGATATGATCTAGTGCCTAGTCATTATTCAAATTTCCATTTCTCATAATTTTTTCTATATGTTGAAATGCACAAATCTTAGCTATACAGATAAATGGCTATACCTATGTAACCCACACTTTTGTGATAACGCTTCTTTGCCCCCTTCCCTCATGTCCCTTTCCAGCTAATCTTTCCATCCCACTTCCCCAGCTACCACTGATCTGCTTTTTTTCACCTTAGTTTTTTTCGTAAAGTTTCATATAAATGGAATGTTGTAGGATATACACACTCTTCTCTGATTTCTTTTGCTCATCATGTTAGTAAGATTCATCCATGTTATTGGGTATATCAATAGTTTGTTCTTTTTTTATTTTGTAGTATTCTACTGGAGATATACCACAGTTTATCTCTTTTTTATGGACAATGGATTGTTTCCAGTTTTGGGTTATTGTGAATAAAGCTGCTATGAACATTTTTGTACTTGTCTATTTGTGGGAAAATGTTTTCACTTTCAAGCCTGGCAGGGGAGTCACTGGGCAAAATGTCACTGGGAGTATTTAATTTCATAAGAAACTGCAAAACCTTTTCCCACAGTGGTTATACCATTTCGTACTCCCACCAATAATCTGAGTTCTGGCTGCTCCACGTCTTTGTCAACGTTTGGTGTTGTCTGTTTAATTTTAGCCCTCCTAGCAGGTGTGTACTGGTTCTCACTGTGGTTTTAATTTGCATTTCCTTGATCCCTGAAGATGTTGAGAGCTTTTTCATATGATTATTGATCACTTGTTTGTCTTCCTTTGTGAAGTGTCACCTCTTCTGCCCATAGTTATTTAGTCCATTTTATCGAGATACAGTTCACTTTTTAGCACAAACATAATTTTTTTTAGAGTGAGTAAAAAATGCATTTGGACGGACACCTGGGTGGCTCAGTTGGTTAAGCGTCTGCCTTCAGCTCATCAGGTCATCAGGTCGGGCTCTCTGCTCAGCAGGAGCCTGCTTTCCCCCTTCCCCCTGCCTGCTGCTCCCCCTGCTTGTGCGCTCTCGGGTGCTCGCTCTCTGCCAAATGAATAAATACAATCTTCTTAAAAATGCATTTGGATCACGTTTAGTCCAAAACAAGATGATTCTGAATTTATGAGTCTCTGTCTCTTTGTGTAAGGCCTTTTAGATTCCAGTTTGGTATGTAACAAATGGCTCTGACCTACGATTACTGTCTTTGCCTTAAAACCCGCAGCTGTTCTTTTGTGCTTTTCTAGTATTTTCACTGTTGAGACTTTCCTCTTGGTTTAGAAAATGCTTTAGAGACAGAGGGAGACTGAAACCCTTTTTTCCTAATCCCAACTGCTTAGATGATCTCTTGATTTTCTTCCTTCCAGAACTATATTCTTCTGTCTGTTGTTTATCACCATTCATTCAGTATATCCAAAATTTGAGATCCTTAGAGATCTATAGCCTCCATGTAGGTGAATGAAATTTCATCAGAAGGAAATCTATTGAGAATATAAGTTTGCAAAAAAAAAAAAAAAAAGAATGCGCTTTTTTTGCCCTTTTTTTTTTTTTTTAGCTCCAGCAGTCAACTTGAGCCAAAAGGCATTCTACCAAAGTAAGCTACTAATGTGTATGTGGTGAGTGTTCCAGTGTAATAAAAGTGGATTCTTTTTTTTTTTTTTTACAGTAACCTCTAATAATTCAGATTCTGGCCATGAAGGTCAAGAGGATTCTTCAAAGGAAAATGTATCATCAGGTGCTGTCCCCGCTGACCGCAGCCCAGCACCTAGTCACGATGGCAAATCACATGAACTGTCTAATCTTCGATTGGAGAATCAGCTGTTGAGGAATGAAGTTCAGTCTTTAAATCAAGAAATGGCCTCATTACTTCAAAGATCCAAGGAAACTCAAGAAGGTAGAGCCTTATTTAAATTGTGGAGGGTTAGGAATTTAACATTTCAAAAATAAACTGAAAACCTGATTACATCGAAACTTAGAAATATTTCACATGAGACTTACAAAACCCGGTTTTCATAGAAATATAGGGCCCAGATTTAGAAATAGAACCAGTCATCCTGGGCACCTGGGTGGCTCAGTGGTTGAATCCTCTGCCTTCGGCTCAGGTCATGATCTCAGGGTCCTGGGATCGAGTCCCGCATCGGGCTCTCTGCTCAGCAGGGAGCCTGCCTCCTCCTCCTCTCTCTCTCTGCCTGCCTCTCTGCCTACTTGTGGTCTGTCAAATAAATGAAAAAAAAAAAAAAAGAACCAGTCATCCTCCTACTAATCTGAAACAGAATGTTGCCTTTGTTTGGCCATTCCTTAGGAGTCATAAAATTTAAGAACTGGGGACATTAGTAATTATCTGGTTCATTTGATCTCTTCTGAACCTTCGGGGGAGCTGTTGATGAACCAGAGGTGGGGTTAAACAAAGGAGTGGATACCAGTAGACAAGGTCACAATATCGTACTGCTCCAGGGGATGTAAAGTGAACATGGAATTCAGTTTGAATAATACTCTCTGGAAATACGCAGTGAAGTGGCCCTAGAGTAGAAAACTCTTGGATTCCTCAGAAATGGGTAATTTAAAAGTAAATAATCTCGGGCGCCTGGGTGGCTCAGTGGGTTAAGCCGCTGCCTTCGGCTCAGGTCATGATCTCAGGGTCCTGGGATCGAGTCCCGCGTCGGGCTCTCTGCTCAGCAGGGAGCCTGCTTCCCTTCCTCTCTCTCTGCCTGCCTCTCTGCCTACTTGTGATCTCTGTCAAATAAATAAATAAAATCTTTAAAAAAAAAAAAAGTAAATAATCTCATGAATGAGGTGATGGGGGGTGGACTGTGTTAGTCTTAATGTAAGTGTGGCTGAGGGAAAATAAAAGGGAGAAGCGAAGAAGTCTCTGTCTTGGTTCCTAGCAGCAATTAGAAAGGAGTGTGGGGACAGTAGGAAAAGTTTTGCCAAGACATGGATGGAGGCCCAGAAAGTTTAGGGCTTGTTGGACTGACTTCAGAAAAAGCTTCACTTTACCAGACTAATAAAGACCTAGAAATAGAGCTTTTCCTGAGACCCTGTAGAGTTTGCTTCAATATAAAAAAAATTTTTTTTTTGCTTGCAAACTGCTATTATAAATGTGTGAGAGTGTGGAAATCTGCACCGCATTGCTCTTCTGGCACCAGTGTCCTAGATTTTTTTAAAAAATAGCGTCTTTTTGCTACAGTGATCAAGAGAAACACATTCTCTCCTGCCTTTTATCTTCAGGTTTTGATTTTGTTTGTTTTCGTCTTACCGTGGGGTTCTCTCTGTGCCCTTGATTTGTATTTGCATTCTTCCTGTCACTGGCAGAACTCAGCAAATTCACCGACTGGGCTACTGTTCTGAACGCTGCCGTATCCTGGTTTGGATTCCCAAATGCTTTAGGATATGTCTCAGAAAGATTGTTTTTGTAGAAGAGCAGCTACCATTGTGCCCTTTCCAACCTATTAACTGTGATACAGGTGGGAACATTGGCCTTGAGAAGTGGGTATCCCACTTGAAGCAAATAATTGGAAGACACTTGTAAGCTCTTGATTTTGGTAGTAAGCCCTACAGGGACACAGAGGAGAGTCTGTGAGCTCTGAGAAAAGTATGTCTGCTTGAAGAGAGAAATCTCTCTCATTATTATTACTTTTTTTTTTTTTTTTTTAAAGAATTAACCAAAGCAAGAGCAAGAGTTGAGAAGTGGAATGTTGACCATTCAAAGAGTGATCGAATAACCCGAGAGCTCCGCGCCCAGGTCGATGACCTGACTGAAGCCGTGGCTGCCAAAGACTCGCAGCTGGCCGTGCTGAAAGTGAGGCTGCAGGAGGCCGACCAGCTCCTGGCCACGCGCTCCGAAGCCCTGGAAGCCTTGCAGACGGAGAAGTCACGGTAGCTCATCCTGGTGATAGTGACAAAGGGACTAGAAAGAGTCTTCCCCGTGCAAGTAATGATGAACACTGTAGTGTAGACTGTTTTATGAAAACTTAACTTTTGAAATTTAGAGAGGGATAATTTAGCTTTTGGTAATGTTGTAAATGTGCGTGATTACAAGTTGATTTATTACTTGAATCTTGAGATGCGTTGTTAGCAAAATCTGAATTTAAAAGTACTTGAAGAATATAGTGTCCTTAACTTTTTTGGGCATATAATGATATGTGGTCTTTGCTTCTATTTGGATGCCTAAAAATATAGGTTACATTCCTTTAAAAAGCGAAAAGATTTCTTTAAGAATATTTTAGTCAGGGACGCCTGGGTGGCTCAGTTGGTTGGACGACTGCCTTCGGCTCAGGTCATGATCCCGGAATCCGGGGATCAAGTCCCACATCAGGCTCCCAGCTCCATGGGGAGTCTGCTTCTCCCTCTGACCTTCTCCTAGCTCATGCTCTCTCTCACTGTCTCTCTCTCAAATAAATAAATAAAATCTTTAAAAAAAAAAAAAAAAAGAATATTTTAGTCAAACCATCTTTTTTTTTTAATTTTTTTTTTCTTTTTTTAATTTTAGGGAGAGAGGGGTGGGGGAAGGGGCAGCAGAGGGAGATGGGGAGAGAGAATCTCAAGCAGACTCCATGCTGACCATGGAGCCCAACACGGGGCTCAGTATCACGACCCTGAGATCGTGGCCTGAGCCGAAACCAGGAGTCAGATGCCCAGCCGACCACGCCACCTCGGCACCCCAGTCAGATCATCCCTTTTGTGCCATCAAGCTGATGCCTTGAAAGTCATTGCACCTTCTCACTTGGACACGGTGGCAATAAGTCCTTTCAAGTGATGCCTTTTCTTGTAGAATAATGCAGGATCACAGCGAAGGCAGCAACCTGCAGAACCAAGCCCTGCACACCCTTCAGGAGAGACTGCATGAGGCGGACGCTGCCCGGAAGAGAGAGCAGGAGAGCTGCAAACAGATGCAGGTTAGAAAGGAGCGATGCCTTTCTGCTGTCTTAGAACACAGTTAGTCTGTGATAAAATCCTGCAGCACGTTCTCAGAAAAATATGTTCCTGTGACAACAACTAAGTATTTGAAAAGTTAGCCTGATAACTTGCTAAATTTACTTAACCTTATGTGTTGGATTGCAGTGAAAATAAATTTCAACATCCTCTGTGATCCATCCACAAGGCATTGGCTGGAAGCGTGGGCACTTTTCTTCTGAAACGGTCTTTGAAGGGGTGGTGCACGGGTTGGGCAGTGGTCCTAGAGCAGCCCCTCAGCACCCCTTTAAGAAAGGAATACACTTAAAGTAGTTAATATTCAGTAGAGATAGATTTTTTTTTCACTTTATTTTGTTGTGCAGCCAACATTACCATTATTTGATGAAAAGCTGATTTGGGGGGCACCCGGGTGGCTCAGTGGGTTAAGCCTCTGCCTTCGGCTCAGGTCATGATCTCAGGGTCCTGGGATCGAGCCCCGCATTGGGCTCTCTGCCCGGCAGGGAGCCTGCTTCCTCCTCTCTCTCTGCCTGCCTCTCTGACTACTTGTGATCGCTCTCTCGCTGTCAGATAAATAAATAAAATCTTTTAAAAAAAAAAAAAGGAAAAGCTGATTTGGGCCCTCTTTTTTTTTTTTTAAGATTTTATTTATTTATTTGACAGAGACAGAGATCACAAGTGGGCAGAGAGGCAGGCAGAGAGAGAACAGGAAGCAGGCTCCCTGCCGAGCAGAGAGCCCGATACGGGGCTCGATCCCAGGACCCTGGGATCTTGACCTGAGCCGAAGGCAGAGGCTTTAACCCACTGAGGCACCCAGGGGTTGGGGCCTCTTTCTTAAAACTAGATGGTGCTGAAAAACTTTTGAATAAAGTACTTTGCCAGATGAGGAGAAGAAAACTGATGTGAGCCATGTTTATTTCTTTATGTAAGCTTTTTCTCATTCCAGCTTAATCTGATTCATCTATTTCCAGAGAAAATTGTATATAATATATGTAGAGTTTTAGTCTTTTTTTTTTTTTTAAGATTTTATTTATTTGACAGAGAGAGATCACAAGTAGGCAGAGAGGCAGGCAGAGAGAGAGGAGGAAGCAGGCTCCCTGCCGAGCAGAGAGCCCGATGCGGGGCTCGATCCCAGGACCCCAGGACCCCGGGATCATGACCTGAGTCGAAGGCAGAGGCTTTAACCCACTGAGCCACCCAGGCGCCCCTAGAGTTTTAGTCTTTTTTTTTTTTTTTTTTTAAAGATTCCATTTAGGGCGCCTGGGTGGCTCAGTGGGTTAAGCCGCTGCCTTCGGCTCAGGTCATGATCTCGGGGTCCTGGGATCGAGTCCCGCGTCGGGCTCTCTGCTCGGCAGGGAGCCTGCTTCCCTCTCTCTCTCTCTCTGCCTGCCTCTCTGTCTACTTGTGATCTCTCTCTGTCAAGTAAATAAATAAAATCTTTAAAAAATAAAAATAAAAATAAATAAAGATTCCATTTATTTACTTGACAGAGAGAGATCACAAGTAGGCGGAGAGGCAGGCAGAGAGGGAGGAGGAAGCAGGCTCCCCACCAAGCAGAGAGCCCGATGCGGGGCTTGATCCCAGGACCCCGGGATCATGACCCGAGCCAAACGCAGAGGCTTTAACCCACTGAGCCACCCAGGCACCCCTAGAGTTTTAGTCTTAAATGAATTCTTTTGCATCTAGTTTAGTGATTCTTATCCCTGTCTACACATTAGAATCACTTGTGGAGCTTTTAATATTTTTTGATGCCAGGTCTCTACTCCCAGGGAGTCTAGTCCCACAGCGTGAGGTCGGGTGTAAGCAGTGGTGTTTGAGTTTCATAAGATTCACAGATGTGTCTGTTGGCCAGTGAACCACTGGTTCATACTCTCTTTTCAACAGGTGAAAATAGTTTATTCCTGAAAGTAACTATCAGCTCGTGTGGGCTTTTTGGAAATCTAATGGATGTATTTATTTATCACAGTATATCCAAGGTACTATCATTTTGGGGCACCTGAGTGGCTCAGTCAGTTAAGCGTCTGACTCTTGATCTCAGCTTAGGTCTTAATCTTAGGGTTGTGAGTTCAAGCCCTGCGTTGGGCTCCATGTTAGGCATGGAACCTACTTAAAAACAACAACAAAAATCAAAGTACTATAATTTCAACATATAGTTAATAATAAAAATCATTAATGAGATATTTTACATTCTTTTTTGCAACTGCTTCTTTAAAATATGGTATATTTTGTAATTAATTCAGTCATAAATTTTCTTTTTCTTTTTTTAAAGATTTTATTTATTTGACAGCGAGAGATGCAGTGAGAGAGGGAACACAAGCAGGGGGAGCAGGAGGAGAGGGAGAAGCAGGCTTCCCATCAAGCAGGGAGCCAGATATGAGCCTCAATCCCAGGACCCTGGGATCATGACCTGTGCCGAAGGCAGCCACTTAACAACTGAGCCACCCAGGCACCCAGTCATAAATTTTCTTACATAATACTTGGTCTATATTTAGATTTCATAAATTTGATAGGTAAAAAAGTAATTCACATGCCCAGTTGTTCTAAACATACTCAGAAGTGTTTTCCACTAACAGTGCCTCAAAATTTAGGCATAGAGTACACCTACGGTGTAGCAGTTCTGTCCTAGGTGTGTACCCAAGAGAATTGAAAATATCTGCCCACACAGAAAATTGTACACAGATATTCACAGCAGCATTATTCACAGCAGCCCCAGACTGGAAATAATACACGTATCCTTCAGTTGCTGAATGGGTAAACAAAGTGTGCTATATGCATACAAGGAGATACCATTCAGGCATAAAAAGGAAAGAAGTCCTGATTCATGCTACAACATGGACGAACCTGTAAGACGTTAAGTGAAAGAAGGCGGCCACCAAAGGCCACGTATTAGATGATTTCACTTACATGAAGTGTCCGTAATAGATCTACAGAGGAAAATAGATTCATCATTGCCAGGCGCTAGAAGGAATGGAGAAGTGGTTAGAGGATCTCCCTTTGGGGTGAAAATGTACTGATATTAGGTAGTGGTAATGGTGTACAATTAACTCTGAATACAGGGCAAACCACTGAACTGTACACCGTAGAAGGGTGAATTCTATGGTGTGTGAATTATATCCCAATGAACCTATTATTAATTGAACTAAGTTTTTTTATGTTTAATTAAAGTGAATTAACAAAAATTAAAGTTAATAAACAAAAATTCAATTCTTAGATGCAATAGGCACATTTCATGTGTTTAGTAGAGATTAGCGTAGTCCTCTTGCTCTTTTTATTTAAAACAGGAGTTAATATTGGATCAAAGGTTTGTGGCTTTAGCTATTGGTGTGTGAACTGTAAATGCTTTCAGACTTCTGCCTCACCTGAGTGTTCTGGTGATGGGAACTTTTGAGAATAAAAGTAAAATAAAATCTCAGAACTAGATAGGCTAGTAAGTGATAGGCATGTGTTTTTCTAGAATGTGCTTTGGAAGTTTCTTAAGCTAAAATAATTATATTTAATAGTTAACTAGAAAATTTGAAATAGAAGGAAAATGTTAACCATGCTATTAAAAAAGATGTAGCTGTTTACTTATCTCTTCAGTTTGCTTTTTTTTTTTTTTTTTTAATATTTATTCTATTTATTTGAGAGTGAGAGACTTAAGCAGACTGCGAGCTGAGTGCAGTACCTGATGTGGGGCTTGAACTCCTGACCCTGAGATTGTGACCTGAGCTGAAACCACGAGTCAGATGCTTAACCGACTGAGCCATCCAGGTGCCCCTTCATTTGCTTTCTGATAGACTTTCTGTTTTATTGATTGATCAGCTTGTATCAGGCTGACCAGATTCACCTTGGAAATATCTTAAACAGATTTCCATTTCCAAGCATCATCTTGGAAATTCCAAGTCAGTAAGCCTAGGGAAGGCTTTGGGTGGTGGTATTTGTTTAAAACTCCTTAACTGGGGCATCTACATGGCTCAGTCAGTTAAGTGTCTGCCTTTGGCTCAGGTCATGCTCCCAGGGTCCTGGGATCGAGCCCTACATTGGGCTCCCTGCTCAGCAGGGAGTCTGCTTTTCCCTCTCCGTCTCCCTCTGTGCTCTCTGTCACTCAAAATAAATAAATAAAATCTTTTAAAAAAAGAAAAAATAAATATAACCTTCTAATCGATTCTGATGCATTGCCATGTTTGGGAGCCAACAACCTTCAAGTCCCTAGTCTTCAGTTCCTAAAAAATGAGGTGTTTTGTTTAATTTTTTAGCCTCCCTGTTATGTTGTTGGGCTGAACTAAAAAAAAAAAAAAAATCCTATAAGACATCTGATTGGATGGTTGGTAAGATATATTTCAGAGGACATGATCTAAAGATGATATAAAAATTTGTCACAGAGTGAGTTTGCAGCGCGCCTAAACAAGATGGAAGTAGAACGTCAGAATTTGGCCGAAGCAGTCACTCTGGCAGAAAGAAAATGTGCGGAGGAGAAGAGGAGGGTTGAGGAGCTGCAGCAGCAAGTCAAAGTGTGCAAGGCCGGCTTGGAGTCCTCCAAGCAGGAGCTGACTGACTACAAGCAAAAAGCTACTAGAATCCTCCAGGTAGGCAGGAAATGTCTTGGATGTTAAGATCTGCCAGGTTGGAGATGCTTTCGGACTCCGTCTAGATCTGCGGGAGGATTTACTCGTGTTCGCCCGGGTTGGCTCACTTCAGGTGACTTCCTGCTCCGAAATGGCCCTTGTTGTACCGCCTTTCTTTCTTTTTATTGACAATTCATTCTGCCACAGCCTCTTCACCTGTCACCTTAAACATGGCAATATCGACGTTTGTCATTAGGCAGCCATTTTACCCTTCCTGGCGGATCCCCCATTGAGCTTTTCAGAGCCCGTGGTCTTGGCCTCACCCAGCTTCCCCCGTGTCACCTCATGTAGTCCTCGGCTTCTCTGTCCTTTGCCTCCTCAAGGAAAGGTATCCATTCATCTTTCTCTAGGAGGGTTTTCCAGCCTGTGCGCTGGTTCCTCGTCTGCTGTATGGAAGCTCTTCCTCCTAATCTGTCCTGTCTCCGTTTCTTCCTTTCTGCCGCCTTTTTCTGGCTCAGCTTACTCAAGAGCATACGGTTGCTTGGTGGAAGATCACAGACTAGGTCCTGGAACTCCTGCTTAAGGAGAAAGCAACCCTTTGTCTTTTTGGACCACTTGGATCCATTTCCCTGTTGTTTTTTTCAGTATCAGACTTATTAGAATTATCGTAAGTATGCCGTCTTTATTTTAGAGCTGTTAACTCCTTCGTGTAATTTCTGTCCCTGATACATTTCTGAAACTGTCTTCCTAGATACCTTTAATGACCTGAATACATATTTTCTTCCTTTTCTTAATTTCCATCCACTTTGATTGGGGTAGAGCACTGGACACCATTAGTCCTGCCACCTTAAATTCCTGCCTCTGGTCCCACTCGAGCTGCCTTCTCTCCCTGTCCTCTCTCACTCCTGAGTCTCCAGAGACGAAGAGTCCTTTCAAAATCGGGCCCCACCCCCCTCACTGCTTCTTAGGTGGTGTTATCCTGTACTCACTCCGCTTCTGTCTGTCACCTCGATGTCACTTAAGCGTGTCTCCCAGCCTCACTTCCTGACCCCATTTTCTAAATGCCTACCAGGCTTCTCTGTGTGGGATGCACCCCTCTCCCCCCAGCTTCTTGTTCATTCTCTAATTTCCATAAATACGACACCTTCTTCCCAGGCAATAGAGCTTGAGCCATGATAGCGTTTTGATCCCACACCCATGAGACAGCATATCCATTCCTCCAGACGGTCCTTTCCGACTGCTTCTGCCGCGTCACTCTGATTTATTACTGAGCACCTAACTATCCATGAGGCATTATGATAGATGCTGGGGGTGTGTTTTCTTTCTGTAAGGAGCATTCAGTTAGCAGAGGGACACCGAGGTACTCGATGTGACGAAGTTTTTGATGCAGTAAGCCCTTAAAATCTGTGAGGGGACGTCAGGGATGACCGGATGACACGGTGTAAAAAGGAACTTGAAGCATGGGTGGGAAGGCTCATGGTAGGGAAGAGATTTCAGTCAGAACGGCTGTCCCAGAGCAAGGGGTGTCCGAGGGAGCATGACATCTTTACTGGACACCAGCTGGTTCCTCCGCTGGAGCATGCAGGCTTAGGGATCAAGTGGGGGCCGGGGCGGGGGGAGAAAACGCAGTGAGGGGCAGAAGCCAGAGACCATGGAGCGCCTCACATCCTGCACAGAGGAGTTTTGATTTTTATCTCCTAGGCAATGGTAGTGGGGAGAGGTGAGAGACTGAGCAGGGGGAGAGTTGGCACCAGGCAGGGCCCTCGGGAGGTGCTCGGTAAGCCTCTGTGGACATTGACGGGTGAGGATGGAGTGGTGAGAGGGGGATGGTACAGAGGAGCATATCGGAATTAATGGTGAGAAGTGACAGGGACAAGGTCTAGTTTGTGGCAGTGAGGGTGGCAGATGGGATAGGTCGGAGGTGGGGTGTGTGCGACTTAGGGATTCAGCTGGAGGAAGGGGAACTGCAAGTGGACCTTAGGAGGACTCGTTTCCGGAGCGCATGAGCGATACGCCCCGTGTAGTGCAGCAGAGACCAGGAAGGAGAACAGGCTCGCGCCGATGGGCGTTTGGACAAGTGACAATGAGTTTGTAGGACTGATGTGACACCGAGGTGGAAGTTTCAGGAAGGCAACCAGAAGTAGAGGCTTGAAGCTCATCACAGGGGGCTGGACCTTTACTATGTTGGGGGGCAGAGAGAGAAAATTATGTGTGTTATAGAAATATGAAAAATACGGAGAACTTTGAAGAAGTCACCCATAATTCTACCACATGAAAAGAAAAACTATTTTTGATGGAGGAGAGCACCTCTCAGATCCTCATATTGAAGGCAGAAGAGCTGATGGCCCTTATAATTACAGCATTTCTTAAACTGGTCCTCCCACATCGAATCTCTTCTTCGAATTCATCCTTTCCACCAGTGCTCAGCAAACTTTTACTGTAAAGGGCCAAATAGTATATATTATAGGCTTTGCAGGTTCTATGTGGTCTTCATCGTATACTCTTTGTCTTTTTTTTTTTTTTAATCATCCTCTAAACATGTAAAAATCATGTTTAGCTGGTGGGCTGTATACAACGAGGCCACAGGCCAGATCCGGCCCACCAGCCATAGTTTGTGAACCCGTTTGATACACTGCCAGATTAACCCTCCTAAAATGGATCTCTGGCCATGTCACTTCCCAGTCTACTTTTTAGTTGTTTGTTTTAGCCTACCAGATAAAAGTCAAACATTTTAGCCTGGCATCTGAAGCCCCCCAGGTTGGCTCTAAGATCCTATCGGAGCACATCTCAACAATACTTTCTTGTACGCCCTAATGCTTTTTGCATTATTATGTTTTGTCCTGTTCTCTCCACACCTGTTAAAATCCTAGCCATTGGGGCTCCAGGGTGACTCAGTGGGGTAAGGCCTCTGCCTTCAGCTCGGGTCATGATCCCAGGGTCCTGGGATGGAGCCCCGCACCAGGCTCTATGCTCGGCGGGGAGCCTGCTTCCCCCTCTCTCTGTGCCTGCCTCTCTGCCTATTTGTGATCTCTCTCTGTCAAATAAATAAATAAAATCTTAAAAAAAAGTAATAAATAAAATAAAAATAAAATCCTAGCCATTTTTCAGGGTCAGCGTAACTGCTGCTTTCAAGTAAAGCCTTCTCTTCCCCAGTATGTGGTTTCTCCTTGGAACCCTGCAAGTAATCTTAGCAGATGTGCCTCTCAACTTGTTTATTGCCTTATATTGGATATTTGTAACTTCCTTTTTAGTTTATAAGGCAGAGGGTACCATCCCAAATGAGAGACCTCTTAATTGCATGGGACTCTGAGCAGAGTGCCAAACCCATTGTAGGTGCTCCGTAAATATTTGCTGAGTAGCATGTGATAGAGATAAAAAGCATGAGAAAGGATGAGAAGAAAGTACAAGGGAAATCTTGTTAATGACAAGCTTTCAATAGTCACGTGGTCCTGGGGACTAAAATCCAAGGACCGTGTACAGCAAGGCCCTGCTGAGTTCTTATCTCAATGTGGGCTTTCTTTGATGGAGAACGTAATTGGACTATTTCTGTAGTGGCTTAGTTGGTGTAATATTGATGGTATTCCGTATACAAGCTAATGTCTGTTTTGCTTAAAGATACTTCTTTTTTTATAATAGTCTAAAGAAAAATTGATTAACAGCTTAAAGGAAGGATCTGGTTTTGAAGGCCTCGACAGCAGTACTGCTAACAGCATGGAGCTGGAAGAACTTCGGCACGAAAAGGAGATGCAGAAGGAGGAAATACAGAAGCTGATGGGCCAGATACATCAGCTGAGATCCGAATTACAGGTAAGATCGAGTATGGCTCCGCAGCACAGACAGCCACTGACCCCAGTGATCTGCAGGTGAGCGGCGGTGGTCTGTATTTTGGGAGAAGTGTGTCAGTGAGAGGGTGTGTGGAACTGGTGTGGGAATAGTGGTCGCCGTGTAGTAATGCATCTAAGGCGATCGGTTTCCTGTCCATCGAGGGACAGTGAAGTCCTGGGAATAACAAACAGAGGTAACTAGATGAGATCATTAAATTCTAACCTTATGCCCACCATATGCCAGTCATCTTGTGGGCTCAGGGTTACAACAAGGATCCAGACAGAGTCTTCATATTTATGGATCTTATAATCTAGTGGTTAAAAAACAATTGAGATCTGGGCTTGTCTATAAAACTGGGACATTTTCTGATACTGGAATGGACACAGAGACAGTCCCTTAATTATACTTTCACGAGAAATTTTATGATTTGTAGTTTATGGGTAATTGCTGTTTTTAATCCAAAAGTAAGTTGGACCTTTTGTTTAGGTTAAACATGGAGCCTCTGATATAAATATTATAGGAGGAGCCTCTGAGAATGAGGGAGGACAAGGTGTGGGCTGATAAGCTTTCTTTAAAAGAAAAACATTTTGCGAAGAATATTCATCCATGCATTAACTCAGCAAACTATTGGTTCGTAAGATGGACAGGACCTACAAGAGGAAAGTGTGGAAGTTGTAAGGCCAGGGTTTCTTACCTAGAGTGTGGGCTTGAATACCAGATTTGGATAGAGGTGTCCCGTCTTTGGCACTTAGTAGATCTGTTACCTGCACGAGACGCTTCACCTCATGGAGCCTTAGTTTTCTCATCCATAAAGTGGAGATAAACACAGGTTCTCCTGTGGATAAAGGTACGTGTCAGAGGGCCGAGCATTGTTCCTGACATGCATCAGGCCCTCAACAAATAGTAGCTAGTGTCACTTCTAGACTTCTTATTAGCAAGTACAAGAGCTGATCGAGGCTTATCGTCCTTGTAGTCTGTATGGCTGGATTGTTTTTTCTTTAATTAATTTTGAATTCCAAAGACTTCAGTCCTGTGAACCTAGAAACTGAGTAGATGCTAATCCTGTTTATACCTTGTCTTATTTATTATATGTGTATTTGGGTGAGATTATAAAAAATATGACTCTTTTTATTTAATATCCTTACCCCAGCATCATTGAGGACATTGAGCATTTCTCAAGAAGTTTATAAAATCTACAGTAAGGATTATGGTATATCTAGCAACATGGGAGAATTGTTAATGCCTGTAATAGCTAAGAACTTTCTGGACAGGCATTGCACTAACCTCTCAGCGTCAGCCTTCCATTGATTCCCTGCTGTAATCCCCCAAGGAAGATGGTATATTCTCATTTTACAGTTTGAAGAAATTCAGTCACAGAGAAGGAAAGTCGCTTCCTATAACTTGTAAAGTAACAGGATTAGAACCTTAGTCTGTCTGATTCCAGAACACGTGTTTTGTTTTGTTTTTTTTCCAGAATATGTGTTAACTACCCACTGCTCATACTGTCTGCCTCTCAGGAGTTCATCTGATTAAGTCAACTTGATGACAAAGATTAGAGTACCTGCTACTAACCCCAAAAACTCAAGGAGAGGGGGAAATAATTGTACTTCTTGTTGCTTTCCTCTAAATCCACGAGGCTGTGTAACTAGAGTAGCACGCTGGTGTTCTTATCTGGGCCTATCATTAATCCCCTGTTCTTTCAAACAGTACGTGAAGTGCCAAAGTTTGCATAGATGAATATAAAAAGACTGTGCCAAAAGATAAAAAGCAAATTAAGATGCTGATTTTAATCTCTTATAGCACTGTATGGACAGACACCTGGTTAACCCGTACAGGGGTAAATACAGAAACCTAGAGTCATGTTCTTTGCCACTAGTAAATTCCCCAGGAAATCTAAAAGGTGGTTTTGAGTTTGAAGAAGTAAGAAATAGAGAAAGATAAAAGAACAGATAATGGTAATAAAGCTAAACAATGAAAAAAGAGGCTAACCTCAGGTGAGATGAGAGAGAAGTTACAGTGCTACTGGACGCCCACGCATACAAACTATAACCTGCCATTCCAGGGGCCATCTTACGGATGTTATGTTTCTGTTCCTTTGGAAATTGTTAGCTTTCGGTTAGAGCTGTACTGTCCCAGCCGCTGCGGACATCCTCATCCAGCCCCGGGCTTCCTGCGCTGTGGCGGCTCTAGGATCCGTCTGTTTCTCTCACTGTGGGCTGTGGCGTACAGTTAAGTGGCTGCTTACATGCCCCTTTCCAGGCTGAGGCCATGTCTCACTTGTCCCCAGCCCTCTGGTGCCTCCTGAGCCCAGTTCATGGCACAGCGGGAGTACTTGAAAGATGTCGAAGTGAACAATTGATTACTGCTTTCACATGTGGGGCTCGTCGTTTCAGGATGTGGAGGCACAGCAGGTTAGCGAAGCAGAATCAGCAAGAGAACAGTTACAGGAGCTGCAAGACCAAATAGCTGGGCAGAAAGCCTCGAAACAGGAGCTGGAGGCCGAGTTAGAGCGACAGAAGCAGGTAACGATCCTGTTTGTTTGTTTGTTTTTAAAGGTTTTATTTATTTACTTGAGAGAGAGCGAGCATGCACCCCAGTGAGAGAGCATGAGTGGGAAGAGGGGCAGAGGGAGAAGCAGACTCCCCACTGAGCAGGGAGCCCAGCGTGGGGTTCCATCTCAGGACACGGGGACCATGATCAGATGCTTAACCGACTGAGCCACCCAGGCACCCCGCAGGTAAGGATTTTAGCTGGACGGTTACCAAGGAAGACGCTTTGCTGCCGGTTCTCTGAGGAGACTCCAGTGAAGCAACGTACTGAAGTTCTAGCGGAATGGGTATGGAGTGGTGATGGTAAAGGGGACCTACCGGTCCTCTGCTGTCTTGTTACCACCCACCCTCACTGTTTAATTCACAGATAAGAAATAGACCCGCAGAATGGTTATGGGACTTGCCTAATCTCACACAGTTAACCGGAGAATAGACTAGAACCCAGAAGGCCTGTCCCAGACTCCTTGCTGCTACCTTGTCTGTGTTTTATTATATCTCCTCGTTACAGTGTGTATGTATGGAAAACTTAAAAACATCTGTTGATTTTCACATTTTACTACATTTGTATTTTCTAAGAACAACAGTAATATTATCTAATAGAAATATAAATATAACATTAGTGTGGTAATAGACTGATCTTTCTATTTGAGAAGAAATATTTATAGCCTGTTCTTACAAATCATGTTTAAAATTACATTTCTTTGTTCAGTTGGCAGTTGTCTGCTCCCCAAACCAAATTATTTTACTTAGTATACTTACATAATAGTTTCCTTATTAAAACAGCTAAACATGTTACATCCACATTTTCAGAACAAGATTTTAAATCTAATGTTAGTAACATTTATAACTTACTGAATAATGACACTATTATAGACACTTAGTATACATGATCTTATTTTATCCTCACAGTAAAATCTGTTTTCTCTTCATTTTGCAGAAAACTATTGTTATAATGATCAGTGCCTCACTTAAACAACATTTTCAGCTTTGTGTGTTTATATTCTTTAGATCTTTTTTATTAGGATTTATCATTTCTGAAACTGGTTCTATTATGAGAAATGTTTGTTTTTATTACAAAGGTCCCACCTGTATCTGTTTCCTGAGTGGTAAGAAAATGACCGAGTAGCCACCTGCAGAGTACATTATAGGCTGCCCTAGATAATTTAGTTATGAAATTGTCCTTCCAGAAATTGCATTTTAATTTATTCAAGGAGCTGTTATATACTGAAAGGCAAAAATTTGATATTCTTGATGGTTAGTGAGAGAATTTTCATTTTTATGGCAGATGGTCTTCCCACATCCACTGCCAGGGCCAGTTTTTAAAATGATGGAGTCCAGTAGAGGCGAGCGCAGCTGAATGTAGCTCTAGGCTATTTATTTAATCATCGGATGTTCTAGGTGCAAGTGCTTAATCTTGGGATTAAATAGTCCTCTAGCGCTCCTTATTCATTTTAAGTAATTTCAACCTTAAATTTTGTGCTAGCCTAGAGTTTTAAAAGAAATCATGCAGACCTTCTTATAAATTGCAGTTCTCGTTTCCTAATTATTGCTTCATTTTCTCTGCTCTCACTTATCTCAGTTTCTTTCATCTGTGAAGTGAGCAGGGTGAACTAAATGTTCTCAAGGAGTCTGGCAGTTTGATCCTGTCTTGTCTTTACTTCTTCATACGGCTCCCTTTACTTACTTCATCTGCAGTTAAGCATAATGCTTTTGAAGATTCTAAGCAATTGTTCTTTCTTCCCTGACATGTACTGTGCTCTTAAATTCCAGCTGACACTGACTCATCGTATCCATTGTACAAACCAGCAGCACATTTGTGTAGTTGTTAGTGAATCGGAGGTCTTTCTTTTTTCTCATTTTTCCATGATAGAGCAAAACAGGTTCTAACACTGCCTGATAGAAATAAGCACATGAAGAGCTGCTCAGCACCATTAAGTGTTAGAGAAATGCACATTGGAACCACAGCGCGATACCAGGTTGTCCCTAGTGAATAGTTACACTTAACCAAGACTGACAATACCAAATGTTGGGAAGGATGTGGAAGAACTGGGCCTCTCCCATATTGCCGTGGGGCTGCACAATGCCGCACGGATTTTGAAACCAGTTCAGAAAACAATTGGGTGAGTTTTTTCCCTGTAAGTTAGACATAACACTTACGGGATCCAGCGGTGCTATCCCTACATATCTACCCAAGAAAAGTGGAGACCTGTGACCATGGAAAGACTTGATACATCCTGCTGGAGTAGTGTTCGTCAGACCCTTCCAACGGTCCTCATTTGTTCATTCCGCATAGACGTGGCACGTGCTGGCTGAGGGCCTCCTGTGTGTCAGGAATGTTTCAGATACTGGGGATGAAATCGGGAGCACTGATTCAGCTTCTGTTTATTCATGTCTCACTTTGTAGGAATTCCACTACATAGAAGAAGATCTGTATCGAACAAAGAACACATTGCAAAGCAGGATTAAAGATCGAGAAGAAGAAATTCAAAAGCTTCGGAATCAGGTATGAATGAGTGTTCACAACTTGGGAAAAGAGAACATCGCAAAGCTAATTTTTTTCAAAGGATATAGCGAGACCTTCTTTTTTCATATTTTCAGTGGCATTCTGCTGTTGGAACAATGAGATGTTTCTTTCAGTCTGATACAGAATTTTCATCTAAAGCCATTTTAATCTGTGTTTGCTGTATTCTGTGGCTTCTTCATCTAGAAGTGTCTTGTAGCCACAGCCATCCGAGGACACGGGACTTACCCCAAAATTTCGTTATCTTGTAACTTCAGTGGTGGTTGTGCTGACTGCCAGTTTAATAATTACTGTTTCTCTTTCCTAAGAAAAATCCAGTGATACCTTCCTGTTAAGAATTGATGGGTCTTTTGTAAAGTCACCAAGACTTCTTTTTAACTCTGAAAATGTAAAATTTAGGAAATAACTTGTGCCCACCACCCAGATTTACCAGCGCTTATCATTAATGTGACAAAATCATACATCCACTTATCCTATAACTCTGGCGTTTCCTTTTCTCCCTTATGTTCACTTTGGTTTTTATCCCTTATATTTATTGACATAATAAATAATGAGCTCATTGATCATTTAGTTTACATAAAGATTGATTCTTCTTTTTTTAGTTAGCTGATGATGTAGTTTGAAACATTAAAAAGGCAAATAATTTTAGTTTTTAAGTTGTCAGACTTTGTAGCAGTCCATGATTTAAACTATTTTAAAATATTTTAGTTTTTCTGAGAGTTAGGAGCATCTGATTTCAGTGTTCCATTCTTTCCTCACCTACTTTTGTGAAGTGCTTACAAGTGGTAATGTGACTTGTTAGCAGAAAGTCAAAAGAAAGGACCATAAACCACCAATTGGGTTTAATCCTTAAACATTCCTGTATTTATTAAATGTTTTTTGAGTGCCTCCTAAGCCTAAGATTCTGTCCTGTTTTTGTTAATTAAGAATTAATCTTAGGGGGTTAGCTCGTAAAGTTTTTTTTTTTTTTAATTTTTTTTTTTAATTTTTTTTTTTTTTAAAGATTTTATTTATTTATTTGACAGAGAGATCACAAGCAGGCAGAGAGGCAGGCAGAGAGAGAGGAGGAAGCAGGCTCCCTGCTGAGCAGAGAGCCCGATGCGGGGCTCGATCCCAGGACCCTGAGATCATGACCTGAGCCGAAGGCAGCGGCTTAACCCACTGAGCCACCCAGGCGCCCCAAGTTTTTTTTTTTTTGATCTAAGTAGAACAGAGGAAAATCTTTGTCTCATAACAGGAAGTTGATTTTTACAATTTTAAAAAAAGATCAGCGTCTTCATACATTGTCCAAACAAACAGACGAACAACCCATAAACGAGTGACCAAAATACGCACATAAGTCAGTGCTCAAAATCATCCGTCATCAGGGGAGTACACATTAAAACCCCAGTAGGCTGTACCACTGCACGGATACTCGCTAGAATGTCATAGTATCCCTAAATATCATGTACAGAGAGATGTAGCAATTTGTCCAATGTCAGTCAGCTAGAAAATTGCAGAGCAGAGGTGAAAACCTAAAACCTCAGTTTGCGGTCTTTGCACTGCACCACAACTGCTGAGTTATGGAGGGTTTTGATTCCTGGCCGAGAAGTTCAGACTGTCCTTTGGATCGATGCTTTCAGATGTCTTTGATCACGACGCCACAGTGAGAAGTAAAGTATACCTTGTGTCCCAATTACTCAGATGTACTTAGAAGTATAATACTAAAACAGAAGTTTCACAAAACAATACTCTTATATACTATGTGCTGTGTACTCTCTGTCCCATTCTAGGCCATTACTATTATTTTTTTTTTAAAGATTTTATTTATTCATTTGTCAGAGAGAGAGAGAGAGAGGGAGAACACAAGCAGGGGGAACAGCAGGCAGAGGCAGAGAGAGAAGCAGGCTCCCTGCTGAGCAAGGAGCCCGATGCGGGACTCGATCCCAGGACCCCGGGATCATGACCTGAGCCGAAGGCAGCGGCTTAACCAACTGAGCCACCCAGGCGTCCCTAGGCCATTACTATTATTAAAATCTGGTTGTGACCCACCAAATTGATTTTGCAGCCCATTAATACAATTTGAAAATCTCTTCCATAGTGAGTTTTGAGAAATTGAATAATGCTACACTTTACATGTAGGGATGTAGGTTCTGTGTTGTAAGACTTTTACTTTATGTACTAATTTTATGAACACTTTGCCTTTCAGCTTACAAATAAAACTTTGAGCAACAGTAGTCAGTCTGAGTTAGAAAACCGACTCCATCAGCTGACAGAGACTCTCATCCAGAAGCAGACCATGCTGGAGAGTCTCAGCACAGAGAAGAACTCTCTGGTCTTCCAGCTGGAGCGCCTTGAGCAGCAGGTGAACTCCGCCAGTGGAAGTAGCAACAATGGGTCTTCTATTAATATGTCTGGAGTTGACAATGGCGAAGGTAACAAAAAAAGGAATTTCAAAAGAATATTGCATTGCCTTTATTTCCAACCTTGTTAATTGAGGCGTGACTTTGAGAAGTTACAGAAAGACCATTTTTATTTGAAAAGAAGCTCCATCCAGCAAAACACTGCTTTTCTCCTGATGTGAGGCCTGAGCTGTGTACCGTTTGACATGATCTTTAGCAAACGGGACAGTGGGCTATTAATATACCACTCCTGAGTATGGGACTTGGAGAAGGGAGACTTGAGGAACAGTGATCATATTGAAATACGTAGGACATTCTACAAGATATTGATGACAAGGTAGATAATTTGGCAGTAAGAGGTTTTCAGGAAACTTGAAGATTTGCTGTAAAAATCTTCCAGTCTGTAATTATGAATATTAAAGTTAATAGTCCTGTAAGTATATCCATGCTCTATAATTTCAATAGAGAAATCTGTAGATTCCCAAAATACATAATCAAGAAGAATGTTAAAGATTTCAGTATAAGCTTCAACAGATCTGGTTTTTAATCTTAGAGCTTCATAAAGCCTACAAAGTAGTCATTCAGTAGATTTCTCAGTTCTTTGGCTTTCAATTAAAAGTTTTTTTAAGGGGCGCCTGGGTGGCTCAGTCAGCTAAGCATCTGCCTTCAGCTCAGGTCATGATCTCAGAGTCCTGGGATTGAGTCCCACATTGGGCTCCCTGCTCAGCAGGGAGCCTGCTTCTCCCTCTCCCTCTGCCACTCCCCCTACTTGTGCGCTGTCTCTCTCTCTGTCAAATAAATAAAATCCTTTAAAAAAGTAAAAGTTTTTTTAAGTTTTTAAAAAAATAACTTATTATATTACATGTTTGTTTTTTTAATAACATGGTTGCTATGAAAAGAAATCTCCAAAAAAAGGATATTAAAATCATCCAAATAATCCATTCCCCTCAGATAACATTTTGGAATATCTCCTTCCAGACTTTTTTTGCTGTATATGTTTATATTATCTATTTTATTGGTTTTTAACTTTTTCATATAAATCCAATTTTTTTTTAAGATTTACTTATCTATTAGAGGGAGAGAGAAAGAGGGAGGGAGGGAAAGAAAGAGAATCTCCAGCAGACTCCCTGCTGAGCGTGGAGCCCGATGCAGGGCTTGATCTAACAACCAGAGCTGAAATCAGGAGTCACACACTTAACTGACTGAGCCACCCAGGGGCCCCTAGAGCTTACTTCAAAAAATGAAAACAAAAAAATTCTAATCTGTGACAAAATAGCCCAGGAGAAGATCCTAATAAATACATAAGAATTAAACACAATCTGTCAGAAATCAGTGAGTCATTGTAGTGCTGGACTAGCTGGTGAGCTGGGGGGGGATTTGTTTAAAGTTAAATCTTCGTTTCATTTGCACACAAAATTAATCCCTGTTAGACTGAAGAATCAAGTATTAAATCAAAACCTGGAAAAACTAGAAGAAAATTATGGTATTTCTGGTTAGAAAAGTGTTCAGTCTCACTAGTAATTACACATACCAAAGAAGGCAAATTAAAGCACTTTATTGAAGTCCCAAAGGAGGTAAGGTGATGGTAGACTAGAGGGAAGTCTGCAGGAAGAGTTTCCAGGCAAAGAGAAGAGCAGGTGCAAAGGCCCAGAGGTAGGAGCAATGCCAGCATGTTGTAGGAACAGAAAGGAGGCCAGTGCAGCTGGAGAAGACTGAGGGAGGGGGGAGAGTAGTCAAAGCGGAATTCAGAGAACTTTGAAGGATCTTGAGAGGGGTGACTGACAGCATTTTGGCAAGATGCCTCTGGCAGCTATGTCCAGAATAGATTACAGAGAGCTGAGTGGAGGCGGGGGACCAGAGAGGAACCATCATATTAATGTGTGTGAGGGATGATGGCAGTTCAAACCAGAGTGAGATCTTGAGGGGGTTATCGTAAAGGTGAGTAGGCAGGTTGGATGTGGAGTTCAAGAGAAAGGAGTCAAGGGTTTTGGCCCGAGTTGATGGAACAATGTTGTGATGTACTGAGATGGGGAAAATGGCAGGGTGAGTAGGTTGGCAGGGAGGGCAGAAAGTCAGAATCGTGGTTTTGGGCATGCTGAGCTTGAGATGATGTTAGACATCCAGATGGAAACAAAACAGATGAGTAGATGAGTCTGGAGTTGGTGGTCCAGGCTGGGGATACCAATCTGGGAGTCATCAGCATTGGAGAAAGGGTGTCTGGCCTCACTCTTGCTAGCGTAGAAGAAAGTGCTCCTTAATATTGACTCCTGACAACATTTGGTATTTGTAAACTTTAGTTTTTACTAATTTCATGGGGAAATAATTTTTTTAGTTTTTTAATTTTTATTTTTATGGATATAGAAATTTAAATATTTTATATGATCAAATTTATCTGTCTTTATGGTTTCACCTTCTTTGTGTAATGCTTAGAAAGTTGGCCTTTGAGAATTTCTTCCATTTCTAATACAGTAATATATTCAACTATAATTTTGTTAGGACATTGCTTTTGGTATTTGTACACTAATTCATTATTTTCTCGTTTAAACAGGCACACGGCTCCGAAACGTTCCTGTGCTTTTTAATGATACAGAAACAAATCTGGCAGGAATGTACGGAAAAGTCCGAAAAGCTGCTAGTTCAATTGACCAGTTTAGGTAAGCAAGGGCAGTAATGATTGAGTGATGGATTGTCAGTTGCTCTGGTGGCTTCAGTCACAGTGAGTCCCATCAGGCAGAGCTGATAATTTAGAGCAATATTTCCCTGCTTCCTGTCACGGTATTTTGATCTCATGAGATTGCTTCATCTGGTGGGCCAGTGCCTGTGTTTTACTGAAGATGGTTAACCCTGATCATCTCTCCTCTTTCTGTAGTAAACTCGTATTAAAGTTCATTGAGAAAATCTCCATCTCATGTAAATGCATCTTTTGAAATGTTTTTTTCATTACTTTATCATGTGACGAGAATAAAAGATGCCACTATGTTTAAGTGAACAGTATTCATGTTAACATATATTTTACATATATTACATAAGCAACATATTCTCTATATACATGTTTTTGTATATTTGTAACTTCTTTAGACTAGCAGACATGCACCTTATAAAGAAAACGTTTTAACAGTGTATGTTTGCCTTGATAAACGTCACGTTTAAATAATCCACTAAACTCTTTGGCCTCTTAGTGTTTATAATTAAACACAATTGTAATGACTCGTTGCAAAGTAGAGCAATCTCTTACCTTTTTGTGTAAGAATAGAGCCGTGGTGTTAAAAATTAAGGGAATGATTTGCTAAGGTTCTTGAGGCCATGGGGCCAACGATGCCATAGTCGCTACATTCAGATTATTAAGCACATTTATTTCAACTATTCATTTATTCAACATATGTAATAATTTTTAGACAAAGTAGACACGAGGCATTATGCTGATAGCAGTGAAAAAAGCAGAAAGGCCTAGAAGAAAGCATGTGCCTTGTATGTGTATCCATCTTGACAGGGGAAATGTTGCAAAGAGGTGTGAGTAGTAAGATCTGGGCTTCATCTTCTTCCCAGATTTTCTTTAGTTAATTGTTTAGTTGCCTCTCTGTAGTTCTAAGCCTTTTAGAAGCATGTGTCCGGGGAGGGTGTGTGCTATGGTGAGTGCTGTGCAATGTGTAAGCCTGATGAGTCACAGATCTGCACCCCTGGGGCAAATAATGCATTATATGCTAATAAGAATGATTTAAATAAATAAGGAAGGAAGGAAAAAAAAAAGAAAAAGGGGAAAAAGAGGAAAGGAAGAAAGAAAGAAGGAAGGAGGGAGGGAAGGAAGGAGCATGTGTTCATGCACCAACTTCCAGATTAGCTGTGCAGGTGTCAGCCAGCCAGACTCTTTCTCCTGTTCATGTGTTGATGCTCGCCTTGTCTCTTCCATGTAACTTCTTTGGTCTCTAAAAGACGAATTATTTAGAGAGTTTTCCCCCTATAGTTGTAGCTGAAGAATTAAGAGAACTAGACTGTATTTAAGCCAAGCCACCAAGAATAGAGAAAGTATTTGAAGTATTTGTACTGTGATGTTTCTGTGTGGTTATTTCAAGTAATCACTTAACAGTCTACTGTAAAATGATTTTTCTTTTACGGTGGTCACCTTAATAGTTTATCCAGGAAATCCTAAAAAGCATCATTAGCTGTTACCCCAGGAATTTGTGCTTTGAGTGTAACTGTCTCCTCTCCTCCCTCCTACCCCTGTTTGCGCAGCATCCGCCTGGGAATTTTTCTCCGAAGATACCCCATAGCACGAGTTTTTGTAATTATATATATGGTAAGTATATTTGAAAAACTTATTTGAAAAAATAATGCTACACTTGATTTTTAGCACGTTTGTTTCAGTTGCTGGTCATTTTGGCTAAACGTCCAGCAATTAGTTTTAAAGAAAATAGAACTCATTGTTGGCCATGAAAACTTTTTTTCTCAAGGATGCAAGTAGAGTTACAGTTCGCTATGTCTAAAACACAGATTGCTCAAAGGCTTGTCCTACAGTAAAACGACCTGTAATGCAGTTCTTTACCTCCACTTGTGAGCCCCTCGAGTGACAAAAATGGGGTACAAAACAGTTGATTGCATTTTTACGTCGATGTAAAGTTTCTTTGATTATTTTCATGTGTTTTTGCTTTGCATTCTGAAAGGACCTCAAGGTTGATTTCCGTTCTTCCAGGTTTCTTAGCTCTAATACAATGGTCGCCATGGTTTGGGGTACTGTTTCATGTGTCCTTTGACTGTAAAAAGCCCTCTAACTGGTCCGAGTGAGGACATCTAGTTGAGTTCAATTAAGACAAGCAGTCTTCCTGAAAAAGAAAAAGCTTATGTAGAAATTTCTCTGTGATCCACTAGAGGGAAGAGTTACTCCTTTGAATAAAAAGTTTTTAAGAAACTGTGAGATGGAGAGAAGAAAAGAAAAAAATTGAACAGCATCAATAAGGATTTAGAATAGGGGCACACAGGTGGATTCCGGTGTCGGAGCTGATAAGGAACACCTGCGCCAGGTGTCGGTCCTCACTGTGGGTCCTGTGTTAGACCTTAAATCAGCCTCTGAAGCCTGACACATTATTCCCGTCAGGAATGTCTTCCCATCTCCTCTTCACCAAATCACGGCTCACCCCTTTTGCAAAACGCCAACCACACAACCATGACTGTTCTAAAAAGCCTTTGCAACCAACTTCATGTGTATCTAGCACTTTGAATCCTGGCCTCTACTCTGAGTTAAAATCCCCTGATGCGTTATTTATGTGTACCCGTGTGTGTTATGAGAGCGCTAACAGCTCTGATAATTCTCAACCGAGGATTGTGTAGGTTTCAAAACCATTACCATCCCTTGCACTTAGCCCGTCTGTTTGCATGTTTATTTCTTCATTACTTATTCAGTAAACAGGTAGCCAGGCGCTTGCAAGGTTGCAGACCCAGTGCTAGCTAGCCTCAGGTCTGCAAAGATAAGACGTGGTTCCCACCCTCAGGGTACGACACAGGGAGCCTTTGGTGGAGATTGATTTATTGGCTAATCTATAAATTGTTTGCTCTTTCTTCAGGCTTTGCTTCACCTCTGGGTCATGATCGTTCTGTTGACTTACACACCAGAAATGCACCATGACCAACCCCATGGCAAATGAACTTTCGAGCCCAGTCACCTCAGTGATTGGTTGTCTTTTTTTGGACTTGGGATCTGCAGAAGGACCAGTCGCCTAAAACCGCTGAGAAAGGTGCACAAGGTTATTTCATCACTACAGGCTTTTAACTCGTTAAGTTATTAGACAAGTACTCTGCTACCTAAATCTTCCTCTCATTTCCTTCAAATGGTAAGAGTTTCTAAAACAGGCAGACAATAATTTAATAAGCTCAGCTCTGCTTTTTCTGAAGTCAGAGGGTCAGTGTATAATCATATACACAGAAACCGGCTGGGTTTGTTCACCTCTGTACAGACCATCCTGTTTTAGGTGACACGCATTATGGGTTATAATCAGGGAGACTAATTGTATTTAGTGATACAAATAAAATGTTTTCTTTTTGATAATTCTGTCTGCTTTTGTATTTTCGTATATTTAGCTTTGCAAATATGGATTTTCTTCTTACATGTTAAAGACTGGATTGGTGTAAGTTTTTGTATAAACACAAATAAAATTTGCCGTGCATTTTTCTTTTTTAAAATAATAGTTTCTCATCCCCATTGAATAGGACCTTCCCAAACAAGCTGGCGTGAGTAGAGCAGAAAGCGGCAGCGGCGGCTTCCTGTGGGTCATTCATGGTGCTTTGCCCCCGCTCCGTCGTGCGCACCTCTCGCTCCCGTCCCCACCGTGCCAGCCGCCTCTGCTTGTTAAGCACTCAGTCACTGTCCTCCTCTTCCCCTTTTCTCTAGCCTGGGCCCTGGGTTAGCTCAAGACATCCCTGCTTTTAGCTTTTAGGAGTGAAATCTGTTTTATCAACCTTTGTACTTTTAAAACACTCCAGTGCAAAAATGTTTCAGAGTCTCTGAAAAGAGACATTTCCTTTACCTTAAGTTCATTGTCTCTTTTGGCTTTCCTTTTCCTCCACATGTCTGAATTCTTAGTCTTCTGGTTACTGGTGGTCTGTCTTCAGGTGTGATTAATACATGTAGAACTTGGGTGGGGGGTGGGTAGTTCTTCCTGTCAGAAATGTTGTTGAAGACTTCGGCCGGTGTCTAACTGAAAACCTGACCAGAGTTTCCGTTAATGACATCTGTACCATGATTTTAATTGGCTGTTAATTCTCCAGAAGTTTTGATACCCTAGGAAATGTATATGTTTCTTATTTTTCATCAGGAAATGAAGTTTTGAAGGTTATCTGATGCATGCTTGAGCTTTTTCTCAACTTAGTGTGAATGAAGAAGGCAGAAATGCCGCATCAGCTGAAAGTGGAGATGAGAGATTGGGGGTAGAGACTGCGGGTTTACGTGACCGTGCTTACTCGGGTGTGGTGGCCTGTCAGTGGAGCTGTGAGGCCAGGTTTGATCTCAAATGGGATAAAGGACAAGTGTAGTTCTTGCTGCTATCTTTTAAAGGTGGTTTTTCCTCTCTTCTAATTTGGAAAAATTTCTGAAAAATGATTAAAACCAGGTTACGTGACTTAAATGGAAAACAGCACATGCTTCCCTGTCGTGTCCTGCCAGACTTCCCGTCTCTGTGCATCCTCCTGGCTTTGGTAGGGATGCCTCTAGATCTTTCTTCAGTCTTTGCACTTTCCTGGCTTTGGAAATAGTTTGACAAAGTGTTTCCAAGATTTTTTTTTTTTTTTTTTTTTAGTTTTAATTTTAATTGAGTTTCAGTTTCAGTATTCTTAGCCACTAACAACTGGGGAATTTTTAAAAAGTGTTCCCTTTCATTTATCCTCAGATAGCACGAAACCTTGACCTAATTAAAAGGATTGCATGAGAGCCAATCGTTTTCCATTTTTATCCAGTGTATTCATTTAAAGACATTATACATATGTAGTGTCTGTATAATACACATACATTACAGATATGTATGTATACAGATATTATCAGAACTCTGTACTGCTTTCTATTTATAGCTATCAATTGGAAAATAAGATTGTTTTACTATTAGAAGACTATTTCTCTTTCTGTAGACTTTGTGCATATCAGAGGCTACCATTTCTGTTGCTACAGTACCAAACCATCAAAGGAAAAGCATGGGTTTGTAAACACATGTTTAACAGCCTGTCTGTTCAGGGAGGAGGGGATCGCTATCTGGGGCTAGGCTGTCCAGCCTCAGTTTAAGAAGCCTTAAGAATCCAACTCACCGGGGCACCTGGGTGGCTCAGTGGGTTGGGCCGCTGCCTTCAGCTCAGGTCATGATCTCAGGGTCCTGGGATCGAGCCCCGCATCGGGCTCCTTGCTCAGTGGGGAGCCTGCTTCTCTCTCTGCCTCTTCCTGCCTCTCTGCCTGCTTGTGCTCTCTCTCTCTCTCTGTCAAATAAATAAATAAAATCTTTAAAAATAATAATAATAAATAAATAAAAACTTCCAAAAAAAAAAGAATCCAACTCACCCTGTGGGGGCAAAACCGCCGACTACTCAGATAGGCCTCACTGGGTGCTCGCTCTCTATGGCAAGAGGCTGGCTGTATTGGAAGGGCCCATATGGGCACCTTGGTAGGATGGAAGTAGAAGGAAAGAGCTGTTAAACCGAAGAGCATAGTTAGGGACTGATAGCCTAAGGAGGCTCTCCAGGCTATGACTGGTCAGAAGAAAGAAATGATTGAGAAAAAAAAGTCTTAGTGGTTATACTGAACATGTTTAACTAGTGTTCCTATGAACTCTTTCCTGAGTGAGAAGAACACGGAAGTTCATGCTTCTAAGACTCAAACATACACCTCAAGATAAGATTTTCTCTTTTAAAGGAACATTTGAACATCAAGTTCAAAGCCTTATTCTTAGAAGATGCCTCAAAGAAAAAAAGCGAGTGGTCAAGTTTTATTTTAAGCTCTAATAAGGCTACAAAGTAATTCAACGTATGAGTGCCCTGTGTGCTGGTCCCTTCTAGGAACTGGGAGTAGCAGGGAGCGAAGTCTCTGGGCTGGTGGGGCTTAATGTTTAAGTGGGAGAGCAGACGAAACGTGCAGAACGTGACCCTTGGTATTAAATGCTGGGAAGAACGCTGTGAAGGAACAGAGAGAGGTGGGGGGAGAGGGCTGGAAAGTCCTCTGCAGAAGTGACCCTGGCGTGGGGCCTGAGCGCCGGGGTAGGCCATGCAGAGCCCGGTGGGCTTCCCGGGCAGTAGCTGACATGAGGCCAAAGCGTCTGGAATGGGAGCAGGCCCAGTGAGGAAAGAGAGAGCGGTGGGCCAGCGTGGTAGCGGCCTATAGCCCAAGGGGAGGACTTGGAATGTGAAATCCTTTCGTTTCTCCTTAGTAACCTCCTCCGACCTTGAACCACCAATTCCTTTAAATTTTAAAACTTAAAAATCTGTACTTCAGAAACTCACAGGCTACAATGGCTCCAGACGCAAACGATGAAAAGTATAGATTTCTCGTTGCGGTGAAGACAGACTGAACCCGCGGCCGGTGGCTTGCGTTTCCCTGTGTAGCTGCAGAGACACCGCGTCAATGAACTTGCGCGTTCCCCCATAACTTCTCGGTCTCCACATTCACTGTTAACTCTTCCTGTTTGTTCAAGTGAAGAACAAACAAAAATGAAATGAAATCCAAGAGTACAGCTGAAGATAAACATGTCCCGTGTTTGTCCAAGCGTGGCATGACTCACGGCCTAGCACCACCGCTGTCGCACACGGTCAGACCTCAGAAACCCCAACATATTGGGACATCTCTGATCCCCAGAGGCGAGGCCCGTCCTTCAGCATCCGCTGTTGTATCCTCAGTGCCCAGACCAATGCCTGGCCCGCGACGGGCCTTCCGTTGCTGTTCCCTGAACTTTGCCGGCTGCGCCAGGCAGAGCACCAAGCGGCACAGTCCCTCTGTGCTCTGGGACCGTCGCTCAGCGTCTGTCCGTTCGTGCAGCGCGTCTGGTTCCTAAAACCAGGCCAAAGAAGAGCAGCCACCTGGCCAGGTACGTTGACAGTGCTGAGGACTCCGACCGGGCAGCTTGCCAGAATTTCCCCAGAAAGAGAAAGGCCGTAAGTATCTAAAATACAAAACGAAAAGGTGGCCCGAGGATCCTGCTGGTCCCGGCTGCACACAGACAAGAGCTTTACTCATCGGGGAAAGTTCAGTCGTGTTTAATGGACTTTTCCTGAAAAACAGTGGAGAAGACTCCTGAAAGCAAAAAGATACTCAGGTTCAATTTTCGGAAGTTCTGCAGAGCAACGCCTGCAAATAATTACGTTCTTTCCTCATATCAAATTTCCCTCTCTTCCCTGCTGGACCTCTCCCCTCTAGGAGTGCTGCTTCAGCTGAGTTTATACAAAGCAGTAAGGTTTGCACGTGCACACTTTTCAGCCACTAGCAATTTGCTTGAACTCACAAATACGCTGTAAGTCAATTGAATTCAAGAATCAATTAAAACCTTAAATGGAATTGTGGCTAGAACATGCTTTCAAACGGGCTGATGTCACAGCAAGGGGGTGACAATTGCTTTCCGGGAGGGCAGAAGTACTGTTTTTGTATATAAAGCCCAGGTGTGCATGCCATCTGTACCAGGCAATGTGGCACACATTTCATGGCGGGGAGGTGCAGTGACTGAAAAGGCTGGGCGACACTGGGCTGGACTGTAAGGCAGAGACCCAGCTCCCGCCCTCATGGAACCTGCACCCCAGCAAGGGAAACTGATGCGCATCAGAGCCAGGCATGGTCTGGTCCTCACCGCCTCTGAGCTTCCAACCCGATCACACATCTCAGTCTGCACTCTGGTCTCTTGAATCCTTCCGGTCCTATCCTCCCCAATTACTCACGGCCTCTTCCGGTGGAAGCATTTCACTTCCGGTCAACCTTGGCCTTATAAACTGACTTCTTTGGTTGGTGAAATATGAGTGGAGGGGATATGTGTCATCCCCAAGCAGGAGCTTGTTCCTCTGCCGTGAGCCCAGCATGTCCCAGAGAGGCACTGCTCTTTCAGCCTCGGTCCTGGAAGGCTGACATGGGGCACAGTCAGACATTGGGCATGTTCGCAGTGGACGTGTAGCTTAAATGAGCGCTTAACTCTTTGCTTCTGTGGGACCCGGAGACTTGGGAAGTTGGTTGTTGGGGAAAATAACCTAGTGATCGCTGACTAACCTACCCACCAGTGCATGATTACCTCCTCTCCGCCTCCAGACCTCCCCTCTGCTTGCAACACTCCCCGTTTACCCTCTGTTCCTCCTGCCGTCAGCTTAAATGCCAGTTTCTCTACAAAGTCAAAACACCTCCTTCCCCATCCCTCCGAAAAAAGAAAAGAGATGCTAGGCTGGGTGCCTATAGTGGGCAGGCTAATGGCCCCCCAAAGATGTCCATGTGCTAGTCTCCGGACCAGTAATCCTACGCTGGTCCTCAAAAGTTGGAAGCAGAAGGCAGAAGAGTCAGAAGGAGACGTGGTGGCAGAGGCGGAAGTCAGAGGGGTTCAGTTGCTGGCTTTGCAGATGGGGAAGGGGCCGTGAGTCGAGGAATGCAAGCGACCCCTCCAAGCCGGAGACGGCAAGGAAAACCGAGTTGTCCCCTGGGCCTCCGCAGAGCAACACGGCTCTGCCAAGGCCTTGATACGAGCCCAGTGAGACCCAGTTCAGACTTCTGATCTCCAGAACTGTAAAAAGTCATTGGTATTGTCTTAAGCCACTATGTGGTAATTTGTTCCAGTGGCAGCAGACACCCATAGTGTCCCTCCCTGGTTATGAGCTCCCATCGCACACCACAGCCCCTACTCATCACACTGGTGCTGAACGGAGCTGCCTCTTCTCCTTCCATCACTCCAGCTGGACTCCACGCTTGATACACCTGTCTCGTCTTCGGAGCCGAGGAGGGCGCGTGGCTGGAATGGGTGCAATTCCAGAAACTAGGACAAAGGAGGAATAGTGGTGTGTGACAATGAAGAAATACGAAGCTGAGAACTGGCTGCTGCTACTTTCCAGCTTGCTTACCTAGCTACGGCCAAGCCCCTAAACATCTCTACTTCCGTTCCCTCATCTTGAAGAATGGAGGAACGGGAAAGAATGACAAAGAATTTCCCCATAGGTAAAAAGAGCATTTTCTAAGTTGAAGATGTATTCAAATGTTAGGTTTTGTTGTTGGGCAGTGTGTTTATTTTAACGTTGGGGTGGACCGAGAAAGTGGAAAAGAACCTGGCAGACAACCAGTTGTCCATGTTTCCTAGAGCAAGATGGTGACAAGGCCAGCTCAAAAATGACTACACCTCCCCTCCTCTGACAAGCACTGCTGCTCTCTGAGCCAGTGCTGCTGTACCGCGGAGGATAAAACCCCATTTTAACTCCCCTTCTGGACACTTACCGCTGAGATACTCTGTCACAGAATTGCCCCCGCTTCTTGAAACCGTCCAACCCAGAACTTCTCCCATTCTTTCATGCCCTCACCATCATCCCACACAAGCCCACACCCTTGAGAAGCCCCTCTCGTCTCCACTGTGGACGTACTCCGGACCCACATTCTCCCTTGCTGCAGCAAGCATAGCCCAAACGTTGGGTGTTTGTGTTTTACTGGTTTTGACCACAGGGGTGGTCTGGTCAGTTGGCTCTGACAGGAGGTCCTCCATATTCAATTTCTTCATTCTGCCTGCAAGTAGATGAGTTCAGAGACCCATCAAGGTCCTCCAACTGGTTACAAACACGAGCTCAAATAAATCTTTTGCTTGTTTGTTTTCTTATAGTCATGAGGTTAAACTCCTTGGTCACTGAACATGTCCCCTTACCAAAACTGTCTGGTACCGAGTCTTCCATTTCCCACCTTGGCCAGAACCTTCCAGGAGCTTTTAGTCGCTGGAGAAAACCTGCTATATTTTTTCAAATAACACTTAGTCCTGGGGCAAAGCCGGATATGTTCTGATGAGAGTTGATTGTTCTTTATCAGCATGAGAGGAAGCAGGTGTGTGTTCCCTGCTGCCATCTGATTTATTTCTCCGAGCTCTAGGAGCAGACACTCCATCAGCCACCCAAGCAGGAAATTGCCTTTCTGCAGAAGGTAAACAAAGAAGGTTTGCATTATTTTTAACTGTAAAATTGGACCTAAAAAAACATCCAGATCACTTGGGCTTTTTCCCCTGATTGTTAGAATAATATCCCTTAATTGTAAGAAATAGAGAAGTATAAAGAAGAAAGTATCATTCATGCATAGGCCCACCACTCCAAATTAGTGAGTCTTCACGTTTTGGCCTATTTCCTTCCAGTCTTTTTTCCCCCCTTTGTGTATATGCAGAAAGATCCAGAAATGGAGAAAGAGCAGGTATTGTTGAAATCACAGTTTTCAATGAATCCATGCTCATTGCAAAAACTCCAAACACCAATGCATACAGAACATTCTAGTGTCCTTTCAGCACCTCCTCATCCAGCCCCTTTCCAGTGACAACCACCATGAAATTAGGAAGAGATGGGTTAATACACATGATGCTTTAGTGCTCAGAAGTAGTAAATAAGTGTTTAGTGGTGTGCGGCACTTGTTAAGTGAGTTCTCCTCATCTCCTTTGGGGCAGACAGACTGTAAGCTGACCTCCAGTGATTTCTCGCCTCCTGCCATCTCTGATTTTGGGTAATCCCTTCCTCACGAGTGCAGGTGGGACCCATGACTTGCTTCTAACCAAGAGAATATGGCAAAGGTGATGGGATGTCACTCTCTTGATTTGGTTACATTACATAGCAAAGGCAGTAGGGCGTCAGCCTTGTGATTACATTACATTATATAAGATGCTGTCATGGCAGACTGGATTCTCCTTGTTGGTGATGGAATGAGTGGCCGTGTTGAGGAAGCCCCCATGTCAAGGGACTGTGGGCAGTGTCCAGCCAACAGCCAGCAGAAACCCCGGGCCCTCAGTCATACAACCACAAGGAAATGAATTCTGACAACAAGTAAATTCTTCCCCCAGGCAAGCCTCCAGATGAGACCACAGCCCTGGCCAACATCTTCACTGTAACTTTGTAAGACCCAGAACAGAGCACCCAACTAAACTGTACCCAGACTCCTAACCCACAGAAATTGTGAGATAATGAGCATGTGTTGTTTTGAGCCACTAGACTTGTGGTAATTGGTTATATTGTGATAGAAAGCTAGTACACTTTTCTACGCATTTCCATACTGTAGTGGTTGGGTGCCGTGGGTACAAGCAACAAACATCAGCTCAAACTGGTAGAAGCAACAAGGAAATTGGCAGGTTCACCTGACTTCAGGCACATTTAAATCCAGGTACAGACACTGTATACTAGTATCTTTTTCCTTCCTTCTTAGTTCTCCTTCAGTGTCAGCTTGATTCATAGGAAGCTTTCCCCAAAGATGACTATACTGCTTCAGTTCACATCCCATCAGCTGGACAGCCTCCATGAAAAAGAGTACTCCTTTTACCCCATAGGTCCAGAAAAAGCCCTGGGGTTGATGTCCATTGGTTCTGGTTGGACTAACTGAAGACATGTGCCCACCGATCCCCAGGGACAGATGGGTGTGGTTCATATACCCACATCCAGACCTCATGAACCAAGACAAGGAGGAGTGGGCTCCAAAAGTGAATGAGGTCCAAGCAGGTGGGATAGAAGCCGAATGAGTGAAGTAATGACCAGGGGCGCCTGGGTGGCTCAGTCGGTTGGTCAGCTGCCTTTGGCTCAGGTCATAATCCCGGGGTCTTGGGATCGAGCCCCGCATCAGGCTCCTTGCTTGGTAGGAGAGCCTGCTTTTCCCTCTCCCTCTGCTGGCTGCTCTGCCTACTTGTGCTCTCTCTCTCTTTATCTCTCTGTCAAATAAATAAAATCTTAAAAGAAAAAAAAAAAAAGTAATGACCATCCAGCATGGGTACCTGCGTATTTGTATACGCACGTGTCTATGCAACTTTATCCTCCTATGCAATTTTTGCCAATGTTGATAAAAAATCAGCACAAAAAATGTTAAATTCACAGGTAAGTTGAAGAAATAACACAATGAAAGCCACATGCCCTTCACAAGATCCCCTCGCTATTAACATTTTGCCCCACCTGTTTTCTGTTTTTGTTCTGAATGACAAAGTAAATTGCAGACCTCCTGATGCTTCATTCTGGGATATCTCAGCTGGGATCCAGGAAGAAAGTGTCCTATTTAACAATACCATTAACACATCCAAGAAACTTAACATTGTGCAAGGTCATTCCCTAGTATCCCAAGTTCCTGTTCACATTTTTCTCAGAGTCCAAAAAATGTTCTTTGTATGCTATTTTGTAAGTTTTTTCTGATCCGGGATCTAATCCAAGATTGCACAGGATTAACCTCTCTCTTCAATCTCTTTATTCTAAAACAGCTCTCCCTTTCCCTTCATTTGTTCTTTGTGAACCTATGTGTGTGTGTGTGTGTGTGTGTGTGTGTGTGTGTGTGTGTGTGTGTGCACTGATATTTTGAAGAGTACGGGCCAGTTACCTTTAATATGGATTTGTCTGTCCTCATGATTGGATTCAGGTTTAATATTTTGGGGATGAATATTCTGCAGGTGGTGTTGGGTCATTCAGGAGACATGCAATGTCAGTGATGCTCTATTTTATCACTTGGTTAAAACAGTTTCTTTCCATCATAAAGGCATATTTCCCCTTTTTTTTGTGAATAAATGTTTCATGGGGTGGTACCTTGAGACCATGGAAATGTCCTGTTCCCCAATAGTGGTTTTTAAATGCTCTGACAATCCTTGCCTGAATTTTTATATCAGTAATTGCAAAATGGTGACTTTTTTCAATCTGTCATCCTTTTTCTACCATTGTTAGCTGACCATTTTCCCCCTCTACTCCTCTTTTTTAATTTGATCACTATGTACTTAAATTCTTTTTGTTTTTCATTCAATGTGTTAAAATTCATTCTTATCACTATACCTGTTGATATTTAAATTGTCCCAGATTTGGCTAGTGGGAGCCCCTGTAAGCCAGCTCCCTTTTCCCGTCCACTTATCACCATTCATTCTGGCACACTTCTTTGCTTTCTGGCACACCAAATATGCCAGTCTAACCTGGAACTTTCCCTGCCCTGGATCTGGAATCCACCCTTTCTACAAAAAGCCCCTTGGTCTCTTTTCAATGGATAGTATTTAGAAACAACAATCTCCACGTTAGAATATCCCATAACAATTTTTTAAATTGCTAACCACCATTTTAAATTGCTTCATAATATGTCCACTGGGTGGCTGGACTACAACTTAACCATTCTGTTCATTCTGGATATTTTTGGAGACAATCCTTTCACCATTCAAAATAATGCAGCAATGGAAAGGGGTGTGTGTGTGTGTGTTTTTTCAACTCAAATATATATATATATTTGAGTTGAGAATGAGTGCCTGAGAATATATCCCAGAGTGGAATTATTAGGTAAAAGGGCAGAGACACTTTTCAGACTCCCGCTGCAAATTGGCTGATTGCCCTCCAGATAGTGCCAGCTTACCCACCCACCAAAAGTGAGTTCAGTTCCTGGTGCACTCGCACCAGCAGTGTTAGAATTAAAAAGACAGATGAGGCACCTGAATGGTTCAGTCGGCTAAGCATCCAACTCTTGGTTTTGGCTCAGGTCATGATCTCAGGGTCCTGGGATCAAGCCTCGTGTCAGGCTCTACACTCAGTGCGGAGTCTGCTTGTCCCTCTCCCTCTGCTCTTCCCCTGCCCCAACAGCAAATAAAAACAAATCTTTAAAAAAAAGAGAGAACAGTTCTAGAAGTCCAGCAGAGAGCATGGTGTCTCATTGGTGGAGCATTCGTTTCTTCGATTATTGGTCAGTTTGAGGATAGTCAGAACACTTTTCTTACTTATTATTTGTGTTTTCTAAAATCAGGTCATGTTAGCAGGAAGACTCAGCACAAGAGGAACTAAGGCAACACTGTTGATGTTCCTGTCACAGTGCAAAAGGCAGGGCAGGGAATCACGAATCATTGGGCCGGGTTTTTACAATCAAAGTGGCTTTGAAGGAAAAGCGACGAGCTAGTGAGGTGTGGCTCTAACAGAAGTCTGGGGACACAGTGACAGCTCCCAGGCACCATGCTCTGTGCTAAGGGATACATGTGAATATCATTTGGTCCTTAGAACCACCCAACGGTTAACCTGACCAAGGTCTCAGAGCCTCTAGTAACGGAGCTGGGACCGGAACCAGGGCAACCCTGACACCCACCACTCCATTGCCTTCCTGCCATGACACTTTCTGTGGGTTTCAGGTGCTTTAGCTTTTTGTTTTATTTATTTTTTAAAAAGATCTTAGAGTATATGAGAAAGAGAGAGACTGTGAGGGAAAGCATACGAGCAGAGGGAGGGGAGAGGGAGAGGTAGAAGCAGGCTTCCCACTGAGCAGGGGGCCCTAAGCTGGGCTCGATCCCAGGACCCTGAGATCATGACCTGAGCCAAAGGCAGACTCTTAACCCACTGAGCTGCCCAAGTGCCCCCAGCCTTTTGTTTTCTTAATAAACAAATGTGAACTGAGATGAAATAATGCTTGGGATTACTTTGGAGAAAGAAAAAACATGAGACAAGTTCAAGGTTAGAATAAAATATGATCAAGACCATTCCTCCAGCGAGTCGTGGAAATGGATGAGCCTGCAACTCAGACCTGGCTCTGCCAATTGCCGGGCAAGTCCCTGGGCCTCTCTGAACCTCTGTCTCCTCATCCATCAAGTGGAGCCCCAGCTTCCACAGTGACGGCAGGGATCAGATGCGATGAGTCTGGTTCGGCCTGGCGTGCAGCCAGCACCGGGTAAATGTGAGCTCCCATCCTCAGTCTCTGCCTGTTCACTGGGAAAATCCCAGAGGTGTGGAAGGAAGACTCGGAGCAGCGTTGCCAGGCCACCCGAGGGGAAGAGGGCCTCTCTGCGAGCTCCTTTCCCTGCTCATCCTGTGTGGATTGCTGTTCCCTGCCAAGGCTTAATTAAATCCTGGAGCAGCGAGCCCTGATAATTAACGGTGAGGCTCGTTAGGCGTGACTTTGGTTAATGTCTATGACTGTGGAAGATTCTAGTCACGGGCAGTTAGTATTAACGTGTAATTAGGATGCTCAGTTGGCAGGAAGTGGGTGAGCGGCTTGCCTGCTTGGGCAGCAGATGGAGGGCTGGAGCTTGCCCGGGCGTCGTGGGCCGGATGTAGGCCAGACAGGGACAGGAGTCCCGCGAGGGGGTGGCCCAGCTGCCCTGGGCGTGTGAAGGCCACTGGGCCACTCGAGCCCTGAGCAGCTCTGCCTGCAGCTGGCACCTTTCGGCTCAGGGAGTCAACATCAGACGCCTGGATGGGGCGTATTTGAACTTCAAATTACAATAAAATGGAAAAGCAGACTATTACAATTTTTACATTGTATTTATTTAAGTTCTAAATAGGGAATACATTCATGTGGTCCTACCAGCAAAATGCATGAAAAGACAAACTGGAAGTCTTCCTTCCCCTGCCTCCCCCTACCTCACTCCCTTCTGCTACGTCCCCCACCTGTCCCCACCCAAGGGTGAGACAGGGAAATGCTAATACCGGCTTCTGTGGGTCCTTTCCAGAAGCTGTGTTCTGCACATGCAAGCAAATCCAAACACACACTCTGTCTCCCACTTTAAATAAATAAATAAATAAATAACAATCGTTAGCACATACATGTTGACCTTTGAACAACATGGGTTCGAACGGTGCGGGGCCACTCATACGTGGCATTTTTTCAGTAAGTACAGCGCTGCAAATGTGTTTTATGATTTTCTAAACATTTTTCCTCTAGCTTAGTTTATTATAAGAATACAGTAGATGACACTTGGGGCATCTGAAATATGTGCTCATCGACTGTTCGCCGTCAGTAAGGCTCTGGTCACCAGTACGCTATCAGTAGTCAGGTGTGGTTTTGTTTGTTTGTTTTGTTTTCTTACTTTTTCTTTTTAAATCTTTATTTACTCATCTGTGACCGGAGTCATGGTGCCCACTGGCTGAGGGAAATGTATCTGCAGGAAGCGTACCCAGGAAGAAGAGGGCACGGAACTGGGAAGACAGCCAGCAGTCAGTTCCCAGGGAAACCCCCGGACCTGGGTAGAGATGAGAAAAGAATGAATTCTTGGTAAAGTGTGTTTGAGAGACAAACATCTCTTGAATTGTGAGCTCAAATGAAAGTCATGACCTGGGACGCATGGGTGGCTCAGTCGGTTAGGCAGCGGCCTGTGGCTCAGGTCATGATCTCAGGGTCCTGGGATCGAGTCCCGCATCGGGCTCTCTGCTCAGTGGGGAGCCTGCTTCTCCCTCTGCCTGCTGCTCCCCCTGCTTGTGCTCACACGCTCTCTCTTTCTCTCTGACAAATAAATAAATAAAATCTTAAAAAAAAAAAAAAAGTTGTGACCTTTGGGAACCACTAACCAGATGATCCCTCTGGGCTCTTAAAAGAAATTTAAAACGAAAACAGAAAAAAGCAAGTGTTGACAAGGATGTGGAGAAATCAGGACAATCAATAACCCAGTTCATAGAAATGTCACTGGTGTGAAAACTATGGCAAACGGGATGGAGTTTCCGCCAGAAATTAAAAATACGATCCAGCAGTTCCACCTCGAGGCATGGACCCGGAAGAACTGAAAGCAGGGACTGAGACAGAAATTGTTCACATATTCATTGCTCTATATTCCTAGCAGCGTTATTCACAACAGCTAAAAGGTGGAGTCCACCCAAATGTACATCGTCAAATGAATGGACAAACGAAACAGTGTATCCATACAAGGGAATATCACCAGCCTTAAAGAGGAACAACATGAATGAATCTTGAGGACATGATGCTTAGCGAAATGAGCCAGGCACAAAATGACAAATACTAGGATTCCACTTCTATGTGGCGTCTAAGGTAATCAAACTCGCAGAAACGTGGAGTGGGATGGTAGCTGCGGGGGGCTGGGGGGCAGGAGGAACAGGGAACTGTCGTTTCAGCGGTAGAATTCTAGATCCGCAAGATGAAAAGATTCTGGAGATTTTCTCACAACATTGAACATATACTTAACATTATCAAGCCGTACGCTTAAAAATCAAGATGATAATTTTTTTTTTTTTTAAGATTTTATTTTTAAGTAATCTCTACATCCAACGTGGGGCTCGAACTTTCAACCTCGATTTCAGGAGTCACACGCTCCAGGATGGAGCCAGCCAGGTGTCCCCCAATTTTTTTTAAAGATTTTATTTATTTATTTGACAGAGAGAGACAGAGAGAGAGGGAACACAAGCAGGGGCAATGGGAGAGGGAGAAGCAGGCTTTGTGCTGAGCAGGGAGCCCTATGCAGGGCTCAATCCCTGGACCCTGGGATCATGTCCTGAGCCGAAGGCAGATACTTAACGACTGAGTCACCCAGGTGCCCCAGGTGCCCCAAATTCTATGTGTTTTTTAACCCACTGAGCCACCAAGTCGTCCCTTATGTGTTTTTTAATCACAATTAAAATACATTTTAAAAAAGAAGGAAATCAGGGCACCTGGGGGGCTCGGTCCTTAAGCATCTGGCTTCCTGCTCAGTGGGGAGTCTGCTTCTTCCTCTCCCTCTGCTGCTCTGCCTCCTTGTGCTCTCTCGCTTTCTCTGGCAAATAAATAAATAAAATCTTTAAAAAAAATAAAGAAGGAAATCTCTGGGATGTCTTTAAGATATTTGAACTCTCTGACTTAGCAACTCCACTTCTTAGCAAGTGGCGGGGTACCTATACAATTATTTAAGCACCAACAGCTCAAGATAGACTTATTAACATCGGCCTACAATTGAAAACCATCCCAGGGTTGAGAAACAGAGGCATGATTAAGAAACTGGGACATCCCCAGTCGAGGGAAAATACTGGAGTCACTTCAAACCATGCCCAAGAAAAGACGCTTATAGACAGCTTGCAACATGAAGAGAGCTAAGTTATAAGTAACGGGAAAAAAGAAGAAAAATGTTACGTACCACGCTATCTTAAACCCCAAAGCATGTCCGTACACACGCGCGCCCACACGCACGTGCACAGAGGAATGCGAACAGCGTGGTTTCCAGGCACAGGATGACATGGGGATTGTTTTTCTTCCTCCTCTCTTGGTTTTTCCCCGTTTCTAAAAGTTAACATACAATTTTTTTTTATCATGAAAAAGTCCTTATTTGGGGATGAACAGACTGGGGCACATCCAGACAACAGAATTGAATTCGGGGCTGAAGACAAATGAGCTGTCGAGCCACCAGGTCCCTTAAATGAGTGAGCTGAGTGCCGGAAAAAGTGCCGCACTGTGTGATGGTGACTACAGGCTATTCTGGAAAAGGCAAAATTCTAGGGACGGTGAAAAGACCCGCGGTTGCCAGGGATTAGGGGAGATGAGGGGGATGACCAGGTGGGGCCCAGGCGAGGTTTAGGGCAGGGAAACTCTTCTCTGCGACGTGTCACGGTGGAGACAGGTCCTTCCACTTTTGTCCAAACGCACAGGATGTGTGTGAACCCCAGGAAGGATTCACCAGCAGACGCGAGCCCTAAGGGGGCCGGGGATGGGGGGAGCGGCCACTGCTTGGTGGGCACAGAGTTTCAGCCTGGGAGATGATGGTGGTGGTCGGGGGAGGGGCAGCAGAGTGAAAAGTCCTTTAAGCCTCTTCGCTGCGCACTTAAAAACGGTTAAAATGGTAAATTCTAGGTGACGTGTGTTTTACCACCACGGCCAGAGAAGAAACTGTAAACTGTGAGCTTTGGGTACAAATAAGGTCACAACAGTGGCTCGTGGACTGTACCAAATGGGCCGCGCTGACATGAGACGTTACCGGGGGAGACGTTGCGGGAGGGTGGGAGTCCCTGTTCAGTCTGCTCAGTTCTCTACAAATTAAAACGGCTCTAAAGAATGAAGTGTTAATTTATTTTTAAAAGGCCTCACTTTGCTTTTCATGAAAACCAGAGCCTGGGGTTTGTCAACAACTATCTTGCGAGCCGCAAAGTCTACGGCTGTGTGTCTTCCCAGCAGATCTGGGCAGGTTCTCGCGCTGGGGGAGAGGTCAGCTCTGACTCATGCCTTGGTGCAGAGAGGTGACAAGCCTCGGCCAGTTCAGAGCAGACGTGTGTCCTTCTGCGAAGACGGTCGGCTCTCTCTAGGGATGCTCAGGGGACAGGGAACGCTGGAGAGTCTTGCTTTCCCCCCAGGGCAGGTCCAGTAGGCAGGGTGAGAACAGGGCTCAGGAGGGTTCCTGGTTGTCAGGCATGGTGGGGTAGGCACAGATGCAATGAAAGCCAGCCCCCCTGCACCCTGGACTTAAGCTTCTGGACCTCAGGCTCCGCATCTTCAAGGGAGCAATAATCTTCATCTCCTCCCCACTCCTGCCAAAGCTCCCCAGGTCCATGGCAGACATGGAGGGGTGCTGACCCCATCACTCTGTGCTACACACCACACACATCCTCACCTGCCCCACAGGGGAGGCACCAGGGGCCACCGAAAGTTCCAATGACCTGCCTCTCGTCACAACCCCTCCTACCTCTGTGCGACTGGGCTTTGGGAATACTGATGCCCCGGGAGGTTTGGATGCCGTCATTTCCGTAACTTTGACCCTTTTTCCAGAGAGAGCCTGTCTTCGAGGACCATGAGAAGAAGATGACTTTTTTCCAGTTTTTAGTTACTGTTTTATTTATTTATTTTTAAGATGTTATTTATTTATTTGAGAGTGAGAGAGCATAAGCGGTGGGGAGGGGCAGAGGGAGAAGCAGAGTCCCTGCTGAGCAGGGAGCCCAATGCGGGGCTCGATCCCACCATCCTGGGATCATAACCTGAGCCAAAGGCAGACGCTTCACGGACTGAGCCACCCAGGCGCCCCGTATCTACTGGTCTAAATAATTATATTTATTGTTTGGAATTATTCACAGTATTTTTTAACTAATTGCTTATACTTTTTAAAAAAGTTGACTGGAAAACTGATCAATGCTTGATGTAGAACATTCAGACCGTACAGAGAGAAAGAGGAAAAGGAAGATCGTCTGTATTTACTCCACCTAGAAACACCGTTACGGAATTTTGAAGTCCCGCCTCCCGCCCCTTTTACTGCAGCTCTTAATTCATTCACTAACCTCTGCCTACCATTTGGGCATGTGTCGGGCATGGTTCCAGGCACGGGGAGTACGATAGTAAGTATGGCTCGATTCCTGACCTCGAGGAGCTTTACATGGAGACACACACCCACACTTACATACTCACACACACTCGGAGTTTGGTTTGGTTTTGACTATTACTCAACACAATGGTCCCACTGAACATAATAGAATCTTTTTTTTTTTAATTTTTTGAAGTTTTTTTTTAATTTATTTATTTGAGAGAGAGAGACAGAGTGAGAGAGAGCATGAGAGGGGAGAAGGTCAGAGAGAGAAGCAGACTCCCCGTGAAGGTGGGATCCCGGTACGGGACTCGATCCCAGGACTCCGGGATCATGACCTGAGTCGAAGGCAGTCCCTTAACCGACTGAGCCACCCAGGTGCCCCCTTGGAACCTCTTTTCCCCACTTAGTGTATTCCACACGTCTCTCCGTGTGATTACATCCTGATCCACAGAATCGTCTAAATGATGACGCCGCGCTCCCTTCCGTGAATGTTCACCCCTTACTGAACCAGCCTACAGTTGAACCCTTAGGGCATCAGTGAAAATTTCTGTACCTTGATCTTCATACAGAGGTGTGCTTATGTTTTGGGGCTTACCACCTGCAAGCAGAAGGTCCGGGTCAAACCTTGTGCTCTTTCTGCTTAATCCTTCAGATTCCATATGTGGTTTTTCTCTCCCTGGGGCAGGACAAGAACTTTCTGGTCCCTACTCCCTGCAGCACTGAGCATTCATGGTAAGTTTTGTTTTGTTTTGTTTTTTTCACATTAAAAAAAAACTTTTTGGTATACAGGCTTTCCCTCCCACCCCCAACTATCTGACAGTGGGGTCTATGCAACCTTTCATTAAGTTGAAATGACATAAAGCAGAGAAATAATTACCATGAATTTTTGGAGGCTCTGCAATCAGTCCGGAGTCTGCTTGGAATTCTCTCCCTTTCTCTCCCCGCCCGCCCCACCACTCGCTCTCTCCCTCTCTCTAAAATAAATAAATAAATCTTTTTTTTTTTAATCAGCAATTTAGCTTTGATACAATCCTATTTTCTAACTCATATTCACAATTTACCCACCATTTCAATAATGTCCCCCAACCCCCCACTCCGGGATCCAAATGCAGGATCACACGGTGGGTTTGGCTAGCCTGACAGGCCCCAGTGATATCCTGTCATGATTTTTTTTTTTAAGATTTTATTTATTTATTTGACAGAGAGAAATCACAAGTAGGCAGAGAGGCAGACAGAGAGAGAGGAGGAAGCAGGCTCCCCGCTGAGCAGAAAGCCCGATGTGGGGCTTGAACCCAGGACCTGGGATCATGACCTGAGCCGAAGGCAGCGGCTCAACCCACTGAGCCACCCAGGCGCCCCTCCTGTCATGATTTTCATCTCTGATTTCTGGCAAAGCGCTTGCTTCTTCCCGTGAGCATGGGTCACTCACGCATCTCCTCTCCCGGGACACCTGCCGCTGCCCCCTGGCTGTTGGGCCTGTCGGGGTGTCCCTCTCTCATGGACTCAGAGCAGCCGCACCGCAGGAAATAGACCTGATCTTTCACAAGCAGACTCTAGCCTGGAAAAGGGGTGACCCGCTGCCCCCTGGCTCCTCCCCGACCCCGTCTCCCCCCTGCCTCCGGTCAGCCTTTTGGCCAGGGTTTTGAAATAATGCAGTTGTCTGATCCGAGCGAGGACACCCATCCATCCTTTCAAACTCTGGGGAGAACAAACGTGATTCCTGTTTGAGTTTCGGTCTGACATTTCCTGCGGGATCTGACCCCCAGCCAGCTCCGGCTCTGTTTCCCGAGAGGCCACCTGCTGAGTGTCAGTGGCCCCACGGGGGCTGTCGCTCAGTGTCTGCTGCGGTGGGTTCCTGGCATCCGAGGCCAGGCCTTGTCCCCAGAGAACCCGGGGGTGGGGGTGGAGGGGTTGTGCGCAATGGAAAACCCCCAGGGCATGCTGCCAGGTCGGACCCACACTGGGCTTCTCCCAGCTAACCTGATGAGCCCCCAGGCCGCAGCCAAGACTTTCCGTGCTGGAGAGCCAGCAAACAACGAGTCTCAGAGCCCCGGAGGAAACCACAGCCAATGCCCCCGCGGCATTTACCCCTCATGTCATTTTGTGTGTGGATTTTATCCATCAGTCCTCACTCCTCTGTGCACTCATGAAAACGAAACTGTAGGAAAAAGAAATACTCTTCTTTAATATTCAAGGTCTGCCTCTAAATCACGTTTTTTTTTCCCCCCTTCTCTCGGGTCTTAATTTTTCCTAATGAAGGAAAATTGAAATACATAAAGTTAGAGGAAATAGGATAATGAATCCCTGGGTAGTTATTGTCATGTCTGGGCTCCCCACACCCCTCCCGGATTAGTAGAGACTTCAGGCATCCTACAATTTCCTCTGTAAACACGTCAGTCTGTGTCTGCAGAAGACGAGGTCCCTTTGTTTTTCACATCGTCCTAATATCACACCTAAAATATAACAATGATCTCTTAATATCATGAAATGTCTAGCTAATGTTTAAAGGCTCTTTTTTTCTATAGCTGGCTGGTTCAAATCAGGACCCAAAGGTGGGGGGGATGCTTTGCATTTGGTCAATGTGTTTGTGGGTTTTTTGTTTTTAAGATTTTATTTATTTGACAGAGAGGGAGACAGCAAGAGAGGGAACACAAGCAGGGAGAGTGGGAGAGGGAGAAGCAGGCTTCCTGCCAAGCAAGGAGCCCAGTGTGGGGCTCCATCCCTGCGATCATGACCTGAGCCAAAGGCAGACGCTTAATGACTGAGCCACCCAGGAATCCCAGGTTGATGTGTCTTTAAATCCCTGTATTAGGTGTCCCTCTTTCTCCCCCTGCAATTCATTTGGGGGAAGAAACTGGGTCATGTCCTGCAGAGCTTCTGCGTTATGCATCTATCTGACGGCATTTTTGGTCCGTCTTCTTGTGTTCCTCCGTCCCCCGGTGTTTCCTGCAACCTGGTGGTTAGACGCAAAGGTGTTTGACAATCAAAGACAGGCTTTTTCCAAGATGCCTCTCTCAGTCCCTATGAATTGCCCTAAAGAGGGTTTAGAAAGGGTTAGAAATGATGAAAGAGATTGGGACAATACAGCCCCAACTCTGTTCCTGACCCGCTGCCGCCAGGTAAGCAGTCTGCGGTGGGACCTGGGCCTCTCTGGGCTTCAGCAGGGGAGCCCGACATAGGGTCTCAGGCCTTCTCTACGGTGCTGACTTTCTGGAATCAGGCCTCGAGGGGGCATCTCTGGTTGGCAGTGAGGAGCTCAGCCCTTTCTCTGACCTGGGAACTGAAGGCGGCTGGTTCCCCTGGTACTGGGACACCCCTGCTCCCCAAACAGCGCTGTCAGACCCTGCATGGGATGCCCAGGGGTGGGGGCCGGGCAGCTGACCAGTTTGGTTCGCAGATTTCCAACGGTGATGAGATCTGCCTGCCTTGGGGTGACCTCAGCTGGAAGATTTGCTCCCAAGGCCCCCTGGGGCACGCTGGCTGCTTGCTTTGATGACTTCAGAGACACTCCAGCAGATCTCCTCCTGCACGTTCCTGGCTCCTACTTAGACTGATAATGGTTTTATTCCTTTCTTCTCTCCGCCTGCCTCCTCCCATCCCTCTTTGTTCTTTGCCCCCTCCTAGCACAATAACCAATCTCAGTGCACTAGAGGGAGCTGCTCTTTAACAGAAGCTGCTGGAGAGCCAGCGCAGGGGAGAGCCGCCCCAGGCCCTTAAGGAAGGGCTGGGTTATGGCAGAGTCTTAAACACAGCCGGGCTGGGTTCGAGGTCTGAGTTCGAGCCCTGCTCAGCCACCACCAGCTGCAGACCGAGCTCCTTCTCTGCACATGGTCCTAAATCCCCACCCTGGCTCTTAGCTTCGGGGAAAGGAGCAAATTCCCCTCCCTCTGCGAGCTTCCTTCCCCAAAAAAACAACACAGACAGTCCCTGCCTGCAGGGTTAAGTAAGATAGTGCGCTTAGCGCAGAGCCCAGTGCATAGTAAACACTCGATGGTATTATTATTTATCAATAAGAGTTCGGCCCAGGGAACTGCGCTATCACCTCTCAGGTCTGAGAGGTTGCAGAAGAAATTTTCATCAGATAAATTGGTAAACATGGTCACGTGCAAACAAATAACTCACCTTTGGAAATGACTGTGGAGAGTACTGGTTTTTGTGGGTATTTTTTAAAGATTTTATTTCTTTGTTTGACAGAGAGAGAGAGATCCCAAATAGGCAGAGAGGCAGGCAGAGAGAGAGGAGGAAGCAGGCTCCCTGCTGAGCACAGAGCTCAGATGCTGGACCCTGAGATCATGACTGAGCCGAAGGCAGAGGCTTTAACCCACTGAGCCACCCAGGCACCCTGAGAGTACTGGTTTTATGGGAAAATGCATTTTGTGGATATGGTGAAGCTGAAGATTCTGAGATAGGGAGATCAACTGGGGTTATTGGGACGGGCCCAGTGTAATCACCAGGTCCTTATAAGGGAAAGAAGAAGGCCAGGGAGTCAGGGTGAGAAAAGCGATGTGAAAACACCGATGGGAATGATGCGGCCAAGAGCCAAGGAATCCCAGGCGGCCTCTGGAAGCTGAAAAGGGCAGGAGAGAAACACGAGAACACGGCCCCAGACCACGGAGACACCTTGATTTTAGCCCATGAGACTCCCGAGTACTCCTGACCCCTCCACATTCTCAGTGACTGGAGCCAGGAAGCTTGTGCTAATCTGTTATAGCAGCAAGACGAAAATAATACAGACCTAGGACGATGGTGGGGGAAAAAAGAAGAAATTCTGTGCCCTGATGACAAGGGAGTTCCTCTGAATTCCCTACGTCCAGATTTCCATTGCCTGAGAGGGAAATTTCTCTCTCATTTAAGACATTATTTTTCCACCCACTTTAATTCGTAAGCTTCATACTTGATACAGTGACAGAGATCACTTCATTTTAATCTTGAATTTCATGGGAATTCCTTTCGTGTTCCATCATAAAATGTGATACGAGTATAGAAGCTGAGATACCTACTCCTGTCGTGTTAAGGCAATCTCCTTATCGTTCTAAAACAAAGGCTTGAATTTCACTGAAGGCTTTTGGAGTATCTCCTGAGATAATTGTATGCTTTTGCTCACATGATTTATATAATACTTGCTACACTTTATTGGAACACTTCCATCATTAGGCTAAATCCCACTTGGTTATGTCAGATTACTCTCTTAATATACAGTTGAGTCCTAACTGCTGAGAAAGGTAGAGATTTATTCCAGACATCCATGTGTTGAACTCAAAATCAGGTCTCCATTACAAAAGGAGGGACCATGAATGAGTATAGCTCTCTGTATTCATGAGCTGTCTATAGATTTTGCTCTACTTCAGATGTTATCCAGGATTTTGTTGGCTTTGTAAAATAAATTAGGTGGCGTTCTACATTTTTCTATGTCCCCCAGAAGAATATATATGTTCTTAGGATTATTCGCCCTTTGACAGTTTGAAAGAATTCATCCATTAAAACCTCTGAGATGAAAACATTTCTGTTATCTTTGCCAGTTCCTTTCTTGGCCATTGGTTCACTCGGTCTTTGATTTCTTGAGTGGAAAGAGTTGGGCTGGGGCGCCTGGGTGGCTCAGTGGGTTAAGCCTCTGCCTTCGGCTCAGGTCATGATCCCAGGGTCCTGGTATCGGCCCTCGCATGGGGTTCTCTGCTCAGCAGTGAGCCTGCCTCCCCCTCTCTCTCTGCCTGCCTCTCTGCCTGCTTGTGATCTCTGTCTGTCAAATAAATAAATAAAATATTTAAAAGGAAAAAGAAAGAAAGAAAGAGTTGGGCTTAGAGCCCTGAACTTGGGTTTTGTCACCTACTGGCTGTGTCTGTTCATTCATTCATCCATTACTCATCCATCCACTCCCGAACTGCCTGTTACCACGAACTAATGCCAATCACTGCGTCGAGCCCTGGAGATCAAACGGTGGGCAAATCAGACAGGGTCCCTGTCTTCCAGGCCCTCACATCTTCCAGGAGGAGAGAGACTGCAAACGGGCAAAGAAACAAGAAAATGAGATGCAGGCGGTGTTCTGTAGGGAAGAAAGACAGAAGGGCTGAGACTGTGGAGATGGGGAAAGACTCTGATGGGTGGTTGAGGATGGCTTCTGGGGCAGACATTGTGCCCAGATGCCCTCAGCTCCCACCATGTGGTTCTGTGGCCGGTCCTCCTACTCTGCTCTCCTTCTCAGGCTTCACGCACACAGCCCTTCCCAGAAGTTTCTAGAGAAACTTCCCTTAGGCCACTGCAGTAGGAAGTGTCTGGGTTTTAGGTCCCCCCCACCCAAGGGCTGGGGGATTCTGGCCACTGACTGAAGTGCAGGGGTACAAAAGCCAGACCCCTTGCTTGGAGTCAAAGAAAACTCCAAACTGTGATTTACTCTCCAGGACCCCTGGCTGAGAGGTTAAGGGGATCAGACCAGAGTTTGCTTGGCCCGCCCCCTCGGCCTAGCCTGCTTTCCCGACTCCCTTCAGCCTTGTTTCCCAAGGCCAGCACTTCCTTAATCAATCCCTCACCCATGTCTCCCTACTCAGGGTTTGGCTTTGCATGGAGCTGACCTAGGACAGCCTCTATGAGGGGTAATCCTGAAGCTGACACCTAAAATGTGAGAAGTGGCCAGTTATGAGCAGAGCTAGAGAGGGCCGGGGCAAGGGGCTCAGTTTGGGGGAAGAGGGAAGAAGAGCATAGGTGAAGGCCTTGAGGTAGAAAGACATTTGAAAGTGCATATTTTGTTGGGGAAATGGTGAGCGGATCTTTCAAGTGGGAAGGAAGACAAGGCAAGATGGAACAGGAAAGGGTTTTGAATGTTCTATCAACGTCCTTAGATTTTATGCTGCAGAGAGTGCGCGGCGAGGAAGGACTCTGTGCAGAGGAGAGGCAGGGTGAGGGCTGTGCGCTAGGCTGTGAACCAAGGAGGTGAGTTCTAGAGTAAATCTGGCAGAAAGGCAGATTTGGTGCCTCCCTGGTCCCCGACGCTCCTCCACCATTTGAAGCCCCAGGGAAGGGCTCCAGGACTGCGCTGGGTGATGGGAGCCATTGTGCTTTCCAAGCAGAGAAGAGATTTGGCCAACTCTGCTCTCTAGAAAGACTTCTCGGGCAGTGATGTGGCGGAGAAATAGAGGACATCAAGATTGGGGACTGAGTGATCATAGGGGTGGGACGGGGCCACAGTGATCCGGGCACGGAGTTATGCGGGCTTGAACTTAGTGGCTGTGGGGTCGGGGGGAAGCCAGCAGCAGAGATTAGAAGATAAAATGGAAAAAGACTCAGGAGGCTGAGTACTCTAATGGAAAAATTTTTAATTCACAAAAGCAATCTGTGAAGATACAATTATGAAGAAATGATTCAAGTTTAGGACTTGAACTCCGGTGAGGATGTCCACCTGTCTGGGCGGTGGGTTCAGCGTCCCAAGCGGGACACTTGGGAGGAAGAGATAAGGAACAAGACTTGCCCAAGTTTCCACTCTCTCTTCTCTTTAAGATGAAAGGGCCGACCCAGGGAGATTCTCAGAGCTGCCTTTCAGTGCAAGGGACATTCTGCAGTTCATGTCACCCTACAGACCCGGGTGCAGAGAGCTGGAAAGCCATGCGTCTGAAGAAGTGTGCTTTCCAAGTAAGCAGAGAGGGTTGCAGGCGAAGGCGTTAAGTGGTTTCTGAATGGCTGCAGCGTGATTAAATTCACCACTTAAGCAAATTGCTTTCTATTGCTTGATCAGATGCAATTGCAGGAGATAAAGGGGCTTAATGTGAAAAGCTTGGCTGGTCTGTATGACTAATAAATTCTCTGTTCCCTCCCTCTGTGGAGCCTCCTGCTTCCTGGCCCCCAGCCTGCTGTCCTGCCCCCTGACTGTTCCCTGGTCGGAGGTCACTGGTTTCATAGGTCACCATGAAGATGGCCAGCATGATGTCCTCACTACATGAGGTCTTGGCCCTGGCATTTCCCCTCCTTGGCATTTTCTCCCTACAGTGGACAATGGTCAGTCTAGTCTCAGGAAAGAGACAGCATTGGGGCCGTGAAAAGAACAGTCACTCAAATCTTGGGTCCTGTGGCCAGCTCCCCCATTTACCAGTGAGAGACATCTAGTGAGATATTCATCGACAGAGCTCCAGATCCTAAGTACTGATGTGCACCAAGTGCTGGGTGCTTTCCCACACTCTCCCTACTCCCCCTTCCTCAAGGCTGTCAGTAGCTCCAGGAGAAGAGATGTCTTGTTGATCTCTGTGACCCCAACTGCAAGCCCAGGGCCCGGCATATAGCAGCCCCCCAGGAGACGATCTGTGCAGAATGACGGATGTATGGAAGGATGAACAGTTGGGAAACAGTTGGAAAAATGCTTTGGGAAGTGGATGAATAAAAGGATGGGGGATAAGTAGATTCAGAGAAGGAGGGAAGAGGTGGCAGATGGAAAGAAGAAAGGACAAATGGATTCAGAATGAAAGGATAGGTGGATAATGGTTAGAAAGATGAGTGAAGGTTGGTTGGAAGGATAGAAGGATGGAAGGAAGAATGGATGGATGGATAAAAGGAAGGATAAATGCACAGAAGGATGAGTGATGGCTATAAGGATGGGGGGATGGATGGATGAATGGAGGGATGGAAGGTTGCAGGGATTGAAAGACGGCTGGATGCCTTGCTGACTGCTCCTCACGAGGAGGTGCCAGTGCCTGAAAGGTTAGTCCAAACTGTTTTGTCCAAGCCCATCCAGTTTGACCCTAGAAGTGACTTGGGATTCCAAAATGTAAGTATCTCTTATCTTCACCTGTAAAGTAATGAGTTAGACTAGCTGATCTCAGTGGTCTTCTTTTTAGTTCCCGCCCTTTGGGATATTAATTCTTTTTTTTTTTTCTTTTTTAGAAAGAGAGAGCATGTGCAATCATAAAGGGCTGGGGGTGGGGGTTGGTGTGGAAGGGCAGAGGGATAGGGAGAAAGAATCCTAAGCAGGCTCCACACCCAGAGCCCCACACAGGGCTCAATCTCATGACCCTGAGATCATGACTTGAGCCAAAATCAAGAGTCAGACACTTAACTGACTGAGCCACCCAGGCGCCCTGGGATATTAATTCTTAAGAGTGAGGGGAAAATGACAATCATCAACATTTATAGTTTAGAGAACATTCACTCACAAACATCATTTCATACGATCATGCCGGACTGGAGTGACCACTGATGAGCTCTTGGTACTTCTGCTTCCTCATCCAAAACACTATTCATTCAATCACATTTATAAGGAGCCTACTGTGCACTGAGTCCAGTTCTAGGCACTGAAGATGCAGAAAGGAGCAAAAGCTCCAAACTTTTATCGTCGTGAAGCTAGTACTCTAATGGAGGGAGACAACAATATATCAACAGATGAGTAAGTTATAAAGTGTGACAGCTGTGGTCAGTGCTATTGGGAACAATGATGCAGGGAAGGGGCAGGGAGGGCTGTCAGTGGGACTGGAGCTTCAATTTTAAGGGTGACCACTAAGAAAGGCCTCACTAAGAAGGTGACATTTGAGTCAAGACCTAAAGAGGTGAAGGAATGAGCATGGTGGGTATCTAGGAACATGGCATTCCAGGCAGAAGGAACAGTTTAAGTGCAAATTCTGTGATTAGAAGTGAACCTGGCATGTTCCTGGAGTTGTATGGAGGCAGCAAGGAAAATCTAGAAAGATGAGGTCAGAAACGTAATGGGGTGGGGAAGGCATAGATTACACAGGGCCTTGAGGGCCATAGTGAGGACCTCAGCTTCGAAGGAGGTAAGAGGTCACCGGAAGGTTTTGTACAGAGAAATGACAGGATCTGATTTAGGTTTTAAGAGAATCACTTTGGCTGTTGGGTTGAGAATAGACAGGAAGGGTTAAGGTCTAGAGTGGAAGGAATGGTCACAAGGCCAGGGCTAGGGATGGCTTGAGTCAGAGTGGCTGTGGAGAAAGTAAGACATCGTGTCTGGATTCCAAATACGTTCTGAAGGTAGAGCCAATGGGATTCTGGCAAGTTGGATGTAGGTGAGAGAAGAGGAGAGGAAGAAGTCAAGGTGGATGGACAGAGGATGGGATTGAGGAGGGTTTTGTTTGGTTGGTTTTTTTTTTTTTTTTGAGGTTTCATTTTCAAGATGGGAGAAATTATATGTTCATATATTGAAATGATAATATGTTCATTATCCCTCCTTCACCCATTCACCTACTCATCCATGCACTCACATACCCACCCACCATCCAGCCATCCACTCACCAACCATCCACCACCCACTCATCCATCAGTCCATCCACTGACCTATCCATTCATCCACCCAACCATCCATCCACCCTTAAATCCATTTACCCATCCATCGACCCACCCACCTATCCATCCATCCATCCATCTATCCATCCATCCATCCATCCATCCATCCATCCATCCATCCATCCATCCTCCCCCTCAGCCTTGCACCAACTTGTCCATCCCACCAGCACTTCCTGAGGGTCCCCATAAGCTGATCCAGAACTGAGACCTGGAACAGAAAAGCCATCTGATCTCAAGTGCCCACAAGCTAATAATAGGACCCAGATAAGTCAATATCAGTAATGGTGGGGTGGAACAAGTGCTGTGACTGGGAATGTACAAACAAGTATGGGAGCAAACAATATGGAATGCCTACAGAATTTAGGAAGACTTCCTAGGGGACTTCAGTATCTGGGATGGGTCTTAAAGGAAAAATAGGAGTCTGCCTTGTAGACAAAGGAAGGGTGGCACATGGCAAGGGAGGGAGGAATCTTAGGCAAAGGCAAAGATGCATGGGAGTGGGGAGAGCTTGGACTGGAACCAGGTTTATAGGATCTGCATCCCTTCTTTGCAGATGGGAGGAAGCCAGGGAAACTGTTGGCAAGAGGGTGACATGATCAAGCATAATTTTTAGGAAGAGGGCGTGGCCTGGAGGATGGGTTCAGGTATGTAGAGGAGGGCATGGTCTGTGTCCAGGAGGTGTTGAATCATGGGCATAAATGAGAACATCCAGAAGAGTATAGAGTGTGAAGCTAAGAGGGAGCCCGAGAGGACACCAGCCTGGAGGGAAGGTGAAAAAGAGGAGGGGTCCCAGAAGGTGGGTCCTTCTGCTGCCCCTACCCCTGGTCCAGCTGGTCCCAGCCTGATGTTCCATGCTCTGCCTCTCCCTCCTTCACAGTGAGCTGACACAATCTTCCCCACCTCCCAGAACCTAGAATGCACCTTGTCCAGCCACCCCATCACAGGGAGTCCCCTCCTCAGCATCCAGCATCCACCTGAACAGCCCCAGAGATCAGAGGGGAGCTCACTACTCAGGAGGACTCTCGTTGCCCCTAGGGAAGTGCAGGTCTCCTTCCTTCCTCCTGCTCTCCTTCTGGGCCCCCGCCTGGCCCCAGATCCCAGCTTGGAATTCTCCATTTGGAAAAAGAAATGATCTCCATGTTTTTGCAAATTGAAAAAGTAACGCATGCTGGTTTTATTTTTTAAATCAAATAATATAGAAAGATAAAAAGAAAATTAAAATGACTTACAACCCCATTTCCCAGAGAAAATCATTGTGTACATTTTGCTCTGCGTCCTTCCAGAATGCTTTCGTGGGTGGGCACATGTGTGCACCCACACGCACTTTTTCGTTCAATAAAAATGACAACGCACCACACACTATTCTGGAACCAGCTCACTGTTTCTCCCTTACATTGTGAGAATGTTTCCCTGTTGGCGCACCAAGAGCCCCGTCACTGTTTTTTATTAGCTGAGGAATATTCTGGGGTGAGAAGGGGCCTTAACTGAATCACACCCTCTGACAGACGTTGAGGTTAACCCCCCCAAACGCTTTTCTTATTATAAATGATGCTCTGTGTACATTCCGTATTCATAAATCTCCAAGCAATAAAATCGGACTGTTTGAACTTGTGGGTTAATATGGCCCTCTGGCTCACGTCATGAAGGAAATTGATTTTTACTTCCAAAGTCAATGGCGATGAAATGAACAATGGTTGCCAGGCAACCTGAGCGGGGGGGAATCAGAGTGGGGGCCAGAGCAGACAGCAGCCTCCACCCCTACTCCAAGAACCCAGAGCTGCTCTGGCTCTGGGTCTAGCTAATGAGCACCACCCAACCCCCACCCCGAGCTGCCCCCAAAGACCCTAGCCTGAGCAACAGCCCCCATCCTAACCTGTTCTGAGGACAGAGGCCCCGTGGTTTCCTCCAGCCCAGCCTCCTGCCCTGAGTGCCCAAAAAATGGAATCCAAGGACTCAGCCTTTCTAGGATTCCCTTCCAAAGCTACTCCAGGTGGTCAGCAAGAATCTGCTAGAAAGGTCTCCTGTGTCAGGCTACAGTGGGCAGGGCAGCAAAGGTGCACAGAGTAGCCCAGATCCCAGCCCGAGATGAGTCTCAGGCATTCTTGAGCAAGAGGCTTAGGAATTTGGGAGTGTTACCCTGTAGAGTGTATCTATAATGTATAAGGGACCCGTTCCAACTAGTACTAGTGTACCAAGTCAGAAGGTCAGAATCTCTGAGGGGCAGGTAGAGTTTGAAAAGGGTCCCGCCCTGCCCTCCTCCGTCCAGCAGCTTGGGAATCTGGTACAGCTTCCCGGGGGAGGAGCTTGCCTTCCACCAGGAGGAGTGTTTGAAGGATTTTGAGTTAAAGAAAACAGAAAAAAAAAAATCTATAATTTAGCACTTTTCCCTCCACAGAGGAAGGACTGTTGGTGGGCCAGGAGCCCTGGCACCTGTCACAAAGAGGGACTCGAGGGCCTGCATGGGCTCTGGAGGGGTGTAGGAAAGAGCAGAGTGAGCCAGGAGCCAGCAGGGATGGAGTGGGCAGCACATGGTGGGATGGGGGCACTGAGGGAAGAGACAAGGACCCCCCCCCCCAATCCTGCAACCCCTGGGTGAGTGCAGGAGAGGAGAGGAAGCCCGTCAGCAGAACCCCCTCACTGAGTTCCCTATGCAGGATTCTAATTCCCTGTCCTCCTTCTCATGGACATAAGCTTAACAACCATCTGTCCAAGGAAGTCACCTCGGTGTCGTGTGTGCGGGGACTTTCACACTCATCTTCTCATTTAACTAGAAGCAGGCACTCTTACTCTCCCCGTTTTACAGATGCAGAAACTGAGGGTCAGAATATGCGTTTCTGCTAACCACGCACATCCACTAGTGTCCGAGCCAAGGTTTGAGCCTGTTTGCTCCGCAGTCCCCTTTCCCTCCTACACCACTTTTTAAAAATGAGATTTTAAAAAACAGCCCTGGCTCCTGCACCTTTGCTGATAGGTGTAGCTCTGGGTTAGAAGGACTAACTTCGGCCCATGTCCCATCACATGTGACTCCAACCCCACCCCTTTGGTCTGACACCTGTCATCACTCAGGACTCCTCTGAGAGAGAAGAAAATCGAAGAACTCACCACAGTTACATCAGCAAGCCTTCTGCTCTCCAGGGAGGCAGAAGAGAAGCAGATGAGCCCATCGCCATGGTGTGGCTTGGGCTGGCGGGCCTGAGGGCATCTCCTCTCAGGGTCCTCCTGGCCCCTCACTCTGGGCGAAGAGTTGAGGCAGCCCCCCATGGCACCGGGAGAGATGGCGTTACCTCCCTCTGAATGAAACTGACTCATGCAGCGTAGGGGGGATGAGCCTTTCTCTCCTGGATGGCAGGCCTGCTAGGAAGGGGCCTTAGGACCAGCCACAGGTGACCCAGGTGTGCACCCTTCAAGGTAGCCTCCCAAACCCTTGCCCCCCAGCATTCACACCCTTATGTAGCCCGCCCTGTGCTACATGAGGCTGACCTCGGTGGCCTATAGGATATTGCAGAAGTGACAGTGAGTGAATTCTGAGGTCAGATCATAAAAGATATAATTTCGACCTGGCACGGTGTTGGATCGTTCCCTCTGGGGGAAGCCAGCAGCTGTGTTGTGAGGACACTCATGCAGCCCCATGGAGAAGCCCGTGGAGTAAGGCACTGAGGCCTCTTGCCAACAGCCAGCACCAATTTTCCACGAGAGTGAGCGAGTCACCTTGGAGGGGGACCATCCATGCCCCTCGAGCCTTTGGAGGAGGCTGTGGCCCCGGTTGTGTCTGGCCCACCAGCTCCCAAGACCGCCTGAGCCAAAACCGTGAAGCCTCCATCCAGACCTCCTCACTCTCAGGAACCATGAGATAATAAATATCTGTGGTTGTTTTAAGCCTCTATGTTTAAGGTAATTTGTTACCCAGTTATAAATAACTAATACTAACAGAATGCCCCCCCCCCGGGAAGACTCGGGTAGCTTGAGAACTATTAGTGCCTGAGTGATTCTGGAAAAATCTTTAAGACCAACAAAGCTCTCACATTATGACTCAAGAATGACACCCCAAGAGACATCAGCCTTAGGGAATGTATTAGTGAGAATTCTGTTACGAAAGAAACTCAACTCATGAGCCGAAGCCAATGAAAAAAATCTAAGGGAAGACTTAGCCTATGATTAGGTCAGGTGACTTGGAAAGAGGGGGCGGAGTTGGCTGTTAGCATGGGACGATTGGGGTTTGCCTAATCCCAGGCCCCCAAAGTGCAAAATCATGAGTCGGCGGTGGGGGTGGGTGCGCTGGGGAGAGGAGCCGAAGTTCAGCAGGACGGGGCTCTTCTGCATCCCCTGGACTGTGGGTAGGAAGGGATGATGGTGCCAGAGACGCATCTGTGGGGTCAGGAGAGCAGAGGGTCCCAACATACCTGTGGCCCGTCCTCCGCCTGTCCCTCACCCCTCAGTGTCCTCAAGCTTCCATCCCTCACCCCCCACTCGCCTTTAGCATCAATATCTCATAAGAGCTCATCCCGCCCCTCTGGACAGTTCCACGTGGCCCCGGCCCTGCCCAGCACTGCCCTCATTTATCCCCAAGCCTCGATTACAGCAATAAGACGGCACCATCCCCTCGGTCTCCTGAGTCTGAATCCTTACTTCATCTCCCAATCCTCCCTTCCCCACCCTCCCCCAACAATCCTATCCACACCCTGCCCTCCAACAAGCTCCCAGATCGTCTACAACTCTCCGTTCCACCACCCCCAAGCTGCACCCTCTCCAGATTATGGTAATGGGCTCCCCAGTGATCTGCCTGTTACCAGTCTTCCCTCCTCCACCTCTCCCCTCTGCCTGGCACCCAGCATTCCGCCGCCACCTCCTGCTTCTGCTCTGCTGCTTGGCTGGGGCTGTGCGCTCCGACAGAAGCTGAACTCCCTTGTAGACTTTAGAGTTCTGCAAGCATCACCTCCTCCATGAAGTCTTCCTGGATGCTCCAGAGCTAGTAACTCCCTCCTTGGTGCTTTGCTGAATCGTCCACACACAGATTTGCAGTGCCGCTATAAATACGGTCTCCTGAGTCAGAAATGGGATCCCAGCCCCACCACTCACCAGCTGTAGAATCTCAGGAAAGCAGAACTTCACTCTATGCATCTATAAAATACAGATAATTCCTACCTCAGTGCTAGTGGGAGGGTCCAATAAGATTAAGCCTGTGGACATAATGAATTCCATCCTGACTCAGGGCCCAGATTATGGATGGGCCCTTCAAGGCCATTCCGTGGAGGACAGCCCAGGCAGGGGCACAGGTGAGGCCAGCCATCAGGAAAAGCCCTGGAAACAGGAAAAAAAACAGAGCTCCCACTTTAGGCAATGCAGAGAGAGAAGAGCAGGCAGGCTGTGGGTGGGGAGTGAGGCTGGCACAGAGTGGTGGGGTTGGCAGGGGGGCAATGGACATTTGTGGAGCTAGACTCTTCATCCATAGTACCCTCGCTTAGCCTTTGCAACAAGAGCTAAGTATTACTGGCAACGTTTTCACGCATTTCGGAAGTAAAATTCAGGAAATGTCACTTATGGGGGATAGGGGCAGGATCCGAACACCATGCCTCCCCGACAGCAAAGCCTTTCAGCTCCGCTACACTGATTCTTTGCAGACCCAGCTGGAAGTCCTGGACTTGGGACCAGGTCACCAGTCCCCAGGAGGGGAGTAAAGCAAGGGCTTGGTCAGCCCAACCCATCATGGACTATCCCCTCCCTGTGTTGCATAATAGACTTCTAGTAATACAACCATAGATGGCTGTGGCTTTGGAGTTTCCTCTTCCCAGTTGTGGAATTAGTCCAATATCGCTTACCTCCAGGTCAAAGCAGGAAAACCCTCTGCTACCCGAGAGCACCCTCCGTGTCATACCTTGAATTTATCTTCTAACTGCAGCGAGCCCTAATTCACCCCTACCTTCTGCTGGTGCCAACAGAAGGATCGCCACAGCCAGCAGCTCAGAGCAGCTTGTGCTGGATGAAGGGTATGGAATGGGATGGGGGTGTTGTTCCTTTTCTGGGGATAAATTCCTTTTGTTTCTCTGCTCAGCCCAGTTCAGCAACCACCCACTTCCACCTCCCTGGCTAATTAATCACCCACTTTCCGTCAGCCCTGATTAGATGCATCTAAGCTGCCACCCTCAGCAGCAGGAAGTCTGACTTGGACTCCAATTAGAGAGGAAGTGGCTGATTCAGGGCGGCGAAGGGAGTACAGGGCAGAGGAGGGAGGGAGGAACAGAGCTGCTGGCCATGGGGAGGCAAAGAGGAATCAGGGGCCTTCCTAGAACTTTCAGCCCTTGGAAGCCACACCAGACAAGTTCAGTCATTCAGTAAACATGAATGTACCACTTCGGCTGTCTCCGTGGCAGTCAACAAGATGGACAATGTATCCACCTATCCGTACAGGGCTGACATTCTGGATAAGCAGCTAGACAACACTGTACTGTAACGGTAATGGCCACAGTGGAAACTGACCCTGCCAGAGTCTCACGGAGTTTTGAAGTCAGCTGACTTTTTCCCTGCGGGCACGAGCCCCATCCTTCCCTCTTCCACCCTCCCGCAGCACATTCTTGATCTCGGCTTTCCACCTGCTTAGCACAGTGCTGGCCTGGCTCTCGACTGCTGGCTATTTTCTTTTACAGAAAAGGAAACTGAGTCGCTCCATGAGAGGGTGATGGAACTGGGGATAGAAACCAGGTCTCCAGACCCCTGGTCCCAGAGCTCTAGACACTGCAGGTGGCGAGGGGGTGCGCTAAGTGCCCAATGTGAGGCTCTATGCTTGGCTAACCCACCAGGAGCCACGCAGGGTTCTGGTCGTTCACACACCCTGAGCACACAGGCTGAGTCCACAGAAAGTGTCTTCCTTGTACTGTTCGCACAGGAGAGCTAAGCATTTATGGGATGGCTGGGAGTCAGGGATGAGGGCCTTGGAATTCCTCTTTTGGGCAGTTGGGTGGGAATTGACAAATTCAGACGTCTGCAGATGAAATGCCCTCATCTGGAAGTCAAGGGTCATCCAGCCCAGCATTTACCAAATTGCTACCAAATTGCTCTGATGTGAAAACCCCAAGTGCACAACAGACATGATGGGAGCGGTTCTGTTTAAAGGAGGAAGACAGGGAGCACTGCCACCAGCCCCCGGCCCCAACTCTCGACATTTCTGTGGGCGCAGGGGCTCTGCAGGGGAGCTTCTGAGCCGCTGACCTCGTCCCACCTCTTCTCAGTATAAATGGGGAACCCCGAGGCCAGGTGGCGGATTAGGCACAGAACCTTTAAGGGGCTCACTTGAGATTGGCCAAGGGGAAGGGAATGGAAATGGCCACTACTTTGGCCACACTGATTTGCTTCCTGATGTGAGGAAACGAGTAGAGGCCTCTATTGGGAACAAGAGTTGCCTGCACTGAGAGAGACTGCCTGTGTTCCGGGCTACCTCCCCCCCGCCCCACCCCCGCCACTCTGCCGTCAATGCCCCTGGGGCTTGGTTGTGTGTCAGTCCGGATGAGCTAGGTCACCCTGCAGTAACAAGTATCCTCAAAATCTCTGGCTCAAAACAACCAAAGTTTATTTCACAAACAGAAACACACACACATACACACACAGAGTCACCTCCTGAGGGGCAGTGACCCTGGAGGTATCCAGACCGGAAATATAGATGGATAGATAGATAGATAGATAGATAGAGATATCTATTTTTATATATACACACAGAAACACACACACACACAATAGATAGATATCTATCTATATAGATATATAGATATGACAGTGTATATCCAGACACTGGATATACTGTGTCCTAAAAATGCCAACCATAATCCAAATCAGCAAAGTAGGCAGAGTGATACCCACTTTATTCCTTCACTCCTTCATTTATGTGTTCAACTCACTAGCAGTGAGGTAGGATCAGAACTCAGGTCTCCCGGCTCCCAAGCCAGGGCTTGCCCCCTTTCCCATACCCTCACCAGCCTGGCTTACATTTTGGTCTAAGTTTGGCTTCTCCCTCAAGCAGAGCCTGAGACAAGGACTTGGGTGCAGAAGGTTTACTTGGAGGTGAGACCAAGAGGCCACGGGGAGGGAGCAAGAGAGCAAGGCAAGGAAGCCAGGAATGCCGACCAGATGTGCATTAGTGAGTCAGTCACCAACATGGGCAACTGCGGCTCCATCCCACCAGGGAACCCCTGAGGAATGGTGTAAAATGCACCCCAGACTGTCCTGCTTGATGGGAGGTTAGAGCATGTAGCCACCAACCACTGTCCCCCGCTGAAAGAGAAGTGAGTTTCCCACAGTTCACCAGGGTCAGGGCTGCAGCTGCTGTCTGATAGGGACAAAGGGACTGAGGACACCAGAAGCATCCACCACCGAGCTGAAGGAAGAGCCACGTCCGTCACACAGCCATATGGAAACCCAGCACAAACAGCCATGCATTGGCCCAACAACGGAGGCGAGAGCGTCTCGGGACGGCTGCTGAGCTATTTTCTCCTAACCTCCTTTCCCGATCTGGAAGGAGGTAACTCCTCCACAGGGAAACAATGAGGGAAAACAGCAGCACTGTGGTGCCAACTGACACAGGCGCAGGAACGGGATGGCGGGCAGCCACAGGTGCCGGGAGGTGGGCTCCTCACTGGCAGGGGGAGGCTGGAAAGGGCGACACAGAAACAGATTTGTTAGAGCAGCGCCTGTGGTCAGCCTGTCCAGGCCTTTCAGGAGACAGAAGCACCACCCCTGTCTTTAAAGCCTCTGGTCTCTCCAGGAACTTCCATGGCAAGAGGCAACATGGCACAAAGGGAAGGGTCCCAGCCTTGGAAGCAGATGCCCTGAGTTCAAGTCTTGGCACTGCCATTCCTTGCACATCAGCCAAGGCTGATACGGAGACAAGAATGCTGTGGGCGCTGCGGCCTGTTCAGAGTGGCATTGGGGGTTATCAGTGACCCTCACCTCGCCAGAGCAGGTTCAGCAACCACTGCATCTAAACTCAGAGGTAAGTTCTTGGTCTTGCCCTGCAAAGCACCAGACCCCAGACTTATAGCAGGCCTCTCCTAATCCAAGTTCCTCTGATCCCACATTTCTGGAAGAAAGCTGAAAGCAGCTCTCCAGCTGGGGACCCCCCCATAGAAAAACCTTTACTCTCTCAATATGGCCCCATGAGGATAAGAAGGGACAGGATAAAGGCAGGCAGGTGGTGTGACCACATGACCAGGCCGTGTCCCTGGAAAAGTGCAGAAGGCTCACAGGGTATCCAAAGGAGCCAGGGAATGAAGGTCATGGCCAAAAGGTCCTTGGGTTGATCTTGGTTTTCCCACCAAGGTGATCTGTAGGGCTCCCTTGGTGTCTGTGACATTATGGTCAAGGTCTGAGAGGTCAGTGAAGGCTGGAGAGTCAGGTAAGGCTTCAGAAGGGAGCTGACCCCTGGGGCTGGACAGGTGGCAGGGAAAGACCCTCCTGTCCCAGGACATAGTGGAACTGTAACAGATGGATCTAGTCCCCCTTACTCCAGCAGTGAGGACCTTCCTGCTCCAGCCCCGATTTTCCATTACCTCGTGCTCCCTGTCCTGCTCAAATCCCATGACATCCATGTGGCCCAGCTCTTACCTTCCATAGGAGGGAAGGGGTGTGTTGGGTTTGTGAAGAGGCCAGAGTGGGGGAAATAGTCCCATGTCCACCCCCGAAGTTTCTCAGAGACCTCCTCCTATCTGAAGAGCCATGGGGCAGGGCCCACACACCTCGAATCAGAGTGCTTAGTGCAGCTAGCCTGGGTCTCAGAGGCAGCCTATGGGCTGTGCTCATGTTCATGGAGCTGCATATAAAAGGCACAAGGATGTGAATATTGATGCTAGGATTTGGGACCTCGGAGAAGAAGAGAAGAAGAAGAAAGAAGAAGAAGAAGAAGAAGAAGAAGAAGAAGAAGAAGAAGAAGAAGAAGAAGAAGAAGAAGAAGCAGCCTGCCCTGGGAGAGGGTCTTAACTCTCAGATCCGGACAGAGTCAGCTCCCCCAGAAATCCTACAATGACGTATCTGCCCAGGGCCCTTCTTACTGGGCAAACTACCCTCTCTGTCTGTCTCCTCACCTTGTACAAGGGATCGTAACAGTACCTTCCTCATTGGGCTGCTGGGGGGCAATTAATTAATACATAGGAAGTGCTAAAACTAATACGACACTAACTATAATGGAATTACAATAAAATAAAATACATTATCACGTTCTCATCTCTGATGGAAAAAAAATACACGTGAAGTACTTAGGACGGTGGCTAGCACGTGATAAAGTCTGAGTGCTGGGGATTCGGGGTGGTGGTTGCTGTGATTGTCATTAACTCATTCATTCAGGCATAGGGCCTTACAGGTGTTGGGTTAGTGCTGAGTGAATGACTGAAATCAATGCAAGTGGATAAAAGGTTGGAAGGGGATGACATCAAAGATTGAAATAGACACTCGATTTGCACTTGATTTGGTCTAATTAGTTATTATGATCCAGTATCCATGGAAACTGCTGAATGGCAAAGCTCAGACGAGGCAGTTTTCCTCCGCGCTGAGTACACCAAGGTCCACGTGGGGCTTGGGCTCTTTGCAACCCACGAAGAGGGCAGGTTCCTCTCCCTGCCCCCCAATTCATCTCCCTCCTCACCAGGCAGTGAGCTCTTCCAAGCAGGACCCATGACTTGCGGGCACTCAGAGACCAGCATCAATGTGGTCTGGGACATAAAAGCTCATGCATTTTGCTAAAGGAACAGATGAGTGAATGTCATCTGATTGGCTTGGGAAATGGCAGGACTGGGCTTTTATTCAAGGACCTCAGAGCCTCCCGGTGGGGCTAGGGAAAGCAGGAGTTAATAATCCCCTCTTAGATCAGACTGGATTAGATGCTAGAATGATTAACACCATTCACTGAAACAGAATTGGGCCCTGTTCAAATTCAAGTTCAAAGTGATGAAGAGCTTGGGTCTGGGGGCCATCAAACCTGGGGGAAGATATCGGCCCAGCCACTCACTAGCTCTGTGAACTTAGGCAAGTTATTTAACTTCTTTGGAACTCAGTTTCAGCATCTGTTAATTGAACCTAATGATACTCACTTTGAAGGGCTGTTGTACAGTAAAAGTGATCCAATGTGTATAGAGTCATTTGACCCTAGGAAGGGAGCCATGCCATCTCATCAAAGATTCTAGGGAGTGTGGATGATTAGCAGCCCTCTCCTCTCCCAGGGGTGTCAGAACCACTAATGATCTAAGTGATGGGAGAGTTTGTAAACTGCAGTGTGCGGTGCCCATACGCCAGGTCATGAAGACAGACAGAGAGTACCAGAACCTGGAGGCTTGCCAGGGCCACCCCCCATCCTCCTCCTGTCCCAGGAGGGCAGAAGCCAGAAAAGGAAAGACCCCAGAAACCCAGCAAGGGACGTCATCCACAAGGCCCTAAATTTGGGAGTCAGACAACTCGAGGCCCACCGATGCCCCTTTCTACTTTCTGTGACCTTGGGCAAGGGAGAATCTAGAGAGGCCTGGATGTCCTTGTTGGTGATGTGGTGTGACAGTAAACATTTCATGGCTCATTGTGGGGATTAAATGGGATCAAGCCTGTGAGGTGCTCAGGCCAGGGCCTGGGAGGCAGTAAGCACTCTGCAAATATGTCCTCTCAAATTTCTCTACAACCTCAGTCTCCCACTCTCAAGGGCCAGCAACTCCTTCTTTCCCAGCTATCCTATCTTTGTTGTGCACAGTATGAGGAGAAAATAAACCAGAAGGACAGAAGGGGAGGGGGGAGCAGGGTGACCCAGCCTTATGGACAGGTCGTTATTGCATGAGGCAGGGACCACTGTTACCCCCATTTCCCAGGTGGGATCACTGAGGCCCAGCAGACACCAGGTTTTGCGTCCATGCACAAAGCTGATGCTGTTTCAGCTCTTCCAGGATCCTTCTGACCCCAAGTACTGTGTGGGTCCCCAGGGCCAGGGGAGAAGCCAGGAACAAAAACTAAATGGGTGCTCGGCCCAGCCTGGCATCCCCATCCCAACCTCCACCCCTGATGCCTGCTTAACCCTATCCCTTCCACCCCCTAACTATGACCCCTTGCCCTGGGGCCCTCTCCTGGGCTGGGTGGCCCTGTCAGCCTCTCTAGGATGCTGGAGCAGTGGCAAGAACCACCAGCCTGGCCTGTGTCCTTCTCAGCCACCGATAACAGCATCATTAACTAACTGCATTTGTCCCTTATCTCACACTCCTCTTTATTACTTCTCTGGGGAGATGCTGTAACCATGGCCTCTCTCTGCAAATTAAGCCAGTCTCCGGGCTACGAGCACAAGCCAAGCCAAGGGACGGCTATCAGGGGAGGAGTGTGGCGGGGAGGGGACATTACATCTTCAGGTGGCAGGGACACCCTGTCCCTCGGCTCAGAGCGTGCTAAGCCGGGAGCACAGCCAGTGCCCCGCAGAAAAAGCACTGGATCTGGAAGAGGAAGTGTGGGTCTTGCCATGGCCTCCACCCTGGACTGGCTGCACAACCTCAGTCCCAGCATTTAACCTCTCTGCATCGCAGGCTCTTCATGGGGCTCCTCCTGTCCAATGGGGACAATAATTCTTGCCCCCAGTGAAAATCAAGCTGGCTTGGGACTGGAAGTCACCCACCGCTCCATGTATTCTCTGCAGGCTCTATATTCTCATGCCAGCTTCTTTTTAAAAAACAGCTCTATTGACATACATTTGCACATATTTAGAATATATGATCTGGTGAGCTTTGACATATGCATACACCCATGACATCATCAGCACCATGAAGATAGTGACCACATCCATCCCCTCCCCAAATTTTCTCTTGGCCCTTTGTGATCCATCCTCCCCTTCATCCCCTTCATGTTCCCTCCTCCCCATCCCAGGCAACCACCAATGTGCCTTCTGTCACTATAGATTCATTTGCATGCCCTAGAATTTTATATAATTGGAATTATATAGCATGTACTCTTTTTGTCTCACTTCTATTTTGAGATTCATCCACCCATATTGTTGGTATGATAATGGTTTACTTCTTTTTATTGCTAGGTCATAGCCCTTTTTGTGGATACAGTACAACTCTTCTATTCATTTATCTGTTGGTAGATATTTGGGTTGTTTCCAGTTTAGGGCTATTACAAATAAAGCTGCCATGAATATTCACGCACAAGTGTTGAATGCTTTCACTTCTCTCGAGTAAATACCTAGAAGTGGATTGGCTGGATCATATGGTAAGTTTTATGTTTAATTTTTGAAGAAACTGACAAGTTGTTTCCAAAAGTAATTGTATCATTTTATATTCCCAGCAGCAATGTATGAGTTCCAGTTCCTCCACCTTGTCACAAACACTTGGTATGATTAGTCTTTCTAATTTTAGACATTCTAGTAGGTGTGTGGTGATACCTTGTTGCATAGTGAGCTCTGCTCAGAGAAGCACCCAGCCCCAGGGTTTCTTTCTTAGTTAGGAGGCAAGGCAGGGCTTGGAGACCCCTGAAGTTCTCTGTGTGCATCTTTTGTTCTCCCTTTCTGCTATTAGTGATGCTGTGGGAGACACAAGGTAACTTCCCCAGGACACTTGCAGCCTGTGGTTCTGGGACAAATACATTTGAGCTTCAGCTATCATCTCTGGCAAACATTCTCTAGCTTCTCAGTATCATTGTTCTGTGTCCACTTTGACATTTAATATTTATTAGCATTCAATGCCTCAAGAATAAGATCTCTCACTGGGATCCTGGGATGAGGTGGTTGAGTAGTCTAGCGACTGGCCTGACCTGAGAGAGCATTGTGTAACCACTGTCCTGAACCACTTCTCCTGGAGATGGGAGCCAAGAGGACTGGAGGCCTATGTGCTGTGGCTTCTTCAGAGTGCCCTTATCCAGGGTATGACAGCAGCCAAAGTCCTCTAAGACCCTTGTTCCAAGCTGGGAGTGTATCTGGTTCTGAGGCCAAGTAAGTAGGCTTTTTTTGTCTCTAAAACCTCCTGTGTAGGCACAGATCTTCTCTGGAAGAGCTGGCATGCACAGAATAAAGTGCATCATTTACATTAGGGTCCAAATCCTCCTCAACACATGACTTCCACCAGAAGAAGCTGAGATACTGTTAAAGTCACCTCAATATAAGAACAGAAGACTGGGTGTTTTGGATGTCCTTCTAAGATGGCTGTGGGTATCATTGGCAGATCCTTCACCTTATTCTTAGCAACGGGAAGTGAAGCCACCCACAAAAAACTGTCTTTTGGGTTTGATGTGGGAAATGTCCTAGATCTTCTTGTTTATTTTAAAGGGCTTGAGGAGTGCCTGGGGGGCTCAGTTGTTAAGCATCAGCCTTCAGATCAGGTCATGATCCCAGGATCCTGGGATTGAGCCTCACATCAGGGTGCCTCCTCAGCGGGAAGTCTGCTTCTCCCTCTCCCACTCCCCCTGCCTGTGTTCCTTCTCTCACTGTGTCTCTTTCTGTCAAATAAATAAATAAATACCTTTTTAAAAAATAAACACCTTTTTAAAAAATAAATAAAAAATAAAGGGCTTGAGAGGGGTTCCTGGAGATGTGAGAGACCAGCCCAGTGACTCAGGAGCCATCATTTCAACAAAGAAAGGTATCTCTCCTATAATCAACTGCAACCCCCTCATCACTTCAACTATTTGTAAAGGAAAAAAATTGAGTTCCAGATAGGTGAACTGACCTGCCCAAGATCAGTCAGTATGAAGTAGAGCTGAAACAATGTCTCTAAAAGGAAGCAAAAAGGTGGGAGAGCATTAGTTCCCATGAAGTAATGAGGGTCCTTAAAAATATAATTTTGAGGGACTTGATGGAGTAGACACATGACTCCCCTGCCCTCCATCTTCTTAGCTGTAGAAAGCATCCAACCCTTAGAAATAAGATAAAATGCCATGAGGTAAATCAACTTCATCGACTGATAAACATAACTATTACTCCAATTACTTTGTATTGATATAAAAAGTTTAAATAATCTTGAAAAAAACAATAAGATCTTTCAGCTATGACTCCTAGGACATGTTGGACAAGATCCCTCTCTAGCATCCTGGGATTTCTGGTGGGTGATGCTTCAGAACCACGGACAGCAGCACTTGGGCTTCTCATCTGTGCCTCTGCTCTTGGTTGGCACTGACTCCCGTCCACAGCAGCCAAGTAAACCAGAGACTTTGTGGAGCATCATTTGAATTCACCTGCCTGTAAGTGAGGATCCAGGGTGAATACTAATCACAGTGTGACACACACAGACATGGGGTCCAGGAAGAACCTAGCTCCCCAAATATCTCCCCAACCAGCCTTCTACTTCATCAGAAATCGTGCCAAATTTCCAGTGTTTAAGTGAAGACATTTTCACCTCCATGAAAAAACATAGATCTTGTTCCTATGAATGTGGGATTGGGGATGGTTTAAAGCAATGTTCTTCTCCTCAAAAGCCTTGAAATCTAGTTGAGCAGACAGAATAGTTGCATCAAGGTTAATCCCCAGGATAATGGTCTGATAATGGCCAAACATTGGTGCTGATAGTCTCGGCTAAACGATCTCTGTGGATGGAGATCTGGGCAGGTGAGGCCGGTCAAAAACACTTCCTGGGTGAAGGGCATAGAGTGGAGCTGATCTGAGCCTGAAAGGCTGAGGAAGACAAAGAGGCAAGAAAAGGCATTCTTGGAAAGGAGATGTATAAAACACGTGTGTTTTATAGGAAGTACTGAGCACGACACCGGCATATGACACAGGGGAGGTGGGCGAGTGTCAGGACTGGTGTGGCTGAAGCAGTCACCGGTGTGGGGAGGGGATGGGAATAAGAGAGAAAAATCAAAGAAATATGAAGGGGCCATTCTGAGAGTATGAATTCCTCACTTTTCTGGAAGGTAAAGCTGTGGCAGAACCTCCTATTTTTTTTTTCATAGTTCCTTTACCCCCTGAGTAATACCTCCTCATTTCTGTGCATGCTTGGTACCTGTCACCCTACTGACATGGATTCTCCCCCCAACTGTACTGCAGAGTAAATGGTTGAGAAAGTCCAATGCCTGGCACGTCCTGCTGGGGGTTAATTTGGGGGGAGCAGAGCTTTGACCACAAGGATGGAATTCAGATGGAGAAGGATGAGAAGTCCCCTTGTGCAGGTGAATGAAGCTGAGGATACCAGCCAGCACCTGGAGCACCTCAGGTCTTGGTAAGGAGGAAGGTCCATGATTAAGCCCCACATGGCCCAGGATTCCCTGCCAGCTCCTGCAAGGTGGAAAGGCATGAGGAGAAAGAGTTCTGTTCTGTCTCTGAGCTGGGTAAGAGAAGAGCCTGTTCTCTACGGGAGAAGGTTGCTCAGCCAACTGAGCCATGAATTTGGAGAAGGTAAGAAACTCATGTGCTGCCTTGCAGGCCCCACGTGCGTAGGAGCTCCCTGTGCATCCCTTTAGGCCAGAGCTCCCCCAAAGACACCTTAGCCTGTGCCCCTGACCCTCAGCTGGACTGGCTAGGGAGGGGCAGGGTCTGAGTGTGGGGGGAGGGGATCAGTTCACCACCTGCCCCCCTATAGAAGCAGAATTAGCATGCCCTCAGGTCTCCAGGGCACCCCCACACACATCACAATATCCCCTCTCCAGGGTTCAACTTCGTAGGATGCTACACACAGCAGTGGGGAGCTCCACTGTCTAGGACATTAGAGACACACAATCACCTGAAGGAAAATCACATCCTGAAGTTTCTTTGATAACGGGTGGGTGCTGACATTGACCTGGCACTTACTTTAGACCAGGTCCCGTGTGAAAATGCCCGACAAAGAAACTCCATGAACCCTCACAAGAGCCCTAGGAAGTAGGTATTACTAACATCATCATTTTACAGATGGGAAAACTGAGACTCCCCCAGAAGTTGAGTTTCCCAGCCCTGATGAGGCTGAGGCTTCAGTCAGCCGGTCAGCAGCAAAATGGAACCACACACAGGGGCACCTGGGTGGCTCAGTGGGTTAAAGCCTCTGCCTTCAGCTCAGGTCATGATCCCAGGGTCCTGGGATTAAGCCCTGCGTCAGACTCTCTGCTCGGCAGGGAGCCTGCTTCCCTTCCTCTCTCTCTGCCTGCCTCTCCGCCTACTTGTGATCTCTATCTGTCAAATAAATAAATAAAATCTTTAAAAAAAAAAATGGAACCACACAAACAAGTGCTTCACCAGGGGACAAAGCCTGAGGGAGGAGAGAGGGAAGCGAGGGACCTGGGATGGCCTCCTGGGACGAGGGAGGGACGGTCACACATGCTGAGTGCCCAGGAGCTGTGCTGGGGTTTTCTGTCCTTTCTTCGGTGTCCCTGAGCTGCCCCAGACATAGTGAATGCTGACAACTGTTGGTGAATGAATTTTCTCTCGGTTACATTCATAGAAGTTGCCGGGATTATTTTGGCCATCTAATAAATAAGAAACAAGCTCAGAAAGGTTAAGTGCCTGTTGCAAGGTGACACAGCAGTACAGGGAAAAGTCAGGATCCAAGCCCACGTCTCCTCGGTGTGAAGGGCAGCTCCTCCTACCAGCCTAAGCTGCTTCTCCCAGCTGGCGAGGGGCTCTGGGAACAAGGATCACCCAGAAGTCCCCTGAAGACTCTTCCCTGGAAGCCCTCGAATGCCAGGTTTTGGAGGTTGGGAGGTTGCCTGGGCAAGGGCTCCTCTCTCCCTCAAGGTCCTGGCTACCCGGCCCCATCCTAGAAGCCCCACTATGTTGCTCTGACCGTGTTCTTAGGGCAGGGGCGCCTTCCACCTCCCTGTCTTCCCCAATGCCTTGGCCAAACTTGTCCTTTTCTCTGCCCTGGGCCTTACCCTCACCCTTCTTTCCCCCCAGAGCCTAGTGTCCACTGCTCTGGTCTGCTCGGCATGGCTTGGGAGCTTGCGCACTGCAAGCTTGCGCACTGCTAAATAATTCTTGCCCAGCACCTTCTCCGTGGAGCCCCTGCAGACCCACCCCCTGGTGGTGCCCCCCTTGGATACAGTAGATTCTGACCACAGGCTGTCTCCCTAGAAGACATCCTGCCCGGGAATGTGGCACCCCTGTGAGATCCTTGTGGCAAGATAGCCCCGGGAAGGAGGTGGAACACAGGGAGGACCTCTTGCATCTGGTCCTTCTTTCCATCCTTCTGTGCCTTGTGCTCCTAGTGAGCTAGCCTCGACGTCCAGGGCTTGACGCCCACACGCTCTCCCCCACCTCTCCTACCACCTCCCGGGACAGGGCCCACTGAGGCCTTCATCCACACATTGAGGCCTGTAAACCGCTTTATTAGATTAAAGCAAACATCTGCCAAAGAAGAAAAGCAATACCTTAATTGGAGGCTGCTGGGGATGTTTGCAGAGACAGATGGCAGAGGGTCTAATGAAATCACCTCGTACTGGCCTCTGTGCAGACCTTGCAGATAAAACAACATTGCCCAGCAACAGGGCTTTGCCACCTGGAGGCCTGATAAGAGGCTTGGAGGAGCTGTGTGTTTGGAAAATATGATTTTGTAAGCTGGGCCAAGGGTGTGTTGACTCTGCTGTCCAGTGCCCCAGCACCCTGCCCCCACCATCAGATAAGCAGCTGCCACTTTCCCTGGGGTACAGGCAGAAAGTTGTTCCCAAGGGCCCCCTGTCAGGGACTTCCCAACTAGAGATGGCCTGAGCCCTAGCCAGAGGAGAAACCGGTCCCTCCCAGGGATCTGGAGCTCATCAACAGGGACATGTCTGGCCACCATGGGCAAGTGATGGCAATGGCTTTGTCTTCCCCTCTCCCTGACACCTGACTCTGAAGCATCTCTGCAGGGCCCCTGGGATAGAGTGGGGTGTTGGGGCTGCTGGAAGCTAGCTAGGTTTCATGCACACAACCATATAATGCCCCTGAGCATCCCACCACCACCTATCCTCTCTCAGCAACTCCTGTTTTCCTCAAAGTCAAGGCTAAAGTCTTCACCAAGGCCCATAAGGCCCTGTATCATCTGGCCCAGTATTGTCTCATTCCCAGCTACCCTCTGCTGACTCACTCTCTTTCAGCAACCTTGGCCTTTTGATCTGCCTCAAACCTGTTGAGTATACTCCTGCCCCAGGGCCTTTGCACTGGCTCTTCATTCACCTGTAATGTTCTTCTCCCAGATATTCAATGGCTCTCTCCTCGACTCCTTCAAATCCTTACTCAAGTTACTGTGTCAGTGAGGCCTACCCCAACCATCTGTTCGCTGAGGCCACACCCTCCCACCCTACTATTCCCAAGCCCCTTACCCTGCTCTGCTTCTCCTTTTCTCCCACCGCATCAGCACCTCCTAACCTATTATATAATGTACTTGTTTATTATGGCTTATTGTTTGCTGCTCCCAAGCCTAGAGCACAAGCTCCAAGAAGGCAGAGGTCTTGCCTGTTTTCTTCCCTAGCATATTCTGAGTATTGACAACAAACTTGGAATATAGTAGGCACTCAATAATGGAGTATTATACTCAATAATAATTGAATGGAGGAATGTTTTACCTTCCCAATGCCTCCCCCTGACAAGTGTGGTGGAGCTAATGGGAAAGAGGCTGGGTCCAGAGAGGCCAGATGTGCGTGCATGCGGTAACTGAGCCCCCTGCCCCCGGAAAGCCCCCGGGTAACCATCCCCACAGTCCCACTACAGGGGGACCACCAGAGGAAAGCAGCCTTGTCCAAGAACCCAAGGCTGGGTACCAGGAGAGCTTGGCTCCCATCACAGCCCTCCTGTGCGACTCGGGACGAGCCACTGTTCATCTCTGAGTCTCAAATTACTCTTTTATCAGCCAATGTTAGTATTTACTCTCTTCATCTAAAATCAATAAACTGCTACATTATGGCTTTTCACACAAGAGCCTGAGGTCAGATTCTGACTCTGCCGTTGAATAGGCTGTGTGGTGTTAGGCAGTTCAGGCAACCTCTCTGAACCTCTGTCTTCTAATCTATGAATGAGGATAATGATAGCAGCCGTGTCACACGTGTGTGAAGAGTAAAACAGTCAACACCTGCCAAAGGGTCAGTTACTCTGGTTCAGAGTTCATTTATACTCCTTGAGCACAACTGTGTCCTGTGTCCTCAGAGCCAGGTTTCAGGTGGGGACCCTGAGGCACGGAGTGGGAAAGTGGCTAGTCAGGGTCACTGAGCAAGTCAGTGGTAGCTCCAGGGAGCACCCTATGTCTCCCTGACCCCAGAGCCCGGGGCTCTCTGTGCCTCCTCACTCCATTGCTTTAGTGGATTTCCCCAACCCGGAGGATTTGGCCTTGGCCCATCCTCCCGCTTTGGGCCTCACCTGGCCAGAGACCCTGACATGGCCTAGCATTGCCAAGACACTTCCCAACTAGGACAGGGGTCTAAAGAGCCACGCCCCCAAATTAATGCAAAGAACGGTCAAGCCCCAGAACCAGGCATGGAGGGAAATCTATCAAGGCCCAGGAAGGGGCGAGGCTTGGAAGACACCGAGCTCCATGCGGCTCAGGACCAAGGCGCGTGATCTGGATGCTGTCAAACCACCCATACCCCAGACACGGCCGACAGGGGCCAGTGTCTTGGCTTGGGTTCCCTGAGTCAAGGATGTGAGTGCACTTGGTTTATCAGGAATCCCTAGTGAGGATGGGGGTGGGGGGTGGGGAAGGAAGGAGATGGAAGGAGGAGGGGAGAAGAGAAAAGATGAAGTCAATAAAGTGTGCAATGCAAGATTAAGCCAGACACCGCTATGAGAACGGAGCTGAATTCCTCAGGGAGCCACAGGGAAATGATACCAGGATCCTGTCCTCAGGATCCCACCCAGGGATGAGGAAGTGGGGGTATTTTTTTTTCTTCTTTTTTTTTAGAGAGTGAGAGAAGGAGAGAGAGAGCACAAGTGGGGGGAGCAGCAGAGGGAGAGGGGGAAGCAGGCTCCCTGCCGAGCAGAGAGCCCGATGAGGGACTCGATCCCAGGATCCTGAGATAATGACCTGAGTCGAAGGCAGAGGCTTAACCCACTGAGCCACCCAGGTGCCCAGTGGGGGTATTTTTGAATGAACATCTGACACTGGCTGGCAGAGGGCAAGCTCCTTAGCTTTGGCTTCTGGTGAATGTGAGCAGAGAAGCCTTCCAGGTTTCTGTTAAAAGGCTTTGGGCACTGAAGGCAGATCCTGGCAGCGAGAGGTGTGGGAGGTGGGCCAGGACCATGAAAGGTCCCAGAGACATCGGCAGAACTCGGGCTGGGCCTCCTAGTTGGAGGCGGCTAGCTTGGGAAGCAGCCAGGGTCTCTGGCCAGCTCTGAGCCTGCAGCTCCCAGTGGGCAGAGATGGAGCCTCCTCTGGGGTCTCTCTCAGTAGCAGCAATCTGGGGAGCCGCATATCTGTGGGAACCACCTTTAGCATCCTGGGAGACCAGCTCTGTGGGAGGCTCTGGTGTGCCTCCCTGGCATGCACCCCCAGCGGGACTCCTACTGTCCCGGCTTCATGCCTGGAGTGCTCCCATGTATGCCAGCTGGGTGGATAGCCTTTGTCCCATGACAAGACTGGGACACTGTTCTGTCCCCTGCTCTCCACCCTTCAGGCTAGCAGACAGCCTTCTGCAGCCAACACAATCACACATTAGTGGGCAGAGAGTGCTTTTTTAAAAAAATTGTACATAACGTAAATTTACCATTTTAAGCATTTTTAAGTGTACAGTCCGGAGGCATTAAATACATTGTTGTGCAAAGATCACCACCATCCATCCCTAGAAGCTTTTCATCTTCCCCAGCAAAAATGTTGGTCCCATGAAGCAGTGACTCCCCATTCATCCCTCCCCACTGCTCCTGGAAACCACCATTCTGTTTTCTGTCTCTATGCATTTGACTAGAGTGATTTTTTTTTTTAAAGCGTTGACAAACACCAAGTGTTTTATGCAAGTGATATGTAAGAGAACTCTACATCTGAAACTAATGTTGGCTAGCTGAATTTAAATGTAAAAAGTAAAAAAATAATTAAAAAACTTCAGCACAGTTCACACTATATAAATCTACCTTCTCTTCTCTTCCCTCTCCGCCCCTACCCCCAGGTTGGCCCTCGGACTCTGGAATCTGGGTATTTTGGCGGCTGGTCCCATACCTCTGACATCATTTCTTCATTCCTTTGGCATTCACTGCAGCAGTGGAAAAATTCAGTTAGAATCGGAGAATAAGTTTTGGCTCTTACAACTTGCTGTGTGGCCTGGGTAAGTCCCTTGCCATCTCTGAACCTCAGGAATAGGACTAGATTCTTGGCCACACCAATGTCATTCAGGGAGTTTAAGCAGTTATTCAGACAACTCCCCATTAACCAGGAGATTTTTTACCCCCATGATGAAACCCTGAAGGCTGGTATCCTTTATAAAGTCTGTAGTTTGAATGAATTTATAGGGCTTTTTTGTTTGTTTGTTTGTTGTTTTTTAAAGATTTAACTAATTAATTTATATATGGGGGGGTGCAAGTGGGGGAGGTGCATAGGGAGAGAGAATCCCAAGCAGACTCCATGCTGAGTGTGGAGCCTGACCTGGGCTGGATCTTATGACCCCTAGAGCATGACCTGAGCCGAAATCAAGAGTCGGACACCACCCAAGCACCCCAGTTTGAATGAATTTGAACAGTGCTGTCTGGGATTTGGAAATAAATATGTGCCTGGCATTGACCAGTCCCTCTCCCTTGACATAGAGAAGAGGGTCTAAAAACACACCCACCCTGGTCACCTGACCACGCTCACCCTGATGTTGCTGTTTGTTGTCAGAACTGCTCCCTGCCCTCACAGGACATTTCCCTGTTCCAGTTGGGGTTCAGCTGAGTGAACAGAATGCTAAAATGGCTTACACAGTCATTGGGAGGACTGGAGAAGTTGACCATACTGTATCAACTTTTGTCAGCTGTTTCCAGAAGCAGCTTGTAAAGTCACACCTCAGAACTGAGCTGCCACTGGTACTGCAGCCCCTGCTGGGATCAGGGACTGACCTGCCTGCCAAGTAGGGACGCTGTCACCAGAGCCACCCACCTCTGCCATGTCCACACTGGCAACATGATTGTTCTGCACCTTCTCTCTCTCTACACTTGACTCCAACTCCAGTTTCTCTGATTGGTGGAAACAAAATCATTTCCAGGTCCTTAGCTGCAAGGCAGTCTGGGAAATATAGTTTTTCACTTTCCTACTTCTGCCCACCAGAAAGAGGGTTGGGAGGGAGGTTGAGCAATCTAATCCACAGTGTCTTCAAAAAGCAAAGACTTCTTTTTTTTTTTTTAAAGATTTTATTTATTTATTTGACAGATCACAAGCAGGCAGAGAGGCAGGCAGAGAGAGGAGGAAGCAGGCTCCCCGCTGAGCAGAGAGCCCGATGTGGGGCTCGATCCCAGGACTCGGAGATCATGACCTGAGCCGAAGGCAGCGGCTTAACCCACTGAGCCACCCAGGCGCCCCAAGACTTCTTGACTCTATTCTGCCCCTCACTTCCTCCTCTCTGAGCTACAGCTCCCCCCACCCACAGCACAATGCTTCATCCGACATACAAAACCAAGACACTATACAGACAATCTTGTTTTATTGTGCTCTGCATTATTGTGCTTCTGCAGATACTGTATTTTTTACAAACTGAAGTTTTGTGGCAAACCTACAGTGTCAAACAAGTCTACTGGCACAATTTTTTGACATTTGCTCACTTCATGTCTCAGTGCCACATTTTGGTAATTCTTGCAATAGTTCCAGCTTTCCTATTACTATTACATTTGTTATCTGTGATCAGTGACCTTTGGTGTTACCACAATAATTGTTTTGGGGCACCACAAACCACACCCACATAAGAGTCAACTGGATACATAAATGCTGTGTGTGTTCTGACGGCTCCACTGGCCAGCCATTCCACCATCTCTCTCCCTCTCCTCAAGCCTCCCTATTCTTCAAAATGCACAACAATATTGAAATTAATTGCTAACCAATTGTCAGTTACTAACCCTACAATGGCCTCTAAGTGTTCAAGTGAAAGGAAGAGTCACACGTCACTCACTTTAAATCAAAAGGGAGAAATGATTAAGCTCATTGAGGAAGTCATGTCAAAAGCTGAGATAGACAAAAGCTAGGTCTCTTATGCTAAACAGCCAAGTTAGGAATGCAAAGGAAAAGTTGTTGGAGGAAATTAAATGTGCTACTTGGTAAACACATGAACGATGAGACAGCAAGATCAGTCTATTGCTGATATGGAGAACGTTTTAGTGGCCTGGACAGAAGATCAAAACAGCCACAACATTCCCCTAAGCCAAAGCCTAATCCAGGGCAAGGCTCTAACTTCCTTCGATTCTAGGAAGTCTCAGAGACGTAAGGAAGCTACAGAAGAAAAGTCTGAAGCTAGCAGAGGTTGGTTCATGAGGTTGAAGGGATGAAGCCATCCCTAAAACATGAAAGTACAAGGTGAGGCAGCCAAGTGCTAATTTAGAAGCTGCAGTAAGTTCTTCAGAAGATCAAGCTGTAATAATTAATGACAGCGGCTACACTAAATGACAGATTTTCAGTGTAGATGAAACAGCCTTTATTGGAAGAAGATGCCATCTGGGGCTTTCATAGCTAGATAAGAGAAGTCAATGGCTGGCTTCAAAGCTTCAAAAGACAGGCTGACTCTTGTTAGGGGCTAATGCAACAGATGACTTTAAGTTGAAGCCAATGCGTACTTGCCATTCCAAAAATCATACGGTCCTTAAAAATCATGCTAAATCTGTTCTGTCTATGCTTTATAAATGGAACAGCAAAGCCTAGGAGACAGCATATCTCTTTACAACAAGGTGTTACTGAATATTTTGAGCCTATTGTTGAAATGTACTGCTCAAGGAGGAAAAAAATGTTTTGTTTTGTTTTGTTTTTTTCAAAATATTACTGCTCGTTGACAATGCATCTGGTCACCCACAGGTCTGATGGAGGTGTGCAATGAGATGAATGTTGTTTTCATGCCTGTTAACATAACATCCATTCTGTAGCCCATGGATCAAGGAGTAATTTTGATTTTCAAGTCTTATTATTTAAGAAATACATGACAGAGGGGTGCCTGGGTGGCTCAGTGGGTTAAAGCCTCTGCCTTCAGCTCAGGTCGTGGTCCCGGGGTCCTGGGATGGAGCCCCGCATCGGGCTCTCTGCTCGGCTGGGAGCCTGCTTCCCTTCCTCTCTCTCTGCCTGCCTCTCTGCCTACCTGTGATCTCTGTCAAATGAATAAATAAAATAAAAATCTTAAAAAAAAAAAAAAGAAATACATGACAGAAATGCTAGAGTTGCCATAGATCGGGGTTCCTCTGATGAATCTGGGCAAAGTAACCTGAAAACCTTCCAGAAAGGATTTACCATTTGAGATGCCATTAAGAACATTCGTGATCAGAGTGGCTGGGTGTCTCGAAAGTTAAACTTAAGTTAAACTCCCTGCTCAGCAGGGAGGCTGCTTCTCCCTCTTCCTCTGTCTGCCACTCCCCAGCTTGTGCTCTGTCTCACCCTCTCTCTGTCAAATAAATACATAAATAAAATCTTAAAAAAAAAAAGAGCATTCATGATTCACCAGGACAGGTCAAAATATCAACATTCTCAAGAGTTTGGAAGAAGTGGATTCCAACCCTCATGGATGATTTTGAGGGGTTCAAGACCTCATGAGAGGAAGAAACTGCAGATGGGGCAGAAAAGGCAAGAGAATTAGAGTTAAAAGTAGAGCTTGACTTGTTTCAATCTCATGATAAAACAGAAACAAAAAACCAAACAAACCAGGAAATCTATCTATACGTTAGTCAAAACAACTGTGGCACACAATAAATTTTGGTGGGCTGCTATGCTCAGGACATGGGTAAGTCTGTAGGATAGGACTCCAGAGAGGAATCTGCAGCCCAGTCAGGGTGACCCCACATCAGAAGGGCCTGGTGCCTGTAATCTGTCAGGGCTCAGCTGACGTCTTTCACTGGAAACTCTGTTTTACGAAGGGAGCTGCCTCAATAAAGACTATAGAATACTGTATATACTTAAAAATTATTGATGCCTATCTCTGGGTGGTGTCAGTATGTTGTTTTCCTGCATTTCTGTGCATTTTCCAAGTTTTTGAGATCGATTGTGTGTTACCATTCAGCTGTATTTTCCAGGTCACTTTCGCTTTATCTCCTTGTTATTCCTGGAATGTCAGACACATTCCTTCCACTAGACATTTGCACTTGCCATTCCCTCTACCTGGAGCCCCCTGTCCCTGGACACATGCAACCTCCTTCCTCCTCACCTTCAGATCTTTGCTGAAACAAACCTCCTTGGTCAAGACCTCTCAGACCCACCCCATTTAAAACATAGCCCCCTCCCCCTCAACACACCCATCCCCCTTCCCTGCTTCATTTTTGTCCATAGCACTTGTCCCCACCTGACAGCTGTGTATTTCACCTCTTTACTTATTCATTGCCTGTCTTTACCCTTTAGAATGTAAACATCATAAGAATCAGATCTTTGTCTCTTTGTTCACTGCTGTATCCTCAGCACCTAGAAGAGCTGAGTGCCATTCTAGGGTGTTCAAAGCACACAGTAGGTGCTAAACAAATAGTGGTTGAATGAAAGAATAAATTCATGAAAAGGATCATTTCAGTGTCCTTTGGGCTCCTGCCAGGTCTTCCTTTAGGGGCAGGAGTGGGCACAGGCTGGGGCAGGAAGTAGGGAATAACAGCAGCAGATGCGGGGAGAGCCTCGCAAGAAGGACAGTCTGGACAATGCCAACTGGTGCCAAACCCTAGCCCAGTTACCAAGTTCACTAGGGCACTGGGCTCAGGCAGCAAAGGGCTTCCAGTGTGTCATCTAGGTTGGGAGTAGCAATGTGGCCCCAGGGCAGAAAGACACAAACCAAGAAACCAACCTAACACACGAAACACTCAGACGTTGAGAACACTCAAAGAGACGTGAGACACAGTCGGTTACCAGCAGCAAGAAGGTCATCCTAGGGCTAATGAGTCCACGTTACAACTCTTATTTTGGTTTGATACCAAGAGCTGTCCCCTGTTCCTGCCCCGCCACCCCGCATGAGAGCTGTCCACCAACAGCCAGAGCCCAGGCAGGATTCACTCATTCATCCCTGGCTGGACCTTTCTTTCCATCAGTAGGTTCAACAATTATCTATTAAATGCATTAACTCTGTGCCAGCTGCCCCTTTCAGCGCTGTGGAAGCAATGGTGACCAAACATTTTCAAATTAATACATATATACACCATGACAAATTGTGAAGGCACAAAACTGGGTTGTCAGAGAGAGAGAGGCCTCTCTCTAGGACTCCTGAGATATCTGAAGGAGCCCTGAGTGGTGAGCCAGCCTCCAGACTCTATCAGGGCAGGGGCGTCCCCACAGAGGGAACTCAGGAGCATGGTAAGTGCTCTAGAGCTTGTAGGGACATTGGAGGAACACGAGGTCCAGAGACTGGGAGTATCTGCCCACGGACACAGCAACTCGGGGAAACTTCTAAGAGTGGAGGGTTAGCCGAGGCCCCTTGTCACCTCCTGGAAGCCAGAAAACCGCCTCGAAGCCAGACCCAAGGCAGGTGAGCGGCGGACACCAGAAGCGAGAGGCCTGAGGATGAGGGCGGAGCGAGCTCCGGCCGGACCCCCAGAGGGGTGGGAAAAGGGGTTAGGGGCGGTCCCGATGACGTCATTTCCGGGGTCGGGGGTATATAAATTCCTGCAGCACCAGAGCCCAGTGGAGAGAGGCTGGTGGGTGGACCGACAGACAGACGCAGACTGGGAAGCTGAGCCCTCCGCCCCCAATCCGCGCCAGCGCCGCCACAACCCGCTCCCACGTCACCCGTCCAGCCAGCCCTCGCCAAGGTGCCTGTCGTGCCCAGCCCCAGACCGCCAGCTGCTCGGCGCCTCGGCTTCGCCATGCGCTCCGCTGCTGTCCTGGCGCTTCTGTTCTGCGCCGGGCAAGGTGAGCGAGCGCGGGGTCTCGTGGGAGAGGGTCCTCGGCGCCCCTGCCTGCCCTGAGGTCCAGGCACAGAGCGCAATGCGCGCCCCTCGTCCCTCCCCTCCGGCGCGGCCAGTTGTCAGCACCGCGGACAGCGCCCCCGCCTCCCTGCTCACCAGGCATAGTAGCCTCGGCGCCAAAGCCGCAGACCGGACTCTCTGGGCCTGACTCCTGACCCCACAGGACAGGACCCCCTGGCGCCCCAACCCCCTGTCTGGGCTCGACGTCTCGACTGCATCTGGGCCAGTTCTGGCTCCGTGCCATGGCTGGCCAAGGTCATTAGGGGAGATGGGAGAGCTGTGGCCGACTCCCACTCTGGCCTCTTTCTCTTCCCTGCTCCTGCTCTTCCCCTTTTTCTGCCCTTGGCTTCCATCTCCCTATCATCTCTCACGATCCTCCCTCTCCTCGTCTCTTTCCCCACACCTCTGGGGTCTCTCCTCCTCTCTCCACTTCCTTCTCCACCCCAATCCCACTCAGTGGCTGGCCTTGTTTTCATAGCACTAGCCTTCAGCTCCTCCCATCCCCCCCCCCACCCCCACCCCCACCCCCGGCCCCAGAGCGGGTGCTTTCCCAAAGGGAAGCGTTAGGGAGCTCAGTGCAGCCTCTGGGGACCATCCCCATGGGGGCAGCAGCCAGGGAAGGGAAACAAAATCAACCCTAGCATCTCATTGGGTAGGGGCAGTTTTGAGGGGGAGCACTGGGGTGAATGGGCCCCCTATAAACCCAGTTAGGAAGGACTGGGCTCTCCCCTCAGAGCAGAAGAGTCACCCCAACTCTCTCTCTTTTTTCCCCCAGTCATTGCCTTTCCTGTGAACAGCCCTATGAATAAAGGGGACACCGAGGTAAGAAGGGGTATGGGGATGCCCCGTGATGGTGGGTAGGAGGCTCCAGTGGACACCTCACAGTCAGGTTTTGGGCAGCTAGCTGCAGGAATGAGTTTGGCATAAATCCAAGAGCCAGCACTGCGGCTGCTAAGCCTGGGGACAGCTTGCAAAAGAAGATATCAAAGACTGCTAGATTTCTCTGCTGTCCTGCTGTGGGGACTTCCCCAGCTTCCTCTGAGCTGGGTACACTGCCGATGGAGCCTGTGCCTGAACCCTCCAAATCTGGCAATGCCCAGCCTGAGCTGCTGGGGGGCACTTCCTGTGGTTCTGGGTTGTGGCTGTCCCCAGACCTGCAGGGACAGTCTTCACTTCTCTGGTTCTGGCCTCCCTCTTTGATCTTCCCCTCCTCCCAAGACTCTGCTAGCAACCCCCACCCCCACCGTATAGGCACTCCAGCCCTGGATCTCCCAAAGGGCCCCAATGGAAAGACTCTTGATCATGGTTTCTGTACCCAGGGTCCTGGCCGTTTGGGGCTGCCGGGGGATGTCACCCAGGAAAGGGCCTTAGGAGATACTAGCTGGGGGGCTCTGCAGCCTGTGAGACACTCTCTGTTGGGGGGCACAATTGAAATTCATTCATGTCTGGGCTGGGGCTGTTTTTACAGTCTCTGGTGCTCACAGACACCCCACCTGTGACCCAGAGAAATTTCTACCCTTCACTTCTCAGGAAGTGTTTTCTTCCATTCTGGAGAGGCTATGATTCAACCGAGAACATCAAAGCAATTCCAACCTCTGTTTGCTCAATTATATTTCCTGTGTTTTACTTGCAGACAGGCCTGTATATGCCTCTTCCACTCTTACACTGTGTGGTCTTGGTAAAATTCCTTAACTTCTCTGAAGAGGATTCCACTTTTCCCATCTATAGTATTTCCCTTGAGGGAAGTTGTGAGCGATGGAATCATAGACGGGAGGCACCTGGCAAAACGCAGGCCCTCGGTTAATGAGCACCTGGAGTTTCCCTGCAGAGCTCCTTATTATTCTTGGGAACCATACCCAATTCCTCTCTCCCTAAGTCTGTCCTCGTGCCCTAGTGGTCATCTGACATTCCCAGTGTAAGTTCCCCAGTTGCAGGGCGATGCAGGGTACAGGCTGCAAGGTCCTTCCTACCAGATCCTCTATGGGAGACACTTTGGTCCCTATACGCAGCAGCCTGGGGTCAGGAGCACTGTATCCACTGGTGAAGACCTAACTATTCCATCCTACAATGCTGTGACTACTCGAGAGACTGTTTGAGGATTTGCTAATCCTGAATTTTTGGATGGGTTGCTTTGGCATCCCATAGACCCAGCCTGCCACCCCCTCACTCCCCACCAGCACCGCCTGATGCATGTCTGACACTTCCTGCTTTCCTGCCCGGCTCTCAGCAGCTGAAGCAAGTTCAATGTTACAAATCCTTTCCTTGGTGTGTGTGGCTCATCACGCCTTGTAGAGTGTTTTCCCTTCTGTTTCTGTTCACCCTGGGAGGGGAGCTGGGAAAGTCTCATCATACAAATGAGAAAATCGAGGCTCGGAGAGGTCAAGTCCTGTGTCCAAGATCACTCAGCTAGGATACCGCACTGCAGTTGGCCCTACCTTCAAATAAGCATTTATCAGTCGCCTGGTTAGCCAGCCACAGCACCTGCTGGCCGCTGCACAGAACTTTCAGAGATCTGGCTGCTGGGACGGGCACCCAGATGTAGCTGCTGTGTGCCCTCGTCCAGCCACAAGATCCATCCCATGGGGGAACACAGAGCCAGACCGTGAGGCTGTCACTCGCTGCATGTAACAACATGATGGGTTTTAGGAGACAGGGATCCCAGTCCTGTTTCCAGGCAGGGTAGAGCCAGGGAAGGTCTTTGGTCTCTGGGCAGTCCAGAAATACTCCCTGGAGAGAGCTGACCTTGTCGCCATCTGCAAGACTAAAGTACTTCTGCAAGACATACCTCAATGCCCAGCAGCAGCTTCCCCATCTAGAGAAACACTTGCTAGTGGGTACTGGGTACCCACACCCACCATGTCCCACAGGAGAGGGGCAGCTGCTGGCCAGATGATCAGGGTGCCTGGCGCATGGTAAGCACCATATAAAGGGTTTCTATTATTGCTATTATTGTTTGGCTAAAAACACAGATTATCTTGGGCACAGGCATCCATGGACTCCTGAAGACAAAAGCAAATGCCCCTATATTCTTATTTAGAAATCTGCCCTCAGGGCACATTGAGCCTCGGGGCGGTGGGGGCGAGCCCCATACACAAACCTGCCCCAGCCCGCCCCCACTCTCTTCCTAGGTGATGAAGTGCATCGTTGAGGTCATCTCTGACACGCTGTCCAAGCCCAGCCCCATGCCTGTCAGCCAGGAGTGTTTCGAGACACTCCGAGGAGGTACGGGCAAAGGCTGGGGGTGGGAGGGGCTGGGCCCATGTGGCTGGGGAGTGAGGATATGGGTGTGTGACTTTGGACAGAACCCAGTGATTTAATTCAACAGTCACTGATCAAGTGCCTGGCCTGGCCTGTGCTAGTGAGGGAGAGGTCTAGAGAGATGAGAGGGTCACAGCCCTGTGCTCCCAGAGCTTACAGATGAGCAGACAGAACAGAGAGGAGCACAATTAACTAGAATTCCGGGCAGAATGAAACCAGGGCCAGAACAGCAAGTCACCTTGTCCACCCTGTGGACAGAGATGTTGTGTTGCTATGTCCCCAGAGCCCTGAACAGCCACTGGCACCCGGCAGACAATCTGTAGGTTTGTGATGAGTAAAGGACTGTTGCAGGTGGGCAGGGCAAGGACAAAGTGTTTCCAGCCGAGCAGTCAAGTTTTACCCAGCTGTTGGAGGGCTGGGGTTGGACTTTCAGAGAAAGTTAGAAATCAGTAGAAAAATCAAGAAAGGGTAGTCCAGGTGGAGTAGACCCTCGAGCAGACACGGAGATGGAAACACATGGGGTGGGACACCCCTACCTCCCCTGCGGGGCTGGCTTCTCCTGGGTGATGTCTGGGGGCCGGGCCAGCAGCTGACCTTCCTGAGGCCGAAGGATGCGCTAGCCACTTGGGAAGGAGGCCACCTCCGGTGCTATCTCAAGACCCGATCTTGCAGCCACCACCCAGGTTTGGAGTCTCCAAAATAAATTCCTTGTGCTCAGCTGAAAATGTTGATGGTAATCTCTTTCTCTGCTCTCCTCTGGAAACCACCCATAACGACTCTCCTTCATTGCAGATGAGCGGATCCTCTCAATCCTGAGACATCAGAATTTGCTGAAAGAGCTCCAAGACCTTGCTCTCCAAGGTATTTTCCAGTCCCTGCTTAGGAATCTGGGTAAATTCCAGTAATTGAGAGAAAACCAGGGTGGAAGTTTGAGCGAGGTCCTAGTTCTCTCTGATTCGGTTATCGCCCTGCAATTACAGAAAGGTGGGTTCCTCCCTGCCACCTGGTCCAATCTGGCATGGATATAGTTAAAGAGATTAAGGCTCAGAGAGGTTGTGTGACTTGTCCAAGGTCACACGGTAAGTTAAGGACATGCCAAGACCAGATGCGGCTCACCTAATACCCCGCCATCTCTGGGGATCAGTCATTTCAGTGGGGGACACTTTTAAGACTAGGTTGCAGAGAGGACCCCTTTAACTGAAGAGCAAATTGGTTTCCAGGAAAGAGGAGGAGGGACCCCTTTCCCCTTGTGAGCTTCTGCTAAGGGTAGATGGGGAAAGCAAGGTCTTGCTTGCCCCCCAAACTCAGACCAGACTTTCAGCATGTTTTAGAGTAAAGTATGTCTTTCTCTAAAAGATTAAGAAAATCCACTGACACTCTTGGGACTGGAGTGACTTTGTGAGGTAGTGAGCTCCCTGTCACTGAGGGTATTTAAGCAGAGCCTGGAGAGTTAGACTGATGTCAGATGCCCACCCACAGATTCCTTCATGGGTTCACGGGAGGCACAAACTCCCTGGCAAGCTGGAAAAAAAATGGGTTCTGGCCCTGCCTCTGCCCCACGCTGATGCCCTGTGGGGAGCGGCTGCTTATCAGGGGCAGGCCCCCGGCCCCGTGCCTCTACCCCAGCATGGGCCCCCCGTCGGGAATTTCGCATCAGTTTCCAAAGGAAGTAAGGGTCTATCTTCAGGGCTGGACTTTGGTCTCGGGTGAGGTGGGAGGCACGAAAGCTGCTGCAGCTCTGGGAAGCCCCCCTCTGAGACCCTTGAGACGGACCAGGCCACCTGTGAGAACAGGTGCCAGGCGTCTGGGTGAGGGCCCGGCATGGAGCAGGTGCTGGCTAGAAACATGGCTCTTCCTTGCTTCTCACTTCATCTCCATTGACCCTGGTGGGATTTGTTTTTAGCTAAACATTAAATATTTTATTGCAATATGATAATTTCAAAATTAAATATTGAATGACTAACGTATTACATTTAAATAATTAAAGATAGTGTCAACAGAGACTGTTCTAGGAGGAGGTGTCCTGAAATGTCTATGTACACACAGATGTGTGTGTATCCAATATGAGCCATTTTCAAGACGTGTCCCTATTACTGTTTTCTGTTAAAAGAGTACAGGATGTAGCTAGGTGTCTGCCTGTCCGTCCACCTACCCAGCCATCCGTCCACTCCCTCTTCTACACTCTCAGAGTGACTTCCGAGTACCTCTGTCTTAGGGCTTCCCAAGTGGCAGCCCCGTCCTGTAGGTGAGCACCTGCTGCTCGGAGAGCTCCACTTACCCCAGATCACAGAGCGAGGAGTGACTAAGCAGAGGTCTGCCCGGGGTCAAATCTGGGTAGACTCCCTGGCCTGCAGCCACTGTGGCAGGTACATCTGCTCCCATCCCCGCAATTCCCAGCTTGGGGAAATCACAGCAGCGTCTGCAGAGTTAGCCTGGCTGAGAGACCCCATCATCTGGAACTGGGCACAGATGGGGATAGTCAGAGGAAGTAGCAGCAGCCCGGGGCCAACACAGGGAGAGAGATGTGTGGATTATCAGCAGGTGGCAGCCCGGGGCTGGAGCTCAGTCACCTGCCTGGCCTTCTCCCAAGGACCTGGATTTACGGGGTACAGGGGAGCAGCGATTGCCTGGTTCAAGATTGCCCATGAGGGGAATAGCAGTCACGGCAGTCTCCTGATGCAGGGTCCCCCTAACTACCAGGAGAAGAGGGACCCCTCCCCCCCGTTCCCATCCCTGGGACCCTCTGGTCCCTCTGAGTCTTTGTGGCTGTCCAAGGTAGCAGACAATGCTTGTTCTCATTCCCCAGGGGAGAAACGTGAGTGGGGAGAGGAGCTGTGGTGGCCTGATGGGTCCCAGCTGGGAAACTGGGAGGGGGCAGGGGCAGCCAGCACACACACACCCCCCCCCCCCCCCCCGCCAACCTGGAGCTCTTGCCCCCTCAGTGTCCCGTTAGGCAGGCTTGAAACTGACCTGCTGTTTACAGATGAGGAAATGGAAGCCTTCACGCTCACAAAAATGCCAAGGCTGGGCGTGGCTAAGTGAACTTGTTTTCTCCTTTTCTCTCTTCCCCCTTCCCCTTTTCTCATACCAGGTGCCAAGGAGAGGGCACATCAGAAGAAACACAACAGTTTCGAGGATGAACTCTCAGAGGCTCTGGAGAAACAGAATGACCAGGCCGAGCTGAAAGGTCAGAGCCGGCCGGTCTAGCCAGAGTCTGGAGAGAGAGGAGAGTAGGAGATAAGAACAGTAGTTAAAAGATCAAAGATTCCTAGGGGTCAAGGACCCCCTCCTTTAGGCACTATGAAGTACCTAGCTATCATTTTGATCTTCCCTGTCCAAATGGGGGAAACTGAGGCCCAGAGAGTTTTAAGTACCTTGTCCAAGGTAAGCAGTGTAACTAGAGATGGGAATCTGGGTCTATCTCACTCCAGAGTCCCAGGTCAGTCCCGCCTGCCTGCCATAGGGGCTCACACTCAGGGCAGGAAGTCTCTGGCCTGGCAGGAGGGCAGGCTTGATGCTGGATTTTTCCCAGAGTCCATTGCAGCAGAACCCACTCCCCCGTGCCCCCCCCCCCACCACGCAGCACCTGTCCACCCGGGACTTGGTCATGCCACAGGAGGGTCCTGTTGTAGGAGGACCCCAGAATGCGTCTCAAACACTAAATGAAACTGGGTCATCTTTCTTGGAGCCAGAGAGCTTCTAAAGGTCAAAGAGAGCATGGGCTAGATCAACAGGATGCCCCAGTACGCATCCTCCTGTCTGGAAACAGTCATCAATGGCCCCCGAGGGGCCTGCTGTTAGCACGTGTGAAGGGGGTGGATAGGCCAGGTTCTAGGACCAGGGATCTCAGTGGACATCTACTATCCGGGCCACCTGGAAGCTTTCATGGGGGAGGCAGCTGTGTGTCGGCGCAAAGAGCACCCTGTACTTGACATTTGGAGACTTGGATCCAAGGCCCTGCTGCTTATGGGATGTGAGCATGGAGAAGTCGTGTGACTTGTCTAAGAGTCGGAGGGGAGAGTTTCTGTAGAAGGGATGGGAACACCATCACTGGGGGGTCCCGGACAAATGGTGGAATGCACTTGATAGCGCTTGGTCCAACAGTAATTATTCTAGAGCTGGGAGGTATTTTTACTGGTGAAAAGGCAGCCACCAGAAAATGCCTTTTAATGAAACTGTACAAATAGGAATGGGGCGCTTCCACAGGACACTCAAGCCTCGCGTGGAAGGGAGAACGAAGTTGCAGTAATGGTGCCTTGTACACAGAGAGGTTACGATATTTGCCCAAGGTCATATAGCAATTAAGCTGATGTCCTAATTTTCAATTCTGGGGCCATTTTCAAGGTGGTGGTTGTTTTGTTTTGTTTTGTTTTGTTTTAATCACTTCCTACTTTAAGAAGTAGAATTCCAAAGAAAGAAACATCTCCCAATTGTGCTCAGATCAAACCCAGACACGGAGTGGGCAATGCTAATCCTGGCATGAGTGTCTTGGGCCGCACTTGATGGAAACCAAAAGACACAAGGGCCAAGTTGTGAAATCAGGCTCTCGGGAGCCGCCGTGTGCAGCCTGGTCCTCAGGGCCTGCCTGTTGTTTCTGCAGAGGCAATGGGAGAAGCGTCCTCCAAGGAAGCTACAGAGAAAAGAGGAGATCCTAAAGAGACAGAGAACGGTGGAGACACGGATGCAGCCAGGCCCCAGGCCTCCCCGGAGCCCGGCCAGGGGTCCAAGTTCAAGGAGGACAGTCAGGCCCTGGCGGAGCAGGAGGCCGCCAACACCAACCCCCGAGACAAACTTCCCAGCCAGAAACACCCAGGCCCACAGGCCGAGGAAGACAGCGAGAGCCCCCCCCAGGGCCTGGTGGACAGAGAGAAGAGCGTGGATGCAGAGCAAGGGCAGCAGACCAAGCAAGAAGAGGAAGACGAGGAGGGCGCAGAGGCTGGAGAGAAGGCGGTCCCTGAAGAAGAAGGCCCCACCGAGGCATTTAACCCCCACTCAAGCCTTGGCTACAAGGAGATCCAGAGGGGCGAGAGTATGTATGATGTCTGAGACCGAACAAGTGTGTCAGGGAGAGGGGGAGGGTGGGAAGAAGGACCACATCTACAATTGCATTCCACCTTCACAACAACCCGGAAAGGTAGGTAGTATCTCCATTTCCCAGATGGAAAACCGAGGCTCAGAGAGGTTAAGTAATTTGCCCAAGGTCACACCGCTAATTTGCAGTAAAAGCTGAGATTCCAACCCAGGTTTGTCTGACTCCAAAACCCTGCATCTCCCACTGTTCCACAAAGCCCCTCCCCTCCGAGCCAGGAGACCAGAGGGGCTTTGCAGCCTGGGTGGGTGGGTGGGCTTCGGGAACAGAGGGACAGCATGACAGGTAAAAACAGGCTGGTCTAGGGACAGTGTCAGCTTCACCCAGGGTTTATGAGAGCTCCTGGCAACTCATGAGGGCCTTCTCAGGGCCTTTCCTCCCTCCCCAGCTGGGTGGCCCCTGGATCAGGGCTTCCGGGGGGAGACGGAGCACAGAAGAGGCAGCCTCCCACCAGCCCACTCCTCGGAGCTTTGAGAGGGTCTTGCAAAGTGTTCTACCAAGATGGTTTTTCCTCCAAGTGGAATCACAGACCCTGAGTGCGGTCTGCGGTCGCAGCAATGGCCAGAGAGGCCCCAGGGAGTGGCAGGGACCAGGGGAAGTGGTGGTCCCTCCTTCAATCTCCTGCTCTTGTCCACCAGCTGCTCCAGGTTGGTCCGAGTCTCTGGCCGTCGATGGAGCCAGGAAGTCTGGGGCTGAGGAGGCTCAGCGCCCCAAGGGGAAAGGGGAACGGGAGCACTCCCGGCAGGAGGAGGAGATGACAGAGGCTCCTCAAGGCCCCTTCCAGGGAGGGAAGAACCGGGAGCTGGAGCGGGAACAGGAGGAGGAGCAGCTCTCCAAGAAGTGGGAGGACGCCAAGGAATGGAGCAAGATGGACCAGCTGGCCAAGGAGCTGACGGCCAAGAAGCGGCTGGAGGGGGAGGATGAGGAGGATGACCCTGACCGCTCCATGAAGCTCTCCTTCCGGGCCCGGGCCTACAACTTCGGGGGCCCTGAGCTGCAGCTGCGTCGAGGCTGGAGGCCGTCCTCCCAGGAGGACAGCGTGGAGGCGGGCCTGCCCCTCCAGGTGCGCAGCTACCCGGAGGAGAAGAAGGAGGAGGAGGGCAGCGCCAACCGCAGACCAGAGGTTGGTATGGGGCGGGTGCTGGCCCCAGGCCAGGCCTCCAGAGTGTGGGCCCAGCTAGACATACAGCCCCCCTGCCCCACGGAGGGGACATAGTCCCCATGGGTCTGAGAAGAGAGAGGCACATAGATGGCGGGGGTGAGGGGGGTGGGGGCTAGCGGGAGCCAAGCACAGCTGGGGCAGAGCTGGGGCAGGGGTGGGGAGGGTCAGGGCAGGGCGTGAGTGCTGCAGGCAGGAGAGGGAAATGCTCAGATTAAGGGAGCAGGAGAGGGTGGGGAAGCTGATCCCTGGGGCACTGAGTAGGTCTCAGCCCTGGAGGTGACAGAGGGAATCTGCGGGATTTGAGAGCGGAGCTGTTGACACAGGCAGCTTGGAAAGGCCAGGACCTGGCAGGGTCTGGTCTGGGGGTGAGGGGAGCCCACTGGCCCCAAGAGAGCTGGGGGGCCTGGGAGGAGGGGTCGTGAAAGAACATGTGGCATCCTGGGAAGCTCCTGAGGGTGGGCTGATCCAGCAACATCCTCTCCAGGCCTCCAGGCAGCCCAGGCACCCCCCTTCCTAGGTTCAGAACCTGCCTCTGTCCCCTGGGGTGATGAGTGGGGGAGGGGGCACGGATGCTCCAGAAGGCCCGGGGTTCTGCCTCTTCCTAGCTGTGTGACCTTGGGTGGGTTGCTGTCCTTCACTAAGCCTCTGTGGTTCCCCCATTTGAGAAATGGGGGTAAGGAATCCTTTCTGCTTACTTCATTATTATGGTCAGAACACACACGAACTTTCAAAACCTGGCCGTGTCCAGGGATCCTTGGTTAATTCACTGGGGTGCTGGGACATAGCCCCGGAGGTGAGGAGGTGCAAGCTGGGGTCTGTGGCAGACTGGCAACGCCAGCTCGGAGCTGGAGGAGGCCTGAGGGGTCTGTGGTCCAGGCTCAGTGCTCAGGTAGGAATCAGGGCCCCACGGGGCCTGGGACCTCTCCGTGGCCCCAGTGCTCGCTGCCCCTCCAGATTAGGGTGCGGTCCCTTCCCCGGGCGCCAATCCTCTCTCCCTGTGGGGACCAGGTTCTTGCGGCCTGAGAGGAACATCCCTGGGCAGTTGGAGCTAGGAGAGGTCATCTGTCAATGTCCCCGGGAGACTGCCCTCCACCCCTAGCTCTGGACCAGGACAAGCGAGGGCACCTCTGACCACCCCCTTCCTCACCCACAGAAGCTGGAGAGATCAGGGTGCCGTGAGGTGCCTGCCAGCCTGCCTTCTCCACAGGCAGAGGGAGCTTGGACTGCAGGGCGGGGAAATGGGGACCCCAGGGCCATGTGGACAGGACAAGGGCAGGGTCCCCTCCACACCGCCCAAGGGTCTTCTTACAAATGCTCCAGCATCACCAAAATCATGCCCCCGGGGCTACTCCAAGACAGAAGGCTCCAGGGTCCCTATTTCCATGACAACCACTGTCCATCTGTTCCAAGCGGCCCCAGTGGCTGTCCTCAACAGCCTGGCACCCAGCAGGTCAAGACTGGGTGTGGGGGCATGGCCTTCCTAGACTCCTGCTCCGAGTCCCGGGGCATGGGCTTGTGGGCATCAGTACAGGCTCAGGGGGTCCTGGAATCTTCCTGAGGCTGGGACACAGAGCAGGGCTCCCAGAAGGGTCCTCTGCCCTGAACCACCCTGGCAGCCAGAGCTGGGGGCCTCTATGATGGGGACCAAAGATCCAGGCCCACCCTCAGCAGGTAGAGGAGGACAGCTCTCATCCCCTCGAGCCTGTGCCAAAGGCCCACGGACCTTCCATCAGGGAAGCCTGGCCTTGCCCTTGGGGTCACTGTCAGTCTGGGCCTTGGGGTGAGGCGCCTGGGAGGAGCACGGGAGGGCAAGGAGGCCTCATTTTCCATGTCTGCCCAGAGCCATTCAGGAAGAGGCGGGTCTGGATCTGAAGCCACCAGGGGCTGTGTGGGGTCAGGGGCCCTGTTCCCTCTCCATTTCTTGTGCACAGTAACCCTCAGTAATCCCAGCAGGGCAGCATCTCCCATCCCCGTGGTATGAATGAAGGCCCTAAGGCTCGGAGAGGCAAAGCTGCCTGTCTGAGGTCACACAGCTGGCCAGCGGCACAGCCCATCTGGCAGACTGTGCCGCCCACCAGCTGGCCCAGCCCTTGCCGGAGCCGTGGTGTTCTCTCCTAGGACCAGGAGCTGGAGAGCCTGGCAGCCATCGAGGCGGAGCTGGAGAAGGTGGCCCACCAGCTGCAGGCGCTGCGGCGGGGCTGACACCCCAACCGCCACCACCCCCCCACCCCGGCCCAGCCAGGGCCCCGAGGCAGCCAGTGGTCCCGGCTCTGTTGTCCCCTTTGCAGGTCCTGGCCAGACGGCCCAGGTGCTGCTTCTGGTAGAGAGGCTGCTCCCAGCCTGCCCAAGCCCAGGCTCCCCCATTGCCCCCCTCACTCCTTTCCTCCTGCTCTTGACTCCCGCCCCAGTGCGCCCTCTGCAGGGCAGACCCCCTCCCCACCCCTCCACGCCCCCGCCATGACTTTAAATGGTGATCTTTTCTCTCTGGACACAGGCAGCTTTCTAGAAGTTTCCTTTCCACCGTCAGAGCCATTGGGCACAACTGCAATAACTTCTGACCTTTTGGTGAAAGCTGAGACCTCCTAACTGTAATATATTCTGTACAAAATTTATCTGAGGAAAAATAAATCTGCTCTGGGCTTTCTGGTTTTTGTGGATATTTCCCCCTTGACTCGGGGGTGGGGGGTGGATTTAGGCAAAGGGACAAGTGGAGGTTTACTTCCGCTGGAGCAACTCCTTTCTGGGCTACTTTTTAGCCATGGGACTCTGGGCAAGTGACTTTGTACCTCTGGACATCAGTTTCTTTGGCTGTAAAATGGGGAGAATACGTATAATTTCCTCTTCAGATGGTGATGAGGATTCCAAGGGCCCAGGCAGCCTGGACCATAAAACCACGACGATGATGAAACAAGGTCTTTGAACAAAGGGTCCTGGCAGGTCTAGGCCTCGCCTGTGAGGCCGGTGAGGGGCTGCCCACTGCTGCCACCAACCGTGCCAAGGCAGAGATGGACACCCTCCGAGGCTGGAGCTCTAAGCTGTTTATTTCTTCACACGTTTCAAGGGTGCACTCTACCCCCGAGAGTTCGAGAAATAACACACGCAACCCCACACTGTATTCCACGAGGCGGTCAGATACCAAAACATCTGCTACCACAACCCATTAAAGAGAACACGGGGTCGCCTTGTCCCTGAAATAACCCATCCCAAAGATGGCCACCTGTGTTGTCATCACGTGGGACACAGGGGCGCCCGGGTGGCTCAGTCAGTTGAGTGTCTGCCTTTGGCTCAGGTCATGATCCCAGGGTCCTGGGATCAAATCCAGCATCAGGCTCCCCGCTCAGTGGGGAGCCCACTTCTCCCTCTCCCTCTGCCAACCTCTCCCCCTGCTTGTGCTCTCTCTCTGACAAATTAAAAAAAAAATTTTTTTTCACACAGAACACAGAGCCCCATCAAAAGAGCCAGAGGACGTTTCCTGGCTTTTCCAGAAGCAGCAATCTTATGTACAGTCTGTATATGCACAGAAACAGCGTATGTCTGTACACAATCAAGCACGAGGCAGCTTGGGGTTCCGGTCAATGTCGCTTGTGGCTTGTGGGAACAGGATCGGAGCATTAGTGCTGGTCACAGAGCACAGGTGTCCCTACAGCTGGAACCGCCAGATTTGGGGTGAAGTCACTATGGGAGAAGAGTTTTGGGAGAAAACAGATGACCCCACAGACAGCCCTGGAGGAAGAGGTCAGCCAGGCTGTGGGGAAGGGTCAGCCCCTCCAAGCCACCAGTCATGATCAGTCTGGAAGTAAAGGAGAAACGCAACCATTTCTGGAAAAGGCTCCAGGTGGGCTGGGCAGGGCAGGTGGTCAGAACCAGAAGTAGGAGTGCCCAGGTCCGACCACCCTAATGGTCCTGCGAACGGTCTGTGTTGGAGGCTGCGGGTGTCGCTCCGAGATCACACTGGCCATGCTGAGCAGCGACAAGGGGCAGAGGCACAGGCCCTTCCTCGTGGAAGGCAGGACCTGCGAGAGCATCACGGGTCTGGAGTCTCAGCCACATCATGTCAGGCTGGGGCTCGGGCAGGGCGGAGCAGGGCAGGGAAGGGCAGGGCCGGGCCAGGCTGGCTGAGGGAGGGAGCCGCCCCGAAACTTCATCACAGATCAGCGCCCGTGGCCTTCAGGACAGCCAGCGCGCAGCTCCAGGTCTCTGCAGCTCCGGGCCAGGCCCATGGAGGGTGAGGGGCTGTCGGGGACCCCGCCGGGCGAATGATCACTTTCTAGAACACAGAGGAAAAGCCGATGCAGACCCCAGGGACGCACGTGAAGCCATTCGTCTGCTGCATGGCCAATGGCCAGTGTGAGTGCCCGAGCCGACAAGTTTCCAGAATAGGATGAGGACATGGTCTCCTTTGGTCTCAGAGTGGCCACATGGCAGGCAACTGCTGGGTATCCTCGATGGCTGGAAAGCTCGTTTCTGGCTGTGGGCCTTCCACCTTCCACGAGGCCCACGGGCAGGATTCTGGGTAGGGAGGAACTCCTTTTCACAGCTGTTCTCCCCAGCATTGACTGAGGCCCACTGAGAGGCTGCACCGTGGGACTCCCCAGGGTTCCAGCTATGTCCACCTCCATGTTACGAAGAGCGGTTCCGGCCCGGCACACCCACCAGGCCCCTCCGTGAATGTAAGGACGCCACCCCAGAGACTCCACGGGGCCCTTGGGAAGAGGTTAGATACCAAGAGCCGGCCCTCGGTTGGGGCCTGATGTCTGTGGAGTCACATCATTTTAGAATCAAAGCACCTGTAAGCAGAACTTAACCCCAGACCTCAGCTCCAGGTTGCCCAGGGCAGAGACCTTGCACGTGACCCTCTGGACCTACCCAGGGCCTCAGCCAAAATTCGGCCCTGGCAGTTGCTCCTGGAGCCCCTGACATCAGGAGTGCCTCCAGCAGCCCCGGCCACTGAGACCCCCACCATGCCCGCCACCCGGCACCACCCAGATGCTTGGCAATGAGAGTTGTAACTGCCCTTGGGGTTCTGGTGGGGCGGGCTCCAAGTGATACGCACGCACACCACAGCAGACCACTCCCAGCGGCCCTGACCCGGGGGCAGCACCAGCAAGCCTCTGGGGAAGAGGCTGCCAAGGCCAGGTGCAGGTCAGTGGCTCCTTCCCTGATGCAGAAACCACCAGGCCTGAGGGGCAATGAACTCTATGGAGAGCGCGTCCCAGGACCCAAAACCATCAGTGCGCCCACCTGACACTCCTCCCCACCGACAGCCCCTCCCCTTGTCTCTGATCCTGAAACCCTTGATCAGAGACGGTGTTTGCTGGATGGTGCTCACCAGCCCAGGCAGGAGCGGCCCACTTGCTCTCACAGGGGGTCTTCCCTCTGCCGCCACCTGCTGCTCCCAGGTCTTTATGAAGGGGAACCCCACCCCTCAGTTTCCGCCCCCAGAAGCAGCAGTCACCCTGCTTGCCGCGGGCATCGAGGCCAGTGGGTAACGGTTACTGGATCTGTGGGCCCTGGACCTGAGCGTGTGTGACCCTGGGGTGGGGGCAGGGGTACACTTAAGTTACACAGGAACACGACCTGGCCAGGGGCCCCAACCTGGCATCGGGGGTCACACTGCACCACCCCCACCTGTTCTTGAGGCAGATAGGGACTGGAATTTCAAGAACAGACCAGGAGAACGGCATAAACTTTCAGCAACATCTGTAAACACATATGAAATGCAGTTTGATTTCAGTAGTTTATTTTGGAGACAAAGCAGTGCAAGAGGCCAGTCGCGCTTTCCTGCTTCCCCGGGGCTCAGGGTTGGGCTAGGAAAGGCGCCATACAGACATTATAATCGGGGTTCAACACTCAAGTCGTGTAAACGCAGTTAGTTGGTGGGCCCTCGGGTTCCAAGCCAGCCGGGCGCTCTGATGGCACCAGCTCTCCCCGTAGGCCCAGCCCCGGCTCGGTGGCGGCCACCACCCAGCCCTTCCTTTCCTGAAGGTGGGTGACCCCCACACCCCTGCTGAGCCAGGCCTGAAGGTACCTCCAAATGCCCAGGCCAACAGCCTCTCTGGGACCATCCTCACCAGACCATGCAGGACAGCCCAGAGGCCTTCCGACTTGCTCAAAGTGAAGGGATATCTGAAGACACGAGATCATGCTCAGAGGGTCCTATGCATCTCACCCAGGTTCACCCTGATCCAGGCTGACAAAGCCCCTGGCCAGCCCCTTTCTCTGTGGAGGGGTGGGTGGCCTGCCCGCTGCACCTTGGGAACCAAGCAGCCCACGGGATCTGCTGCCATCGGGGGCCGGGCTGAGGCTCATGGAGGAGGGGGTACCGGTTTCCTACTCTCTGGGGCTGCAGCTCCCTTCACACTTGGCTGGCTTAGTGCTTAGGGCTTACAGTGAGTATGGGAAGGGTGGGCAGGCCCGCTGGGCGGATGTGAAAAGACGTGACGCACAGAGGCAGCTGCCCCCGAACACCTTTAGGCCAAGGGGAAGTGCATCAGGCTGACTTCTCAGAGAAGCAGGCTGCCCCGTCGGGGGCTGGGGCCTCATGCCTGCCCTTCCGAGTTCTCTGGGCTCAAACGCTCATCAGACATAAGGACACAGAGGCCCGGCAACTCCTGGGGCGATCTGTCCGCAAGTTGCAGCCCAAATCCTTGGCACAGGCAGGATCAGCCCGGGGGCTCCCAACCAGGCAGTTATCCTGGGTCCTGGGGAGCAGTGCCTGGTCAGGGCAGGAGGCCCCCTTGCAAGGCTGCACGGGACCCTGCATGGTCCACCAGGGCCTGGTGGACCCCTGGAAGCTGGACGTGGAGAGAAGCCAACTCAAGGCCTTGGCCTCGCCCGGGAAACTTCCTTCTCCTTCCCTTTTGGGAGCAGGCAACAGGTGGACCACAGCCCAGACCCCTGCACAGAATCCCCCAAGGAAACAGCAGGTGTGCCTCTCACTTGCTCTCGGGAGGGACAGCCGCACACCTGGCTGGGGCTCTAGGCCCTGTTCCTCACAAGGCTGCGGAGGCGGCCAGTCGGAGGGGGACAACTAGAGGGCCTGGCCTGGGTGCAGGGGGCTTGGAGAAAAGAGAGAGAGAAGGAACCCCTCACTCGCTCTGCTCAGCCACTAAAAGCCTGCTCCCCTCCGGGGTCCCCGAGGCCTGATCCACAGCAGCCATCGAGACGAACAGACGTGGATGGACACACACACACGCTCACAAACACACGTGCGCGCACGCGCACACACACGCGCGCACACACACACACACACACCCCACCTTACACTCAGACCTAGTGTTGAAGACACAGCAAGTGTAAACCCAGTGAAGACATCTGCACAGCAGGCATCCGGCGGGACGTCCGTCTCCCCTGAGGCTGGACCACTTGGGGTTCTTTGCCATCTCCCCCCTCCACCACCCCTTATCAGGTTAAAAATTAAAAAAAAAAAAAAAAGAAGAAGAAGAAGAAGAGGAAGAAGAATCAGATCGCTGGGAATTCTCGGTCGGAGCGTCACCGCCGGGAGCTGCCGGCCCAGCAGGTGCACTCTGCGGCCCGCGCCGCCCTCTGGGTCCCGGGCTCCACGGCTACTGGGAGGAGGCCTTGGTGGCCAGCGAGGCCACGCAGTGCTGCTGGAAGCTGGGGGACACGGCGGCGGTGCAGCCGAGTCTCTGGTGCGGGAGCTTGGCGGTGCCTCCCGGGCCCACGCCACCCGCGTCGGCCTCCGCCGTCCAGGGGGGGTCCGGGCCCATCAAGTTGCTGCAGCAGCCGGGGCCCGCGCTGCACGTCCGCTCGCCCGCCAGGCCGCCCGCCTGCTCTGCTAGGAGCCTGCTGTGCCTCAGCGGGGCCGCGTCCCCCGCCGCCGCCGTGGCTGCGCTCTGGCCCTGCAGGACGGTGGCCACATGGTTCAGGAGGTCTGTGAAGAACTCGCTGACGCCCTCGTAGCCTGCGGGTGGGAAAGACAACAGGCGCTGAACCAGGCTGCGGGGAAACGGGTCGGGGGCACAGGGCAGAGCCGGCGCGGGGCGCTCAGGGCTCCCAGGGCTCCCAGAGCTCAAGGTGGGCGCGCTCGGGATGTACAGGAAACCGAGGCTCAGTAACGAAGGGGACACATTAGAGCCACCAAGCCTAGACTCGAAGTTGGGTGTGGGCGGCCCCCAAGGGCTAGTCCTTGAATTCAGCTGTCCCCAGGGCGTGAGAAGTTGTCATGCTCGAGTGGACGGGGAGACGCCCTGCGCCCGGCCCCTCTCAGGCACGGTGTCGGGGTCTCGCGGACTCACCCACCCGGTGTGCTAAGACACACGTGGGGCAAGAGGAATGGCGGGACGCGGCAGGACCAAAGGCCCGCTCCTCACACTCCATCACCAACAGCCCTCTGCTCCACACGGCCCAGCCTCAGAGGGCACCGGGACCTCGCCCGTCCTCTAGGATGGCCCTCGCAGCCGCCAGCACAGCCCGAACACTCTCCTGTTACAGGAGAGCCCGCCCGGGGCCAGGCAGCAGGGGTGGCCTCCACTGTCCACAATCTAACTTGCCCAGAAAATAACATGGTGATTTTGAGGGACCCGAGGCGGACGGGAGGAAGCGGAGGTGCCCACCACAAAAATAAGCAGAACAGCTGAGACGCGGCACACTCATTCTTCACAACGCTGACAGCCTCTCTGCCCACACTGGCTCAGAGTGACTCTCTCCTCTGCGCACGCGGGATGCCCTCATGTCACCCAGCCCAAACCGCGTAGGCTGGGAGAGGCCAGCTCGGGACCTTGCACAGAGCCAAAGCGCAAACAGAGAGCTCCACGCTCTCACCACCTCCCAACTCCACCCTTCTAGAACTTCCACCCTGACAGCCCTGCATCGCCCCCCTCCCCTGTCCCACCAATCCCTGGCCACCTCTTGTCCTCACTGTCCTCACACCCATGTCCTCCCTGCTTTAGAGCCCCTCATTTATTTTCATTGTTCCCCAGACATGTCCTGGATTCCCTTGGTCTCTCTCATTCTGTCCCTTACTCATCAAAACCCCACCTCTACCAACACCCAGGTCTCCGTGCAGGGTGCACCCAGGGTGACTGGAGAAACACAGGCCATTGTCCCAACACGGGCCTCGGTGACTCACTCCCACCTACCTCAGAGTGAAACCCCACGCTCTCAACATGCCACAGGGCAGGGCTCTTCTCTGGCCTCCGTGTCCCAGGCCCTCCCGGAGCCCTCAAGGGCTAGCTCCTTCCCTTCCTGCCAGGCTCTGCTCCACCACGTCAAGAAGGAGCCCCCGGGTGCCCCGTCCTCTGACGTCAGGGCTCCAGCAGCCTCGGTCACACTGCACCTGTGTCCAGACCAGCTGGGACACACAGTAGGCCCTCGAATGAATGACGGAAAGAGCCAGTGGTGTCCTGCCAGCCTTGGTCTCCTGGGCAGTGACTTGCGATGGTGGCTGGGCCTGGCTACATGCTGAGTCAGGGGACACACGTCAGGCACGCAGCCCAGGAGCCGCTCAGCCTGGGTCACATGCCACACCCCATGCGAGAGGCCTTATTACCCTGCATACCCCCACCCCGAGCACTCCCCACAGGCCACGCTTGGGCTCTCCCCCGAGACACTAACCTCCCTGAAGGTAAAGAATCATTCCTGAAAGTTTTTATACGCATTGGGTGGTGACAGTGACTTAACCTCCACATGGCTACTTAATGAAGGGGGACAGTCCGAGCTAGCTGGGAGGGCAGACGGGCCAGCCACGGGGTGCGCCCATGCAAGGAGGGCTCATTCCGGGAACACCAACTAGGGACATCACGGCCATCACCCCTGCAGGCTAATGGTTCGCTGGGTGCTCTCCCACTGAGCCCCCTTGCTGTGTCGAGACGAGGAGGCACGACAGAGCCAGGCCATGACAGCAGCCTATAGGGGCCTGAGACAGGCTTCCCGCTCAGGGCTCTGGCAGACAGCAGGGAGCAGGTGCTGAAGCCACAGGGAGCTGGCCGGTTCCGCATCGCCAGAACCACGGCTCAGGGCCCGGGCAGGAGCACGGCCACACCACCACCGTGTCCTGTGACCTGGGATCAGTCCTCCCTCCCTAGAGACTCGGTTCCCCGCAGGTAAACCATGGAGAGTGTACTCCCTCCGGGATCCTTTCAGCTCATTCAATCTAGAAGTACTCAATAGATTAGCTGCAGTTTGGCCAACAAAGACTAATGCTGACAGTACAGCGTCAGAGGAGGAAGGTGAATGGTGTTTGGTGCTGTGCCCACTAAGTGCCCTGACCTCCCCCGGCTAGAGGCACCGACCTCGTCTGCCAACTTCATCACATGCTACAAACCCATTCTGCACGTGGGCTGAGGCCTAGTGGGACCGTGTTGACCCCAGGCCCCACGGACGGGGAGGGAGGGAGCTGGTCAACCTGACCCGCCTGTGCCAGCGTCCGAGGACACGGGTCTACAGACTGACGAAGGCGATTCCTGGCTCTGCTGCTCACCTGGGAAGGCATTGATGTCGATGACTGCGTGCTGCCCAGTCTGGTTGTTGATGATGATGTCAATCCCGAAGAGTGACACACCCAGTGCCTGCCGAAGGGCCCGGGACAGCTCCCGGATGACTTCGTCGCTCGGCCTTTCGAACACGCCCTCGATCTTGTCCAGCTGTGCGCACACGCACGCGCACACACACACACGGAAGTCAAGTCAGGCCACAGGTGGGATGGTGCAACACCTATACCACACACAGAGACCCCACTCGGGTGCCCCAAATCCTGGCCTTCCCCTCTGGAGGGGGCAGGACAGACCCCTGGTGAGCAGCACTCCCACGGCCACTCCCCAAGTCCCACAGACGACTGGGCAGGTATTAAGTGTCTAGGATGCACCACCCCCTAGTTCCTGTAACAACCCAGACGGACGGCCCCACAAGGCTGGTCTGCTCTAGTTCCAGCCAGCCGGGGACAGACACATGGATTTTCATGGGCTCCAGCTTGGCCCCTGGAAGGGCCACCAAGGAAGGGGAACCTTAGAAAGGATTTGGGATCAGGAGGACAGGGATCTGAATCCTGACAGTGACTTTCTAGCCCTGGGGGCCTAGGGAAAAGTACTCGGCCTCATCGTGCCTCAGTTTGCTCATGTGCAAATGGGACCAAGAAGGTCTCTCTCCTCTGCTGGTCGCTGATGTGGTGGAACAGTATGGGCCTGGCCATGAGGAGATGCACACCTGCATTTTAGGGCAGGGAGGGCCCTGTGACGCTTCTAAGTCCGTCAGGGGAAGGTTACAGGAGATACCCCATAAATACCGGAGTCCTGAGTCCTGGTGGCTGTGGGGCTCAGGGGCCGGAGGGGAAGAAGGGTGGTAGACCCGTCAGATGGAAAGTGAAGCTGGGTCAGAAACTGACACAGAATTACCAGGTGACCAGCAATTCCTATCCTGGGTATATACCCAACAACCTGAGAACGGGCACTCGTCTGTCAGCATTCATAGCGCTGTTCACGACAGCCAAAGGTGGAAATGATCCAAGTGTCCATCAATGCACAGACAGACACACAAACCGGTTTCCACACGACGGAGCATTATTTGGCTACACAATGGCACAGCATGGGCGAACCCTTGAAATGCCAATCCAAGAGGAAAAAGCCAAACACCATCGGTCACACATTGTATGACCCTGTCATGAAAGGCCCGGAATAGGCAAGTTCATTGAGATGAAAAGCAGATTCGTGGCTGCCAGGGGTTGGGAAGAAGAGGGAAGGCGGGGTGACAGCTGAATGGATACAGAGTTTTATTCAGAGGTGGTGAAAATGTTTTAGAACATGGTAGGAGAGGATTGTACAACATTGTACAACATGGTGAACGACTAAATGTCCCTGGTGAACGACTAAATGTCCCTGAACTGTTCACTTGAAAATGGCTACATTGTGGGGCGCCTGGATGGCTCAGTAGACAAGCCTCTGTCTTCAGCTCAGGTCATAATCCCAGGGGTCCTGGATCAAGCCCCGCATCAGGCTCTCTGCTTAGCAAGGAGCCTGCTTCCTCCACTCTCTCTGCCTGCCTCTCTGCCTACTTGTGATCTCTGTCAAATAAATAAATAAATATCTTTTAAAAAAAAGAAAAAAGAGAAAATTGCTACATTGTATGTTATGTGAATTTTACTCCATTAAAAAATAATAATAATAAGCTGAGTCAGGAGGGCTAAGGACAGAGCCCTGGGCACAGATGGTCCTTCCCCCAGCACAGGTAGCTAGAATGGCTGATAGGGAACTTCCAGACACACACAGAGCAAGGAGCCTCCACCAGGGCACCATCAGTGGTCCCCCGTGAAACCACAGCCACCAGCTCTGCACAATCTGCAGGGCCCCCAGGCCCATGACCCTGCTGCCTCGGTGTCCTAGAAGAGGAAACACCTTCTAAGGGGCAGTACCAGCCTGGCTGTGACAAGCCCTTGTCACTGAGCCCCTGCCCAAGCCAGGACCCACCTTGAGGTCACTCCTACCAGCCACAGGCTCAGCCCAGCGCGGCAGCTCGGCCACCAGATCAGTGGCCCGGGGTCCTCCCCAAGTCAGAGAGAGCCCGACAGACGCCTCGGCACAGCCCATATCCCCCTGCAGGCTCTGAGCCGTCCCGTCCCCTTCGGAGTCTGGTTTTCTCGCTCCAAGAAATGGGGTAATAGAATCACAGGCACCGGGGATGTGGGAGCCAAGAGCCGGCACCCAGGCACGCCAGCGAGGGGCTCTGCAGCTCTCCACCACGTCTCCTAACACACTGCTCAGAAAAGCACTTTCTCAGCTCAGCTAAGGCATCTCAGAAATCCTTCCAAGGCTGTTTGATGATCTTAAACTCAACAGCCATCCTAGGACAAGACAAAGGCACAGAGATCCTGGGTTGTCATCGCAAAGGCGACGATGACCCTCTGGGAAATGGGGAGGCAACGGAGGTCACCCTCCTCTGCGTCCACTAACTCCCCGCATCCCCCGACCACCCTGCAGGGCAGGAGGGGAAACAGGCTCAGAGAGGCAATGGGGCTCCCGGGCCACACGTCTGACACCCGGTGGAGTCCGTCTCACCATGGTCTGCGCTCTTGACTTATCCCCTAGACGCTGCTGTTTGGGGGCCCGAGAGTTAGGTGTCGGTGGGGTTCACCTTCAGCAGCCTCCAGAGGGGGAGGGAGGCTTCAAGGCTAGGCCATGGCTCCCTGCACGGCCCCCTGCACGAGGCCCTGATGGGGACTAGAGGTACTCCGGGTGGGAGGGAGGAAGGCAGGAGGGGCTCACATCTCCCACAGAAAGGGTCCGGCTAAGTGTGTGCTCTTGTCTTGTTTCATGTGATGTCAGTCCTGGGGGCCTCCTGCGCGGCAGTCAGGAGCTAAGGGGAAGGAGGAGATGGGGGCACATCCTATAGGTAGAGAGGAGGCCCCGAAGTCTCTCTAAGCTTTCCCATTTCACAGATGAAGAAACGGGCCGAGCAGCAGGCAGGTAATTATCTAAGAACGTTACCTGAGACCCTTGGGCATCAGTGAGCAGCCCCCGGGGCCGCCAGAGCCACATGGGACTGGTAGGGATAGCATCCCGGGAAGTCTGTGGAATGCCATCTCCCTCCCCAACTGCGAGTCACTGGCCACTCAAGGACTGAGAGCCTCTTAGGGAAGAAGCCCTGTGGACTGGGTCAGTCTAGAGTCTCTGAAGGTTAGATGACCAGCAAAGCTTTTCTTGTACAAAACAGCTTCTTACGTCTTACAGTGCACACAGCCAGGCGCTGAGAGCTTCTGTTTAAAACCTGACTCTTCTCCAAGCTTCCTGGACCATGGCACTTGTTCCTGGGCAACATCTACCAATATCTTGAGGGACACCGGTGCTCCCTCCAGGTCCCTGTCCATGCCTGTGCTCTGTCAAACCCTCAGCACACGGCTGGCTCCTCAGAGGAACCAGACACAAACAAGAAATGAACAGGCGGCCTGGGCTGGGGAGGGGATGGGGGGGGAGGCAAGATGAAATGGGTACATGCATGCCCCCAACACAGGAAGGAGGGGAGTAAGGCCCAGGGGCAGGGGTCGACTGTGGATGCTGTTGGTGAGAACAGCCTAGGACAGGGAGGAAGACCCAGGCAAATCCTCCCAGATTAGCCAGCACGGCCATGACTCAGGAGACCCAGCCCAGGGCTCTAAGGTCAGGGGCAAGGGGCAGCAGAGACCGCCAGCCCGCTGGACTTGAGAGGGATGGAAGCAAGCTGCCCCAGGACAAATTTCTAACTCTGGCTGAATACTGTGCTGCAGGTACCAGCGAGGGAATAAGTCCTAAATTCCCAAGACACGCAGCTTCGGAACAGACTGCTCTGGGATCATGAGCCAGTGTGGCCCCTGAGTGAACAGCCCTGTGAGTTTGGAGAAGTCACTCAACCCTCCTGATCACAAGCCTCCCCACTCCAGAAAATGGAGCTGTCTGCCCGGCTCCCGAGAGGCTGTGGCGAGGCCCGGCTGTGACGCCATGGGGCACCTCCGACGGTGCCTGACCCGCCGCCATGTTCACGGAACTCGCCCCGAGTTCTGCCATGGGGGAACTGCCACCCCGCCCCCACCGAGGTACTAGCAGGCCCTTAACAAACGCTTACTGGATTCGCGTGGACAAGGAAAGAGAAAGGAAAACGAGTGTGATGTTGCCTCCTACCCCCTTTTATAAATCAGGAAAAAGGCAGATTAGAAAACAGGTCTTCAAATTCCCCGTGACTTGGGATATGGGTGGGGAGATCCTCACTCTGGGAGAAAAGTTAGAAAATCTTTCCTCGGGAGTAGCCCAGAAGTCCGCGGGTGTGGCTGTGATGGCCTGTAGCAAGCCAAGAAAGGGGGTCTCTGGTCCCCCCACCCTGCTCTGCTGGAGCTCAGCCCTCAGCCCCACTGCCAGCGGCACCCCCCACCCCACGTTAGGAGGGAAGGTCGCCACAGTGGAAGGAACATACCGCGGTCAGGACCGACGAGGACTCCGGCTTGGACACGTTGTGACTGTTGAAGAAGATGGACTCCCGGTCTGAAAAAGCAAAGACAAGAAGGAGCAGGCGTTAGCTCAAGGCGGGGATGGTGACTCCAGCACCTGACACCAGGGGGCAGCACCACCCAGGCCACAGTCTTGGTGGCCTTAGCAGCAGCCAACCTGGGGCCCCCGCGAGCCAGGCACCCCCACACCAAGGAGACAGGGCATCATGACCGGAAACACGTCCACTCAGGGCTCCCGTTTCCCATACAAAATTGTCTTAGCGAGCCTACCTCTGCTACCATCTTACTGTATCCTGTCTGCGTTTCCCAACACCTATGGCCCCACCCATTCCAGAGTGCTTCTGGTGTGTCTTATGGACATGGCACTAGAAAGGGGGCTTAGGGGATGGTGCAGGGGGCTGAGCACATGGGAAACACAGTGTACCGGAAGCATCAAAGGCCTGAAGTCAAGAGGTCCAGTAAATGCCATTTAATCCAGTAGTCCCAGCCCCTCCCGGTATCTGCCCATGGAACTCCTTTTCAGGGCAGCACTTGAGAAATACACCCACGCAGCCGCTTGGCACGTGCATGTTTAGAACACAAAGGTTCTCCTGCTTCCCGACTACACACGAGGCAACGGGAAATCAGAACATGAGCTTCTGTAGGGTCCGTTCAAGGAAAGTACACAGAACGATCTGTTTGGCTTTGGAAGCTTTGGAAGCTGGCACAGCCCCCCGAAATACCCTCCTCCTCCTCCCACACCATACTTCCTGGTCCACCTCTGCCTCCCAGTACACCCTCAGTCCCACTGGGGCACCCAGGCGGGCACACCGATCCCAAGAGTGATGAGTGCAAGAAGTAGTTGGTGAGTCTATCCGTCCCGTGGGGTGAGGCTGGCCGGTCGCACGTTCTGGAGCACTTGGAAGCAGGGGCACAGGAATGCAAGAATCACAAAACCGCGAGCTTCACCACCCCATGCCCCCCCACCAAGAATGACATGGGGATGTCCTGGGCCATGAGCCCCTACGGGGCACCAGTGGCCTCTGCTTCAGTCCCTCCAGGATGGGGCATGGTGACTCCCGTCCCCAGGACACACTGATCACCCCCGGGACCCAAGGCCCTAAGCGCAGGACAGAAAGGGCCTTGGTTGAGCACCACGGTGTGGGGGGACCAGGCTGCAGGGGGCACCTGCTCTGATCGCCAAGGACCCCCGCCCCAGCTCCAGGATTACGACGCTACAACAATCATGCATGAGAAAGTGATTCGGGCGGAGGCCAAGCAGGCAGGTGCTGAGATGTACCTGGCGTCCTTCCCGCTAGTGAGGCACACAGGCCCCTTGCCGCCCCGGTGTACCCGACAGTCCTCCCGCCGCTCCGACCAGAGCCATTCCAGACGGGGGGCACGAGAGACGGTCCTGGGGAAGAGCCTGGGGAAAATAAACACCCTGCAGGACTTGCGCCAGGCAACCCCACCGATCTCTACTTCTGGGCGCTGACAGCCAAGAAGAGTGAGCCCTGAGCGGTGGCAAGGCCTGTGGGCCAGGGGACAGAGTGGGGCTCGGGCAGCTGGAGTGGGGGTCTGGGCCTTCTGCAGGCACTGCTCACCTACTTACCCTGCAGCCCAGCCAGGCCCAACCCTACCAAACTCAGGGTGCCTCCCACCCACCCCAAGGGTCCCCAATGGTGGCAGACCAAGCCTGGGTGTGGGGGGCGTGGGAAAGGGTCACACAGAGCAGGCAGACATAGCCAAGTTCAGGGAGGCCAGGAAGCCTACAGGAGCGACAAGGGATCACCACGAGTGTTTATGCCAGGAAGGCAAGAAGCTGGGCACTCAGAAGGGCAGAGCCAGCAGCTGCTGAACTGGATAGGCCGTGCCACCCAACGGCTCCTTGTGGCAGGAAGACAGACCACACATGTAGATCATTTCACAGGAGACTGCTTCCCCCTTAGCTACCTCTGACCTGAGCTCGGGCCAGAGAACTGCTCAGGACTGGTGTGGGGGGCATCCTCTGCTCACATCCTACCCGTGCCCGGCCCAAGCAGGGGCCACAGGGCATGTGGGCAGCCTCCAGCCACTCCCTGACGTAGGAGACCAGGGGGCTGAGACGGATCAGAATGGGTCACACGTCCTTTGACGTGGGGAGCTTTAAGAGACCCAGGTCCTTCTAAGGATGAAGCTGGCTAAGCCCTGGCATGCCAGTCGCAGGGGCACTCTGGATCTGAGGCCCCAGGCATTGCCTGTGTCCACAGCAGTCCTGAGACACACGGGGGTGGGGAGACAGTGAGGGGAAAAGGAGTGCCGTGGCCCCCAATTTACAGATGAGAAAAACAGGTTCAAAAGAAGAGAGTAAATGGCCAGCTCACTCCCCCAGTGCTCCAGTAACCCGGCCGTCAAGGGCAGCGGCCACCGCTCTTCTGCTCTGCCTCATCTCCATGTGTGTCTCTGGGCCGGGGGAATGGGTCACAGCGCTGCAGGGGGGACTGGGAGGAGCAGATGTTCTTCAGGATCCCATACATGTTTCCGCTGCACAGAGGGACTGGCCCTGGCTGCCCTGTCCCAGAGGCTCCCCAACCCAGTGGTGGCCCAGGACCCCACGGCTTCCTCTGGAGCCTTGCATCTGTGCCATGATGACTCTTTTCATTCTTTCTTTCCAAGTGCGTGTTCTCTCCCGCCAGAATACGAGCACATCGGGGCAGCGTGCTTGGCTGACTGTCTTGGGCCCTCCTGGATCAGGACCTGGCACGGGGCTGGGCACATGGCAGATTCAAGGCAATATGGCATCTATGGAGGCTCGAGCTGACAGGTCAGCGAACCAGAGCCTGGCGGCCTGCCTCTGTAAGTACAGTTTGTGGGACCGCAGCCATGCCCAGAGGCTTCTGTCTTGTCTGCAGCCATGTTCCTGCTCCAAGGGCAGCAGGACATAATTACAACAGAGCTGGACGAACTTACTACCTGGCGCTTTGCAGAAAAAGTCTGCTGAGCCCAGCTCTACGTGCTAAGTGATGCCATTCTTTTATGGACCCCGTGGGGGAAAAGGCCCAGGAAGGACAGCAGAATAAAGGCGCCAGTCCGCACAGTCAAGAAACAGGAGTAAACCTACCACGCAAAAGGGGGAGCAGAGAAATGTGCCCATCTGGATCTGGGCCCTAGGGGGAGAGGGGGAGCAACTGTCCCAATTGTGAACCACAGGCAGAGAATGCGCCTGGGGCAGGCCAACATCAACTGTCTCAGCCGAGGCAAGTGGCAAGATGCCGCTGGGCCGAAGACACACCTGACTTCATAGAGGTCATCCGGTAAAAACCAAGATCTGACAATCAACAGAGCACGGTCATTATGGAGGGAAGGCTAGTGTCCCTGGCTCCCCCGGGGGTCCTGAAGAGTCCCACTCAAGGTACCCCCAGCTCCGTGCGTGGACCGGGGAAGCTGCAGGCCTGACATACTGGACGAGAACCAGAAAGCCTGGATGGGGGCTGGAAGGAGGCCGGAGCCCCAGAGCCCCCGCCCCCCCTGGCTCCACTGGTCCAGCCTGAAGGGCCCCTGCCGAGTTATGCTTCTGATCCGGGAAGAAAACCCTCATCTAGAGGACAAAGCCCGCACCAGCTCCCTGGCACGAAGCCGCGAAGGCTGCAGACACGAGACCAGCTCTGGGGATGGACGGACTGACGCTGAAAGTTACTCAGCTTGTCTGAGCACAATAATCATTTTGGCATCAGCTCTGTGTGCTTATCTACTCATTGACTTAGCCCCAGCCGACATTTTATGGAAAACTGGCAAGCTGGGAATGGTCAGGAGGAGACACACAGACTTAGAGCCCAACCCCTGCTGCTAAGGGCTCCTGGTGCTGAGACAGAAGCTCGCCCAGTACTTTGCAACCAGGAGGAAAGGAAGGAACAAAAGGGATACTTTTTGTCTGCACGGCAAGGAAACCTGGTAATAAATTTCTTTTACAGGCACAGGGATTTTGGTAAGGAAAAAAAAAATGAAGAGAGAAAGAAAGAAAGAAAAAAGAAAGGAAGCTACATAAGGTATACCACTCTAAGTTTAATATATTTTCCACAGACTCCAAACACACATTTTTTTTTTTTAAATCAGGAAAATAATAGAGGATTTTTAAAAACTAGTTTCTTGGGGAGCCTGGGTGGCTCAGTTGTTTAAGCATCCGACTCTTGATCTCAAGGTCTTGATCACAAGGTTATGAGTTCAAGCCCCAAGTTGGGCTCCAAGCTGGGCATAGAGCCTACTTAAAAAAAAAAGAAGTCTCTTCCAGCCCATAATTTATAAGAATGCCTCTTCCTGGTATATAATCACACGCAAAAAGACCTCCCCAGACTATGGTCCTCTCACCCCCAGGTCATTCTATCATCCCAGGGTGACAATGGGATGTCCCAAACCCGGACAATGCAGCCTTGAGTCCTGGAGCCCCACACCGGATGGGGAAGCTGTCTGCACTCAGAAGGAAGTGAAAAATCACACATTTACCAAGTATCTGCTCTCTGTGTTGTTTTAATGGGAAGAAAGAGGCTGTCTGGGGAAGAACAGCTGAGAAGGGAAGACGAGCACAGCTGAACTTCATTCAAGAGGAGTGGCTTAAAGCCACCAGGAGCGGATGGTGACAGGCAGTCCCAGCAGGAGAGACTTTAAGAAGACACAGCTGTTGGCTCAGATGAAGACGGAACAGCCTGGTGTTTCAGCACACCTGGCAATGGCGGGTCTCCCTCGCAAAGACGGATGCACGGCGTGCTGGAACAAGCCACATGAGGACAGTCGAACGTCCTCCAAGCGGTCCTCTTAGAAGGCTCTGCTTATTTCCAAGACGCTGTCCCTCTGTTCCAAAGCTTTCTAGAACTTGCCTTAGAGATGCCTCAGGGACCCCAGAACATTCTTTTGAGTAGCCCCAGCACCAGCAAATCCCTATCTTAGTGTCTGTTTTTGAAAGGGCCAAAGGTCACCTGGTGTCAGGAGAACAGATAAAAAAAGGTCCAGCTCGTGGAGCCCTCGGCCTGCAATGATGGCAGCACCCCGCGGATACCGCCGCCCTGTGACACCTGAGGCACACCCAGGACCCGGAACCCTCAGACTTGATCCTTACCCCTGCAAGGCGGGGCCCGGTGGGGGTGACTGTGCCCACCCGAACTCACAGGAGGTCCCAAAGTGAGGAGTGCCGCAGGACTCCTTAGGGTGCGCACGGTCACCTCAGCGGCCGCAGAAGCAGCTAGGAACTTGGTGTTTCCCCACTTGGAGAAAGGGGACCTGATAAAGGAGTCAGCACTCTGGCCCTCAAAATACGATGGGGCCCCTTCCCAAGCCCTCACTTCCATGAAGGGCACATCATCCATTCCAGCATGTTCCTCGTGACTCTCCTTTCTGCGTGGGGCCCCAGGAAGCACCCTGAGTGCAGAAAGCTTTCAGACGCTTCCAGGAGCTGCCTACAGTGGTTCGCATGGATGGAGCCCCTACAACGACCTGGTGGGATGGGGTTTCACCTTGTTCTCCGAGACCTCCTCACCCAATGCACGCCAACTCCAACCTTCAGACTGGCCCATCCCCGCCCCCCCACCTCCAAAATAACACAGGGTAGCGGGGGGAGAGCTGTGGGACGGACGGCTGATGCCTGTCCCAGATGGGCCCCGGGACAGCGGTAAGCCTGGTTACCTGACGTGCCCGCAGAGAAGTTCTTCAGCGAGGGCCTCTGGACCACAGTGTAGGACTCGCCCACCACAAACACCTTATACAGGACAGCATTGTGGTTGATGAAGTTCTGGACCACACAGGGCGGCTGGATGGCACTCAGGCCCTCCTGGTTGAACACGATGGCCATCTGTGGAGATAGGGGCCAAGGGCTCTGTCAGAGTCCACCACCTACTCGGTCTTAGATACAGGGGCATGTCACCGGTCCAGAGCTCTGCCACCAAGGACCATCCCGGTGAACCGAGGACTCTCTGGGAAGAATCTCAAGCCAGGGCGAATGGAGTGAGAGTTGAGAACACCTGGGAATCAATTCACTCCTACTGTAGCGGTCTGGAAACCCTGCACCATCAGGCTCTCCCTATACGGCTGAGCGGACAGTATACTGCACAACTCCACTTTTCACACTGTAATCCAGGGAATGGCACCTGAATTGTATATTACTCAATCTTTAGGACCTCCTTAGAGGTTCCTCCACAAAGATCCAGGCGAGGCAGGAAGAGGAAGGCAATGGATGGGGAGTTGGGAGGCTCTGAATCAAAATCTGTATGTCAACAAGGGCTGCCTCTGGTTGAGCACTCACGACATGCCCAGCCCTGTTCTGACTGCTTTGTGTGAGTCACCTGGTGCTGTCCTGACAATACACCTCTAAGGCGGGTACTGTTCTCATGCACCTTTTACAGATGAGGAAACTGGGGCCCTAAGAAACTCAGTGGCTTGTTGGAAAGCGACAGAGCCCAGGATGGGACAGGGTCTGCCCAGCATGCAGCCTTGGCCTCTGACACCCGGAGTAAGCTACTCGGATGCTTGAGGGATGAGAATATGCTGCTCCCAGTCCCTGACTCTCTGGGGACAAAGGTGCCGCCCTGGAAGGATCTGGTAGGCCACTAAAGTAGGGAGAGCAGAGGGGTAGCTGGAGAAAACTCTGCGTTGGCTGTCAGCTGCCAGGGCTGGGGCCACAGCTAATCCCTCGCAGCCCATAGGCCCCAATAAGGAGCCACCAGATGCCCAGGACTCAAGGCAGGAATGACGGAGCCTGGACAGCTGGCCGCCTGCACTGGCTGCTGCCCCTGAAGTCCATGGTCCCTGAGCACCACCCCAACATTCCTGGGGCTTAGCTGCATGGGGCAGAAGTAGAGATCCTGGTCACATGGGGAAATGGAACGTGCATGCACTGTGTGTGTGTGTGTGTGTGTGTGTGTGTGTGTGTGTCTGTCTGTCTGAGCACGCGCATGCACGCACATGCGCGCGCCCCAGGGGCTGAAGAAGGGAAAGAACACAGGGGGCTCTGGTGGGGAACCTGCTACATGCTCCATCTTCCCCACTTGTAAACCAGCAGCAGTAACTACCATGGGACAGCTTCAGGGGCGCTCTGGCTTCCAGCTCAGTGGTTTAACAGAACGGGGAAGCGGTGGTAATTCCACTCTGAGCAAATCAGTGTGCTTGCAGTGGCTTAAAAACAAAACAAAACAGACAGCTCTGTGAATATACAATGAAAAGAGAGTAGTTTGCCCAAACCAGTTGGTTTTCATTGAGCTTGGGGCTGGGGAACTCAGAGGCAGGGCTCAGGGAGACCACAATACAGGCAAGGACCCTAATCAGAAAGCTTTACTTTAAAGTGGTTTAAAGCCAACCACATCCACAGAGCTGTCCCCTCTATCCTCGCTGCACTCATCCCCAGGCACCCTTGGAACAGGTGAGGAGCCTGACCCCCAACCTCCTGACTTATGCTGTGGGGGTGTCCGATCCGAGGGGGCAGCCCTCTGATGGGAAATCCTCCAGAGAGGCGGGTGGCCCGTGGCACACACAAACTCCCCGAGGGCCTCCAGATTCCAATCCTGAAGGCCCCGTTCCCAGCCCCCCACTCAGGAGAAGAGGAGCTCCCCCCCACCCACGAAGCAGCCCACCGTGGGTCGGGGGAGATGGGGAGGCACATGTGTACATTTTGGAGCCAGACTCCGACAGCTAGACTAACAGAGGAGGGCCTCCCTGGAACGCACTGACCCCATATGTGAGGGTTGAGACTCCTGCCACGGAGGGGGCTCACTTGGATCTGGATCCCCCATCATTCTGCAGTGACCTGGAGGTCACTCCATACCTGGTTCCTTCCCAGCACACCGAAGGCGCTCCACTCCATGCCAGGCCCCACAGCAGCGCATGCTGCAAGCCTGTCCTCCACAGCCCCCCTCACAAGTGCAGACACACACTCAGAGTGGCTGGGGATCGGCTTAACATCACACAGCTGGCCATGCACAGAGCCAGATCTGCTTCCCGGTCTACATGATTCCAGAACTCTCTCAGGAAGAGAGAAGCGGTTCCTCTCTTGCCAGCTGAGCTCTTCTGCATCAGCGTGGTCCAACCACGCTAAGAGTGACAACGGCCACCCTTCCATTCAGAAAACCACAAGGCGCTGACCCACAGAGGGACTGGGTGCTAGTGAAAGGGGCAGGTGGAACGTTGGCTGGTGCCAGCGACGAGAACGTGGGCTCTGGCAACAGGACTCTGGCTGCTCTCGAGCATTCCTGCTCCCTCCCAGCGCTTGGCAGGGAGGACATCGCTGGCCTGGAGCCCAGGCAGGCCCAGACAGAGATGGCTCCGTAACCCCAGCAGACAGCTGGCCTTTGCAGCAGGCCATGACTTCCAGCCGCTGCCCCCACATGCCTGCCCCGAGAAGAGGCACAGCCCCACCCCGCAGCTCCCATCACACCGCCATCTGCTCATGGACATCTCCCCACAAACGCCGGCTGGGGATAAAGAGCGCCCCAGAAATCTATAGGGCACTGCCATGGAACTGCCCATGTTTTGTCCTAAGGTTTTGAGACGATGTCTGACTGGGAGATGGCCCAAGGGCAGGCTTTCCCCACAGGGCCCTCCGGAGGGGTGATGTGTCTGCTGCCCAGAGCACCCTCCCAAGTGCCTAACAGGAAGGCCCCAAGGCCGGGCTGTGTCCCTGAGGGTACGAAAAACACATGGCAGAGGTGAGAACAGGGGGGAAGCCCTGAGAGCATGTCCTGGCTGTGGTTCCGAGGACAGCAAGGGCAACCAAGACCCGACAGAGTCCTTGCCCGGCCATCTGGTCCTCTTACCCCAGCAGGCTGCCTCTGCTTACGGTTTGGCACATGTCACTGGGGCTGCGTGTCTCGGGGACTCGGGCTCTACCACTGTGGCAGAACACCCATCTTGCGCATTCTTGCCCTGGCACTGAGGGGAGCTGGGAACGTGCACGGGGCATAAAGAACGACCGAGAAGGCGGAGGAATCACCACACACTAGCATGTGGGGTGCCCGTGCCTCTCCCGCCCTCCTACAGCAGGGCCAGCTGGTCCGTGGGGGCGGTGAGAGCCTCCCTCCAGCTTGCAGCGCGCAAAGGGGCCCAGGGCAGTGCCTGGCACAGGGCGGGCGCCCAGGCAGTGAGTGACACAAGCCAGAGGTCGCGGACCTGGACAGGTCAAACTGGAGATCCACAAGGGCTCAGAGGTGGCAGGCAGACCCTGGCACACGCCTTCCATCCCTGGGGACAGGACAGGCACGGGGCAGAAGCTGGTGACAATGTATGAAGCCACAGCAGGACAAGGAGCAACAGGGGTGCGGGCTCCCAGAGAGACACTGTGAGCTGGAAAGACGTGCAGGGTGGGGGTGGGGAGGGAGAAATGGGGGGAGAGGGCAGTCAAAGCTCCACTTACCTCATGAGAGTTGGTGCCATGCGCCACTCTGGTTTTGCAAACTACGGAGCAGGGAGAGAAAAGCAGAGAGAAACCAGTGAGGTGATTTCTCCACGAAGCCTGACCTGGCAGACACGGGGTGAAATTCTCGAAACTCCTGCAGCCCGTGGGGATAAGGGGCAGGGGAAGCTGGGGAGACACGCCGGCTCACGGCGGCCGGCATCTGCACTCAGGGTGGCCCGGACAGCCCATGCCGCCGGCGCACCCCTCTCCCCTGTGCAGGCAGGACGTGGGGCTCAGCCGTCCCTGGTAGCCAAGGCCCTCGTGCATGCTGGGGAGCCACGGACAGCCCCCACCCAGCCCACGGCCCGCCGAGCCTACCCAGGGGTGCCCAGGGCAGGGTTTGGGGGGGGCGGACACGCACTGAAGGGGAACGCCAGGCCATTCTGCTCCAGGAGTCTCATGGTGTCATCTCCACTCAGGCTCGTGAGCTCCATGAAGGGTGGCGAGCAGATCCTGTCATCTGCGGACAGAGAAGAAGCCCACGTCAGCAGACCACCCACGAGCCCTCCGGCCCACTCCCTGTGACAGACCCACCTCCCTGGGGCCACCCTCGGCCTCCCCATTCTCCCGAGCGGACACCCCCAACTCCGCAGCGAGGGCACACACATGTGCGTGCACACACACACACGCAGTGACAGTAACAGCGGCATGTTCTTTAATTACGTTTTCTATTAACATTTCCGTAATTACAGAACCAACATACGGTGAGTATCAAACCCGAACACCAAAGAAAAGAACCACGTGTACCCAGAGATGGGGCTGTTTCCGGGGCCAAGCCTTCACGAGCACAGGACTTCACAACCGGATGCTGTTCGGCTGCCCAAACCCTCACTCAATGAACTATGACCGTTTTCTGGTTTGGTGAAGGCTTCTCCTACCACACGCCTTCTGGGCTCCGCGGTGACCCGGTGACCGCAGGAGGGCCGCCGCGGGCTTGGCTCCCACCGTGTCTGGCGCTGTGTTATGGGCTGGGTGTGCACCTGCTCTCAGATCTGCAGAACAACCCTGGGAGGAGCCAGACGAGGCATGTGCTCCAGGCTACACGAGCATTCCTGAGCCTGGGGACACAGGGCCCTCGCCCTCTGGCTACCTTCAGGAACATGTCTCATCAGCCACTGCCTGCTGGGTCTGGCCTGCCGACTCCGGCCTGCCGACTCCTTCCTTCCTTCCCTCCCTCTCTCTCAAGCGCGCTCACAGCCTTCTCCAGACACACTCCAGCCCTGGCCCTGCCCCGTTGCCAACACCTTCTCACACCCTGGCTTCCCTGAGTCCCTGGTCTCATGGGGCACCCAGCCAGTGGGTTCTCAGCACGACTGGTTTTTCTGAAAAGCTCTGGGAGCGGAGTCTGCTCTGGTTATCGGGATGCTCCTGGCGCCACGCACCGAGTTAGGGCCAAACAGGTGATTTGTGGAATAACCAATGTATTCTGATGCTCCCTACCACTGGCTAGCTCACACTACTGGTCTGTTATCACTACTCCTTGTTTTGGCCCCTTCTCAGATCAGACCGACAGCTCCTCAGGAGGGGGGACTGCCCTGTACTTCTGAGCACAGGGGCCAGGAAAGGCCGAGGGTTAGTGAGCGGCCCTCCTCCCCTAAACCTTGGAAAACAAACCCAAAGTAAAGAAGCTCTGTGGCTTGTCTCCAGGAACTTTGAGCTACTTGGCTGGCCTGAAGGTCAGTACATTAAACAAGGTAAGATCCAGCCTTGTATAGCTCATAAAAACGAATGCCAAGAATTACGCAGGGCATGTTGAAAATGTTTCTCTCTCTCCCCCCACCCACCTGTAAAACCCAAACTCCATAATACAGACGCAGAAGGGCTGGCAGACGTCGGGGCTGCGGGGCTTCTGGGGGACCACGGGAGGGTGGTCGGGGGCGGTGTCTGCTGAGCCCCAGCAGACAGTGCTGCTGACCCTCCAACAGAGCCTTCGTTCAATCCTCAAACTGCTGTGCCAGCGCCTCTGTGGACAGAGGCCCCAACAGGCCCTGACCGGCAGTCTGCCCCAAGTCATAGGGATGCCCAAGTCACAGGGATGGTCAACGACAGAGGCAGGACGAGGAGCCAGGTTGAAGGGCAGGCCAGGAAAAGAGAAGTCAGGGAAATCAGGGTGGGGAGGGGGGGCTGCATGCCGGCTCTCAGCGGTAGCCACTACCTACCCAAGGCCCCATTTCCGCACCCCCAGCTGGACTCGGGGCCCGGGTGGGTAAGGTTGCTGCTGCGGACGTATGGCCCCGACAGAACATGACAGTCAACGCCTGGACACACTGGAGGCTTCAGCAGCAGACCGGCGCTCACCCGGGCCTCATCCGCGGCCCATCCCCTCCCACAGCAAGACTCAGAGCCCAGTGGAGCCCAGCGAGCCACCTCCGGTGAGAACTTCCAGACTCCCCACCAGTGGACTTGTCAGAGCACGGGCATCAGCCCGGCCTTAGATTATCAGCCTTGCACTGCCCCCAGTGGTGTCCCCTCCCACCCTAGCCCACCCACACTTTCACACGTCACCCATCACAGCCAAGTGCTCTTTATACCTGCCAGACAACACCATCTACAGAGCAACTCAAGGCCCCTCATAAGAACCCCATGAGAAAGCAGTCACCCCCAGTTTACACACCAAGTCCCCCGCCCAGAGTTACACGCTGAGTATGCGGTGTACCTGGAGAGGCTCAGACCCCGGCAGCCGGCTCCCTGGGAGATAAAGGGCCCACTTCGTATTAACACGATAAAGGACAACGCTTTTACCTAGAGGATCATCTCCACAGACTCAGAAAAAGCATCTGACGAATCCAGTGCCCTTCGGAATAAAAGCACGCCACAAACCAGGAATACAAGGAAATTTCTTCAATCTGATGAGATAGCATCCACAGAAACATTGTGCAGTGGGGTGAAGGACTGGACGCCTTCCCCCGAGATCAGAACAAGATAAGGATGTCTGTTCTTGCTGCTCATACTCAACACCGCCCTGGAGGTCCCAGCCAGGGTCACTAGGAGGGAGAATGAAATAAAAAGCATTCAGACTGGAAAGAGGAAGTAAAACTGCCTCCATATGCAGAGACATGGTCCTGTACACAGAAAATCCCAAGGAATCCACACACACAAAAACCCAAAACCTATTAAGATGAGTAAGTTCAGTAAGACTGCAAAAGAGAAGATCAATACACACACACACACACACAAAATCGTATCTCTATATGCTAGCCATGATAATTTGAATATGAAATTAAGAAAATAATTCTACTTACAGAAGCCTTAAAAAAATAAAAACACAAGAAGTAAATTTAACAAAGACCTAAATGTTGAAAACTACAAAAGATTGCTGAAACACATTCAAGAAGATCTCAATAGACAGAAAGACACCCCGTGCTCACGAATAAGACAATACAGGTGGCAACACTCCCACGCTGATCTTTAGAGTCAAGGCAATCCCCATAAAATCCTGGCTTTCTTCTAGTGGGAACTGACAAGTTAATCCTTGAATTCATATAAAACTGCAAGGACCCAGAATGGCCAATCTTGAAATACTGAAAAAGAACACAGTTGGAAGACTCACACTTCCCAGTGTGAGTCATCATGCAGTACGGTAGTAGTACAAGAACAGACATACAGCTCAGTGGGTTAGAATGGAGGGACCAGAAACAAACCCATCCATCTGGGGTCAACTGAGTGTCCCCTAGGGTGCCAATACAATTTAAGGGGGGAATGACAGTCTTTTCAACAAATGGTTATAGGAAAACTGGATATCCACATGCAAAAGAATGAAGCTGGAACCCTACCTCTCACCATACACAAGAATTAATTCAAAATGGATTGTGATCTAATTATAAGATCTAAAATAATAAAATAGGGGCACCTGGGTGGCTCAGTGGGTTAAGCCACTGCCTTCGGCTCAGGTCATGATCTCAGAGTCCTGGGATCGAGCCCCGCATCGGGCTCTCTGCTCGGCAGGGAGCCTGCTTCCTCCTCTCTCTCTGCCTGCCTCTCTGCCTACTTGTGATCTCTCTGTCAAATAAATAAAGTAAAAATCTTTAAAAAAAAAATAAAATAGTAAAATGCTTAGAGGAGAACACAGGTGTAAATCCTCATGACCTCATGTCAGATAATGGTTTCTTAGACACTAAAAGCATAAACTACCAAACTAAAAATAGATAAATCTGATGTCATCAAAATTAAAAACTTCTGTGCTTCAGAGGACACTGTTGCCAAGAAAGTGAAAAGACAACCCACAGAATGGGGGGAAATATTTGCAAATCATACATCTGATAAGGGTTTAGTATCCAAAACATATAAAAAACTATTAACAAACAATAAAAAGACAAACCAAATTTAAAAATGGGCCAACGATTTGGGTTTTCTGTGGTTCTGTTTTAAAGATTTTATTTAATTACTTGTCAGAGAGAGACAAGAGAGAGAGCGAGCCTGAGTGCACAAAAGGGGAGCAGCAGCAGGCAGAGGGAGAAGCAGGCTCCCTGCCGATGCAGGACTCAATCTCAGGACCCTGGGATTATGACCTGAGCTGAAAGCAGATGCTTAATCTGACTGGGCCACCCAGGCATCCCTGGGCAAAGGATTTGAATAGACAGTTCTCAAAGTAAGACCTACAAATGGCCCAAGTGCATGTGAAAAGATGCTCAACGTCACAAGCCACCAGGAAAAAGTGTATCAGAACCACAATGAGATATTATTTCATATCTACTGAGGATGTCTATGAGCAAAAGGACACAAAGTAACAAGTGCGGACACTGCTGGCGAGAAAGTAAAAGGGTGCCCTGCTTTGGGAAACAGTCCGGCAGCTCCTCAAACACTTAAACAAAGAGTTACAGACATGATAATTCCCCTCCTCATTCTACAACCAAAGGAATGGAAACGTATGTCCACACAAAAACCTGCCCAGGACTGTCCGTGGCAGCATCATTCGTAAGAGCCGAAAAGGGCAACAATGCAAGTGTCCGTCCCCTGACGAGTAGATAAATGAAATGTGATGTGCCCGTTCAACAGAGCATCCTTCAGCCAGAAAAAGGAATGACATACGCTACAAAGTGACCTTGAAAACAGCATGCTGAGCGAAGCGAAGGAAGCCAGTCACAAACGCCGTATGACTTCACTTATACGAAATATCCAAAATTGGCAAATCCAGAGAAACAGAAAGGAGACTGGTTACCGGGGCCGGGGCAGGGGCATGGGCATGGGGGGACAGGGTGGGGGTGGGCGTGGGGGACGGGACGGACTACAGATGGGTACATTTCTTTATGGGGTGATAAAAATGTTCTGGACTTAGTGGTGTTGGTTGTGCAATTTTGGGAATATAGTCAAAGCGACTGAACTGTATGTGTACTTCAAAAAGGTGGATTTTATGGCATGTGGATTATATCAATTTTTTAAAAAGAAAGAGAAAAAATCCCCCAGGAGCAGCAACAGCTGTCTTCCCCCAAGTACTGGCTCTCTGCGGGCACTGGGCTGAGCAAATGCTCCCTGTACGGTGTCTCCTTCAAGCCTGCAGAGTCCTGTCCCTCGCCCCACGCCCGGCCAAGGTGCAGGAGGACGGGGACAAGGCGAGTGCTTCCCCCCAGAGATGCTCGGGGTCCCAGTGAGAAGCAGAGATTAGACATTTCCAGTGAATGGACCACAGCATTAGGCCAGACATCCCCACCTTTCTGAAATTCCAGGCTTTGGTTATGAGGCCGGGCCCAACACAGAGCCACGGCGGCAAAGAACCAAGCACGCCGAGGAAGAGGGGCACACACACACGGTCACCATCTTGCTCCTTCCTCCTCGCCCGGAGCCTGCTGACCACACCACGAGCAGCAGGCACCACCAGCTGCCTCCCCCACTCTCCAGGGGAGGGGGCCAGGACGGGGACTGGCCCCAGCATCCTGCCAGGAAGGACCCGCAGCTGAAGCTCAGTACCCCACAAGAGGCCAGCCCTGGGCGAAGGCAGTCCCGAGCCTGCACGGCAGAGGCGGGAAGAAACCCCAGTCCCTCAGGAGACCACGGCTGCTCCGTGCCCCAGGCTGCCCCACTCTGGCCTCGGGGCCAGTGGACCATGAGTGTCTTCCTGAACAACTTTCTGGCTACTTGGAACAAAAACCATCCTGCATGTCTGTGAAATCACAGTAAATTAGAAACAACTGCTTTTGGTTTCAATAACCATTCACCACCAATGGCAAAAAAAAAAAGGTTAAGGTTCCACTAAATGCTAGGAGCCAAAGCTACAGCACCTCACCCAGACACAGCCTGCCCTCACGGAGCTCGCATTCCCAACAGTACACCCCTGGCAAGTAAAACGCACAGCTGGAAAGTGCTGGTGGGGGCCACAAAGTAGGGACTGAGGGCAGGGAGCGTCTTGCTGAACAAAGACAAGGGAAAATGGGGGGTAGGGGGGCACAGGCGACGCAGGTGGGGTCCACGTGCTCCCAGGAGAGGGGACAGCCCATGCAAAGGCTCTGCTTAGGGCCGTGCTGCTGCCTCTGTGCAACCTGGCCCCAGCCCGAGAGGAGGATGCGGACAGCCGTCTAGCTCTCAGACACCGAGGCCGCCTGGGTCCCCGCAGCATCAGAGCCAGTGCCTCGGTGGCAGCAGACACACTGGCCCGGCCACAGGAGCGACAACAGCAGGGGCTCACTGTGGGAAACCCACAACATCGCGTGCGCTCGTTGCCCCAGAGACAGACAGAAGGAAGACTCTTGCTCCAAGTCAGCACTGGGAGCCCAGGAAGCTATTTCTGGTTCCCAGGAAAAGGCCACTGTTGCTTATTTGTCTACCGTCTTTATTTCTGGATGAGAGTTGGAAAGAGGCTTTTTTTAGTTGGATGGTGGGTTGTGTTCTGTGAAGAGCTGAAATCTTAGCCCCTGGGAAACCGAAACTCCGCCCCCGTCTTTCCTCTCCGCCTGCCCCCATCACAGAACGGGAAGCTGGGGGCCCTCGGAGATGCGCCAAGTCCCCACGGCACCACGCGTCCACCCGTCCAAAGAGGAAAGCGTCAGAGTTCACAGCCACATACCAGTTACTGGCAGGCCAAGGCGGAGAACCCAGGCATCTCGAGTCACACCGCACCCCACTCAGCCAGGGGGCCACGCCCTTACCTGGCTAGAGGCAGCTGCTGGAGAGCTCCCCAGAAGATAAAAGGCCAACGACAAACAGGTGGAGACAGGGGAAGAGCCAGGGGTGGGGGACAAAGAGAGAGAGCACTCTGGAGCCTGACTTTGAACTGGGGGTAAATTACTCATCAGCTGTAATCTTTGGCAAGTGACCAAATTCTGCTGGGCCTTAATTTCCCCATCTGGAAAATGGGAGCGGTGTTTCCCTGGAGGGTGGTTGGGGGGCCTGGTATGGAACAGGTACTGCACAGCGGCCAGGCTGGCTGGGGACACCTGCGGGAGGGCAGGCAGATGCTGCATCATAGCTCCTGGTCACATCCAGCTTGTCGGGTGCCGCACTTGCTTTCCCGTGCTCCCCATGTGGTGCCAGCAGAGCAAGAGCAGGCCATCGAGTGGCTGTGAGAGATGCCCCAGCAGGGTACTTGAGGGGGTGGGCAGGGAAGGCCGGGATAGCTGTACAGGGACCCTACCTCAGTTCCCATTCTCTTGAACAGTTTTAATTTCTTCACCCAGATGGTATCTGCTGAAAAAATGACACAGGGGCAGCAGCAGTCCCTGGGGGACACAGAGGGCTGGAATGGTCTGAAGCCTCTGCAATGGGCAGGGTCCCAGGAGTGAACAACACCCAGGAGCCAGGGCTGGGCAGAGGGGAGAAGCGGGAGACAGACCAAGGAGGGGACCCAGGCGGCCAGGAGCCTGCTGCGTGGTCCTGAGCAGCGGGACAACACCACGAGAATGTGCCAGGAAAAGCGCGCGTTACGTCCACTGGCTTGTCTTGTCTCCCTTTCTAGAACGTTAGTTCCAAGCAGGCAGGCGGGAGATTCTGGGTTTGGTTCGCAGCTGCAGGCCGGTGCCGAGAACACTGCCTGGCACACAGCAGGTCCGAAACAAAACCTTGCTGAGTGCACGACCTGGGCCGCTGAGGGAGGGGCAAATGAGGGAGGGGCCCATGGTGCCTAACGCACAAGGCTGGCTCCTCGGGCATCCGGCCCCATCTGGACAGATGCAGGGCATGTGGTCAGCGTGTCTGGGCGCAAAGGACCACGTACCAGGTCTCACCTGCCACCAGGCCTCACACCACCACGTGGTCACACCCCTATACCCTGGGCTTGTTCCACTTGGAAACAAGAAAGCAATCACACATCCCTGCTCCGCCTGGCCTTTCCCTCCCTGAAGGGCTTTGCCTGCACAGGCATCCTCTTGGCCTACTTTGCTATGATCGTGACTGGACTCGCCACTTGAACCTCACATTACTGGACACCTGCCGTCGGTATCTTCCCGAGATCCTGCGTTATCATGGACACTGGACCAATGACGTTTTCCCTGGAATCACGGATTTACACTTGTGCCAATTCTTCTCTACCAGACCAGGCTTTGATGACAGTCCCTCATGCTAAGGTTTTGTGTTTGCAGCAAATCACGTCCAGGGGCCAGATTCCCAGAAGTGACTCTGGGGGTCTGTGGGAATCGGAGTTTCCGGGGTTCCTGCCGCGTGGTGCCACACTGTCTCCTGAAAGGACTACAGGACTTTGCTGTGGCACCTGCAGTGGGCAATCTCGACCGCGCCGTCTCAGCCCTGGGTAGTCCCGTGTTCAGAAACCTGGGCCTTTCGGGCAGTCCTTTCGGGAAGGAGGACCGTGGGTGACCCGGGGAACAACCCCATCACCACACATCCGGTCCCTCTGGGGCCAGCGGCCCACCCGGACCAGTGAGGGAGGCATGAAGACAGCGAGGCTGGTGTGGGGAGTCACTATCAGCAAAAGCTCTGGACATGGGGGCCTGGAGAGCAGCGTGTGATGCCAGCAGCTCCCCTGCGCCCTGGGCTCCTGGCCGGCAGAATGGGAGTCCTCAAGCCAGCCCTGTCTACATGCGGGGACGGAGGACAAGGACAAAGTGTCATGGGACCTGCACAAGGCCAGATAATGAAGTCAGCCCCTCGGGAGCAGCAGGGCCTGGTGCTGCCGTCCGTTCACACCCTCCTCACTCAGTGAGGGAGGCTCTGGGCCCCGGGGTCACCACAAGCCAGACAGGGACACAGAGCCCTTGGCCACCCCCCACTCCAGACAGGGACATAAGCAGCGGCCACAGGAGCATCCCTACCCCGTGCGTGCCGGAGGCAAGGCCGGCAGAGACCGTGTGACTCCGGTACTAGCCAGCGGACAGGGCCTCCCCAGCCCCAGGCGCTAAAAAGCATGTGGTTCCGGAGGGCCAACTTCTAGCTGCATCCTGGGAAGACTGGGAGGGCTCCATGGGAGGAGGCCATGCCAGCGGACCCTGGGGAAGGCAGGAAGTTTCCACCTGTACACACCCTCTCACCTTAGCCTGAGTAGCTGCACAGACGCGGGTCTGCCTTTCAGGCAGAACGCAGGCTCCGTGAGGGCAGGGAGCTTCTCTACCGCGTTCATGGCCCAATCCCCAACAGACACGTGGATGAGGGAAAAGCAGACACTGGCCTGGGCTCCCACTGCCCCCGGCCCGAGAGAAGCGGCCTCTATCAAAACGCAGTTCCCATGGGGCCGGCATCATCTCAGACACGGGCCCTGCACACCAGTCCTAGATGCGGCTTCGCAGAGCTGGGCTCTGTCCTGCCTTCCTGGGCCATACTCCACCCCCAGGGGCCCCCTGTCCCAGAGCAGGAAATGGGTGAAGCAGGAGTGTCAGTGACAGAGCCCCCACAGGACAAGACGAGGGGGCCGCAGGATTCTGGTTCCCTCTCAGTCTTCCGAGAGCTGAGGGAAAACCAATGCCCTGAGGTTGCAGGCCAGGAGCCTCAAGCATGCTGATCTCTTGGCCAGCGGATCCCTTCCTTCTAGCCCCTTCTTGGGCTGTCATCCAAGCTCCATCAAACCACCTTCCTGCTCTGGCGGGCTCCACTGAACACCCCTTCCCATGCATCGAGGAACAGGTCCCTTCTGGCTCACCTCATCTGGGTGGCTCATGACGTGTCAACCTCTGCTGAGACTGGGGACCCCACAGGTCCTACAGGGGACGCCGGCTACCTGGGTTTGAACCCCAGCTCCACCTCATACAAGCTGTGTGCCTCTGGCCAAGTAACCTTACCTCTCTGCCTCGGTGTCCTCACCAGAAAGTGAGGACAACAGTACCTACTTCGCAGGGCTGTCCCCTGCCCCCATTCAGAAAACACACTGTAAGTCAGGAAATGGTCCGTAATTACAGAATATACCTTCATACTTTGCTAGAGTTACATGACACCTTTTTTATTTAACAAAAAATAAAGCAGCTGATACAGCTACATCCCAGATCGCCAAGTGTAGGTAGCAGAAGTGGGGGTGTTGGCGAAGAGGAGGCCTGCCAATTGCCAAATACATATCCCAACCATGTCAACTGGGACACACGGGGCCAGAGGAGTCACATTAGACTGCATGGAGGTGGCAGTCACCACAAATCGTGGCCCAGAAAGCAAAATGCAGCTACGAGAATGAGCATCAACTTTGCAGCTGAGAGCCAGCCCAGTCCCTGCAACCTGTGCCCCCTGGGCCAGGCCACTGATCCTCTCTGATCCTTTCTCTCATCTGTAAAATGGGACAGCAATGTGCCCACCTCCTGGAGCAATTCCGGAGACTCAGTGAGGCCATATGCATGAAGGGCATTTGGAGACACCTTGCGAACCAGTTAGCCCTGTTTCTGTGGACACACCACCCTCCTCCAGGCACCTGTGCATCTGGGAGGGGAGGCCCCACCATCCACCCGCCGGCCAGCAGCTCCGCCCCAGGGTCTGGGCAGCTGCAGAGGCCTCAGCCGGCCCTCCTGGGACCCTGACCAAACAAGTGCCCTGGCCCAGCACTGGGGCTTCTCCCAGCTGCTTGACGACATGCTCCTGGAGTCTGGGAATCCAAGCACCTCCTTCTCGGTACCCCATCCCATAACCATTATCTCCCACAGCATCTGCTCTACCCATAGACCACGGATTTCTGGTGTCTTGCGCACCTTTTTCACCATCTGACCCAAACCACACATCGGTTTTAGATCCTGAACCGTCTTCCCAAAGTGCCCGCCTACAAGTGAGGCTGCTCTCAGCTCAAGAACTCTGTGGCTGACTCAAGGCCAAGTCCAAAGCCCTTCCAGGCTTCTGCAACCTGATCCTGCTCACCTCTGCCTGCCTGTTATGGGCTGGACTGTGTTCCTCCCAAATTCACATGCCGAAGTCCCAACCCCCAGTTCCTCAGGATGTGACTCTGGAGACAGGGCCTTTAAAGAGGTGAACAGGTTAAAATGAGGTCCTCTTGTCAGTCCCTGATCCAATCTGACCCGTGTCCTTCTAAGAAGACACTAGGACCCAGACACACACAGACGCAAGAGCAGGTGACTCACTTCTCCCAGCAGGTGACTCACCCCTTGGGTTTGTTGGGGGGATTTGTGCTGGGCTTCAAAGGAATGGAAACAACCCAACAGCTGTGACATCATCGTGTGTGTCTTCAGACCCATTCACAGCCTCAGATGAGATGAAACGAAAACCGTATGTTTTAAGACCATCACAGCCCTCAAAGCTGCCGTGCCCTGGGGAATTGGGGACCGGGGAGCCTGACTCATGGAAACCACCTGGGACTCTGCCGGGGCTTCGGGTCGGCCCCGGGAGAAGCGCTTCCTTATCCTCATGGCTCCTCGGAGGCTCCGGGTATAGACAGTCGTGGGCTAAGTGTTGGATTGAGTTCCAATCCTAGGGCCACTGTCTCAATCCAGGCCACTTCTCTGTGCCTCAGTTTCTACATCTGCAAGATGGGGACAACCGCCAGCAGCGACCACACACAAGTGAGGACTGAATAAGCCATCAGGAGTCACCGCGCTGGGACCATGGGCGGCACACGTGAGACGAACAAGATACAGCTTTGCAGTACCACCAGTCACTCACTGAGGTCCAGCCAATACCCCAGGCCCATGATGAACCTACAACGGGGCTGAGGACTCCTCGGGAGCTGGGACCATCTCTGACTCTTCAGCATAGGACATGGGTGTCCTTATCGTCCCCTCTGGGATGAGAGAGAGCCACTCACATGGCTCTGGCCCTGAGGAGCTCAGACAGAGCCGGAGGGTCAGGGCTGAGAGGGAGCGGCCCATAGGAAACCAGGTTCCTGAAAGGCAGCCTAGGGCAAGCCCTCCCCAGATCATCCGCGTACTTCACCCTGAGCAGCTGAGGGCAAGAGGGCCCGGCACCTCAAAGGCCACTGTTGAGGACAGTGGCTGTGAGGGAAGGCCAGCCAGGGCTCCTTCTACCCGGGTCCCCAACCACACAGACTAGGCAGGGACCTGGAGGTCAATGGGCACAGGGCCAAGCTGGGATGGTATTCCAGAGGAGGGGAGGGGAGAAACGGCACATCCTGAGAATGGATGGGCCTCACGTGGTCTCCTGACTGCTCCCACAGAGCACAGGGTAAGGCGTGGCAGGGAGGGAGGCTTGGCAGGTGGAGGTCCCCATCCCCCACTCCCAAACCCTGGGCTCACGCCCCAGCATGTGCCTCCCACCACTGTCACCCAGTTGCCCCTGACGGGACCAGGGACCACTCCTCACCTCAGTATACACAAGGCCTGTCCTAGAGCTGAGAACACTGCAGGCCCGCACAGGCGATACGCTGTGGAAAGCTGTGCAGGCTGACGACATGGTGCCTTCCACAAACAGGCGGACCTGGTGGGCACACACAGCCCTGTGCCAGGACCACCACAGACACCTGCAGGGCTCACTCACAGGACTCTTCTAACAACATTACGGGTAGATTCCTACTGTCCCCTTTGTTGTGCGTGGAAGGACCGAGGCCCTGGGAAGCGAAGCCCAAAGGTGGGAGAGCATGCTTGCCCAGGCCTTCACAAGGCCCAACTGCCTCACGACAGCCTGGAGGTGATACCTCTCTCCCCAACTCTCCTCAGGCCCACTGAAGGACTCTGGGCCGTGCTGAAGGACTTCTAGAAGAAGGTTCCTACTCCCATCTTAGGGACCAGGAGACAAGAGGACTCAAGCTGCCTGTGTCTCCCCACCATGGTGTGGCCAGACACTCCAGGCTGCCTGGGTACATGTGACCTGGAGAAAGTTCCCTCACCTCTCCGTGCCTTAGTTTCCTGGTCTGTAAAATGAGGATAAGAACAGTCTTCAGTCCTGTCCATGGAGTTGTTGCATCAAATGAGTTAATACAGAAAACACTTAAGGGGTGCCTGGGTGGCTCAGTGGGTTAAAGCCTCTGCCTTCCACTCGGGTCATGATCTCAGGGTCCTGGGATTGAGCCCTGCCCGCATGGAGCTCTCTGCTCAGCACAGAGCCTGCTTCTCTTCCTCTCTGCCTCTCTGCCTACTTGTGATCTCTGTCTGTCAAATAAATAAATAAAATCTTAAGGAAAAAAAATTACACAAAACACTTAAAACAGAAACTGGTCCATAGTAGGTACTAAGTGGCAGGTCCCACCGTCCCCTCCACCACTGTTACCAGCCCAGTTATTTGAAGGTCTGCCATTTTAAAGAGTCCAAGATCACCTTTGTGAGCCCAGCACCGCTCTACGTGGTCTGACAAGGCTCCCCCGGGGGGGGAGGGGGTGGGGAACAGGAAGAAAAGAGAGCAGACATGGAAGAGCGACATGCTTGCTTTTTCCTGCTCAGAGATAGTGCCCTTGACGCCAAGCACTGAAAAACACAGAGCCTTCTTGTCCATCTGTCCCCCGGGACAGAACTGGGACTCTTCCGGCAGATGAGCAGCCATCATCCAGGCCGTCCCCCAGAGGGCCACTGCTCTCCTCTCAGCAGGGCGCACGACCCGGGGCAGCAACCTCGTACTCAGAAAGCAAGGTCAGATCTGAGCTGTCGGTCCCCGGCAGGGCCAGGGAAACAGCGATGTCAACAACGGGCTGAGGAAATGTGACAGAGACGAAATGTTCGCAGGCCTGACGGCATTCTTGGTCACAGTCAGAACCCTCTGAGGCCACACAGAGAAAACTCCCCTGGCAGAGTCTTCTTCCAAAGGCAGGGGGCAGGGGGCCCCGGCCCTGACAGGGGTCCCTGACTCGACTGTGTCACTGGAGACAGAGGGCGGAGGGCACATTCCACTGGCGGCTGCAGCCCCTACCCTGCTCCTGGAGGCTCCGAGGGGCACTATGGCCTTTGCTGCAGCTGCCAATGTCCTGCCAGGACCAGTCCTCGGGCTCTCTGGCTATAGGTGGGGTGTCAAGGTGGGGGTAGGGGGACACGACACTGGAAGATGTGGAATCAGCCTGAATTTGAGGCAGGGGGTTGCTTGTGGGCAGGGCCAGAGGGAAAGAAAGGCCACAGATCTGACATTCCCTGGTCTGATGCTGCCCTGGCTGGCCAGGTGACCATTTCCTCCCGTCGGACTTCACGGATGACCTGTTTCATCTCCAGGACCCAGAGCGCCGTTTGCACTTGGGTGTTCCAAAAGGCCAGGAACAGCGGAGCCAAACACGGGCCCGGGCAGCGACACAGACATTCCTGAGCCCCGTTCCTGCTGATGAAAACGGCTGCTGGCAACGTGGATTAGCTTCATGGCAGCTGGGTCCAACGATTTATGGCCCCTTCCAGACCAAGGCAGACACTCACTGCCCCCGCTCAGCCCCAACTCCCCAAATTTCACAGCCTTTTTTTTTTGTTTTTAAGACGTTTCAAAAATAATGTTTAAAGTGCTCTCTCTGGCAGGACATATTCTAAAAGCAGAACAGAAAATGTCAGCTTGGCTCCAGTGCAAATATGAAGGCTTCCACCGATGAAACACAGTCCGTATTTTTTTTAAAGATTTTATTTATTTATGGGGCGCCTGGGTGGCTCAGTGGGTTAAAGCCTCTGCCTTTGGCTCAGGTCATGATCTCAGGGTCCTGGGATCGAGCCCCACATTGGGCTCTCTGCTCAGCAGGGAGCCTGCTTCCTCCTCTCTCTCTCTCTGCCTGCCTCTCTGCGTACTTGTGATCTCTGTCAAATAAATAAATAAAATCTTAAAAAAAAGAGAGAGAGATTTTATTTATTTATTTGTCAGAGAGAATGTGTCACACGAGCAGGGGGAATGGGAGAGGGAGAAGCAGGCTTCCCACCGAGCAGGGAACCTGACACATGGATCGATCCCAGGACCCTGGGATCATGACTTGAGCCGAAGGCAGAGGCTTGAAGACTGAGCCACCCAGGCGCCCCCCCCAGTCTGTATTTTAAACAAGAAGACAAGTTCCTTAATCCAAAAAGGGCTCTAATCAATCGATAACAGAAAGACTAACAACCCAGTAGAAAAGTGGGCAAATGACAGGAAGAGATTCACACATGGAAGAAATGCAAAGAGCCAATTAGCGAATGAAGAAATGCTCCATCTGGTCGAGGATGGAAACCGTGCAAATTAAGATAGGTATCATTTCCCTGGCAGATGGGCACGGAAGACTGAAATCCACTCAGACTTTCTGAAGAGCAATCCAGCAGTACCTGCCCGTGAAGGGATGTTTATAAGAATCTCTGAGGGGCGCCTGGGTGGCTCAGTCGGTTACGTGTCTGCTTTCGGCTCAGGTCATGATCCCAGGGTCCTGGGATCGAGCCCCGCATTGGTCTTCCTGCTCAGCGGGGAGTCTGCTTCTCCCTCTGCCCCTCCCACTCTCTCTCTCTCTGTGTCAAATAAAAACAATAAAATTTAAAAAAAAAAAAAAAGAATCTCTGAGAAAGTGTACTTCTAAGGATTAATTTAACAGAAATATGCAAAGATCTATGCTTACCACAGCCCAGTTAACAAAAACAATTAAAAGAGAATGACCTTACGAGCTCGACGTGATGGAGTAAATGGTGATTCTTTCAATCACATGCTGAAATGTTAAGCCGCCACCAAAAAGAGCCATGCGGACCCTTCTCCCTCTTCTTTTATGGGCCATGGAAAGAAGGCAAGACAGATACGAAGTTGGGGAAAAGACAAGTTCTACGAGAATACACGTAATATGATGCTGCTTCTATTTTTAAGTACATAAATCTGTATTTGTACGTGTACAAGAAGGGTCTAGAAAGATGGATTCCACACTGCTCAAAGCAGCAGCCTCTGGGATGTGAGTCACCGACAATCAGGGAATCCTGAATTCCTAGGTCTGGGAATTCCTAAAGTGTGTTGGGTGCAGCAAGGCTCTCACAGAAGCCCTACAAAGAGGAAGCAGAGGACCTACGACCGATGACGTGGAACACGTCAAATAGTGCCATATTCCACCGATTCGAAGACATGCGGTTTCTCATTTTCTATCGCTGAGGTTAAGATGTGTATCATTATTGACCGCGTATCACAATTTAATGAGCACTTTCCCCCTTATTAGTGGGATATAAACTACCAGGGTGTCTTACCTTCAGTGGTAAAACTCAGTACATCACCCTCTAGAAGACTCAAGATTCACAATCACATGCTAAAGGCTCTGAGAAGTTCTGTAGCAAAGAAGCTTCTCCAAAACGAACCCCCTTTCTTCTTCCTTCTTAATTCTCATCTTTGCCTTTCCCTTTACTTACAAATGAGATGATGCTAGGGCTCTGCGAAGTGTCCCCTATGAACGTCTGCAGAAGTCCGCGTTAGAAGAGAGGCACGCTGACTTTTTAAAATTCAGCATAACGACCATTTGGCAAATACCACCGCAGCAACTCCTGTCATCGAAAACCATCAATGGATGCTAAAACACCAGGCAAAAGTATGGCAAGAAACAGGACATCTGCTAAGGGTCTCCTTAAAAGATCACTGCCAATGACAAAGAGAAAAACAGAAATGAACAGGGGAGAAATGCGGACAGCATTCCGACCAAATGACTGGTTAACCAGATGGGCCCCACATCAAGCTCATGCCCTCCTGATAGACAGGAGGGGCAAAGGAGGGAGAGGCATCGCCGGTGTGGCATTCCTGCCCAAAATGCGGAACGTCAACCAAATCCAGCAACACCGGGGAACGTCCCAGAAGTCCAGGCCAAAGAAGGGCCCTTCCGAGTGTCATGGTCATGAGAGACAAACAGCCTGAGACCCTGGCCTGGAAGCGAGGAGGCCACAGAGGACAACCAGAAGAAGGGTCACAGCGGGGCAGCTGGGGACACGGTTCATGACAGGACCGCTGCTGATGCGAGGTCCCTGGGTCAGAGAACTGTATCACGATCACGGGAAGCGTGACCTCAAGATGCAGCCATGGGAAGGGCATAATGAGGGTCTATGGGAACTCTGCGAGCTGATTTTCCAACATTTTTGGTAAATGTAAAATTACTTAAAAATAAATAACTACACTAAAAACTGTATAAGGTGAACTTCATTACTAATAAATTACTACAAGTAATACACCTGTAATGTACGTCAAGAAGCCAGGAAGACAGGATGAGAGCCCTGCGTGGACTACAAGACGGGTCACCCTGCAGAGTCTCATTTAGGGAAAAAAACCAGGTGACGAATTTATGAACGTGGGGCTGGGTGTTCGGGGAGGATGGACCGGGGTGGGGAGCACTGCCCTGGAGGGGCCTGGATCCCGTTGGGGTCACAAGGCCCACAGTCCAGAAGGTCAGCACAAATCCAGTGCTGACCAGAAGTGCAGGAACCCAAGACTAGTAAGGTCACAACACACAGGGTGGGGTCTGACACCCACAGTGCAGGGTCACCTGGGAGAATTACCGTCCTCAGGGTATTTATGCCTTAAATGCACATTTAATCCTTTCAACGACCCTATGAGAAAGGTGCTACTGTTATTATCCCCCCTCTCGGAGAGGAAAACTGAGGCTCAGTACGGTGAAATAACTTGCCTAAATCAGTGAGGGGTCAGGACAGCGTCTGAACCCAGGCGATGTGACCTGTAAAGCTTCTGGGAAGATTGCAGCAGAGGGGCAGGTCCCCTGGAGAGGGCACTGAACTGCGAACAGAAGGCATCGGTGGGTTCTGGGTCAGTCCTACAGCCTCTCTGGGCCCCTTTTCTCATCTTTAAAGATATGGAAAAGCTTCAGAGGCACTGAGAGCTCAAGATCTCTTTTAGTTGGAAAGACACTAAGTTGGTCTTAAATTCACACTAACGTGTAAATGACTGGTGTGTGACACTTTCTGATCGAATGACCAACACAAGTATGTTTTGAGTCTCCATCTGCCCTACTCTGTCCCAGGGAAGAGCCGTTGAGAATTTTTACATGGGACCTGGGAGACTCTGAGTGTGATGGGGGAAGCAGGGGATGGACTCCTGGGAGTCTCCAGTCTGGAGGCGTTGGTCGTCACAAGCGCAAAGAAACTCCAGAAAGGGGAGCTAGGGTCTCAAAGAGAACCAGCGTCCAGCTCTCCAGCTGGCCCAGGGGCAGCCCTGCATTTGCAGGTAAGAAAAGAGTGGCCTGCAGGAGCCATCAGAGCCTGGTGGGGTCCCTCAGGAGGAATGGAGGGGTGAGTCTGTGGGTCAGGAGGAGACAGGGCTTCCCAGCAGACGAGCAAGAAGCCGGGTAGCTCGTGCAGAGGTGCTGAGCTAGATGGGGCTAAAGGGAGGCACCTGTGCTGCAGGTCCCCATCTCGCTGCTATAGTCCCAATGGCTGGGAAGGCCCAGTCAGAAGCTTGGAGTGCAAACAGTAAAGTTCTTTCCAAGAATGGGCCTGGTCTCCTCCAGGGGGGTTTTGGGATGGGCCTGCAACCAGGCACCATGAGAGCTCACTTCGTTCCCTCCATCTCTCCTCAGAGCCTCCAGTCCTGTGTCCTGGCGCGTAGCAGAGGAAGTGAGGAATGTGGCAGAGGACTGCCAGCGCAGCATGGAGGGGGCACCCCCATCGGACACGCCACGGCCGCCTGAAGGAACGGTGGAGAGTGGGGAGCCAGGGGCCAGCCTGCGGTCATTTGGTCAGAACATCCCAGCTTTGGGATGCTGGCTTCTGGTAGAACTCTAGAAAACAGGGAGCAAGGGGACACTTGCACCCTCCCCCTGGAGGGAGTCACTGCTCCCTCTGGCCTGGCAGGACGAGCCCGTGGGCCTCAGCACCAGGACGCCTGCACCCGGAGAACTCTAAGGCAGAAGCCGAGTCTGTGTCTCCAGGGAAGAGAGGCCACTGCCCTCTGGGCCCCACCTTGGCCTTCTGGAATGCAGGAGTGCGGCAAGACGGCAGCTGCTGAAGAGTGGGCTGAGGTCTGCTCGTTCCCCAAGGTACCGCTCTACCCCCCGAAGCAGGCAGGCCAGGGCAAGGGGATGCCAAGGAAACAGCTCTCTGGCCAGAAGAGAATGAGCAGGCCTGGGCCTGTGGGGGCAGGTGAGGGGACTGGCGGCGAGCAGACGTGAGCCTGTGGGGTGTCCTCCCTGTGCTCTGGGCTCTTCAGTCTGTACTGTGAGTCAGGCCAACAGGGCCGAACACTCTCAGGATTCGTGGGTCCCTGTGGGGGCGACACACAGCCTCACCTTAGAAGGGGACCTCTGAGAGCTGAGGAGGAGTGGGTAGGGAGGTGGATGGAGAAGGGAGAGATGCAGAGTCCCTCCCAGGCCCATGCAGCCCGCGTGGCCTCGGACCTGGATGCAGCCAGGGACAGGAGCAGACCCCACCCAGGGTCAGCAGAGGGCACAGGGATGGGTGGGATCTGGAGAATTTGCTGCATCTGGTGTAGGAAGGAGGCTCAGCTTTGGAGTCAACTCAGAGCCGGACGTGAAGACTTGGCAAACCGTCGTCTCTCTCGAGCTCCACTCTCTCGCCCCCAAGGGGAAGAGCCCAGCTGCGCTAGGAGGACTCACAACAAGGAGAGGAGGAGCTGCCTGCCCAGGGCCAGACCTGGTCCTGAGGATTATCCCCTCAGCCCCCCCCCGGGAAGGGCATCGACCTCCTCTTGGCAGGTGACAAAAGGAAGATTCACCAGGGCAGAGCTGGGGTTCAGGCCCAGACGCCAGGAACGTGCCTCCCTCAGCCTGGCCTGCAGGGGGCGCTCAACACACCGTCCTGCTCCGCAGACCCCTCCACTGCCGGCCGCACACGGGGGTCTCTACCCAGGTCGCTGGAAACCTGGATGGTGTTTCTCCCCCAGGCTCCAAAGTCCAAGAGGAAAACCAGGAGCCGAGCACCTACCCGAAGTCCCCATCCCCAGCGCAGCTTGTAGAGGCTGTGCCACTCGGATGGCCACCTGCTCTGGGAATTGGTCCCGGCCTGGCCTGGTCCCATCCCCTTGGCCTCAGCACAGTGGGCTGGGCCCGCTGACACTCCAGGAAGACACAGGCAGGCAGCGAGGCCTCCCGAGAAGTTCACTCAATAGTTATGAAGCATTTTCACGGAGGGTTTATCCAAAACTCTGGCCTCCTGCACAAAATCAGGCTGGCGGCTGGCTGACTTGGGAGCAACAGTCCTTAGGGTGCGTTCCCTCCCGTCCTCCTTGTCCTTCATGACTCCAGGCCCCCTTACCCCCTCCCAGCTTCTACCTTCTACACGCCTCCCACCTAGAACCCGGGCATCCAGCAGGTGTGATTCTGACACCGAATCCTGGGCCACACCCACTGCCGTGAATAGGGCCAGACCTGCTGTACCACCCCCCAGGGAGGTGACGGCAGCCCCCCACCCCGGGGACAGGTGCACCAACGACTCAGAGAGGCCCACGTCAAATTAGGAGCGCTGAGCCCAGGTCTGTCAGTGCCAAAGTCTGTTCTCTTCCACGACTGTGTGCGGCTGCTCTCAAAGGGAACCGACTGGACTCCCGGCTCCTCGGTTACTCTAGCAGACAGGGACTCTGATCCTCTGTCAAGCAAACCCCTGACCTTCTCTGGGCCAAATCATCTCCTGAACACCAGAGGGCGCCCCAGAGTGCCACTGGCTGGCAGTGGAAGTGCACCTGTCCCCAGGCGGCAGAGCCCCCACTAGACAACCACCCGGGCTTCGGCTTTGACCTCAGCTGGTCCCTGCTGTCAGGGACGGTGGGGTTGGAGGCCGCAGTACGCCCACGGGTTCAGGAACCACCAGCTAAGAGCACAGACGGACAGAACTGCGTTCAAATCCCAGCTCTGTGGCCTGAAGGGACACGCACTTCGGTTTGGAACCCTTCTCACCGGCTACGCTGCAGATGCAATCAGCTGGGGCGTGCTGTGCTCCCAGCAGCGCCCGGCATGCGGCAGGTGCTCCCCCAGGACCTACCGCATGCTGACAGAGCAAGCTCAGACAGGAAAGTGACCTGCACAGGCCACACGACGCAAGGGACACAGGCAGGTCTGAGGCCCAAGCCTTGACTCCAGGCCCCTTCCCTGGCCTCTCCTTTCCCACCCACAGGCCTATGCCCCCCCCCCAGCTCCACCACGGCCCTCCCACCCCACAGTCCTCGCCCAACGGAGGCTCTGTGGGCAATGAGTCCTCCAGGCTCTGAGGAATGTTCCTTTCTCTTCACTTGCTGTCTAGATTACTCCATTTTTCAATCCAGTTCCCCAGCAGCCTCCAAAATGAGCCCTGATTAAACTCCCATAAAACCACAGGCAGAAATGCTCCCATGTGTGCTGTGTACCTCCCTCCCCAGGGAGGCCTGGTGTCCCGAAGGCCATCTGTCACCTCCAGAGCACATGTCACCCATCACCCACCACTGTCATCAGCTCTGAAGGGTCTCTCGAGCCCTCTGTCCTGTGGCCTAATGCTCTCCATCAGCCACGGCCCACCGCCACCGCCCAGGGCTGAGAACACCAGCTTGTGTCCTCCAACCACAGCACAGCTTTCTCTCGTATCGCTTCGGCCAGTTCAGGAGGAAGCTAGAGCCTTGCCCATAATCGCTTGACCTGCAGTGGCAGAGCCAGGCCCTGGTCTCGGGGCTTCCATCTCAAAATCTTGGCCTTATGCAGCAAAGCAGGTGGCAGGGAGAGAAGAGCCCTGTAGATGCGTGCTCGGCAATCATGACTTGGTGACCCAGCCTCACCCGCCCTCCCCCATGCCTGTGCCAGGCAATGTTCCATTTCTGGGAGGTTCCTGCCCTGGGTTTGAACTGGATCCAGGTTCAGTGCCATCTGTGCCTCTGGCTAAGGGGTGGGGGTGCAGCCCCGCCCACAAACAGTCACTCAATTAGAGAACCCCGTGGCCCAAATGCTCTGGGGTGGGTCACTCTGCAAGCCTAGGGACCTCACACTGCTTTGAGCTGCTGTGTGGAAGGAATTTACTGCTAGGGTCACAGGCTGAGGCCAGTGCCCCCCGGCCAGCTGGAGGAGGAATGGTCTCATTCCAAGAGTCATTCACTCCTGGGTTCCCCAGGTAGCAACCCACTTCTCGGAAGGTAAGGTGACAGACAACTTGGTGTCCCTCGGAACTCGTTCTCCCCCTTCTTCCACAGTGGCAAAGCTCCCAATTTCAGCTGAGCACATGGGGGCCCAGAATAAACCCACATTTCCCAACTCCCCTGCAGCTCCGTGTGGGACTCAGTCCTGGCCAGTGACATGTGGACTGAGCACTGTGTCGTGGCTGTCAGAGCCTTTCCTTAAAAAGATAACCACCGCTATCTCCCCTGGATTCCTTTTCCTCTGTCCCTCCCAACCCGCAGGTCTAGACCCTGGACATGATGGCTAGAGTTCCAGCAGCACCACATGGACCAGCAGGCTCGCATCACAGAACAATCAGCTGGAAGAAGTCTGGGTCCTTCCTCTGGGCTGCTCCATGAGAGAGAAATGAAGCTCTATCTCACTTAAGCCACCGTTATTTCAGGTCTCTGTTGCTACGGCAACTTCAGGGCTGAGCAAATGGGCAGGTTTGAGACTGATGGGTCTGAGGCACCAAAAGAATCCCACCTCCCCTCTGGGCTCTGAACTAGAAGAGGATGGACCCTGGGAACAAGGAATCAAGCTGGCACCGAGATACTCAGACTGGGAGCTGGGGGTCCGGGCAGCGGGCCTCCCCTGTCTCCACAGCTGACACTCTGCGTGGACCTAGAGCGTGGACCCCCGCTCCAAGTGCTCCGCCGCCTACCGGGGAGGCCGCCACCCCCGCTGCAGAGCAGGGAGCTCTGGGCACCTCCCCACGGCAGCCTCCCCGGCCTTACTGTGCAGCTGCCCTGGCTCTCTGAGGCAGGCACAGCCACCCTGGCATGAAGGACGGTGACACCCTCAGGAAGTCTCCAGCAAGCCCCTTCTTCCAGTGCTAAAGCAGTGTCACTTGGGCTGCTCTAACTGTCTGCAGAACTTACAAGGTAATTATGGCCATTTGCAGCACGCTTAACTGGGCTGCCTCCAGGAATAGCAGGAGGGGGGCGGGGGAGTGCTGGGGATATGCCTCCCGGAGAAGGTTCTCTGCACCTGCGGGGAGGAGCCCTGGCTCTGGGAGGCTGGCGGGCGAGAGCCAGCACTGCTTCCATAAGAACGGCCGTAGGGGTGGGGAGGGGGTCAGGAAAAGGCCCCAGGAAATCCCAGCTTCTGCCCACCCTCCTGGAAGAGTGCCAGCCTGGCTCCATGCACAATAAAGGAAATCCAGGGTACAGCGGTCACAGCCCACCCACAAAACAATTCCTGCTGGCCTAGGACCAAGCCTGCCTTAGGGTTCGGTCAACACGTTCCTGCCCGGCATGGAGGGGCTTCCCCACCGCACACCGCCCGCCCCTGCCCTGCAGGCAGCTCCTGGGCTGAGGGCCCCTGGGGTTGAGGTTTCTTGGACCCAGCAGAGTGGAGGCTGATTCTCTCCCCACAGGGGGTCGGTCGCCACCCCGACAAACATGTGGCTCTGTGTGGGTCACCTTTACACCAGGATACAGGTAATGGCCACTGGAACCTGTCTCCAGGCCATGTCTGCACTGATCTAAAATGTATGCTCATGTCCTCGCTCAGCAGCTCACACGCCTTCAGTGGGTGCCCACGAACGACGTCCCCAACTGCACGAGGCATCCCACGTCCCTGACACTGACCCAACGTCTGAGGCACGCACAAGCACAACCCATCACTGGTCCCCTGCCCCTGACTGTGCACAGTCCCACTCCGGGCCCAGACTCACCCTTGACGCCAGCCCTGATTCTCTACCCATGAAAACTGAGAGAGACTCCAAGATCAGCCCCTTCCAACATAAGGGGAGCTGTGCCAGCCGCTGACATTCCCAGGTGACCCCATGGGCCAGGACCCATGCTAAGTGCTCACCAGACGTCATCCCACTTATCTCAACCGCAGACCCTGAGGACAAACCACTTATTATCAACATCTTAACAGGAAACAGGCCTAAGCTAGGTAAAAGGACTCGGCCAAGGGCACAACAGCAGCAACATCCCAGATTCAGATAGGACCTCAGTCTGTCTCCCCCCAAAACCTGTGCTCTTTGCTCTGAAAAAAATCTTCTCAGCGGTGACTTCCCTGACCCCATTGGTACACATCACTCTTCTCGTGGACTTGAGGACATGAGATGTGGCCGCTGACCCACGATTCCTCCCACTCACTAAGCAGCCCTTCTCATCAGGATCGGATTCATCTCCTGTCCCTTCACACACAGCTGGTGTCCAACGCACACAACTCCTGGGATTTCCTTTCCAGAACCAAAGTTTAGCCGGAACATCCCTACAGATCTTTCTTCTCGTCTGAGAGTTCTAGTCGGACCCAGGGAAGGAAGGCAAAGCAAAGGGAAGCTGACATCATCATTGACCATTCCACACCCAAGGGGAAAAGGGTGTCGGCATGCTGAAAAGGTCTGCTGCTTGGGGGCCAGGCTTTACGCCACCTGCTGAACACCAGGCACCCTCAGGAATAGGCCCTGAGACCCCCTCCAGGACGGCCCGTCCAACACCCAGCTCTTCCACAGGGCATGCTCCCTAGAGAAGCAAGGAATCGCCAACTCTCATGGCCAAGGTCCGTGAGGACAACTGCTTGCTAGATCCACGGCCATCTGGCCACAGACACGTAAGTTAAGCTTAGGGGCTGCGAGCTGACAGCCTGAGTCCGGGGAACCTGGCAGGATGCTGATTCTGCCACACACAGGCTGTGTGATGCGGGCCCGTCTGCTAAGCTCTCAGTCTCCACTACCGTCTGCGAAATGGGGAGGGTGACCGCCCCACTTTCAGGAGTGTGGACAGACAGAGCACAAGGAGAAGGCTGAGCCCTGGTCCAGCCAGCCAAACTCTTCCCGCCGGTCCCACTGTCACACGAAACAAGGACTGGCCAAGTCACCACCCAGGTCAGGGCCAGGCGAGCCACCGTCATGGTCTAGATGGCAGGAGTGGGGGCTGCCTTTCCTCAAAATTAAACGAGAACTCTCAGCAGGGAACGCAGGGCCAGGCAAAGAGAGCTACGTTACTGTTAACAGGACTCTTTCCCAAAAAAGCCCTTCTCACAAAAACAAACACCTTGGGAAGGCCGTCCAACTTCTCCGGAGCGGCCGGGCCCAGGAAGGTGGGGAGAAAGAGCCCTCAGGGACGAGAGGATGTTGCTGGCAGGAAAAGCTCCCGCAGCTAAGCGGGAGGCTCCTGAGTCGAGAACAGAGCGTACCCCGTGAGGTCCAGCCGCCACATGACACATCTCCACGGCTTTGATTAAAGGCCCTTCAATCTCTCTGTTTGTCTCCATTGCCCGGTTACACAACTCCCCTTCCCGGCCCGCTGCTCCGTTATTCTGCACACAGCCCTGCTCTCTAACCACTATGTTATCGGGACACTTCATCACCACTCTGTGGGCTCAAGACAACAAAACAAAACGTCTTGAAGTGGCTGCAGCCGCTCTCTTTCCCGAAGAGCACCCTGGGGCTTTTATTTCCTAATTCTGCTGGTCAGAGGAGGAGCGAGGCCCTCCTGAGAACGTGTGCCCCTGGGGAATTCAACTCCTTCCTGCCCCAAAGGGCTTAAAAATGATCAGACACCCCCCTCCTCCCACCCCCATGCAACGACCACCCTGTCACTGCGGGGGGGGGGGGGGGGGGGCACATGCGATGTGGGCCAAGCCACGTGTGTCCCTACCTTTCATGTAGGCCTCGATCTTCCGGATGAGCTCATAGGACTTGGAGCGGTCGAGGAGGGTCCTGATGGCGGGAAGGGGGTCCAGGACAATGGTCTCAGGGTGTGCATCGATGTACTCCTGAAAGGAAAACACACCTCTTCTGGTTGGAGGCTGGAGGCCGAGTTAGAAACGAGTCTTCCACAACATTCCATCCGACGTGCCCTCACGGCATCCATCCCCCTTCTCCTCCCTCCCTCCGCCCCCCAGCCCTGACTTCACAAGTCTGAGGAGGATGCCTTCATGCTCTTGGCCCCAATGGGGTCACATGATGCTGGTTAGACCAATCAGCACCTTCCACCCTGGCCATAGGCTCCAGAACAGGGCATGTGACCCAAGTCGGCCCAATCAGACGCAGGCTCAGTGCTCTCGCTAGGAATGCTGGGATAAGACCATTCTCTCCCACACCGAGGGGACCAGGCAGCTGGGAGCAGTCACCCTGAAATCTGAGGGAGAGGCCTGGCAAAGCCAGAACTGAGAACGAGAGGCCAGCCTGAGAGAACAGAGCCAAGAAAAGGAGCGCAAGCAGGCTCCGGTCAACTCGTTTGGCTCCCGGATAAAGCCTCACCTGAAACTGGCTCTGCTGCCCCTGTGGGTGACACTCAAGGAGAGGGGCCCAGAGCCCCGCACGGATAAGGATTCTGGGGCAGGGCCGGCGAGAGCAGAATGAATGCTGGGATTCAGGCGAGGATCGGTGTGGAAGGCAGGATGACAAACCCACCCCAGGGCGGCCCCCGACCCCCAGGTACCCCCTGCAACGTGCTTCTTCTCTACCCACGAGCCTCAGGGTAGACTGCAAACACTCAAGCAAGACTGGGACCAAATCAGCCTTTCAGGAATTTAGGGTCTCCCTGGTGAAATAACAGTTAGGCACCTGGGAGACGAGAAACTACCGTCTCTGACAAAATTCAACAAGAGACTGGGCAAAAGGTGTCTGGGACAGGAACACAAGGATCCCAGCCCTGCCTCTCAACACCTCTGTGACCGCAGGAGCCCAAGCCACATCCGTGGGCCATGACAGCTCGGCAGGCAGATGCAGTAAATGGGACCACCCGCCTGGCCCCAGAACACGGATTCCAAGAACAAAAATATGGAACGCTGGAGGAACAAGAGAGGGGCTAAGAGGAAAGGCTGGGTGGAAGGGAGGCCATTCACCAGCTGTTGTTATTGTGAGCTGAATTGTGTCCTCAACAGATCTGTTCGAGTCCTAAGCCCTGGTGCTTGTGAGTATGACCTTATTTGGAAATAGTGTCTCTACAGATGGAAGCAAACTAAAATGAGGCCACAGAGTATTAGGATGGACCCTAATCCATTGACTGGTGTCTTTAAGATGGGGGAAGTCTGGAAAGAGACCACTGGACACCGCGGAAAGGCAGGACAGCAGCATGGGACAGATTCTCTCTCAGCGCCTCCAGAAGGAACCAACCCTGCAGACACCTTGACTTCAGACTTTGAGCCTCCTTAACTGTGAGAGGGAAAAGTCCCTGTTGTTTTAAGCCACCCAGTTTGTGGTACTTCATCAAGGCCGCCCCATTCCCCTGCCCACCCAGTCTATGAGATCAGTCTGCGAGGTCAACAAAGGCCAAGGAGAAAGCCACAATGCTTCTTTTCAAGTCAGCCTTATCAACAAAAAAGAAAGCGCCATTTGGAATTACTCTTTTTTTCAGTGAACCTATTTTGGTTCCTAGTAATCATTTTTAAGAGCTCTCAACACAAAGCCAGAGATTTCTATCTCCTTCTCCTCTGAAATCTGCTCCCCACCTTGGGTTTCATACCAGAGTATCTGCTTATGGGCTCATTTGTATCTTTTTCTTTGAAAGTTTAAAAAAACTTCTCTGTTCCTAAAGGGTGGCCGGTACGTGCCGGTGGGGAGCCCTTCTTCCCATCCTCCCACCCACGAACTCTGTGGGGCCAGCACTCTCTTGGCGCCTCTCCCCACATACCCATGCTATAGACACAAACAGAGAAGACAAGCCACCTTTCCCCCTCCTCCCGAGAGAGAGGCAGCCATCAGCAAGTCACCCCAGTTCCTGGCCCACTTCCCTGCTTATACAGGACAAGACTGTCAGCTGATGTGGGCAAGTCCACATCTGCCACCCACCAGGGCCACGAAGACAAGCTGAGAAGTGTCCTCAAGGAAGGAGTATCCAGAGCTGCCTTCAGGCCGGGGGCCATGCCTACACCTCCTCTCTCTAGCCTCAGCCTTGCCTAAGTGCCTGCATCTCTCCATGGCAGGCTCCCCATCAGCAAGTACCCGCTGTCAACACGGTTCCGTTGGCCCAGGTCTACACTGCCATAAGACAATGTCATTCACGAGACACCAAGGTTCCTGCATACATATAAAATTGCATTACTCTCTTCGTGTTAAAAGGTCATCCACACGACAAAGTGCGTATCACTCATGGTGCCCAGGGCATCGTGCGGAGTACTAAAGACACATGGATGAATGAAAGCCTTCTGGGCTTCCCCTTACTGGATCTATAATCGTGGCCAATGAGTTCATGTTCCAGGTTACAACCTAAACGCACTGAACTGTCCCCACAACCCCTCCTCCTCTCCTACCCCAACATGCCAGAAAGCAACCCAGTGCAGAGGAAAGAGTGAGGGCCCAGGACTCAAGAAACCCAGGCTCCCACTGTTAATCACCTTCCAGGGTCACCCTGGGCAGGCCACTTGGCTTCTCTAGGCCTCAGTTCCCTCATCTGCAACTTAAAAGCCTACACTGGAAAAAACGGAGGACTGGGGGCGCCTGGGTGGCTCAGTGGGTTAAAGCCTCTGCCTTCGGCTCAGGTCATGACCCAAGGGTCCTGGGATCAAGCCCCACATTGGGCTCTCTGCTCGGCGGGGAGCCTGTTTCCTCCTCTCTCTCTGCCTGCCTCTCTATTTGTGATCTCTCTCTGTCAAATAAATAAATAAAATCTTAAAAAACAAAACAAAACAAAACAAAAAAACGGAGGACTGGTGCTTATGGAGGCAGACTTCAGGGCCGCACACGGCGGCTGCTGTAGAAGCCATGTGCTTCTGGCTGCCTGCCTTCAGCAACGGGGTGGTATCAGGGGTGCTCGCCTCGGTGGGCTGGCCCAGGTCTCCCCCAACAACTGAGTCCCCTGAAGTCCACACATGCTCCTTCCTCCCCCTCGAAAATCCACCCCCACCCCCCCAGCCCCAAGAAGAGTATCCGAGTAGTTGTTGGATCTGGTTGCACTTTTCTGCGTTAGGGCAGTGACCTTTAAAGAGAGAACTCCGAATCATCAAGACATGAATTTAAGCCAAACTCACGAGGGAAAGAAGTCAGAAGAAACGAAGGGGGAAAATATATGACAAGCAGGCGCCAACAAGCTTTTGACCCGGGATGAATGCATCAGTATTAACAGAAGAATTATTCCTAAACACGATCTCTTTGGGGACGAGGACAGAGAAGGCAAAGAAAGAGTTTTTCCAATCGCCCGCTATCCACAAGTGGATTTCCTTCCAAGCCTTTTAGCTTATCTATTGTACCACAGGCCTCATGCATTTTTCACAAGACTCTTAGAATTACCAAACAAATTGCTGGAAGGGTGAGCGCCCTGTACCATTTTATCACGACTCAGAAGAAGAAAGGCCCAAACGGTCTCCATGGCAAATGGTAAACACATGTTCCTTTAGAGCGCCCGCCGCGAAACACCTACAAAGGGAGCCTGGACATGACCAAGGGCCAGCCCGGCTCGAGGCAGACTGAAAAGGGGGGAGAGCAGACACAGCCCCCGTCAGGGGGCCAGGAGGAGGGCTAGAGAGCGCAGACTGTTTGTGGAGGGGACAAAGGGGCAGAGGCCGGCCAGGTGCCCCTGGCCCCCAGGCCCAAGGGATGATGGTGCCAGGAGGGACCCGGAACCCTCTCTGCTGGGCTGGAGGAAGTCGACGCTTCCCCACTGCAAGAGTGAGCCCAACGAGAGGATCGGGGGCGCCACAGACACCATTTCCTCTGCGGTTCCATGTACAGACAGGAAACAAGCCGGCCGATGCAAGGGTTTGCTCTTATCTGACAGAAAATGCAGGCAGAAGTCCCAAGTTCAAATCCTGCCTCTTGCACTTACCCTATGTCTGTGAAAGAAACTGCAGTTTACCTCTGAGATTCTGTTTCCTGGTGTGCAAAATGGGCATTTTTATTCCCAAAGACCCACCTATCTATTAGAGAGAGAGTGAGCGCACACACATGTACACACATAGGAGGGACAGAGGGTGAGGGAGAGCGCAAATCTCAAACACACACACACACACCCGCCCCACCCTGAGTGTGAAACCTGACCTGGGACTCGATCTCCTGACCCTGAGATCATGACCTGAGCCAAACTCCAGAGTTGGGACACTTAACCAACTGAGCCACCCAGGCGCCCCTGCATTTTAAATAAAAAACCATCTCAGGGAGCTACTTTGGGCAACAAGACCCGGACTGAAAAAAAGAGGATTCTCACGGTTGGACAGCACGTGGGCTCTCGGCACTGCACCTGGCCCAAGGTCTCTGAGCTCACCCAGCCATGCCCCATGCAGCAGACTGTGGGGCAGGCCAGCCCTGCACCTGAGGAGAACGACAGGGCTCTTCTGGATGGGGCCAACCCTCCCGCTGACGCCCAGAGCACCACACAATCCCCTGGCCTGTGGCAGCCCAGGCTGCAGGGCGCATCCCTCTGTGGACAGGTCCTGGCAGAGCCCACAATGCCAGTGGCACCCAGCCAGCCGGTCCCTTATGGGGGCGTGGAGAGAAGTGCCCGTGCCCAGTTCCCGCCCCCTCAGTTCTCAGACATAGGGGACGTTCTGACCCACCCCCCCCAACCACTGCAGGCCCCTTTTTAGAAAGCGGTGATTCATTTTTTAAAGATACATACTAAAATTATTTACAGATTAGATATGATGCCTGCAATCTGCTTCAAAGTAACCAGGCACGGCGGATGGTGAGAGACGTAGGTGAGGCAGGAGAAAACGAGAGTGGTCGCACGTGGCTACTTCGTGAAGCTGGGTGGCGGGACGGGGGAGGGAGCTGCAGCCTTCTCTCGAGTATTTTTAAATTTTGTGTAACCAAAAAACTGGGGACAGAATGGAATGGAGGATGAAATGACCAGGCCCTCCTTTCTTCAAGCCCACACACCCCTAGCTGTGCCAGAGACCGATTCAAACACCAACACTATCTTTCCCGAAGGAGCAGGAGGCAGCCAGCCAGATGGGAAATGCAGTGAGAGATTATGGAAAAGATAATAAATAAAAACAATCATCACCATAATTTTTAAATAACAGCAGCCACCATTTACCTAGGACCAGCTGGCGACATGTGCATTGCTGGGAAAATACTCTTTTTAAAGCACGATGTCCTTTAATATAAAAATGAGGTGAGATGAGGTGAGAGCTCAAACTATAGAACTCACAGAAGAATGCACGGGTGTACCTCTTCGTGGCCTTGAATCAGACAGTAGTTTCTTAAGATACGGTACCAAAAGTAGAAAAGAAAAAGTAAACTCTGTGTTCTCAACATTAGGAGCTTTTGCGAGTCAAGGACACCACTCACCTGAGACCTGGCACAGAGCCTCACCTCGTGGTGCTCATGACCCAGCCACTGAAAGGCCATCAGCCAGCACAGCCTAACCTCTAACCTCCATGGCAGGACTGGGAAACTCAGGCCCAGTGGACTGTTCCAGTAGGGTCGGGGGAGCTGGGATAGAAGCAGCAGCACCACACAGAGCCCTGGAAGCCCCTTCTCCTCTCTAGGCCTCTGGCACCTCTGTAAGGTGAAGGCCAATCCTGTGAAAAGGTTACATGCATGGGAGCCAGAGGCAGTGAGAACTGGGGTAGAATCCCGTCTTTCCCGCCTGTGACTCTGCCTCCAAAAGCCTTGGTCCTCATCTATAACATGGGGACTGGAGCAGCTCCTACCTCACAGGATGTTTAAAAAAAAAAAAAAACAGGTTTATTGAGATAGATTTCAAATACCATGCGATTTACCCACTTACAGATTATAGTCCAAGGATTTTAATACATCGACAGAGCTGTGCAACCATCTGCACGGTTAATTTTAGGACATTTTCATCACCTCAAAAAAAAAAAAAAAATTCCGTATGTTTGAGCTCTCCGTTTCAATCCACACATTCCCCCCAGCCCTTGGAAACCACTTTCTGTCTCTACAGACTTGCCTATTCTGGACATTTCATACGAACAGAATCAAGTGCGGTCTTTTGGGACTGGCTTCTTTCACTGAGCGTAATGTTTTCAGGGTTCATCCCTGCTGTGACACGTGTCTGAACAATGCTCCACCGTGTGGAAATACCGGATCTGTTCATGCATTCATCAGGGGACGGGTCTCTGGCTTGTTTTCACCTTGGGGTTACTACGAGTAGCGCTACTATGAACATCTGGACACAGGTTTCTGTGTGGACTAATGTTTTCATCTCCCTTGGATTACACACCAGATATTCTTGGGGTAAGAATGCAAAAGATCACAAAACTTCTCAGCTGCTCAAGCACAGAGGTTCTAAAGGTAGCAATCACAGAAATCTACCACAGTACACAAAAGAAACCAATTTTCTGATTTTTCCAAAGCTGCAGTCACACAAAATAAACGCTAGATTTGATTCTCAAAGCAATCTCTGTGGCCTGTAGCATAAACAACTATATTTTTATTCCCATTTTATAGATGAAAAAGCTGAGTCTCTGACCGAGGCAAAGTGACCGGCTCAAGGTCACACAACCAGCTGGGGCTTTGCCAGGATTCGAAACCACCCATTACAAGGTCAACCCCACAGCTTCTGCACTGCAACCCTGTCACCTACCCCAACAAGTTATGTGGCTAAAGTGCTTTTTAATTCCCACAAAGTCTAAGGACCCTCTTTGAACCTAAGTGCTGGATAACCTGTGCACAATTCAGTCAGGCAGGTCTAGAACAGGAAAGAGAGGACCAAAGCCTGGGGCCTGCAGGGGGCAGGGGGTGGTGGTTGAGAGGGAAGAGGCTGCGAGCTGCCCAGACCTCCCGTGGATGGAGCAGCCTCTACCGGGTCTCTGGGGAAGGCTGGCTATCTGAACGAGAGCTTCCTGAGTATTTGCACTTACAGAGCAAATCTTATGCAAGCACTGCAGCAAGAGTGAGCCCCGCCTATGTTCCAGAACTCTCCATCTCCAGTGAGGTGGGACAGGAAGCTGCACGGGGAAGGCTAAAAAAGGAGTCACATGTAGGGCTGGGCAAGCTAAGTGCCAGGTTCCCTGCCAAACATTCTGCACGTTAACCTGAAGGCTGGAGGGAGAAGCGGAGGTGGTTTCTAGGAGGAGAATTAGAGGACTGAAGTGAGTTCCAGAAAAACCCTGCTGGCCAGGAGCAGTGTGGGAGGACCAGGCTGGAAGCCACTGATAGAACAGGGATTTGAGAGCATTCAACTTTTTGGAGAAAGTTCATCTCCAGCCTCCTTCCTTCCAGAGTCCCTGTTCCCCACCCCCCAGGAAGAGGTCTTGTGAGAGGACAGCAGGACAGCAGGTCCTCACTGAGAATGCAAACAGAAAGAAGGGGCAGGGCAGGTCGGGAAAAGGCAGGGAAAGAGTTGGGGAGCCCAAGAGTGGCTCTAAGGAGCACTCTGCTCTGTTGTTTGATCTGGTCATGGATAGGTGGTGTATCTGGTTTGCAAAATTCGTGAAGCTGCTCACTTATCTGTACAGCTTTCTGTGTGTATTATCTTCAATGCATTAAAAAAAAAAAAAAAAAGATAAAGAACGAACCAAAGCACCAGACTATTCAAACAGCAAGGACCTGCTCCAGTCCCCGCTCTGCTGTGTGGCCTGCCTTGCACTTACACTCTCTGGGACTCCAGCCTCCCCTGCGGGGTAGATCAAGGATGGAAAGGGGGGTACCCATCCACCACACCTCCCCGGGGCCGCGGCAGCCATCACCACCAATTGAGGCAATGATGGCTTGGGGACCGTAACAGCCTTTTGCACTAACCCCAGTGGGATTCAGAATCCTGATCATCACTTAGTTCCAGAAGTCAGACAAGCATGGGCACCCAAGGTGTACCCCACACGCCATGCACGGAACAAATGCTCCAGGCTGATTCCTTAAGACCCCATGAGTCAGAGTTTGTGTGTTTCCGTGAGCGCTCAGTCACCAAACAGATGCTGGGGAAGACCTGACGTTCTTCCCTGTGGCTGTTAAAAATTACTCACCGGGCTTTTATGGGAAAAGAGGTAACCTTGGGCTTACTCAGCATAATCTCACTCCTTCTGACTCTTCCTGAGAGCACAACCCGAGGCCAGACCTTCCAGCTGATGGCCACAAAGGCTGGCCTTTGAACTCGCTCCTTCCACACCAAGTGGTGGATGAAAGACAGGAAGCATCCAGTTCCTAAAGTCTTACCACTGTGATGGAGGTCCTGGCAAGACGCCAGAAGGAGTTATTATTAATAATTACAGTAATAATGGTAATGATAGGAGCTAACTTTTCTGGAATGCTCACCAAGTACCAGACTGTTGTACACACTTTGAGGAATGGACACACTCATTCCTCAGAACAACCTATGCAATAGGTCCCATCAGCAGCCCCATTTGACAGGTAGAGAAACTAAGGTTCTGAGCCCCTCGGTACCTGGCCCAGGCTCGCCCAGGATCCAGGCCATCTGGTTCCAGAGCCCTCTAGCTGGCAAGACAAGGCATGGAGGGCCCTGGCTAAAGGAGAGGCATCTCAATTTTAGCTACAGCTAGAATTTCTCATGTGCATTCTTTTAAAATTTACGTTGAAGAAAGAAAACTAAGTCTCTCTCACAGTCAGCCAACCCAAGCCTAGGCTGCGAAGCACCCCAGCAAAAATGGCAACAGAGCTCCCAAGTTCCTTTCCCAGGAACAGAGTCACAGATGGTCAGACTTTGAGAGTCACAGATGGTCAGACCTTGAGAGACTAAGGTCCCTTAGTCCAGCTGGTCTCTTCAGAAAGAAGAAAGAAGCAGAAACTAGCCAGAGGCGACATGGGGAAGGGGCAGAGATGAGACCATGACCTCATCTGCTCCTTCTACTACCCCAGGGTCCTCCCTGGCTCATTCTGTCCCAAACGTCCCAAGAAGCGACCACAGTGGGCTAGAGTCTCTGCTTCCATTCCCAACCCTGGATCATAGACAAACTAACAACCACCAGAAGACAGCCACTCTTAGGAGAGTACAAAAATGACATGACCAGACGCTAGAGCCCACAACGGCCTCTGGGATGAAGATCCACATGGCACTGAGGGAAGATACGTGTAGGGTTTGAACGCACAGGATGCCTGCAGCGGACGCCTGCTGAGTGAAGGAGTAGGACCAGCGGGAGGAAGACTAATAGATGAAATGGTGTCACGGGCAATCACACCTTCAAAGGCATGTATGCTTCTGCAGAAAGTGAAACACGTTCCTGGGAGATCAGCTCCGCATGATGAGGTCATGACCCATGCTGAGCAAAGCTTGCTGGGCAGGACAGCTAACAAACACTCTGGGCAGACTACCGAAGCCATGAAATCAAAAGATTTCACGTTCATGGACATGAAATCAACTGAAGCCAGGGCCAAATGTCCCCCAGGCAAAGCCTTCCTGGCACCACCCAGAATACCTGTCTGTTCATTACACCCCACAGAAAACTGCAGAGAGCCTGAGCAATCCATGTTAGACCCAGGTGTCTTGGTGCAACACAATGTACCAGGCAGCCAACCTCGGCGCTGGCTAAACCAAAGCACCCACGGCTATTCAAGAATCACGGGCCAGGCGTCTGAAGAGGTAGCCGGGTCTGGCATAGGGCTGGGGCTAGAGATTCATGCAGCTAACCCGTGGGCCAAGAGAAGGCTGTGGTGGGATCTAATACATACCAGGGGCAGGACTGCCAAGTCCAGCCACACAAGATGACATTCACGTAGTTTGCCACTGAGCTGTGCAGTAGACAACCTATGTAACAGTCCCTGACCATCAGCCAAGGCTTCAGCCTTCCAATCACTGGCTGAGCACCTCTTTCCACCCAGCACCACCTGGCCAATCCCAATTCCGGCACATGGACCCTAAGACACTGCAAAAGTTAAGGCGAAGACCGTCAAGAAGTTTCAGTTCAAGTCTTAACACTGTCATTAACTTTATGCGTGCTTCTGAAAACCACTTAAATCATCTGTACCTCAGTTTTCCCACCTACAAAACAAGTAGGCTGGAATAATGCATTTTTATAATATCCTTTCTGACTTTGAAGTCCTAGGATCCTTGGAGGCTGTGAAGAGATAAATGAATGAAAAAACCTCTCAGGGCCCTGGAGTCTAGGACCTACGGCCCTCAGGCATACACAGTGCAGTGACTGAGCAGAACCCAGTCTCGTTAGGACAGTGACATGCGTGCCCATGACAGCGGAGGGAAGAGAGTGAGCGGGACAGGCACACAAATGACAGACAGCCAATGGCTCTGCGTCGGGGACAGACATCAGTTCACCAGCTCAAGCAAGACCACACATACCCAGACTGCCTTTCAGAGCAGCCACTAAGACAACTCCCCAGTTCTCACGGACTCAGCCCTGGCATGGGGAAGGCACCTCCTCACCTGCCACGTCTCTAACTTTTCTAAAATGGCTCCTTGGAGAGAGCGGGGCTGCCATGTCCTCAGCCACCTTGGTCTTAATCAACCCTCATCCTATTCTGGAGAGATCGCCAGTGTCTGAGCACTCAGCCTGAGGCCTCCCAGAGAGCACGAAGCCAGGAAGGGAGGGAGCCCCTATGTGTGCGCACTCGTGTGTGTGTGCGTGTGTGTGTGCGTGCACGCGTGTGCACACCAGAGTGGGGGTACCTCTGCAAGCTCAGGGAGGCCGCATTCCACCCATCCTCACCAGGAGCTCCTAAGCGCGGAGAGATGCAGGGAATGATCCTGTCTCCACACGGGAACGCGCAGGGGTGCGGGTCGGGACACTAATCTAGCCGCAGGAGGAGGGAAGCAGAGTGGGAAGCAGAAGGGCAAGAGAGAGGGTTTCCGGAGGCCAGGGTGGCTGAACCACCAAGGGTCACCGGCATGGACCACGAGGAGAACAGGCATTCCAGGCAGAGGGGACAGCACAAGGAAAGGCATGGGAGGAGGGAGCCCCACATGACCAGGGAGACGCAGGTCTCAAAGAGGAGTTTACGTAAGGCAGAGAGCAGGACAGACAGCTGGAGACACAGCAGCCAGGGAGTCTGGACATGATCCTAAAGCAACAGGGTCTCCAGCCGAGGAGGGGCGGGGCTGGTTTTGAGTTCTGCAGTGACCCGTCTATTGGCATGCGAGGCCCAGGGGCTGAACTTGGAAGGGACAAGCCTGAGCAGCGTGTCTGGAACAGAGCTGGTATTAGAGGCATGGGTGCCAGCCTTTGCCATTCCAGAAGGACCAAGATACTGCCTGACCTCTGGCATGATTTGTCAGAGCCAGAGAAAGGAAAATGATGTGCTCTGCCCCTCAGCCTCGTTGCTCTTCAGACCTGTTATTTAAACCCATGAACTCAGGCTGGGGTGGTCAGGCCCCCACAGCACAGGGAGCTCAGAAGAGAAGGGCAAGGTGTGAACACATGAGCGCCAGACAGAAGCGAGGTGGCCTGGGGTCAAGGTCCAGACAGGCTGCGTGAGCCTGGCACAGACGCTGCCCTTGCCAGGGCCCTGAGCGCCAGAAGCAAACACTACAGAATGGGGAACCAGCTAGGGGTGCAGCCCCCGATTTTCCAGAACTCAAGGCCAAATTCAACTGATGAGAAGAAGCATGTCCAAAAGTGGAGGATGACGGACCAGCTCTGTTGGTGGGAGTGTAACCGGATCGACTCTATGGGAGGAAACCGGACACCAGCAAAATCAAGAACACATGAACTCGGTGTCTCTACTTCCAGGTATCTGTCCCACAGAACCCCCCGCGTGTGCACACAGACGCATGCACTAGGGCATTTCATCACCAAGGCATGTTCCAGAAACATCAGTAGAGAGCTGGTTAAGGGAAGGATTTAAGACCAGTTAATGGTATATCATGTAGCCATTAAACAGAATGAGGCAGCCCAAAGGGCTGATGTGAAATCATTTGCAAGATCTACTGTGGGAACAACGGCTTTGTGTGGGGAAAGGAAGACCATATTTGTTCACACACAAAAAGGCTCAAGGTCCCGGGGAACCGATGGCTGCACCAAGATGGGAAGTGGTTGGCTGGGCAGCAGAGGTGGTGGGGGGAAGACCCTGACATTACCGAGACCAGTCCGTCAGGACTGGTGAGAGCCACCCACAGACGACACAGGGAAAGCCAGGCCTAAGGAATGCACCAGAATCACAGTCCACGAGATGATGGCGATTTGCTGTCCCAGACGGGGCATGAGGTGGGAGAAACACTGGAACATTCACGAAGGGCACAGCAAGTTTCCATGGAGCAGAACACCAGCAATAACCACCCCCCACACCCGTCCCCACCGATGAACAGAACACTCATAGAAAAAGGGGCTCGGAAGGGACAAGAAGCCGGAGCCCCAGGCCCCAGACTCCAGAATGAGCTGTACAGACTCATACCACTGACAGGGCCCATCCCTTTTCCGGATGAGGTAAGGTGCTTAGACAGTGCCCGTGTGGAGCAGGGCTGGGCCTGAGCACCCCTAAAACAGCAGGTTCTCCTGGGCATGCGACTCTGCATGCCCGCCTCAGTGTCCCTAACGGGCACCCCCATCCCAGAGCCGGCTGCCCCCCCATGGCTGACTGTCCACCTGACCCCCAGACAGTCTCACGTCACGTGCCTTGCTCAGCCACCCGGCGAGCAGCCTGAGTCCGACAGTGTGGTCCTGACGGGTGAGAAACCTGTTCATAGAGTGGACAAAAAAGTCCACGAATGAGCTCCCGCCAAAACATATCCCCAAATGCTGAGGAAGAAAGGGCTGGAAGTAAACAGAATGCTCTATTATTTAAGATGGCAAATGCCTTCTCCCTGGCCTTCCCAGCAACACCCCCCCCCCCCGCCAAACCGTGGAAGACAGCCCCTCCCTCTCTATCCCCAAACTACAGCACCAAACTCGTAAGTGGGCTCTCCATCCTCCGTCAGCAGGTGGCTAGCACAGGGCCGGGCTGGACTGTTCACCCGACGAATGTCCCATGCCCTGTCACAGCGCCATGGCCCTACTCAGGTCCTCTGGAGCCGGGGAAAGGACCCCCAGGGCTGGGTGCTGGTCAGAACGCGTCCCCTCACAGGCCAACGCTAAACCAGGACAGACTAGCACCTCCATTCAGGGATCCCTGTGGGGGACTGGACGGGTCCCAGCAGTCCCGGGGCCCACTCATCAGAGCCAGCAGCTGGGCAATGTCAGGACCAGAGAGAGGCAGCGGCTGCTTGGGCCCTGTGTTCCTTAAGCACCTATGTTAACACCCCTGTGTACCTCTGCCACACATGGGCCCCCACGAGCACGAGCACACCCCCTCCATGCCTGCATCCCCCTACAGGTACCCCCCAGGTGCCTCCAGTGAGCTGTGGAGCTCCCCCTGCCCTTGGGCCGAGGGACACTTCCCAGGACAAGGCCACAGGCCTGCTGGGTGGCCCCACCCACCCACCAGCACCCAGCCCTCCAGCCAGAGTTGAACTCTCAGTTCCCAGAACCAACCAAGGCCTCCCCAGGGCCCGCAGGCTGCCCAGCCTGCTGTCAGCGGGGTAGGGGGTGGGGGGAGTCATCGGGGAGCCGGGCAGGGTCTGTGGAGTGCTGCTGAACAAGGGGAAAACCAGGGGCCGCTCTAGCCAAACATGCCTTGGCCCCTCAACTCCGCACTTGGTGCCCCCAGCCATACCCCCCAGCCTTCCTAGCTTCTGGAAGGAAGGCTCCAGCTGCCCCACCACACAAGCACCACACGCCCGTTACACATCCCCCCTCCTCCCCGGCAGGAACCCTGGTTCTGAAGGTGACTCCCCTCGGCACCCTGCAGCCCCCCGCTAACCCGCAGCCGTCAGGCTCACTAGGTTCCTCCAATCCACCCACCCGGCCCACACCGCCTTCGTCAGGGTCCTCAGACCTCTGGGCCTGTCCGGCCAAAGGACTCTGTCGCCTGGCTTGCTCCCCTCTATCAAAGACCTCTCAGGCCTCAGCTCAAATGTCAACTCCTCAGAGAGGCCGCAGGACCGGGTGATAAGAACTTCCCTTTCATCTACCACAAGCCCCAATTTGTCTTATTCCCAGAACTTTCCGTAATTGGAGACCGTGTTACTTTTCTCTCTGCTTGCTTGTGTTTTGTGTGCATTCCCTCCCTCCCTCCCACCCCACCCCCACACACCCAAATACAATTGTGTGGGGGCAGGGGCTGAGTCCCCCTGATGTGATGTATTGATTACTGTATCTGCCATCTTTGAAGATTTCTGGCTCAATTAAGACTTGGCTGAATGAATGAGGTAACAGATCTGCGATGACTGATCCTGGAGATCAATGAACAGACTGAGAGATGCGGGCCAGGTCAGGGGCTGGAAGCTGGGGGCTGTGAGAGAACGGAGACAGTGGGCGCAGTTCTTGGGGCTCAGGGAGGTCCTCGTGCCTCAGAGGACCGAGGTCAGCAGAGGCCAGCTTGGCTGGTGAGCGGCTTTGTGACTGACCACAGGAAGGCGAAGTAAACCCCAATGGCTTTATCGTGAGCACGCAGCCCACATGGGAAACACAGAAGCAAGTCAGGAAGTCATGGCCCCAAAACAGGCCAGGAGGAGAATGGCAGAAGGTGACCTTTCTGTTGCAGGTGTTGTTGAAATAAGAGCCCGAGAGACTTCAGTCCCCCTGGACTGAGATCCCAATCTCCAAAACCCAGCTGCATCCAACGAGGCCTCCATATCCACGCTTTTAGAACAAGAGAGGCTTCACTTATGCGTGGAAGCCGTCAGAGCCGCTGTGCTCTGAGAAAGGCAGGGGTCTCAACCAGGCGCAAATTTGCCTCTCGCCCCCCAGAAGCCATTCAGCAACAGGCATTTTTGGTTGTCACAATTGAGGGTGGTGGAGGCCAGGGATGTTGCCGAACATTGTACCATGAACAGGACAGCCCCACAATATAGAATCGTTCAGCCCAAGACGTCAATAGTGTCAGAGCTAAGGAACCCTGAAATCACATGCATAAGTTCTTTCTTCAACCTTGGAAAACTTTACTATTAATAAACGTTAGTATTTCTAAAACCCAGTGTACCTCAAACCCTGTGCCATAAAACGCTGACGGCCCACACGCCGCCGCCGCGAGCTGGGTCAGAGCTCAGGCTTCCAGGGCAGCTGGCCCCTCCCACTGCACCACCCAGGGCTGTGCGAAGTCCAGCTCTGTGGGGAGGGGCTGGAAACAGGGTCATGAAGTCGTGGGCCTGCCTGGGGGACCGGTCTTCCTCTCTCTGCAGGAAAGGCCCTGCAGACAGCCGATGGCACTCAATGGCACCAACCCCGCGGGGAGAAAGAATGACTCACTACCCCCGCCTGACCTGGGCCCACAATGGGCAGATTGTGCGGCCATCTCCACCACTGGGGGAGGGGCCTTGTCACCCGGGGCAGGAGTCCTGAAGAGCCTGACCTCATGGCCACCCCAGGCCAGGACCTGTCCTCTCAGGCCAGGGCCACCACCAAGGCCCAGTTCTGACTCCCCTGGCATCTGGTGGCTGCTGTTCGTCACCAGGCGGCCCCAGCTGTGTCAGAGGCAATCCCGGACGGTGACCTCTTCCCTAAGGTGACCCTGAATCGCTGGCCCTCCCCCCCCCACTCCAAGCTGCTGGCCAACACTGCCCTGAGGCCTACTTGGAAGAACTGTGAGCGACAGACAATCCAGCCTCGGTGGTACTCTAGCTGAGCAGCCCCAGGCGAGTGCCTTAACTTCCTTGGGCCTGTATCCTTACCTGAAAAAGGGGTAAGTAAAAATCCCATTCTCCCAGGGACTGACCTCTGCACAAAATGAGATAAGAGATGCGGAGTGCCCAGAGCACATGAGGCCAGCTGGGACCTGCTCGGGAAGCGTGGCCTCTGGCAGGCCTCCGCAGAGACCACCCCAATCCCTCGCTGGCACCTCCAGCCGGGAAGCCCACATGCCACTAAGCTCCACTCCCAAAGAGAAACTCACTTGATTTTTGTCGGGTTTAGATGTTATCTCCCAAATCAGGTCAGAAGGCCCAGAACCACAAAATCATGCTGCTCCTGCTTCCACTCCATCCCTCCGGCATGTGGCACCAAGCCCCAGGCTGCGGCCACCCAGTGAACAATGAGAACGGACAGGGTTTGAGCCGGTGCGGCTGTGAAAGTGTTTCTGAGCCCCAGGGGTCGGGGGCAGAGCGGAGCCATGGTCCCGGAGGTGATCGCTGCCGCTTAGGACCACTGCCTTTCAGGTGGGGACGCCACAGCAATCAAGGTCCCATCCCACACTGTCATCCCAGCACGTTCCCAGGGAGGCAGGCAGGGCCCCCAAGGCCCTGGTGAGGGGACTGGTGAGAGGCAGAGCTGGGCACAGAACCTAAGTCTCTTGACCTCCACCCAGCCCTGCCTCCAGAGTCACTGCCCGTCTCCGCTCCCGGCACAGAGGACACCTGTCATCTGGGGGCATTTTCAGAACCATCGCGTTGCTGACTACAGTCACGACTAAGAACTCCTAGGTCGGCTGTGACGAGTAGCGCTGATCACAGAAACTCTTAAGAGCCAGGAAGTGCTTCGCGGGGTTCTCCTCCTCCTGCCACGACGATCTGTCCGCAGCCGCTCCGTCCCCCCAGCTCCCGCCCGTGCAGTGGGGCCCAGTTGACCCTCCGATGACGGTGTCGCAGGCAGAAATGAGCCTGGGCCGGGCTGGGGGAGCCGCTAGTTACTGCTGCGAGCCAGTCCTCATACCCTGTCGTAGGAAGGGCCTCAAAAGCCACCCCCTCCGCCCTGCCCCAGTGTGAGAGGAAACCGGAGTCTACAGCCAGCCTGGGAGGCAGGGGCAGGTCACACACCGGCCAGGGCCAACAAGCGCCCGGCACGTTTAGCACACGCGGGCCTCCAGCAGCCCTGGGAGGCAGGGACGCCGCCTGCCCCTATTTTAGAGATAAAGGAACTGAAACGCAGGAGAAATGAGAAGACGTTCCCAAGGCTAGTGGGGAGAAGTTGGGGGGGAGCTCTGGACCCAGGCTACAGGCTCTGACATCAGTGTACCTAACCACTGTGCCCTGGGGGGACGAGAGCCCGAATTAGGAAAACGGCCAATTCGCGGACTCCAGACATCGACACTCGAGACAGAATGAGGGCTGCAGGGAAGACACACAGGTGACCAAGAAGCACGCAGAGAATGCCCGCCATCGTCAGCCATCAGGGAAATTTGAACCAAAACTCCAAGATGCTACCTCACACCCACTAGGATCGCTAAAATCAACATCAGATCTAAGTGCTGGCAAGGAAGCGGAGACGCTGAAACCTTTATGCACTGCTGGCAGGGATGGAAAACAGTGCCACACGAGGAAAACCAGGCTGGGGGTTCCCAACCTCGGAAACCGCCCCCACGTGACCCAGCAGTGCCCCGCCCCCACGTGTATTCCCACAAGAAAGGAGAATGTATACAGAAGAGCTTATAGCAGTGCTTTTTTTTTTTTTTGAAAAGAGAGAGGGATGCCTGGGTGGCTCAGTCACTTGAGGGTCTGCCTTCGCCTCACGTCATGATCTGAGGGTCCTGGGTTCGAGTCCTACATTGGGCTGTCTGCTCAGCGGGGAGTCTGTTTCTCCCTCTCTCTCTGCCCCTCCCCCTGTTCATGTTCTCCCTTTGTCTCTGAAATAAGTAAAATCTTTAAAAAAGAGAGAGAGAGGGGCACCTGGGTGGCTCAGTGGGTTAAGCCACTGCCTTCGGCTCAGGTCATGATCTCAGGGTCCTGGGATCGAGCCCCGCATCGGGCTCTCTGTTCAGCAGGGAGCCTGCTTCCTCCTCTCTCTCTGCCTGCCTCTCTGCCTGCTTGTGATCTCTCTCTGTCAAATAAATAAATAAAATCTTTAAAAAAAAAAAAAAAGAGAGAGAGAGAGAGAGAGAGAGGCAAAAGAGAGAATCTTAAGCAGACTCCACGCCCAGCATGGAGCCTGACATGGGGCTCTATCTCACAACCATAAGGTCATGACCCAAGTGGAAATCAAGAGTTAGACGCTTCACCAACCGAGCTGCCCAGGTGCCCCAGCAGTGCCATTCCTGAGAGTGAGAACATGGAAACGACCCATCAGCTGATGACCGGACACACAGTGTGTGTCTCCAAATGGAATGTTACTCAGCCATCGGAAGGACGGAAGTGACGATTCATACTATGACACGCGGCGGGGCCAGCGGGGCGGGGGGTGCCTGGAAAGCCTTATGCTAAGTGACAGAAGGAAGTCACAGAAGCCAAGTATTCTAGGACTCCATTCACATTAAAGTCCAGAATAGGGAAAGCTATAGAGACAGAAAGTGGGGGTTGCCTAGGGCCAGCAAGGGAGGTGATAGCAAAAGATTCGGGGTTTTGGGAGGGGGAATGACAAAAATGTCCTAAAAGGGACTGCACAGATCTACGAATACACTGAAACCCATCAGACCGTACACTTCAAGTGCGTGAGTGGTACGGTATGTGAGATACAGCTCAATAAGCCTGTTTTTCAAGCTACAGGGGAGGGGAGGGGGAGCGGGGCTACTGAAGGTTTATTCTAAAAGCTGCTTCCTTTTAGGTAAAACCGACGTGCAAAGCGTGCATTCCCTGCCTGCATCCACGAGGTGAGGAAGGAGCTCCCTTCCTAGATGCATGTCACACAAGCCGATGGCCAGCCGGGACCCAAGAGGTGAGTGGGGCGTTGCCACGCACGGGCCTATGGGTGCCAGCCTGTCACAGCCCAGGGATCCCCGGGGGCACTGGGATGAGGATGGGGGCACTGCTGAGCCCCCAGGGGCATGAGCTCTCTTTCTACTGCAGAAACTGCCAGGCTCCGATGACTATGGTGTCCTCGCTCCTCAGAGTTCATCTTGCCTTGGCAATGGCCTCCTCCTAAGCAGGGCCTCTCTCATGCCAGGGAAATCTGATCTTATCGCCCTCACCCCCGGCCTGCAGGATGAAGTCCAAGCTCCCCAGCCTGGCAGGAAAAAGCCCTCTCCCTCCAACCTGTTCATCCTGCAGTTCCCCACCCCCCGGAGGCATCCCCACACGTACCCGACGGCCCGGGCAGCACTGTCTGCCTCATGAACCCTCCTTGGGCCCTTCTTCCAGCTGGAGCCATTTGCTCCCTCCTCTGACCCACCAGGGCACGCTGCACTGAGCCAGCACCACCAGCACCACCCCATCCCTTCACAAACACATGGACACAATTCCTATGTGGCAGGAATCATGTGTGGCAGTGGGGATCCTGGTGAGCTCAACGTGGGTGCGATCTCTGCCCCTGTGCGGCTAACCCCCAGATGGACAGACAGACAGTAGCAACCACTAGAGCATCAGGCACTTCCCAATGGAGGGAAGGAAAAGCAGAACCTTATGAGGGCCTAGGGTGGTGGGTGTGTCCTTAGAAAGGTCACCAGGGAGGCCTTCCTAAGGGAGGAACACCTGAGCTGAGAGCTAGGGGAGAAGAAGGAATCCCAAGCACGAGGACGGCTGGGGCAAAGGCACTGAGGTGGGCAAGAGTGCAGAGCTGGAGGGCAGAGGTGGGCCGAGGTGAGGATGCTGGGGGGAGGCCACGGGCAGATCACGCAGGCCTCAGGGGCCTGGTTCAAGATTGAATGAAGTCTTCATTATCGCTGCGAAGAGAAGGCACAGAATGGTCTGACACCAGGAAATGTAGCGACCAAGTCTGTGTGTGCCCGAACTCATCACTCTGGGGGCCGTGGGGCAGTTCCTGGTTTCCCCATCAGCCTTGCCTCAGGGCTAGGTCCTCACCTAGTGCTTGCGGAGCACTTACCAATCTTCTAGCTGATCGAGGTGGGGAAGAGCTGTCAGTTTAGACTCAGACCCGCCCCCCTTCCAAGCTCCTTCAGGGAAAACCCCAGGAAGATCCACCTAGACAGCCCCACATGCCCCACAGAACATAACCACTGTGACCCTTCTGGGTGATTCTGGGGATGGAAGGGGCTGCAGGAGGACCACCCCCCAGCCCCTCCTCCCAGGTGGCCATGGCTGTCACAGTGAGAAGGTTCTCCATGCTCCCCAGAGGAAACAGATCAAGAGGGCAGAGCACCCTTGAGCATTGCGATGGGGACCCTCGCACCACCCCAACCCCACTGGCCTACATGGGCAGGGCCCCCCGAGGCCTGTTCAGTGACAGCTGACCCTTGGGCAGAGCCGCAGCAGCACCAGGCCGCTGGCTCCACATGAACCCCGGGGCAGAAAAACAACTGAATCATCCTGATGATTCTCCAGGCAAAGCTCTCTTGGGGCCAATATTTAAAAAAAAAAAAAAAAAAAAGGCTTGGGGAGGTGGTTTCTATGGCAACCTGTTTTAGTGATCTGCAATGAACCCCAGGCCCACACCCTCCAACCTGTCCTCAAAGGCAGCCAGGAAAAAAGCATTAACCTCTGAGCTCAGAGAATTCCTTTCCATCACAGGCTGGAGGCTTCATGGAAGCATCCCAGGGGCAGAACGCTTTAGGGCTATCAGGAAGACCTCAGAAACACCTCTTCCTCGGCTCACTTCTCCTGGGACCTGAATACGGCATCTGGAGAAGGCCCTTCGAGATGAGCCCCTTCTGGGTCAAAATCTTTGTTTCCTTACTCACACCAAAGGCAGAAAGGCCAGCTTTGCAAACCCAAGCCCTGGGCTTGGCCTCTCTGCCACGGACCCTGTGCTCCCTCCCCACCCAAGCCAACAGCCCCTTGTTAAAGTCTTGCATGAATATTAAAACAAGAATCTGAAAACAAGCGGCATGACCAAGGTCACATGCCAGTTTATCTGGTCTGGCTCTGAACCCTACAGGTCAACTCGGTCAGTGACTTGGTGGCAGGAAGGAGGCCGGGAGTAGCCAAACGGGCCTTCCCCCTGGCCCTCACCCGGAGTCCCTCTGTCCCCCTCTTCACCAGCCCCCGCTGTCTCCTCTCTTCCCTAGGCCTCTGGAAAGCTCAGCCTATCACCCTTTTCCCCAAAGGATTGTTCTCTTCACAAAGGAGGAAACGTCCGGGCCTTATCAGATATCCGGCTTCATGCTCGAGCACAGAGTGCAGTGAAAATTTATCCCAAAAATACCAAGGCTAGAAGGTTACACTGAGGTCACCTCAGTCATCTGAGGGCTGGCTGAGCTGTGTGTGCCCTGGCTGGGACAGACTCCAGGGACCCAGTCCAAGGCTTCCAGGGGAAATGCACGCAGTGGCTGAAACCCTGAAGCCCCACGTCCCCGTACCCCCACCCCCGCCACGTTCTCCTGTAACCTTGTCTTCCACCCAGATCGGAACTCATGGACCCAGTTCTCCTTCACTATTTGGCTACCACCTGCCCGGGGCTGTGGGCACATGTGTGATCACGGGAAGTGAAGGATGGGAGCCCCCCGCTCCTCGGGGCAGTCGTTCCCAAACTCCCAGGGGCTGCCTGGGGCTGCCTGGGGGCTACCGCCCTTGATGCTGGTGAACAGAGCAACACAGGTAATAGCTGCGGCCCCCTCGAAGTCCCAGCTGCAGGAGCAGAATGCCTGCACGCTCAGCAAACAGTAGGCACCTCTACATACACAGACATTTACTTCTCATGGCAACCTGGCCGTCCTCAGGACTAGAAACTATCTGCATCCCCATTTTACAGAAAAGGAAACTAAGGCTCACGGAGGTCACATGATCAAAGTGGCCTTGAGCAGTGTAAGAACCACTTCACAGGTTTGGCATCGTGTGCTCTGACCAACGTTGTAGGAGGTTTTCCTGGTCCTGATACCGTCTCACAAATAGGAAAACGGGAGTGTAGGGAGGTTAGGGAGGAGCCTTGGGTGCGCCTTGCCCATGGCCCCCAGCCCTATGAAAGCATGAGGGACTTTGGGCCACGGGCAAGACAAAGGCCCTGGAGGACATGACATGGGGACAGCACCCGCTCCCCCCCGGCCCCACAGGCAGGGGGCCACCAGCAAGGCCACGAGCAGGACACAACTGCTTTTGGGCTACTTGCACATGGGAAGTGGGAGTCCGTGGCAGATCCGGCCAAGAAGGGGGAGAGCCATGGGGAAGCAAGCAAAGGAGGCTGAGGTCACGACCGCAGACACAGGCGGGAAAGAAAATGTTTCAGCAGGAGGGCTACTGTGTGGCCAAGGAGGCTAAGGAGAGTCCCCTTTGTGTGGCTACAGAAGGACAGGACATCAAATCTCCAATTATCACACATTGAAAAGCACGCTCAAGCATCCCCTCCCAGCAGGGAGGCCCTCCACGTTGGCTATATTTCACTGATAATACGACTCTGTTTTTCAAGGGGACGAATCATGGTCTCGCCTACAACAGAGAAATCACAGGACAAGTCAGTGGGGACAAAGGTAGCACCTCCCAAGGTGGGCGGTGGGTCACGGAGGGGTCAAGCCCGTGGGGGGATGGGGGATGAAGGCAGGGAGGAGGGAACAGCGGCCATGCTCAGAGACCAGCACACAGGGGTCAAAGCAATGAGCACGGGGGCGGGGGAGGGGGGGCTGGTGTTCTCCACCAAGGCAGGACCCGGGGAGCTGGGCAAGCTATTCTACCTCAACAGCCCCCAGGGATCCCTTTCTCAACATGAGGCAGGAGGGTCCCAGCCCCGGTGCCAACTCAGAACCATGGACCGAGACTGTGTGTGCTGCGCGGGCAGAGGCCACATCTGGACAGGGCAGCGCTCTGATCAGTAATGCTCATCTACCCCGGCAGAGAGCGAAGGGTGAGCTGACCACACCCTGGCTGGATCCTGTCTGACACCCAAGGAGACAGAGGCCCTGGCAAGGAGGTGCCCACCCACAAGCACAAATGCTGGGAGCAGCAGGACCACGACCCCGGACTAGACGGCAAGACAGCCGTTGAAGTTCTAGAAGCACACAGGGCCATTCTGGGGCCGTCCCTCCTCACTGTCCTCGCTCACCTGGAACCTGTGCACCAGCTCCAGGGACTGGCTGTCGTTCTGGTCGGCTTCGAGGATGACATCGGTCAGCTTATGGATGATGACGTCCAGGGGACCCTGCTCCTCAATCGGCCGGCTAAGGTTCAGCTGCCAGGGAAAGGCGGGGAGGACACAGAGAAAAAGAACAACTTCAGCACCTGAGCCACTGCCCGGCTGTCTCCCCCCATCCACCCCTGCCCGTCCCTGCAGCCCTGGGAAAGCGGGCAGGAGGAAGGCCGGCGCTCATGGGAAATACAATCAGGACAAAAGGCGCAAACCCACTAAGCTTCTAGAATGCCCCCAGGGCAGGCCCTGTGTGCGCATTTCTGTCTCCAAGCCCCCACAGCACCCTGGATACCCAAGACACACACGTGGAACCAAGGCATCTACGAGTTAAGCGACCGTCGCTGTGCCGTCGCTGTACAGAGAAAACATCTACTGGACACGCATGATCTGCTCTATGACCCCAATGTTTCAGGTAAGGAAACCAGGGCTCTGCGAGGCGAAGCCAAATGACTGAAGTCACACGGCCAGGTCTAAAGTGAGATCCAGGCAGGTACTCTTCCCACGGAGCGACGGCACCCCACGCCCGAGAGGCACCACCCCGAGAGACGGGCAGCTCGTGCTTCACCTTGAAATCCAGGCTCATCCCAGACACCGTGAGGGAGTGCGGGGTGGCCCTGCTGGCCCTGCCCCACAGGGGGCTCTGTTTGTTTTTTCAAGAATGCTGGGTTAGGGAGATCGAATCCCCAGGGAGCCAGACCCACCGGCTGACAGAGTGTCAGTGTCACCTGACCCCAGGGCCGGAGCACCTGCCAATAACCGGGCAGCCCGACAGCAAGCTCCCTGACCCGCCAGATGTCTGCCACCCGGCACGCGGCCACCACCAGCTGCAAGGCCAGGCCCCTGGAGGCAGCGGCGCCAGCCCGGCACCTGGCTGACCCCCCAGATGGCCTCAGCAGAGGCCAGAGAATGTCATCAGCCCCACCCCCACTCATCCCCCCCACAAGCAGGGCTCCCTCCAGGATTCCAGGCTGTTTCCAAGTTGCTAGTAAAGAAATCACAGTGTCCGCTCTGGGAAGGCATCGCGCTAGAAACGGTTTTTATTTTCCAACCACGTGATGAAAAGTGATTTCACAAATGAGGAGAGCGGGGAACACGGACTTTTGGAATCCCAGGCCCCCTCACCCCAGGGTCTGACAGCGAGAAAGTGGAGGCAATCAGATGCAGATCTGAAGCCTGGAGCGAGCTTGCCGTCCAGTGCAAGCCCCAGCCCCAAGCCCACTCTGGGCCCCGGGAGGCTGGGCTCTACAGCCACAAGCAGCTGGCCGCCCTGTCCTCTGGCTTCTGGCCGAGCGGCCAACGGAGGCACATGAGAAGATGGGGGAGAGGGGGAGAGAGATGTCCGGGTGTCTGCTCCCACTGTCCTCACACCCTCGCCGTATTTCTGGCACCAGACACCCCCTGTCAAGCAGGCAGCTCCTCTCCCAAGCCCTCCACTGTCTCGAGAGCTCCCCGCCCCTGTCCCCTCGAGCCTGGGGTGGTGACAGTTTGCCCCGCTGTGGGGGCCGTGCCACATCTCGCTGGCGGCTCTGACCCAGCTCCCACCTTGTTATCCTCTCTTGGTTAAACTCTTGTCTCGTCAAACCTTCCGAAAAGTATCAGCTAAGTACCAATATTTAGCTTTCTTAGGTCTTCCGAAAGTACCAGTACCTTAGCTTTTTTTTTTTTTTTCTCTTTTTGGCCTGACAGAAAGAGATTTCCCCTACTTAAAAAAAAAAAAAAAAAAAAAAAAAAATCCCACGGATCTCACAATAATACTGCAGGAGCCTCTTCCCACCACAGGGAGACCAGCCTGGATACAATCCAGAACAAGCCCGACTAGCTGAGAAGCCGGCCATTCCCTCCAGGGCTCCTGGATGGAGAAGGGAAGCAACGCTTGCCGTCCTCACAGTCTCACTGTCACAGACCAGGACACCAAGAGGCCAGGGAAGAAAAGTCACCGGGCAAGTCCTGGTGGTTGGGAAGTGGCCCCGAGGGCGGGGGGGGGGGGGGGGGGGGGGGGGGGGGGGGCAATGGTGCTGGAGGCCCAACAGCAACACCTGCAGGCTGAGTGTGCAGCCAGTGTCCTGGGACTGTGCACCAGCCTGGCTTCTCATGCCCCACCCCCGACTGGGCCTCAGTTTCCCCTCCAATACACACAGGAACTTGGGAGGACCCTTCTGCTTCTGCCCGCGGAGTCGGGATTACCTTCCCATCCAAACCCACTTCCCAGGGAAAACAAGACAAAACAAGGAACAGAATTGGAAGGAAGGGGAGCAAAGCCAGTGGGAAGTGGTACCCCGAGCAGAGAAGCGCAAATTATCAGAAGACGCCCAGATGCAAACCTACTTTGGCTGTACCCGCGGCTCCACCGTGACGGGTACCACAAATGAGAAGCCAATCTTTTCAGACCGAGGCAGCTAGAAACAGCAGAGAACTGGGTCACATGGGTGAAGCCCCATCCCCACCAGCGTGCACATCTCCAGGGAGGAGCTGCTGGGTCTCCTGTACGGCAGGAGGGGACAGAAATGTGTCCCAGTGGGTTTGGGGAAAGAAGATGCCCCTGGCTCGTCCTGGCCTGGCACCAGCCTCAGGCCCGCAGACCTGACAAGCAGGGGCTGTTTGGAAAATAAGCTCTCTGCGTTCCCGGCCATTCCACTGAAGGTAAACAGTTGAGTTCTGGAAGCCGGCCACCTCCCTTTGTATATTTTCCAAGCATTTTTATGCCAGTAAAACCATTTCGTGAGAACAGCAACTTGGGACACACATCAGGCCTGGTCTGGTCCTGGCTTGGCCGTCTGTCACTGCAGCATCTCTGCTGAGACCTGCCTGGACTGGCCACTGACTCCAGAATGTTCTCCAGCCCAGCTTCTCCTCAAGCGGCTAGATAAGCCACATTCACATGAAGGGTCTATCCTCCTGCAAAGACCTCAAGGGGACTCAAGTCTCTCCCTGCTGGCTGGGAAGGAGAAGGTGGGCCCTCTGGGGCTGCCACTCAGGAGCGGGGCTCAGGCAGGGTCCAGGCACACCACAGGAGAGCAGGCCGGCTCCCAAGAACCCAGGACACTACAGAGGAGCAGACCCTGGTGACCCAGGTTTCATTTCACAGATGGGGTGGGGAGGGGAGCTCAGATGGAAGGGAACTCCTTTCAACTGTCATTTTGCTTTTCTGACCACACTCTGCCCCCAGAAAAAGGGAACTTTCCCAGAGACTTGTTGTGGTCTGCAGAAGGGTTCTGATCTGTCCCTCAGCCAGTTACAAGGAGGTCTCAACGAAAGGGCCGCCCCCTGTGGCCAGAAGAGGCCTGTGGGTGCCATGCTTCCAAGTCACGCCACCCTATGAGGCCAAGGCTGGACGCTGTTCCGCACAGAGCTCAGAGCTCAGGCTTCGGAGGGAACAAGGGCTCACTGTTCCCCTCAGAGACTATGACAGGAGGCTGGCTGGCGGTCGGGGAGGGTGAGAGGAGTTGGGACAAAGGCCTCCAAAGCCCAGTGGCTGGAATGTGACCTCTGACTTCCGCAGCAAGCAACCCAGTCACGCCCAGCCCAGGATCCCAGGTGAGCTAGTGTCTGACTACCCCCGTGAGCCCCAGCAGCTGCTCAGGAGGGAGGAAGATGGGCACGGCAGACACCTGGAAACCCCATCGCAGCTTGGCTGCCCCGGGCTGGGCAGACGATGTAACTGCTCTGTGCCTGCTCTGCTCTGTGCTATGTGCCCATAAAACGAGGGCGTTCCTACTCCCGACACTTCGTGGGCTGTTTGGGTGGGTTAGAACATCGCATTTACAGATGTGACGCAGGGCTGATGCAGAGTGGATGCAGTGGTAACACCGCGGAGTGCTCGGACAACGTCCCGCCGCAGCTCGCTGGCTCATTCATTCGACAAGCATTCTCTGCTTGTCCTAGGTGCCAGACACAGACAGCCCCCGCGCTCCCTTCTGGGGGCTGTCCATCAGTAACAGGATTGTCCCGGCGCACTGTGGCAGCAGAACCAAGATACAGCCGCGTGCCGCTCTAGGTCCTGCCTGGGAGACGAGCTCCCTCTCCCCAGAATGTCCCCCGGCCCCACACCCCTTCGTCCACACAGGGACCTTGCACTCATTTTCCAAGTCTCAGCTCCACAGTTCAATCCTTTTTTAGACTTCTCAATTCACTGCACCCCAAACAGGACAATGTGACGGCTGTCTGGTCTCACCCAGAGCCCCAGGACCCTTTGCCTCTCCCTCCACGACTGCAACCTCACTGCCCAAGATAGTCATTGCTCTAACTGACCCTACCACACCAGATCCTGAGATCCCAACAACCAGCGCTGAGCCTGGCCTCCCCAGGACCTAGAATGATGGCTTGAGGTAAGAGGAGCTCGCCGAATGTGTGCTAAATGCCACTGATGTTTCAAAGAACAAAGTGAACACTGCAGACCAACTAGAAGGCACATTCCATGAAGCGGGGGGATTCTTTCCAGCCACAGGGGTTAGAAACAGCCTCCTGGAGAAGGAGGGAGAGGGAAAAGTGGAGCAAGGAAGGTATAACGCAGGCAGCAGGAGTGGCTGCAGAAATCATCTGCATTTGATTCTCCACTTGCACTTGGACAACTGCAAATGCCTGGGGGGCCACAGGCTACCACGTCTGCAGAAAGAGCTGGTCCTATAGCACGGACCCTGGGTTGGCCCCCTGGGAGGGGAGGCCTAGAACCACCCCTCTCGCGCTGCATCTACAGGTTGGAAATGGGATCCTAGAGGACCAGGCACGACTGGAGTTGTGCTATAGTGCGAACACCTAATAAATCCTGAGTGTGTTAAGGTAAAATATGGAGGTTGTGGGCTTGAACGGTTAGCCCGCCCTAATACAGTCCCCCGAGGAGAGAGCGTGTATGCAGTGGAGGACAAGGATACCCCAACAGAGGCTTCCAGACGTCCCCAAACTTCCACGCGTGCTTCCCTGATGGGATCAATTTGCAGCCAGATAGGAAAGAAATGTAAAACCATCTCCGGGGCTCATCAGGGAGGCAGGGGGCCTGGGAGAACGGGCTCCCCGCCCCTGATGCTGGGGCTGCTCATTCTTTCTGGACGCAAGATGCGAGATGTTCTGTGACTGCATTAGTCTGGGCTGCCGAAAACAACCCATCTCTCTCTGAACTGCCAGCCAGGCTGCGCGGGAACCAGCTGGGCGACAGGACCACCCTCCCGCAGCCCCAGCCTCTAGGCAAGAAGACCCATTGCCCTGTGGCTAGGGTGTAGCTGTTGCACACTCACCCAGAGTCAGGCCCTGTCCTTTTTTTTTTTCTTTAAGATTTATTTTTGAGGGAGGGAGAGGGAGGGAGCACAACAGGCAGGAGGAGCGGAGGGAGAGGGAGAATCTGAAGCAGATTCCCCATGCAGCACAGAGACTGACCGGGCCCCGTTCTAAGCACCTGACGTGCACTCGCCCATACAGTTCTTCCAACAGCCTGAGATCGGGACCCACGAGAGGCACAGCGGTCAAGTAACACGCCGCAGATCTCGCGGCTCGTGCCGACTCTTCATTGTTCCCAGGCAACAGCACGGCCGTGGAATCAGCCCGCGGGACACCCTGGCTGCGGGCACTGTGTTCTGTTCTACTGAGGACAGCTCGGTGGGCCTCCAGATGGAAGCTGGTCACCAGGAAGGCCAAGCCACAAGCTTTCAGCCCTATCTCCTGTCCGCCAGCAAGGGGAGAGGGACTCGAAAACTGAGTTAATGCTCAACCATGCCAACATGATGAAGACACCATAAAAATCCCGTAGGTGCAGATGTCGGGGAGGTGTTGAAGCACGGCGCGCTCCAAGGGAACAGGGAGCTTGGCATCCTTTCCCACAGACCCTGCCCTGTGCCTCCCTTCCAGCTGGATGTCCAACCAGACCCTTCATCACAGCTTTTTATAATTAGCCAGCAAGCAAGAAGTAAATTGTTCCTAAGTTCTATGAGCTGCTCTAGCAAATTAATGAAACCCGAGAAGGGGGTCCTGGGACTCTCCAACTGAGAGCCACCTGGCTGGTCAGGAGCACAGGTGACAAGATGGACTTGAGAGTGGCATCTGGGGGCGGGGGGCAGTAGTCTTGTGGGACCAAACCTTTCGCCTGTGAGACCTAACACTATCTCCAGGCAGAGGTAGTCAGAACTGGGTTGCAGCCACGGACACGCAGCTAGGGTTACAAGACTGCCCGTCAGGGGTGAAGGCTCCCACACAGCTGGTGTTGGAAGTGTTCTGGGTGTGTAGTAAGTGTGAGAGGAAAGGACAAGGGCAGGAGGTGTGTTTTTCTTACTCAATAGTGCACGCCATAAATGTCAGCTATTATCTTTCCTATTCCTACGGTTCACATTATTACTGACCAGTGGAAATTTCCCTGACTCTTTATCAAGCAGGGTGTAAGCACAAGCCAGAATTTGAATTTCACAAAGCTACATCCCTTGTACTGACTCACATGAGACTCCTCAAAGCGTCTGCCGCCACCGTGAAATTTACTGTCGTTGTTAGTAATGGTCAACATTTATCAAGTCCCTACTTTGGGCCACAGACTAAGCTCACAGGAGCTTACTATACAAGGTGCAGCTGAGGACACTGAGGCACAGAGGGGTTAAGTCATGGGTCCAGGGTCACAGAGTTACAGCTGCCTGGGACCCGGGTCTCCCTCCTGCCCAAGCCAGACAATTAACCTCTAAGCCAAAAGGTGCCCTGGGTGCCTGGTGTTTTCCTCCCATCCATTCTCCCCTAATTCACTCCTGCAGTGAATGTTTTCATGTGGTATGTTTTCAGCAGTGACTTCAAATGGAAGTTACTAGATGAAAAGTTTGGTCTCAACCAGGATCCAGACAAAATAGCCTGGATGAAAAGTGAGTGGGCGCGACTCGGCTGGATTCCCCTGTGCTCTCCATGGAGCTGGGTATCTGGGACAGAACTAGCACATCTCCCACGTTTAAAGCCTCACTATGCAGGAGCAGGTGTCTGCTGAAGAAGTCGGGTCTGGCACCTCACGATCAGACTTCTGAAGGGAGCCGAGCCTTGGAGGATGCAGCACCAGCCACATCTTTTCAGCAAGGCTGGTTCCAAAAGACAACTCGGGGACAGCAGACTGAAGGCTTTTCCCCAACAAGAGCAACTCTCGCTCCCCAAGGAGCCCAAAGGGGCCCTCAGAGAAGAAAGGAGCTGGAAGTCACCTGCAGCTGGCTACCAAGATCGGCAGGCTGGGCTGAAGACAGAGCCCATCACCGCGGGAGCCCCAGCCCAGGATGGGGAGCGGGACTGACGCCAACACTCTCTGACCCGATTCCCCGATTTCTCAGTAACTGGTTTCCAGTTACTGGGTAATCACAAACAGCGATCTGGCTAAGGCCAAAGAGTGAACAACCTTTTTCCCCCAGAAGATGAGGGGCCAAGCTGATGAAATGATACCAGGGCAGACGGACCTTACAGTTCCAAAGTTCGGGGCACTTGCAAGCTGACTATTTCAAAGAGCCAAAAAGCTTACACCCACCCGGCAAGCATGGCTCCTTGAGAAAAGGGCTGACCCCAGGTTCTTAGGAGCTAAGAAAAGCCTGGCCCTTGTCCAGGACTAGGGAGCCAGGTTCAAGAGTAGATTGAAAAGATAAATGCAACCATACCCTTTGACCCAATAAGCCAACTTCTGGGATGCTGGTTAAGAAAAAAAAATCAACAGGTGAAAAATCCCTCCGGCCCATGGAGATTCACTGAGGCTACAGCGACAAGAGATAGGACACAGAATACATGTCCCCAAAAGGGGCCTGGCTAGGTAACAACAGACATACCCACACCAGCAGATATTAAAGAATTACTGGGCAGATGGGGCCTAGTGGAAACAAGTGTGTGGGGGGGGGGGCGGAGTGGAGTGTCCCAACCATGTGAACCCACGAAGCTGGAAAGGAAACACACACCCGAATGAGAGAGGAGCCTGGGCACAGAGGACCCATCATGAGAATAGCAGCCCATTGGGACACATGGCAGGATGCACTTCCTGGTTTCCTTGCCACGGTGCGGTCATGTGACTGGTTCTGGCCAATGAGCCAAGAGCCGGTGAACCCTGGCCTCCTGGCACAGGGTTCCCCTGCAAGTGCCAGGGCCTCCTGCGTGATCTCCACACTGGCACAGGACTGGCAACGTTCAAAGCGGAGCCTTGGATCTCTGAGCACTTGTGAACCGAGGCCCCAGTTGACCCCTACAGACACGTGGCATGAGTGAGCCACAACAACCCCATTTTAAGCTGCAAAGATTTGGGGTTTCTTGACACAGCACACGCTAGTCCTAACGGTGTGCCCCGCAGGTTTCTCTTTTCTCATTTGTTCGAACAAAAGGAGCATGGAAGGGAAGAGGAGGGAAAGCTAATGAAAGCAAATGGTAACTTCCAGGTAACTGGCTTTTGTTGGGTTTTTTTTTGTTTTTGTTTTTGGTTTTTTTAGATATAATTCAGTATTTGGATGAAATATGACAACAGGGATTAATCCTGTAAGGGGATAGATTAAATGTCCAATCCCCTCAGACTGGAAGACAGAAACCTCGCATGGAGCCACGCCATGACATGGCTGTCCTCCAGCACCCCCAGAAGAGCCCCAAAATTGGCCCGATGAGTCCCTTGAGCCTGTGTGGCTCAGCTAAGTGGGCTGCTTCCAGCATGCGATGGTTCTCCGCGGCAGCTGCTGGCAGGAGTCAGGGCAGTGGAAACCAAACCCCCGTTAGGTGCGGGGCACCAGCCTGGTCCTGCCCCGAGGGGAACACGCAAACCACAAGATGGTGAAAAAGAAAACAGCGTGAAAAGGACCAGCAGATCTGGACCCATGGGAAGAAGAGTCAAAGTTCATGCTAACAAAGGCTGACTGCAGAGACGGAGAGTCGGGATGGGGGGTGTTGCCCCCACTTAATTCCCTGTCCCCGTGCCAGAGGGGGAAACCCAGAGCCCTTTTGCCCTTAGCACACCCTGCTCCACTGCAGGCCAATTCTCTCCCTGAGCCCCCACAGGCCCAGAGGTGCTGTGCTAAGCACACCCCTTACCCATTCCATCCAACTCCTAAGATGTCCCTAGGACGCAGGAGAGGCTGTTACCACTGGAGAGAGGAGAAGAGGAACATTCTAGGGGACAACACAGCACAACAGAGGTTCTATAAGCAGTAAGCAAGTGGGGGAGACAGTCTCTGTCCCCCAGTCCCTGTGGCTCCGGGACAGGTGTTCCTAAGCTCTCTGCTTTCCTTAGGAAATGGACAGGCTGGAGAGACCTTGTTCCTCGAGGTGACAGCAGGGGGCGGGGGTGGACACCATGCACTCTAAGACATGGTCTGCAGGGCTGCTCCCGCCCACCAGGACTGGAGGCAGGACTGTCCACCTGGGGTCACGGCTGGCACAGGGCCCCCCACATGGGGTCTGGCCCACAGCTCCAAAAAGGGCAAGATAAATATGGGAATTCATATATAAGAACAGTGGCATCTGAAAACAGGGGATAAAAGATGGATTATTAATAAACATCACTGGCATGATTTAGTACCCACCTGGGAAAAAATACATATATGGAGACACACAACTTCCTGTCTTCCACCAAGAAAAATTCTAGGTGGAACAAAGATGTAATGATAAAAACTGAGAACAGGGGACGCCTGGGTGGCTCAGTTGGTTAAGCAGCTGCCTTCGGCTCAGGTCATGATCCCAGCGTCCTGGGATCGAGTCCCACATCGGGCTCCTTGCTCAGCAGGGAGCCTGCTTCTCCCTCTGCCTCTGCCTGCCTCTCTGTCTGCCTGTGCTCGCTCTGACAAATAAATAAATAAATAAATCTTTAAAAAAAAAAAAAAAAAAAAACCCGAGAACAGAAATACTTGGAGGAACCACAAAATAATTTGAAAAATAATTTAGGGCATGAAGAACCAAAAAAATGAAAATACATCCTGAATCGTAGAACACTAGAGATTGCTTTTGGGGCAAAAACCACCTCAAGTCAAGTTCAAAGGGTGACAGGGTGAGGACATCACGCAGGTGTCAGCAGTGCCCCAGTGGGGGGCCTTCACGCCTGCCGGGTGGAGGTGCTGGCCTCAGGCCCCTTGGCTTGGAGCCTCTGTTGAGTGGACAGTGGCATGCTGTGTTGGCAGCAGGCAGGACGGAAAAATCCAGAATCCAGACCCCCGACACGCTCAACGGTGCCTCTACTCTTTTCCGCTGTTGACCCCCACATTTACTTTGCCCACTTTGGATTCTCCGTTAATGTGTGCGGCCTCATACCAACACCGCATTGGTCTGGCTTTCTTTTTGTCCTCCTCCACATTATTTTAATTACAGTAGCTGTACGATACAGTTTTATACCTAGAAAAGCTAGTTCCCCCTCTTCAGTCTTCTTTTTTTTTTTTTTTTAAGATTTTATTTATTTATTTGACAGACAGAGATCACAAGTAGACAGAGAGGCAGGCAGAGAGAGAGGAGGAAGCAGGCTCCCCGCCGAGCAGAGAGCCCGATGTGGGGCTCCATCCCAGGATCCTGGGATCATGACCTGAGCCGAAGGCAGAGGCTTTAACCCACTGAGCCACCCAGGTGCCCCTTCAGTCTTCTTTTCTCAGAGTTTTCATTTCTTTTTCTTTTTTTTAAGATTTTATTTATTAAAAAAAAAAAGATTTTATTTATTCGCTCGAGGGAGAGAGAAGGAGAGACAGAGAGAGCAGTAGCAGGGGGAGAGGCAGAAGCTGAGGGAGAAGCAGGCTCCCTGCTGAGCCAGAAGCTAGACATGGGGCTTGATCTCAGGACCTAGAGATCATGACCTGAGCCGAAGGCAGACGCTTAACTGTCTGAGCCACCCAGATGCCCCTCATTTATTTTTTTTCTGCATGTCTTCTAGAACAGAACTGGGACTGGGGGAAAGTCACGCTGATGGGCAACTTAGGGGAAACTCATGGTTTGAGGTTGAGTCTTCCTACTGAGAACATGGTATCCTGCCGTATTTGCCAACTCACATCACAAATGAGCTCCAACAAATTGCTAGGAAGGAAACAACACCACAGAAATAAAAATGAACAAAGAAATGTTCAGACTTGAGTACAGAGAAGTAAATAAAACAGCTCCAAAGTGCATACATGTGAGAAAATGCTAAACATCACACAGGAGACCAAAGCAAATTGTAATTGCACTAAGATACCACGTTCTGCCCACCAGATTGGCTAAAAGTCTGAGAAATTGGTAATACGCCCTGTTGACTGGGGTGCGGGGAAACAGGGACTCAAACCCAAGGCGGGGGATGCAAATTTGAATCCTCGCCACAGGAAGCAAGTTGGAAGTATCGGTCTCAATTGTAAGTCACACACTCTCTGGTCAGCAGGTTCGATTCTAGGAACTCAGCCCAAGTGAGTCAGGCATTGCTACTTTATTTGCTATGCCTGGCTGCACTGGGGGTTGGGGGGAGGATGGGGGGAAGGAGGAAGGGAGGAGGAAGTAAAGGAAGGGGAAGGGGAAAGGAGGAAGGAGGAAGAGGAGGTAGGAGGAGGGAGAGGGAGACAACAGTCCATCAGGAGGGACGGACTGAGGCACCTACAACACCATAAAGAAGAATGGGGGGGCGCCTGGGTGGCTCAGTGGGTTAAAGCCTCTGCCTTCAGCTCAGGTCATGATTCCAGGGTCCTGGGATCAAGCCCCACATCGGGCTCTCTGCTCAGCAGGGAGCCTGCTTCCTCCTCTCTCTCTGCCTGCCTCTCTGCCTACTTGTGATCTCTGTCAAATAAATAAATAAAACCTTTAAAAAAAAAAAAAGAAGAAGAAGAATGGGGACTGTCTTCTGCACTGAGGAGAGATTTCCAAGAAGGTACAGATCACAAGGACAGAGCAATACATAAGGGGAGAAGAAAAGACTGACATGTGCGCTGCTTGTACATGAGGGCACATCTCAGGAAGGTCACAAGGAGCCGGTCAAAGTGGCACCATCCAGAGAGAAGAACCAGGGGATCCACGGGGACCAGTGTGGGCTCTTTTTCATTTCCCACCAGTGAGACGTATTACTTAACATAATTTTTTTTAATTACCAGGTGAGCAGTACATACAAAAATTTGTTTAGATTTGGGGCCAGACCCAAATCTGAACCCAACCAGTATGTGACATACACTGAGCACCTACTGTGGGCCAGACGTTGCTGTAAGCACAGGAATCATCCCCGCAACCACCTGGGAGGAGAGACAATCTTACTCCCATTATACAGATGAGGACCCCAAGGCTTGGAAAAAGTGAACAACATGCCCCGTTCACACAGCTAATGGGGGAGGGGGCAGCGCACGCTCCCAGGGCCATAGATGAGGGAGATGACTGGACAACAAGACTTCAGTGACTAAAGCTCCAAATGCCTGGGACATGGACACTTCAAGGACGCATGCGGGGACAACCACAGGCACACACACTCTCATTACTAGTTACCTGGGTCTTGGAGCCACCCGGGAAGCAATGGGATCGCCAGCTGTAAAGGGCGATGGGTTCTACTACTGTCCTCCTGGCCCCATCCCCAACTCCTACACAGAAATCGCTCATTCTCAGTCATGTCCACTAACCAGCCTGGTTTGGCTGGTTTGGTCAAGAGCAGCAAGGGGTTCACTGAAAAATTCTCCCAGCTCACAGTGTAGGTGTCAAAGCCACAAGGAATCCTGGCCTTCTTCTCCTCAACCACTGGCTAGAGATGCCGGTGCTCTGTCCCCAGAGAGAAGTGGAGAAGAAGGAGGAGCTGTTCTGGACCTTCCACGATCAGAGCACATTAGTGGGAAACTGCAGCCCTATGGGCCCAGGCACCCAGGCAAAGATAGTTCAAATCTCTGACTTGAGCCACACTGCGAGAGACAAGCACTCCGGGAGGAGAGTCACATGATAAGAAGAACCCAGAGTCCTGGGCTACAGCCTGGAAAAACCGTCATCCTCCACCACGAAGTGACACAAGCAAGCATCAGAACCTCTGCTGTGTTAAACCTCTGAGCTATCGGGGATGTTCGTTACAGTGGCTTAGCTTAGTCTATGCTGACAAACACACCCAGGCACGAAAATCTATCACCATGTGTCCAACGCCAGCTCTCTGGTCCTGGGAGCAAATGGAAGCAGGCAGGCAGCTGTGGACAGAATCTGGGCCTTCAGTCAGTGACCGTCAATCCCTCTGAGCCTCTGCTTCCGCATCTGTAAAATGGAGCCAATGACACCTGCCCCCAGCACTGGACAAGACAGTGCTGGTGAAGCCCAGCACTATGCCAGGCCCACAGCAGGCCTTCGAGCAAGCAGGATCCTGGGACCAGGCCACCGGCTCTCCCTTCCTGGAGATTTCTCTACTCTTAGTGCCTCTAGACCCTCCTCAGTCAGTTTTTACCGGGCCCTCTCCCATTGATGCCAACCAGTTAACTGCCATTCAGGTTCAGAATGGCCTTTCCCGAACGCTCTGGTTCCCAAGCATGATGCTGACACTACCAGCAAGCTGCAGAAGAGTTCTCCACGGCCTGTGCATTCTTGCTCAGGTCAGGGACTGTGTCCTGTTCCTCCCTGTGATCCCCACGTGGCCTGGTACAGGGCCTGGCTTTGCCAGGAGCCAAAAACATGCACTGAATTGAATCCCCGAGGCTGAAGGCTCCTAGCATCCATTCACACACCCGGCCGTTCACACAACGTTTACTGAGCACTTAGAGAACCACTCCTCCAAGTACACGTTAGCTGCTTTCTCCACTAAGGTAAGAAGACAGAAAGGGACCAGGTAACCTGTCCAAGGTCACTGCCAATAGGGGGCAGGCCCAAGGGATTTCTGATCACAAACTCACCCACCCCTTTCCCCAGGGCCACCGCACCTTCAGCACACTGACTCTCCTTGGGCCTGGACCCCCCAAGGCCTCTAAGCTTAGTAGGCCCCGTGGTGGGCTCAGGGGGTGCTCCACGAGAGTTTTTCAGAGACTTCTCGGGTCCCAAAGGGCTGCAGACACTCTGAGCCTGGCAGGGCTAGAAAGTAGAGAGCCTCTGAGTGATAGAGAAAGCAAAAACACACAGGCCCAGGGGAGGGACAAGGTGACGTAGACACCCCAGTCCCAGCCCAGGACCTGCACCATGCAAAGGGCTATGGCTTACATGGAGTCCGGGGGTGGGAGGCTGTCAGCTTTACAGCAACTGTGTTCTTAGCCAAGCCAACCGGCCATGACGCTGGGGACTAGAGACAGCGGGGCTCCAACCACAGCACAAAGGAGCAGTGGGAGGAGCCGCACACCTTGGCTGCAACACGGCTTCCTGTGCCTGAGTCTTGTCCTCCTGTGCAGACCACAAGGGTCTTAAGGCCCCCCATGTCTAGGTGTTGACAGTTGAGCAAGGTGCAGGATGAGAGAGTCACCAGATACTGACCCTCCAAGACCTACGAGGTGGACAAGGAAAGGAGGCACAGGGACGGGGACACAGACACAGTCCCACAGACAGGCTTCAGCTCACCTCACCTGGCTGTCCCCCAAAGCTAACAGCCTGAGGGGCCATGGGTCAGAGCTCCCAGCCAGATGAATTCAAATGCAGCCAGCAAACCCCTGCCAGTCCACTCCCCCCAACCCCCCACCCCCCGTGCTCCCCCTGCACTTCCTGCAGAGGATTTCCGACTGAGTATGACGGACCGACCTGCATCCCTACCTCCGCCCCAGAAATTGAACTTGAGGTTGGTGTCCAGTGCCATGTGGCATCCTCCTGACCCTCCAAAGCCTCAAATACACACAGCATGCTCAGCACTGGTGGGGACGGAGGTGAGAGCACCCAGCGGGCCACCAGGGTAAGTACCTGCTTCCAGCAGAAATGATGGGAAACGCAAAAATACGGCGAGTCCCTTGACAAACCCTTAAAAGATCAAGAAAGCAGTTAATAGCCACCCTTGCAGCTGCTCTTTCGGGTTTGAACAGAACAGAAAACGCTACCAGTTCATGAATCATACATAAAGGACCATCCTTTGTTCGGTTGTTTTCCCGAAACCTCGGTTTATGTGGGCGGGAGTCCCGCTTTACAGGCTGCGTTTTCATCCGTGCAGTCGCACACTCACCCGCGCACGCGTACATTCGTTCGCTCCTGTGAGTCGGTCCTTGGTGCCTGGCGTGGCCCAAGCTCTGAAGACACGGTGGCAGACAAGCTGGCCAAGTCCCTGTTCTCAGGATTGCATACTCTAGGTCACACACTCTGCAAACATACAGACGTACACACACGATGACCCCAGGTGTCCACCAAGCATTCCATCAATCAAAGCAGTGTGAAGAGCACGATGGGAAGGTAGGGGTCCCAATCAGGGAGGGCCCGTGAAGGGTTTGGTTGTGTTCCCCAAGAATGTTCTGCTCACATGCTATCCCCCAGTACCTTAGGACGCGACCTTATTTGGCACGGGGTCATCGCAGATGCAACGGGTTAAGATGAGGGCGTCCTGGAATAGGGAGGGCCCCGCATCCACTGGGGCTGGTATTCTTACCCAAAGGGGAAAGGTGGACACAGACATGCACTCAAAGGAAATGTCCTGTGAGGATGAAGCTGGAGGTCACAGCAATGTATCTACAGCCCACAGAAGGCGGGCAAAACCGGATGCCGGGTGGGGGAGGGGCATGGACCACGTTCACCCTCACGGCCACAGAAGGAACCAGCTCTGCCCACGCCTGGTCTCGGCTTCTACCTCCAGAATGGTGGGACAACTCGCTCGTTGTGTAGGCCCCACACTGTGGAAACGTTACAGCAGCCCAGGGAAATCAGGCAAGGCCCCCTGAGGAGCAGAGACCTGAATAAGAAGAACCCAGGAAAGAGCCAAGGGAAGGGAGTTACCAGGAAGGAGGAAAGCCAGTGCGGGACCCCAAGCAGAGGCTGCACCAAGTGGGTCTCAGGGCGAGGATGGGTGAGGAGAAGGGGCCGCTTATGCAGAGCCTCCGAGGGCCAGATCGGGAGTTGGGAATGTGTTCGGGGGCGGGGGGGGTGTGTATGTAGGGGGCCACTGGAGGGAGTTGGACAGGGAGCAGTGCTCTCGGCTCCCTTTGGAGAGAACACTCTGGAAATTAACACAAATGAGGTGTCCACACTTCGCCTAGGATATGTTGTAAGCACTAATATTCGGCACTCGGTGCTGTCATTTTTACAGCTCCCACAGAATTAGGGGCTTATAGGAAGAACTTCGAACTCTGGGATGCTTCGAAGACAGTGCCTCATCTGTAACGGGGTTCCTCATCTGTAAGGGATGTGGGTCCAGTCTTTAACATGAGAGCCCCAGACCCCACTTAGGCCTCCGGGTCTGGCTCCAAGAACTCCAGGCATGAGAAGAGCGGCCCAGCCCCCACTGGGAACCCTACTTCACGTCCCAAACCACACTCCCTTCTTCCCCACCCAACCCTGGCTCAAAGCCCAGGCTGTTTTTCTCGGCTGACAACGGAAAACACATCTCAATGTATCCTTTATCTCCACGTTCCTCCCAGAATGGCAACGGGCAGCTCAGGCCACAAACCGCTCAGCATTCTCTGAGCCAAAAATACATACTCTCTGTGCACCCCTTCAACAATAAGGCAGGAAAACTCTGAGTCAAACTTCTACAAAGCCCGCACAGATTATATTTTAAGCCCCAAAGCAGTACTCTTTCTATATTCACTTAGTTCCAGTCCAAAAAGACCATTCCTTGAGGCAGTTTTCAAACAGGCATTTGATGTACTATTAATGGAGCTTTAAGAAAGAAAGAAAGAAAGAAAGAAAGAAAGAAAGAAAGAAAGAAAGAAAGAAAGAAAGAGAAAGGAAAGAAACGAAACGAAACGAAACGAAACATATTCCATGAAGAAGAAAAGTCAGGGACTCAACATTGCTGGAAAAGGTGCTGCCTTGGGTCAAGTTCAACAGGTGTCTTTAGCACAGCACTTCATGGGTACTTAAAAATGCTCGTGTGTGCTAGAGAGCGACACCTCACCTGGGAGAATTCTCGAGAATAAGGCAAGGTCACAGAAATTTAGAAACTTGACTGAATCACCACGGGAGCTCCTAGAAAATACGGGGGACCCAGCCTGGCTCTGCAGTGGGAGGAAATCCCCAGGGATCACGCACACACCGGCGTCGAGGGGGCAACCGATGCCTGCAACTTTTGCTTAATGACGTCCCGGAGGAGCCCATGACGCCTCAGTGAGCAGCAAGGCCTCATGGAGGGAGACTGTGTGCTACAGTGATGCACTCTACGGCTCTGAGCAGCTGCTCGGAAGCTCAGCGTTTAAGCTCAGGTCAACAGGTGACAACAGCCCGGACAGCTCATACCCTTGTCTGCAGGGTGAGCCTGGGCCTTCTGCAAAGGGCCTCATGGGTTTCCTCTCATGGTGGCAACAGCTGCTTGGAGCCACGCAGGAGGCCAAGACACAGGCGTGCCCAGAAGAGACTCAGAGTGAAAGAGGAGACGTGAAAAGGCCCTCGGGTCACGTGAAAGGTGCACCTTCCTAGAGCGGAGTGGTGGGGTAAACCAGGCACAGGCTTTTCCAGGGTCTACAGATTAAATCAGTCAATTCGGACGTGTCACAGATTCTGTCCCAAGGCCTGTATGACTACAGTCCTTTAGGCAAGGGGAGGACTTCTGGGTCATCGGACCCAAGTCTGGGGGATGGGGGGGCAGGGTCAAGAAAGGTTTCCCAGCGTGGGTGATGTCAAGTTTTTTTAAACTGTGCATTAGGGACACCTGGGTGGCTCAGTCAGTTACACGGCTGCCTTCAGCTCAGGTCACAATCCCAGGGTCCTGGGATCGAGCCCCACATCGGGCTCCAGCTTGGCAGGGAGCCTGCTTCTCCCTCTCCCTCTGCCTGCTGCTCCCCTACTTGTGTGCTCTCTCTCTCTGTGTCAAATAAATAAAATCTTAAAAAAAAAAAAAAAAAACCTCTGCATTAGTCTCAAATGGCTCAAAGGAACAGCCGTCGTATCAACCAGCAAGATTATATCGCCCAACAGAGTTCCTTCTTCCCACCTTCCCAGGAGCCTCACTAATGCCCCGTGTCAGCCGCAGACTCCCTCTGCCCCCCTCCCATAGCCCCCAGCACTTCCCCTGGGCCAGGCCCCATGCTGGGTCCAGACACAAGAACCAGGGCTTGCAAAGCGAGAAAATAGTAATCCATAATCCATAACCAGGGACCACCAACCTGGGTGCCCAGGGCAGGAGTACAGGATGTGTGAGGGACTAGGGAGCCAGGGCAGGGGTGTCCCTCCTGCTGGGGAAACGGAAAGAGAGTAAGCTCTGTCAAGGAAGAGGGCATGTCAGAACCCACTCCTGAGTATGGAGCGTTGGCTGGGGTCAGGTCAAGGGAGAGGCGGGAGCCTGCCAGGACAGAGGAGAGCGGCTCCAAAGAGGGTCATGTCAATTCCCTGGGCCTCAGGAGCAACAGAGGGTTTGTGATGGGAGAGAAGAGCCCGGTGTGTGTGCCGCAGGGTAAGCCCAGAGCACAGGAGGGCTTCCAGGCAGCACACAGGGATAAAGAGAAATCTCTAGAACCAGGGCAGTGATGAGCGGGTCAGGGGAGGCAGGAATATAGAGTGACTGAGTGGCCAGGACCAAGGAAGGGGGTGAGCACATACACAGGACAGAGCCACACGAAGGGCTGGAGAGGGAGCGGTGGCGGGCAGCCTCTCCCCAAAGCCAAGAACGGGGAGAAAAGACAGGCCTCTGATACCAAAGGGTCAGCCCCCTAAAGCACTCTAGTATTTTCCTGGCAGGTCCCTAACCCCCGACCCAGCACCTTCTTCCCAGGTGCCCTCCCTCGGCATCCACCCCAGCAGGCCCCCAAGAGCCGAATGATTTAGGAAGCAGCTTCCCCGTCAGCCTACAGGGGCCTGCAGCAACCACTGGTTCCCATGGCAACCACCCCTCCCTCTCTGCAGAAAAGGAAGAAATGGGAAAAGCCACACCAACCAAGGGCAAAGCCACTGGGTTTACTGGAATGCGAAGAGGCTCCTGAACTCCTTGCTTCTGATGCAGATAATTCTTCTTCCCTCTGCGGATCCCACAGGCCTCCTCTACCTAGTTACACCTCTACTCATTTGTGTGCTTTTCCAGAACCTTCCACCAGAAAAGGAACTAGGAGGTGGGCTCTACCACAGCTCCAACCATCCTGGGTCAGGATGATCTCTCTGCTACACGGCCCCCCTCGGAGGGCAGGACATGTCCCAGTCACCTGGGTACTCCTGAGACCTGGAACCCATATGAGGTGGGGACATGGCAAGTGTCTGTGGCTGGCTGAAGGGAGGCCCAGTGACCCACCAAGCAAGGGTCAAGCCGGGAACTCAGACGAGAACCACAGGAGCGAAGTCACTGAGGGAGGAGCGGACGTGTCATGCCTACTGCCGAGACGGTGACACGTCTCCTGGGTGTCTTCACTGTGGGGCCCAGGCTTCCGTGGTTTCCTCCACTTCCACGAACCGGCCCTCCTGCCCTCCCTGCCCCCCTCGGGCTACAGCGCCTCCCCCGCTTCCCCACCCCACCCCAGGCCATGCTGATATTTCCTGGGCACCCACACTACGGTGAGCACACCCCTCTCTGGGTCCTCGCTCTCTTCACAGGGCTCAGCCGACTCGCAGGATGGGGCCTTGCTCTCCCCTGCTCACCATCCCCTCCAAAACAAACACCACCACCCGGCTGCTAAGGGCCTCGGGGACCCTGGTCACACACCCTCAAGGTCCTTCACACAACGCATGAAAACTAAGCACGCCTGGCGTCCCCAGCCCAAGCAGGCGCAGACATGGCCACTAGAGACATGGCTCACTGGGGCAGACAAAAAAGGATGGGGCTCTTGCAGATCAACCAAAAAGAACAGAGTAGGGGCTCAAAGGAAAGCACGCGGTGATTCAAGTGGGGGTCTGGATGCGGACTTAGAGGCGGAGGCTGGTGAGCTGAGCTGAGAGGACAGTGGGCCCACTGCCTTCATGTGTCACCTGCCAGCAGACGCCAAGCAGGACCACAGCAGTGCCACAGACGACAGTGCCATGGAAATTGTGTATCTCAAAGCGGGGGGGAATGGGGAGGTCAGCAAATGGCCAAACAGGCAGCAGTGCCCTGGAAACGAGGTAGAGAGAACAGGACAGTCGGGAGCAGGGGTGGGGACTCGGGGCAGCAGAAATTGCATAGCTGTTCCTGACAGAGGGGAAATGGGAAGCAGCAGTCTGCTGGGCACTCCCGACGTCATCCGGGGTAGCAGTAACCTCGGACTGGCTGATAACAGGGGCCCGGGCAGCACTCGCCACGTCCATCCAACCCTCCTTGGCACAAGGAGACAGCACAGCCAGGATTCGGCCAAGCCCAGGTCAGCCTGGGAACCAAAGGCCTGGACCCTGGGCGTCCACAAAGGTCTACAAAGGTTCTAGGTCTGTGGCCGTAGACAGTGGGCCTGGGTATTCCAGACAAAACCTGGTGGGAAGGGGTATGCGGCTCCTGGTGTCCCCACCCCCGTTCCCAGCCCTGGACCTGAGCGCTCTGATGAGTAATTGATGAGTTTCTTGCTCCCAAGGAGCATCCTTGGAGAGGACAGAAACCGGTGCGGAGCGGTGTTCACCGAGGCCAAGAAACAGGTGTGGTCAGTGAAACTCCTCCCCGAGGGGCTCACGTCTGCTGTCCGGACGAACAACCAGACAGATGCCGGCCACATCCTACTAGGAGGGGAGAGTTCCCTGCAGCAAAACGCCGGGTCCCGGGATGCCGGCACAGGGACAGGGAACTAAAACACCCAAAGGGCACGCGGCCAAGGCCACAGTGGACAGCCCCTCTGCGACAGGGTGAGAAAATCTGCAAACGTCTCCTTGAGGCGTAAGATAAAATCAAAGACACCAAGAGAACGAATGGAAACGTGACAAGCACCTCACTATGCACGACCTCCCCTAAGACACCGGCGGGGCAGGTGGCCTCTCGGACCGCAGGCCCTTGCTGTTTGCAGGCAGCAGGGTCCCCGCGAGCCCCCTCTCCCCCCCCGCCCAAGCCTGGCCAGCTTTCTGTACGGCCACCTGCCTGGAGAGGGAGGCACAGGGCTCTCCCAGCCAGCTCCGATAATTACTTCCCTTTCCCGAGGCCCTGGAACACTGACCCCATTCTCTGGGCTCCGGGATCACGACCAAAAACCACGTGCTGCCCTCTCTCCCATCATCTCAGTTCCCGGGGCAGGGGGAGGACATGGCTCCAGAACTGGGAAATGCTACCCAAACTCTCCGCAGCACAGGGAGGGCAGATGGGAGAGGCGCAGCTCTGCAGGGAGGAGGAGGGCCTACCCGCCAGGGAGCGCAGCCCTCACTGCTGGGGAACTGGGAAACCCTCAGCGCCCAGGCTCTTGCCCGCCATGACCCCGCTGTCCTCCCCACCCCCACCCTCTCAACACTGCTCCTTTGTTCCTGGGCAGTGACCCCACTTGCCAGGGCTGGTTCACCAACAAGGCCACGCCTGAGGGCTATTCCCCTACACCCTGGGTGGCTCCCTACCCGGTAGCATAGGCCAGCCAAGTCAGTCCCCCGTCCCTGGGGGCCCCCGGGAGCCCCCTGACCAGAGCAAACCTCCCTGCCAAAACCCTGACCCCAACTAAGGCAAAGCCCACTCTGCGTCCCCTGTATGGTTGGCAGCACAGGGAGGACAGGATGGAGCTTCCTCACTCCAAGGTCAAATCCCACCTGAGTGTTTTATAACATGTGGTGGGGGGGGGTCCTGCCTTCCTTCCAAAGACATGACCAAGGGTCAAATTCATATCAACATCTACCAAAAATTCAAATTTTGGTAAGGATGGTATTAAAGGTATTTCAAGGGGGCACCTGGGTGATTCAGTCAGTTAAGCGTCTGCCTTTGGCTCAGGTCCTAACCTCAGGGTCCTGGGATCGAGCCCCACACCAGGCTCCCAGCTCAGTGGGAAGTCTGCTTCTCCCTCTCCTTCTGCTGCTCTCTCTCTCTCTGTCAAATAAATAAAATAAAATCTTTTTTTTTTTTTTTTAAGGTATTTCAAGAGGCACCTGGGTGGTGCAGTTGGTTAAGTGTCTGATTGCTGATTTTGGCTCAGGTCCTGATCACAGGGTTGGTGAGATCAAACCCTGAGTCAGGCTCCACAATGGACGTGGAGCCTGCTTAAGATTCTCTCCACCTCTCCCTTTGCCTCTCCCTACTGCGTGCAGGGGTGAGCTCGCTCTCTTTCTCTCTCTCAGTAAATAAGTATTTTAAAAAATAAAATTAAACAAATAAAGGCATTTCAAGAAAGCCCAAGGTCAGGTCTCACTGTCAGAAGGAAGTGGTAGGCGTAGCTGAAGGCCCCACCAGGCCTCGAGCTCCAGACTTCCAGCCCAGGACAGCGCAGCCCAGACGGCAGAGCACCTGCCCCTTCTGTCCCCACTTCACAAAGGGAACCAGGCCTGGGACCCAAACAGACCCAGTAAGAGATCACGGATTTGGGACAAAAACCTGGATTCCAAAAGGTGAGGTCTAAGAGCTCCTCACAGAGCAAAGCCACTGGGCACCCCAGAAAATCCCTAATGGAACACGGAGCTCACCCGGGAGCTCAGATTCTAGAGTGTCCCGACTGGAGACGGCGGAAACCCTGCAGGGTGGGAAGACACCAATGAGGCTATGATATAATGCAGCTTTAAAAAAAAAAAAAAAAAAAAAAAAGGCCTGATCCAATTAACAAAGGCTCATTGTAAGAGATGTTTAAGTTCCAAGTTACTTATTCACAGGAGACAATTCTTCCTCCATCTCCGAGATAACCCAGAGTAGTTTGCTATACCTCCTCCAATTTTAGATATACTGTGCCCCAAACTGGATCATCAGACATAAACAAACTTAGATCTGACTTTTTAATTAAACGTTCTATAAAGAACATTCACCTGTGAGATGACATATTCTTCTAACACAATATCATTTAAAGATCGATACAAAATTAAACATTAAGAGATCAGTAGAGCATAATTTATTTCAGTACCTCCTACCGTTTACCACGTGGTTGTTCCTAACTGCACGATCAGAAAGGACAGCAGAAAAGGATCAAATTGCACCCCAACTCCTCTTTCAACAAGAGTGGGGGTACATGTTTAAACCTGAGCGACCATTTTTCTGAAAACAAATAGGTCAGCTCCAAGCAACCACCTAAAAAATGCATTTAAGGGAAAACCGCACTTCCTAGTCATGCTGGAAAATAAGATGGTCAATAACAATGCCTGAAAGCCGGGACCTTTTTCTTGCTCAGTTCTTCTCTGAAGCTGTGTTACTACCCCTGATCCGCGGACACCGCCAGCCACTGTGGTGTCTTCCTGCAGCCAGTGCTCGCAGGGGCACTGTGGAATCGAAGCCCGCCACCGGCGCCCCTTGTCCTGCCCATGCCTGGCCCCACAGCCGGATCTGGCCCCCGCCTGCCTTGGGCTCCCCTCCCCCCACTTCACTCCATGCACCTGCCAGCCAAGCAGGAAGATGGCTCCCTGCTTCCCAGAAACGCCCTGCACCCCCCCACCCCCCGCCTCCTTGTTTCAAACAGGCCTTCCTGGATCGACTTCTACTGGCATCTCCCTCCCCGAATTCTATGCCTGGGCATCTCTGACGTCATGACGTATATGACGTATATGACGTCAGACCCACAGACCCCGAATGGTCTCTGAACCCTGCTGTGGGCAAGAGGAGGCACCAACCCTCCAAGGGTCACTATGACGTCCCTCCTGACAGAGGACAGCCTCCGCAGTACCCGACACACCCTCCCAGCTCGGCCCCTGGTGCGCGGGCCAGTAAGGCCAGGCCTGCACGGACTGGGCTACTGTACTTCCCCCAGCTCGGGCGGTGGCCATATGCACCGGGGTGGGATTGGGGTGGGGGGTGACGCTGGGCACTTTCACTTCCCCTCCAGGACCTCCTCCGCGCGCCAGCCCCACCCCGCAGGGACTCTTCCTCCAGGGCCTGCTCTGCAGCCCACCCACTCTCCCTCCACTCCCTGGATGAGGTTCCAGGACACGCTGGTGCGCCCCACGCCCAACCATGCAGAAGAAACCTCACCCCATGGCAGGCCAATGACAAACACCCAGTGCATCTTCTAGGTCCACGCAACGTTCTGTTCCTTTTGGGTAAAACTGTCTTAATTTTAAAAATTCCATATTCACACGTCCAGTAGGTTCTTCATCCTCATCCTCTCCCTGGGAGAAGACACGGGTGATGTCACGGCCATTCCACAGATCAGAGAACGAGGACTCCGAGGGCATGTGTGAGGGCAGAGAGGAGCCGCCTGGGCCCACCCCAGGGGCTTCCCAAAACAAGGGTGGCCTCCCGCTGCAACAGCAGGCGCCTGGATACGGGGTCCTCGGCCACAGCCCTGAGGCACAAGGATGCGGGGGAGGGGCAGTCTTTGCCCACCATGCCAAGCCTCCCCTGTACCAACTCCCACCAATGGCAGAATGAGGTCCAAGTCCCTGACCGAGCACACAGGGTCCTCTGTCACACCGCTCTGCCCACAACTCTTGCCTGGGCACCCCCACAAACACGGTACAGGCCGGTCACCCCAAGGGCCGCTCCCCTCAAAGGCCAATGCTGGCTCAGGCCTCAGCAGCCTGTCCCCCCTTCTCCCTGGCCTACCTGGTGAGCTCCCAGGGCTCTTGGAAGGGACTATGCAAATGCTCTCGCCCAGCAGAAGATGACCTGTGCCCAGGCCACCTGGGGCACTGCCATTCTCTCTCCCCCAAGCCCATGTCCCCAAGGGATGTGGCCATGTGCGGACATGGGAACTACTCGGGAGGCAGGAGGACCAGCTACAAAGTCCCATCCCACCGGCTGGATGGCCTTGGGAACAGGATGAGTTACTAACCCTCACGAGGCCGGCTCCTCAGATCACACCTCCTTCACTGTGGGTCGTAGAGATTAAACAAGACATGGGAGTCCCCAAGCAGAAGCTCCTTAAACACACAACTTCTCCCCCCCGCTCCTCCAGACAGAGCTGGGGTCTTGCAAGCCGCCACAATCCTGGCCCCCGGTGGGAATGTTCTGTGCCCACCTTGGGTTTTCCTACCTCGCCATCTGCAGGCCCCAGAGTGGGCCGTCCCTTCACCGGCAATCCCCAGCACTGAGCACCAGCTGAGCATGGCGCACTCACTTTACCGAGAGATGACCATGGGCCGGGCACGTCCTCAACCCTACACACCTCACGAACACCCTATCAGGCAAGCACCACTACCATTTACATTTTACCGATGAGAAAAGAGATCCAAAGAGGCGGCCAGGCCCAGGGGCCTCAGGCTCAGTAATTTCTGTGAATGAGTGAGGGAACGAACGGAGCAACCCTGGTGACTAGATTTTGTTCTCTCATCGCACACACTATGCCCAAACCTCATCCACAACCATCCCCCTCCAGGACTTTTATCCCACAAAGTTCCTTTCAAATGCCCCCTCCTCCAAGAAGTCGTCCCTGACCTTCCCTGCAGGCAGAGGTGACCATCCCCCTCTCCCTCCATGCTCTCAGCATGTGTTATTCTGCGTCCCAAAGGCCAACAGGCTGTGTGAGCACAGAAGTGACCAGGGGCTGTCATGAGCAGAAAGGGCACTCGCTGAAAGGCCACTGTGAGACTCAGAAACCTGAGACCAAGAGAGCCCTACCCAGAAACGGGACCCCAGCGAGAGGGGCTGCACCCAGAAGCACCAGGCAAGTGGGTCCCGCAGCAGTCAACGAAGACTCGCAGCATAGCCCAAATGCAAGCACATAGCACAGCCGTCCCAGCTGGCACCGACCTCTACAAATGAGGCTCCCTGTCCCCACCTCCCAAACGCTAAACCCAGGCTGTATCTGGGGCTGGCAGGTTCCCAGGCACATGCCCACGCCCAGCACGTGCCTGTGTCTACACACAGGACGGGAGGGAGCAAGGAAGTCCCTGTTGGCCTGGCCCCCGATGACCCATTCGGAAGAGAATTCCCCAGATGTCAACTGGGAGGAGGTTCAGATGCTGGGAAGCCCCAAAACACAGCTAGCCTCTATGATGGTGACCTCTCAGACCAAGGGCTCTGGGTAGCAAAGACCCCATGTCACCCAGCCTGTACCTACCACAGCCTCCGATGACCACAGGCCACCTTACGCAATGACAGCAGCAGTGACTGTCACATCCCTGCCAGGCGCAGGCACCTGCGAATCTCGGCTCAATCTTCAGGACACCCACCGCAGCCGGTGCACCCAACTTCATCACCCTAGGATAAGGAAATCAACTTCTACAGCCCTGGATCCCGCAGTCACAGGTCCACGGTTCAAGCACGGGTCTAACAAACTGGGAACACGTGTTTCTCCTACTCTGCCGCCTGACAGTAGAATATTAAATTCCAACAAATGTTTGTTTGTTTTTTTAAAGATTTTATTTATTTTTTTGAGAGAGAGACAGTGAGAGAGAGCATGAGCGAGGAGAAGGTCAGAGAGAGAAGCAGACCCCTGCGGAGCCGGGAACCCGATGTGGGACTCGATCCCGGGACTCCAGGATCATGACCTGAGCCGAAGGCAGTCGTCCAACCGACTCAGCCACCCAGGCGTCCCCCAACAAATGTTTACTGAAAGTACAATAGCCATCTATGAACAGAACGCATTGCTCAGAACAGACACAAGCCCGTCCCTTTCTCCACAGCCAGGGAGCTCCGGTCCCCATGCTTGCGTGGGCCTTGGTGCTGGGGTTCTGGAACACACCTTTCTCCAGGTCACCAAAGCCCCTTTGACACAGAGCCATTCGGCAGAAAGGGTTTGTCTGAGGCTGTTCTGAGGGTACTGCTGGAACAGCCTCACCAGGGCCAGGTCAAAATGGGTCCTCACAGGGCCTTAAAGGAAAGTTCTGAAAGTCGGCCTGTGCACCGCCTGCCTTTCCAGGGGAACGGGGGCCTGTGGGGCGAGCCAGGGACATCTACACAGTGCTGGGGGGGCTAAGGAACACAGGGGGTGCTAACGGAAAGAGAAAGGAAGGGGGCCTCAGGAAAGGAGCAGAAAATGAAAGTTCTGGCCCCATCCCTACAGACTGACTGGAAGCCCAAAGCCCTGCCTCACATGGCTACTGCCAGGATAAGAAAACCAGGCTGCCCAGCAAGGCCCACCCTCTGAGCAAAGTCTTAGAAACTTCCTGGCGCTCGCCCAAAATGCTGACCCAGGTGGGTTCACGGCACACACAACAGCGCAGCTGAGGCTCGGGAGTTAAAATGACTTGCCCGAGGTCACACCGCTCGGGTGGCCAGGATTCAGAGCCATCCTTGCGCGCGCGGGGAGGCTGGGGAGAGGCCTGAGGGAGGCAGAGAACAAGGCCGGCCAGGCGGATTTCTGCAGGCAGGAATGCCGGCAGAGGGCAAAAGCCCAATTGCTCTGTGGGGTCCCCGCAAGAGAGGAACGCACGCAGGGTCAAGCCACAGACCGTGTTTTCCTTCGGGGCTATTACCAACAGGAAATGCCATGACGGGGGGTGGGGACGCCAACCTGGATCGCTGCTAGCCGGGCAGTCCCACCCCACCCAGCCCTACCTTCCCGGGAAGAACAAAGTGCATCCGATGGGAATGTGCACCCGGGCCTCCGCCAGTCACCGCCTGGCTGGGAGGAGGCGAATTCTTCTCTGGGGCCTGATTAAAGCCAGACCCGATTACGGGCATCTCTTAGCCCTGGGGCTGGGAGGGCTGTAATCAGGTGCCTGTTACCGTTGCCCATCATGGTTCTGGGGGTCAGGCCCAAACCACAGTCTCTTCCTGACTTGTCCAGGCAGGACTGGCATCCTGCCCAAGGCCCCACAGGGAGCTGCCCCACCCCAGCCCTTCCCACACCACCCCCTCATCCCCCACCCCCACCCCCCAGAGCACTCACACCCTTCCTCAGCTCTGGATTCCACTTTGTCCCTGAGACGTTTATGGTCTCAAAGTCCACTCACCAGGTACCACTCCCACCGTGAGTTCTGAGCATCCGAGAACCCTCTCCTCGTCCCCAGAGCCCTCCACTCCCACCATGCTGGACTCTGGCTCAGGACGGTCCATGGCAAGCCTCTCACCTCTGCCCCATTAGCCAGGGAGGCCAGAGCCAGAGGCAGCAAGAAAATTCCGGGCGGGAGGGGCCTGGGGGCTAAGGCAGTTGCCTGTGGGGAAACAGGCAGCCGAGGGACTGAGGGCAAGTGGTTTAAACACGGGCCACCAATTCAAAGGAAAGGAGGTGAGAGTCCCAGGTGGGCCAAGCAAGTCTGTCACCTGCAGGCCAGATATCGTCCAAGTCACCCATCTGCGACCTGCTCGTGCCGGTGAGGAAGCTGAGGCCCTGCCACAATGAAGGTGACCGTGACAAAGGTCACACTGGGAATTACTGAGCAAGGCCAAAACGGAATTTAGCCCAAAGCCCAGAGTGGTGCTAATTAACCACCTTCGCACACCTGCCGAGCTGTGGCCCTGGTGAGTGACAGGGCAGTCGGGAACTCTGAGATGGTGGTGACCCACATGGTCCTCCAGACAGAGGACCTGAGGGCTGGGACTGATTCACACAGGACAACTCACCAATGCTGACCATCCCCCAACCCCACGGGGATGTCAGATCCCAAAGGAGGGAGGGACGGTGGCCAGGGGACATCAGCACCGAGGGGTGGTAAGAGCTCTGTTGGGGGGGGGGACCGCCTCAAGCACCCAGGCTAAGGAGAAAGAAGGAAGAAAATCCAATGACGGCGGCATCTGGGTGGCTCATATGGTGGAGCGTCTGCCTTCAGCTCAGGTCAGGATCTCCAGGTCCTGGAGTCAAGCCCCACATCGGGCTTCCTGCTCAGTGGGGGAGTCTGCTTCACCCTCTGCCACTCCCCCAGCTTGTGTTCTCTCTCTCTCTCTCAAATGAACAAATAAAAATCTTAAAAAAAAAAAAAAAAATCCAGGGCGCATGGGTTGCTCAATGGGTTAAAGCCTTTGCCTTTGGCTCAGATCATGGTCCCAGGGTCCTGGGATTGAGCCGCATCGGGCTCTCTGCTCAGCAGGGATCCTACTTCCCCGCCCACCCCCCCCACCCCTGCCTGATTGTGATCTGTCAAGTAAATAAATAAAATCTTAAAAAAAAAAAAAATCCAATGACGCTGTGACCTGCTGAGTCCAACTCCAGGGACCCCGACCAGGGCAGGCACCAGAGCTCCAGGGTCAAGACCCATCTGGCTGCGGAGCCAGGGAGGTCTAAGGAAGGGGCATCGAACAGCTCCTACCCTAAGACGCACCATAAAAAACCAGAACCCTGACTTCACGGCCCAGGCCATACAGCCTCTCAGACGATAACTGAAGTCTGCACTGCAGCCCCAGGTCTAGAGGTCCCGCATTCGCAGTGTTCCTGAACCAAATCACGCCTTCCAGTCTGGCCTCTCAGAAATAACCAGGCATGCAGGTTCCTCTCTGGGCAGACCCTCAGGTTCCTCTGTCCTTGCCTGCTGGGACCCACCTGCCACACAGTTCCTCAAGGGGCCGGCCACTCAGCCAGCGGGCAATCACAGGGGCCAGGTCACTGCAGCCTTCTAACTCCGCTCCTCAAGGACTCCCCCGCCCTGGGAGCATACCGGCCTGAAATCCTCCACGCCTCCAGGGAGCTAAGGCCTTTCAGAGGAAGGCCCTCGGGGGGTGAGGGGTTAGGGGGGCGCAGAGGGAAGGAGGCAGGGTGCCTAGCTGAAAGGTACCACAGCTCTTACAAGCCAATTAAAGACCCCAGTTTACATGCAAATCACACAACTGATTAGCAAGGATCAGATATTAAAATTAAACTGTCTTTTTACCATCTTAAACGCTCTAATCCAGAACCTGTACTGCTACAGAAGTAATTTCAGAGTGCAGTCTCTAACCTGAGCGAACCCTAATCCTACACCCTGGGCTGGAAGGGCCACAGCACTCATCCTGAAACTGCTCTCCTCCCCCCGCTCAAACACGTTCCGTGGCTCCCCACTGCCCCCAGACAAGAACCCACCCTCTCAGCTCTGCTCTGGTTGGACAGGTCCACCCGCGGTCCTTGAAACCTGACTCAAGCCCTTGGCCTGCACACGCAGAGCCCTCTCTGACCCCCTTCCCGCCATCTCTTGGGCTGTGAACACCCGTGTGTGGTCTGCAGCGAGCCCACTCCTCTGTCGTCACTCTCCAAGCATCGTGACGTGACCTCCCCTTCGGGGCCAACCCGGGGCTCCGCTTGAAGGCTTTTTTGCGGCCTGTGCTCAGAGTCTCAGACACGCACAAGCCTGCTGGCAGGAAACTGCTCGCAGGAAAGCCGCAGCCAGCAAGCGGACCAGGGCCCAGTCTAGTTTTCTGTTTTGTAGAGGAGGAAACGGAGCCTCGGGGAAATGCACTAACCCCGGGCCCCAGGCTGATGGCTCTGCCCGGCTCCCACTTCCCCTCCCACGTGTCCCCTCATGTGCTCCCGATAAAAGGAAACTCTGAACTGTGTCCCTGTCATAAAAGAGATAAGGCCAGCCTACAGGAAGTGGGGAAACGGCTGGACACAATTTAGTGCCCAGGGTTCCCAGTGCTCTGGGGCTCGGGGACCTTCGGGGGAGGGCACGGGCAGGGGGGGCCAACAGCCCACGGGGAAAGAGCACGGACAAATCTATCTCCAAACAACTGGTCAGCTAGAAGGCAAGGGGCAGGAGGGCAGAATGGGGATTTTTCCATTTCTCTGGGGACCAAACACTCCAGCCACCCTCTTCCTGCCCCTGTGACACGGCCACCACCTCCCACAGTGGCCGCCGGACTCCAATAAACAAAATCAGCAAACGCCGTTCACCATCAGCCAGGCTCAGTGTCCAAGTACCCAACCTGGGCTCCCATCAGGAGGCCGCCTGAAGGATGGACGGCGAGGGTGCTAGGTGCCCTGCTGTCAGCCCCTCATGAGCCCCGGTGCCCCAGGAGCTGCGAGGATGTAAACCACAGAGGCTTCTGGGTTGTCACTCTGCTTTCTCACCCCTCCAGCCCTCAAAGGAACGAACCGCACCCTCCCCAATGTCCAGGAACAGAAGTAGGGGGGGAGAGGCTGAGGTGGGAGAGAAGCATCAGACCCATGAACCCCCCGCTGAGTCTGAAACACCTGGGCCCCCACGCAAGCTGCCAGCGAACCACCACTCCTGTCTCTGCCAGCCTTGCGTCTACCTGCAGCCTGCCCCGAGCTAGTCCCCTTGGAGAACCTTCCGCTCCCACATTCCAGCCACATAATGCTAGAGGGTAGACCCCTACTCACTTCCGGGGTGGACACGTAACTCAGAACAGGGCAATGAGGACATTATGTCAGCCAAACCAAAGTGACTGGTTGGAGGACAGGTGATGGGGGTTGAACTGTGTCCCCCTCCCCTAGACAGGCTGAGGCCCCTCCCCCCACACCTGTGACTGTGACCTTATTTGAAACAGTCCTTGCTGAAGTTGTCAAGTTGAGATGAGCCCATTAGGGAGGGCCCTGAACCAACTAGACTGTTCTTCTAGGATGAGGAAACCACCTGGGGAAGACCAAGACACACAGGGAGAGCAAGGCCATGGGAAGATGGGGGCAGAGCCCGGATGGAAACTGTCACAACTCAAGGAACTCCTGGAGCCACCAGAAGCCGGAATAGGCAAGGAAGGATCAGGAGGAACGTGGCGCTACCAAGCCTTGAGTTCCAACTCCTAGCCTCCAGAGTGGAGAGTAAATTTCTGATGTTTTCGTTTGTTATGGCAGAGCCCCCTACAGGGAACTAATATGAGAGACACAAAACTCAAACCAGACCAGTCAGAACCAACAGCACCAGCCAGCCCCGGGACTTTGGCTGGACCTCGGGGCAAGAGGAGAGCCATACTCGCATCCCTGCGGTTGCCGAGCTGATGGCACGGAGCTGCCCACAATCATTTTGTCACAACTTGGCTAACCTGCCCCCGTACCACCTACACAGGCAGGCCAGGAAGTGAAACAAAATTCCTGGTGACATAAATTTGAGTCCCATTTTGTTTTGAACATTAAGTCCAAATGAACATGGCTCCCAAGAGCCTCCATGGATGCCTACACTTCCAACATGCGTGGTAACATCACTCAGGCACTGGGCTCCTTGTCTTTGGCACACAGCTTCAACCTTCAGAGTTTTGTTTTGTGATGGCTGGTCCTTATACCAAAGGCACGCTTGAATTTTTTTTTTTTAAGATTTTATTTATTTGTCAGAAAGAGAGAGAGAAAGCACACAAGCAGGCAGAGAGGCAGGCAGAGGCAGAGAGAGAGGCAGGCTCCCCGCCGAGCAAGGAGCCCGATGCGGAACTCGATCCCAGGACTCCAGGATCATGACCTGAGCCAAAGGCAGCAACTTAACCCACTGAGCCAGCCAGGTGTCCCCGGCACACTTGATTTTTGATAACAACAAACCAATCGGCCAAGGTCAGAATAATCAGGGAAGATGTGTCTGATCTTAAGAAATATGACTAAAAATGGCTTACATCGTAAGGACAGGTGGGTGTCCGGGGTCTCGATGGCTCACGGTCAGCAAGAACCCAGGCTCTTTTCAAGTTTTCATTCTGCCATTCTTACTGTGGTAGATTTCTGTCCTCAATACTATCACCTCGTGGTCACAAAACAGCTGCCAGAGCTCCAGGTACCTGTCCCCAGAGGGTATCTGGAAGGCAGGGAAATGGGGACAAGAGCCAAACAGCTGCCCTTCTGGAAAGGAAACACTATTGTTTCTCCTTCCATCTGACGGGTCATAACTGAAAGACACGGGTGCCTCTGGGATCCAAGTCCCTGGAAAAGGCAACTGTGTGTCCGTGATAGACCTAGGTCAAGCACCAGTGCCACCAGGATTAAAACAGGGACTGTGTGCAAGATGGAGAGTGAGAAGTGCTGAGAGGGCAACTTCCCAGACAATAAAGCTATGAAATGAGGGAGTCCCTGTGTGTCCCTGCAAAGTCCTAAAAAAAAAAAAAAAAAAAGACATACCTGTGGCTTTTAATTTGACCTTGGGGCAAAGTCAACCAATACCTAAGAATCATTGATCAAGGGCTCCCCACAGGCCAAGTTCCTTGCTGAGTACCCCTTCCTTGCCCTCAAGGGCCTCACAGGTTAAGAGCAAAAGAGCCACTGCCCTGAAAGAGCCAGGATCCCAGAGAGAGCCAAGGAGCCTGGGGCCAGGGCAGAGGCAGTCCCAGGAGGGAGGAGCCCAAGGAGGAGTCCGGACCGCTTCTGCCTGCAAAGACACCTGACTGGGTGTGCCAAGGCGGATCACAACGGGCATGTGTGCAGAGGCACAGAGATGGGGGCAGCTGGGGGTTTGCTGGTGTTTGACTTGGGGAGTGGCAGGCATCGAGGTGGCCAGGCTGGCGGCACAGAGCCGGGAAGAGCACAGGGCTTGGACTTTCACCTAAAGACAAGGGAACACAGGGGAGGGGAGTGGCTATTCTCCACAAAAGACTATTCCACCAGGCGAGGGGTGGGCCAAGAGGCAGGGACACCAGGCGTGGCTGACAATCCCAGGGAAGAGGGGTGGGGACAGGAGACCTACGACAGGAAACTGATGAGCTGTGGATGATGGGGGGACAGGGGCATCTGGGCAGGCTGCCTAGGTGGGAGGTGGGACCTTCATCATGACCCAAGAAAGCAGGGGAGGATGTGGGTTTAGAAAGGAAAATAAGTCAAGTTACAGACCATGGTGGGTCCACACTGGGGTGTTTCCCAAAGACTGCAGGCCTGCTGGGGGTGAGTGGAAGGTGAAGCCTCCCTCCCCGCTGGGAAGGGCACCCCGTGCTCGGGCTCACCTGAGTGCAAAAGGCCCTGTGAGGAATAGCCTTCCCGGGGCAGAGCAAGGCCAGGGGGCAGCAGGCTGCGGAAGAGCTTCTGCCTGCCTTCAATAGAAGCCCCGTGCTCTGGCCGGCCACAGGAGCTGACGCAAGGAGGCTGGGCTGCACTCAGGGCCCGCTCGAGGCACACTTGAAAGAAAGCCCAGGGGTTACGCTGGTTCTCCCACCCGCGTGTACTGCCAGCCTGTAAAATAAGAACTCAGCTCGCACCGGTAAAAGCCTTGTCTTCCAAGAGCCCCAAGTGGGCAGGACAGCAGCCTTCTGATCCTGACCACATCCGTGCAGCGGGGGTGGGAGGCAAGTACTTCCGCTCCTGCTCGCCCTATAAACCATCAGGTCCCCGTCCTGTACAAGGAAGCCCTTCACTCTTGCGCACCATGCGTTCTGGACAGTGCTCTGGGAGCCCCGAAAAGCAACCTGGACCCTGTGCACCATGATGGAAAGGAACAAAGCTGACACCAGGGGTTGGGGTGGCAAGTGGCTCTCTCCTACAGCTGGCTGTTGACAGTGCCCCACCCGTGCTGCACGATCCCACCCGGCCCCCGCTTCTCTTCGCACAAGTAACATTTCCCCCTCCACCACCCAGCAGAGAGGTGGCAAATCAAAGCCCTCGTGGTGAGAAGTGTGGCAAGCAGGAATTCCTGAAAGATGGGGTCAGGTGAGGGCCTGTGAAGACCCGGGGAGCCACCAGAGCCAGCGGCCACAGAGCCCGCTACGACTGGCACTGTCCAGTAGGCGGCGCTGCCTCGAGGTCTTGAGAGGAAGTGAGCGAGGCTGACCAGCCCTGCTGACCTGTCCGCAGAAACGGGACCCACGGCAGGTGTCCTTGCATCTCTGCAACTTACAACACTGCGCTCTTTGAAGATAGTGCCCAGAAGGTGCTGGAAGAGAGTCAAAGTCCACCAAAGCCAGAATCCGTCTTCCCACCCCAAAGCTCCATGAGTACTGGGGCAATTTTGTTCTCAACCACATCCCCCCTCCACCAGCCCCCCATGCCCAGCACAGGCCCAGTCGGCCCAGCACACAGACAAATGAAGAAGGCCTGATGAACAGTCCAGGAATCGGCCTGGCCAGTGGTGGCCAGCCTCCACTCCCAAGGGTTTCCAGCAGCCCCACAGCACTCTGCATACACATCACCTCCATGACCCAGGCCCCGGTTCCAGGGCTCCGGCTGCTGCCTCCTCCTGGCTCTGTCCCCCACACACCAACAGTTTTCAAACACCCCTGAACCCCAACATCCTGCCTGAAATGAAATCTAACACGGAGACCCCCAAACCAAAAACAGATTAAAGTCTCGGGTATAACCAAAGGGATCAACAACAGCTCCCTGGAAAAGCAGGCATGCCCCCCCACCCCGCAAGGAACCCCTGGGTTCCTCAGAGAGCCCAGTTTGGAAACTGCTGTGCTATCCCCCTTGCCAACCCTAATCCAATGAGCTTGAAAAGCCCGGGCCTCCCAACTCCCTAGCCTGGGAAACAGGAGACGCGGCAGGAACGTTCCCGGCCGGAAGTCAAGTACCTCCCTAGTCCCTGCCACATCACAGATGGGGTGGTGGGGAGATGGTCACCGCCACACCATTCAGGAGGAACGCCAAGAACTAGCACTCTTCTCAAGAACAACTCTGTCGTAAGAAATTCGAGCACATTCCACCCCTGAGAGCATCAGCGTCTTCCGCTTTGGAAGCCAGAGCTTGCTGGGGAGGAGTATTCTTCCCCATCTGGGGCTTCACCTGGAGGCAAGCAGAGGGCTGGGGAGCAGAATGCCCCCAGGGCTCGAATCCCAGCCCTGCCCTGCCTACGAGCAGCCCGGTGACCCGGCAGTGTCCACATCTAAAAGGCAGGACAACTAGTCATCCCCATACTTCATGGGACAGTCTGGCGTTTAGATGAGAGATTTTCTTTCAAGGGCTTTACAGACCACTCCCAAATGTTAGCTGTATCGTTGTGATCTTATTATCAGGATACCGGAGGCTCAAGCAGAACAGACTGACTTCTACTGAAGGTTTTCTCTACTCAGTCCTGGACTGTCTTGATGCCAGGCCTGGCTGACAGCCCCACCTAGGGAGGCTGGTCTGGACTGTCCTTGTTGCGGGGTGGGGGGGGAGGTGGGGGGGGGGTCTGTCCTGCTGGGAATGCTACTAGGCCCCCAGAGATGGCACGATTGACTCCGTGGTCTCCCCGCTGGTGACCTACCCACCCTGCTCCCCTGGGCCATGCTGCATTCAGTGTAATACCTCCCAGTAGCACCACCCTCCCCCCAAACCTAGGATCCCCAAGGAGCCGGTGGCCGGAGCACGTGGGCTTGGGCACAGAAAAAACGCACGCCACCTGCCACCCCAGATTCCGTCACTACTCTGAGGGCGGACAGCGCGTCTGGGAAGAGCACCCAGGCAGACTCCCCTGGATGTCCCGGAGGACTCAAAGAGAGCTTCAGTGGTTTTCCGGGTGAGGCACACCTTGTCCCCACGACATCTTTCACTATGAAGGCTTAAAGCCAGGGGCTCCAAGATGAGGGTCCCCAGACCAGCAGCCTCAACCTCCCCAGGAAACGTGTCACTGATACACAGTCTCCGTCCCCTCAGCCTCACTGGTTCAGGGCCTCCAGTAAGGCCACCAGCTGGCTGAAGACGCCCTCCTGAGGATTCTGGGGACACTCCGGGCTTGCATCCGATGGGCCACACCTGGTCGTGTATCACCCGGGAGCTTTCCATCCGCCGACACTCGGGACTCACGCGGGAGACCTTGATTTGATTAACGCTGCCCCAGCAGTGATTTTAAGTATTTAAAAATCACAAGAGGATCTGCAGGGCAGTGAAGCTAGACGGGACCATATGGCCTATGGTATCAGGATGGGATATGCTAAGGGGTACGTGTCATCACACATTTGCTAAAACCCACAGGAACGGACGCCACCAAGAGCGAACCCCCATGAAAAGTACGGACTCTGGGTGATTATGATGTGGCAGGTTTATCCCTCTGGCGGGGCGGGGGTGCTGGTTGTGGGGAAGCCCGTGGGGCTGGAGGATTGATCATACACTGCCCCACAAGCTCCCAGGTGGCCGTTATCCCCCCTCGTCAGTGGACCTGGTCTGATGCTCGGAATGGAGGCAGGAAAGCCAGGCTTCAGAGTCGCCAGATAAGACCACACAGGTCGTCAGCCATCAGAGAAGATGCCAGAAGGAGGGAAGTCATACTCATGAATGTAGGAGCGAGAGGAGTGCGGAAGAAAGTGGGGAAGGGCTCATTCTTTCCAACTCCGCTTTTAACATCTTGCTTCCCGGCATCGGCCTTAACCCCTCCCTCTGGGGTAGTCAGTGCGTCAAAGGCTGGCCTGAGAGTCACCCCACCACCTGGAGTCAACCAAAATCCCCACTTGCTAGCAGGGGAAATGGAGCGTGGCACCCGCACGTCCCCGCTTTGACCCCAGTCTCCGCATCTGTAATGGATGTCGTGAAGGTGCTAGAGGGGGATACAGGGCCTGGCACAAAGTAAACGCACAGTAAAAACAGTTATAAGCTGGCCAGTACAACCTGGAGCCATGCCGACTCCACAGGGAAGAGCAGTCGGACGGTGTTCTCACCTCCTGCCCGCACCCCCTCTCTGGCTAGGAGGCCAGAGTTAGAGAACAGAACAGAAGAGGGAGTCCTCTCTCTCCAAGTCTACGTTACCAAACACAGGCCAGACGCATTGTGAAAGAAACCCCCTTCATTCCACAAATGCTCCCAGAGCGCCTGCTCCGGGCCAGAGGCAGGGACAGGCCACAACCTGCACTCCTCTGAACACTGGGAGACTCCAATCCCGGGAAGAGCGAGGACGACGTTGCTGGGGCTACTGGCTTCCTGCCATGGAGGCTCCTTCCTGGAGCCTCTATCGTCAGCAGCAAGGGGACCATCTTCTCCCAAAGGGAGCCTCGGGAGGAGGGACCCTCAGTCCTACTGCCTGAGAACTAATGTTCGAGAGAGAACCCAAGGGTACATATTATGGAAAATGGCACACCTGGGGCGCCTGGGTGGCTCAGTCGGTTAAGTGTCTGCCTTCGGCTCAGGTTGTGATCTCAGGGTCCTGGGATCGAGCCCCACATTGGGCTCTCTGCTCGGTGGAGAGCCTGCTTCTCCCTCTCCTTCTGCCCTTCCCCCCACTTGTGCATGCTCTTTCTCTAATAAATAAGATCTTTAAAAAAAAAAAAAGAAAGAAAACTTCACATGCCTTGCCTACTGTAGCTTTTTTTGTCTTTTATGTTTTATAAGCATTTTATTCCTGTCCAACATATGATAAATAAGAAGGCATGCACCACGAGGGAGCAGCTTGAATATTCGAAATGATCCCCAAAATCAAGGCTGAGAAGAGAACCCTGCAAGCCCCAGTAGGATCTGCCATGTCCCCCACCCACCCTCCCAGGACCCTGTCCCCAGAGGTGACCACAAGCCTGCCTTCCTTCCCAGACTAGCTCTCGTGTTCAAGAACCTCACTGAGGTGGCATCACGTGCCCGGTGCCCGTCCAGGTCAGCTTCTCCAGGTGCACGCTCTGTCCACGGGATCAGCCGCGGTTTGCGTGTGGCGGCTGCTGGCACGTTCTCGCTGAGCGAGAGAATTACAACACCCACATGGAACACATCGAGCATGTCTGTTCTACAGCTGATGGACATGTCCACTTGGAGGCTCCTATGCCTACCACGGCTCTGAACATTCCATGTCTGTCTCTTGGTGGACACAGAGCTCCTTTCACTTGGGAAAACACACCCAGGGCAGAACGGTGGCGTCAAAGTTCACACGTGCTCTGCTCCGACAAGAGCACGCTCCAGACAAAGCCCCTACCAACCCCAGCCCCTCACCTGGCCTCATTTCTTTCCCTGTCCCTGTCCCTGTCCACCATCACACGCTTCACACCCTGTCCACCCATTTTTGGTGTCTCACCCTTCGGGACGGAGTGCGCCTGGAGAACAGGGGTTTTGTGTGTTCCATGCACCGCAGACCCCGCCGAGTCCCAGTTCTGCTAGGCCCAGAGCAGATGCTTGAAAAACACCTGCAGGCCAACAGAGCTTCTGCATTCTCTCCAGCACGCAGGAGCTCTGGGGAACCCCTCAGCGGGCCCCTTGGCTCCTTCTTCCCCCCGGGAGCCTGCCCACAGCCCAAGACTCCCCTCCGTCATCCCCATCCAGTCCCTAGCCCCAGCAGCCAATTCAGCCTTGACCACAGACTCCCCCTGCCCCCCAACTCTTGCTACACAATGTCCCTTTCCTGGGACGGAATGTAAAGGCTCCTGGGAAAAGCCCAGCTTGTCTTGGCTCTGCGAGAGCTGGCTGATACCGCAGGTTCTGGGCAGCCGGCTGCAGGCCAAGCCCCCGAAGACAGGCTGGGCTGGCAGAGCACCAGCCAGCTCACGGTCAGGGGAGAGGGCTGGGGCCGCAGGGCAAGCAGGCCCATGAGGCTGGGGCAGGGGAGGCCTCTGGGCGCAGGGCAGCTCCAGCAAAGCAGGGCCAAGCAGAGAGGGCCTCACAGAGAGACGTCTCGGCTGCTGTCTCTTGCTAGGGTGATGCCTCTACTTCCCAAGGGAGAGAAGGCTGGGTCGGACAGCACAAGCAGAGAGGGACGTGGGCAGAGCAGAGGGGCGGGCTGAGTGTGGAGCCTTGGATGCTGGCTCCTGGCAGGATAGAGAGGAGCAAGGGAGAGGGGTCAGAAAGATCATGGGGTAGGATGGGGGCGAGGACACAGGACCACCAGGCTCAGGCCTCTGGGCTCCGTGATGGAGTGCCGGAGGCGTTACAAACATCTCCTGCCATCTCCCTGCATGGCAGATCCGGGGGCATGTGCACACCCCTGCGGCGCAGTTCCCACTGGTTCCCAGACACGCTCGGAGCAGCAAGGGTGTGGGGGGAGACAGAAATGGAGACCGAAGCCGTGCACTCCCCTCCCCCACCCCAAGGGAAGAGAGACCAACCGACAGGGATGAGGTAAAGGTGGGATGGAACCCCGAGTCTTAAACACCTTGCCTGGCCCGAGGCTGGCCCTCAGTGTGGCAGCCACAGCTCTCCCTCGCACCGCCAGCCCATTCCAGAATCTTCCATGCTGCTTCAGAACAGGGCTTCTCCTCTAGAGCCTCAGACCCCAGCATCCCCATGGCAACAACCGCAAACACAGGAGCCCGGGCCTCCATGCCATAAACTACCCTGACAGGTTCAATAAATATAGATGTACTAGAGCAATTTGTGGGGAATTTATGAGAAATTAAAAATTCAGCTTGGACAGTAAACAGCCCATTTCAGAATTTGCCCCACTTAAAGTTATATAAACCGCCTGCGAGCGTTTTTCAAGCGTGATGTTTCAAGACTGAAATCTGGGCCTGCCCAGAACACTTCCTGAGGCTCCAGAGCTGGGTGCTGTTGCAGAGAGCACATCGCACATCTGCTAACCTCAGAGAGCACCTTACAGTTTACAAAGCAGCGGCCTTCACCCACGTACTGCCCGGGGAGACAGTGGGGCAAGTTCGAGTAACACCACCATGATGATGAGCTTTGAAGCGTCGAAGAGCCTCAAGCACCACCGTGACTTGCTCAAGGTCACTCAATCTGGTCAAGGTCAGAGACAGGACACAAACTCAGGCCAGTCCATCTCCAAAAACAATGCACGTACAGCCAGTCACGTGTGCATTTGCTACAACACACGAATGCACCCGAGCGAGGTCTGATGTGGGGAGCTGGCCGAATTCTCTAGAAATCTGCCCTATTTAAACAGCATCAAAGGGGGCTGCTTCAAACAAATCAGCAAATTCTCGCAGGCACACAGCACCCGGGGGGGCAGGCGGGCTCAGACCCACCAGGCTGTCTTCAAGATGAAAGACTAAGAAACAAGCGAACAGAGACGGAGGAAGCGTCGGAGAAAGCGCACCCTGGCTTCCTGCGAAGTCAGAGATTCACAGGAGAGGAGAGTGAGACGGGAGGCCAGAGATCTCATCAGGGGCCTCAGCCTGTTTCACAGAGAAGGAACCAGAACCCGGCCCAGCTGCATGACAGGCAGTGAGCCCAGAGCTCCTGCTGCCTGGGCCCTGGGACCCCAGGAGCCAGCCACCCTGACTGAATGCCCTCCCCTACCATGAGCAACACACATCCTCGGAGCACCTGCAGGTGCCCCCCTGGTCACTCTCCCAGGCTCGAGGGCTCTGTGACCCGAGTTTCTAGTTCAGCAATACACGAATCGCCTCAAGATCAAACAGGTGGGGGAGACTCACCAGCCCTGGGCACACTGTGCTGACAGGAGCCCTCCCAGCTCCCGCTCCCAGGTCAGGCAGAGGCCCCCTTGTCCTGCTCCTCTGATGCAGCCCTCAGGTTGTCTGCCCTTGGTAGGGGGTTGGAGACGGGGCTATCTCAGTGGTCCCAGGGGACATCACAGGGCATGCTGCCAGGGGCCTGAGTGAACCCCCAGGAATGGAAGGCATGGGGGGGTGAGCCCCTAGTCCCAGTCTTCCAAGTGTCCGCCCTCTTGATCACAACCGATAGGACCACAGAAAACAGGCCTGTACCCTAACGGCCACAGAGGCACGGGGGAGGGCCAGACAGGACCCTCAGAGCGAGGGCATCACGCTAGATCCTGGCAACGACCGAAGACCCCGAGTTCCCCTCCCAACAGCCCAGGGGTGGCACCTCTGCCCTGAGGTCCCCCAAATCACACAGCAGGGGAGAGGGGGGCGCGGGCCCCTCCTGGCTGATCCTGCTCGCACTCCCCCTGCTCCAGGCCTGGGGGCTGACCTCCGAGGACCACCAAGCCCCTGCATTTCCAGCCAGATCCAAGGGCAGGCTGACAGCGGGGCTGGGGGAGCTCGCCTTCCACTGAAGGCTTGGGCAGGGGCTTCAGCTCCGCAGGACCACAGCCTCCCTGGGACAGGCCCTCGCCCCACGGGCCCTAGGAGCACTTACAGCGCCCCACAGCTAGGTTCCGAAAACCTCTCCAGTGAAGTCCCTTCACCGGGGGTCCACAGAGGGAGTTCAACAGGGACATGGCTGCATCATCAAACATCACGGGGTCAGAGCCACGGAACAAACCTGGGGCAGAGAGACAAGCATGCAGCTGTTGCACAGAGCGGGCAGAGTATGAATCTTCTCACTGGCCGTGAGCGCAGGCTGGAGGGGTCGGAGGCTGGAATAGGCAAGCATCAGCATGGGGGGCCGGGGGGAGAGCTCGGGAATGGGGGTGACCCTGCTCTGCTGCAAAAGCCCTCACAAGATAGTGAGGGATGGGTCCAGGGCTGCAGTGGAAAATTCAATAAGGGCACTGTAGGGTTTTATGGGAAACCCGGGAGACCAGGGCAGGGGTGGGGAGGGTGGTGGGAGGAGAGAGAGCCCAGGCCCTGGGGATCGAGCCCACCCGGGTTCAGACACCACAGCAGTTAGCACTTGCTGGCTCTGTAACCTCAGACACGTCCTTAAGCAAGTGACACAACTGAGCCTCAGTTTCCCCATCCAAATAAAGAGATCCCACCTCACAGTCTGACTCTGAGAACTCACCAGATAAAGTAAAATCATCCAAGAAAAACAGAGGAACCCAGGCTCAGCAATGACAAGGGATTAGCTCGATGTCCTGTGGTCAGAATCCACTGGGACAGGGACCCATATATCCACCCTGGAAATTCTCCTCCACAGTCTGGGCTGGGGCCATTCCATCAGGGAAGCATGAGCGGGATTAACTCAGGGCTGCATCCCACTGCCCCATCCCCAAGGGAAGCAGACACGGAAGCGGGTTTGATAGTCTTTTCAAAAGTTCCCTCTGCAATCCCCAGTTCCCCGAATATGAATTGGCAGCTAGTCAGGGATCACTGGACGTGGATTTTGTGCCAAGCTCCGGAGTAAGTGCTTTGACACTCTATCTCAATTAGTCTTCTCGGCCTTAGGGGTAGGTGGACAACTCCTCCGGGAGAGGACGCTAAGGCCGAGGGCTACATAACCAGCCCCCAGACACCTATAATTGAGTGGAAAAGGCTGGCCCTGGACCACTGTGCGATGCTTGCTGCCTCTGATGGAGGCAGCACTGGGGGTGCAGGGGAGCTCCCCCAGCTCTCGGCTATGTGCTACAGTCAGAACTTCGCTGGAGCGAGCAAGCGAAACTGTGTGCAAGAAGAGGAAAGCACCTGTGAGCAAGGGGTCCCAGAGGGGGACCAAAGGGGAACAGCCTGCAGCCCCGCTGTGCTGGGAAGAAGCAGGACAGCAACCACCTCCCACCAGCACAGACTCTCTCCCTCTCCCTGGGTCAAGAACCACAGGAGGGAAAACGCCCACGGATGGGCAGGGCTGCAGGTGGCCCCAGCTCCCAGCCATGATGGGCGGGGCGGTGGGGGTGGGGGGTGTCTGGGGCCTGAATGAGAAAGAAAGGTGTGGGGGGATGCCTGGGTGGTGCAATTGGTTAAGTGGCAGGAGTCTTGGTTTCAGCTCAGGTCCTGATTTCAAGGTCGTGAGATCAAGCCCCGCCTCGGGCTCCGTGCTCAGCAATGAAGGAAGAAGGAAGGAGGAAGGAAGGAAGAGAGGGAGGGAGGGAAGGAGGTGGGGGGAGGAGAGCGTATACACAGGAAAGAAACAGGAGCTGCCTGAGTACCTGGGAACATTCAAAAATTCAGAAGAACAAACTCCAAAACAATGGTGTCTTGCCATGGTTCTCTCCAACGGTTGGGTTTTTCCCCCCAGAAGTACACATTACTTTAATAAACTGCAAGAACAGTAAATAAATATGATTTATTACTTATATAGCCCAGGAAACAATCGCAGACTTGGCCCAGTGATATCGGAACCAGATACTCATGAAGACGCTGTCACAGGGACAAGCCACAACCCCCACCGACACCCACGGAGGGAACTCCGCAACTCTGGTTCCAGGTGAGCATCATGCAGCCACTAAGAAAACAAGCCTAAGTAGAACATTTTACAAAAGGGGAAACACTAACAATAGGGTGAGCGTGTTTGTGGGGAGCAGATTCCAAAAGGACAACAATTTCGTTTAAAAATATGTAAATACATCTTCCGCACCTACATACAGAGAAAAAACTCAAAGGATGTTTGTTCGTGAAGCAGGGATGACGGTCATCCCTAGACCACCGGCTGCCCCCAAGGCCCTTCTGCACCTTCTTGAAGGACATCTGCAAACCCCTTCTGAAGGGTCAGACAATCCACGGGCCGGAGGGGGACAGAGGTGCAGCTCGGGCAGGCAGCCCCCCACGGAGCCCCACCCTGTCTGGGTGGCAGGATGGCCAAAGAGCGGCCCAGCCTGAATTCTCTGGGCTGTGTCACGGACGGACCAGCTCACCGTCAAGGCCAAGGTCTGCCCTCATCACACCCCATAACCGCATCCCCCTCTCCTGAGGCTACGCTGGCTGAGCAGAGGCCCTCATTCCCTTCCGACAAATGATAGCACTGAAGCCTCAGACCGCAAACTAAGGAGGCTGAGGGCCCAAGCTGGATTGGGGACACCCGGGTCCGATAAAGAGTGAGCCTGACACTAGTCAGCCAGGAACAGCCAATGAGCACGAACCTCATCAGGCCCTGGGCTCAGGGGAGGACCAGGTGGGCCTCACGCCCGTTATTAAGTTGGATCAAGTGTGCCCCTACCCCCCACAGTGCAGCTCTCCTCTCTCCCCCAGGCCAGGCTCCCCTTCCCCCTGGCCACACTCCTAGGCCATTAGCTCAGTCCCAAAGGCATCCTTTCCCATCCAGGCTTCTGATGATCCTGTCAAAACACTGTAAATAACTTATTTCCACTTGGCAGGGCTTGCAGCAGAAACACCGTCCAGGCAGGGAGAAGCCAGGGAGCCAAGGGCTGCCTCCATGCCAGGAAACCCACACTCCCCCTGCCCAGGGGTCCACAAGCCCTCACCCGCCGAGCATGGGAGAGACTCAGGTTTGGGGCCAAACTCCTGTCCAATTCGATAGGGGGATGGGCTTCCTAAGACCCCAGGGGTCATCTCAGGAACCAGAAAACCACGGAGCTGCTGAGCGGTCCTCACTACTCCACAACCCCACACACCCAAGCCCCCTCTGCTATCCTCAAGCCACTCACACACCCCCTAAGAAGGGCCTTCTCCCCTACTGTCGCCCCATCTCCTTCACCAGTCTTGTCACGGTCTGGGAGAGGAGCTTCAGAGAAGTTGTGCCACTTGCCCTGAGCTGCACGCCACAGAGGGGCAGAGCCGGAGCCAGGGCCGCCTTCGGCTGACTCAGTCCAGGCAGGGAGCCTCCTGAGCATGAGACGCACTGGCTTTGCCACAGCTGCCCCTGGAAGCCCACCCCAGCTCTGCTGCTCACTAGAGGGGCAAAGACACTCCCCATGTGTGAACCGCGCTCTCCCCGCAGGCCAGTGGGAGCACTGATGGTGGCACCCAGGAGGAAGGCACCAACAAGGGTCACTGCGGCCACCTGCGCTGCTGGCAAGAAGCCCAGCCCAAGGACACCAGAGCATTTTGAAATGATTATGTGGGCCTCTCAGAGCTCTGAAGGGGCCTTACGAGGGGATTACTGCCCAGAGGCCTGGGACCCCCACACGTGCCCCCAGGACACCTGGTCAAAGCTCCCCACCACCCCCCACACTGGACCGCTGAGCGCCTCCCAGGCGGCTCCTGTGGAGTGATGAGTGCGCCCTGCTGCACCGCCAAGTCCCGGGATCTCCTTATAGGGTGTGCTCCAGGGCCATCACAGAAAGTTCAGGAAGAGAAACACCGGCGTTCCTGTTGCAAAACAGGCCTGTGTAGACGGGAAGCAAGAGCCCAGAGCAACCAGGTCCCTCAAAGGGCTACCCCGCCTGCCCCTTGCACAGGACTTCAGAGACCTGGCAGGGAGGGGCAAGATGGGGCTGCGGTGATGCCCCTGGGGAGTTCTCGAGGTGGGGGCAGGGGGGCTCAAGGGGAGAGAGAAAGAGCCAAGTCACAGCTCCGGATTCACAAAATGTGGGGAAAACCCATGACATCTCAGCTGTGCACAGTACTCCGGGGACCTCCCCCCATGCAAGGCTGATCTAGCACGCCCCGGAAGGGGGGCAGGGGCCTTATGCAGCCAGGGTGGGGGGCTGAGCACTGTCAGAGGTGGCGCCTTCACCCCATGGTGGCTGGACTCAGAGAGGCAGGAAGAGGAAGGAGGTCAATGAGCCTGGGCCCTTGAATGCACCACAGGCAGGGCCAACTCTGCTCTGCCCCCCGATGATACCCCCAACCAGGCCACCCATGCCCCAGCACAGAGAAGAGGGCCACAGGCCACCAGAGCCAGGAGGAGATCTGTGAGCTGGGACGCCGCTGGCCCACAGCAGAACACCATCCCTGTAGGCCCCTCTCTAAGCGAATCAGGTGGGCCTAACCCACACAGTAACGTTTCTGGCTGCTTTTCTTGGGATAACAAATCAAGCAAGAAAGATCCTTTTATTCTGGCTCATCTACTTATCTGATCACCCGAGTTTAGACTCATGCTGATTTCCACAGGCCCCGAAGGACCTCATCCCTGTCACAACCCCGAGGCTGGCCCCATTATTACTTCCAGCTTGTAAATGAGGCAACTGAGCCTCACCGGGGGTCAGGGCCAGGCCTAAGTATGCTGGACACGGCTGGCTGCAGCCCAACATCCATTCTCCTCTTTAGTAACAGAATCCCAGGTTCATGTGAGGGGACAGACAGCGTGCCCAGCAGAAAGACTTACTTCCCAGCCTACCGGCCACCAGGCATTAAAAAGCTTGACTCCAACCAAGGCCGGCATAGGCAGCAACATAACATGGGATTTCTAAGGAGGTCACCTGATAAGAATAGACTCAGGTGCGAGGTGGGGGTGCCCTACTCCCGTACTGCATTCCTATGACCTGGGATGTAATCACAATGGCTGGAGCTCCAGCAGCCACTTTCAGAAAGGAGGCCAGCTTCAGCCCAAAAGACAGTGTAGCACAGAGAAAAAAAGAGTTCTTTACTATTCTATGGAGTCCCCCACCTGCCCTAGGTTAGCCTGCATCCAGCTTCTGAGGCACAGAGAGAAAGATTTTATTTAGGCTGCTGTTATTGCCAATCTGCTACTGGCAGCTGTATGCCAATCCTGATGGCTCCACAAGGAAGCTGCAGGTGGACGGGTGTTGGGAGAATGGGAGCTGGCCAGGCCGAGATCCCCACCCCAAAACAATATCCTTGCATGAGACTTGCAGAGAATGTGCGCAGGCCACCACCTTCCTGCTCATCTTATAATTCTCTATCTTCATCCACATCAAGACGATGAGTTCCTACTTGTGATGCTGACAAGGTGCTTCAGTAGGAAGGAAGGTTCAATCCTCCCCATGGCTCTTCCTCCTCCTTCTGAGGTCGGATTTCTTCTCTGAGGCAGTGAATCCCATTTCCCTGCAAGCACCAGCCCCTGGAGGCTCAGAATGACCCTGGTAAGCGCTCACAGCCACAGGCCCAACAGGAGACACTACAGCCCCTCTCTGCTCCTCGCCTTGATTTACATCTTCTGTGGTACTAACTCCTCCTTTGGGGAGAAAGAGACAGCGCAAAGCACATAGAACACAAAAAGGGAGAAACTTCCTAAACTATAAAATTAACGAAAGCAGCTCGTTCTTCTCTGAGAGAAGCTAAAATGGCAAATTATCTCATAAGTGAGCACTTCACAGGAACAAGGAAAACTCTTCCAGCTCACGTACACTTTCTGACCTTTCAAAACGGGGCTCCATGAGGGGCGCCTGGCTGGCTCCATAGGAAGAGCACGTGACTCCTGATCTCGGGTCGTGAGTTCACGCCCCATGCTGGGTCTGGCCATTATGTAAATAAATAAATAAGTAAACTTGAAAAACAAAATGTGCTACATGGCACATCTCCCTGTTGCTGAAAAAGAAATGCCAAGATCCCTCAGCCAGCCTCTGCCTTTATACATCATCAGGTACAGATTAAGAAGCTTCCACGATATACGAACACATCCTTGCTGTATTTCCTTGGTTCAAAGGTACCATCAGTCAGAACCATCACATTAAATGTTCGTTAAAAGGTTTCTAAGTAGGTATTAGAGATCCAAAAGACAAAAAAAGGGTATGTTAGTATAGACATACAAAACCAATGGAGAAGCTCATGCTGATTATTTCTAGAGAAGAAGATGATAGGAAACTTTGCCAATTCATTTATTTCTGTAATATTTAATTATTTTTCCACTGATGTCCAAAGAGTTCTTGATAAGGTGCACCTGTAACCCAGAACACCAGGGGGACAGATACCCCAGAAGAACAAGGTGTGATCCATGGCCCTAAGGAGGTTCCAGAGAAGGGGGAAAGGCCCCCACGGTCCGTGATTACACCATGACGTGGGAGCTTTGGCGCCCAGGAGGTGGGCTCACGGGGTATGTGGGGGCCCATGGGAGGGAGGGACTCTCTGGGCCTGGGGCATCCAAGAAGGCTTTGTGGAGCTAGTGGCCGTGAGCTTGCTCAGACAGATCAGCAAGCGTTCACCAGATGGACCAGGAAGAGGAGCGGTGGTGGGCCGCCCAGAGAGGGTGTGGGGGGACCAGGCCTCGCCACAGGGACACTGGGACGCTGCATGGGGTGCTTTGGGTGCCTCTGAGGAAGTGGCCCAGGCTGGGTTCCCTGGAGTAGGAAGCAAGTCTCAAGGGCTTCATGGACCCCCCGCAAGGAAGGGGTCGTCAGCCTGCCCCCTGGGGCTGCAGTTGAGCTGGGACAAGACGGGGCTTGTTAGAAAGAGCGTTCCGGCAGCTCAAACAGCAGACAGGCAGGCCCAGGAGAGAGCTCAAGACAGTGCAAGGAAGTTGCCGCCAGGAAGCGCTGGTTTCAGAACGAGGCAGAACCAGGAGTGGGACGCAGGAGGTCACACGTGGACTGTGACACCAGCCTGCTGGGTTTTCTCTGCCTGTGCTAGCTGAGGGACTAGGGCGAGCCCTCTCTGACTCAGTTTCCTCATCTGTAAAGTGGGGATAACAAAAGTTTATCTGTTCAATCGTGCTAATAACAGTACTGACAGTCCCTCACTGGTAGAGGGGTGAAATGAGTTAACACGGGAAAGTGCTCACAGAAGTTCCCAAACCCCAGCAAGCCTGTGCTCCCATCTGCCTTGATCCCCTCCCCCGCTCCTCCTCTAGGGCCCAGGAGCCTCAAGGACCTGCCCAGCATGGTCCTCCCCAACCTCGGGGGGGCCAGAGACTAGTACAGCGCAGAGGGCAGTCATGGTAACCTTGAGGCAGTGTGGCAAGTCCATCCCTGGGTCCCCCCCACCCCAGACTTCTGGCGGGGACCCAGGCAAGGCATTTACAATGCAGTAAACCACCGAGTCTGCGCTGTGGGGCCAGCGCAGAGCCACAGTCTCCAAGCCACGGGGCTCCGCACGCCAGGAGATCTTGATGCCTTACACTCAGGAACGCCACTTCAAAGACAGAACCCGGGATGTGAACGACACCCACGGTAGCACTGCTCGGAGCCCCAGACCAGAAACCACAAGAACCTGAGGCTCTGGGACAGAAAAATGGTTACAGACACTGGGGACGGTGTGACCGTGGAAAACGGACACCGCCCCCGGAACGTTCAGTTCCAAGGTGACGAACAGCCCAAGCACATGCTCGTCCATCCCCCAGACGAAGGTCACAGAACCTACAGACACAGAAATGTCCCACCCAGATGCACACGATAAGTAACAAATAGCGTATTTTAGGTAATGGTACGAGAAGAGACTAAAATAACTTTTCGATGATTATCTCTGAGCTGTCATTTTTTTTTAAAGCTATATACAGAAGAAGGAAACTGGACCATTCTCTCACAGCACACACAAAGATAAACTCGAAATAGACGAAAGACCTCAACGTGAGGCAGGAATCCATCAGAATCCTAGAGGAGAACACAGCCAGTAAAACCTCTTCAACATTGGCAATAGCAATTTCTTTCAAGACGTGTCTCCAAAGGCAAAGGAAACAAAGTGAAAAAAAAAGCTTTGGGGACTTCATCAAGATCAAAAACTTCTGCACAGCAAAGGAAACAACAGCAAAAGTCAACAAAACAAAGAGGCAACCCACGGAATGGGAGAAGATATTTGCAAATGACACTGCAGAAAAAGGGCTGATATCCAAGATCTGTAAAGAACTTCTCAAACTCAACACACACAGAACAGATAATCACGTCAAAAAATGGGCAGAAGACATGAACAGACACTTCTCCAAAGAAGACATATGAATGGCTAACAGACTCATGAAACAATGTTCAGCATCATTAGCCATCAGGGAGATTCAAATCAAAACCACGTGGAGATACTCAGTACCTTACAGCAGTTAGAATCGCCAAAAATTAGCAAGGCAAGAAACAAGTGTTGGCAAGGATGTGGAGAAAAGGGAACCCTCTTACACTGTTGATGGGAATCCAAGTTCATACAGTCTCTTTGAAAACAGTATGGAGGGCGCCTGGGTGGCTCAGTCGTTAAGCATCTGCCTTCGGCTCAGGTCATGATTCCAGAGTCCTAGGACTGAGGCCCATGTCAGGCTCCCTGCTCCACTGGAAGCCTGCTCTCCCTCTCCCCTGCTTATGTTCCCTCTCTCTCTGTCTCTCTCTCTCTGTCAGATAAATAAATAAAATCTTATGGAAAAGAAAAGAAAAGGAAAACAGCACAGAGGTTGCTCAAAAAGTTTTAAGTAGAGCTGCCCTATGACCCAGCAAGTGCACTACTGGGTATTCACCCTAAAGATACAGATGTAGTGAAAAAAAGGGGCACGTGTACCTCGATGTTCATAGCTGCGATGTCCACAATAGCCAAACTGTGGAAGGAGCCGAGATGCCCTTCAAAGCACAAATGGATAGGGGCGCCTGGATAGCTCAGTGGGTTAAGCCTCTGCCTTCAGCTCAGGTCATGATCCCAGGGTTCTGGGATCGAGCCCCACATGGGGCTCTCAGCTTAGCGAGGAGCCTGCTTCCTCCTCTCTCTCTGCCTGCCTCTCTGCCTACTTGTGATCTCTGTCTGTCAAATAAATAAATAAAATCTTAAAAAAAACACACACGCAAATGGATAAAGAAGATGTGGTCCATATACCCTCTGGAGTATTATTCCTCCATCAGAAAGGATGAATACCCAACTTTCGTATCAACATGGATGGGACTGGAAGAGATTATGCTGAGTGAAATAAGTCAAGCAGAGAGAGTCAATTATCATATGGTTTCACTTATTTGTGGAGCATAACAAATAGCATGGAGGACAAGGGGAGATGGAGAGGAGAAGGGAGTTGAGGGAAATTGGAGGGGGATACAAACCATAAGAGACTGTGGACTCTGAGAAACAGACAGAGGGTTTCAGAGGGGGTGGGGTGGGGTGACGGGTGAGCCAGTGATGGGTATTAAGGAGGGCACGGATTGCATGGAGCACTGGGTGTTATACACAAACAATGAATCACAAAATACTCCACCAAAAACTAATGATGTACTGTATAGTGACTAACACAACATGATTAAAAAAATAATTATTTATGAGAGCGAGCATGAGCGGGGGAGGGGCAGGAGAGAGAGAGATGGAGAAAGATTCTCCATCAGACTCTGCGTTGAGTGTGGAGACTGCCGCAGGACTCGATCTCAGGACCCTGAGGTCACGACCTGAGCTGAAACCAAGAGTCAGATACTTAGTCGACTGCACCACCCAGATGTCCCGGCCTTTCACTTTTAAGCCTGTCTTTCTTTCCCAAGATTTCAAAAACGAGCACGTATTACTTAATAAGTAAAAGAATAATCAAGAATTTTTTTATCTGTGGCTCATTTTTAACAGACACAGACACTCAGGGCCTGCCCTATCCTGTGTGGACAGCTCAGTCCTTAATCTGATCACCCGGTAGACAGAGCACACACCAGGGCCAGGCTCTGTGCTCCCCAGAGTCAAGAAAGTTCTGGTCCAGAAGGAGCCCTCAACTCACGGCTCCAGCTGGGCACTGGGGGTTGGTGGGGGGATCTGCTGGGAGAGCAGGGAAGGTGACACCTGGGCACGTCTAGCAGCACAAATAAAAACATGACAGCGGGGAGGGCAATGCCAGCTTGTCAGCCAATGAGTCAGGCCTCCTGGTGGCCTGTGAGGCGGACTGGACGGCAGAAGCGGCTCCTCTCGGTGCTGGCTGTGCACGTGGGGCCCTCCCGTCAGTCCCCCTCTCACCATGGGGTGGTGAGTCACGGTCCCCCCTACAGGCATCCCCCCAACTGCGTCGGCATGCTGCACCCAGCTGCATGGGGTGGGGGGGGTTTCAGCAGCTCTGGGCCAGGCACTCCGACCAGCCCCGGACCATGTGCCCCCAGCCAGCAGACCCCACTTTGGGCAGCAACACCCCAGGCGATCTCACCTCCCAGGGGCCTTGAATAGGGCAGCCACTTTCAAGGCTGGCTTGAACCAGCCTTGAATCAAGGCAGCAACTTTCTGGCTCTCAGGGTTGCCCTTTCCGTCCCTCCCTATTCCCCCACGCTCCACCTCACATCTCTTTGCGTATGTGGAAGTACGGAAGGGGACCAGGGCGGAGGGGACCAGGAAGCTGGAGGGGCCTGGGTCCCCCAGGACACACGGGCACCCGGCTTCCCCAGCAGGAGCGCTTTCTGTGTTAAGGACAAGCTCAAGTTGAGTCAGCGAGTCGAAGGCTGGGGAGAGAACACCCCAGCACGGAGGCTCCCGGGCCTCTGACGCCACACAGAACTGCCCCGACCCCAGAGACAGTTTCTATTTGCGACAGCGAGCTCAAAACTCAAGAATAAAAATAGACCTGACTGAACGGAAACCAGTCAGCACAGACGGGGACAGCAAGCAGCATCTCCTGAGCATTTTCCCACGTTGTCCTCCCAGAGGACCATCACTCCTGAATGGCTCCTAAAAGCACCCGAGGGGAGCAAACCCAGACTGACAGAAGGCTCCCCCCGCCCCGTGGTGACATTACTGGGAAAAATATTCACATACATTTGTCTAACACTGTTACACATAGTACCCTAAGTAAATGCGAATGAAGGTAATTTTCAATGTTTTGAAGAAAAAAAAAAAGAAATGCGAACACCTACATTCAAAAGTTAAGAAAAAACAAGAAACAAAATCTCTCTTTAAAAAGCAATTGGGGGGGGGGGGCGCCTGGGTGGCTCAGTGGGTTAAGCCTCTGCCTTCGGCTCGGGTCATGGTCCCAGGGTCCTGGGATCGAGCCCCGCATCGGGCTCTCTGCTCCGCAGAGAGCCTGCCTCCACCTCTCTCTGTCTGCCTCTCTGCCTACTTGTGATCTCTGTCTGTCAAATAAATAAATAAAATCTTTTAAAAAATAAATAAATAAATAAATAAAAATAAAAAGCAATTAGGGGAGCATCTGGGTGGCTCAGTCAGTGGAACGGCTGACTCTTGACCTCAGCTCAGGTCTCCATCTCGGGGTCGTCAGTTCAAGCCCCGTGTTGTGCTCCACAATGGGCATGGAGCCTACTTTAAAAAAAAAATTAATGAATAAAAAATAAATTAAAAAGGACTTCAGCTCAAATCCACAATAGTTAGAAACCCCAAAGTGTTACTTAGATGGGATGCTGTGGGGTGGGGCAAACATACCACATTTTTTTTTAAAGATTTTTGTTTATTTATTTGATAGAGATCACAAGTAGGCAGAGAGGCAGGCAGAGAGAGAGGGGGAAGCAGGCTCCCTGCCGAGCAGAGAGCCCGATGCGGGGCTCGATCCCAGGACCCTGAGACCATAACCTGAGCTGAAGGCAGAGGCTTTAACCCACTGAGCCACCCAGGCACCCCACGTTTTTTTCTTTAAAAGATTTATTTATTTGAGAGAGGGCAAGGATGAGTGGATGGGGAGGGGCAGAGGGAGAGGGAGAATCCCAAGCCGACTCCGCGTTGCCAGGACCCTGAGCTCACGACCTGAGTTGAAACAGAGAGTCAGAGGCTTAACCGACTGAGCCACCCAGGTGCCCCCGGACCACATTCTTCACACCAGGTGACGTATTTTTCTAAACAGCACTGCTCACCTATAGCTGTACCCCACCTCCCCCCCAAACCACGCTGTTCATACAAAGGATGAGTGACAAGAAACCCATATCCCTTAGGCTTCTGTCAGGGGTCTTCAGTCTTACGTGGTAAGCGTCTTCTTGTCTTAAAGACAATGGAAGTGGGATCGCACACAGTCAGAAAACAGGCTAATGGGAACTCAAACCCAGGTCTCTGGGCTCCATGGGGTGAGGGTCAAGCACAGCCAGGAACAACCTGCATCCCAACAATGGAACCCAGTGACCACGGAAATGTTCTGCACACAGTCCATTTCCCAATCCCGTGGCCGCCCTGCCTCAGGTGCTGGGGGTCTGCTGTCAGAGGTCAGGGTCAGAGCCACACACTGGAGCCTTCGGAAGCCCCCACCCACGAGGAGGGGGCTGGATAGTTGCCGTGGGCTCCTCTGCTGCAAGGAGGTCAGGCCCCAGTAAACACCAAAGCAGCTCACATTCCCACAGCCCCTGACACTTGGCTCCAAAGCGCCAGGGGTCCACCCCTCCGGGGCCCCAATCACCTGGAAATAAAGTCTATGGAGGGCACCGAGACAGGTTGGTGGCAGAGGGGACCCAGCTGGGGAGTAATCATTAGATGCCTTTACCTGTGTAACTTTTAAAATAATTTCTGAACCACTGAAAATATTACCCAAGTAACAAATACATTTTTCAAAACCCAACAGAGAACTGAGCACCTCTGAGCCCTGGAAAGAAGCACACGGCTCGGCCAGCGGGCTGTCCCTCTGGCTTGAAGTGAGGAAGCCCACTCACTCCTGAACTCACGTTGCCTGGATTCAACGCACCTGCGCCAGCCAGCCCGCCCTCCCCGGCCGCTCCCCTTCCCGCAGCCCCCCACCCTCACCCCAGTGCCTGCTGCATGGCCAAAGTAAGTGAGAAACCGGGAGAGTGACCCCTCCCTACCCTCCCCGGCCACATCCACCCCCGCCTTACCACCTGTCACCCCAGCGCTCCACGGCGGAACTAATTCCAGCCAGACCCCGTCAGGGTCACCACCACCACCCCAGGCCACGGCCCCAGGCTCCTTTCAGAAGACCCAGCACTCCACCCTCTGGTCCAGTCTTATCTGTCACCCCTGTGCCCTCCTGTGGGATCTTCTGCCGTGGCCTCTAACTGCGGCACACACCTCTCCCACACAGAAGCCCTTCAGTGCCCTCCCAACCAACGCCCCGTGAATAGCTCATGGGCTCCCTTTAGGTCTGGCCCTGCCGCCCTCTCCAATCTGGCCACTTGCCAACTCCTTCAGGGCCAAGGCCCCAGTGCTTCCAAACCCCTCACTGTCAACAGACCCTCTTGCCCACCTTCTGGGTCCTTGCTCACCTGTGCTCCCTGCCTGCGATGACAGTCAAGTCCCTTATTCCCCATCTGCACCTGGGCCCGGTGTACCCTGTATTGAGAAGCATCAAGTTCCCGACATGGCCTTCCTCACCCTTTGCCCGCCCCCTCCTTTAACTGTCCCCTCCTGTGTCCTCACGGGCCCCCAGCACAGAACAGACAAGCCTCAGAGCACCCCAGGGCTCGCCCATGAGCTCGGGGACAGTCCCCATTGCAGCCCCCACCCAGATGCCCAGCACACAATCTCCAGCTCTTGCCATCCTTCCATCTCTTTCTCCATCTTCCCCTTTCTGCCTGATGGTCTCACCCAACCTCCTTTCCCAGATGGCTTGCCGGGAAGCAGAGAAAATGCATGTACAAGGCACTCAGCATCCCAAACACGTGACATTCTGGAGAAACACGGAGCGAAGGCCTGCTGCCTGCCCTTGGCTCTCTGGCAATCCAGTCCCATCCTGGTGCCCTGAGAAACGTCGGCGGCTCCAGAGATGGGCTTTGGCCATGTCAGAATTCTCAAGGAATTTGGAAGGGGGACAGTGATCTCCGCCAGGTAGCTGGCTGTACTTCCCACACTTCCGGCTTGCTCCTCTGCATTTTAAAATACAACTCCATCTCCCTCTCCCACAACTGGTCCTCTGCTTCTCCCCCTGCGTTCTACAAACACCTGGTGGGAAGCCCCAGAGGCAGGGGGAAGGATGCAAAACACAGCTTCCCAAGGATGCGGAGGCTGGAGGCAGCGGGCAACAGCATGTGCTGTTCTGTCCTGATCTTCTTCCATCAGATTCAGGGCTGCCCTAGCAAGGGGCCGTGGGGTTCAGGGACAGAGAACCTCCCAGGCTTCCCTCCCAAGCCTCCCCGCAGATGGATCAGGTCAGAGAGGAAAATGCTCCCCAGGTGACAGCTTCCTGCTTGGACCTCAGCAGAGCCTCACACCCACCCCGCCAGGCCACAGATGACCCAAGTGGCCAAGACATGTTTGCTCCCAACAAAGGCTCCCTGGGTGGAGAGACAGTGATGGCTGTGCCCTGGTCGTGGTCGGCACTTGGGTGTTTCTAGCAACCTCTGTGTTGCAGGAGCAGGCAAAGCCCTGGTCGGGACCATGGGCTTGAACCCGCCTCTCGGCCTGGCTCTGTGGGGTGGACGAGGCTTAAAGCCAGCCAGGCTCACCCTGCCTCCTCAGGGCAGCCTTCCTGACCCAACAATCTCTTCCAGACGGCCGACAGCAGAAGGCACCGGGCTGTGACCCGTGTGAGTCCCCCACACCTGGGGCCCGGTACATAGCAGGCCCCCAGAAAGATCTGCAGAGTGCGGCCACAGGGAGAGCCCAGAGTTCCTAACCCACACCTGCTGGCCACCAGGGGCCTCCTCTCAGTGGCGAAGAAAGGCCGGAAATGGTCAGTCAGAGGCGTGTGGGCCCAGCATCTTCCCTACAGTAACACGAAGGAAGAAACTGAGGAAATCGGCTACCTGCGACCATCAGTCACCACAGGCAGCCCCTCGGGACGAAGGGGATGGGGGCAACTTGTCCCGCATCGTGCTCAGCTCTCCCCGTCCTCCTGCCTGAGCCCTGACATGAAACACAAGGCATGACTTCCACTCTCCGGCCCCCCTGGACTTGGGGCTTCTCATGCCACATGAGCAGAGAGAACGGCAGGTCTTCCTTATCAGAACATCTACCTGGCCTCACAGAGCCAGCCTGGGGGAGGCCGCTTGGCCTGCAGACAGGCCCACCTCCAAGGCCTTTCTGCGTCTCTGTGGATGCTCGGGCCGTGGAGTCTGAGCGGCCCAGGCCGAGGGAGGCCTATGGATGGGCTGGGGGCCAGGCCACTGCCCCCTCCAAGCTGGTACCTGCCTCAGAGCCCAGTTCTGAGAAGCCAGTGGGGTAATGTTCAAAAGCAACGGCCTTCACTTCGAAGCCTCCAGAATAAATGTTTAAAACTATGCGTCCATTTGTACATTTGCAAGCTGACATCGAAAATTTCTCATGGTAAGTTTAAATACTTGTAGAGGATGTAATTTCCAACATATTGTAAATATTAACATTTCAAAATAAAACTGTTATTGTTTCTCTTTTAAATGGATCCAATGGAATTTGAGACCCGCTGACATCCACCCTCCAGTTACCGCGTCCGCTCCCTCCTAAACCCTTGGAAATTTAGAAAAGTTCCTTTTGCCTCCTCAAATTCCAATTTCCAACCCACAGCCCTCAGTGTATTTCGTGTTTAAAGGCTTTTTACTGAGAAGTCTATCTCACTATGAGGCAAAATAAATAATAATAACAATAAGGCTATAAATACTTTAATTTTTTAATTTCATGTGACCATCAAGCTGTCAGAAATTTTCTTCTGGACTGAATTATTATTAGAATTACACTTAGTACAAAATTGATCCCTGCGACGGAAACACTACAAACTGTATAAGGAATAAACATAAAACATTAAACCCTATTAGAAATGCATCTCAGAAGAGAGACGAACAGGATTTTTTTTTTTTTATTATTATTTGACAGACAGAGATCACAAGTGGGCAGAGAAGCAGCAGAGAGAGAGGAAGGGAAGCAGGCTCCCGGCCAAGCAGAAAGCCTGATGTGGGGCTCGATCCCAGGACCCTGAGACCATGACCTGAGCCAAAGGCAGAGGCTTAACCCACTGAGCCACCCAGGCGCCCCCGAACAGGAATTTTTAAGAAGTATTTCATGTATCCATGGATGAAGGCAGAGCTTACTGTCAATTGTATTTTTCAGTTTTTTACAGATGCAAGTGCTGAAACCACTTCTTCAAGCAAATAAAAAGATGGAAGGAGATTTACATATCAAGTTCTCTGAATTCCTTTAAAATGACATGCCACGAATTACCATCATTGGTATCAAAAATCATTTCCAATGTTCTATCAGTGGACAACCAAATCAGATCCTCTTGCAATGCTGTCGCAAGACAAGAAATGGAGAGACCTCACCTGTCCTGGGATCACGGTGACCAGCAGCCTCGAGGCCTCAGTGGCCTTGGTGCCCCAGGGTCACATCGGCTGGGGACAATGTAAAGAACGAGCTTCCCATGTGCCCACTGCTTTACCCAAATTAACTCAATTAGGCCTCACGTGATCCCTGGGGACAGGCACAACTATTATCCCCATTTTACAGATGGGGAGACTGAGGCTCCGGGGGGTTAGGCGACTGGCCCACGGTCACACAACCACCAAGATGAGCCCAAGGGATCCTGACCGTCACTGCTACGGGCACTGGCTCCACAGAGATGGGGGGAGGGCTGTGGAAAGGATGTAAGGAAGGAGGGTTTACAAGCTCCTTCCCAAGCACGTGGGCCGTGGGCACGAGCCCATGAAGGAGCTGAGGAGCTGCACAATTTGCTTTCTGAGATGTGCGCTCACCCATGAATGCTTCTGGCAAATCAGTGACGTTGGTGTCCGGCATACCACCATCCGTAGTCAAGGTCAACACTCACTCGGTACTACCACCGCTCACCATTCAAGAGAACTCTCTTCCCGCGAGGACACCGCAGGGCCTTACCAGCACTTTACAGTCATGGCTCCTGACCCTGGGCCCCAATATTCTTTTTAATAGTAGCCAAGGCCCAGGGGCGCCTGGATGGCTCAGTCATCAAGCATCTGCCTTCAGCCCAGGTCATGATCCCAGGGTCCTGGGATCAAGCTCCACATTTGGCCCCCTGCTCAGCTGGGAGTCTTCTTCTCCCTCTTCTGTCTGCCCCTGCTTGTGTTCCCTATCTCCCTGCCTCTCTGTCAAATAAATAAATAAAATCTTTTAAAAAATAAATACAGACATACATACATACATAGTAGCCAGAGCCCAAAGGGACCTGGTTGCATGAGTCAGTTGGCTGAGTGTCTAACTTTTGGTTTAGGCTCAGGTCATGATCTTGGGGTCCTGAGACCAAGCCCTGCCTTGGACTCTGCGCTCAGCAGGGGGTCTGCTTGAAGCTTCTCTCCCTCTGCCCCTCCTATCCACACCCCAACTCTCTTGTGACCACACGCTCTATCTAAAATAAATAAGTCTTGAGGTGCCTGGGTGGCTCAGTCAGTTGAGCGTCTGCCTTCGGCTCAGATCATGATCCTGGAGTCCCGGGATCAAACCCCATGTCAGGCTCCCTGCCCAGCGGGGAGCCTGCTTCTCCCTCTCTCTCTGCCTCTCCTCCAGCTTGTGCGCTCTCACAATCTCAAAAAATAAACAAAATACTTTAAATAAATAAATAATAACTCTTGGGAAAAAATATAGGGACGCCTTGGGTGGCTCAGTTGACAAGCGTCTGCCTTTGGCTCAGGTCGTGACCCCAGAGTCCTGGGATCGAGTCCCGAATCAGCGGGCTCCCTGCTCTGCGGAGAGCCTGCTTCTCCCTCTACCATTCCCCTCTGCTTGTGTTCTCTCTCTTGCTATCTCTATCAAATAAACAAATAATATATTAAGAAAAAAAATAGTCCCCAAACCCCAGGTAATAACAGGCCTGGAAACGTTTGGTAAATGGAACATTTAGTAAAACTAACGTGCAAAGGAGCCCCGGTTAGCAGAAAAACCATGGGCTCGGGAGACACGCCGGCCCACAGACAAGCTCCAAGACCACCACCACCAGCCAAGTTCCCCAAGAGACATCCTGAGCCTCCATTTCCTCAACTCTAAAATGGGTATGAAAACACTACTCCTGTCACTGAGTGGCTCACAAAAAGGGACATTGCCACTGAGGCAACGGACACAAGAAAACAAGAAACCCTGGGCGCTGGCTGACAGCATGCTCACTTCCCCCCACTTCAGTCACAGACCCCTCGGGTGTGACAAGCACCCATTCCCGGCATCCAGGGACCCACCAGCTCAGCCCGGGCATTTGGCCCACAGAGGCTTGGCTGCTTCTGAAGAAACCAGCCAAATAGTCTCAGCTTCCAAATTTTGCAAAGAGTCCTTCTCTGCATCTTGAAATTCCAAGTTCTCCAAACACTGGGGGACGCCAGGAGGAGGTGCAGAGAGATACATCACAGGGGTTTTATTTTTAGATACGGGTGTGGAAAGCATCCACTTTGGGTTCTCTCTGGTCCCCAGCCACCACTTCCTCCCCGAAGTCGTCACCAAAGTGAACAACAGACACATCAAGGAAGATCTTGCAACTCTTCTTCTGCCCGGTAAATTCTAGAACAATGGCTCCAAGTCTGTGGTTCCACCCCAGACTAAGTGGATTAAAGGTTTTAGTCTAAATCTTCCCAAGAAGCCACGGAAAGCAAACACGCTATCCCCCCAGGTTGTCCTCCCATCCTGAAACTCCAGGGCCCTCTGCCCTCCCCTACCCTCCCCTTCCTCTGCGGCAGAGGGGAGGGGCACAGGGAGGAGCATCCCACCGTGTTTGTCAGGGGTCTTCCAGGACAGGAATCAGGTAGTGGGGGAAGGGCACATTTCTTCCCTTTTTAAGTAACGTGTTGGTGAGCACATGAATTCACTTCCTCTAAACCGTGCCCCCCACAGCAATTTCTGCGTGAACCCTGACAAGCACTGTAGCTAACCTCAGGGATGATTTGGAACCCTCCCGGCTGCCACTACCCATCAATCAGAAACAGCCCCACAAGCATGCGTCTTACCCCATTCTGAATTCTGACTTTCCCCCTTTTAAGGTCTAAGAAATTAAGATCCACAGAAACCCTCTGTGCAGATCATGCCACTCTGCAGAGCCAAAATAAGCCTGGATGAAAAATCGACAGCCCATGAGGGGCTTCCAGAAACCACCTCCTCCCCCAAAACCAACCTCAGCCTCCGGGTCACAAGTTCAACCCACTCCAAGGAGGGAAGCCAGAGGAAGAACTCATTCAGCAGCCCTCCACCAGGGCTCCCGCGGCTGCTGTCAGAGCGCACACACTCCATCCATCCTTCCTTCTCCAGCCAACGAGCCCCGATCCAAGTCTGCCCCCGGGGGAGGCAGCCTGGGGGTCAGGAGCCCCCTCGCTGACTCCGGCCACTCTCCAGGAGCCAGGGGCCCACAAGGAAGATCAGATGTGATCGCACTGACAGCAGGGAGGGGATGCGCCTGACCTAGGGGTGCAGAGGAGAAAGGCAGGGGAGCAAGCATCGTCTCAGAGATGATACCACTTACAAGAATGGTCCGAGAAAGGAGAAGGCTCACCCCCGGAGGGCCGAGCAGCTAAGGCAGGGGCCCAGGGCGGGGGGAGGTGGGGGGCTTGTACTCCCTCAGCAGAGACGGAGTGCAGACACAGACAAACCGTGGGGGGCAACAGGACCCCAGAGGCTCGCTGGGTGACCATGCTCCTGCACCCTGCCTACCCCACCCCTACCCACAGCTGCACCTCTCCCCCTGCCAGCTCCATCCACCAATGAAGCAGCTGCAACTCCACAAACCCCAGAGACCACCGACCACAACCCACGTCCTGCCAGGGCAGAAATCACAGAGACTCCACACAGGGAGAAGTTCAGGAAGGGGTTCAAGCACCCAGACGCTTGTGGGAGAGGTGGAGAGGGGAGCCCTAAAAGGCCCACCCACAGGAGAAAATGGCAAGGGCGTGGTCTGTACTCACCTGCACCACTTCTATCCCTCGCTTCCTGTGGAGAGAAACAAAGAAAACAAAGGTTACTCAAGCAGGCAGGAAGCATCCTTCCAGAACATTCACTAAGACCAGCTGAAGGCAGGAGGATGGGACAGCCTACCGCTGCATCCCTCAAACACAATCCCCAGAACAGACCCATTAGCAACGGGAAGGTTTGTGAGCTCCTAGTCAGTCCTCAAGACCACCTCTTGGCAGAAAGAGAGAGTCATCTCCCAGGGGGACTTTCCTATTGTTCTACAAAGACCCCAAGTTTGCCTGTTTTCCTCACAGCCGCTGTCTCCCTCTCCAATCTCAGGGCCAGCCCTTCAGGGGCACAGCTCCAACCTGGATCACCTCAGGACACTCCCCGCCACCGCATTTACCACCAAAGGTCTGACCCTCCCTCCTTGCCTCAATCATCTCCCATGGCTCCCCGTTTCCTCTGATATCTGGTCTAACAGCCTGGCCCGGCCTCCCAGGTCTGCCACAGTCCATCCACTCTCCCATGCTGCAGGAGGTCCCAAAACCCTTCAACCCTCCTCGGCTTAGTTAACACAACACCAGCCATCTCTAGCCCCTACTGACACTCTAATGCGTCCTTTGAGCCTGGTTCAACCACCACGGGCCTCACCAATGTTGCTGCCAACCTGGACCGTGCCTCCTCAACCCCCATCCACAATCTCATGGCCACCCCAGCCGACTCCAGACAGGGTCCAGTTCTCCGACGGATGCACAAAGGGCCCCTGCAACTCACCCACCTTTACCTCCCCCGCCTCAAGCATCTGGGCACATGGGCTGTGTCACTTCTCCAAGCCTTGGTCCATATTTTCCATCCCAGCCTTTCAGATATGGCTCAGACAGACGCTCTCCCAGGAAGCCTTCCCCTGACCCATGACACGCTCGCCCAACCCACCTATTCAGAGCCAGAACAGTCCCAAGAACCTGGGACCACCATCATCCTGGCCCTTCGTTCCAGAGTCCTGATGGGCTATCTCTGGGGGCAGAGCACAGGGGCAGGAACAGGAGTCTGTAGGCAATATCAACGGCACATGGCCATGCCCATGTGCACTTTCCTGGGAAGAAAGGCCAGGCTGTGACCTGACAAGGCTGGAAATCAGAGCAGGGATGATGGCAGGTCCAACAGCTGTGTGTACCGTGTGCCTACTGAGGGTGCCCGCCTGGCACCCAGGCACTCCCTAAACACTCAGCTCAGGTTCCTGTGTGCAGCCTGGCCCCGTACTCAGGGGCCACACCAAATGCTTAGGCCCTGGAGGGGTTCACGGTCTAGGGGAGGAGGAGGGCACCAAGGCCCCCAGGCACTGTCACCATCCCCTCACATGACACTGTGGAGGAGATGCCTACCAACCCTGCGTTTGTTGGTTGGCTCACCCGAGTGTTTCCCAGCACCTCCTGGGAGCTGGCGGAAGGGAAGCCGCTACCTGAATCAGCAAGACAGATGGCACACTGGTTGGCACTGAGGGATATGCCAAGCCAGTCATCCCTCAACCCGATACCTTGACATGCCGCCGGGCCCCGAGGAACCCAACCTGAAAACCAGTGGCTGATGCTTTCCGGGCTCCCCACCATCACTCAGCTTCTCCGCGGTTCCAGAACGAATGACAGCCAACACCCACTGGCTGCAATGACGTCATGAGGGGAGAGACTGGGCTCAGAGCACACCCCTGAGCCACTGGCACGCTCAGCGGGAACCCCTCAGAGCCTCGGTCTCACTCCCAGACTGTCCTTCTCCACCAGAGTATCGGTGACAGTGACCAGTCCATGGCCACTTGACTCGTGACTGGGACCAGCCAGACTGGGCTCAGAGGGACTCCTCACTTTGCCCCTGGCCCCGATCCAGGACAAAACTCTCCAACAGCTGAGGGAACAGCTCCTTGGGAAGTCCCTAAGGATAACACTTGGGGCCACACCACGGAAAGGACAGATGGCACTGAAGGGGACAGCAGGTGCATGCATACGTGACCTGCACCAGTCGGAAAGGGCTTGTGCTGGGCTGCCGCCAGGCCCTGGGTTTTCCCTTTGAGTTAATCCTCATGGCATCCCGATTATCCCGGCGTGGTTCTCATCTCCTTCCGAGGCTGACTGCGGTCACTTCCAACCCGCCCTCATCTGACTCCGTCCCAGTCAGCTCACCCGCCCCCAGTCCTAAAAACAAACAGGACTCCAACTCTGGAAACACAAAAGAACCGTAACATAAAAGAAACAACAAGAAGTTATCTTCTGCACAGGCAGGCGGAAAATCTTAAGTGGGACTGAGGTCCCAGGAGCCAGCCCAGCTCCTCTGTAGCTCAGAGCTCCAAGAATAGGATCTGGCTCGACTGGCCAGATCCTATTGTGGCTGGCCACAGGGACACATGGTGTCTCCCGTGTGGCCAGCCCACAGCAGGCCACATGGGAGACACCATCAGTTAGGGCGGCTAAAGTGCACTGGGTGCTCGCTGCCTGCTGACGCCTTCCACAGCCCCAGCAGGGAGGGACAGTGATGACCCGTTACTTGGATGAACAAGCAGAGGCCGGGAGAGCTCAGGAAGTGTGGGTGCCGGCTGCGCTGTGGGGCCACCCCACGCCCAGGTGGTAAGCAGCAGGCACAGCAGAGCTGGCAGGGGAGGCATGGAGGACGACTGGCCGGGTCTCTGCACCCTACGGTCTCAGTGTAAGGGGGAGAGGCAGGAAGGGAGGCAGGCAGGAAGCCACACGCCCCACAGTGGAGGGACCCCATGCACACCACTGCAGCCCAGAGAGCAAAGGAGAATGTAAACAGGCCGGGGTCTCATTCCTTCCTCTGAAACTCCTGTGGGACCAAGAGGCCAACAACCCTCACTTCCCAAGCAGCAGGCTCCTGAAATTGCCAAAGTCCAGAAATTGGTTTCTGACACCAAGGGGGAGGAGGGAGGAGACGATAAGCCAGACAACCGGCTGCAAGTGATGAAAAGTTCCTCCTGAAAACCCCAGCGCCGCCAGCCCACCCCACAGACATCCTCACATGTGCGGTGTTTCAGGCTGTTAACTGTGACAGCAAAAGACTGGCAGCGACTTAAAGACCCCAAGAGGGGCCAGAGAAATACTGGGCAGTAATAAAAAGAACGAGGAAGCCCCCCACGCGCCCAGAAGGCTTCATCACCAAGACAACCCCCCATGTGAAAACGCGAGGTGCAAAGCTCTGTGCGCCGCCTGCCACGGCCTGGGCTCAGATCAACCGGCATGAGAACTCAGGCTTGCATACACACACAGAAGGAATCTGAAAGTACCACCAGGAAGAGTGAAAGAAAATGGTGGTGGGTGGCCTCTGGTCAAGGGCAAGGGCAGCAGGGGGGCGGGGTGAGAAGACTTCTGTTTCACTGTACACTCTCATGCTAGAGCGTTGTGCCCCGTGCATCCAACAACACATTCTCAAACACTACGAGGGGTTTTTTTTTTTTAATTATCTTTTAAATAATTGGTAAAACTCCAGCTGCCTCCATGCCCAGAGCTTGCATAAGGTAAATGCCTGATAAAGGCATGAATCCATCGTCAATCAGTAACATGAACTGGGGGCGCCTGGGGGGCTCAGCCCATTAAGTGTCTGCCTTCCACTCAGGTCACAATCCCGGAGTCCTGGGATCGAGTCCTGCATGGGACTCCCTGCTCAGTGGGGAGGCTGTGTCTCCTTCCTTTGCCTGCCACTCCCCCTGCTTGTGCTCGAGCTCTCTGCCTCTCTGTCAAATAAGTAAATAAAATCTTTAAAAATATGTATATTTTTTAAAAATAACGTGAAGTAGAGGAGTTCAGGATTTATCTAGAAAAGCTTCCAAGTTCTACTCAAAGAGGAGCTGAAACAATGCCCTTCTGGAGCCACAAGACTGCCCTGCCGGGAGCGTTTGGTCCCAATTCTGAGCACACTTAACTATTCGACTGTCTGGCATGCAGACCAGCAGGGCGTGCACCGCCTGTCCGCTGCAGCCGCAGCAGCAAAGACATGGGTGGCTTTTTTCCTTTACATTTCCTTGTATTTTCTAGTTTTCTACAATAAGCATTGAAACTACATCCCCAGTGATAGAAAAAGTAACAATAAAAGTTAAAGTTAAAGAATTAAAGAAGTTTATTTAAACCCTGCACCTGGAGAAAACTTGTACAGACTCTGAAACTGTTTTCTCGATAAATACTGATTAATAAGTTCAGGACAGAGAACTATGCCCACGGCTCCTAATTATAAACCTGTTTTTCCAAAAGCTGAATTACTATGAAGGGAAAATCTATCTTGTAGAAGGACTCCTCCTCGCTGGAAGTCAAAGGAGAGCACAGCCCTGAGGAATTTAAAAGGCTCATTTAAGGAAACTATCCTTTCACGGCTGTGGGGGAGCAATCAGAGACAGCTTCAGGGAGGAGGTGGCATTGTCTATATCAATGAAAGGAAACTACTGACAGACACTTGGGAAGAGAGGTCAAAGAGAAACAACAGGAGGAGGACCCCCTTCCGAAAAGGTGCCTGGGGATGTTGGGGGGGCAGGAAGATCCACAGAAAGGGCAGGGCAGGGGCAATGAAAAAGGGCCAGAAGCCCCAGAGACCCAGAATGTCACAGCACAGCCTGGCCCTTACCCTGTGCACCGGCAGATCCCAAATACCAGGGTGGACAGCTAAGAATCCCCACTAGAACTTGTCCAAAACCTCAGCTCAAAGTCTGGTCCTGTGGACTCTGAGTGGGGGCATGGGAGGGATTCGAGGCTTTCCCAAGCCCCCAGGGTCCGCTCGGAGCAGCCAGGTCTGGGAACAAGGTGTAGCCTGGGCGTGAGGAGGAGCAGGGCTAGATGGGGGTGGGAGGGCTCATCCAGGGGCAGCCTCTCCAGGTCCTGGGGACAGGACAACCAGATGATGGGCACAGCAGGCCGAGGCCCAGGCCAGCACCAGCAGAGGATGGCGCGCACGCTGCACAAAGGTAGCAAAACTCTTCTGTGTTCTGGCCTGTGGTTGTACCAGGAAGGTATCAGAAAAAAAGAACTGAGCTGAGCAGATAGTTCAGGGCTAGGAAAATACGATCGGGGAGACAGGTGAAAGCAGAAGAGGCAGGTGTGTCCCTAAAAGGAGACCCTGGAAGCAGACCCAACTGTACCTCATGCCTCGGTTTCCCCATCTGTCAAGTGAGGAGAATCCTGGCACCCACCCCACAGGGCTGTTGGGGCCCATGCTAGGAATGTGGGCTTCTGTTACTTCGCTCTGTACTGCCTTCCTGCCTTCCAGAACTGGCCCTCCTCGATCCCACACAATGGGCATGCGAACAACTGAGGAGCTGTATCCTCTCCTGGGGTGACACGTGGCCTGGCACCTCGCTTGGATGCAGGATGGGCAGGGGGCTCGAGGTCCTAGGGGACTGTTCACAGCACAAAGAGCATGGCCAAGAGCGTTAGCGCTCCGTGGCCTCTCTGTGGCCAGACTGACAAGGAGGAGGCCACAGCAGGAGAAAAAGCCAGCACCGTCTTGTCAGAGCTGAAGCGCTCCATCCAGCCGGCCCGGAGCCTATCCTCTCCAGCCCCGCAGTTGCGGAATTGGCTGAAGTCAGTTTACACTGAGTTTCCGTCACCGACCATTGTTGCGCTGACGACAGCAGGTGCTCTGTAAGTGACAGCGGCTACCACTTCCTGAAGACAGCCTAGCGCCGGAAGACAGGAGATGACAAAGGAGTCAAATGAAGAGAATCAAAAGCAGGAGGAGCAGGAGGTCCCTGAAGTCAGGGAGGCAGAGCACCCGAGGGAGATGTGTCCACGAGCCCATGCCACAAGGAGGCCACTGCGCGTGGCATCAGGAGGGCCAACACGGGACCTTCTGGGAGAACGACCCCCAACAAGGGGCAGGCCTCCCTCACCACAGAGCAGGGCCCTGTGGAAACCAGCAGCAGGCCGGGGCCTGGGTCTCAGCTTCCCCATCTGATGAATGGGCATGACCCTTCCAGCCCACCTTCCAGGGCAGGTGTCAGAACTGAGGCTGCAGACGAGTAAACCGAGGGGGAGAGGGTGAGGCTCAGACCCAGAGGTCTCCTCTGACCACCGGGGAGAGAAGAGTCCGGCGGCAGCTGGGAGAACTGCAGGCCCTTGGAGAGAGCAGGGGGGCGGCCATTAAAGAAGCTCATCCAAAACTGGAGGCTCGCGGGCTCATCAAGAACCGCTGTGCTGCAATCTGCAAGGCCACGGTCACTTGCCCCCTGCCCAGGCACAGCTGAGGGCTGGCCACAGGGGCAGGCCACCCCAGAAAGCCGGCCTGCAGGCTAACCCAGCGGCCAAGGAAGACTCACGGCAGAGGGAATCAACCCAGAAACGCAGGCTCCCTCCCACCGAGAGGGGACGGGAAAGGAGCTGCACCTGCACCCAGAGCTGAAAACCACTTAGAGATGGGAAGTGTGTAATTACGCAAGTGGAAAGCCAGGCATGCGCTGGTCCAAGCCATTTGTAGCTCGGTTTGGTAACTGGCCGACTTCAGGAGGCCAGAATAATAATGGCCTTTAGCACCCAAGAGGCCTGCAGGCAGCCTCCCCGCCTCCTGCCTCCTGCCCCTCCCCACCCTGCAGAGGGTCAGGCCCTGAGAGGGCCTCCCCGGGACTCGGGTGAAGCCGCAGCTGGGCCTCCTCCCTCCCACATGTGTGCGGATGGACACATTGCCCGCTGCCCCGACTGCCACCCCCAAGGTCACTGCCTAACTCACACTCGAGGCCAGCTCCCCAGGAGCCTCCCTTGGCTCCCAACCTCCTTAGAGTCCCCGAGCCCCCGCACTGAGCACAGAGAGGCCGCCTGGCTCCGTGTCGCCGTCCCCAACTAGGCTAAGAATGCTGTGGTGGACAACGGTAACGGTGGCCCCCGATCCTGGAAGCTCTGCTGGGCATTCCCCTGCCCCCCGCACACACACCCACCCCCCACCCCAGGTTCAGCAAGGCCCCACAGCTTGCTTTGGCCAATGAAATGTGCACAGAGTGATCCAGGTCATTTCCAAGTTCAGGCTCTCACCTGCCAGCGTCCAGCTCCGCAGCCAGTCCTCCAGGACTAGCCACGGCCGTGGGAGCATGAGAACACAGATGGCCCCCAGAGCTGGCCCAGACCCACTCCTGAAAAGAAATCGGGCAGGGTAGCCACAAAGCCAGGCCAGGAACCAGAAGGATACCGGTTAAGAGGCCCTTGGGCTTGTGGGAGTTCTCAAACGGGGTACTTTTTGCTTCCAGGGGACAGTTGGCAACACCTACAGACATCTTCACGTATCACCTGAGGGGAAGTGCTCCAGGCGTCCCCTACAAGTCACGACCCCCGGAAACAAAAGACTCTCTAAGCTTAACTGGAGAAACGCCAGGGTGCGGAGACCAGGCCTGAGCCGCGGACTAGGGACAAGCTATAAATCAACCTGTCGCCGCAAACCCCGGGGCCTGTTGGATTCTGCAGCCTGGCCTGCCTGGTAGCCGCTCCGAGAAAAAGGGCCAGTGGCCTCTGTCTACGCCCCCAAATTCTGCACACAACCCCTGCCCCATGGCACATGGGGACACAGCATAAAGGTGTTGGGGGGAAGGTGGCACCAGCCCCTCCTCTCAGGAAACCTTCCCAGGAGGGACCCCATTTTCTAAAAACACCTGGACCCGACCCACCTCTGTGCCTTGGCACAGACTATTCTCTCTCTGCCTGCCATGGCCTTCCTCCCCCGGCAAACTCCTGCTCAAGCATCACGAACAGCTTGGACATCATGCCAGCTGAAGGCTGTTCCCCTGCCCCTTCCCCAGGGCACAAAGGATGGTTCTGTGGCCCCACAGCCGTCTGACACTGAAGACGGCCCATGCTGGGTTTTGGACCCTGGGCTCCCGAGGCCAGGGGCTGGGAGCTCAGCACCCCGTGCCCACTGTGGACCCTGAACCTGGCAGGTGCTCTGTGGGCCTCTTCCTGGATGAACACCGCAGTCTCCCAGCACCAGGGGGCTCCCACCCTGAGCCATCCCTGTCCATCTGCAGCCTCGGAAGCCCACTTCACCTACTGATGGTTTCACAACTTGGGATTTCCCTCTTACTCACAATGCCAGAAACTGAAATGGCCCAATATAAAGGCAACATACGAACAGAATTTTAAAGGCAGTAGAAACATTTGAGTTGTTTGGATAGCTCCAGAAAGAACCAGATAAACTGGAAGCTGCCATATGGCCATACGTCTTTCGGCGGGGGGGGGGGGGGGGTCCCCCTGAGTGGACAGTCACCAACTCTCATCACTGAAGACCTTCCCCCAGACCAGGTGCCCCACCTGGAGGAGGCGGGCAGCTCACAGGTTCTGCACGGTGCAGACCCAGGAGCATGAGTCAGCGTGTTCCTTCCGACACAGAACAAGCCCCAGGGGTCCCCGAAAGGGGCTTTCCCTGGTGAACCCAGGAGTTGGGCGACGGGCAGGGCTGGTGACTCACCTCCCCAGCATCTCCTGCAGGAAAGGAGAGCGGCCAGGGCCACCAGGGGCCAAGGTATGTTTAAAATCTCCACCCCTCAGGGGCGCCTGGGTGGCTCAGTGGGTTAAGCTGCTGCCTTCGGCTCAGGTCATGATCCCAGGTCCTGGGTTCGAGCCCCACGTCGGGCTTTCTGCTCAGCAGGGAGCCTGCTTCCTCCTCTCTGCCTGCCTCTCTGCCTACTTGTGATTTCTCTCTGTCAAATAAATAAATAAAATCTTTAAAAAAAAAAAAAAAAACCTCCACCCCTCAACTTTCAGGGTAGGGAAACTGAGGCAGGGGTGGGCTGGAGATTAGCCCAGGGAGTGTCCTGCCACATCCAAAGTGTCACCATTTCAGACTGGAAATCACCGCAACTTTTCATCTGAAAACAAATACTGAGATTGCCTCAATGGCACTTGACACATTCCCACTTTCTGAAATTAATAACTCTCCGAAATTCCTTGCAAGTCTTTTACTACCTCCTTGCAGGTGCTGTAATTTTTCTTTCTCCTAATCAGGGGTGGGCTGTAAATGGCTGGGGCGGGGTTGGGGGTGTTGCTAGGAGACCCCAGGGGCTGCAGGAACGGCTGGTTCCAGCAAACGGCCCCCCCTCCCATTGTCAGCCTGGCCTGCCTCGGGGCTACCCTGTTCTCTTCACAGCAGTTTCTCATTTCCAAGAAAGCACAGTCAGATGAAAACCAGCCTAACAAACACAGTACTAAGCTACAGCAGGAGGAGAGACAGGCATTCCAGCGCTGACATTTTCCTCCTTGGGAGCCACTGGGGGAGCGAGAAGCCTGCCCAAGGAGGTCGGAATGTTTTTATCACCTATCCTCCAGGGACCACACATCCTTAAAACAGCCGCACCAACGTGTGTCCTGGGCCTGCACCGGTGAGGGTGACACTTAAGGGCTGGGTTCCAGGGGAGCTTAAACGTCTCTACCCACCCAGATCCTGCCGCTAACACTCCCTTGCGCTTGAAAGCTCCCTTCCGGCCGGAGGCTGGATTCCAAGACCATGAGAGGGTTCTTTGAAGCCCTGCAGTTTGGGGGAGGGGGCGGGCCGCTGTTGGGCGGCCCACTACTGGAGCACAGAGGTCCCCGCAGCACTGCCATCAAACGTTTGCTGGGCTTTCTCTTTTCAGCTCTGGGCTGGCCTGGGAACAGAGGGGTCCCCTACGCCACAAGCCCTGCCTAGAGATGCTGGTGGCCACAGGGCCCCCCTGAATAGAGCAAACATTTGGTGGGGGCGGCAGGGATTGCGGGAAGGCTACTAAAGATTGCTGGTTGAGCTGAGCCCGGAGGGTGACCAGGAGGGAGGCTGTCCAAGCCAGGGCTTCTGGGCGCGGAGCTTCCCCAGCCCCCTCCACCCCATCAAAGGGAGGGTGAGGTTCTCCCCACCCCCGATCTCAGAAAACTTAAACCATAAAGCACCTTATTTAAAAATGTCCCCAATCCCGGGGCTATTTACAGGATGGTGGTGGTGTCCCTGGTCCCAGAGGTCAAGTAACAGCCTTATCCAGCGGCACGTGACAAAGGGTTGGGAGTCGAAGCCTGGCTCTGACCATGACCCGGTCCCTCCCGGAGACCAGCCTGGAGAGAAAGGCAGTGCGGACAAGCACTGTCCTCATTTCCTATTGCTGTTGTAACAGATCAGCATAGACACGGCCCCTGTGCCAGACATGAGTGTCTGCTCTCACGGCTCCGGGGGTCAGGAACCTCAACTGTGTCGGCAGGGCTGAGTTTTCCTTCTGGAGGCTCTCGGGAGAAAGCATGCCTTCGCCCTGGCCAGGTGCTGAGGCCACCCGCACCCCTTGGCTTGTTGGGGTCCCAGGACTTCGACCTCTGCTTTGCCATCCCATCTCCTCCAGACCCTCCTGCCTCCCTCTTGTAAGGACCAGCGTCATTACGCCGGCGCCCCCCAAGTGTCCAGGATGCTGTCCTCCCTCCAGGCCCCCACGCACATCCGCAAAGCTCCTCCGCCGAGTGAGGGAGCACCACCCCCAGAAGACACCTGGCAGGGGCAGGGGGTGTTAGTCCATCTCCTCCAACACAAAGGCTCTTACGGCCCCGCCAACCCATGAATCTTAGACACCCCCCTGAAGTGTCCACAGGTGGGTCAGGGACAAATCAGGAGGTTCAGCCCGAGCCTTCCCAGTCACCAAGGAGGAGTCCAGAGCTCAGCCCCATTGGGAATCCTCGAAGGACCCCAAAGGGCAGAAGCAAACACCCACACGGGGATCCCTGATGGGGACAGGCATCCTGGGTCTGGGCCGTGGAGACCTGCGGCCCCAGACCTGGAAGCCTTGGCCCTAAGCTGGGGTGGGGGGCAGGGAGTATAATATTCCTGACCCTTGGGTCCACCGTAAGGCCCACGAGAGATGCCCAGCCCGACCAGGCCTTTCCACCGCTCACTCCAAGGCCACCCGGCTCCACTGAAGGCCCAGTCCCCCAGACCCTGCCAAGTGACTCGGAGCAGCGACAGACACTCCCCGAAGAGAGGTATTTGCAGCCTGAGCCCAGCACAAGGCACGCCGAAGACCCCAGGGGCCTTCCGGGCCCCCATGTACAGGTCCGAAGCTCCCCACCTTTCTGGATGCACTGAACACCCAACTCCAGAAACAGGCAAAGCCTTCATCTGGCGCTCCTGGGACCCTTAAATTTAAGGAAGATTCCAGAGCCCCGGCACAACCCGCACAAATGATCAGCAACATCAGTCAGTCATTCCTGGGCCCCCTCACCCACACTCAGGCCTGTTCTCCCTGAGCCAGGGAGAGAGGGCAAGGGAGGAGACGGGGACCAGAGGGGGCGTCATTTCAAAGGCTGCATTGCTGCATTAGGGGGTGTGATGGTCCTGTTTCTTCGAGTGAGGAAATTCACAGCGAAACTCGTCCAAACTTGGACGGAGCAAGACAAACCCTGCTCGGTGTCACCTACCTGTGGAATCTAACAGGAAAAAAGTCAAGCTCGTGGGAACAGAGAGTCAAATGGTAGTCACCGGGGGCTGGGGGGAGGGGCAGGAGGAAATGGGGGGAGGCTGGCGAAAGGGACAATTGTTCAGTCCCAAGATGAGTATGTCCAGGGATCTAATGTGTAACACAGTGACCACAGTTGACAAGGCTGTGTCGCAGGACTGAAGTCCACGAAGAGTGGGGCTGTTCCCGCTGCCAGCAGAAACAGGCGAATACAGGGGGAACCGGCTGTGTCCGCTAACTCCACCGGGACAGTCACTCCACGGATCACAGACACATCGAATCTTCATGTCCTCACGCTCTCAATGAAATTTTATTTTTCAGTTACATCTCAATAAAACTGGGAAAACTATACCTGTCTCTGTAAACAAAGAAACCTGCCCCCAAACTCAAACCAAGTAAGCCACAGCGGAACCACAGTCTAAAGTTGCACCTGTCGGCAAAGACGGGGCTCGGCCATGGCCTGGGGCGGGGGGCGGGGGTCCAGCAGGTCTGTGGGGTGAGGCTGCAGGGATTTCCGGAGGAGCAACTGAGCTGGACACAGCTGCCCCTCGGCCCCCCACCCAGCCAACCGCCCTGATCCTAGGCTGACATCCCTTCTCCACACTTGACCCCAGGGCGGCTGGGGGAGGCCTGTGGGGAAAGAGCCAGAAGGCATTTCTAGGGGCCCTGACATCCTGAGACCACAGGGAGTGGGGACCAGCCAGGCCCCAGATCACCTGTTTCTCCCACCTCCCAAGGGCTGACAGCTCCTCGGACTACGATGTCACTTGGAATCCACGCCTTCCAAGCAGGACCACAGAAGCAGAGTTCAGCCCAGTAGCAGAGGGAGCTGCAGGCTCCCAGCAGCAGGCAGCGGGGGGACTGGCCCGTGACCACAGAGGCAAAATGCCCACCATCGGCAGCGGGGGGAGACTGGTACGTGGGGGACATGGTGGGGCTCATGTCCTAAGAAGGTTCCAAATCCACCAACAAGAGAGAACAGCTGGCCAGGTTGCTCGAGTCCAGGAAATCAAAGGCACCGTGAAAACACAAGCCAGCCTGGCCTCAGGGAGCCCAGAGCCTGCTTGGGGTGACAGGCACACGCCCCCCACCTCCTTCTTTGCTCAGGCTCCCATCCTCCCAGGCTCTGCAGCTGCAAGCCAGGGCAACAGGTTCCGAGCATCGTGAAAAACCCCGTAGACACCCCCATAGGGGTGTCACAGCAGCAGCGACCTAAAGCCAAGAGCCCGGGCCTTGGGCAGAAGTGAAAATGCCAAAAAGGGGAGGCTCTGATTCCTCAGAAGGGAGAAGCCTGAGTGCAGGCAAAGGGCAGACACCCCACCCTGAGAGACACCCAAGTCGCTTCCCTGACTCAGACGCTTTTCTGCTGGACAGCTCTCCAGGAATGACCCTCACCGCCAGCGTAAGAACCCAAGACAGACAGGAATGAATCCAGTTAGCAGGGGGCACACAGAGGGGACTTTTTTTTTTTTTTTAAGTTGCCAGGGGTTTTCTTAAACTAAATTCCTCCTGGTGACTTGCTTTCACAAAAACTACCTTTCTATCCAAAGTCTTCTTTTATTCATTCACTTGTTTCACGCCTATTTCCTGAGCACCTACTATGTGCCCGGGCCAGTTTTACTACTGGGGACACAAGAGTAAAGAGAGTTGAGAGGATTCCTGTCATACAGGAACTCAGAGCATAAAGAGGAGCGTGAACATGCAAACAAGTGAAATAAATATAACAACACGTGACATGCTCTGAGAAGAACATTCAAGGGGCTGAGGCAGAGAAGCTAGGTCTGTGCTGAGATCTAAAGGCCCAAGAGGCCAGTGGTGTGATGAGGGTAGAAAAAGCCTGCAAGGAAGCAGGAACTGCATCATGTGCAAAGATCCTGAGGTAGGAAAGAGTTTCGAGCAGCTGAAGAACTGAGGAAAGATCACAGTGGGGGTGAAAGAGAGGCAGGGGCAGGAGGCATGTCTTGGGGCCCTGAGGGGCTCTTTTTATACCATTTGGTAACTGGGACCCAGAAATTCTTTTTGCTTAAGCTCATCTGAACTGGGTCTTCTGGCACTTGCACCCATAAGAATCCTGGCTTCCACAGTGTCCAAACCACAGCATCATACTCCATCACGTTCTCCACCAACCTGTGCCTCAGACTTGACAGCGAGCGCCACCACCCACCCCGCGGCCCCAGACCGGCCTCACGCCCACCTCCCCTCTCCCTCGTCCCCCATCAGTCATCACGGAAAGCTTTCACAGGGGCCTCCAGGCAGCCAAGGGCTGGGGGTCCCTCTCCCACGGAGGTGGCACGCTCTATGCTGGAAGGAGAGGAGGAAGAGAAAAACAGATGGTCTCCTGGCTGAGGGAAAAAAAGAACCCCCGATAACACTGGCTGATTGCATATAATTAGGAAGGAAAACGCTCTTTCAAATTAGCTTCCCAAATGTGGATATAATTTCAAGTGTCCCTCGCAGTGTGATTATAGCATCGGCCCGACAAGTGTTTTACCGGCAGCTCAGATCATTCAGGCCCCTGCAGGCAAAAACTAACGAAGCCAACAAAGGCGCCAGCGCCAGCCAGCCTGCTCCGGGGAAGCGCTCCCAGCTGCCCCGGCTTCCCGCACCTGCCCCCCTGGAGCCCCAGCGGCACCAGCCCAGCCCCTCCGCCTCCAGTGCAGGGCCCGCCCCAGGAAGGCAGGGGGCCCTTCTCTCTCTCTCCTATTTCTTTCTGCACCTTCAGGGTCTGTGATGTTCGGACTCAAGTCCCGAGAGCAGCCAGTTAATCCTAACAAGGACAGCTTCACCTGCTGTATGCCTCCTAGAGCCAAGGGCAGCGCTCTGTGCCTCAGTTTCCCCATCTGTAACTGGGCATGACGGTGGTAACTTATGACAGGAGGAGTGAATGACACCTGGCACGCAGTGAGCCGCCTGTCAATGTCACCCCGACCCTTCGCTGCCTCCTCCCATTTAACCCTCGTTAGAGCAAGGACCAGTTCCGCGCATGTGGACCAGAAGCTCAAAAAGCCACAGGCTCTGGCTGGGCGGCTGGCCTCCATTCCTCCTCTCTGCCACGGCAGGGGTAGGGGGGGACCTGATAACTTGAGTCCTCCACTGCAAAGGGGGCCCCCATTTTACACACAACAGAACCAAGGCAAGGACTGAGAGGGACTTGAAGTCGTGGGAAAGTCAGGAGGAGGTCAACTGTCACCAGGCACTTGTGGACAAGCCCCACGCTAACGGATGTCGGGGGAAGGACACCACTCACCAGTGTCCTCAGTCCGCACTGGCACCCACGAAGAGAAAGGGCTATCACAGCCCCATTCCAAAACGAGAAAGCCGAGGTTTGGGGCAGTTCGGACGGTTCAGGGTCTCCAACAAGGGCGTGAGAGAGCCACGCTGTTCCATCTGGGCCTCCTTCCTGGCAGGCAGAGAACCAGCCACGCTGAGCGACCACGAGCACACCGCCACAGGGACGGGTCGCGGGTGTGTGGGAACGGTGAGCAGCGACCAAAGCAGGCCAAGCCCGTGCCCGGGGAGCAACAAAGCCAGACTGGAAGCCAGACGCGAGCCCCGAGAGTGACTGCCCCCGGGGGACATCGGTGATGCCTGGAGACGCTGCTGGTTGTCACAACTGGGGGAGGAATGGCACCCTGAGGCTGGAGACCAGGGTGTCCCGTGGCAGGACTTGTCCACTCTGTGAGGGGCCATGCCGAGTAGTTAGGAGCCCGGCCCCCTGGCTCGAAACCCGGCTGCCCCACTGGGACGTCACTGCAGTCTGTAGGCTTCAGCAGGGGGTGACGACAGGCCCCCTCACTCGGCTGCTTGCGGGGGACAGGAGGTCTGTGAATAGCACTTAGCACGAGGCGAGCACTTGAGGATAAAATGGTGGCATTTAAACCTGCTCCTCGAGGCTGAGTCTGGCTGACAGCCTCCTGTTGCCTTACCCGCGGGGGTGGCATGTGGGGCTGGGGGGACAGATGAGTTTCCAGGGGGACTTGGAGAGACGCCACTCTGCTTCTTGCTGGCTCTCATTCTCAAGCGGCCCACAGAGCCGCTACCTTCCTGCGTCTCCCCCAACTCCCTGCCCCGGTGGTCTCCTCCCACCACGGGGCTGTTCCCGGCTGGGGGGAGGCAGGAGGGGACCCCGACATCCTTGGGTGTGCTCAGCCTGGCATCGAACGGATGAGGAGATCAGAGGTTGGATAGCCTCTGCTGGGCCCCTCAGGTAGAAGGACTGGGGTGCCCCCACCCCGGGCCCTCCCTCCGGCGGTCAAAGCTGGAAGGAGCAACCAGGAGCCAGGAAACGTTGTCTGGAGCCCGACATGGGGGATGAGGCCCGAGTCAAGTCCAGGTGGCACAGGGTCCCCGTAAGCCATCACTGGGCACCTGGGCCTTGTCTGGAAGCCTGTGGGAGCCGGAGCAGGCATGTGGGCAGGGGGGCCGGGGGCCGACGTGGAGCAGTGCGGAGCACAGACCGGAGCGGACAGGACCGGGGCTGTGGGCTGCAGGGTGGGAGGCTGCTGGGTTGACCCAGCGGGGAGGGACTGGACTGCTGGCCAGCTGTGAGGACTTGCTGGGACCTCGCTTGTCAGGTGTGGTCTGGGATTGGTGGCCTTGGCCGGGAGGGAGCTTGTGAACCTTGCAGTCTCCCCCGACCCAGACCCACAGCTCAGGGCCGCATTTATGCACGGTCCCCAGGGGGTGGGGGGTGTTGTGTGCATTTGTACATTCACATCTGAGACGCCCTGGTTTGGAAAACCTGCTGCCCCCTGGGTGCGGGTCTGAGAGGAGGGAGGGGTGAGGCCCAGGCCTGCCCATGGGGGAAGTGGGCCTGCGGATGGAGGTGCGGGTCAGGCGGCAGGCGGGAGGAGGTCATACGGGATGTGGGATGGGCCTCCCTGGCATAAGGGGCCCCATCACGACCACCCAGGGTAGCGTGGGGACTACAGAGGGGGTACTGAAGAGGGCTGCAAGGGCTGGGTTCCACAGGGTGGCCCATGGCACCTAGCTCTGCCCTTGGGGCTCTGGAACCAGGAGGCCAGTCCTTGGTGAGGCTTCTCTGCAGATGTAAATGTGTCGTGTGGCCACCCCCGCGGAGTCAGGTGATTAGCTGCCTGCTGGGTGGGGAGATGGGCTCTGGGTCCAGACATGCCTGACTGTGGACCGTAGAAGAGAACAAAGTCCTGGTTTTGAGTGAATGGTCGTCCTCAGGGTGGGAGGCAGACGGTGTGGAGTGTGCAAGGGTGAGAGCTGGGTGAGGGGAGGAGGGTCATGGTAAGGACCAAACAAAGCAACTGCCAGAAAGGCTGGCGGGGTCGGGGAGCGCCTGGCAGGGGGCACAGTTGGTTAAGCCTTGACTCTTGGTTTCAGCTCAGGTCCTGATCTCAGGGTCTTGGGCTCGAGCCCCACGTCGGGCTCCACGGTTTAAGACTCTCTCCCTCTGGGCGCCTGGGCGGCTCAGGCAGCTGGGCATCCCACTCCTGCTTTCGGCTCAGCTCGTGATCTCAGGGTCCAAGGGTCAGGCCACGTGTTGGGCCCGTGCTCAGCACGGAGTCTGTTTGAGATTCTCTCTGCTCCTGCGTGCATATTGTCTCTCTCTCTCTCTCTCTCAATAAATAAATAAATCTTCAAAGAAACCAGAAAAGGGCCGGCTAGGTGTCCGCCAGGCCTTGCTGAGATGTTGCTTTGCGGGATGTGGTTTCCATGATGGGGGGCAGGTCTTGGGAGGCAGGTGTCCTTGGCCTGAGGAGAGGGTGACTTCGTGCCTGGGGCTTGGGAGCTTAGCAGAGGCAGGGTGAGCCCGCCCTTCCAGCCCTCCTCCTAGATTCCTGGCTCCCTGCCCCTCTGGAGTCTGCTGGTGCCGAGGCTCAGCGGGGCCCAGGCCAGTGAGCACACGCTCCCTTCTGCTGGAGGCTGCTTGTAATGGGATGGGAATTTGGCTGGCCCGGTTGGCACGGGCCAGGACCACAGCATGCCCAGCTTGGGCTGGGTCACCCCATGGGCTCTGACATCAGCCATGCCTAGGTGAGAGCTGCCAGAGGCCCAGCTTTGTGGGGACAGGTGGGGTGGGGATGGCGGGGCAGGACGTCTCTGGAGTTTGACTTTCTGCCTCTGTGGGCATCTGAGTCAGGGTCTAGTTACAGTTGTCAGCGAGACGTTTTGGGGTGACTGACCTTGGGTTGTCGTGCTCTGGAGGCTGTCGGAACCATGAGGCTGAGTGGTGGAGGGAGGCTGCAGGCGGAGGGAAGGGTTGTTTTGTTAGTTTTGAGAGAACATAAATGCACTGGAGTGGACGGTACAGTTACATGATTCAAATGCAAAGGCAGGAAAGGATTTATGCTGGCAAGGGCCCTGTCCTAGCTGTGCCCCTTCTCCCCTAACTGCCCTGCCCCCCAAGCTGCTCCTTGTTTTCGATCCTTCCAGGTTATTCTAGCATATGTAGAGCAGTGCATGTCATGCGTGTACCCATGTTTCTGTAGAAGCGTCTGTGCACACACACACACACGTGTTTATTCGGAAGTTTTGGTTTTCTCAGCGGACTGCACGTCTAGGCAGATCCCCGTGCTTGTCCACCGAGGACTGGGCTCCTCAGCTGTGGACTCTTTGCACAGCGGGGCTAGATCCTTCTCTCTCGTTAGGGGCTATCCTGGCCATCAGAGCACCCTGGTCTCCAGCCTCGGGGTGCCATTCCTCCTCCAGTTGTGACAACCAGCAATGGCTCCAGGCATCACCAGATGTCCCCCGGGGGCAGTCACTCTCGGGGCTCGCGTCTGGCTTCCAGTCTGGCTTTGTTGCTCCCTGGGCACGGGCATAGGTTTAGACACCGGCCTCACAGTGTCTCACCCTCCCACACGCCGGCTCACAACCTGAACTTTAAACCCTCACCCCTCTGCCCAGGGAGGCCCGCCTGACCCCTGACAACGCCGCGGGGGGTGATGCCCCTGCCACCCACCCAGCTGAGCCCCCAGGGCATGGGGGTGCCTGTGTTCTAGCACCCAGACCCACAGCACCGCCGGGGGAACGCTCCCCCTGCGACGATGCTGCCCCGCGACAGTAAGACCAGCCACCCACGCCCACCGCTTGCCCGCCGCTTTGCAAGGAGCTACAGGGGCTGCTTCGAATATTTATAAACAAACACACACAGAGGCAGCAAACCACAGGGCTTTACACTCACTCTTCCAACTGACACCCCAACTGCGAAGGTTAGGTCCGTGTATACCCCACAGATGTAGAAACTGAGGCACAGAGACCTTCAGTTAACCAGCCCAAACCACAGAGCTGGACGGTGCCAAGAGCAAGGTCCGTCCCTCCACAGCTGCCCCAGGCACCCTGCCTGGCCAGCAGCTGGAGGGGACCCAGCCCGGCGGCCCTGTGGGGACAGAGGTGTCCGCCAGCCCAGGACAACTGCTGGTTTCAGGCACGGCCACACCCACAGGCCATCACCCATCTGAGGACTGGGCACAGCACCACGGACAGTGGGAGCACCACTTCACGTCTGACACTTACCACCTGCCTGTGCGCCCGAGCACGGAGCTCCGGCCGTCCACCCCACCGCCAGCAAACGCTGCCCAAAGCTCTTTAAAGGATCACTGCATTCACAGTTTTGTGCAGTCATCTGATGGGAGCCTTTGCCCTCATCCGTCACATAAAACTTTATACATAATCTCGGCCTAGAAAGGCCCTTAAGAGTCTGGCCCCCGCCTGCCTCCCTGTTGCTCCCTCCCTCACATCTCTAGCTTTGCCCCCCTCCCTGCTGCTCCACAAACACACAAAAGCCCTTGCTCAAAAGCACCCCAGGGCCTTTACACGTGCTGTTCCCCTCTACCTGAGAGGCTCTGGCCCCAGACTTTCAAATACCTGCTTTCTAACCAGTCAGGCCATAGCCCTTTCCTTTAGAAAGGCTTTCTGTGACCACCCTGAGGACAGTCACCCCTGCTAAAATTACCCCCTTTAACTTACCGGCTGACATGTCTGTTACAGGCCCTCCCCCCTCTTTCCTCCTCAAAGACTAAAGCTGCAAGGACATGTCCATTCTGGCCACCACAGGTCTCTCATGAGGGCCGGTACAGCATGGAGGGACACCACCAGCCATCTGTGCTCACACACTCTCCCAGGGGATGCACGAGGTGTCCCTCCCGTGGAAACACGGAGAAGCAGACCAACAACAGGAAACTGAGCCTGGAAGCATCGAGAAGTGCTACAGCACCCACCAGCTCAGGAGGGAGTGATGGCCAGATTCGCGCTAGTTTCCCCGCTGAAAGCCCCGAGGGCTCTCCCAGTGAGAATAGTCTGGGATCTGGGGGCCCCGTTGTTCTGCCGTTCTCTTCTTCCAGCTAAAGGAAATGAAGGTCAGGCAGGGAAGCAGCCACACAGGTAACATCAGGCTACAAATGGGGACCAACACTGCACACACTGCGATCACACCTGCAACTCCCCCCACCCCGCCCTCCCCCATCCGTCGTGAGCCTCTCCTTAAATGGACACCAAATTCCCAGAGGCCCAGGCCAGAGAGCACCTGGCTAGAGGCAGGAACAGAGTGGGGCACTCAGAAATGTTTTCTGAACAACGGATGGGCATTCATCCCTCACAGAGCCCATGCAAGAATGAGCACCCCGGGGTCTCCCGAGGTGGACCCTGGCTTCTCCACCCCCCGCATGCCCAGCACAGAACACTCTGAGCACCTGCCAGGGACCAAAGAAGGAGGGGTCTGCGGGGTGGCTGGCAGGTACACAGGGCCAGATCACACACTCTTACGTGCAGACAGGTTCCCAATTCTTGACCCTGCTCCGTGTCGGTGCCCTCTGCAATGACGTCACTGCCCCAGTCAAGAGGTGACATCTACTGTGCAAGCTAACTGCTGTGACGAGGTGTTAGTACCATGGTCCCACATTCACAGACGAGAACACGGAGAATGACAAAGCTAACTTCTTTGCCAGAGGTCACAAAGCTAGTAAGTTGCAGACCAAGCGGTATCCGCCAGCATCTCCCAAAAAGTCTTCTCTGAGATGCTAAATAGGCCACACGGACCCCACCAAGGTAAACAGAGATCAAATGTGCTTTCAATCTCATGGGATGCACTGTCCCCAAACATACGTGAGCACGGAACTCTTTAGTGGATCACCTGCTAAGAAACCCTGTTCTGAAAAGGCTTGCATGTTCTTTCCCGAAAACCTATACCACAAGCATCAAACAAGAACATTTTCTCTGAGATCCCTAGAACCCTGACTTCAGAAAATCCGTGGCGTTCTTTCTATCACAGCGTGTGTATCGTTAGGGGTATTTTCCTAGGAATACGTTCTGCAGCTTTCGTCTGAATCTCAAAGGCAGCAATGACCTCCAGGAAAGGAGAAGTAACCCTGACCTCCAGAAACAGGTGATTTATGTGAGGGACTTCGTATTTCCGTCAACGAATTTCCTGTTACCTTTTTTTACAGATTTATTTATTTATCTGAGAAAGAAAGAGAGACAGAGAGTACAAGCAGGGGCAGAGTGAGAGCGAGAAGCAGACTGACTCCTCACTGAGCTGGGAGCCGGACATGGGGCTCAATCCCAGGACGTAGAGATCATGACCTGAACCAAAGGCAGACGCTTAACCATCTGAGCTACCCAGGCGCCCCTCTATTTATTACTTAAAAAAAAAAAAATAGAGGTGAAGTTCATTTTCATTTCTTGAGTCGGGGCTGGCCCTGTGACTTGTTTTGGCCAACAGCTGTGGAAAAAAGATCCGGCCTCCAGGGGCCTGGACATGCCCACCTCGTCTTGGAAGCCTGCCTCCTGGACCGGAACACAGCAAGGCAGCGTGCGGGAAGAAGGATACACGTGGCCAGGTCATCCCCACTGGCCCGGGCAGCCACAGGCCACTCCATAGAGGCGGAGACCCTGACTGACCTGACGCTGACGGCGGGGCCATCGGACCCCCGAGGGAGCCCAGAATGAACAGCCAGCCCACCGAAGGGTGAGCCAAACCAATGAGTCCTGCTCAAAGCCACTACCTTCAGATGGCTTGTGCCTCAAGGGTGACTGATCCAACTCCCCTTACACACAACGGATCGGAAAGGGAAGGGAGATATTGATCTTCACAAAGATGGGGGGCCTGAGTGTGGCTCAGTCCGTTAAGTGACCAACTCTTGTTTTTAGCTCAGGCTGTGATCTCAGGGTCACGAGATGGAGCCCCGTGTCAGGCTAGGTGCCTAGCACAGTCTGCTTGGGGTTTTCTCTCCCCTCTCCTTCTGCCTCTCCCCTCTGCTTGCTCGTAATCTCTCTCTCTCTCTCTCTCTCTCTCTCAAATAAATAAATAAATATTTAAAAAAATATATTCACAAAGATGTCCAAGACAGTATTATCTATACCAGCAAGGGAAGCGAGAATAAGTATTTGATAACAAGAGAACATGTCGCTCACTCTATTACACACGCATGTCCAACAGCAAGAACAGTTCCATCCTGACTGGAAAGGATCGTGCTCTGTCACTTTACTTTCAGGTGTGATAACGGCACTACGTTTGTGTTTTAAAGGCCGTGCTGAAATATTTACATGTGAAGTCATACGTCTGGAGTTTGCTTCCAAATAATACGTGGGAAATAAAAGGCAAGATTAACCGTAAGTCCACGAGGGTTAACACTTAGTACTGAGATGGGGGCTGTTCATTTCTTTTTCCCTTCTTTTGTACATGTCGGAAATTTTTGTGATAAAAGCTCCTAGAAACTACATTTTAGGAAGATCATTCCGAAGACTGTAGGAACACGGACTCTGTTTACAGTGCTGTGGGCAGGACGCAAAAACGACGCTGAGCACATGATGATTCCTACTCTGTGCTCCATACAAAACACGGGAAAAGACATAGTGCAAAAAAAGCGGGAAAGACATAGTGCAGGGGGTACAGGAGACCTCTGTCTCTTCAGATTTTGTTCTCATGATGTCTTCAGTGCTCATGTCTTCATTCATGTCTCATGATGGTCTTCACAGAGGACAACTAATTCCAGGGAAAAGGATGGCACACAGTTATCGCTTCCTTGAGCCAGGACTCCGCGTGAAGGGAGAGCTGGCTGGCGGGGGGCCCTCCCAGAAGTATGTGGGGCTGGGAAGGCGGGTGGACTCTGCTGGAAACCACAGGAGGCAGCTGGGGAAGCTGTGGAGAGGACACTCAGCCGCCCACAAGGGCCCTGGCCCCCTACCCCAGCTGGCCAGAAGGCAGGGAAGAGTGCAGAGCTAGGGGCTATCAACCAAGATCTGTCCTTCCAATTTAAGGGATCTCACCAGTAGCCCCTTCCTTGGGCCAGTTTTAAGAGGAGAAACGACACTTAGCTCTCTAAAATTCATCTTGCGAGAGAAGGAAAAAAAAAAAAAAGATGATTTGGGGAAGAGGGTCAATTACAATCAGATCGCCCGCTATGTGCTGGAAACCACCAGCAACAAATCAGCCATCATCTCTCTGATCCCCCAATCTGCCCCACAATCGGGTGATAATGTTCCCATTTATAGATGAGGAAAGGGAGACCCCTCACCTGCCCAAAGTCGGTCATGCCCCAGGCACGGAGGCTGGGTTCAGAAGCCAGCTAGTGGCAGCACACCTGTCACCTCCCTCCCCAGGCAGCGCCCACACTGGGCCACACGTAGGCCAGGTAGGAGGTAGAGGGACCAAACTGGCCTGAGGCCCCGCCCAGCCTTAGACAGACAGCAGCTGGTGTCGCGCAACCTCCAGCAGGAGAGCCACTATGGATGAAACGTCTGGCCAAAATTCATGGGGCAGCCCGAACTCCCAATGGATGGTATCAGGAGTGGGGCCTTTGGGAGGAGACTGGGGCTAGAGCAGCCTAGAAGGGCAGAGCCCCATCATAGGGTGAGTGCCCTTAGATGAGGGCCCTCTGCGTCTCTCCCCTCCACAGGCGGACACAGGGAGAAGGCGGCTGCCGATCCACTAGGAAGAAAGCTCTCCCCGGGAACTGGCCTGCCAGCCTCCACAACCACAAGGAATGAACGCCGGCCGTTCAAGATTGTTTGTTACAGCGGCCCGGGCGGCCTAAGATAAGGAAGACGGTAAACGGCAAGTGCCGGGGGCAAGCCCAGAACCCCAAAGATGGGCTACTGAGGGGCCCCGCAGCAGAGCGGGTGCCGTGCGGGGACAGAGGCATTTCTCCGCTGCAGCAAACGAAAAACAAAGTTAAAGGTAGGAGAGCAGAGGTAATGGGCCATCGCTGGTGTGGAAACGGAAGCGGAGGGCTGTGTGTGTGCCCGCACCCATGCGCACACGCGTGTGTGCATGTGTACATGCACGTACACACTGGCGTGTCAGCTGAGCACACGCCCAGGAGGCGGCCATAGCGTGGTACCATGGCCTCCAGGGATCAGGGTCAAATGTGTGGAAGAATAACTAGGATTTCACTTCTGATCATGTAGGTCAGGCTGTAAGGAAAGGTTTTTTTTAGCGTTCACAAGTCAGATACGAATCTACCCGGGAAAAACTCAGCAATTTCATTTGCCGACAAGTCAGCAAACTTCTTGAACTTGGTTTCAAGTGCTGTTTTTTATCAGCAGATAAACTGAAATGACCCCTCCTTGTGGCCTCCCACGATAGACCTGAAGAACTTCCTAGTTCTCCACTGTCCAGCGTGACAGCTCGGGTCCAAACAGCGGCCCCCCAGCAGAGTCGCAGGCAGCGGGTCGCAGACTCACTTCCCAGGGCTCTGAGGGGGCCCTCATGTAAGGAGTCCCCGATGAATGCCCCACGACCAGACAGCAGAAGAACCAGACCTCAGCCCCCTGACCCGGGCTCCGGCCACCGGCACAGTCCCAAGAAGCTTCTGGGGGGCTAGCAAAGATCGGGCCAGCCCTGCTGGCTGTCCACAGTGGGCACAGCAAAACAGAGTGCCCAGGACCGCCCTCCCTTCCACTGCTTTCCCCCAGTACCACCTTTATCTCTCCACCTCGGGATGCCACGCCACGGAAAAGAACCACTGGCCTCTGAGAATTCTGGAACACCCAGGCGGAGGTACCTGCCAGGTAGGACAACAGCTCTGGGCTGCACAGCCCCTGGCTTCTCAACAGTCCCCACTTCCTCGCTGGTTCCAGAAAGAAACCAGGAGGGACCTCAAGCCCTAACTGGGCCCCATCATCCTGAGCCTTCTCCCAGCCTCCAGCCGGGCCCTTCAGCCAGGGGCCCTCAGGACTGGGGCCCAGAGGTGTGCAAGCCTGGGTGTGGACACTCACCATTCACTTCCTCCCCCTACCAGGCAGAACTCGCCCTGGTGCTTCCTCCCGCACCGGGCCTGCTCAGGAGCAGGAAGGCCAGGATGTCAGCTAAGGGCGCTGTACCCACACCCCCCCGCCCCCCAGGACAGAAGGAGGTCCCCTCTAGTTCCAGAACCTCAATCAGAGAGTTCACAACTATGACATGCTCCAGGCTCCTGGCCTAAGAAGGAAAGATGCCTTCTAAACATTTCCTCATGCACGGGACAAGGCCATCAGTAACAGTTTACATAACATGGGACCGTTTCACCCCAAAACACCATCCAACACCAACATTCCGCACAGCATAGCGGGGCACAGAGGACGTTAGCCTTCACCCTGGACTACTGGCAGCCTTTCCCCAAAGCCCCATCAAGATCCATCCCTCAAGGCAAAATTACGTAAGCCCTCTCTCCAGGACACCCCGTGTCAGACCCCTGGGCCCAGGGCCCCCAGAATCTACCTGTGTCCAGCTGGCCACGGGTTCGTTCTTCAGATGGAGCGCAGGGGCCCAGCCTTCGGCTCTGACCTGTGGGGGTTCTCTTTGCTCCCCTCTCAGGAGCAGTGGCCTGGACTGGGAGACCGTGTGTGACCCCTAGGCTGGCAGAAGGCAGCCCCCCCCCCGACCCTAGCAGGCCCAGGAACCCAGAACCAGGGAGCACCCCTGCCCCCCACCCCGACTGCCCAGTGCCCATGACAGTCTGCTCGGCAAGCAATCCCCAACTTCCTGTGCGGGGTCCGCCCTGCCCATACCCAGACCGTGTGGTAAGAAAAGGGACACTGACCGGCCCCCACAACGGGCTGGCTCAGGGCCAATGAGAACTAATCCTGGGTGTCTTAGGACCTGCACCTGCGCTGGAGGGCGGCCCTGGAGCCAGCATACCCAGGTCTGAATCCCAGCTCTGCCACCTGCTAGCTGTGTGACCCTGGCAAGTTCCCCAGCCCCTCTGCGCCCCCATTTCCCCTGACAGGAGACAGGAGTGGGCTTAGATCACACGAGAGAGCACGCCAGGAACTCAGCACATAGCCTGGCTCGGGATAAAGGTCGGTGTGAGGTCTCACCCGGAGCCACACAGCCTGGGAACGGAGGCAGCACAAGAGAGGCCAGGTCCTGGGACATCGTCGGAGCCCCTGAAGCCAGAACTCTCCGAGGAGATCCCACTTACAGAGCCTCGTCGTTACTGAGCCCGGCTGGCACTGAGTTTTCTGTAGGAACCAATACGTCCCTGCGGCTTGTAGGAATCAGCCGTCCAACCCACAGTGCTCACCATGGACTTCATCCTGTCACGATCAACTGTGATTGAGAGAGGAGGGAGAACACGGGAGCACGCAGCTGCCAGGGTGGCCTCCAGCCACAGGGACAGATGTGCAGGCACACGGCCAGGTCCACAGGTCTCACCTCAGGAGAGTCCCCGGTCCTCTGCTGGTACACAGGCACCCACAGAACTGCCACATCCCACATGGCTGCCTCGGGGAAGGAGGCACCTGTCCACGCCCCTACCCTTCCCAGCGGAGCTTCCAGAATCCAAGCAGCTGGCTTCGGCATTCCCAGCAAGGCTGGAGGAAAGATGGGAAAGACCACAGGGGAGGGTGGTGGTGGAGGGACCCCAGCCGTCTGGGCCCAAGGACCAAAGCAGCCCATCGTGGCCGGGGATGGCTGACCCAGATGGCCCAGAGCAGAACAGACCCTGCCTCACCCTCCCATGTGGTTCCCGGGAGGCCAAAGGCAGGGGGGTGGGGAGGGGGGCAAGCGTGGGCTCTGGAGCTGGGACCCCAGCCCGGCCACCTCGCAGCGCATGCGCCAACCTGCCGGGCCAGGCGCTCTGAACCCTAAATCTTCATCTGCAAAGATTCCTGGTAGCTCGAAGGTTCTGGAGAATTCCTCCTCCAAGACAGTGAACCTCATCACCAGACAACCTTTACTCTGCTATCACCTATAGACAGACACTACAGGTGTGACTGCAGGTGAGGGGGCGAAGGACAGCCCCTTTTCTCCCCCGAAGATGGTTTCTGGCCCAGAGGAAGGAGGGGGAATTCTGCCTGCAGAGAGCCTCCTGGGCACAGGCACGAGGCCAACTCCTAAAAAGAAGGAAATTCAAGCCCAGAGCAGAGCCAAAAGGCACCCAGGGCTACCCACCCAGTAAGAGGCCAAACCAGGGTTCAAATCCCACCACCAACCAAAACACACGTTGTCCCCGGACATCACCCGGAACCACGGGGCCGGCCTCCCCAGCTGAGCGGCTGTCAACTGAGTCAGCGCCTAAGTTTCCTGCCTCTGGGCAAGCGGGACTTCGAAACGAAATTGAAAGGGAAAAGGAGAAAAGCTGATGACCCAGGGCACTGAGGACGAGGTGCTGGAAACCAGCACCGACACAACGAAAGCCATCCTCCCATCTTCTGGGTCCGTTTGCCGAAAGCAACACCCAACACCTGGACTCAGGCAGAAGGCTGTTCAAATCCCACCCCGGCAGTGACCCGCTAGGAACTCCAAAAAGGCTCCCAGACCCCTCCTCTGAGCCTCTGTTTCCGTACACGGGCTAAGAGCCTTAAGGCAGCAGCTGGTACGTCAGGCCGAGCAGCTGTTCCCTGACTGCGGTCTCCGGCAGAGGCCAGTGAGCACCTCTGGGCAGTGGGGACCCAACAGTGCCCCCCCACACCCGGGGCGGAAGCACCCTCCTCCCCGCGGGGGCACTTCCCGATTTACAGACAGCCTGCGAGAGGCCCAGTGGCTCCAGCCGGGACCTTCCTCCCCAGCGCAGTGAGGAAGCAGGCCCTGGACCTCCCTCTGCACAGGGCCCCGCGTGGCTGCGCCCAGGTCAAGGTGCGGGCAAGGGGACTGGGGCGGATTCCTCAGGAAGCAAAACTCCTTCCCGCCCGGAGCTCCACCCCCCCCACCAGCTGCTCACACGGGCAGAAACAGGCCCTCCGAGGGTACAGTCGGACCTCCCTTTCTTTTCAAGAACCCTGCAACAAATCTTTAGAAAAAGATTGAAGAATAAAATCTTTAAAAATAGAACAGTAGGGGCGCCTGGGTGGCTCAGTGGGTTAAGCCTCTGCCTTCAGCTCAGGTCATGATCTCAGGGTCCTGGGATCGAGCCCCGCATGGGCTCTGCTCAGTGGAGAGCCTGCTTCCCCCTCTTCCTCTGCCTGCCTCTCTGCCTACTTGTGATCTCTGTCTGTCAAATAAATAAATAAAATCTTAAAAAAAAAAAAAAAAAAGAACAGAACAGTAAAGAAAATAAACTTTAGTGTCAGCAAGGCCAAGTGCAAATCTAAGCTGCCCCTCCTATTAGCTCTACAGCACAGGGCTACATCTTCTTTCCAGGCCTTCATTTCCCCATCTACAAGATGGGTGCAGCGCAGGGGTGCCTGGGTGGCTCAGTCAATTAAGCATCTGTCTTTGGCTTGAGTCATGATCTCAGGGTCCTGGGACAGAACCCCGAATCAGGCTCCCTGCTCAGAGGGTGTCTGCTTCTCCCTCTCCCTCTACCCGCCTCCCCGCTACTCATGCACGAGAGCGCTCGTGCGCTCTCTCTCTCTCTGGGTCAAATAAATAAATAAAATCTTGGGAAAAAAAAAAAAAAGGATGGGTGAGGTGCAAAGGGAAAATCCATCCAAAGTGAAACCAACGGGGCGGGGCGGGGGGGGGGGGGGGGAAGCCTGGCTGGCTCAGATAGCACAGCATAGGACTCTTGATCTCAGGGTTGTTGAGTTCAAGCCCCAGGCTGGGTGTAGACATTACTACTCAAAAAAAAATAAATGAAGTAAAAAATTTTTCAAATAAAAAATAAGAGCCCAGAGAGAAACCAACAGTCCCACAGCACTGAACATTCCTCATGAAGACACCCAGGATCCTGAGAGGGCGGGAACCGGTCCTTCCAGGATGGGCACCTGGGACTCACACACACCGCCCCACCCACCCACCCACCCCCCGCTCACGTGCTCCTTCTCTCCTCTCCAAGGATCCCCACAGGGCTCTGGGAGAAGAGAAGAGAACCCCACGCAAGCTGCACCCCCTGTACCACCCTCCCCTCTTAGGGGCACAGCCCAGCAAATGTTCCCTAGGAGAACTGGGGTTGTCGCAGGGGCCAGAGTGGACTCCGTAGGGCTCAGGGCTCTATGGGTCCCTACGACCCAGGACTGGCCAGCATGCAGCAGGCACTCACTAAATACTGTCCTGCGGCTACTGAGGGAATGAGCTGTTTAAACAGAAGACAGCTGGGCCCACCCCAGACATTCGGGGGGTGGGGGGTGGCCCATATGTTTCCTCGCCATCACGCCCCAGCCCTCCACCGATGGATGCAAATAGGGCGGAGGGCAGAAATAAAAGCCGAACACCTCGGTGCCACCTATCACCCCCCCGGCCCTCTCAGGAAGCAGCGAGCAGGGAGGTGGGAGATGGGTCCTGGTCACTGACACTGCAGGACCCCCACACCAGAAAAGGATCAGGAGGGGAGGCTATGGGGGCTGCCTGTCTGCCCCAGACTGGGGGCTCCCGGAGATTCGTCAGAGGCCCCAGGCTGGACAGGCAGGAGGGCCAGGGCAGCACCCTCCTGGCGAGAAGGGGGAATGCCATCCTCCACGACGCACCTGCCGTGCTCACTAGCCCCACAGGTGGCTGCGTCAGGCCCACCTGACAGCAGAGCGGAGGCTGGGGCAGGCCTGTCCAGTCACCCTGGTTTGCCTCTGAGATGGCTGTCAACCCAGCGGTACCTAGATGTGACTTTCACACTGGGGGCCAAGGCCCCCTGACAGGGCAGCCACGGCACGCACGGTTGCAGGAGTCAGCTGGCCGCCAGCGTCAACTCCAGCTCTGCCACTTGCGGCTGGGTGACCCGGCAGGTCACTGGGCCCCTCCCCAGGCCACAGCATTCCCATCTGGCATGGGGAGACACACCACCCACCTGGGAGGGCAGACTCCCCATCGGCAATAGTGCCTGAGCCAAGGCAGGTTCTCGCTCCGCTCTGACATGAGCCACCGGTTTGGGGATTGGGGGGTGGGAGGGACCATCACGACAGCCTCCCAAAGCGTGGAGGGTTGTGTGGATGAGCCCCAGGTCCCAGCTTCATGGCTCAGGCACCACAGGCTCGACCCCAACGGGCATGCAAAGCAAAGTACAAAGTGGGGACCCGCGGGGCAGGCCGCCACCCCCCCTCCCAGCCCTGGCCTGACAACCCCTGTGATACCCCCAGGACTGTCTCCTGTGCAAAAGCTAGTTCCCGTCCAGCCTCAGGACCCAACTGTATGTAATTCCACTGCAAGCCAGCAGCCAGAGGGAAGCAAGGTTTAGAAGAGGAGAGAGGACTGCCCAAAAGGTAGCCAACCGCCCGCTGAGCTCCCAGGACAGACGGGCCTGGGAACCTTCTAATCGGATGCCCTCCTGGAGAGGCCTTGTCCTCGAGGGACCCCTTCTCACCTGTTTAACTTGGCATTAAACACACCTGACAGCTTTGGGGGAGACCCTAGTAACACACTCGGGGAAAGGCCCATGGGGGTTTCCCAGCACAATCACCAGGGCACTGCTGCAGGCAGAAGACTCCCCGACCCCTGACCCCTGCCCCCGAGACCGTGAAAGGGGACGGGGTGGGCTGAAGGACGTGTAGTTTCCACCAGTGCCCCGGGTGCTTCTTTTATTGGGCACGTGAGCAAACACTTGAAGGTCAATGTATGTTAAAGACAGCTAGCAGCTGTGGCCTCCCTCCCCCATCCCAAGACCCCACCTTGAGGCCTCACCTGAGCTTTGGGAAAGGGCAAAGGTCAGCTGCCCTAGGGCTTTCCCATCAGGGCTGTGGGATCCCCACCCCACCCTCCCCTCCCTTCCCTCACCCACAGGGCTCACAGCAGCTCCTTCCTGAACACAAAGGCTGGACCTGGTTCGACCTGGGGGGAAGCATGTAGCCTCCAGGCCCTGACCCCCAGGGACCCCAGAGCGTGGTTGCAGCCTCAAGTGGGAGGAAGGTCCCAGGGCCACCCACCCGGCACCCCATCACACTGCCAGTGAACAAGGATACCAAGGACACTCTACTGCCTTCTTTGACCCCCTGTCTGAAGTGGAAACCAGCTGACCACGGTCCACACGGGACCCAGGGCTCTGAAAAAGGCAGCTGGGGGCACGTGGCCTCTCAGCAGCAGACAACACCCACCCCGGAGCTCTCTCAGCATCCAGAAGAAACAGCTCTCAGCCTCTTTGGTTAAACATTACCCCCAGAGAGGCCTCCTAAGACCACAGGGTGCTAAAGTGGCTGCAGCTACCCCTGCCGCAGCTCTCCCGTTCACAGGCTGCCCGGCACTAACGACACTGTGCAGCATGGAAGTGCGTCTGTGCGCTGACTTCACCATCTCCCCACCAAGCATGTGGGTGCCTGAGGACAGGGACCAGCACGAGGCAAGGGGTGGCTAGGGCTGGCCGGCTGCCTGCTCAGGATATGCTAAATGGAAAAAAAGAATGAAGGAATGAAGCTCCTCCCAGGCATGGAAAAGGCTTCCAACACCAGCCAGTCAGTTCCTTGCTTCCCTAAGAGGTACTCTTCTGGGCTCCTACATTGTGTCCCGGCGGAGGCCCTGGGTTTCGGAAGCAGACACAACAGCAGGTCTCCCCTCTACAGAACGGCTCTCAAATGAGAAAGAACACACTCTTCCAAGAGAGAGAGATAGAGAGAGAGAAATCACACAAGGCACCTCTCAGAAGCTGTCTTGGGGAGGGACCTCGCCTGACTGTGTGTCCGGATTCCCCCTCCAGGGGCAGCCGATGGCTTAGCAGTGGGCTCTGCCAGCGGGCCTGTCCCACAGGGTGGGATGGCTTCCGGCCACTCAGGGCATGCCGGGGACATCCTCATAGGAGCGGTCCTGAAGTCCCCACACACAGTGACAGAGCCAGCCTCTGAGCCCCAGGAGCGGGGTAGGGGGGAGGGCACAATCCGGGAGCTGTCACAATCCTCGCCTGGCACCACGAAGGGCCTACAGAAACCAGCCCGTGAGGCCCAGCTGGGGAAGTGCAGGCCGCAGGGCAGCTGGTTGCTGAGGGAGTCCGGTAGCAGGCAAGACAAAGCCCCGGGGCCGGATTCAAACAGCCCAAGGGGAATGGCCGGGCTGCTCCCCAAGGCACCTTCGGAGGCAGGGCTGTTAGAAAAGGGACTTTGGGGACGCCTGGGTGGCTCAGTTGGTTAAGCAGCTGCCTTCGGCTCAGGTCATGATCCCAGCGTCCTGGGATCGAGTCCCACATCGGGCTCCTTGTTTGGCGGGGAGCCGGCTTCTCCCTCTGCCTCTGCCTGCCATTCTGTCTGCCTGTGCTTGCTCGCTCTCCTCTCTCTCTGACAAAAATAAAATCTTTAAAAAAAAAAAAAAAAAAAAAAGGGACTTTGGCGAGGCGGTGGGGAGGGCATACTGGCCTTGGAGCCACAGCTCACGCGTGACCTTGGACAAGCCACCACCCTGCCAGGCCTGGGTCTCCCTCTTGGGAGTCTGTAGAGCGGCTCCAGAGTGATGATCTGCTTTCTATGGTGAATCTTACTTTTTAAAAAGGAGGTACCAGAACATTACCACAAAGAGCTAGCTTACCAGCTGAATTCACAACATGAGTGGGAACAGAAACCCTATTTACTTGCAACTGTTTAGGCACTGCCCTCGTGAGGCACTTCACTTCAGCATTTACCCAATGCCCCGAGCCTGCCAACCCACGCGGGGACACACAGCGGAGGCACAACGGCCTCAGGGTGAGGAATGGAGGGGCCCAGCCTGGAGCCCCAGGGAGCCCAGCTCTGCCCCGAAGCCCGAGCCCCACAACCTCAATCAGTCTCAATCAGTCTCACCAGCAAAAGAGAAATGCAAATTTACAGTCCCATCCCGCCCGTGCATGTGGCCAAGATCCAAACCGTCTGCCTGCCACAGGGGCTACACTGGGGAGGGTGTGGGTAACAGGCCCTCCCCTTCGCTGTCACTTGGTAGCAGGCCCCCTCTCTTTGCCAGCAGTTTCAGAAAGCCCCAGAAAAAGTACACCGCCTGTGCCCTTTGACCCAACACTCCCTCATCGAGCCATGAGCACCCACATGGCTGTCCCACTGACTCTACCCAAGGAGGCCCCTCAGCAGGGGAGAGACATGGTCTGTCATGAGGACAGCTGGACCACTCGGCCAGTAAAGAAACGAGGCAGGTGAGATGGATCTGCCCCCCGATGAAGCAGAGATGTGCTATTTCTCTAAGACACGGGGTTCCGTGAAATGAGCCTCAGCTAGAACACGCGTGTTCCCGTCCGCACAGCACACCTGGAGAGAGGGGCTGCCGGCAGCGGGGGTCCCTGAGGGACGGGAGCTCAGGAACAAGAAGGAAATGGACTTTTCAGCGTGTACTTGCAGTCCTCTGCTATTTTTGTATCATATACGTGGAGTAATCACTCACAAAGATAAAGGAAACAATAGAAGTTACTAAAAATCGTAACACAATTGCTCCTGAAGACTCAGCATTTTCAGGAAACCCAGCACAAACTCCTCTGGAATGTGCAAACTTTGGAAAAGAAAAGGAAGGACCGTCGTGCTCCTGTGTTAAACAGGCAAGGGCAGCAGCCCTGCTCCCAGCCCCTGTGAAAGGAGAACAGGACCATCCCTGCACCTCAGCCTGGTCTGACGTCCCCACAAACCCCACACCCAGCAGGGTGATCAGGCAGCACTCACAGTGGGACTCGGGGTCTCCCACAAACGGCCCAGACCGAGAACACCAAACCTACAAATGCCAAAGATCCCGGAGTGGGGAGGCACCTGGGGGCTAAGGCACGCTGACCCACTCACAGACAGCCCTGCGCTCCAGCAGGACTAAGCACCGTGGACAGAGGCGCAGGCCCTCACCCTCCCCAGCCCCAGGTCCTGACTCCTCTCCTGCACATGACCCTGAGCTTTGTAACTGCGAACATCCTCACTTTGCCTAGGGGAAACTGAGGCACGGAGGGCCCAGTGTCATGTGGGTGGTCTGTTGTGGAATCAGGCTGGGGACCCAAGGATGGCACTGTCCAGATGGACAGCTTCTCCCGCAGGAAGTCCGGCTTTCCCCCTTGGAGGCAGGGAGAAAGCGTTTCTTTGCAAGGCTGAGCTAGGGACAGTCTCGGGGCACTGGGGCAAAGGTCACACAGTCAGTCCCTCCTCCCACCCCTACACCCCCAAAATGGGGCACACCCAGACATTAAGACAGAGAAATACCGACCCCCAGACCAGCATCACTTCACCCTAGCAATGGTGTTCCTTCCCCTCCCTAAGAACCTCCTGTAAGAATTCTGAGCCCAGAATGCTCAGCCATCCCGGCAGAAAGGGACCGTTGAGACACCCCCTTTTAAAGGAACGAACGTAGGGCGAGGAGAAGGGAGGGCCTGATGGTACCCAAGCCCTTCCTGGCAGGCTTCCCAGGCCAGCTCACTGTGAACACCACACTCCCAGCTCCATGAGGGCAAGGGGCTCCGCCCTGCAGCCCCGGGACCTGCTGCCTCTCAGGCCAAGCCTGAGCCTCAGTGGACACTGGGCCCAGTTTCTTTGGAGGGAACTGGTGGGAAAGACCGCGACAAGAACGTGGTCTAAGACTGCTCCCAAAACCCATTTCCTGCAGGCCTCGTCGGTCCTGCTGGCCTCCAAGGTTCTCTAGAATGAGAACTTCACAAATGTTCTTCTGCTTTTGGAGGCTTGAGGAAGCCCCAGTCTAACCTGGGCAGAGAAGAGACATAACAAGGAAGCCATGTCATCCAGTGAAGAGGCCTCGGGACCGGGCCCCGGAAAGCTGACGGGCTGTGCGGTCTCTTCCCCACCCTCCCCAGGCCTCAGCATCCCCACCCCTCAGTCCCCGGGCCACTGGGGACACGAAGTGAGACCAAGTGCCTGGAAGGACCGCATGACAAAGGCAGCGGACCTAACAGTAAAGACGGACAGAGGGCCACCCACATCTCATACCGAGATGCTTCTGGAAGCCCCATGGACTCTCCACCGCCTCCCCCGGCACAGGTTCAGCCGAGGGACAGAAAAGGGTGAGAGGCCAAAGACATGGAGGACGAACATGGATGACATCGACAGAAGGAACACAGGGGTGGGGGCCGGCCAGTATTTCCACACAAGACCCTGTAGAGAACTTTAAAAAAATTAAAAATTAAAAACCTCCCCGATATTTCCAACCACCAACTTATTTTCTCTAACTCCCCCAGGAAGTCCCCCCTGGGCATCCTGAAAAAGGCACAAGGAGAGGGCGTGAGGGAAGTGCGAGGCTGCTCCGGTATTAGCAGAAGGGCAGGGAGGATGGTGGAAAGAAAGAGAACACAACCAGAGCCTCATCCGCGGCCCTGTCCCCGAGGGGGGACTACACCGAGAGGGACAGGAACAAACAGTACCACGAGAAACGAGCTGAGTCAAAGGCCCATCTGCTGACTAGTCAAAAAGGGCCATCCCATCAAGGTGCCCCAGGGAGGTGAAGGGTGGGCCCTCATGCCAACCAGACATACATCCTGGCAGGCCCAGGTGCCAACCCCCTACCGCCGCCAAAAACATGCAATGCCCTCTGGCAGAACAAGGCATTACATACTTGCTAAGGGCTCGACTCAGCTTTGCAAGGAAAAGTGTCTCCAGGGGGCGCCTGGGTGGCTCAGTCAGTTGAACATCTGCCTTTGGCCTGGGTCCTGATCCCAGGGTCCTGACACTGAGCCCCCTGTAGGGCTCCCTGCTCAGCAGAGAGCCTGCTTCTCCCTCTCCCTCTGCCCCTCCCCACCTCTCATGCTTGCACTCTCTCTCTTTCTTGCTCCCTCCTGCTCTATCTCAAATAAATAAATAAAAATCCTTTTTTTAAAAAAGAGGGGCGCCTGGGTGGCTCAGTGGGTTGGTCCTCTGCCTTTGGGTCAGGTCAGGATCTCGGGGTCCTGGGATCAAGCCCCGCATCGGGCTCTCTGCTCAGTGGGGAGCCTGCTTCCCCCTCTCTCTCTCTCTGCCTGCCTCTCTGCCTACTTGTGATCTCTCTCAGATAAATAAATAAAATCTTAAAAAAAAAAACTTTCAAAAAAACTAAAGAAAAATTTAAAAAGGAAAAAAGAAAGAAAAGTGTCTCCAGGACAACAGGGCAGCAGCTGGACCTCTGTGAAGGTAAGAGGGTGCCCAGGTAGAAAGGGCTTTCTGTGGGGGTCTCCAGGTCCCCAGGCCGGGCCCGTTCTAGAAGTTCAACAAAAGGAAGAGAAGTTTGGAAGCTGCCCCTCTCATGCCTGTCTCCCCATCTGGACAACAAAGGAGCTCGATGACATGATCCCCAACATCCCTTCCTGTTCTAAGAGTTTTACAAGGCCTGACATTCTACTAAACAACCCATCTGGTCCGCTCAGGCCCTCCTCTCTGGCGCGGACTGCCCTAAACATTCAAGCAGAGCTTCAAACCATTTTCAAACATTTCTGGACTTTCTCATCATGAGAAAGTCACGGGCAATTCATCATCCATCAAAACAGGAGCGTTGCACTCCCAGGTTGTGAAGGTCAAAAAAAGGACAATGTCTCCTCTTGGGCCACTAAAAATCACACCAGCATTCATACCAAACACAACAACAGCAAAGGGCTCTGATCAACCCGTCAAGGGAGCTTCCTGCACCCGGTCTAGAAATGTGGCCACCAGGGGGCGCCTCCCAGAAAGTAATAAAAGAAGGAAAACTCTTTCTTGGTGTTTTCTTTTCCTTCTTAAGCTTAAGTGATAAATATCTAGACCTGCTCTAATGAAAACCCAAGTGGGGCTTCCTGAGGTTCTAGAATGGCCCAGATGCTTTCTGTCTTCTCTCTGAAGCCAATATTCTGGCCAGAAGTAGGCATCTAGACTCCGAGGGCCACAACCTTCTCTGAGAAATTAACCCTCCACGCTGGATTTCCCCCGGAATGGTTGACTTCAGGGCTTGCCTTGCATGCCCCTCCGGCCCCACTTAAAGGCCGGGGGAGTCCGAGTGGAGGGAGAGGCCATCTGCAAGTCCAGCGGCAAGACCCAGCCCCGAGTCTGGGCTGGAAGTGTTTTGCAAGAGGCTCCTAATTAACGAGCAAAACATACCAGCCAGATGACAAGCCTCGTGCTCTAGCTGCAGACACAGGATGACACAAATACAGACAGACCTCAGGAGAAAAGGGTGCAAGGTATTAGCTGGGATTTCCCAAGACTCAGATGACTACAGGAGGAGCTCAGGGACCTCACACCAGCATGGGGCTTCAAAGATATGTCAAAGGGACTTCTTCACCTCTCCTATGTCTCGGGGACTTTTCCATAAGTGTGTGTGTGTGTGTGTGTGTGTGTGTATCTGTGGTGCCATGTTCAAGCATTCTTTTTTAAGGTTCCAAAGTCCTAGGACCCATTTTCAAAGTTCTAGCTGCAAGTCCCTCCTGATTTCCTGATTTCCTCCTGAATTCCCGAGCTGCTTGGCATGCCTCACCACCCATGAAAAGCTTGCTTTCTCCTGAGGAAGAAAGCCTGAGAAATGGCAGCCAAACTCCATCCCCAGGCCAAAGGATGCAGAGCCAGGAGCTGTTTCATAGGAGCTGTGCCCAGGGCAAAGGAGCAACAGGCCCTAGGGATGGGCAGGAGGGGTACGGAGATGCCACAGGCTGGCAAGTGACCGGCTCAGACCTGCCACTTGCTCTGCAGACCAGGAGATAAGGAAATCCAATTGTTCAATTCTGCGACACATCTGGGGACCCAACGGGGGAAAAAGTGCAAATAGAATACACTTTCAACAATCAAATCTACCAAGAGGAGACACTGCAAAACAAAAGGATTCCACCTACACTTTGCAAAAGGGTTGGGGAGCCAGAGTCTCTTGGGATTTACCTAACAGCTTCCCAGGGGTAAAGCCACGGCTGTAGAGCAAGGTGAGGTGTACCTGACCCAAGACTGGAAGCTTCTGTAATAGACTAGAAATGTGATCTTCTTAAAACACCATGAATCCCCACCATTGATCACCAGCATGGGGGCAGGGGGGGAAGGGGGGGCGTCAGACAGAGGAAGGCCATTCTACATCACATACATTTATCCCACCTCCTCTGCACCAGCCACTCCCTAGCTCTAGGACCCCAGGCGGACAGGCAAGGTGGGGGACCCCACCTTTCTGCAGATCAGCTCTCCCTCCTCAAGACACGTGGCCCAGAATCACCACCCTGGTCAATTCTCAGGGCCGGTGCGAGGCTCTAATGAGACAGCAAATCACCACATACATGCCAGTATTGCTACTCGCCGCACACAGGCTCAACCCGGTGACATGCAATGACAGCGTCAAGGGCTGCACACGCGGGGCACACAGTAGGTGGTCCGCAAACGTACAAATAGCGGTGCCCTTCTCCACGAAGGGAACGAAGGAAGAAAAACGCTCCAATCCAAAAGTAACCTCCAGCCACAGGCAGACAGCGTGGACTCCCCGATTGCCCAGATCCCTCTGCCACCTTTAGCGGCGCCGCCAACGCGCTCTGGGCAGCTGGGGTTTTCCCCACCGCGGGGGGCGGGGGGAGGTGGTCACCGTGCACCTGAGAACCCGGGTCCCGGACACACCGCCCATCCTGGCCGCCGCTTCCCTCGAGCACAGCCGGCAGCCACCACAGCCACCTGGCCGCTCGGACTCAGTATCCCCGCGTACCGCTCCTTCCCGATCGCTCCAGCTTCCCGAAACAGCCGCTGAGGCTGAGCCGGGCTCGGGCCGGGGGTCCCCGGGCGCTCGAGCCCCGTCCCTCCTTACCTGCACAGCTCGGCGAAGGCCTGGAAATTCAGCTTCTTGATTTTCTTCTCGCTCAGCCAGTAGCCAACTCTTTTCCCTTTCAGAAAGGTCTGCATCTTCCTCCTCGGGCGGGGAGCTCGGGTCCGGAGGAAATCGCCCACAGGCCGAGTGTGGCGGCCCGGCGCGCGCCGCGAGCGTGCGGGCACCTCCTCCGGCGGCGGGGACGCGGAACGGGGCTCGGGGCGCGCAGTCCTGCCGGGAGGGGCGGGCCGGGGCGGGCGCCCGGGCGGAGGGAGCGGCGCTCAGCGCGGCGTGCCACTGGCTGCCGCCGCCGCCGCCCACGCCCCCGCCGCCCGCGGGGCTCGCCGGCGCGCCAGATCGCCAGCGCCGGGCCGGGGCCGCAGCGGGCTCCCGGAGCCCAGGGACCCCCCCCCCCGGGCCGCACGCCCCCCCGGCGGCCGCGGCGGCGCGGGCCCGGCCCCCACCCCCACCCCCCGCGTCCCTCGAGGCTCCTCCTCCCCGCTCTCCCGCCCGCGCCCGCGGGCCCCGACCCCGAGCCCCGGGCGGCGCTATCCGCTGCCGCGAGCCGGGCGCGTGCCCTTCCCGGCGCGCTCGGACCCCGGCGGGGCGCACGCGGCCGCCCGCGTTCCACCCCCCACCCCCACTCCCACCCCCCCCTCCGGCCCGGCCCGCCATCCTCACCCGCCTCCAACGCCGCCGCCGCCGCCGCCTCCTAGTTCTCGTCCCCGCGCGCAGCCCGTCCACCCGCCGAACCCGGCCCCGCCGCCGCCGCCGCCGCCGCCGCCGCGCTGACCCGGCCGGCCGGCCCGCTGGACCCCGCCGGGGCGGAGGAAGCGCCGCAGCTCCGGCCGCTAGGGGGCAGCGTCGCTCGCCGCCTCTTAAAGGCGCCGCGCTCTCCCGGCCTGGCTGTTTGCGGCGTATTTGCGTCCGGGCTCAGGCGGGTGAGCTTCGGGACGGAGGGCGCGGGACTGGGTGTAGGGCGGCCATTGCCCAGGGGTCGTTGCTTATTAAAGGAGCAACAGGCGTCATGCTGTGGGCGTTTTCTGCCTGGCCCCGTGGGAGTTTCTTAAATCAAAAGCACCTCTGTACCCCCAGCTGTGTTCAGCGCCCCCCCACCCTGAGTAATTCAGTAGAACTGCAGTTGCGGGGCGGGGGGGCGGATACGGACATTCAATGAGGTCATCTCATTGAGGAGACAGACCCCTGCCCAGGGCGGCGGAGGGGTGGGGGGGGAGGACTGCCTGGGGTGGTGACCTGAACACCCAGGGTCTTCTCAGACTTAGGATGCTGATTGCCTCCCCGGGTCCCGTTTAACTATGTGGGTACGGGGCGGGAGCTAGAAGCATGTAAGATGAAGCTGGAACACTTCCAGGAGACCCACTGCTTTCGGAGTTTAAGTCAGCGGTAGCCTCAGTGCCTTTAACCCTGCCTCGCCCGACCCCGCCCGGCCCCGCCCGGCCCCGCCCGGCCCTGCCCACGCCCTGTGAGGCAGGGGAGCCTCCAGCCTTTTTGGAGCCTTCAAAGAGCTCCGGGTTTGGGAGGAGAAGACATCTCAGGCTCAGGCAGGAAAAATGAATGAGGGGGGCGAGGCTCAAAGTTTCAGGGGGAGACATTTCAGCTGGCCCGGGAAAATAAGGAAGATTTTGGTAGGCCTGAGAAGGGAGAATAGCTAGAACCGAGGTAGAGAGAAAGAACCAAGTTGTTAGGAATGACACTCTCCTTGACCAAACTTGGGCTCATGCTTTTAAGGGCCTGCCTTCTTCCCCTAATTACAACCTCCCCCCCCCCTTCCTGCTGGTCTTCCAAGTTGCAACTAGGAGAGGCTAGTCTGCCCTGAGACTTGGGGAGTGATCACACGTGACCACTTCCTGCACCTCTGACCTCGATGCGCACTTACTGGGTGACCTTGCAGTCCCCTGAGCCTCTCTGGGCCTCCTGTGCTCCCTCTTAGCACAAGAGATAAGCCCTGCCTCAGGAGAGCCCTTGACACTTCGAAAGTGCAGTGACTGTGAGGTCTAAAACGTGTGACGTTGTGGGGCGTGGGGAGATGGAGACCGGGCCTGGGGGTCCTCGTTCAGCTCCCCTTAGCTTGGACCAGTCACTGTAGCCCTCCGAGCTTCAAGGTGGGGAAAGTCATGCTTGCCTTAAGACTCCAGTGAGGATGAGAACGGGGTGACGGGCTGGTCCTCAGCAGGCCTCCAGAAACCGTGCTTGCTAGTGACTCAGCCAAGGACTCTTAACTTGAGGCCCTGTTAAGAGCCCACCCCACCCCAGGACTTCCGGAACCCCTGCAGCCGCCAGACCTTGGGTACACAAGGCTTTTTACACACGTGGCTCTGTGATTTGCCCCAAAAGAGCCAGTAATGACTCCATCTTGCTTTCTTACTCATGAAGAAACGGGCCCAGAGAGGGAAGGGGATTCGCCAAGGTCACTGAGCAAGTAGATGGGAGAGTTGGGACCAACAACGCAGGGCCAAGGGGCTCCCCCCCTCACCTTGGCTCACCGTCCTTCTGGAAGTAGGAGGCCTGGGGAGTGATGGGTGAGAGGCAGACGGGTTCTGAGAAGTGGATCACTGCTGGAGTTATAGCCAAATCCCCCCCACGCACTGGTGGGACCAGGGATCCACCCACATTTCTCTGGACCCCTGGGCAGGTGCTGGCTTCAGTCCTCCTCTCCAGTAAGAATGGGATTTTTTCTGGTTTTTATCTCTGTGTTCAGTTCTTGGTCATCCCGTGGAAGGGTGGGATTCTGGCGCTAGAACCACCGTCCACAGTTGTCCCACTTGGACTAAAGGAGTGAACCATTTCTCCTATCCCACTGCAGCCCAATGGATCGGTCTTTGGATGTGAGTTGACCTCAGGGAGGGGCATGACCTTGGGGCAAATATTTCTCAATTTACTACTTCCTGCACCTCTTTGAGTAACCACAAAGCCTACCAACCCTTCCTTCCTTGTCTGTCCCCTGTAGTCCCCTCCAGACTGTTCTCCACTCTTCAGCCATAACAGGGTTCAGAAAGCAAATCCGCCGTACTTGGAATAAAGCCAAAAGTCCTTGACGAGACCACCACCTCCCAGCCTCATCTCCCACAGAACTCCCCTCACCCTGCCCCCACCATCTTAGCCTCTGGGATGCCCGCCTTCCCTAGGGTCCTTACATTCGGTCCATTTTCCTGGTGTGTTCTTCCCTTTTTGCTTATGAAGTCATCCACTGGCTCTCAGCCCCGGGGTCCCTTGCTGGCATCTCAACCGTCTAGTTTCCCTATACCTTCAATGACCAGGAAACTATCACACTTGTACTCTTACTTGACTCATGTTTGTCCCCTACTGTGAGCCCCTCGGCAGGAACTGTGTTTTCTGTCTTCTTACCACTCTGAGTTTCTGAACACAATAGACTGGCTGAGAATCTGGGTTCGGTGTGGCTTCAGAAGAAGTCAAATTTCTTCTACCAGCGGCCTGCGCAGAAGTGCTCATAAAAGTGATCAGTAGGGGCGCCTGGGTGGCTCAGTCGGTTAAGCGGCTGACTTCAGCTCAAGTCATGATCCCAGTCCTGGGATCGAACCCCGCATCGGGCTCCTCACTCGTCATCTGCTTCTCCCTCTGCCTCTCCCACGCTCCTGTACGCATTCTCTCTTTCTCTCTCCCTCTCAGATAAATAAAATCTTTTTTTAAAAAGTGATCGGATATGGGGCGCCTGGGTGGCTCAGTGGGTTAAAGCCTCTGCCTTAGGCTCAGGTCATGATCCCAAGGTGCTGGGATCGAGCCCCGCATCGGGCTCTCTGCTCAGCAGGGATCTTGCTTCCTCCTCTCTCTCTGCCTGCCTCTCTGCCTACTTGTGATCTGTCTGTCAAATAAATAAATGAAAATCTTAAAAAAAAAAGAATGTACAAAATAAGAAAGTAAAGCGTATAGTATATTACACAAGGGATGCGTGCTACGGGCAAACAGTAGGGCATGCTCACGGAGACAGGAAACCATGGACTGGGATCTTAATTGAGTGGAAGTCCCACTGGCAGGCAACATTTGAACAAAAATGTGACAAAGATGAGCGGCCAAGTGGTGCAGGTGTCTGGGGTAAGGGCTCTCAGGTGGAGAAACAGCAGATGCCCTCACATAGCCTCGGGCCTGGGTGTTAACAAGGGAGAGTAGGGAGGCCAGTCTGGCGGGAGCAAAATGAGCAAAAGTGGGGGTAAGAGGAAAACACAGGGAGAGAATGTCAGGCTCCCGGGACACCATGCACACCTTCCTCTCTGAACAAGACAGGATTTCTTGAAGGAAGGAGCACAGGACCTTGCTGGTTTCCCCAGGACGCTGCCGCCGTGGGCAGGAGAGACCCGGTGAGGCGGTAAGAACAATGGAGAGACACGGTGACGGTTCATTGCAGTACTCTAGCAGGAAAGGATGGTGGCTCAGCCCTGGGCCCTAGCAGGGGAGGATGGAAGACGTGGTCACTTTCCCCAATATCGCTCAAAGGAAGAATCCATGGGATTTGCTGGTAGTGGGGTATGGGGTTGAATGCTAGAGAGAAATCATGGATGTCTGAGGTTTGGGGCCTGATAGCTGGAAAAATGGATCTGCCCACAATTGAAATGGAAAAGGCGGCAAGAGGCAAGGGTTCAGGGATTATGTCACGAGTCCTGTTTTGAACAGTTTAGGTTGGAGACACGTGTCTGACATCTGAGGGACGTCAAGTAGACCAATTGATAAGGTTCCGGGGCATGACTCAAGCTAGAGATATAAAATCAGGAGTGGTCAGCACAGAGGTGGGACTGAAAACCGTGAGCCTGGGTGAGGTCAGGAAGGGTGTGAGTATAGGTAGAAAAAAGTTCAAGGCTGGGCCTCAGAGGTATGACAGTGTTCAGAGGTCAGGGAGGAACAGAGAAGGCAACAAAGGAGGTAAAGAGGAGGAAAACCAAGAGGGTCCTGGCCCTGGGAGCCATGTGAGAGAAGTGGTCCGGGAGGGAAGAGTGTCAGCTGATGGCACAGTGGGAAGACAGGTGGCCTTGGACCGGACAATGGGAGATCGTTGGTGGCCTTCAGACAGCTGAGTATGGAAGGCTCTCTCAGATATGTTAAGTCAAAAACAAAACAAGTGTAATTCGGTGTAGATGGGAGGCTGCCACCAAGTCAAAAAAGTAGGGGACCACACTTCCATATGTATGTTTGTGTGGATGGAAACTGTCTTGCTTCTGAAGGTGCACAAGAAACCATGAGCAGTGGTTGCCTTGGGGAGAGGAACTGGGAGAACAAGATCCCTGCAGTGAGAGGGGTCTCGTATTACCCTGTATATTTATTTGGCAATCAAAGTATCTTTCATCAAACATGTATTACATTCAATGAATAATGTATATTTGTTTGGCAATCAAAGTATTTTTCATCAAACATGTATTACTTTTTAAATGAATAATAGTGGGACACCTGGGTGGCTCAGTTGGTTGAGCAGCTGTCTTCGGCTCAGGTCATGTTCCCAGCATCCTGGGATCGAGTCCCACATCGGGCTCCTTGCTCGGCGGGGAGCCTGCTTCTCCCTCTGCCTGCCTTTCTGTCTGCCTGTGCTCGCTCTCTCTCCCTCTCTCTCTGACAAATAAATAAAATCTTTAAAAAAAAAAATAAATGAATAATAGTGACAGAAAGGAAAATCACATGACTATTATGAAATGAGAAAATATAAAAAGGGCTGGCACCCAGGAGATTTCCGGTAAATGTCCATTCCCTGTTGAAAATAAATGTCCTCCTGTGGGACATTGACCTTCACCACGCTGAAAATGAATCAGAATTGTCTTCAGTATGCATCTTTTTAAAATAACATTTTCTAGGGGCGCCTGGGTGGCTCAGTGGGTTAAACCCTCTGCCTTCGGCTCCGGTCGTGATTCCAGGGTCCTGGGATCAGGCCCTGCATCAGGCTCTCTGCTCAGCGGGGAGCCTGTTTCCCCCACCCTCTCTCTGTCTGCTTCTCTGGCTACTTGTGATCTGTCTGTCAAATAAATAAATAAAATCTTAAAAAAAAATAACATTTTCTAATAAAACCACATTAGCATTATGATGTTTTAACACATATAAAATATGGGGCGCGGGGTGGTTCAGTCGGTTAAGTGACTCTTCATTCTCAGCTCAGGTGTGGATTTCAAGATCGTGAGTTCAAGCCCCACATTGGGCTCTATGCGGGGTGGGAAGCCTACTTAAAAAAAAAAAAAAAGGAAAAGAATTAGAAAATAAAAATAAATTTAAAAAATTTAAAATTTTTAAAAGTAAATAAAACATAAAAACAATTCTTTTTTTTTTAGGATTTTATATATTTATTTGACACAGAAAGAGAGAGATCACAAGTAGACAGAGAGGGAGGGAGAAGCAGGCCCCCTGCTGAGCAGAGAGCCAGAGCCTAAGGCAGAGGCTTAACCCACTGAGCCACCCAGGCGCCCCCATGAAAATCAATTCTTTACTGTCATCTAAAACTTGATTCATATTTAAATGCCCCTAATTGCCTCTCAAAGTTTCCTTTACAACTGGTTTTTCTAAACCGAGACTTCACATTGCCATTGGCTGTCCTGTCTCCTGATCTCTTCTGACCTTGACCAGTTCACCTTGTGAAAGAGACTAGATTGATTGTCCGGCAGAAGGGCAACCTGCTGGATTTCTCTGCATCTTCCCTCATGGTGTCCTATTCTCTGTGAGAGGCACACTGTTGTGTATATATGTATATACAAACATACTGTTGTGTATATGAATTTCTCCCGGGGCCCCTGGGGCGGCTCGGTCAGTTAAGCGTCCACTTTCTGCTCAGGTCATGATCCCAGGGTCCTGGGATCAAGTTCTGCTTCGGGCTCCTTGCTCAGTGGGGCACAAGCTTCTCCCTCTCTCTCTTGCCGCCGCTCCCCCTGCTTGTGGTCTCTCTCTGTCAAATAAATAAATAAAAATCTTAAAAAAAAAAAAAGAGGGGCGCCTGGGTGGCTCAGTGGGTTGAGCCGCTGCCTTCGGCTCAGGTCATGATCTCAGGGTCCTGGGATCGAGTCCCGCATCGGGCTCTCTGCTCAGCAGGGAGCCTGCTTCCCTCTCTCTCTCTCTCTGCCTGCCTCTCTGTCTGCTTGTGATCTCTCTCTGTCAAATAAATAAATAAAATCTTTAAAAAATTAAAAAAAAAAAAAAAAGAATTTCCATCCTTACTGTCTTATTTCATCGGGTGAATAGGCCACAATTGTGTTGTCCATCTCCTTGCTGACACTTTTTTTGGAGGTGGGGGGTGCGTGCACACTCACACACACACACACACACACACACACACACACACGCAGGGTGGCGGTGAGGATAAGAGTATCTCAAGCAGACGCCACACCCAGCGCAGAGCCAGACACAGGGCTCGATCCCACCACCCTGAGATCAGGACCTGAGCCGAAATCAAGAGTCTGAGCCTTAACCAACAGCACCACCCAGGCGCCCCAGTGACATACCTCCTTTGATTTGAGCACCAACTGATAATTTTGCCTAAATCCACGATTTCCTCAGAGGTTGCAAAAAAAGTCGGCTGTCACCCCAGGAAAAGTGGGGTAGGAGAGACGGACAGTGGCCTTGCAGCTCTAGTGGGAGGGAGCAGACGCAAGGCAGGAGATGGGTGGCTGGGTGGCTGGGCGCCTGGGTGGCTCAGCTGGTTGAGCGACTGCCTTCAGCTCAGGTCATGATCCTGGAGTCCCAAGGTTGAGTCCTACATCGGTCTCCCAACTCAGTAGGGAGTCTGCTTCTCCCTCTGACCCTCTCCCCTCTCATGCTCTCTCTCTCTCTCAAATAAATGAATAAAATCTTAAAAAAGAAAAAGTGAGAGAGAAATGGTCATTGAGAGGAGACACAGGTGCTGAGTCCCTGCAGTGTGGTCTGCAGAGAGCTCCTTGGTACTTTGCAGGAAGGATTTCTGCAGCCGCCCTGTGAAGAGGGGAGCGTGGGTCTCCCTTTACAGCGAAAGAGCACCTGGAGGGCCAAATGCCCCGCTGAAGTCACACGGTTGGTGGCGGTGGCAGAGGGGGGCCTGAACCCCATGCTGGGCTTTTCCTGCTCCTCTCTGTTACTGTGGGAAGCCGCAAAGAGGGGTGAAGGGCGGGAACCTTCTTTTCAAGACCTCCGGAGGAAAGAAGGAAGGAAATACAGAAACAAGCCCGCGTAATCCCATTTCGAAATGCAGCTAACTGTGGCCACACGCCCTCTATCCAGGCCCACTAACCGAGGCAGAGGGAGAAGGGCAGCCAAGCAAAGCTGAGGGAAGCCGTGCTCCAAGGATGGCCAGGCCAGAGCCTCCTCGGCCTGTGCTAGCTCTCTGCCCATACCATTAGATTCAGGCCCAAAGCCACAGTGGTCCAAAAAAAAAAAAAAAAAAAGCAGTGACCAGGCCCATGCGTGGGGATTTGTCTCCATGAAAGCCCCCTTCTACGATATCTGTTCTCCTTCCAAGGCCTGGGAACTGTCCCTCTGCAAACCATCTGTCCCTTCTATGCCAGACATTTAGTGACATTCCTTTAGTCCTCTGTGGCACTTGGAAAACATAGCTATTGACTAACTATATTAAGAAATGCCATCCACAGGCCACCCTTGGCAGCCCCGTGAGCCCCAGTGACGTCCACTCTCTGGGGTCATGGGGAAAGAGGCCCCTGGTGGCCTCCCGAGTCCTAAATTGCTTTTCCTGGCACAGTCCCGCCCTCTGGACTCTGCCAGACAGAGAACTGCTTTACCAGAAACCTAAATTAAAAAAGAGAAAAAGGGGGGGAAAGACAGAGAGAGAGAGAAGGAAAAACAAGTTCATAGCCCACGTCCTCTACCGCTGGTGCTTTACCAGGACCCGCTCCGCTTGCGTCGAAAATCGGATTCCATCGAAAGCGCCGTGTTTCTCAACCACCACTTTGGAGCACACGTCACTTGCAGAAAGGGAAGCGGAGCCACACATGACACCAGAGCAACGTGCTTCTTCAACTTGTACGAGCACAGGAATCCGCCGGAATCTTCTCGAAGATCCAGCGGGCCTGGGGGTGGGGGGCTGGGACCCCGCTTTTCTAGCAAGTGCGGCTGCTGCCGCTGGTCCGTGGGTGACTTTGACCTGCAAGATACTGGCAGTTGTAACAGAACACGATCCCGTGCGTCCCTGGCTGCACGTTAGAATCACTGAAGAGCTTCCGAAAGCACATATCTCTGTCGGCGCCCCGCCCCAGACCGGTGGATCAGAATTCTTACCTGGTGGGAGAGTGGGAGTCAAAAAATAGACAAGAGCGGCCTCTTGCAGGCCCCAGGGATGGTAATGCGCAATGAGATGAAGACTGCCGTTCTTGAGATCGTCTGTTCCTGAGATCAACGTAAAGATATACCAGACAGGGGGGCGCCTGGGTGGCTCAGCGGGTTAAAGCTTCTGCCTTCGGCTCAGGTCACGATCCCAGGGTGCTGGGATGGAGCCACGCATGGGGCTCTCTGCTCAGCAGGGAGCCTGCTCCTTCCCCACCCTGCCTACTTGTGATCTCGTCTGTCAAATAAATAAGTAAAATCTTTTTTAAAAAGAGAGAGAAAGAAATACAAGAAATGGAACAGTCCGTCTGCCCACAGATATTTGAACGCAGGTGGGATGCAGGTAGGGATTGAGAACCAGTGCCCTGTCCCAGCACGTTGGGGGTGGGGGGAGAAATGAGTCATAAAATCATCATCATCATCATTTATAATCAGCTACCCAGTGTTCTTTATGGTTAAAAAAAAAAATAAGCGCACTTATCATGACGCACACTGAGTCATGTAGAGAATTGTTCAATCACTCCATCATACACTTGAAACCAACATATTAAACACTGTGTGTTAACTATACTGGAATTAAAATAAAAAAACATTTTTTAAAGACTTTATTTTTTTTTTTAAAGATTTTTATTTATTTATTTATTTGACAGAGAGAGATCACAAGCAGACGGAGAGGCAGGCAGAGAGAGAGAGAGAGGGAAGCAGGCTTCTTGCGGAGCAGAGAGCCCGATGTGGGACTCGATCCCAGGACCTGAGATCATGACCTGAGCCGAAGGCAGCAGCTTAACCCACTGAGCCACCCAGGGGCCCTTAAAGACTTTATTTATTGGAGAGAGAGGGAGAACGTGAGAGAGGGAGAACACAAGTGGGGTGAGGGGCGGAGGGAGAAGCAGACTCCCCACCGAGCAGGGACCCTGATGTGGGGCTTGATCCTGGGACTCCAGCATCGTGACCTGAGCTGAAGGCAGAGGCCTAACCCATTGAGCCACCAGGTGGCCCAAAACAAAAAATTTAATTAAAAACTATGGGTTTTTTTCTAATTTTAAACAGACAAAGTGCTGAAAAGAGAAGAAAAAAAAAAAGGAACTAGCCACCACACACGAATTTATCAGGCCCTGACTGCATACATGCAAAGGTCTCCTTCAGTCTCCTAAGGATCGTCTTGTAGGACCGTGGCTGCGGCCAAAGCCAAGTCCTCCCATCTGACACCTGACGACACCGAGGGGCTGAGAGGCTGAAGGACAAGGTCAGAGTAAGCGGCTGGAGAGGCTGGAACTGACCCCAGCATCCACACTACATACTGGCGACAGCAAGCTAGAACCCAGCCAAACCCTGCCTATCGCTGGTTTTGGTACAGACAAGCATCTAAGAATGGGTCTCCTAGTTTTATTTTTTTGGAAGATTTTATTTATTTATTTATTTGAGGGAAAGAGACAGTGAGCAGGGGGAGGGGCAGAGGGAGAGGATCCTAAGCAGACGCCACGCTCAGCACCGAGCCGGACACAGGGCTTGATCGCACGACCCTGAAAGGGTGACCTGGGCCGAAATCAAGAGTTGGCTGCTTAACTGACTGAGCCCCCAGGTGCCCCTGGTTCTCCCGTTTTTTAAATGGTTGCAGGACAAAAATTCAAAGAAGAAGAATTCATGACATGTGAAAACTACGCAAAATGAGGATTTCAGTGTCCCCTAAATCAGGTTTTCTTGGCACACAGCCGCCCATTCTTTTCTGTCTTGTCCACGGCCGTGGCTCCTGCCTTAATTCCAGAGCCAAGTCATTGCCACGGGCACCGGACAGCTTGCCGCGCTCAAAATGTTTGCATCTGGCCCTTGCCAGCAAAGGTTTGCTGACCCCTGCTCCAAATGGTCACGCTGCTTGTCAGTTCTCCACTTTTCCTTTTTTTACACTTAAATGACTCCTCTTTTTACCCTCAAACTCTGCTACATTGGACCCTGTAAAAAGTTGCGTTTATAGAGTCGTTGAACAATAAATCAGCCGGTTGCTTGTCCACGATTTCTGGTGGATTGACGTAAGTCCGAGAATGAACGTGAACATGCTGACGGGCGAGGCGAAAGAAAGCCTCACCACCTTTCTCGTGTCTGTCTATGGGGCACCGGTAGCCCTCTGGAGGCTACATGGGACCAGGCATGAAGAAAGCAAGCCGCTGACTAAGAGAAATAAAATGGCAAAGGAAAGTGGGCAACGAACTCCAAGCGTGTGTGGGATAGAGGAAGCATTCATTTAGCAAACACAACACACTCTCCGGGGAGTCAGAGCAAAGAGACACAGCCTTTGGCCTCAGGAAGCTACGTGGGGAGCTCTATGGGCAAAGGAGGAGAGGCTATCCTGGAAGGCATCCTGAGGAGGTGAGTGTAGCATGGGTAATTAGCAGGTGCTACATAAAAACACTGGGCGGAACACCCCCCAGGGTAGGCTTTCTGTGTTTCTCAACGCCAGATTCCAGCTGCTCTGCTGCAGGCCTGGACCTGGTACCTAAGAGGCATTTATTAAATATTCCCTTGAGTTTAGTGGAAAGCGGGGAGAGTAGGTAAGACAGACAGTGTAGGCCTCTGTGCGATGACCTCGGGTAGATTCTGGATTCCATATGGCTACCTGGGAAAAAAAAAGGAGGATTGGAGAAGACTTTCCAGTTTGGTTTTGTTTGTTGAGAGTAAAATCTAATACACACTCAGTAGAGGATTTTTGGAAAAAAGAGACTGTGGGAGCAAAAACTAACAGTCACAGTTAGCATGGATTTCCCTTCCAGCATCTTCTCTAGAAACAGGTAACAAGTTTTGTGTGTGTGTGTGTGTGTGTGTGTGTGTGTGTGTGTGTGTGTGTGTTTTTAATGGTTTGTCCCACGTTCTCCCCATTCATTAAGCATGCTCTTTGTTGGGGAATGTCCGGGTGGTGCGGTCAGTTAAGCCTCAGACTCTTGGTTTCGGCTCAGGTCCTGATCTCAGGGTCATGAGATTGAGCCCCACCTCGGCTCTGCGATGAGTGTGGATCCTGCTTGAGTTTCTCTCGCCCCCCTTCCCCTGCTCACGCTTGCTCTCTCTCTCTCTCTCTCTATCAGATAAATGAGTAAGTAAATCTTCAAAAAACCAAAGCAAGCAAGCAAACAAAAAACAACCTTCTTTGTTGGAACAGCCTTAATAATCATTAGTTTTAATGACCCACCATTCTGCCTGGACTGCAGATGGGACTCGAGAGCTTCCCCCGGTTTTCAGTCTTACTGTGAGAGCTAAGCAAGCAGCCCGTGGAAGTACGCACAGCCGCCGACCTGCTAGCAATGTTAGAGATCGTGCTGGGCGTCTCCATCCCTAAACCTCCCTTACGGTGCTGTCCTTGGAAATGACTCCTCAGCAGGGGAATAACGGGTCAGCCTCCTTCAGCATCGAGGGGTCAGAGGATTTCCAAAGGCTGATGCTGACTTGGGCTTCCCGGGAAGCTTTTAAAATGGTGATTCCTGCTCAGAGCGGCCATTTCAGGGTCTATTTTTTCTAGTGCAAATGGGGCCGCGTCTTCATATGTAAATGAACCATGTGCAGAAGCCCTGAATTACCAGGGAGGTCCTTCCCTGACAAGTGTTTTAAAGACTCTGGTTCACCCCTGCTTGCTTACTGTATTTATTTACATGCAGCCCCCAAGTTTACCAGACTGAACAAATTAAAATACGGGAAGCCCAGTTACATTTGAATCCCCAATACAAAGTGAATAATTTTTTTTTAGTATAAGTATGTCCCAAATAGGTTATGGGATATACTTATACTTCTATTTTATTTATTTATGTATGAATGTATGCAGGTATGTATGTATGCATGTGTGTGTGTATGTAGGCCCAACACCCAGCATGAAGCTCAATGTGGGACCTGAACTCATGACCCTGAGATCAAGACCTGAGCTGAAATCAAGAGTCAGATGCTGGAGTGCCTGGGTGGCTCAGACGGTTATAGGTCTGCCTTTGGCTCAGGTTGTGATCCCAGGGTTTTGGAATCAAGCCCCACGTCGGGCTCCCTGTTTAGTTGGGGGTCTGCTTCTCCCTCTTCCTCTGCCTCTGTCTCTCTCTCTCTCAAATAAATAAATAGAATCTTAAAAAAAAGAGAGAGAGATACTTACCTAACTGAGCCACCAAGGCATCCGAGGATAAACTTACACTTTTTCCAAATTTGGTTTTTGTAGGAGATTCCAATTTTCCTGGGCCTCCTGCAGTTTATCTAGCAACCCTACCCTAAAGACCCCCATGCAATCTTTGAAGGCCCCTCAGTGTGAACGTGACCTTTATCTGCCACCTGGGGTTAGCCCCTCCTCTGCTCCTGGGAGTGGGACGATCTGAGTGGACTGGATTCCAAGGGCAGGGTCCCTGATGTTATATTCGGGAAGCTGGGCAAGCAAGGCCTAGAAGAGCTGGTTTGTTTGTTTTGTTGGGTAAAGATTTTGCCGGCTTACATTAGTGGGTAAAGATTTGTTTTCTTTTGGGAGAGCCAGAAATATCCAGGCGGCGCTGGGCCCAGAGGGCTTGAGGAAAGAGGGTCAGAGAGGCTTCTCTCCTGTCATCCCTGAGGAAGATCCCCTCAGGGATGTTCAAGGCCCCTCAGGACATTTCCTGCTGGAGGCTCTCTGGAGCGTCTCCTCACCCAGAAGCTCCCCTCCCCCAGAGCAGCCCATTTCTGCGTCCACACCCTGACTTCCAGAAAGCACTTCTGTCTCTCATGTCCAACTTCCAGCTCCCTTGCTGGACTCAATCGCTTTTATCTTCTAACGTAAGACTAGGAACACTCCAGGAGCCTCCTCTCTGCCTTGTGCAGTGTGAACCTTGGCCTTTCTCCCGGACTCTGACCGTCGGTCAGGAGCACCAGGTGTCCTTGGGACTCGGGGAAACCCGGCCCAGCTCCACTGCCCTCTGGGCCACCCTTCAGAGAGAAGCCCGCCAGCCCACCCGAGGCCCGCCTTCCCTCTGGTCTATCTCCATGCGAGAAGGGCTCCGTTGCCTCCTGCGGGTGCTGCCTCCTGAGCCAGTTCCAGGCCCCCCTGGGCCCCGCTGGGTTCCCCTGACTGCCTCAAGGTAGAGTCGAATGTCCTTTTCTTGAGGTAGACAGCAACACGGCTGTGGATGTGGCTGCAGGTCAGATAAGGAGGCTGAGGCCAAGGAACCTGCCCAAAGTCACATGGCAACTTGGTGGCAAGACAACACTTGGAACCCAGGTCTCTGGGTCCTGAGCCGGACTTTTTACTCTGTGCCGCCCAGAGCATTTCAAGAGGAGAGGATAGCTCGGTGGCTCCCCGTGTGGGCAGGGCATGTCTGGCACTCAAAGCCCAGGCCTCACCCTTGGATAGGTGAGGGGCATTGAGAACACTGGTCAGCCTCTCTACTGAGTCTCAGTTTCCCCATCTGTAAAATGGGGAGAACTCTAGCACCTCACTCAAGGGATTTCCCAGAAGATCAAAAAAGATATAATCCTTATCTTACCCAATGCGGGGCATGTGATTAGTATCTAGTGAATATCACTGACTGTTGTTCTTATGCTTAAAATCTGATTTGCGCCAAGAAAGGGATGGTCGTGGTCACTCTTAAAAATCTCAATGTTGGGGCGCCTGGGTGGCTCAGTGGGTTAAGTGACTGCCCCTTGGTTGTGGCTCAGGTCATGATCTCAGACTGGTGAGACTAATCCCCCTCTCCCTGTCCCCCCCCAACTCTCCCCAAGCTCCAGGCTCAGCAGGGAGTCTGCTTCAGACTGTCTCACCCTCCACCCCTCCCCCACCCCCTCTCTCTTAATTAATTAATTAATTAATTAAAATCTTTCAAAACAAAACCAAAAATCTCAATGTTGTACGAAGTGGGGGGCTGAATGTAAGTCAACTTTGGCTTGCAAATCTTGTATCCTCCTTAAGCTGATCCTGAGCACACAGCAGGCAGAGGTCTAGGGACCGAAATTAGGGTGATCCTGGAGAGGACTCCTAGATTCCCTACTTTCCCGAGTGCTCGCGGGCGCCAGGCGCTGTCCGGGCCTCGGCTGTGCATCAGTGCTTGAAGCAAAGCCCTGCCTTCCTGCAGCTCACATTCTAGTATTGAAAACAGACACTACACAGACCAAAAATAAAAAAAAATAAATAATAATAATAATAATGTAGCGTACAAGATCAGGGAACGGTGGAAGCCCGGAAAAGTAACACGGAGGCCCCGCGACGGTTCTCTCTCGAGAGCAGCGACGCCTAGCGGACATTATAAGAAATGTCCGGGGTTGTCCCACTGGTGGAGCACAGTAGACGTTTAGGTGGCCGGTGTCAGGGACACCAGACGTTCTTGGATGCACAAGACAGATGGAAGGATGAAGGGATGAAGACTAACTCCCTTCTTGCAACTCTAGAATGTTCCAACCGAAATCCATGTAGGTGAAAAATCTGCTTATAATATACCTATAATACGAGCTTGGACCCTAACTTGGTTTTATAATGAAGCACAAACGACTTGATACACAGAGTTATCACTGCATCTCCAGGAATCCAAGAACCGTGTCTACGGAGGGAAAGTTATACTTTGTTTTGCTTGGGACTCCACCAAGAGTTGGTCACTGTTTTTAGGAAATCACATCCCTGTGGAATTTGAGTCAACACATCACTTCTGTGTCGTGTCCCATCTATAATACCTCTGTGTGACACAGACTGCCACCAGAACATTTCTATGTTAAAAATACATATGAAATTGGGGCACCTGGGTGGCTCAGTGGGTTGAGCCTCTGCCTTCAGCTCAGGTCATGATCTCAGGAGCCTGGGATCGAGCTCCGCATTGGGCTCTCTGCTCAGCGGGGAGCCTGCTTCCCCTTCTCTCTCTGCCTGCCTCTCTGCCTACTTGTGATCTCTTTCTCTGTCAAATAAATGAATAAAATCTTCAAAAAAATACATGTGAAATTATTCAATGTTAACTTTCTTTAATTTCTCTTTTAAATTACAGTATATCGGGCACTGGTATGGTCCCCATCTCACAGATGAGAATACTGAGTCTTAGAGAAGTGACCAAACCTGCCCAAGGTCACATAACAAGAGTCAAGGCGCCTGGGGGGCTCAGTTGGGTTAAGCCGCTGCCTTCGGCTCAGGTATGTGATTAGCCTTCTCAGGGTCCTGGGATCGAGTCCCGCATCGCGCTCTCTGCTCAGCAGGGAGCCTGCTTCCCTCTTTCTCTCTGCCTGCCTCTCTGTCTACTTGTGATCTCTCTCTGTCAAATAAATAAATAAAATCTTTAAAAAAATTACAGTATATCCTATTTATTCTTTTTAAAGAATGGGCTTAAGGAAATTTTATTATCTGTGAATTTATTTCATGCTGTGAACATTATAAAAGGAGCATTTGGGCAAATGTGCAGATGAGCAGAGGGGCGTCTGGATGGCTCAGTCGGTAAGCGTCTGCCTTCAGATCAGGTCATGATCCCAGGGTCCTGGAATCGAGCCCCGAATCGGGCTCCCTGCTCAGTGGGAAGCCTATTTTCCCCTCTCCTACTTCCCCTGCTCGTGTTTCCTCTCTCACTGTCTCTCTGTCCAATAAATGAATAAAAACTTTAAAAAGAATAAAAATAAAAAAATAAAATAAAAATAAAAAGCTTGGCATTGACATGTTTTGTGAGCCCGGGGTTTTACTTCCTGAACAACGCCAGAACTAGCCAGAACACAGGAAGCCTCAGGCCGACAGGTGAAGGTGATGTCAGGGATTAAGGGCCAAAGAAGGACAGGACAGCGGGTCGGCCAGGGTTCAAGTCCTGGCCTTGACTCTTGTTATGTGACCTTGGGCAGGTTTGGTCACTTCTCTAAGACTCAGTATTCTCATCTGTGAGATGGGGACCATACCAGTGCCTCCCCTAATATTGCTTTGAGAACGGGAAGAGATAATATATGCAAATCCTCCAACACAATAGTACAGATAATTGTATTGTTCTTGTAGATGTAACTGAGGATGGGTCAGAGGGTGAGAAGGGAGTTAGCTGGATACCCTCAAAGAACAGCTACTCGAGCGTCAGTCTCGCTAGTGGGGAAAGACCCCCCAACCCGGGGCTAGTGCCGAAGCAACACCAGGCTTTGTGCCTCCAGCCCCTTCCTGCAAAGAGGCCCTTTTTAAAAAATTTATTTTATTATTTTTCAAGATATTTATTTATTTGACAGCGAGAGAGAGAGAGAGTGTGTGTGTGTGTATGTACAGCAGGGGAAGCGGCAGGCAGAGAGAGAGAAGCAGGCTCTTCGCGGGGCAGGAGCCCAACCGTGGGGCTCAAACCCAAGACCCTGGGATGATGACCTGAGCCAAAGGCAGACACCTAATGACTGAGCCATCCAAGCGCCCTATATACACTTTAAAATAAAATTGTTTATTTGTGAGAAAGAGCACATAAGCAGGGAGGAAGGCAGAGGGAAAGGGAGAAGTGGACTCCCCACTGAGCAGGGAAACCCACAATGCGGGGCTTGATCCCACGACCCTGAGATCATGATGTTTGGCTTTAGTTTAACAGAGTTGCTTTTGTGGTGTGGGACCAACGTGACAAGAATACAGGAAAAGGGGACATTGACTTTTATTGATCATCGCCTGTAACCAAGGCATGTCACATACATTGTCTTTTAATCTTAACAGTGACTCTAATTAAAGAGAAAACAGGAGGCTCAGACACAAAGTGACTTGTTCATGGTCCCAAGCCTTAGTGACAGAGCCAGAATCTGACCCCGGATCTCTAGGACCCCAAAATTCAGGCTCTTCCCATGGTTCCTCCTTTGCCCCAGGTGCCCCCACAGCCAGAGCCACCAGTGCCGGGAACACGTGGGCTCCAGCCATCCCTGCTCCTCATTCTCCACGTGTGTCCCTGCCTTGGGTTGGCATTTTCTCCCCATAGCTGTGCTGAAGTCATCCCCAGTGACTCGCCTTCGAGCTCAGACAGCAGGCTATGTCTGCAGCTGCAGCCTGATCTCACAATTAGAACTTGGCTGTCAGGACGCACCTGTCATCCAGCAGTCACCTGTGTAGGCATTCATAAGACAATAGTAGGTGGGGGCACCTGGATGGCTCAGTGGGTTAAAGCCTCTGCCTTCAGCTCAGGTCATGATCCCAGAGTCCTGGGATCGAGCCCCGTATCGGGCTCTCTGGTAGTGGGAAGCCTGCTTCCTCCTCTCTCTCTCTCTCTGCCTGCCTCTCCACCTACGTGTGATCTCTCTCTCTCTCTGTCAAATAAATAAAATCTTAAAAAAAAAAATTTAAAGACAATAGTAGGTGCTTCCCCAGGGAAACTCCTAGGATAGCAAAAGACTCCAAAATAAATAAATGGTGGAGGCGTTGAAGGCGACAAGAAGGAGCTGTGCTTGGTGGGAAGCGAGGTGCACGGGATGTGGGAGCCTGGAGGGGCCTCTGAGAAAAAGAAGAGATTTGTCCACGAATCTCCTGACACCAGATGCAAATGCATGTGTCAGCATGTGTGTCTCCTCTGGGGTGAAGGTCTGTGGTCTTTATCACATTCCCGGGGACACCGAGCACTTGTGGGGCAGGGACTCTGGGATATAGATGGAGGAGGCAGAGGTCTGGGGATGGGATGGGGATGGGATAGGAATGGGGCAGGGATGGGGCGGGGATGGCGCAGGGATGGGGTGGGCAGGGGAGGAGCTGGCAGGAAAGACCCTGGAGAAGCAGGGAGGGTGGGGGTCACCGCTGGGCGGCCAGCCTGCCGTGCTAAGGAACATGGACTTCATTCAAAGGCAATTGGCACTTACTGCCTAGGTGGGGTGTCTGATTTACGCCTGGCCTGGGTCACGGAACTCTGAGCTCTGGATTGTCTTCGTGATGTCTCCTAGGTACCGTGAGGACGTAGAGAACTAACTTCTCACAAACACCAGGGGAGGCTTCTCATAGGAGATTCACGGGGTTCTGGAGCATGAGTAGGAGTTTGCCTAGGTGTTGTAGTACAAAAAACTCCTTGGGCTGTAAGTTACAGAGCCCCCTGGAATGGTCTTGAACCTAGTGGCATGCTTGCAAATGTTTAATAACCAGCTCTTGGGGGGCGTCTGGGTGGCTCAGTGGGTTAAAGCCTCTGCCTTCGGCTCAGGTCATGATCCCAGGGTCCTGGGATCGAGCCCCACATCGGGCTCTCTGCTCACCAGGGAACCTGTTTCCTCCTCTCTCTCTGCCTGCCTCTCTGCCTACTTGTGATCTCTGTCAAACAAATAAATAAAAATCTTTAAAATAAAAAAAAAAAACCAAACAGCTCTTGGTGAGGGAGCCCCGACTGGTAGCATTTGCCACTTTCTGTGGTGTAAACATGCTGTGGAACCTTAGTCAAGCTACCATTGTGATGCCATCAGAGACATATGTTCCAGAAACCCACGAGCCAGTGTGAGTCAGTGGCAGCACACAGTTGCTCAAACCCCATTTCTTATAAGAACATAAAGGTAGGGGGGCCTGGGGGCTCAGTCGGTTAAGTGTCTGTCTTTATCTCAGGTCATAATCTCAGGGTCCTTCGATGGAGCCCCTGCAGCGGGCTCCCTGCTTAGTGGTGAGTCTGCGTCTCCCTCCCTCTGCCCCTCCCGCTGCTTGTGTGTGAGCTTGCACGCGCTCTCTCTCTCTCAAATATAAAATCTAAAAAAAAAAAAGGAAAAAAAGAACATAAGGGTATGTTGTGGGAACCAAGCTAGAGTTACCAACCAAACTAGAGTTGTCTGGTCTCAGATCAGACTGGGAGCAGGAACTGGGGTGCATTTGCCACAGGGACTAGCCTTCCTCTCTCTCTCCTCATTCTCCTTCCTCTATTTGATCTTCTCTTCCCACGTGGCAGATTGGCTTTCTCTGCTCCCCAGGCCATGTGGCAGAGAATTGCTGTTGCCAACAATTTCCCCTTCTCAGGCCCCTCTCGACAGAAAGCAGCCACATTGAAGCTTGCTCTATCCTGGCCCCAGGTTCAGAGTCTCTGGAGAAGGAATCCATTGGTCAGGCTCGGGTCAGGTGCCCAGCCCTGGCCCAGTCAGCCGTGAGGAGGAACCAGGATGGCTTTAAACCAACATGGCGCCCAACCCTCTGACGCTGTTGCCAAGAGAAGGAGAAGTAACCCAAGAAAAAGGAAGTGGGCTCTGAGCAACTGGCAGAAAATGGGGGAAATTTCTCATGTAATAGTTCATGCTCCCTTCTCTAGTCTATTGAGCTACCCATCTGGATAGCCACTCATTCATTCAGTCATTCATGCTTTCAGCATTAATTTATGGAATAAATACTCTATATCAGACCAGACTTGAGGCTAAAAATAAAGGGGGAAATGGGTACAATTCAACCACTGTTCTCAAAACAACAACAACAGCAAGAGTTTGGGATCTGGGAGTGAGACAGTGAGACAAAGTGGAAAAAGCCCGGCAAGACATATGTACCAGGTGTGGACGCCCTAGGGACTGTGACAGGGAGCTGTGACCGATCGGTCCTCACAGCCCTGTGTCGTTCCCTCCAGCGCCGCACCAGGCTTGGTCTGTGTGGCCAACAGAACAAAGCAGGAGTGATGATATGAAACATGAGATTAGGCTATAAAAGACCATGCCTTCCACTCTGGGTATCTTGTGTCTCGCTCTCTTGGATCACTTGCTCTGAAGGAAGCCACCTGTCCTGTCAGGAGCTGCCCTGCAGAAAAGGTCCATGTGGCCAAGAACTGAAGCTTTCTGCCAAGAGCTATGTCAGTGAGCTTGGAAGTGGACCCTCCTGCCCTCGTCATTCCCTCAGAAGGGACTGCAGCCCTGGCCAGCCCCTGACTGCAGTCTCGTGAGAGACCCTGAGCCAGAGCAAGCCTGCTGAGCTAATCTCAGATTCTGGACCCTCCCAAGCAAGGTGGGGGTGGAGATAATACATATTTGGGTCTTCAACACAAAGTTGCAGGGAATCTTGTTGGGTCCCGCTGACACGGGAGGAGATATTTGAGACAGATCTTAAAGAATGAACTCACCAAGCAGAAACAAAGAAAGGCAAAGCAAAGCAAGTCATTCTTTTTTTGAGATTTTATTTATTTATTTGACAGACAGAGATCACAAGTAGGCAGAGAAGCAGGCAGACAGAGGGGGAGGGGGACGCAGGCTCCCTGATGAGCAGAGAGCCCCATGTGGGACTCGATCCCAGGACCCTGAGATCACAAACTGAGCCTAGGGCAGAAGCTTAACCCACTGAGCCACTCAGGCACCCCAAAGCAAGTCGTTCTGACAATGCCACAGGCAAAGCGGTAGGCAAGAAAGCGCAGGACACAGTGGCGACAGTAGCTTGCAGTAGCTTGGTATGGCCAGAACTTGAGCTGACTGGGAGGGGACAGTGTGCCACTGGAAGGATGGGCTGGGCAAGAGAAGGGCCGGGAATGTCGTCCTCGATGTGGTCGGTGACTTCAACCCTTCCTTAGCACCAAGAGCCCCGTCAAATAAAACCTCACACAGGAGGCCAGCCCTGAAAAGAAAAAGCAGAGTTCCTCTGCTTGGAGGTAGGTGGGGTGGGAGTGGGAGCAGAACAGGGTCCTCCTCCACCACCCCCTCCCTATTTGAGGCTGTACACGTGGGCCAGCGCTGGAAAGATACACAGGACACCGGGTTGAGTGACAGCCTCCAGGCTGAGGGACCAGGTGGTTGAATGGATGGTGAGAGGAATCACTTCTTACTATATTTTCTTTCACATTTTTTGAATTCTCAATTGCGTTATGACTTATTCAGAGAAGTAAGAGAGAAATTTAAAAAATTAAAGATAAAACAAAAGCAGCAACATGACCTGAGGTGGAAAATTCGGGAAGGTTTTCAGGCAGGGTATTTCCAGGGTCAGGATCATGCTTTGGAAAGGTCCCTCTGGCTCCCCCCGTGGAGACAAGGAGTGGGAGGGGCCCAGCCAATCCAGAAACCACGTGCAAGGCCCTAGGGGTGTGAACTGGGGCCCAGAGGAGACCATGCACTCCAGGGAAGCTGCTGAAGTCAGAAGGGCCAAAGCCCTTGAACCCTTTGCTGTTTGCTCAACGGGGGCTTACTGAGCATGCGCCAGGTGTGGACGCAGTAACGGGCATCGTGGGGCTCCATCCGGGTCCGCCCCTCAGGCTCTGTGACCTCCGGGAGGCCATCCGACCTCTCCAAGCCTCAGCTTTCTCGTCTGTCAAACGGGTTTACTAATACTACTTGTGTCCTATTAAACATGTTTTGCCCTTTATTATATAACATGTTCAAATGTACAGAAAAGTAGAGAGAGTAGCCTAATGACACCCATATACCACGACCTATGCTTAACAATGTGTAACTTTTTGCCATAGTTGCTTCGTTTAGTTGTCATTGAATTATTTAAAGCACAGCCATTGTTGAATTTCACCCCTAAATTTTTCATTATGCAGAAAATACTACATTTTCCTCCTACAGTAACCACAACAGTATTTTCATAACTCACAGAAGTGAGAAATAATTCCTTTTTGTCATCTAATCCCCAGTCCACATTCAGATTTTCCAAAGTGGGTTCCAGTCAAGGTCTATCTAGCCATTGTTCTCAGAGGGTGTTTGCTGTAAAGATGAAAGGACTCAATAAGCATGAAGCACTTGGACAATTTCTTGGTATGGCAAGTGTGATGTGCAGGACTCCTCCTACTAGGCTGTTGGGGGCTGAATGAGAACTAACCCTGGTAGGCCCAGGACTGCTGGAGCTACGGAGGCGTGGTGTCACAGTGGGATGGATAAGGCAGGCAAGAAAAACAGGCCTGAGGCCCAGGACCCGATGGCCTAGGAGAGAGCCTCTGAACTGGGCCTATGGGTAAGTCCCAACTGTCCTCTACAAGGTGATTGCTCAGGATAGTGTTTCCCCAGGGGAAGAAAGAGGGTCTACCGGAAAGCTTGTAATGAAGGAGGAACCTCCAGGCTACCTCTACCTGGGGTCCCAGAGTGCTGGGCAGACTCCTGCCACGTCTTGGTAGACTGAGATGTGGAGGGTGTCCAGTCCCCTGGGAAGGCTCAGCATCCCAGAGCTATCAGGCAGACAGCCCTCGAGGGTGCTGTGGAGAGGCCCTTCCTGCCTCGGACATTATGGATGGAGGGATCTGAGCTTTGCTTCAGGGACAGCCCACGGCTGAAATAAGGCTGGCTGGCCCCAGATCTGGTCTCCCACACCGATTCCCACAGAACTGGTTCTCCAAGCAATGGGTATAGGAGGCTAGAGTTGGGGTCAGGTCTCCCCTTCTGCCCTCTGAGGGTCTGTCGTGGGTGGCAGGAGGGGGAGATCATAAACCCCCTGCCATCTCTCAGTTTTCCCTAATGGGGCCTTCACTCCCCTGCTGTCACCCACCCCTCAAGTTGCATGGCTTATTCCATAGCGTGGGGGAGTAATTGGGGTCTCTGGGAACCCTGGAGCTTAGAATCTTGGGGGGGGGGGGCAGACGTGAACACAACTCCAAAGTGCTAAGTGTTTTGAAGAAATTGAGCAGGGTATTCTGGAAGGGGGTCAGGAAACTCCATCTGAAGAGGTGGGGAATCCCGATGTAGAACCCTAGAAGGAGGGGCAGGACTCAGGCAGGCCAGCCGGAGGCAGGTGCTCGGGGGAGCAGGTGCGCAAGAGCCATGGGGGAGAGAGTAGGTGGGAAGCCCTGAGGCCAGGAAGAGCTCACGGTGCCTGGGGAACTAGAACAAGACAGCACCCTGCACCGCTTAAAGCCAGCCGGATCGCTAAGCATTTATGGAGCACCAAGTATATACGGGACGTGGCCTCCTATTGTTTGGGCTACTCCGCCCCTTCCCCTTTTTTTCAGGCAATTGTGCCTCCTTCCTTCCTGCCCTTGCCAAATGGTTACCATGGGAACAAACCGGTTGCCGCGATTGGACCACACCCCTCTGGCCACAGTTGATTGGACAAGAGGGGAACACCTCACCGAGGCTGGGCCAATCAGAGTCTCGACCCCTGGAGTCTAGAGAGTGGGACCCAGTGAGTGATGGGGCTCTGGGGTCGCGGCCGGTCAAGTTCCCGAAGTGCGGGCAGCCAGGTTTTCAGCCGAGCGGTGCACGAAGCCCTGAAAGACACTTCTGCTCGGAGGAGGTGTGAAGGGGGCGGAGGCAAGAGATGTGGACCAGCGAGACAGCCTGGTTCCTGTTCTTCCGAGCTGTGGCTGAACCCCCGCCCTGGGGCTCCTTGAAACAGAGCCCCCTTTTTGCTTAAATTGCATCCAGTGGGTTTCCATCTCTCTCAAGAAAACAAGCCCTAGCCAGTGCCTTGCCAAGTGTTCAGGCTTTACAGATGCTTAAATATGGCAGGGTCTCTGCCCTGAAGGTCATAAAGCAGCAGGAGAGACGGACATAGACACTAAACATTAACTAGAGGGCGATAAGTGCTATAATAAAAATTTATTCGAGGCAGGGAGGTTGTGCATAGATAAATTAAGATAACAGATGTAAAAGCATTTTGAAGACAAAAACGTAGTGTGTATGTCCCCTATCATCATACTTAGGGGATCCAACTACCGTTCGACATTTATTTTAATTAAGAACATAGCCAGAGGGGCGCCTGGGTGGCTCAGTGGGTTAAAGCCTCTGCCTTAGGCTCTGGTCATGATCCCAGGGTCCTGGGATGGAGCCCCGCATCAGACTCTCTGCTCGGTGGGGAGCCTGCTACCCCCCCAACCCCGCCTGCCCTCTGCCTACTTGTGATCTCGCGCTCTCTCTGTCAAATAAATAAATAAATAAAATCTTAAAAAAAAAAAAAAAAGAACACAGCCAGAGTGCTGCTGTTTTACAAGGCAGATGCTGGTGTTATCTGGCAATGAGTACGTTATTCGGGATATCATGCCTTCACTTCCTTGTGTTTGGTTAGTGGATGGATAAATAGCATTACAATATCCCAAAGATTTGGGGAGCATTTGTAGCTTCTGACCTTCCTGCTCTGTCACAGGTCTCTACCCTTTCTGTCCTGCCTACATCAGCCTCTCCTTGACTCCTTGAAATGATCAGGCTGCTGACTTGGCTAAAATAAAAACTTGCAAGTGAATCACCGAAGTTTTGCTCATAGATATGCCATTGCTCAGTTAACCATAGTTGGTGACATTATGTCTGAAAGGAAGGTGTGACTTCTACTTAAATAATCTTTAAAATCATCCTGTCCAAGGACACTTCGAATGTCCTATTTATGAAAGCAATGATATGGTCTTGAGAAATGCCTTCCCTCCACCCTCATCAAGGACAGAGACACCTGTTGATTCCTACTGAATTTCTTTTCCTTTTCTTTCTTTCTTTCTTTCTTTCTTTCTTTCTTTCTTTCTTTGGCAGACAGAGATCACAAGTAGGCAGAGAGGCAGGCAGAGAGAGTGGGGGAAGCAGGCTCCCCACCAAGCAGAGAGCTCGATGTGGGGCTCGATTCAAGGACCCCGAGACCATGACCTGAGCCGAAGGCAGAGGCTTTAACCCACTGAACCACCCAGGCACCCCTTTTCTTTTCTTTTTTTAAAAGATTTATTTATTTATTTATTTATTTGAAAGAGAGAGGAGAGAACACAGGGAGGAGGGGCAGAGGGAGTGGGGGAGAGAGTCCTAAGCAGACCCCACACTAAGGGTGAAGCCCGACACAGGGCTCCATCTCAGGACCCTGAGATCACAACCTGAGCTGAAACCAAGAGGCCAATGCTCAACCGATTGGGCCCCCCAGAAACCCCCCTACTGAATTTCTGATGGCAGAGATAACAGCACTGGCGTAGCTTCATGGCACCATAGTGTAGAGGGACAAAGCAGTCTTTGGTTGTCAGCTTGACCTAGATTCAAATCCCAGTTCCGCAAGCTGCCAGCTGTGGAGTGTTGGGCAAATTAATTAACCTCTCTGAGCCTCAGCTTTCTTATCTGTTGCAGTAAAGAAAGACACTGATGAGATCAGCTGTGGGGTGGACAGGTGAATAACCAAACCAGGTTATAACTATGAAATGGGACTAGAAAACTGCTTGCTTAGAGGCGCCTGGCTGGTTCAGTTGGAAGAGCATGGAACTCTTGATCTCAGGATTGTGAGTTTGAGCCCCGCACTGGTGTAGAGATTACTTAAGTAAATAAATAAATAAACTTTTAAAAATGGCTTATTTCTTCTAGGATATCCTGGAGTGAACGGGGTTTTCTAGGAGGGCAGGGCTTCCTTTCCAGCTCCTAGGAATCAGAATCTGATCCATCACATTTAATGACAACGATGTGTTTCTTTTCTTTCAAAGATTTTATTTATTTGAGAGAGAGAGAGAGAGAGACCACGCGGGCCAGCATGAAGGGGAAGCTGGAGCAGAGGGGGATGGAGGGAGAGGGACAAGCAGACTTTACACTGGGCATCCAGCCCAAAGCAGGGCTCGATCCCAGGACCCTGACATCAGGACCTGAGCCAAAACCAAGAGTCGGGTGCTTAGCTGACTGGGATACCCAGGTACCCCAGCAATGATGGGTCTCTAGCGACTTGTATTATTTGCAACTCAGTAAGCCAAGAATAATTTTCCCATGAGAGTAACTCTAAAGTTGGGGGCCTGATCCTCAGAGCCCAAATTCTACAACCATTATAATAGCATCCTTCCACTGAACCTTTAAACAATTTTTGTCTTTTGATTTTTATTATTGAAGTGTAATTGACATCATCCTTTGATTTTTTTTCTTTCCTTTTTTTAAATTAACATATAATGTATTATTAGCCCCAGGGGTACAGGTCTGTGAATCACCAGGTTTATACTTCACAGCACTCACCACGGCACATACCCTCCCCAATGTCCATAACCCAACATCCTTGGATTTTTTTTTAAGATTTTATTTATTTATTTGACAGAGATCACAAGTAAGCAGAGAGACAGGCAGAGAGAGAGGAAGGGAAGCAAGCTCCTGGCCGAGCAGAGAGCCCGATGCGGGGCTCGATCCCAGGACCCCGGGATCATGACCTGAGCCGAAGGCAGAGTCTTTAACCCACTGAGCCACCCAGGCGCCCCAGCAATCTCTTTTCATCCTAACCTTCTCCCTTCCTAACTGAGGGTGGAGCTTTTCAAATTGGAGTCTGTAGGTATATTCCTGGGGAGGGGGTCTATGAGTTCTACTAAAAGCTTCAAATGTTGTGTTTTCATTTTGGGGTCATCCGGTTGACCATTCCAGAACCAAGGGTCACCTACGATTTTATTTATTTATTTATTTATTTATTTATTTATTTTTAAATTTTATTTATTTATCGGACAGAGAGAGAGCACAAGGAGGAGGGAGGGAGGAGGGGCAGAAGAAGAGAGAGAAGCAGATTCCCTCCTGAGCAGGGGGCTGGGTCCCAGGAGCCTGGGATCATGACCTGAGCCAAAGGCAGACGCTTAACCGACTGAGCCCCCTAGGGGCTCCTCACCTCACAATTTTTTTTTTTTTTTAAAGATTTTATTTATTTATTTGACAGAGAGAGATCACAAGTAGACAGAGAGGCAGGCAGAGAGAGAGAGAGAGAGAGAGGGAAGCAGGCTCCCCGCTGAGCAGAGAGCCCGATGCGGGCCTCGATCCCAGGACCCTGAAATCATGACCTGAGCCGAAGGCAGCGGCTTAACCCACTGAGCCACCCAGGCGCCCTCACCTCACAATTTTAAAACCTGCTTTTCCATTCAGACTGAGGTCGTGTTCCCAGCAGATGAATCAGTGTGCAGGATCATTGAAGGCAAATATCTCACCAGAATTCAAATAGAGAAAGATGGCAAGAAAAGTGCATGGTTCTAGGAAATGATGGATTTTGCAACTCTAATCTCTTTCCTATCCAATGTACCAGCAGTAAAGTTCCTAAAGAAATCTCATTGAATGCTATGAAATATTTTCTGTATCATATTTTGTGCTTGTTTGGTTTGACTTTTGTTTTTAAGTAGGCTCTCGGCCCAATGCAGGGCTCGAACTCAAAACCCTAAGATGGAGAGTTGCAGGGTCTGCCGAGCAAGCCAGCCAGGCACCCCTCTCTCTGTATTATATTTTGAGGGTACACGATTAAATGGATTGGCTCATTAAAATAATGACTAGGTGGTTAAAATGGAGTTTATTACTCAAAACCAGAAGAAAAATCAACAGTGATAATGTCAGTGATTCAAATAATGGTCCATTATCCAAAACAAAACAAGTTGAAAAGACATCTTTTGCCCATCAAACCCCACACCGGTGATTCACAGTGATTCAGTGCCAGTAAATCACCACCCATCACTTTGATTTAATGTTGCTCATTTAACGTATATGACGTTTTGTTTGCAGTTTTTAGTTTAGTTTAAGGCTGAGGCAGCCTATGAGCATTTTAAATATGGAAATGTCAGTTTTGTTGAAAATGTCTTCATTTTCATCCCTGCCTTGGAAAGAGTCAATACAATTGAAGAAGGAAGACTCCCCCCTCCCCTCCAGCACAGACCCCAGTGCCAATATTTCCGACTATGTCCCTCGTCTTTCCAGTGGGAGATGAAGAATGAATTCTTCCAGCCCTCCGGGCAAGGGAAACCAGTTTTTCAGAGGGGAATGACTGAGTGTCTAGTTTTATTGGCCCATCAGAGTCTACCAGGAAAGAAAAGAAAGCGGGGCTTTTGTGCATTGGTATTAAGAGAGGAGGGCTGCATGTGAGGGGCCATTCAGAGCACAGGGGTGTGCTGGAATTTCACCGCTTTGGGGAAAACTCGGGATACCGATGCCTCTGTCATCTGCACGTGGGACAGAGTCGGGTTCTCACCAGCGACTGCCCAACAAGGGCAACGCCCAGCAAAGTCACAAGCTGGAGGTCCCTAACTTGGGATCGTGATCGGAGGTGACCCCGTCACCCATCAGTCCCATTGGGAAAACAAGCCTGAAGAAGGGGCACTGCCCAGCCACTGCGGGAATATTGTGAGGATGGAGAAGTGTCAGAGGGGTGGGAGGAATCCAGACGCTGGCACCGATCGCTATTGCCAAGACAGCACAGACAGGAGCACCGGGCAGCAGCAAAAATGTCCCTTCTCCCTTCCTCCCTACCAGTCTTTCTCTCCACAGGTTGAATCTGTCAGAAAGTCAGCGGGCCCAGGATTCTCGAGTATGGTTTTTAGAGTCCCAGCCCCAGAGCGGGTAGATGAGGGGGGGGGGAGCGCTGAGAGATACGCGGCCAGGGGCCACCAAACTACATTTAAGGCCAGAGAGAGCTCATGTTCTGCATCTCATTCAAGACTCTTAGTTGCAAGGCAAGGAAGCGGATTGTGGCCAACGGAAGCTGCAGAGGAATTTACCAAAGGCTACTGGGCATCTCACAGAACTGGCCGGAGAAACGAGATCAGAAGTTGGCCCAGGGGGCGCCTGGGTGGCTCAGTGGGTTAAGCCGCTGCCTTCGGCTCGGGTCATGATCTCAGGGTCCTGGGATCGAGTCCCACATCGGGCTCTCTGCTCAGCAAGAAGCCTGCTTCCCTCTCTCTCTCTCTCTGCCTGCCTCTCCGTCTACTTGTGATCTCTCTCTATCAAATAAATAAATAAAATCTTTAAAAAAAAAAAAAAAAGAAGAAGTTGGCCCAGAACCAGACCAGAAAGGACACTGCTGCCATATGGCCTCTGGTGTTGCTGCCATAGTGTGGTAGAGTCCGTGATTTTCCAGGACGGATTCCTTTTCTCTTCTTCCACCCCAAGCCTCCCTGTCCCGCTGACCACGGACTTGGCCACGTGAACTGCTCTGAATTTGGGGGAAATGACAGCATGCCCTTTCTGATCAGGGCTCCTGCCAGTGTGCAGTCTGCTTCAGATTCTCTCTTCCGCTCCCTCTGCCTCTCCCACCTGCTTGCATGTGCTCTCTAAATAAATAAATACAATATTTTTTTTAAAAAAGGAAGAGAGGGGTGCCTGGGTGGCTCAGTGGGTTAAAGCCTCTGCCGTCGGCTCAGGTTATGATCCCAGGGTCTTGGAATCGAGCCCCGCATCGGGCTCTCTGCTCAGCGGGGAGCCTGCTTCCCCCTCTCTCTGCCTGCCTCTCTGCATACTTGTGATCTCTGTCTGTCAAATAAATAAAATCTTTAAAAAAAAAAAAGGAAGAGAAAACTGAGACACACAAGGGAACAGGCCACATGACGACAGAGGCAGAGACTGGAGTCGTACGTCGTCGATAAGCTCAGGAACAGCAAGGAGCTGGAACACCTTGCTAACACCAGAAACTGGAAGAGAGGCATGACGCGGATGCTTCCCTGGAGACTTCCGGGAGGGCACGGACCTGGGGACACCTTGATCTTGCCCTTGAGCCTCCAGAATTGTGAGAGAACGCATCTCTGTCGTTTTCAGCCACCAGCGCGTGGCACTTTGTTACATCGGCTCTGGAAACTAACACAGAGTGCAGACCCTCAAATATAAAGAGGAGGTCTGGGAGCCCCCTCTCCTGCTTTCCCCATGCATATTTTGGTCATATTCTGAAACCATCGTTCAAGGGGAGGGTCCTTAGATGTTTCTTCCGTAGAGGCGGTTTGTATGGGAACATAAGGAAGCACAGCAGGGAACCCATCCCCTGGGCCCCCAGAGCTCCCTCGGGAGGAATTTGGTATTTTGCATCTTCGCCTTCTCTTGGATAGCATTTGATTCAAAAATAACTTTGCCTGGGTAGGGCTACTCAAGGCCCTTGGGTGGAAAACAGACGCCTCTTGAAGAAGTCTGCATGTGAGAGTAAAAGGACTGTGTGGGGACAGAAATGTCCAGGGCAGGAGTTTATGTCTGAGCAAGACCCAGCTGATTCTGAGACCCGCGAATCACACCCACATGTCCTTCTATCAAAGAATAGTGTGCTCTACTAGATTCTCTCAAAGCCATTTTGGAACAATGTAGGGAATATAAGTACATTTCTTATGTGCCCTCTCAAAACTGGAGATTCAACAAGGCAAGAACATGAGGGAAGGGGAGGGGCCCCTTTAGCTAAAAGACTCCAGAGACACTAAGGGCCGTGTGTGGTCCTTGTTCGGATCTGATTCCCATAGATCAACTGTGAGGAGATTTTTTTTTAAAACATTTTATTTATTTATGTACTTGAGAGAGAATGGGGGGAGGAGCGTGAGTGGGGGAAGGGAGCATCCCAGGCAGACTCTGTGCTAAGCGTGGGGCCCAACACAGGCTTGATCTCACAGCCCTAAGATCATGAGCTGAAACCAGAGTTGGATGTTTAACCGACTGAGCCACCCAGGCGCCCCTGTGAGAGATATTTTTGAGATAATCAGGGAAATTTGAAAATGAACTGGATATTAGAGGATCGACTCATTGACAATTTTATCAGATGTGATATTGGCATTATAAGAAAATAGCTGTTTTAGAGGAGCCTGGGTGGCTCAGTTGGTTAAGCGGCTGCCTTTGGCTCAAATCATGATCCCAGGGTCTTGGGATTGAACCCCTGCCTCAGGCTCCCTGCTCGGTGGAGAGCCTGCTTCTCCCTCTCCCTCTGCCTGCTGCTCCCCTACTTGTGCTCTCTTTCTATCTCTCTGCCAAACAAATAAATAAAATCTTTAAAAAAACACAGCTGTTTTATTTATTTTTAAATTTTCTAAAAGATTTTATTTATTCACTTGAGAGAGAGAACACAGAGAGAAAGGGAGAAGCAGACTCCCTGCTGAGCCAGGAGCCCGATCCCAGGACCCTGGGATCATGACCTGAGCCGAAAGCAGATGCTTAACCTACTGAGCTACCCAGGCACCCCAGAAAAATAGCTCTTTTTTTTTTTAAGATTTTATTTATTTATTTGACAGAGAGATCACAAGTAGGCAGAGAGGCAGGCAGAGAGAGAGGAGGAAGCAGGCTCCCTGCCGAGCAGAGAGCCCGATTCGGGGCTCAATCCCAGGACTCTGAGATCATGACCTGAGCCGAAGGCAGTGGCTTAACCCACTGAGCCACCCAGGCGCCCCAAAATAGCTCTTTTAAAAGAGATACGAAGTGGGGTGCCTGGGTGGCTCAGTTGGTTAAGCAGCTGCCTATGGCTCAGGTCATGATCCCAGGGTCCTGGGATGGAGTCCTGCATTGGGCTCCCTGCTCAGCAGGGAGTCTGCTTCTCCCTCTAACCTCTCCCCATCTCCCCCCCCACCTCAAATAAATAAATAAATAAAATCTTTAAAAAAAGAAAAAGAGGTACAAAGTATGTAAAGACAAAAATGCATGCATGATAAAGGTTGACTCAAATTTTGACCATCGAATTTAGCTAAGAGGTATGATTCCTAGCGTTCCGTCATCTTGCCCTTAGTGTGAGTCTATGTTGAAAACAAGCAAATAAATATTGTAACAAATGGAAGAAGTAATAAAGCTATCTGTAAAAATATTTAAAACCAGTGGAGAGACATTTGGCTAAACATTGTGTATTAAGCTCACATATTTATATCTATTTCCACTTGAAACCCATCCAAAATGACAGTCAAGGACTAAAACAAGTGTAAGTCTACCAGAACAAGGAGAGGGCGTGCATCCCCCGCCGAGAAGTGCGCTGCAGTACTCCCGGGGGCAGAGGAGCGAAGGACCGAAGACTGGGCGCTTATGAACAGCGGACCTTTATTTCTCCCGGGCGGAGGCTGGAAGGCGAAGGTCGGAGTTCTAGCATGGTTGGGCCAGGGCTTTCTTCTGCATCGCAGTGTCCTCGTGGGAGGAAGGGGCGAGGGAGCTCTCCTCGGCCTCTCCTACAAGGGCACTCATCCCATCCATGAGGCGCCACCCTCATGACCTCAATCACCGCCCCAAAGTCCCAGCTCCTAACTGTCACCTTTGGGGCTCAGGATGTCAGCATTCAGACCACCGCAAGACGTCCACACATGTTTGGACCATGGACAAGTTCAGGCGGATCTCGCTTTATTGCGCTTATGCTTCATTGTACTTGGCAGACCCGCCTTTTTTTTTTTTTTTTTTTTTTTTTTTTTTTTTACAGATTGAAGGTTTATGGCAACCCAGTGTCAAACATCTATGAGCGCCGTTTTTCCAGCAACATTGGCTCACTTTAGGTCTCTGTTGCATTTTGGTAATTCTCGCGGGATTTCAAACTGTTTCATTATTATTGGTTTTTTTGTTTGGTTTGGTTTTGGTTTTGGGTTTTTTTTTTTTTTTTTTTTTGGCAATTGTGATCAATGATTATGCCTTGCTGAAAACTCAGATGGTGGTTAGCATTTTTTTAGCAATGGAGTCTTTTTTAAGATTTTTTTTTTATTATTTATTTCTTTGACAGAGACAGATCAGAAGTAGGCAGAGAGGAAGGCAGAGAGAGGAGGAAGCAGGCTCCCCGCTGAGCAGAGAGCCCGATGTGGGACTCGATCCCAGGACCCTGAGATCATGACCTGAGCTGAAGGCAGAGGCTTTAACCCACTGAGCCACCCAGGCGCCCCAGCAATGGAGCCTCTTTAAAGTATGGATTTTTTTTAGACCCCGTGCTACGGCACACTTCATAGACTTCCGTATCGTGTAAACGTAACTTACATGCACTGGGAAACCAAACATTTCACTTGGTTCGCTTTATTGCGGGGCTCGATTTATGGCAATGGCCTAGAACCAAACGTACAGTGTCTGACTCAGCCTGAGGATGTGGGGGAGCAGAGGAGGCTACATTGCTGCAGAGGGGCCAGCTGAAAGCAAATCTTCACCCTGCATGGACCTTCCAAAAGGTATGAAAGGCAGTAGGGACAGAAGCACGCAAGGTCTGGACGGAGGACTGGCAACAGAGGGCATACCAGTGGAATGATGGCCCCCAGAGGTGTTATCCCTGCACCTGTGAATGTTCCCCGGGAAAGGACCTTTGCAGATGTGAGAAAGCCAAGGATCTTGTGGTGGGGAGACTATCCCGGCTTATGCAGGTGGGCCCCACATGTGGTGACAGGCGTCCTTATAAAAGGAAAGGGAGGGGGTTGGATACAGACATGGAGGAGAAGGCCATGTGAAGAGAGGGCCAGAGAGAGATTTGACGATGGTGGCCTTAAAGATTGGACCGATGTGACCACAATCCAAGACGCAAGCCAAGGAGCCAAACAGTGGATATTTCCCAAGAGCCTGTCGATGCTTTGATTTGGGACCCGTGTCCCCAGGTTTGCAGAATACATTTCTGTTGTCTTAAGTCCCCAGGTTTGCAGTAATTCGCTATCGGGGCACAGGAAGCTACTCAGAGTTTGCCTGATATAAGGAATAAGTCAGATGGAAGGAGCTAGAAGACACCTGGGTCCCCCATTCTACCCTCTGCTGCTCACCTGGGCAGGAGATGGGGTGTTATTCTGTGGACGGGTTTAATTTGAGTCACAGATGCTCCTGACTCACCAGACACATTGTGGAGTTGACTGAAAACCAGGAGAGTGGTGAGAGTCTGCATTCCAAACAGGGAGGCCCCGGGGCTCTGTTTCCCATGTGGCTCCTGGAAAGTAAGTAGATAAAGGATTGTTCCCTGGAGGAACGGAACAGCCTGGAAGAGGAGACCTCCAGCTCCTGACATTTGAGGGTCCCCCAACCAGAAAGCTGGCTGCCATCCTATCGCCAGCCCCAGCCACGAACACAGAACTTAGCGTTTCAGGCCCCGCTCTAAGATGAGAATTGACATCACACGCTTGAGAACCCACCACGCCAGTTTCTCAGACCCATTTGAAAAAAAACCCGTCAACATGAAAGAGGGAAGAAAATAGAAAAAGGAAATTTGGGAACAAGGACTACCCATGGATGGGACATAAAGATCATGAGACGCAGCCCCCCTATGGGCTGCCATTCAGTGGGGGCTTGGAACGGCTGGTCCACTTGCCTCCCCCAAGGGATGGATCTATTTGGAGGAAACGATAACTTGGTAAGGAAGACTAGAAAACTAAAAAACAAAGTAAAAATCGAACAACAGCAACAACAAAACTGGAATAAATATCCTAAGAGCCATAATAAATCCCATCTCATGCTCGCCTCGTGCAAATGGGACTTGCTGGTTCATTTGGGTCTTGGCCATCGATCTGTCAGCTCCCTAAATCAGGGCAGAGCCTGGGGGAGAGAATCCACAAGAAGAAGAATCCACAAGAATCTTCTTCCAGCCAGTGCCGGAAGAAAACAGACTGCCCCTAGAGAAAGGAGCAAGTGTCTAATTCAGACGTTCTGAGGAATGTGCACATTTCTTGAAACTGTTTGTTTTAAATGTATTTTAAGTGTTTTCTCTGCCTGAAATGGGGCTCGAACTCACAACTCCAAAATCAAGAGTCAGTTGCTCTTCCAACTGAGCCAGCCCAGCACCCCTGATGTGCACGTTTCTTTCCTTGTGCTGGTCTCAGACTCAAACGGCGATCAGTCACTTCGAGATGGAACCCGTCTTCTGAGTGTCCCAAGCTAGGCCCTCCTCCTGGAGTAAGCGGTGTCCCCTCCAGCTGGATAGGAGTGGCCTGTGTGTTCCCTGCGGAGAAGCTGCCTCACCCCTGCTTTGCCTAATGCATTATAAATTACTAACTGAAAAAAATAAGTGAGTAGTGTTTGCCTCTTGGAATTTATCTCTTACTATTTTTTTAAGACTCTGTAAACATTGCACCAATAGAAAGTATTCACTGGAGAAAAGCAGGAACTTTCTTTTCTTTTCTTTTTTTTTTTTTTAAAGGATAAAATTGCCCATAATTCTGCCACCCAGGGACACCTGGGTGGCTCAGTTGGTTAAGCAGCTGCCTTCGGCTCAGGTCATGATCCCAGCATCCTGGGATCGAGTCCCACATCGGGCTCCTTGCTCGTCAGGGAACCTGCTTCTCCCTCTGCCTCTGCCTGACATTCTGTCTGCCTGTGCTCACTCTTGCTCTCTGACAAATAAATAAATAAAATCTTAAAAAAAAAAAAATTCTGCCACCCAAAGATAACTCTGTTTTGTATTTGTATACCAGAAAACATCCTTCCATTAGGCAGAACCATAGGAAATTACTAAAATTCAACCAGTTTTGACCTACAAAAACAGTGATTACGTGGGGTTCCGTCCAACACGATTTTGTTTTAACGGCTACAGAGTAGATGACCCTTGGGCATGGTGTCATCTCCTCAACCTGCCGCGTGCTACTGGGCCCTGATGTAGTTTCTCCTTTTTCACAATGATAAAAAGGATTAGAATGGAAAAATTAGCCCATTCCTTGTGGACATCTCTTCTTAGTTTCTTAGGAGACCTTTCTAGAAGTGGGATACATTAGATAAAAGGAATGCACATGTTAAAAGCTTTTGTAGCATCTTGAAGGCTCAGTGTCTGAAAAGCCAGAAGCTGGTCGGTATAAGGGAAATCTCCTCACTCCCGAGGGGATGGGAGTGTCAGGGACCCTGGGGGTTCCTGCTTCTGCTAAAAAGACCACTCAAAAGGAGGGAGGCAAGATCAGAAGGGAATTGGAAACTGAAAAGCAGCTGGGCATTTACTGCTTGGAGCAGAGAGAGTTTGCAGAAGCAATTAGGGCTGTACTCCAAAAAGGCCGAACATATGCTGGTTATAAAACCCGAGAGGGCCCGTGGCAGCCTGTAGAATGGACAGAGAAGAATCCCGTGTTTATTACTCTGATACGTGACTCAATTAAGTTAGGGACAAGGAATGTAATGGAGGATTTTTTTTTCTTTTAGCCTGGATCTCATAGAAGAATTTTACTATTTAAAGGTAACGTATAAAGTAGAAGTAACAAAAGTATTGGGCGTTTGGGGTGGCTCCGTTGGTTAAGTGTCTGCCTTTGGCTCAGGTCCTTATCTGGGGAGCCTGGAATCAAGTCCTGCCTCGGGTTCCCTGCTGGGTGGGGAGTCTGCTTCTCCCTCTGCCTCGCCCCACCCCTGGCCCCCCGGCACTCACCCCTGCTTCCCCCTTTCCCCCCTCATTCTCTCTCTCTCTCAAAATAAAAATAAATAAATCCTAGGGGCACCTGGGTGGCTCAGTCAGTTGAGTGTCTGCCTTTGGCTCAGGTTATGATCTCAGGGTCCTGGGATCGAGTCCTGCATTGGGCTCCTTGCTCGGCAGGGAGCCTGCTTCTCCCTCTGCCTGCCGCTCCCGTGGCTTATGCTCTCTCTCTCTCTTTGACAAATAAATAAATAAAATCTTTATAGATATAAAAGATAAAAATAAATAAATCTTTTTTAAAAAAGTATAAACTTGTTTTCTGTGTCTGTAAAGGAAGGTGACCATGGCTGCTGCAGGCACCTACTGGAATTCACAGCCTCGTGTCACCTCCTGCCCTGGAGTGCGGGCTGGGACTGGGAGCTTGTTTCTAATGACTAGAATACTACGGAAGGATGGGGCGCCCCTTTTGAGACAAGATTATGAAAAGACTGTGGCTTCTATCTCGGGGTCTTCTCTCGCTCCCTTCTGGACAGCTTGCTTCCTGTAGAAATCAGCCGCTGTGTCATGAGCTGGCCCCGTGGAGAGCTCCCCATCCCGGGGGGCTGAGCTTGGAAGGTCTCCCAGGAGACGGCCACAGTCCCGGCCAACACCTCTGCTGCAGTGGGTGACGGGGCCAGCACCTCCTGGACTCCTGATCCATAGAAACTCGGAGACAACTGGGCTTAGGGCGTAACTTCTGTGCATATAGCTGCTTACGGAGCAGGCAGGTTGCTGGCACTTTGCACGAATAACTCATTTGGTCTTCACCATGACCCTGTGAGGCAGTGCCATTCTTACTCTCATTTTCATCTGAAGAAACCGAAGCCCCCGCCGTCCCCCACCACCAAGGGTTAAAAGCCACAGAGTTAGGAAATGGCAAAGCGGGCATGTGAATGGAGAGGCTCCGGCATTGGAGCCTTGCTCACGTGAATAAGGATTTAAGAAGAGCTGCTTGTATTTCACAGGATAGAATTGCATCATTTGTCCCTGCCTGAAACCAGCAGTTTGGCAAAGGCGACCGAAGCATCTTAAATGAATCAAAACTTACCGTCCCCCCTTCCTGCAGGGGCTATGGAGCAGCTGGGTTTCCCCCGAAATTCCCGGTTCTGTAGAGCGGGTGAGCAATCTGGCTTTAGATACAAAGGAGGAAGGGGACTAAGGAGCCGAATCGTGGCTCCCAGTGCGGTCTCTTCCGCGGCTTTCGCTGGGTTGTATCATCCTTATTCTTAATTCTCTTTGGAGGCAAGCAGCAGGCAGGGTGGGATTCAGGCTCCACAGACAGAAACTGGCTCACCAGTCCTTATATTGGTGTTCCACACCTGAGATGGTGCCAGCTTGGATCAGAGCCAAGATGCTCATGGACGCGGTCTAGCCCAGTGGTTAGGGTACTGGCTCTGGAACCAGACAGATCTGGGCAGCTTTTAGCTGTGTGATTCTGGACAAACCACCTTACCTAGCCAAAGGTCTGTGTCCTCATTTGAAATTAGGGCTAGTAAAATACCTATGAAGATTGTGGTCAGAATTCAATGAGGTAATGTAGGGGAAGCATTTAGCTCCATGCCTGGCACATAGGAAGAGCATAACAAATGATAGCTTTCATTATGATTATGATTATTTTTGATTATATTATGATTATGATTATGATTATTTTGATTATATTTGATTATTTTTGAGAGAGAGGGTGTGTGTAGGGAGGGGCAGAGAGAGAAGGAGAGAGAGAATCTTAAGCAGGCTCCACATCCAGCATGGAGCTGGACACACTTGATCCCACAACCATGAGATCATGACCTGAGCCAAAACCAAGAGTCGAATGCTTAACTGACTGGCCACCCAGGCACCCCAGCCATTATTATTATTATATATAAGGCACATCAGAAGGGCTCCTGGGTGGCTCAGTCAGTTAAGTGTCTGCCTTCAGCTCAGGTCATGATCTTGGGTCCTGTGATCGAGTTGGGCTCCCTGCTCAGTAGGGAGCCTGTTTGTCCCTCTTTCTCTGCCCCTCCTCCCCCAACTCATGCTCTCTCATTCTATCTCAAATAAATAAAATCTTTAATAAAAAAATAAGGCATATCAGAGCATTACTAATTAGTTACAAAATATTACCTTCCAAGTGTGAAATACCATGTTGGACTTACAAGTGATATAATATACCTTGATATCAAGGGGAACATAGAATCTAGCTGGGGAGCTAAAAAGCTCACTCATCAAAAGATATTCTGATAATATTTGGGAACACAGGTTAAGTGACATATATTAAGGCATGTTAAGAATTTGTCAGTTTTTTGGGGCGCCTGGGTGGCTCAGTGGGTTAAGCTGCTGCCTTCGGCTCAGGTCATGATCTCAGGGTCCTGGGATCGAGCCCCGCATCGGGCTCTCTGCTCAGCAGGGAGCCTGCTTTCCTTCCTCTCTCTGCCTGCCTCTCTGCCTGCTTGTGATCTCTCTCTGTCAAATAAATAAATAAAATCTTAAAAAAAAAAAAAGAATTTGTCAGTTTTTAAGTTAAGGATATTCAAACACAGATAACTAGAAGACCTTTCGAGTCAGTTTTAGAGCTAAAGAGGACCATAGATTTTGTAGGTAAGTAAACTGAAATCCAAGAGGAATATAATGCCTTTACTTGCAAATCATAGCGAAGCCAGAAGCAACCTCAGGTTTGGATTCAAGTTAGCTCTGTGTGTGTGTGTGTGTGTGTGTGTGTGTGTGTGTATGTGTGTTTTAAATGCATTTATTTATTTATTTGTGGGGGGTGGAGAACATAAGTGGGGAGAGAGGTAGAGTGAGAGGAAGAGAGAGAGAAGCAGACTTCCTGGACATGGAAATGAATCCCAGGAACCTGAGATCATGACCTGAGCCAAAGTTAACCCACTGAGCCACCCAGGCTCCCCTAGCTGTGTGGTCTTGAGCAAGTCACTCACTTCTGAGCCTTGCCTGCCTCATCTGCCATATTCTACCATTTCAGACCCCAGCTTTCTGACTCCTAACCCATCTCTCAGGATGATGACTGAGAACCTTACAACCCTACTCTACACTGAATTATTTGCACTGAATCCAGCTTATACCTAAGAAAATTAACATCTCTAAGAGCAGAGTTAGGCTTGCCCGTAGCAGAGGCAGGAGAGTGTAAGGAAACCCTCTGAAGCTAGAGTACTTTCGACCCACATGTCATTCTGCCTAAAAAAAAACGCTTTCAGAAGTTGAATTCTAAAGTCATCTGGTTTCCAATTTTATGAAATGTTCTGGCGGAAGTGAAATGGAATCGTTTAAGGATGTTTTTGGTTACATAGACACATCGGTCCATTTGTCTAGGCCAGACCTCTCAGGCTAATTAGAAGATTCTAGAAATGTCATGGACTAGAGAGGAAGTCACTTCCCGGATTGGGTACTTAAATATTTTTCCACATAAACGCTTGAGAAATTCTCCAGTCTTTTTTTTTTTTTTTTTAAGATTTTATTTATTTATTTGACAGAGAGATCACAAGTAGGCAGAGAGAGGCAGAGAGAGGAAGGGAAGCAGGCTCCCCACCCAGCAGAGAGCCCGATGCGGGGCTCAATCCCAGGACCCTGGGATCATGACCTGAGCCGAACGAAGGCAGAGGCCTTAACCCACTGAGTCACCCAGGCGCCCCAAGAAATTCTCCAGTCTTTGAGGGGGGCACGTGTGACCACTTATGTAAGAAATAATCCCTTTCTGTTCGGGCCTGTCCACTGATAGTCTGAGTGCTTACTGCCACCTGGTGACGCTTAGATGAAGAAACATTTTTAGGAACCGTGAGCCTTCCAGTTAGTTATTCACTCCCTAATGACTTCTTTCACTGGATGGCATGACAGGTCATTTGTTATTTGCTTGCGCATGTATATATGTATCTATGTAAGCATCTGTGTATGTATTTCAATTAAAATTTTCTTATTTATTTATTTACTTACTTATTTTTAAAGTTTATTTATTTAAGTAATCTCTACACCCAACACAGGGCTCGAACTCACAAGCTAGAGAGTCACATAGTCTTCCAACTGAGCCAGCCAGGTGCCCCTCGATGAACACTTTATCTTAGAATAGTATAGACTTGCCGAAAAGTTAGAAAGATAGTACAGAGTTCCCACTCTAGTAGTCACCTAGTTTCCCCTTATCATTAACATCTTAACGTTACCATGGTACATTTGTTACCTTCAAGGAACCAACATTGCTATATTACTATTAACTAAAACTCCAGACTATTTTAGGATTTTACTTTTCCACTGAAGTCCATTATCTATTCCAGAAGCCCTCCCCCACTACCACCTTCCATTTAGCTACCATGATTCCTTAGTCTCCTCTGGTCTGTTTCCTTATTTTTCATGATCATGACAGCTTTGAGGGGTGTTGGTCAGGTATTTTGTAGAATGTCTTTCAATTTGCATTATATGGTGTGTGTGTGTGTGTGTGTGTGTTTTAAGATTTATTTGACAGAGTGAGAGCACAAGCAGGGAGAGCAGGAGGAGAGGGAGAGGGAGAGGCAGGCTTCTCGCTGAGTAGGGAACCTGACACAGGGCTCCATCGCAGCATCCTGAGATCATGACCGGAGCCGAAGGCAGATGCTTAACTGACCAAGCCACGCAGGCGGCCTTATCTTGTGTTCCTCTCATTAGACCGGGCTATGCATTCTTTGATGTTAACCTTGATGTTAACTAGCCAAACTAGTACTTGCCAGGTTTCTCCACTGAAAAGTTACTCTTTCTCCCTTTCATTACTCCATTCCTAAATTCAGCCCGCACTTAAGCAGAAGGGAATAAGCTCTACCTCTTGAGGGGGAAGCATCCGCATAAATGATTTGAAATTCTTGCATAAGGAAAACCTGACTCCTCTCCCACATTTATTTATTCACTCATGTGTTTATATCAGCATGAACTCGTGGATATTTATTTTATACTTTGGGTTATAACCCAACGCTATGCTATTTGTTCTGTTCGGATTGCAGCTTCTACCAGCGGGAGCTCTTTCAGGCTGGTTCCCACTTTCCCTTTGACATTTCACCTCCTTTCATTTTTTGAGCACTTCCTTTGTGTATTTTTCATTTAAAAAACACTTTTTTTTTAATTTTTTTTTAAAGATTTTATTTATTTACTTGACAGAGAGAAATCACAAGTAAGCAGAGAGGCAGGCAGAGAGAGAGGAGGAAGCAGGCTCCCTGCTGAGCAGAGAGCCCGACTCGGGGCTCGAACCCAGGACCTGGGATCATGACCTGAGCCGAAGGCAGCGGCCCAACCCACTGAGCCACCCAGGCGCCCCTTAAAAAACACTTTTAGGGGCATCTGGCTGGCTCAGTCAGCAGGGCAGGCGACTCTTGATCCTGGGGTCATGAGTTCGAGCCTTATGTTGGGCTTAGGGCTTACTTAAAAAGAAAAGAACAGGGGCGCCTGGGTGGCTCACTGGGTTGAAGCCTCTGCTTTCGGCTCGGATCGTGGTCCCAGAGTCCTGGGATCAAGCCCCAGGCTTCCCTTCCTCTCTCTGCCTGCCTCTCTGCCTACTTGTGGTCTGTCAAATAAATAAATAAATAAATCTTAAAAAGAAAAGAAAAAAAAAGAGAAAAGAACACACTTTTAGGAAGCAAAAGAAAATGAAACTATCTTTACAATCCCATCATCCCGACACAACCAGTTAGCATTTTCGTGTTTTGTTGTTCACATTTTCGAAACATGAGCTTTTTTTTTTAATAATTTTTAAATAAACATATAATGCATTATTAGCCCCAGGGGTACAGTTCTGTGAACACTGTTTACACACTTCACAGCACTCACCATAGCACATACCCTCCCCAATGTCCATAACCCAACAACCTTCTCCCTACCCTCCTTCCCCAGGCAACCCTCAGTTTGTTTTGTGAGATTAAGAGTCTCTTATGGTTTGTCTCCCTCCCCGAAACGTGGGCTATTAAAGAACATACTACCTGCACATGATTTCATAAACATAACTGCCATCTTGGACAATTCTGTAGTGTTGACCAGATGGTGTCAGAACACCTCAAGGAGAGCTCTCTGGAGTCACACTATGTGCCCTTGCCCCGGGCACTGAATCTCTCTGAGCCTGAAGCTTCTCATCTGTAAAACAGGGAAATGATAGTATGTCTTACAGGTTTCTGTGAGAATTTAACCTGGCAGCATAGACAAGGACTCTGGAAATACATGGCCTGAGTATAAATCCTGACCCTGACACTTCTTAGCTGGGAAAATCTGGGCAAGTTACCTTAGCTCTCAGTATTGTTTGGCTAAATGTGTTCAGCGGTGCCCACGGAAAGTGTTGGATGTCAGCCGTTATTATGAACTCTGGATAGACCTCCATGCAGGCATTTTAACCTGAATTTAACTGTACAGTCTACAGTTGTAAATTTGGTCCCTCGGGGTGTTTTTATCAAAGAGGAAGACTTTTTTCTACTTTTCAGCAATTTCCAAACTTTCTTCATACTGATATTTTTTTAGGGACCAAGTCACTAACCCATGCCCGCCCTCCTGGCTGCCCCTAGGTCTTACAGATTCTCATACTCCCCACTTCTCATGTCTAGCTGGCAGTAATGATTCAGAATAACACACTCTACACTAATGCATATGAGACATATATGAAATGTGGTTAACACCTGCCATGTTTCCCTTGTAAGGCTGTTGGGTCCTCATACTCTTATGACTGCTTCTCTTTCTTGGCAATGGAAAGCATAAAGGCCTTGCAGTAGGGCAGAGGACAGAATTTTGGACCCGCCACTTACTAGTTGTTTTGCCTTGGGCAAGTATTTTAAGTTATTATTTATTTGTCAGAGAGAGCGCGCACAAGCAAGGGGAGCTTCGGCCAGAGGGAGAAGCAGGCTCCCTGCAGAGCAAGGAGCCCAATGTGGGACTTGATCCCAGGGTGCTGGGAACATGATGTGAGCCATAGGCAGATGCTTAACTGAGTCACCCAGGCACCCCCTTGAGCAAGTATTTTTTAACTTCTCTGTGCCCATTTCCACAAGTGAGAAACTGGATTTTCCTATATTGCAGGATTTTTAAGAGGATTCAACAAGTACATGGGGAAACTTTAATTTATCCAGTCTATCACGGAGAAGCAGAGTACCTTTATTTCTTCCCTTTCACTCTCCAAATTCGACACGCTGATCCATTTGGAATACTCTTTGCCCTAATTTGTTTGATCTTGTTTCGTTCCCTCGTACATCAGTCGAAGGTCCCTCCAGCAACCTCACTGAGAAAACTACTCCCCAGGGACACCTGGATGGCTCAGTCAGTTGAGCATTTGACTCTTGGTTTCAGCTCAGGTCATGATCTCGGGGTTGTGGGACTGAGCCCCACAATGGGTTCAATGCTCAGTGAGCTGACTGCTTGAGATTCTCTTCTCTCCCTCTCCCCTGCTCACTCTTGCTCTCTCTCAAAAATAAATAGATCAGGAAGGAAGGAAGGAAGGAAGGAAGGAAGGAAGGAAGGAAGGAAGGAAAAAGAAAAGAAAAGATAATGAAAAAGAAAAAGAAAAAAAACTACTCTACCCACTGGGCACTAAGAGGAAAATAGCCAAGGGACTAAGACTGTGTAACCTCAGTGTTTTTCAGATTTATGCTTTTGGAACTCTTTGTTCAAATGAAATCTCTCTTGGAATCTTTTTTTTTTTTTTAAGATTTTATTTATTTATTTGACAGATCACAAGTAGGAAGAGAGGCAGGTGGAGGGGGCAGGCTCCCTGATGAGCAGAGAGCCCGATGCGGGGCTCGATCCCAGGACCCCGAGACCATGACCCGAGCCAAAGACAGAGGCTCAACCCACCGAGCCACCCAGGCGCCCCTCTCTCTTGGAATCTTGATATAAATAAAACAGATTTTAAAAAGGTCATTGTATCAGCATTCCTTTATTTTATAAGTTCACATACATCATTTTATAACACCTATTAAAATGACATTCAGAACCAGATGTTCTGATGACATGTATCAGAAATCCAGGGTTAGAGGTGACAGCTGCAAACTTATCAACCTCAGCATTTGATCCTGCCTGATTTGGACTGTACAGAATCAATAGAATTGTGATTCAGACGGAAAATAACTTAGTATCTCAGCCACTGCTCGTATCTTCATAATAAACGTAGGGCAACGCACACCTAAAAACTACCTCTGATACATCATCACACCCGACACGCTACCCTTGCACACTACATGAGCTAACGCCTCTCAGAGCACATGCATACATAACGACGGACCCTCTGTACAATTTTGTATGATAAATTCACAGGAGTAAATCTATATTCATAAATACTAGTGCAGAACTACATTCTTCCTAGTCTAGGACACCTTTGGGAGACACGAAACAGGCCCAGAAATGGCAAAGGATTGAGACAAAGAACTGTACAGAATGAGCTCCTTGGCCGTGCAAGGAAGGGACTGATCAGCGTCTATCAGGAGTACACGCGCTGTTCTACCTTCATGCTCTGCTTGCTGCCAGCTTTCCCTTCCTGGTTGCCCAAGACTCAGGACAAATGCGCTTCTTGGAGAAGGGCCTCCTCCTCCTCGGCTGCCTCTTCCTCCTTTATCAGCTCCAGCAGCTGCAGTAAGCCAGGGGCTGGGCCACCCTGCGGCAGGGCCAGCTTCCTGCGAAGGGTTCTGCAGACGGCTCCAGCTAAGACTTGGTCTAGGCGGGCCTGATTCACAACATCCTTCTCAATTACTCCTCTCTCCACCAGTTTCTGTAATAAAGGCTCCAACCTTAGCACGTAAGCAGACAATTTCTCTTCATCCTTCTGGTAAGTGGTCAGATACTTGATCTGCAATTCCCTAGGATTATCAATCACCCCAAATACCTGCTCAAGAGCCCGCAGGCATTCAGCGACTGTAATGAAGGGATTGTCTGTCTTGAGGACACGAATAACATCAAATGCTGGGCCTCTAAGGCTCTCTAGCAATCGCCGCCTTTTCTCCACATCCGACACCCGCCATGTCTTCATCATCTCAGTAGTATGAAACAGCCAGGATTCGAATTCTTCTTCTCCTGGCTCTGGAGGGTTACTGCCCGAGAACACCCTCAGCTTTTTGTATTTCAGGTACTGCAGAACAGGCTGAAGAGCCTCCTCTAAGGCCCGGGCCAATATAGGGGCCTGCACCTCTGGGATCATGTTCTGGCCTAGGTCAAAAGGGTCGTTTCCATATACACGAGCTCTGGTCAGCTCCCCCAGCCTTGTGCCCTCTCCCTCTAAGAATTCATTTAATCTGCTTAACAATTCATTATCCAGGCCTGGGGGCTTAAAGATCACTCTCCAGACACCCCCCTTTCCAGGTATCTCCTTAGGGACCACAGCATGAGTCGTCTCCTCAGTCAGTCCCACCAAGGCCACATTCCTGTTCTCATCCCGCCGGAACATTCTCCCGAGCAGCCTGCACTCGCCCAAGGGCGCCAAACCGGCCCGCAGAGCTTCCTCGATCTCCGCCACCGTGCAGGTCGGGGGGATGCCGGCAACCAACACCGCCCTCCGAGGGTCCACATCCATCCCCCGGCACCAGTCTTCCAAGAGCCTCAGCGTCATGGTGCCCCGAACAACGGATTGACATTCGAATCCGGTCGGGGTACTGACGCCGCCGCGAGGCACGGCGTTTCTCCGCGGCACCCTCGCTGAGTGCCGGCAACGTCCCGACCCGAGGCCTGCGAGCACAAAGCAGCTGCGTTAGCGGCAGGGTCAGTGACGCCGGCCCCGCACCGGCGGGCGACCTCCCGGCCCGCCCCACTGCGACAAGCCGCGTCTCACCCTCTCCGCGGCCTCGCGCGCCCCTCGCCGCTATCCAGCGTCCGCGCCCCGGACCGTAGCCGGCGCCGCGAGAGGCCGGCCTCTCCAGCACTCGGCGCCACCGGGGGATGGAGGCCCGCGCCGTCGCCGCCGCGCCACTGTCCGCCGCGAGGCACCGCTGGCCGGGCCGAGCGGCCCCGAAGATGCCCCGACCGCCGCCCACGTGAAGGGAAGCGCCGGGACCCGAGCGGCCGCAGCCCCCGCCCCCGCCCCGGTCCCCGTCCCCGCCCCGGTCCCCGTCCCCGCCCCGGTCCCCGTCCCCACTAGAGCGGAGCCCGGGCGCGCGCTGGGAGGCGGTCCTGCGTCGCGACGGGGCGGAGGGAGCGCGCTTCCGGCCCAAGCCGGAAGTCCCGACTGTGGCTGCATCCGGGACGGCGGGCGGGCGGGCCAAACGGGACAGGAAGGTGAGATCCGGGAGCTGCCCGTCTCAGCAGGCTCGGCCGGTGGCCGCTGCCCCGCACTGGGCTCCCGGCACCGCGAGGCGGAGAGGCCCGGGCCTGGCGCCGCCCGCGCAGCCCTGGTCGGGGTCGCCCGGCGCTGCAGCGCGGCGGGGGGCGGGGCCGGCTGCCGGGGAGGCCCGGGGTAGGGGTGCTGGGGAGCCTCCCGGCCCGGCGCGGGTGACATCGGCTGGGGCTCCGGCCGCAGCGACAGGGGCCGGGCCGCCGCGTGACTGGCCGCAGTCACGCTGTGCTTAATCACAATTAGCTTGTGCTCCAGGCTGGCGGCGCTCCCATTTCTCCCAGCCGGTGACCCCGGGGATTTCTCTTATGGTGGCTTTCTCTGAAATGCCAAAACCACCCGAATATTCAGAACTGAGTGACTCTTTAACGCTTGCCGTGGGAACAGGAAGATTTTCGGGACCACTGTAAGTGTTTAAGAGTTACTGTCTTAACGTGGGGGCTCCGACATCGGTTTGACTTGTAGAATCGAGTGTTCACGTCCAGAACAGTACTGTTAAGGCAGAAACTATTTGGAACCTAAAGGTGAAGTGTTCCTTAGGAAACCAGTTTAATTCCAGTTTCTCAAGGGAAGGTGTGCTGGACCTATTTAAGCCGGATACAGAGATTTATTTATTCTGTGGGGCTTACATAAAAAGTACTCTCAATATATGCTGAAACTTTACTTTCTCTTAACTATTACGTAAAGCAACAAGCTGTGCATTGTTTACATTTCTTAGTAAATGTGAATTTAATAATTTCAAACCTTAAATGCACTATTGGGGAGTCGTTGCTATGACAGCATTACTAGACCCTAACTTTTTTTTTCTTTTTCTTTTCTTTCTTTCTTTCTTTCTTTCTTTTTTTTTAATTTGAAGGCACAGAGCATGGAGAATGATGAACTTCCGTCAGAGGATGGGATGGATTGGAGTGGGATTGTATTTGTTAGCAAGTGCAGGAGCGTTTTACTATGTTTTTGAAATCAATGAGACTTACAACAGGCTGGCCTTGGAACACATTCAGCAGCACCCAGAAGAGCCCCTTGAAGGAACCACATGGACACACTCCTTGAAAGCTCGGTTACTCTCCCTGCCTTTTTGGTTTTGGACAGTTATTTTTCTGATACCTTATTTACAGATGTTTTTGTTCCTTTATTCTTGTACAAGAGCTGACCCCAAAACGGTGGGCTACTGCATTATCCCCATATGCTTGGCAGTCATTTGCAATCGCCACCAGGCATTTGTCAAGGCTTCTAATCAGATCAGCAGACTACAACTGATTGATACGTAGAATCGGTCACCATTTTTTCCTTACAGTTACAAAACTGCCACTACGTCTGGAGCCTGGTCACAAGACGGCAGTTTCTTCACAGATCTCAGGAAGTTGTGGTGGGGCAGAGGCTTTCTAAAAAGTGTGATTAGGGGGCTATCTTTATCTGAATAATAATGAATTTTTAAGTTGAAGCCTGAGATACAGTACTACAAAATCATGTTGATGACTTCAGATTTTGGAAGTAAAATCGTGTCTGTTATTTGCATTCTTTAGAAACTTGAATAAGTACCTGAACTCCTATTTTTATTCTACTGTGCAACATAGTGATGATTCATAAATTTTTCCTTTGGGGAAAAAAATGAGTATGAACATTTCCATTGTGCTTAATGTAAAAAGGTCCAAACATGGTCATAAAGTTTAAATTTTATACAATTAACTTGGCTTGCTTTAGAATTCTTCAAACTAAAACACCAGTTCAGCGTGTTGTAACTAAGCCAACTGTTTCAGCTTGCTTGCTCTCAGTTTGTGAGAAATTGGTATAAAGTTACTGAGGTGATGGCTGTCTTGATAAGCAAAATTTGTGCTTCCTTTTGGTAATGCTGTCAGCATTATCAGCGTTATTAATGCTACTAGTTTTTAAAAGATTACTTGGGAAGAAACTAAATGAAAGTTGAGAAATCTTAACACATAGATGATGGAAACAAGGTGTTCAGTGGAAATATTTAGTCTGGTCCCTGTCAGATGTGTGTGACACCCTTCTAAAATACCACCAGTTATCATCCTTCTGATTTTCTTTTCTGGCCTAAGGTCCAGTCTTCAGGTCTTCAAGCAACAGGTGATTTGCATGAAGATGTGATCTGTGTACTTCTTCCTTTGCACTTGTACTTACTACCTCATGTCTGGTACCAATACAAATAACTAAAACATGGAAATATCAGATTTTAGGATTTTTTTTCCTTTTTTCTTCTGGGCGGGATCAAGATGTATTTTTATATAGTTGTGTCATTAATACCAAGGCAGTGTTTTACACTGATAGATTTTAATAATCGTAATCTTTTTTGGTGCTTATTCTTTTGGGCTCTGTTCTAAGAGGTTGACATGAATTAACTCATTTAATCCTCTCAACAACCCTAAGAAAACAGTTATCCAGATTTTACAGATAAAGCCACTGAGGTAGCGAAGTAAAGTAACTTGCTTGTTCAGGTCACACACCTGGGAAGCAGCAGAGCAAGAGGTATGACCAGGCATCTGATGCCTTTGTCCTAACCACCGACCTGCAGTGCTTTTCACAAATGACATGTGTTTCACGGTGCTGTCTGCCGGGCCATGCCAAAGGATGGAAATGGCATTGAAAGTTTTTTCTCGTATGATCTACTGAAAACCTAAAAGTGTTCTAACAGCCTCGGTGTTCAAGTCTGACCTAACTAGAATGGAAGGCTGAACGTTCTTGAGGTACTTGAAAGAGCAGGTACCTTTGTAACTCAAAAGCAGCGGGTAATCTCCAGGTAACCTTCTCCAGGTAACCGATCTCCCTTTCCCTTTACTTCTTCCAGAGGTCTGGTGACTGAAACGCTACAGTTTTTGATACAATGCGCAGACTGTCCACAGTAGTTAGCAGCTTGAAATACCCGTTTCTGTGAGGGTCAGATAACCAAATCACTTGGCATCTTTTGAGTACTTAACTAGAGTATGCTGCTGCCGTCATTGTTTTCTGAGTGATTTCCATCTTTCTTCACAACAGGCCTGTGAGGCAGGTACGTGCTGGTACTAGTGCCATTTTGCAGAAGAGGAAGCACAGGAATTAATAACTTGCCTGTGGTCACACAGCAAGGACGTGGAAAAGCCAGGATTTGAACTCAGGATGTCTGGCTTCAGATCCCCCAGCCCTATCACCTCGTTATACTGTTTTGCAGAAGAAAGGATAATTTGAGGAAAATCACTGAGCCGTTTCTGATTTGATTTGATTAGTCAGGAGGCAATGGTAGTTTGAAAATGATTGATTTAAGACAATTATTTCAATTTTTTAAATTTTGTAAATGGTTGATATAATGCAAGGTTTGTGAGTCTATCACTTGTCTTATAAAGTAGTAATTCTTTTTCATTAAAGTAGACTTTATCTTTTATTTATTTAGTTAGTTAGTAAAGATTTTATTTATTTATTTGACAGACAGAGATCACAAGTAGGCAGAGAGGCAGGCGGTGGGGGGGGGGTGCGGCGGCGGGGAAGCAGGCTCCCTGCTGAGCAGAGATCCTGATACGGGGCTCTGATTCTAGGACCCTGGGATCATGATCTGAGCCGAAGGCAGAGGCTTTAAACCACTGAACCACACGGGTGCCCCGACTTTATCTTTTATATTTCAAATTTTTAGTATTTGGGGATTTAGAAAGTGCTCGGTCCATCTCTATCTTTCAAGAGCAGATTGCCTTGGTAGTAGAAGTATTAAAATACAGTGGGAGTAATTCAGTACTTCCAAATGTAATTACTAAGTTTCAGATTGCAGGATTAATGTTTTTGATTATTTAGGAATTAATTACCCAAGTTGTGAATTATTACTATTTTGTCTGTGGCTATTTGATAGTTCAAAGCAGGGCGCCTGGGTGGCTCAGCCAGTTGAGTGCCTGCCTTCAGCTCAGGCCGTGATCCCAGGGTACTGGGATTGAGTCACACATCGGGCTCCACGCTTGGCGGGGAGCCTGCTTCTCCCTCTCCCTCTGCCTGCCACTACCCCTGCTTGTGCTCACTCTCCCTCTGTGTCAAATAAATAAATAAAATCTTAAAAAAAATTATAATAGTTCCAAGCATTCTTTGTAGAGGGAAAGGTGAAATTAATCCAGCGGTTAGGTTGAGGGGGAGGTTAAGCTGATGGTGAGGAAACCTGTGTATTATATCAAGTTATTGATTTCATATTTACATCACAGTACAGTAAGCAATGAGTACAGGATTAGATAAATGGAAATATAGGAAGTGCTTTAGGGATTTTAGGGAAAGGACAAGCATCCTAGAATTCATAATTGAATAATATCTGCTTCCAGAAATAAGAAAAACAGTTAATATCCCCTAGTTGCTTAATTTTTCCCCCTAGTTGCTTAATAAGTCACCTTATTTGCAACCACATCTGAAATGAAGTAAAACCTGTTGTGTGTTTTTCGTGGAAATATGCCAGATATTTTTTTTTTTTTTAAGATTTTATTTATTTGTCAGAGAGAGAGGAGAGCAAACGAGCACAGGCAGACAGAATGGCAGGCAGAGGCAGAGGGAGAAGCAGGCTCCCTGCCAAGCAAGGAGCCCGACGTGGGACTCGATCCCAGGACGCCGGGACCATGACCCGAGCCGAAGGCAGCTGCCCAACCAACTGAGCCACCCAGGCGTCCCCCAAATATTTTATTATTGTTTTTGAATGTGCCAGGATAGAGAATAGATAATTAAATTGGAGAAACATCTAATTCTTGGAGCTTTAGTCATTAAGTTACTTTTCTAGTTTTAAAGATGCCACCAGTTTATTTTATTTTATTTTGTAAAAGTGGGGGCAATGGAGAAGGAGAGAGAATCTCGAGCAGACTCCACACTGAGCCCAATGGGCCTGATCTCGCCTGAGATCATGACTTGAGCTGAAATCAAGAGTCAGACGCTTAACCAACTGAGCTGTTGCTATGGCAGCTTGAGATGATCTGGGCAAGCAGCACTGGGAGCCCCACGAGGGGCCTATTAGGCCCTCCACTCCAGGGGCAGTGTCAAGTGTGGACATGATCGTACAGAGTAGACTGTAGGCGGCTCCCTGCCAGAGGCCAAGTTCAGGAACAAGGTGTATTTTCTGGCTCCAGTTCCTCCCTTCCAGATTATTCTGAACCAGAGTATTATATCAGGGTTTTGCCTCCCACTCTACCAAAACTTCCCTATTGTCAAGAGGTCACTGGTCACTTACACATAACCCAATGGTCAAGACTCACCCCTTGTCCTTGAGATACTTTCTTCAGTTGGTTTCTGGATCACTGCTGTCCAATAGAGCTTTAGTGGTGATGGAACTGTTTTATATCTGTACTGTCCAAATCAGTAGCTACTAGCTGCATGGAATGAGCCCTTGAGATGTGGCTAATGTGACTGAGGAACTGAATTTTAAATTTTAATTAGTACAAACAGCCACATGTGGCTAGCAGCTACCCGATTTTACTCCAGTTCTAGACTCTTCCCTGGTTTGCCTTCTTCCTCTTCAACTTTTCCTGTCTCCTTTGCTGGTTCCTCCCTGGGGCTCTGCCAGTTTCTGAATGTTGACATCCCCCAGTTCTCATCTCTATACTTAATCCCCTATTTTTTTTTTATGGCTTCAAGTGCCCAAATTTATATTACTACCTTGCATATCTCCTGAGCTCCAGACTTGGATATCCAACTGCCTGTTTGGCATTTACTAAGATGTCTTACCAGGCATCTGAGATTTAACCTGTCCAAAACCAAAATCATTTCTCTCCGCACCAAAATCTGCTCAAGTCCCCTCTAAGTCTATAAAACAAGTGGCAAGAGATTCTTTTAAAATGTTATTTCTCTCAAAACCCCTCCTATAGCTTCCCTACTGAAAATAAAACTCAAAGTTCTTAACACGGCTTGCAAAGTCCTAAATAAGTGGCTCTTGACCATTTTCTTCCTTTTCTACTATTCTCTCCACCCCTCATTCCACTCTAGCCTCACCGAGCTTCCTGCTGATTCTAGAATGTACCAGAAAAACCTATTTCAGGGCTTATGCACTCAGTGTATGTTCTGGCTGGTTGCTTAGCCCTGGCCAAGGCTCTATCACTGTCTTCAACCCTTTGCTCAGTTGTCAGCCTTATGAGGCTGCCTCTGACCAGCCTATTTAAAATTAAGCATCCTCCTTCCCTATTTTTCTCCACAGCACTTAACGTCACATGACGCATTACACATTTTGTCTAAACTCCATGAGGGCAGGGACTTTATCTCTTCACTCTTGTATACCCTGTGCCTAGAACAGTGCCTGGCACACAGTAGGTGCTTATATTTATTTATTACATGAGTAATAATTGATTTTTACTGCCACTGAATACCTCTTTCATTAGACTGCAAAGCAATCTGGTTTGCTCTCCAGAGAACATAAAGGTTAAAGTTAACATTTTCTACTAAGTGCAAAGTCCCATCTGTCACATGTTCAAGATAAGTTTAGTGGTTAAGCTTTCTCAGGTTTCAGCACGTAGTGATAGAGTCTTTCTGAGGCCAAGATTTAAATGGAGTCCATTTTTTTTTGCCAGCAGTTATGATGTCGGTTGTCTTGGGATGTTCCTTATTCATGCAGGAAAAAAAAAAAAAAAACAAACCCCAAAACATAAACCATACTTACAAACAAGGTTTGAGGGGGTGAGATTAGAGCCTTGAGCAATTATCAAGTTACAATCATGAAGATAACAGTTTTCTGAACCACCTAACATCAAGTGTCATGCCGACCTCTTAAGAGCTACAGCCCACCACTGTGGCACTCTGGGGTTTAAGGCAATATCTTGGCCCCATAAATGGCTCACTTAAAATCATAATGTGTTTTGAGAAGTTAGTTCCATCACCAGCAGAATTTTTGGCAAGGGAGTAAATTTCTGTTTTTCTTTTCGCATTGGAGTTAATTTCTATTTAAAATTGTACCCCGATGGCCTTGTTGCTGCCCCAATGTGAGCTGCTACTTTTTATTTTTATTTTTTATTTATTTATTTTTTTTTTTAAAGATTTTATTTATTTATTTGACAGAGAGAGATCACAAGTAGACGGAGAGGCAGGCAGAGAGAGAGAGAGAGGGAAGCAGGCTTCCTGCTGAGCAGAGAGCCCGATGTGGGACTCGATCCCAGGACCCTGAGATCATGACCTGAGCCGAAGGCAGCGGCTTAACCCACTGAGCCACCCAGGTGCCTGAGCTGCTACTTTTTATTATTTTTTTTTTTTTAAAGATTTTTATTTATTTATTTGACAGACAGAGATCACAAGTAGGCAGAGAGGCAGGCAGAGAGAGGAAGGGAAGCAGGCTCCCTGCTGAGCAGAGAGCCTGATGCGGGGCTCGATCCCAGGACCCTGGGATCATGACCTGAGCCAAAGGCAGAGGCTTTAACCCACTGAGCCACCCAGGCGCCCCAAGAGCTGCTACTTTTTAAATAGAAGTTTACATTCTAGTATTCACTGTTCCCTGGGACATGTCTTTAAATAGAGCAATTCTGATCCCAAAGGTCACCTGAGAACTGGAAGAGTTAGGGCAACACTATAAGATAAATTTTATACTTTGAGAATAATGCACTGGCAAGAGGGCATCTTTTTCAAGGTTAAAACTAGGCACATCGGTTTTAGAAACACCTCTTTTAAACAAAACAAAACAAAACAAAACAGTGTCCTACCTCACATTAGTGCACTTTCCTTACCTCTATAGAAGTCATGTTCTGCTCCCTTTTCTGACAAAGTAGTAGTCAGATGGGAAATGTGGATTTTTATTTTATTTATTTAAAAGATTTTACTTATTTGACAGAGAGAGAGAGCATGTGCACAAGTGGGCACAGCAGCAGTCAGAGGGACAGGGAGAAGCAGGCTCCCTGCTGAGCAGGCAGCCTGATGCAGGGGCTGGGTCTATCCTGGGATCACGACCTGAGCCAAAGACAGATGCTCAACCAACTGAGCCACCCAGATGTCCCTGGATTTTTTTTTAAAATTTTTTAAGATTCTTAAAAGATTTTTTAAAAAAGAATTTTAAAGATTTTTAAAAGATTATTTATTTATTTATTTGAAAGAGAGAGAGAGAGAGTGCATGCACAAGTGGGGGGGGGCAGAGGGAGAGGGAGAATCTTAAGCAGACTCTGCATTGAGCGTGAAGCCCAACACAGGGCTCATCCCATAACCCTGAGTTCATGACCTGACCCAAAATCAAGAGTCAGCTGTTCGACTGAGCCACCCAGGCGCCCTGACTTTTTATTCTTTCCTTTTTTTGAGAGGGACAGGAAGAGAGAGTTGTTTTTTGTGTGTGTGTGTGTGTTTTTTAAGATTTTACTTATTTGACAGACAGAGATCACAAGTAGGCAGAGAGGCAGGCAGGGGGGTGGGAAAGCAGGCTCCCTGGTGAGCAGAGAGCCCCATACAGGGCTCGATCCCAGGACCCTGGGATCACAACTCGAGCCGAAGGCAGAGACCTTAACCCACTGAGCCACCCAGATGCCCCCGAGAGAGCCTGCTTAAGAATATATATATATAATATAATATTATATTATATTAATATTCTATTTTTATTTAATTGACTAGAGCCGGACTTGGGGCTCAGTCTCATGACCCTGAGATCATGATCTGAGCCAGAATCAAGAGTCAGACACTTAACTGACTGAGCTTCCCAAGCATCCCTTTGTTCTGGTTTTTAAGTCTAGATTTGTTAATTTTTTTTTCATTTCATTTCTTTTTTTTTTTTAAGATTTTATTTATTTATTTGACAGAGATCACAAGTAGGCAGAGAGGCAGGCAGAGAGAGAGGGGGAAGCAGGCTCCCTGCTGAGCAGAGAGCTCGATGCGGGGCTTGATCCCAGGACCCTGGGATCATGACCTGAGCCGAAGGCAGAGGCTTTAACCCACTGAGCCACCCAGGCACCCTAGATTTAATTTTTGCCCTGAATTACTTACATGACAAATGTTTTAAACTGTTAATATGGCTGGTCTACCCTTACTAAATTTAAAGTATAATTCTTTCAAATTAAAAATTGAGGTGCCTGGCTGGCTCAGTCAATAGAATATGTGACTGGATCTTTGGGTATAGAGCTTACTTAAAAAAAAAAAAAAACAAAATCGGGGTGCCTGGGTGGCTCGGTGGGTTAAGCTCTGCCTTCAGCTCAGGTCATGCATGGTCTAAGGGTATTGGGATCAAGCCCTGCGTCAGGCTCTCTGCTCAGCGGGGAGCCTGCTTCTCCTCTCTCTCTGCCTGCCTCTCTTCCTACTTGTGATCTCTCTCTGTCAAATAAACAAATAAAATCTTTTTAAAAAATTTAAAAAATAGGGGCGCCTGAGTGGCTCAGTGGGTTAAAGCTTCTGCTTTCGGCTCAGGTCATGATCCCAGGGTCCTGGGATCGAGGCCCGCATTGGGCTCTCTGCTTGGTGGGGAGCCTGCTTCCTCCTCTCTCTGCTTGTCTCTCTGCCTACTTGTGATCTCTGTCTGTCAAATAAATAAAATTAAAAAAATCTTAAAAAACTTTTTAAAATAAATAAATAAATAATTTGACAGTTTCAATAACTTTTTTTTTTTTAAGATTTTATTTATTTATTTGACAGAGAGAGATCACAAGTAGATGGAGAGGCAGGCAGAGAGAGAGAGAGGGAAGCAGGCTTCTCGCTGAGCAGAGAGCCGGATGCGGGACTCGATCCCAGGACCCTGAGATCATGACCTGAGCCGAAGGCAGCAGCTTAACCCACTGAGCCACCCAGGCGCCCTCAATAACTTTTGAAGAACAGTAACTTTTTCTGTATTTGTGTAGAAAAATACAAAATATCTTTCTTTAAAATGCAGAGAACAAGAATGTACAGTGAAAAGTCTCTCCGTTATTCCCAACCCAACCCCCTCTGCTCAGCAGAATTCTGGCTATCCTTTTAGATACCCCACGTGTATCTAGCCAATATCCTCCATGAGTAGCATTCTACACGCTGTTCTGTATCTTGCTAGTTTTCATTTACCAGCACATCCTAGAGATTGCTCTTTAGTACACGGAGCTACAGTTTGGTCTTTTTAAATGGTTGTGCAAAATTATTATATTAATATTCTATTTTTATTTAATTGACTAGCGTCTTAAGAATGGACATTTAGGTTCTATTTTTATTTAACTAAAATCTGCAAGTGGACATTTAGGTTCTTTACAGTCTTATTACTAAGGATGATGCTACAATGAATAGTGCTGTAAATAGATCTGTGCACGTGTGTGCTATTATCACTGGATACATTTCTATAAATGAAATTGCTCAGTCAAAGAACAATACCTCTAACATTTTGACAGAAGTGCCCACTTGGCTTTCAAAGAGCTTGTATCAAATCACACTCTCACCATCAGTATTGTATACCCCTCACATCCTTTCCAGTTCAACGTTGCATCAAAACTTTTTATCTTTTAGTCTGAAAAGTAGAAAATGGTATTACATTGTGGCTTTGATTTTATTTGAAGTAGCACCTTTTTTAATTTAAAAGCCATGTGGATTTCTTACGTTCTTGCCATTCCCTTCCTTTACCCACTTCTATGGTCTCTCTGATTGGTACACATGAGATCTATAAAAGGCAGTAATTCTTGTTATTTGTGCTGAAAATACAAAATACCTTTTCCCTCTTTGTCCTTTAGCCTTGTTAATAAAATGTTCCAAATTTTTCGTTATGCTATAATTACCTTTACTAATCTCTTCTATTATGGTTTCTGTATTTTAACAAAATCTTGCTCAGGAAACCTTCCTCACTCTGAGACTATAAAAACTATTACTCCATTTTCTTTTAATAGTTTTGTGCTTTTGTTTTTTCATTAAAAATCTTGATTCTAGGGGCCCCTGGGTAGCTCAGTCTGTTAAGCATCTGCCTTTGGCTCAGGTCATGATCCTAGGGTCCTGGGATAGAGCCCAGCATTCTCCCTCTCCCACTCCCCCTGCTTGTATTCCCACTTTCATTGTCTTTCTGTCAAATAAATAAATCTTAAAAAAAAAAAAAAAAAAAAAAAGGCTCCACACACAGCATGGAGCCCAATGCCAGGCTTGAACTCATGACCCTCAGATCAAGACCTGAGCTGAGCTGGAGTCAGATGCTTAACCAACTGAGCCATCCAGGTGCCCTTTGATGAGGATTTTACATGAAATATCCAGGAAACAGGGGTATCTGGGTGGCTCAGTGGGTTAAGCCTCTACCTTCGGCTCAGGTCATGATCTCAGGGTCCTGGGATGGAGCCTCTCTGCACAGCAGGGAGCCTGCTTCCCCTTCTATCTCTGCCTGCCTCTCTGCCTACTTGTGATTTCTCACTCTCTGTCGAATAAAAAAAATTAAAAAAAAATATCCAGGAAATAATTATCACAAAATGATTATAATCAATTTCCTCAAACATGTAAATTTTACTTGTAACTGTCACCTGCTACATTTATGGCAATAGTTTTGAATTCTGCAGTGCTCAACTACCCCACACTAAGTTCAAACAGGAATTTCTTATAAACATTTTATCATAACATAGTGATTGACAATTGAGTTAAAAAGTCTAGGTTTTCAGGATGTCTTATACATGAATGCTATTTTATATACATAAGATATTCTATATTGGTTCAGATTGAACAATTCCACTGAGAAATAGACTTATCTTTAATAGGCTGAATAGGAACTAGTATTAAAGTACTATACACTAAACTGAGGGCCACAGATGTTTCCAGTTGATTTTCTCATTTGGAAGGAAACCTAAACTTTATTTCCTTTGAAAGTACAGCCTTCTCAAAAAAAAAAAAAAAAATTTTTTTTTTACTATCAATTGGATTTTTTAGAAAAAATTTAAAAAATTCTGAGTAGGTAAAGTAATTCTAATTATTACATATATTCACAAAGGATTATTCATAATATTCATAAAGGAATAATTCAAATACATTTCCTAATATGAAGGGGGGAAGTATAGGGGGCTAGATGCCACAGAAACACCTAGCTGGTGGGCCTTACATTGTCTAGGAAGCCAGAAGTCTGGAGGAAATGTTTAAGTTGAAACCTAAGGGACGGGAAGAACTAGACAGGCAAATGAGGTCACTTGGCTGAGATTTGAAAGGCAACTAGTTGCAGAAGCATAAATCCTCTGAGTATGAACACTATCTCTAAATGGGATAAAACTGATTCCCTCCCACATTCTTTTCCCATTTCCTCCCATTTCTTTCTTTTTTTTTTTTAAGATATTTATTTATTTATTTGATAGAGACACAGCGGGAGAGGGAACACAAGCAGGGGAAGTGGGAGAGGGAGAAGCAGGCTTCCCGCTGAGCAGGGAACCAGATGCGGGCCTCGATCCCCAGACCCTGGGAACATGATGAAGGCAGATGCTTAACGACTGAGACACCTAGGCGCCCCCATTTATTTTTTTCAAAGTAAATTTTCTTCCCAAGTGATTTTTAAAATTTTTTGTTTATTTGGGGGTGGGAGTGGGCAGGGAGACGGAGGAGGGACAGGGGAGGGGCAGAGGAAGAGGAAGAAAGAGAATCCTAAGCAGGCTCCAAGCCCAGTGCAGAGACCTATGTGGGACCTATCTCATAACCCTGAAAGCATGACCTGAGCTGAAATCAAGAGTTGGGAGACTTAACCCACTGAGCCACCCAGGTACCCCTTCCCAAGATTCTTTTTTTTTTTTTTTTAAAGTAAGCTCTATGCTCAACATGGGGCTTGAACTCATGACTCGAGATCAAGAGTTGCATGCTCTACCAACTAAGCCAGCCAAGTACTGTTTTTCCCAAGTGATTTTGTAAAAAAAAATCTTCAAACTTCCTAACTTACAAACAATAGAATCTATTATAATAGGCTCCATGAAACTCTATTAAAAGTATTTCTTGGGGCACCTGGTGACTCAGTCAGTTGAACATTTGCCTTCGGCTCAGGTTATGATCCCAGGGTCCTGGGATTGAGCCCCACGTCTGGCTCTCTGCTCAGTGGGGAGCCTGCTTCTCCCTCTCCCTGTGCCTGATGCTCCACCTGCTTGTGCTGTCAAATAAAAAATCTTAAAAAAAAAAAAAGTATTTCGAGGTACACCTGGGTGGCTCAGTTGGGTTAAGTGACCAACTCTTGGTTTGGGCTCAGGTCCTAATCTCAGCGTGGTGGGACTGGGCCCCAAGTCGGGCTCCCCGCTTGGCACAGAATCTTCTTCAGATTCTCTCTCGCACTCCCTTTGCCCCTCCCACTCATGTGCTCGCTCTCTAGAATAAATATATCTTTTAAAAAATACACATTATTTCTTAATATAACACAAAAGCACTTCTAGAAAAACAATTTGTTGCATATGTCCATATATTTCACAATTTACACTCCATGCCTCACAGTATTTATCTAAGTCTGGGGTCAAGCTTATTTTTAGCTAGTACCCTGAGGCTGACTTTCCCGTACAAAAGTAAATTCAAAAGAAATTCAGAGATTAACTGTCTTGCTTGCCTATGGCTTATGTCTGTACCCTTAGAAGGCAGCAGATTAGAAAACCAGGCAAGCCATTTCTTCTATACTGGTCCTTCACACTGATATTTTCTGTCACACATGTACCTCACGTATCAAGAAGGCAGTATTAGAGTTAGAATTCAGTATTACAATTAAGGAAAAGATCAATCAAACCTATAACCCAGACATCAAAACACTGGACTGTAAGAGCAAATATCTTGAAATTTCTTCTTTATAAATATATTTACTAAACAAAGAAGGAAACAAAATATTCAGGAGCAAAGCTCAGCTACTGCTTTAAAAATATGAACTATTTTAGGGCACCTGGATGACTTAGATCATGTGACTATTGAGTTCAGGATCATGAGTTTGAGCCCCACGTTGTGTGTGGAGGTTACTAAAATAATAAACTTTTTTTAAAAAAGATTTTATTTATTTATTTGACAGACAGAGATCACAAGTAGGCAGAGAGGCAGGCAGAGAGAGAGCGGGGGGGAAGCAGGTTCACCACAGAGCAGGGAGCCCTACATGGGGCTTAATCCCAGGACCCTGGGATCATGATCTGAGCCGAAGGCAGCCACTAACCTGACTGAGCCACCCAGGTGCCCCAAAATAATAAACTTAAAAAAAAAAAAAAGAAAATTTAAAAATATATCAACTATTTTAACTATGTTGGCAAGTTGTTTTTTTTTAAAGGATTATATGTAGAAAAAGATTATAAGTCAATAGCTGAGTAGAAATGCCAACATTAGAGACATTATCACAAACTAAACAAGGAAATTTCTATTTAGAAAACATTTTCTAGGGGTGCCTGGGTGGTTCAGTCAATTAAGCATCTGCCTTCAGCTCAGGTCACGATCCCAGAGTTCCAGGATCAAGCCCGGAATTGGGTTCTCTGCTCAGCAGAGAGTCTGCTTCTCCCTCTGCCCCTTATCCCCCTTGTGCTGTCTTTTCCCCTCAAATAAATAAATTAAATCTTTAATCAAACAACAAACAAGAAAAAAACCCCAAACGTTTTCTAGCTGCTTTCCCCCCCCCCCCCCATTTGGTATTGCTTTGGTTACATAAATGCGCTTAAGTGGAAGGCTGATGTTCCAAGTGAAATAATACTTTAAAGATATGAAGGGGCACCTGGGTGGCTCAGCGGGTTAAAGCCTCTGCCTTCGGCTCAGGTCATTCATGATCCCAGGGTCCTGGGATTGAGCCCTGCATCGGGATCTCTGCTCAGTGGGGAGACTGTTTCCCCGTGCCCCTGCCTCTCTCTCTGCCTACTTGTGATCTCTGTCAAATAAATAAATAAAATCTTAAAAAGATATTAAAAGGTATCTAAATTCAGTTTCCTTAATAGCATGTACCTTCTAAGCTATAGACTTCAGTATGTGTAACTGGGAAAGTACTATGGTAATCTCTTTTTTTTTTTTTTTTGGTAATTTTTTAAAGTTTTTTTTCTTCTTTTTTTAGATTTTATTTGACAGAGAGACACAGTGAGAGAGGGAACACAAGCATGGGGAGTGTTAGAGGGAGAAGCAGGCCTTCTGCAGAGCAGGGAGCCTGATGCGGGGCTTGATCTCAGAACCCTGGGATCATGACCCAAGCCGAAGGCAGATGCTTAACCTAACGATTGAGCCACCCAGGCGCCCCAAGGCTTTTCATTTTAAATTTTATTTATTTGTTTGACAAAGAGAGACACAGTGAGAGAGGGAACACAAGCAGGGGAGTGAGAGAGGGAGAGGTAGGCTTCCCTCCGAGTAGGGAGCCCGATGCCAGGCTTGATTCCCAGACCCTGGAATCATGACCTGAGCTGAAGACAGACACTTAATGACTGAGCCACCCAGGTGCCTGACAAACACCTATTCTAAGATTCAATTCATTTCAGAAATAAATCATATCATCTGTAAGGTTACTTTTTTTTTTTTTTTAAGATTTTATTTATTTGCCAGAGATCACAAGCAGGCGGCGGGGTGGGGTGATGGCAGGGGTTGGAAGCAGGCTCCCTGCCGAGCAGAGAGCCCGATGTGGGGCTCCATCCCAAGACCCTGGGATCACGACCTGAGCTGAAGGCAGAGGGCTTAACCCACTGAGCCACCCAGGCACCCCTGTAAGTTTACTTCTAAGATTCTGTAACTATTTGTATTTCCTTACATGCATGCTACTTGATTTCTTTGCATTTTAGCTACATAAATGAATCAGGAAACATGCACAGTAAATAAAAAATGTCTTTGTCCCACTGACAAGCATGAAGGAACACACACACACACACATTTTAGGAATATATATGTATTTTAAAGGATTCAATCCTACTTCGGTAAGCAAAATCAAAGCATGGATACAGGATGAGAAATACCTTAAGTTACAGTCAACACATTGTTTAAGACTTACATGTGTGTTTATATACATAACATGTTACAGCATAAAATCACACCCAACTTTGCTCTCTTCAGGTACAAGTTAAATATATATTTGTTGAATGGCATCATCTCTGGAGGTCTGAATATTGGGTGCGAGTGGGGATTCTAGGTTTCCTTGGGTCTCTCTCAAGAGCTCATCTCACTCCTTCAGTACTTCTCTTCCCGTTTTCCTTCTTCTTACCCAGAATTGCTGTTCTTAAATTTAATATCCAATTTTCACCACTTGCTCATATCACATGGTTCTTTTGAATGTTTTTGTCCAAGAACTGACATGTATTTTTTATAACAAGCAGAAGCCAAAAGATGTAGACATCACACAATTTCATTCAATGGTTATTTAAAAAGTAGAAAACATTAAAAATGTTTCTACTTTAAAAAGTAGAAAACAATAAAAATTCAGTTGCCAACTTAGAGGATTTTATACATCATTAAGTGTTCTATTTTATTTCCATGGTCTGAAATTTATTTCTCATTCAAGAAAATAGATTCATTTCTAAACATTTATTGTATCTTTCTTTGCTGGAAACAGAAGAAACGTTTTTTTCTTTGACAAGGTTGTTCTAGGGGAATAAAACAAATGCTTTTCCAAATTAGAGCGCAAGTCTTTCCTAAATGTCACCGTGTGGTAATTCAGATATAGTAGCAGCCTTTAAAATTTCATAAAAGCTATTAAGATGGTGGTTTGGCCCGTTTTGCAGATGGTCCATCTGAGTTAGATCTGTTACCAGTGTTATTTTCATCTTCTGCATCATCTTCATCATCACCTTTTAAAATAAATATTTGTTGTATGACAATATGTTTGGTGGTTCAAAGAAAGAGACTGCTAAAATGGTTGATAATGATATTTCAACTTTAAGGGTTAATAAAATCATGCATATAACAGATTAAAGTATGTATGGTTAAAAAGAGTTCAAGAATTTTGGTGTTTGAAATATTTCATATCACTTTTTTTGGGAGATAAAATTCGTAGACCATAAAATTCACTCTAAGGTATAGGAATTGTACCTCCAAAAAAAGTGATGATAGATTTTAAATTTTAAGGTGTACAATTTATTGATTTGTTGTATATTCCCTAGGTTGAGCAACTGTCACCACTATTTAATTCTAGAACATTTTCATCATCCCAGAAAGAAATCTCACACCCATTAACAACCACTTCCCATTCCCTTTAGCCTTTGGCCACCTCTACTCCACTTTCTACTTCCACAGATTTGTCTATTCTGGACATTTCATATAAATGGAATCATAAAATATGTGGCCTTTTTGTCTGCTTCTCTTCACTCAACATATTTTTAAGGTTCATTCACACTGTAGTGTTTATTGGTACTTCTTTTTTATTGTTAAACAGTACTCCACTGATGGATACATCACATTTTGTTTATCCACATCAGGTGATGGACTTCTGTGCTGTTTCCAATTTTTAGTTATTATAAAACAGTGCTGCTACAAACATTCATGAATAAGCTTTCATGTGAACGTATGTTTCCGGTTCTCTTTGTGCAGAACTAGGAATGGAATGAGTGGAATTTCTGGGTCATATAACTTTATGTTTAACTTTTTGAGGAGCTGCCGAACTGTTTTCCAAAGAAGGTATAACATTTCATATTTCCACCAGCATGTATAAGGCCTCCAATTTCTTCACGTCCTAGCCAGCACTTGTCATTGTTCTTTCTGATTACAGCTATCCTAGTGAGCATGATGGGTTTTTTATTGTGGTCTTCATTAGCATTTTTCTGATGGCCAATGACGCTGAACATCTTTTCATGAGCTTACTGACCATTTGTACATCTCATCTGGAGAAATGTCTATTCAAATCCTTTGCATATTTGATAACTGGATTATTTATAATCCAATTTCACTACTTAGTACTTTTTTTAGAGTTCTAACACTTTTTTTAGTAATTGTTATAATTTTAAAATTTTGGACATTTGTTGAGATAGAATTCCTATGACACAAAATGTACCATTTCAATCTCTATTACTTTTAACAAAGGAAATTCAAACCTAAGCTTTATGGTTTAATATACAAAAACATGTTCTCCAATACAAAGATATTAGAGACCTGCCATTAATGGAATAGGTGGCAGTTATTTTTCCAGTAAGTGATGATATTTTAAGAAATGGCTCTAGCTATATTCCAATGACAACACTTTGAACAGATTAGAGAAGTACCTCTGGAGCCAAGAAACAGGACTTCACTTTCAAGGTAGGTGGCAACACCCAATTAACATATTCATGGCACCAATCTATTGTCTGCACTCAGTATAATGGTCTGAGTTCACATTATCTGTAACTGTCAAGATGTAAACAAGATGGAAAAAAAAAAGTACAGTACAGTACAGTTTAAGGCCCTCTTTAGAGGCGTTAAGTCCTGACTCAAGAATTTAATTCTTGGGGCGCCTGGGTGGCTCAGTGGGTTAAGCCGCTGCCTTCGGCTCGGGTCATGATCCCGGGTCCTGGGTTCGAGCCCCACATCGGGCTCTCTGCTCAGCAGGGAGCCTGCTTCCTCCTCTCTCTCTGCCTGCCTCTCTGCTTACTTGTGATTTCTCTCTGTCAAATAAATAAATAAAATCTTAAAAAAAAAAAAGAATTTAATTCTTGGGTTCTTCAGCTCAGGGCAGAAAATGTACCTTACCTTTTTTTGTATTCACCCGAATTTCACATTTCTCCTTTCAAACTGTGCCTTCTAAAATGGGATAGGGGAAGGGAGTCCCTGGGAGTTAGAGCTCCTTAAACTGACGTCTTCAGGACCTATTCTGCGATAGATGGCAGTCTCCCTAACATGTTTGTAATTTCAATCCCGGGAATCCTCATTTTCATCCTTCAACCCCCAACTCAAAAGTCATGCCCCTTTCCTGAAGCCTTCCTGGGTCCTCTGAGCGTGCAGTATTTACAAAGGGCCCTGGGGTCATACTTCTAGTCTGTAGTAAGTGTCTGCTTGTCTAACCCCACCAGCCCGAGAGTTCCACAAGGCCAGGAACTGAGCGGCATTCACCTCATTCTCTTTCAAGAGCACAGCCCAGTGCCTGGCAGAGTACGAGGCACTCAGCATGGTTTTTTTTTTTTTTTTTTTTTTTTTTGTGGCATAAATGGAAAGAGTCGCGAAAACGCCTAAATAGAAGCAGCCCAGATAACACTATAACAATTTTTAGTTGGATTCTTGTTCCCTCGAGGCTTTCTCCAAGTCGGCCACTCTCCCCGGGCTCCCCTGCCCCGCCCTCCTGTCGTTCCAGCACCTTCTTAGGGCTCACCGTCCATGGCCTCTTCTGCAGCCGCCGCCTCCTGGTCTTGCGCTTCCTGCTGTACCAGGGGGCCGAAGAGCTCAATCACCAGCTCTCTCATCTGGGCCACACCAGCCAACAGGCCCTGGAAAGGGTCCGCGTCGCCCGGCGCCTCACAGGGCACCCGCAGCAGCTGCTGCTGCCCATCTAGCCCGACGTACTCGCCCGACAACTCCATGACGACCGCGGAGCTTCAACAGCAAGAGCCTGGGAAGTACCATCCGGAAGCGGAAGTCAGCACGCGGCGGGCGCAGGCGGGCGCAGGCGGGCCAAGGGAGAGGAGTGACTTCCGTTTGTCGGGAGTCGCTCCTCCTCCTTCCTTCTCTTCCCTTCTTTGGGATTGGCTCTTAGCACTGGGCTCCGCCTCCTCCGGCCACGCCTCCCGCAGCCGCTTTTCCCGCCTCCGCCGGGCCGAGCGGCGGTCCCGCTGACAGTTGAGGATGGCCGGGGCGGAGGGGTCCGCTGGGCGGCAGTCGGAGCTGGAGCCCGTGGTATCGTTGGTCGACGTTCTAGAGGAGGACGAGGAGCTGGAGAACGAGGCGTGCGCCGTACTGGGCGGCAGCGACTCGGAGAAGTGCTCCTACTCGCAGGTGGGCGCGCGGCCCGGGCCTCGCCTCCCCCGGGCTCCCGCCGAACCTCCTGTTCCCGACCCGCCTTGCCCTCTTCCCGCCGTTCGTCGTAGGCTTCCCCGTTCCAGGCCCAGCTGCTCTTAAACCTCAGCCTCCTGGGTCCTCCTTCTTAGCCTGTAGCCAGCAGGGCCCCCCTCCTCCCTCGGTCTACCTTCGTCCGGTCCCTCAGGATTCTGCAGGCTCCGGCCGTGGGGCCCCTGCTCTTTCCTTCCTCTCCCGTCTCTCCTCGGTGCCTCGGCTGCTTTTCAGAAACCGTCTCCGTGACCTCTCAGATCCCGACATCTTTGTCCTTACTTTTCGCGTCCTAAGAGTGTTTCTTAGGAAGCGAATGGGGAGAGTCAAAGGAGAGCCAAAGGAGAGAGCTCTGGATTTGAAAAAGCTCCCCCTGGGCTGGGTTCCTTGACGGGTAATCCTCTACAATTGAGCTTGACAAGCGCTAGCTCGTAGTTTTTTTGGCGAGACGAAGCAAGTACAGTGTCTATTTGCATCCCGCCCCCCGCCCCCCATGGAAACAGACCGGAACCGCGACAGCAGGTGGCACTGGCGGAGGGGAGGGAAGGAGAGGATTTGCTTGAAGGGTAAATTTGGCATTTGGAAGACGTTATAAATCAGGATTTGAGGGGGTGCGTTGCAGTGTTTGGTGACTCGTCCTGTATTTCTAGGTACGAAAATGGAGCAAGGTGGGTAGAAGGAATCTACTCGGGATGAGAATTGGTAGGAAGAAGGTTACCCAGACTCTGGGGGATGCATGGAACATTGGGGGACGAGGCGAGAGACTTGGGGCCGTCGTTATGTGGTGCAGACTGAGCTCATAATACCACTTGTCATCGTTGACCGGTTGAGTTTACCCTGCGCAGTGGTTAGATTGTTGAATTAACCTGGTATCTACAGATAGTCCCAGATGTTGGCTGCTATTTTAAAACCTTTGGTCACCATTGAAACAACTTTTTCTCTTTAAGGAAAAAAAAAAAAAAGGTGTGTGTAAGCCTTTCTAGAAATGCAGTTAACTTTATAAAACAGACTTCTTAAAAATTTTCTTTTTACTATAGTAAAATATGCGGAAAATCACATGAGTCATGTCTATGGGTTGGGGGAAAAAGTGAACATACGTATGTACCTACTAACCGCGGTCCCCCAGATCAAGAAATAGAACATTAAGGGCATCCTAAAAGCTTCTGTCTCCCTCCTTTCTAGAGGAGGGTAACCACTGTCAAGATTTCTAAAAGTATTGCCTGTTTTTCCTCCCAACTTTTAATTTTGAAAAAATTTAAATCTACAGGTATGTTGAAAGAATAATATTACGAACACCTGTGTATCTCTTACATGTATTCATTTTTGCCACATGTTTTATCTCTTTTCTATATAATACACTTTTCCCCCCGAATCATTTGAAAATAAGTTGCAGGGACGCCTGGGTGGCTCAGTTGGTTAAGCAGCTGCCTTCGGCTCAGGTCCTGATCCCAGCATCCTGGGATCGAGTCCCACATCAGGCTCCTTGCTCGTCGGGGAACCTGCTTCTCCCTCTGCCTCTGCCTGCCATTCTGTCTGCCTGTGCTTGCTCTCTCTCCCTCTCTCTCTCTGACAAATAAATAAATAAAATCTTAAAAAAAAAAAAAAAGAAAGAAAATAAGTTGCAGACACAATGACACTCTAAATATTTCAGCATGCACCTCCTAAAGTCAAAAGGATTCTTTTAATGCATTGATTTTCTCTCTGGCAGAGTCACAAGTGTTTTCCAAAATTATAAGTGTGATACTGCTTACATAAACCTGAACATATTCTCCTATATTTTCATGTGTTAAAATGTTGTGCAGACCAGCTTTTTCTTATTTCCAGCTGGCTGGGAATTTAAAACTATCATTTTAAGAAAAAATTGTATGAAAATGAGCACCAATATAAGACATATATAATGATTTGAAACATGCAACGGTGTTTTGGTACTTTCTTGTGGAATTATTCTCTCTTTCCATTTTGGGGCTGTCTTTTAGGGCTCAGTAAAGAGACAAGCACTATATGCCTGTAGTACGTGCACCCCAGAGGGAGAAGAACCAGCAGGAATTTGCCTAGCTTGCAGTTACGAATGTCATGGAAGTCATAAACTATTTGAGCTATACACAAAAAGGTAAAGACAGAGATTGGCGCTAAATGCTTTTTAAGTGTTTGAATTCTTTCCCACCTGTACTGTTTTTCTTGTTTTTCCATTTAAAGTAGTTGTGCACTGGTCAAATCTAATGTAATTGTTTAATTGGAGAGAACAGTTTTTCCATAGGGCCTTTTAAAGTATAATTACTGTATAAACTCAAACTGTCCTCCTTCCTCTGCCATTGTTTTACTTGTCTGTTTGTGTATGTGTGATATAAATATTTGTCTCTGTGCATATTTATTTTATTGTTATATGCTTGGAGAAATTTTAAATTGGATACATGAACAACAACCAAGATCACTTTTTGGGCTGTGGTATTAATTTAAAGAGTAACTCATTAGATTTAAAAGAAAAATTAAAAACGGTTTTTCCTCATTTTTTCCAGAAACTTTTGTTGTGATTGTGGGAACAGCAAGTTTAAAAATTTGGAATGCAAATTATTTCCTGTAAGTAAGCACTGTAACTAAAAATGCATTGAAAATAGCTGAGACTGATACTTGTGAGAGTGGATTAAAACTATGCATTTTCCAAAAAGGAAGTTTTGTTTTTTTTTTTTTTTAAAGATTTTATTTATTTATTTGACAGATAGAGATCACAAGTAGGCAGAGAGGCAGGCAGAGAGAGAGAGAGGAGGAAGCAGGCTCCCTGCCTAGCAGAGAGCCCGATGTGGGACTCGATGCCAGGACCCTGGGATCATGACCCGAGCCAAAGGCAAAGGCTTTAACTCACTGAGCCACGCAGGTGCCCCCAAAAAGGAAGTTCTTATGCTTATTCTTTGCAAATAGGCAAATCAGTATTAGACTGTATTCCATTTTTTATTTTGTGGGAAAACTAACCTGTTTAGAGCCTATATTACAGATTGTAATTAATATGAAATATTTCATTTATTTATTTATTTTAAAGATTTATTTATTTATTTGACAGAGAGAGAAATCACAAGTAGGCAGAAGTAGGCAGAGAGGCAGGCAGAGAGGGAGAAGCAGGCTCCCTGCTGGGCAGAGAGCCCGATGTGGGGCTCGATGCCAGGACCCTGGGATCATGACCCGAGCCAAAGGCAGAGGCTTTAACTCACTGAGCCACGCAGGTGCCCCCCAAAAGGAAGTTCTTATGCTTATTCTTTGCAAACAGGCAAATCAGTATTAGACTGTATTCCATTTTTTATTTTGTTGGAAAACTAACCTGTTTAGAGTCTATATTACAGATTGTAATTAACATGAAATATTTTGGTGGAGATGTTCTTTGAAGTAACAGGTTTGATTATGTTGGTTGTGCTCATGGTTTAAGGCTTTTAAAGCAAAGGGTATGACTTTAAAAACAATGACAAACTTGCTCGTAATGAATGTGAGCTAGATGCACACAGGAGATTTTCACTGCTTTTTTGCTAATTACACGTTTACTAAAGTAACAAAAGCTAAGTAGAAAGGGATTTTACACTGTCCAGCCATAGTTACTATTCCGTTATAATTACTGTTTCCCTCCTTTCAGGGTTATTTTTAGACAGTTTCCTTGTCTGCTTTTTTACTTTCTCGTAACCTGGGAGCTTTGGCAATCACAGCTGGGCATTAAGAAATACTTCGAAATTCTAGGCCAGTGTTCATTTACATGGGTTGATCATTAATATTTATAATTAACTTTTACCAGCATTTTGTTATAGACATATTTGGTTTCCCCAATTACTGCAAAGAGGGTACAAAAAATTAATTTTATTTATTCTCTGTGTCTTGGAAAAAGTACCCTTTTAATAGGAGTGAATTCTTTTTCTTGGTACTTTGAAAGTTAAAGACCAACTTTTGGGGAGGAAATTATTTAATGTAGAAGTTGATTGAATGCATGGACTTCATGCAGTAGGAAATTTATGATATTTATGATATTATATTCATGTTATTTATCATGCCTTACTCTATTACACTGATGATATATTATAAATATAATGTATTATATGTCATATATATGATATTTGTATGGCATTTATGATAATTTATACTTTCATGATACCTGAAATTATAGTCAAAATTAGACCATATTTTATATTGAAATTAATCTCTTTCAGGACAAAGCAAAGATAAATCCTGGCAATAAATACAATGACAACTTTTTTGGATTGTACTGCATTTGTAAGAGACCTTATCCTGATCCTGATGATGAGGTAAGAGAATTAGAGGTTACTTGGAGGTTAATAACTCTAGCCTTCACTCCTCAGCCTGTTGTCCAGTCTGGATCTCTGGAGCTGTTAAGAGGGGATTTGGGGATTATGAGAGGATTCTATGTTTATCCTTTCCTAGGTGTCTGGGCTGGAGCTGTAACTGGTACAGATCTCGACTATTCTCACTCTACACCATGAAAGTGAAATACTGGATAGGACTTTCTCAAGGCCGGCACTTTCTTCCTTCCTCTCTCTCGTTGCTTGCCTGCTCTGCTCCCCCAAACATTGTCCAAAGAATGATCTTCAACTTCTTGCTTCCCTGAAAGAAAAGAAATGGGGTATTCAGACTGAATCCTCTTAAAGATTTCAATATATACAAAATTTATTTATTTTTTAATTAATTTTATTTTTTAAAGATTCTATTTATTTATTTGATAGAGAGATCACAAGTAGGCAGAGCAGCAGTCAGAAAGAGAGGGGGAAGCAGGCTCCCTGCTGAGCAGAGAGCCCGATGCGGGGCTCGATCCTAGGACCCTGAGATCACGACCTGAGCCGAAGGCAGAGGCTTAACCCATTGAGTCACCCAGGCGCCGAAAACGTTTAAAATTTTTTAAGAAGTATACACAGAATTTATTTTTTTTTATTTTTATTTTTTTTTTTTAAAGATTTTATTTATTTATTTGACAGAGAGAGATCACAAGCAGATGGAGAGGCAGGCAGAGAAAGAGAGAGAGGGAAGCAGGCTCCCCGCTGAGCAGAGAGCCCGATGCGGGCCTCGATCCCAGGACCCTGAGATCATGACCTGAGCCGAAGGCAGCGGCTTAACCCACTGAGTCACCCAGGCGCCCCTATACACAGAATTTAGAAAGAGTTGTTCTTCTTCCTCACTCCATCTTCTTACTTCCTAGATATAACCCGTGTTAACACTTTTTGGGGGATATGTTTTTAGACCTCTTTCTCTGCCCATGTAAGTGGGTGTGTGTTTCAGTGTGTAGTTTCCTTTTAACAAAAGTGAAAATTCAGTACATTCACTTGTGCAGCTTTTCTCACTTATCAGTATATCACAGACCTCTTTCCACATGACACCGCACAAATCCACCTTGCTCCCAGGTCACTTCATAACGTGACCTGGTACAAGTTAGTGACCTGGGTGTCCTGTCTCAGACTGCTGCTGTCTCATTTCTCGGCATTGTAAAGAAAGCTGCAGTGAACATCCCTATACAGTAATATGACTGAGTGTATTCCTGCGAGCATTAATGGATACCTAGAGGGAGAACCAGAGAGACTTAGGATACTTATATTTCCTGCAAAAAGAGTTCAGTCGCAAATAGTAGATGGTAGTGTGTTTTTCCCTATACTCTTGTTAGGCCTACATACTTGCAGTCTTTTAACATTTTGCCATGTTGATAGGTGAAGAGCAGTATCTTTTAAAGATTTCCTTTCCCTGATCATGAGTGAGATTATGCCTCCTACATGAGCTTATTAAATATTTGTAATAACCTATCTGAATTGTCTGTTCATAGTCTTGGCCCATATTTTGACTGGCTTTTGTTTGTGTATTTACTGATTTGAAGAAGTGCTTTTATGTTTAGAGAAATTAGCCTTTTGCCCTCTTGCTTTCTAGTTGTCTTGGAACTGTAATTATTGAACCAAATTATGTAGAGGAACAAGTTGAAAATATCTTTGAGTTAACAAAGATAAAACCTTAAAACTGGGGCACCTGGGTGGCTCAGTTGTTGGGTGGCTGCCTTGGGCTCAGGTCATGGTCCCAGGGTTCTGGGATTGAGCCCCACATTGGGCTCCCTGCTCAGTGGGAAGCCTGCTTCTCCCTCTCCCACTCCGCCTGCTTGTTCCCACTCTTGCTGTGTCTCTCTCTGTCAAATAAATAAATCTTAAAAAAAAAACCTTAAAACTGGATATTTTAAGTTATGGGGTAAAGTGTTATGACACTGTTAAAAGAAATAAGATGCTGAATAAATTGAACAAGGCAGAAAAAGGAATAAATATATATATATATTGTGTGTGTGTGTGTGTGTGTGTGTGTAGGTCTATGTATGGGCATATATAAAGATACATACGCTTTTTCCCCCTTTAAGAAGTTATAATAGGGAAAAGACAGAACAACATTGGGGTACTAATCAGTAGACATGAAAGTCTGGGAATGAAAGGAAAACCACTCCAAAAGAGTCTGTGCCCTTCGGTATATTGTTTTCCTAGGTCCAGAATTTAATTACTTAATTATTTAACTAATTCAAGCTAGGGAAATTATTGCTGTCCATATTATCAAAAGACTGTTTATGATATTTACTTTCCAGTTTAAGTAAAATGAAAGGGTTGAAGAATGTGGGGTTGCCACATTCTGCATTGATCAAGTTGTCTTACCTCCCTGGGCCTTGGTTTATGGATAAAATAAAGATGCCAAGTAACCAAAGTGAAATTTTTTTTTTAAAAGATTTTTTTATTTATTTATTTGACAGAGAGAAATCACAAGTAGGCAGAGAGGCAGGCAGAGAGAGAGGAGGAAGCAGGCTCCCCGCTGAGCAGAAAGCCCGACGTGGGGCTCAAACCCAGGACCCGGGATCATGACCCGAGCCGAAGGCAGCGGCTTAACCCACTGAGCCACCCAGGCGCCCCCAAAGTGAATTTTTTTAAAAAAAGAATTTATTTATTTGACAGACAGAGATCATAAGTAGGCAGAGAGGCAGGCAGAGAGAGGAAGGAAAGCAGGCTCCCTGCCGAGCAGAGAGCCCGATGCGGGGCTCGATCCTTGGACCCTGGGATCATGGCCTGAGCCGAAGGCAGAGGCTTAACCCACTGAGCCACCCAGGCGCCCTCCAAAGTGAATTTTTGATGGTTGCTTCCAAAGTGCTCACCTCAGTGTGCCCCTTCTGCAAACCAGTTCCTGGAGAGTGAGCTTCTCTGGCCCCGTGACCCGCTCCTTCTCCCTGTGCCCTTGACTGTTGGCACGTGGAGAGCAGTCTCACAGAATCGGCAGAGAATTATTTAGTATCTGCTTCTACTGTTTGCCAGATTGACTTCTGTGTCCCCGAATTCACTGTACTCATTAACATGCGAACTGCTTTCCACGTTAGATTCCGGATGAGATGATCCAGTGTGTGGTCTGCGAGGACTGGTTCCATGGGAGGGTAAGGAAAGCTTTGACCTTTTAAAGCCCTTGTCTTCACGAAAAGAGAAAAGAGCTTTTCTTTTTGAATGGCATTATCTTTTACCTTATGATTACTCTTCTAAAAATAAACTATAAAGATAGGATCGGTGCTGTATTGCGGTATTTGTTTATTACATAATGAGGATTTGGGGCAGCTTGGAGACCACAAGCAAAATCCTCGGTTTCCTGTATTCACAGCATCTTGGTGCCGTTCCCCCCGAGAGCGGCGACTTCCAGGAGATGGTGTGCCAGGCTTGTATGAAGCGCTGCTCCTTCCTGTGGGCTTACGCTGCTCAGCTGGCGGGTACGTGTCTCTGTGGTATTGGGGTGCCCCAAACCCGGGTTCGTGACATTTCTGTGTTCAGTCCAGAATTTTTAGCAACTGTTTTGTTTTGTTTTGTTTTTTTCTAAATTTAAATTCAATGCATTAACTTACAGTGTATTATTAGTTTCAGAGGTAGAGGTCAGGGATTCATCAGCCTTATATAACACCCAGTGCTCATTCCATTCCGTGCCCTCTTTCATGCCCGTCACCCAGTTTCCCATCCCCCTCCCCTCTCCCCTCCAGCAACCCTCAGTCTGTTTCCTATGGTCAAGGGTCTTTTAGCAACTGTTTTTAAGTTGGAGGAGACCAGAATCAGGGAAAATGGAAGAGGAAGTTCTTGAATGGGACTTTGAAAAATAAATAGAACCAAAATAAATTGTTCTTAAACGGAAGACATGCTATTGGTTGGGAGGTGTGGGGTGTAATTTGCTACCCAGTGCTTATATTATATTATATTATATTATATTATGTATATACTATAGAAATTGGCCTGAAACAGCTAATCAACAATGAATGGTCTTGAGGCATTAGGTATTTTATTTTACTGATAATGCAAATGTGTTAATTTATTTTTAGAGTGGCAGTTACTCATAGTGTTTGCTGCTCTGACCTCATAATGTCTTATCCTTCTCACCTTTAGGGAACATTTTACCATATGAACCACAAACAGCATAGCCATACCTAAAATCTAACCCTACTCTTTTGATTTGTCTCAAAGTTCTTTTTTTTTTTTTTTTAAGATTTTATTTATTCATTTATCAGAGAAAGAGAGAGAGAGTAAAAGCAGGGGGGAGCGGCAGGCAGAGGGAGAAGCACGCTCCCTGCTGAGCAAAGAGCCTGATGCAGGGCTCCATTCCAGGACCCTGGGATCATGACCTGAGCCGGAGGCAGAGGCTTTAATCCACTGAGCCACCCAGGCACTCCAGTGACTGACATTTTAATTTTTAATTTTTGTTTATTTTTAAAGGTTTATTTATATGTGAGAGAGAAACCAAGATCTCAATAGACATAGCAAGAGAGAACATGAGTGGGGAGGAGAGGGAGAAGCAGGCTTCCCACTGAGCAGGGAGCCCAGTGGGGGGCTCAATCCAGGACCTTCGGATCATGACCTGAGCCAAAGGCAGACACCTAACCAGTAAACCACCCAGGTGTCCCAAAGATGTATTTATTTAACTAATCTCTGCACTCAGTGTGGGGCTCGAACTCATGAGCATAAGATCGAGTTGCATGTTCTTCCAGCTGAGCCAGTCAGCTGCCCTGTGATTTGACTTTTTTTTTTTTTAAAGATTTTATTTGTCAGAGAAAGAGAGAGAGCACAAGCAGGGAGAGTGGCAGGAAGAGGGAGAAGCAGGCTTCCCGCTGAGTAAGAAGCTCCCCAATGTGGGACTCAGTCCCAGGACCCTGGGATCATGACATGAGCCAAAGTCAGACTGAGCCATCCAGCGTCCTGTGACTGACATTTTTAAATGAACTGTTCAATTACTTGAACTCTGGATTAGGTAGACATAACCTAAAAAAGAGTTGATGATTCCTTTCTCTTTATTCCAAAGAATAAGGTTGACTCTCTTTTTCCAGATTCTGAAATTTTTTATAATCAGACTAAGTGATTTCACTGTTGAATAATCTGGATACGTGTGTGTTTCTTTTCACTGAACCCGCAGTCACCAAAGTATCCACAGAGGATGACGGGTTGGTGCTGAATGTTGATGGAACAGGTGATCAGGAAGTCATCAAACCCGAAAATGGAGGTCATCAAGATAGTAGCCTCAGAGAGGATGTTCCAGAATATGGAAAGGATGCGGTCCAGGAAGTCAAAGCAGAGCAGACTAATGAACCATGTGCCAGCTCTAGTTCTGAATCTGATCTCCAGGTAACATAGGAAGTCTGAGCCCTAAAAGACTTTATAAAGCGCAAGCAAAATTAATTCTGGAACCTCTGAAGGATTTCATGCTTAAAGAAATTCCTCTCTATAGCCTGAGCTCTGGAAACTGTGATAGTGTAAAAAACACACTTCAAAATTTCATATCATTTCAGACAGGGTTTAAGAATCAGCATCTCAACTCGGAATCACAGTCTGGCTGCAGACTTCAAGAGCTTAATGCTAAGCGGTTTGTAAAGAAGGACACCGCCACCTATTGGCCAGTCAATTGGCGTGGCAAGTTATGTACCTGCAAAGACTGCATGGTGAGTTCGGGGTCAAGGTCACCGTTATGTTACTGTGTTTGTTATGGACCGATGCCACAAATAGGGCCATCTGGAAAATATATTTATGAAACTGTTGCTAGGACTGTAAAGAACTCTGAAATATTTTATATTAAGCAAATTTATGTAATGCTACTTGTTATCTGACTGCTTGTGGGAGAAATTAGGAATTATGTAGTACTTCTTATTCACTTATCTTCATCTCAGTGGAAAATAGAAGTTCTTCTCTTTTTTTTTTTTTATATCGTAGAATTTGCTTGGAAATAAAAATATCCATGAAAGTTACATTAAGTCCGTCCTTTTTAAATAAAGACCCTGCAACACCTACTGGGAAGTTGGGAGATTCCTGAGAGAGATTTGGGCAGGAAAAATAAATCACTCAAGTGTTTCTATACTAAAGGCTCAGATTTTCTGGCAGTTGACCCGAAAACATTAAATAAATTTGTAGTGATTCTCATGAAGTTGACTTTCTGAGAATAACATACAGTTCTAATGGGAAACTGGTCTTATTTTTTGAAGAAAATGTATGGCGAGCTAGATGTCCTGTTCCTGACAGATGAATATGACACAGTTCTGGCTTATGAAAACAAGGGCAAGGTCGACCAGGCAGCTGACAGGAGAGACCCTTTAATGGACACCCTTAACAGCATGGACAGAGTCCAGCAAGTGGAACTCATTTGTGGTAAATGCTGTTTGAACAAAAATTCACAAAGCTCAGTAAGGTTTCCTTAACTCTTAAAATATGTTTAGTGAGCAGTTAATTGTCGTTTTCACTTAATACAAACAAGGTTTGAAATTGGAATTATAAAGTAGCTTTCAATTACACTTGCCTGATTGTAGCGTTGCTGGGTATGCAGTGGTTGTTACCACTGTCAGAATTACGTGCTAGAAGCGTTAGGTGCTTGAGAACCCTTAACGTGTGCTTTTTTGATTCATGGTAGATGTATGAGTAAGGAATAATAGAAAATCAGTATCTTTCTCCATCCACTGAAATGGTTTGCATTGAACATTACCCGTCCTCCAGGAAGCCACCAGAGGGGGAAATACCCCAGCCCTTGCTGGCAGACCTTTACAGATGGTCCCCCAGTGTGCCCAGCTGATTTTGTTCATTTCCATCCTGGTGTCTGCTCGGGTACCACCCCTTCAGAGGCAGTCATCATTTCTGTCTTTCGTTTTTAAATGTTTGATGAATCTCCTTTGCCTCTGGTAGACTAAAAGCTTTTCAAGGATGGAGGCTGCATCTGAAAGATTTCTGTGGCCCTCAGGGGGGCCTCATACATAACAGAAACTATTAAGTGAGTGAATGAGTCTTAAAACCTAAAGTTTGACAAGCCCAAGATTATTTCAACTACTAGGATTCCAGAGAGATAGGAAGCCCTTTAAAAAATTCTTAGCTGACAGGGGGTCTGGCGGCTCAGTTGTTAAGTGTCTGCCTTTAGCTCAGGTCATGATCTCAGGGTCCTGGGATCAAGCCCCACATCGGGCTCCCTGCTTGGCGGAAAGCCTGCTTCTCCCTCTTCCACTCCTGCTGGTTGTGTCCTCTAGAGAGAGGTTGTGTCCTCTCTCTTTGTGTCTCTCTCTGTCAAGTAAATAAATAAAATCTTAAAAAAAAAAAAAAAAATCTTAGCTGGGGCACCTGGGCGGCTCAATGGGTTAAGAGTCTCCCCTTGGCTCAGGTCATGATCCTGGAGTTCCAGAATCGACCCCTGCATCCTGCTCCCTGCTCAGCCGGGGGAGTCTGCTTCTCCCTCTACCCCTTACCCTGCTTGTGTTCTCTCTCTCTCTCAAAATAAGTAAGTAATCTTTTAAAAATTAAAAAAAATAACTTAATCTTTTTGAGCCTGAGGTTTTGTTTTTGTTTTTTTGTTGTTGTTGTTGGTTGGATTGTTTTTTAAAGAAGTAGGGTCCTTGATATCAAAATGAAAGAACTCAGAAGAAATTGGGACAAGTTTCTTATTTATTTATTTACTTATTTATTTAGAGAGAGAGCATGAGCAAGAGGGGCAGAAGGAGAGAATCTCAAGCAGACTCTGTGCTGAGCACAGAGCCCGACGTGGGGCTCAATCCCATGACCCTGAGATCACGACCTGAGCCGAAACCAAGAGTCAGAAGCTCAACCAACTGTGCCACCCAGGCGCCCCACCATAGGAGCAAGTTTCAATGCACGTTTCACTTAGAGAAAAATTTAAACTATTAACATACTCAAATGTTAGTGGGAAAGAAGTACTTTGTTTCTAAAAGCACATGACTTGTCTCATGTTTACTACCTCTTTTATTGTTTTGATTTAGAATACAATGACTTGAAGACCGAACTTAAAGACTATCTCAAGAGATTTGCTGATGAAGGCACGGTATGTGAGTTAAAGGACTTTAATCATAGCCCTGTATGTTCTGAATAAACTGTTTATTTTCTTGGAGGAAGAAATGACCATGTATGTTAAACTGGAAACTTGGGAGGTGAATGCAGGCAGAGCTAAGGGAGATCAGTGAGAGGTGGGGAAAGCAGGGCCTGGCCATGCTGGGAGTCCTTCCCAGCCCTGGGCTGTCAGGAATGAGGGGCAGAGCAGCCATACAGGGTCTGGAGACAGTTCGTGTAGCCAGAGAAGGCCAGGACGTGAGCCATCCTGATTCTGCCCATCCTGACCTTCAAGTGGAGATCCTTGGAGGAGGAAGGAAAAATGACCAGGCAAGGAAAAACTAATGCCAGACCCCTCTTTTTGGATTTTTTGATTCTATAGTTTAATAAAAGTTTATAGTTTAAAAGTTTATAGTTTAATAAAAGACCTTCACAATTGGGGCTAAAACATTTTTCTTGCTCATGAGAGTCTATATGCTTTTAAGGGTGACACTGATTCTAAAATGTGGGATCCTCAAAACAGTCTTGCAAGTGAATTTACAAGGACTTCCTAGCTCTTTACTGTTCATACATTTGTGACAGAATGTTCTTCTGAAATACTTTTCTGGCCTCTACAGGCAGATAGAAACAAAATTTAACTTTTCTTTTGTCCTTATGGACGGTTTGCTCTGCTGTGCGCAGACACAGAAATCAAGTCAGGTGTGTCTGGCGGCTGCTGGGGAAGTGTGCTGAGATTTGGTCCCTTGGAAGGAGTCTTTGCTAGCCTGCTTGAAGCCACTTTCTCCTCGCTCATAAATGTGGCAAGAGCTTGGAGCTGCCTGCAGATCTGGACAGGGTCCCAGCGCTGCCTTTCTGCATAATGAGTTGTAAAGTCAGAAATTAAGAGTTTTCTATTTAGTAGGCGTCTCCTTTTTTAGAGAATGTTCCTCATTCTCAGCCTCCCGCCTCTCAGCAGTACTTGAACTGCAGTCATTCCTGTTCCTCTGGTTAACGTAGACTCCGCTTCTCTCTCGCTAGACCTGAGAATGTTCGCGGGACGCCTGGGTGCCTCGGTCAGTTAAGCATCTGACTGGATCTTGGTGCAGGTCTTAATGTCGGGGTCATGAGTTCAGCCCCCACTTTGGGCTCCACGGTGGGTTCCATGCTGGGCGAGGAGCCTGCTTAAAAAAATAAAAACTGGGACGCCTGGGTGGCTCAGTTGGTTAAGCAGCTGCCTTCGGCTCAGGTCATGATCCCAGCGTCTTGGGATCGAGTCCCACATCGGGCTCCTTGCTCATCAGGGAGCCTGCTTCTCCCTCTGCCTGCCATTCTGTCTGCCTGTGCTTGCTCTCTCTCCCTCTCTCTCTCTGACAAATAAATAAATAAAATCTTAAAAAAAAAAAATAAATAAAAACTAAGAATATTCACAGGTATAACTGTTTAAACCTTGGCACTGTTTTTTTTTTTACTGAAGTGTAGTTAACACGCAATTTTATATTGGTTTCAGGTGTCTTAACCTCTGCAGTATTCATGGGCATTTGAGGTCTTTCGTATGTGTCAGAGCATGTGTGTTTTTTTGTTTTTTGTTTTTAAAGATTTATTTATTTATTTATTTGACAGAGATCACAAGTAGGCAGAGAGGCAGGCAGAGAGAGAGGAGGAAGCAGGCTCCCCACGGAGCAGAGAGCCCAATGCGGGGCTCGATCCCAGGACTCTGGGATCGTGACCTGAGCCGAAGGCAGAGGCTTTAACCCACTGAGCCACCCCAGGCGCCCCAGCATGTGTGTTCTTGACTCTTATCTTGTACCTTCTGCTTTTGTGCAGTTTGTGGTCACAAGGCCCTTTATTGATTTTACTACACACGCTTGAAATCACGTAAAAGAAAGGACAAGCAATTTTATTCAAGGTTTTCTCCTGTGTCTTCAGTATATGGATCTTTGTCATCACTAGAGCTGCTTTTTATGAGTCTAAGATAATTTTTTTTGTATCTGATGTGATGATTTAAGAGGACAATATATATTTTTTTGTGTGTACACATTTAGTTTTATTGTAACAAAGCAACTTGTACACTTTTAACGTTTAAAACTGAGCATCATCTTTCCTTTCCAGTGAAACAAAAAGAAAATTTAAAAATAAACAGGAACAAAATTACAATAGAGAATGTCAATTCCAAATAAGATCCTATAAGTTCTGCTGATTCTCCCATCGAGTGGCAGGGCTCAAGTCATCATTAGGAGAGAGTTTTATTTTAAAAGTGTCATCTTAAACTGCAAGGATGTCCGTTAAACATCACAATTAAACATGCCAAAGGAGAAGCCATGTTGTCAAAATGCCCACTTAACCCACCCAAACATCTCAAACCCACCCTTTGCTGACCTTCTATAACCCCATTTTTTTAAGTTTTTTTTTCTTTTTTTTAAACAAGAGAAAGTAGACAGGTACATGTTGGTAAATGCTAACTGTCCATATTCACATAGAGACACAGTGTAATCTCTGAGCCCAATATACAGAGAAAGGAGGAAAAAAGCTAGAATTCTATGCACTACTACACAGGGGCCTAGCACCCTCCAGCTTCCAGCAGAGCTAAGGGAGCAGAAGGTTTTTCTTTTTTCCCACAGAGCACGGTGGTGTTGATTCCATAAAGTTTTTGTTTTTGTTGAGACAGGAAGGGACAAAAATGAATTTGGAACAAAAAGGGGTAGAGATTCTTTTCCCACTGTATTCTGCTCAAGGTATTTCCCCCCAAAATAAGCTGAGAACCATGGTAGAAAGGGAGAGAAAAAGGAGACTTCAAAAAACAGGGCTAATGAGCACGAGAGGAGAAAAGAAAAAGAAAAAGGAAAAAAAAAAAAAAGACGGCAACTTGCTCCCAGGGACTGAAGAAAATTAAAAAAGGAAGGTTGGAATCCATCAGTGTTCCATTAGTCATCTTCTCCTTCATCCTCCTCTCCTTCCTCCCCCTCATCATCATCTTCATCTTCTTCACCTTCATCCTCATCTCCTTCTTCATCAATATCTTCCAATCCTTCTTCTTCTTCATCATCATCATCATCCTCTTCTCCTTCCCCTTCTTCATCATCCATATCGGGAACCAAGTAGTACTGTAATGGATTTGGCCAAATATCATCTTTGATGACCTCTCCTAACTCATCTGCACCTGCATCAGAATGGTCAGTAAACCAGGTGAAGAAGCTCTCTGGTTCCTCATGCTGTCTCTTCCTGCTGGCTTTATTCTGTGTTTGACTTGAACGTTTCGTCAAATCCTTTCCAGATTTCCATTTGATTTCAGTGGACTTTGAAGATGGATCACCACTCTCATTCAGATGAAATTCTTTGGAGAGAACTTTATTTTCGAAGTAAGGGTTTTCATCAAAATAAAAATCTATTCTGTAACCTGATTTAATATCTTCAAATTCTGTCACTTCAACTCTTGTCAAATAATGCAGCGCCTCTTCATCCTCCTCCCCAAGCAGTGCAGACACTTGTGGATGGTTGACAAATGTTGTTACCCAAAAATTGGGGATTTTGGCGATCAATTCCGACCTCTTCTGAAAAAATGGTTGGCAGAGTTTGTTATATTTCTGTTCTACTTTCAAAATCTCCTCACTGGCTTGTTCATTAAGTCTGTCTATTTCATTTTGTACTTCATCAATATGTTCAATTGCTTCTTGCTGTTCTTTTTCTCCCTTATGCAAGTGCTGAGATGTTGACGTCTGCCCTGACTTGGGGGCAGGAGGCAGTCTCGGTTTCTTCGTTTGAGGCGGGAGCGAAGACTGGCATTTGGGGGCCATGCTGCAAGGAAACTCCAGGAAACCGGGAGAGAGGCACGTCTGGAAGCTCTGATTGCTGGAGCTGCCGAGGACAATATATTTTTTAATTGTTTGTTCCATGACATGGGTAACTAGACCTTTACAAAAACAAATAAGAACCTTAAGCTGCAATAAGGTTCCTCTGCTTTGGCTGTATTTGTCCTGATAAGTTGTAGATGTTCTCAGATGAGGGACTGCCTTTTTTTTTTTTTTTTTTTAAAGATTTTATTTATTTATTTGAGAGAGAGACAGTGAGAGAGAGCATGAGCGAGGAGGTCAGAGAGAGAAGCAAACTCCCCATGGAGCTGGGAGCCCGATGCGGGACTCGATCCCGGGACTCCCAGGATCATGACCTGAGCCGAAGGCAGTCGTCCAACCAACTGAGCCACCCAGGCGTCTCGAGGGACTGCCTTTTATTTTATGTTTGTGTTTGACTATAAAAGAAAGAATCCTTAGAAACTACAAAATGTCTGAGACAAATCGGTGAAATGATTTATGATTGATCCCCAATATTTATTCTTCAACATTTCTACTCTGCATGTTGGCTGTGACCGTTTGAGGGTCTAGAAGCTAAAAATTGTGCACTCTAATTTTCATGCTTTTAGGTCACCTCTCCTAACCTTCTTGAAGGAAAATTGCTTTTCTTTTATTGCCTTTCCGTATTTAGTGTTGGTGATCCGGTATAGAGACAGTTCCTTCAAACTGGAATTTCCAAGTGTCCTGTATATTAGCATTTTATAAGTGTGAAGTTCCAAGCCATTTAGCAAATAGAGTAGAGCTTTGAGCTTCAGCATCTTGAGTGGATCGGCCACCTAGAGCCTGCATCTGTTAGGGGCTCTGATTCTTTGCTGGGTGACCAGCTGTCTCAACCTTGGTGCTTGTGAAGCTGGCATATCAGTTACCTGGTCTGTGTTGTTCTTCCACTTAGAGGATTAATAAGGATCTTACCCCAAGGAAGGCATCAAGTTGCCATGGCTGTCTGTGGATGTTTGCAGCACCTACCCTGGGGAGTAAGGGGGAGAGTTTCACTTTATGTGCAAATATTTATCCATTTTCTTACTTTTCCCCCTCTCTACCTCTTGCTCACCTGCATTCCCCGGGCTGGCTTTTTCTCTTTCCCTCCCTCTTCCTTCCCCACCTTCATTCTTTCATAACAGTAAGAATATGTTACCTTTGTAATGAAAAACTAAATTCCTGGGGTGCCTGGGTGGCTTAGTGGGTTAAGCCTCTGCTTTTGGCTCAGGTCATGATCCCAGGATCCTGGGATCCAGTCCCCCATCAGGCTCTCTGCTCAGCAGGGGGCCCACTTCCCCCTCTCTGCCTCTGCCTGTCCCTCTGCCTACTTGTGATCTCTCTCTGTCAAGTAAATAAATAAAATCTTAAAAAAAAAAAAAAAACTAAATTCCCAAACCTATCTGTTTTGATGGACTTCGGGTGGCAGTTAGGTCAGAGCAGCTGGAGGTCAGATCAGCTGGCTAGACATTCTTGGGGTGAACAAGGACTCCTTCAAGGTTGTCCCACTTTCCTTTTCATCCATATTGTTCCTTTGCCTTATTTTATTTCTAATATTTTATTTTGCTAATATCATAAACACCTTTGTATGATGCTCTAATCCTTTTTCCAGTGAAATGGAAGATGAGTTTCTCATTGCATGAAATGGACAGCCTGTTTCCTAAGATAGTGCTTCTTTATTTTTGGTCAATTATTCTTTTCACGTAGCAAACATTTCTGACTTTGGACTCATGGCGAGGGCAGAGTTTTTTCCAGTAAAGAAGAAAATACAAATCTCAAAGCAAAACAGACTTTGTTTTCTTTGGGTACTCACACAAGCTCGAAGGACATTCCCAAGAAACTGGTGTGGTCATGAGAGAAGGCGGTGGTCTTGGGAGACCTCCGGGGTGCTCAGTTGTGTGCTGACTCTGCCACTTTCTTTTCAACTAATGGTTTTTTTTTTTAAGATTTTATTTACTAGAGAGAGAGGGAGCACGAGCAGGGGGAGGGACAAAGGGAGAGGCCGAAGCAGGCTCCCCTCTGAGCAGGGAACCCAGTGCGGGGGCTCGATCCCAGGACTCTGGGATCATGACCTGAGCCAAAGGCAGACGCTTAACAACTGAGCCATCCAGGCACCGGCAGCTACTGTTTATTAAGAACTTGGGGCACCTGGGTAGCTCAGTGGGTTAAAGCCTCTGCTTTCGGCTCAGGTCGTGATCTCAGGGTCTTGGGATCGAGCCCCACGTAGGGCTCTCTGCTCAGCAGGGAGCCTGCTTCCCCCTCTTTCTCTGACTGCTTCTCTGCCTACTTGTGATCTGTCAAATAAATAAATAAAATCTTTAAAAAAAAAAAAAAAAACAAACTTACTCTGTGCCGGGCTGTGTTTCACAGGATTGAATCTGATCTGCTCCTCGAGTGGCGCTGTGAGATAGGTGCAGCTTCTCTCCCGTTCCGTGTGACGAACTCCGGGTAGGGACTTGCCCTGCTCTTCTTCTTAGCTGTGTGACCGTGACCAGGCCCACGCCTCTGAGATGGAGCCCGTGGAATCAATTCCACATTAAAAGCATTCTTAGCAGCAGGATCTTTCGCCTGTGAATATCGTGACCGGTCACTGCCCTTCCGGAGTGCACAGCCCCTTCCTAAGCCGTGTTTTTCATCAACAGGTGGTCAAGAGGGAGGACATCCAGCAGTTTTTCGAAGAATTCCAGTCCAAGAAGAGGAGACGAGTGGACGGCATGCAGTATTACTGTAGCTAGAGCGGAGGCCGCCGCGGAGGTGCCGGGAATAAAAGAGGCGTATCTCACACCTGGTCCTGTCTCGGCCTCGCGCTCTCTCCCCTCCCTAACCACAGTAGCCACAGCGTGGGTGCCGATCCCCCGGCCGGCCCCTCCGCCCAGCGAGGCTCGGCGCGCAAACCGCGGCCCGCCGCCCGACCACCGAGTAACCCCCAGGTTATTTGCTTCCGAGTTTTAAGGAGTTTGATTTGGTTTTGAGAAAGTAAGCTGGTTTCTTTGCTAATGATATTTTCTTTAACTCCTGAACGTATCTCCCCTGCCGCAGAGCTGTTGTCTCCAGGGACCTGCTCTGCGGGCCCGGCAGGAGCCTTCTTCCGGTCTGCCAGAGCCCCGCTAGGTCCCTCACCCCCTGATCGTGGTGCCTTGGGTCAGCGCTTCCTCAGGCCCGGTCTCCTCTCCCACATCCCTGCTTTCTCCAGTGTGCTCACTGCAAAGAGGCCTCCGGAAACTTGCTTCGGCCGGGCCCAACCTTCAGCGGGCCGAGGGCCGATGGTTTTCTGGGCTGGATGTTGTCGCAGGCAGGGAGGTGGGCTGAGGTCAGGACCGAGGAAGCCAACCTTCCTTACGATCTTTACTAATAAATTTCACGTGAAAATTTCGTTCACAATTCTCTTGGCACTAGAATATTAGCATTTCCGTACTGTAGTGCTCACAGGGCTTCCTGGAGAAAACGCGCCAGTGGACTAGTCCCTTTTCTGCTGCCTAGAAAACAGACCGGGTACTACCCTGTGAAATCTTGGTGGTTTACAGAGTCCTCTGGATTTCTTTATATTATCAGGGATATTCATAAGCATATAGTAAAAACGGACCTATTTTGATATTTTTCTGTTATGGAAATGTTCTTAGAACCCCAGTAAATTATTATTTTTCCCCTAAAATCTGTGTTGAAGAAAAAAGATACTGGTTTGGCTTCCTTGTAGCGAGCAGGGCAGTGAGTATCCTGTTTTGGAAGAGGCAAACGGTGTGTGAGAGATTCCCAACTAGGCTCTAGGCTGCACGAATGATGAGCTTTATGTAAATAAAAGTTAACGTCCACAGCTGGTTCTCTAATGACCATGAGATCTTCTTTTGAAGAACCTTCTGGACGGTTGTATAAAACCCCATATTTGAGGGGAAGTCCTTTTGGTTGGTATGAAAGCGCTTTATGGCCCTGAGTCCATGTGGAAAACACCTTTGATAAACACAGAGCTTCGGTTGCTCTCCCTCGGGAGCGACATGGTCTCTGCTGACAAGAGGTGACACACTTTAAGGTATGTGACTCTAAGCCTCAGAGGCTTCGGGGCCACAAGGGAGCATTGATTTCCTTCTGTGTGTCCAGCCATGGCCAATACCAGTCCCTGGATGAGATGAACTCGGCCTAGAGAACATCGGGGCCTCAAAGCAATGGTCAAAACCCCTGGTTTTCTGCATCAAGACTCCTAATTCCAGACCCCCATGAGGAGTGGTGTGTGGAGCTCGGGGAGCCTGTGGCCACGGGACATGCTTGCGTGCCCTGCGCTGGTCTTGTAGAGAGGCTAGGTTGCCAGGCTCGGGGCATCTCTGAGATGGTGGACAGCTGGGGACCCTCATCTGAGTCTGAGGACTTGCACCTGTCCCATGCAGGCTCTCGCCTGGACGCTGCAGTGGCCAGCAGGGTCTCCGCCTCCCTGGCGTCGGCTCCGTTGGCCACGAGGTTCCTGGCCCCCCAGGACCGCCACGGAGGCCACGTGTTCCCGGCCGGCACAAAGTACACTCCTCCCGGGGCTGAAGGGCTCCTCCAGAAAGGTACTGACCCTTCTTTTACATTAACCAGAAAACCTCTTTTTTTAAACCTATGTTCACAACTAGTTTTCTTACTGACCGCGACGGACTGTCTCTTCTTGTGGAGACGGATTTTGGCCAACGTGTGGCAGTTAACATAAATGCATGTTTTATGCAAGACAAGAATATGGTATTAGTTGCTTTTAAGGAACTCTGGCATTGTATGTGCGTTTTTGTAGAATTGTTACTGGACTTACAATGACATACTTCAATCAGGTTTCTGTAAAATTTAAATAAAACCGGTTCAACAGAATAATGGCGTTACAGGTGGTTCTTAGTCCTATTTAAATGTGCCCTCCCCTGCGGTTATAAGGGAAATGAACGGAGTGTGAATCTAGCAGCCATTGCCGCCCTAGCTGGCGTCCTGCTCAGGCAGAGGGACTGGGAAATTTCTCTCCTGCTGTTCTAGATGTGGCCTGAGCTGAGGTCTGCCAGCAGGGGCCCCCGCTGGCTTTAGAACCCCTCCTCTGTGGGGTGTCCCTGATTCCTGCTGGGGCCTCAATGAGCAGGAGGATGAAGGAAAGGGCTTGGGTTGTGGCCGAAGGCAGTGTGTTCAGGGACTGCTCCGTGTGGAAGGAGAGAGGCCAGGAGCCCATAGTCTGGGGCAAAGTTGAGGTCCGCCCACACTGTAGCTCTCATTTCAAAGGTAAACATGAAAACAAACCCAAAAGCCAGCGCAGAGGCCCATCTTTGGCCTCATCCCAGCTCTTGCTGCCGTGGGAATTATCCAGACTCGTGGTCATCAGCACGGCGAGCTGAGCTCAGGTGAGTGAAATGCTGTCTACGAATACACCCGAAGCTGCTCTCGGGTCTGCGAACTCAGGGTTACATAACCCGCAGTGCCCAGAAAGCGGCAGCTCCCCCAGCTCCCGGATGAAAGGACCCTACTAGGGCGGGAGGAAATTGACAGCCATCCAAGGACTGAAGGACTTTGACGGTGACCTATTGCTGCTCCCCAGTGAACAAGAGTGTGGTCTGGGGAACGTGGGAAGTACGAGGAGCCAACCCAGTTCCCAGAGGCCAGTGAGGCCGTCTCCCAGTTAGGTCGCCTTGAAGCGGCTGCTGGAGGCAAGCCGTGGCCTGAGGAGGCACGTAGCCCTTGGCACTGGGCCAAAGCCAGATGTACCCTTCTTGCTCCCCTGAACCACTCACTGGGCGTCAGATAGTGTGTGTCCCCTGCCTATAATCACGGGATCCCTTGGTCAGAAGAAACCTGAGAAATCACCCAGCCTCCCCTTCTGTCAGGACGGGAGCTCCTCCCTCACTGCTGGTCCTCACAGGCGCCCCGTGTCGGTCTTGGCCAGTGGGTTCCCCCGTCTCCGTGCTGCTGGGGGCAGTGCCCCAACTTTCAGTTCGCTCTCTGCCCTGCCCCTTCCCTGCCACGTGATTTGAGGGGCACTGACCCCACCGCTCCCAGCTGCTGGCCTTATCTTGTGAACACTGGAAGGGTCGGCCTTTGGAGGGGTCAACACTGTGGAAGGCAAAGAGAAGAGATTCAGTGATCCAGACATGGAGCCACGGGATTAAGCCTTGCCCGAAGCTTGCGCAACTAGTAGACTTCTGCAGCAGAGAACACTTCGGTGGTTCCCTTGGAGGGACAATGCTCCCTGCCCCACATGGCACTCAACCCCTTTCTCCCAGTCCTTGATGTATTTTCCTGAACAAAAAGGTTAGCTGTTGCTTCTCGACTTTTCCATTGGCCTCCCATCCACATCTTTGGTCTTCTCTCAGGGATTCCTCCATCTGGAATGAGAGAGATGTTCGTGGCGCTCTCGGGCACCTGGCCGAACAGCCCTGCCCTGATGCCCCCACCTGGAGACTCCCACCTGGGCTTCTCCTCAGCCATCTTTCCTCCTGTGTGGGGCCCATGGCTCCTTCGACTCTGTTTCCCCTCCTAGCATCTCAGCCTCCTGGCTTCCCTCTCTTGCCTCTGCCTCGGGCCTGAAGGCTCCTCAATGCAGCTCACCTGCAGCCAGATTGAAAAGTTGTGTCCCTGTGTTAGGGTCCTCTGGAGAAACAGGACCAATGGCACATAGACACACATCTGTATGGAGACACACACGTGCATACATATGACATCTGTTACCCCGTGTGTACCATAGGCGTTGTCCCCCACAGTAACAGAGGCTGAGCAGTCCTGCGATCTGCTGTCAGCTGCAGGCCCCGGAAAGCTGATGGTGCAGTTCCAGTCCACGCCCGAACACCCGAGAAGGAGGGGAGCCCGTGATGCAACCAGCCGCCAAGGCCCGACGGACTCGCCCAGTTCAGGAGAAGATCTGGGTTCCAGCTGGGACGGCCGGGCGGAGAGTCCGTGATTCCTTCCTCTGCCTTTTTGTTCTCTTCAGGAGGTCAGCAGGTGGGATGGTGCCGGGACCCTCCCCTGCGGAAGGCCACCTGCCAGACTGCCACCTCCATTCTTGTGCTAACCGCCTCGGGAAGCGGCCTCACACTTGGAGAGCACGGAGGCCAGGCGCCTGGACGGCCCACGGCCAAGTTGACACAAAATTAACCATCCTAACAACCAACCCTCTAGCTGGTCTCACTCTACCCCATGCCCTTTTGTGGAGCAAGGGAGGCCTCTGGGGTCTGCAGGGTCCTGGGAGCTCGTACCCTGGGATGAGCAGTGGCCTGGCCTGCCTACTGTCCTGTTCTCTCTGGCCCCAGGGCACAACACTTCCCACTGTGGGAGGCCCGCCGGGGGCCCCCGGTGGGGGCGTGCAAGTCATGTCCAGTGTGTGGGGAAGGGTTCTCTCGGCTCCCCCAGAAGAGCAACCCCCCCGCCAAGTCCACCATTTTGTCTCCAGCTCTGGGCCTGGAGCTATTAGTAAAATGGCAGCAACTGGGAAAATAGGGAGCTACTTTGGAATGACAGATGCGCCTTCTCCACAGGTTTATTTACAAAAACTCTGGAGTCACAAGTCACTCATTTCATCCCCTAGGTTGAGGGGGCCCCTCCCTTGGCATCCTCTCAGTGGCAGAAAGGGAGACCCGAGACGCTATTCACTATTTCACGTTGTCCTGGCCTTAGCCGGGGACAGCAGTCATCTAGTTGGGAATTTATTTGTTTCGGATCTGCCCTCCTCACTAAACCATAAATCCTGTGAGTCAGGAACTGTCTTCCCAGGTCATTAATAAAATGCTGGAGCCTGACTCAACGCCTGGCCCGGGGCGGGAGCTCCATCGTGCCACAGGCAGACAGGGTGTGCTCACTAGTGTCCAGCAGCACTGAGCACGGCCGTGAGCTGGAAGCTTCTGTGAACGTGATCGCACTTCACTCTCACGGTGACCCTGAGAATATGAGTGTGTCCCCCCCCGTTCTGAGATGTGGGAACTGAGGCTCTGAGATGCAGATGGTCCACGGCTGGCCCAGGTGACTCAGGATCAAAGGCAGCTTCATGGTCGGTGAGAAAACAAGGTAGAGGAGCAGAGACAAGCCCAAGGTCACTCAGGACCGAGGCAGGACCCTGGGCCCCTTTCTATGGATTTGATTCAGTGAGTTTTTTTGTTTTTTGTTTTGTTTTGTTTTAAGATTCTATTTACTTATTTCAGAGAGAGAGAGCACAAGCAGGGGGACGGGGAGAGGGACAAGCAGATTCTCTGCTGAGCAGGGAGCCCAATGTGGGGCTCGATCCCCGGACCCTGGGATCATGACCTGAGCTGAAGGCAGACGCTTTACTGACTGAGCCACGCAGGTGCCCCTGGTGAGTTTTATTAATAGAGGAAGCTGAGTCCATGACATAATCAGGGTGAAAGCACTTTGAACATGAAAATGGGGCAGGCGCCTGGGTGGCCCAGTCAGTTGGATGTTCGACTCCTGATTTCAGCTCAGGTCATGATCTCAGGGTGGTGAGATCGAGCCCCACGTTGGGCTCAGTGCAGAGTCTGCTTGAGATCCTCTCCCTCTGACCCCCACCCCTCTTTCCTTCTCCCTCTCCCCCCACCCCTGGTTCGTTCTCTCATTCTCTCTCTAAAAAAGGAAGGAAGGAAAGAAGGAAGAGTAAATGTCCCCATCCCCCGGCCCCCAAGTATTCACCACTTTGTCCCCAGCTCCTGACCCGGCATGCAGGGGGTGCACAGTGAGTGTTTCTAAGTGAGCACCACACAGAGCAACGCAGCGCCTACCTGGTCCTCCCCTCTCCGTGGGCGGCAGTTTTGTTACTTTGTGCCCTTGGAACTTTGCAGCCCACAGCTGCACAGAATCTAGGAAACCGTGTTTCCACAGCTGGGCACTCTGCACCCTGAGTGTGTCCGCACTGATGAGCGGCCCTGGGGCTCCTAGTGGGGGAGTGGAAGGGACCCCTGGGAGTCAGGGCGGAAGTGCGTGTCAACACCGCCAGCCTAGTCCTTGGGGGCCCCGGGGGCGGCTGCCTGAGCTGGCTGGAGCTTGTGGGGTGTGGGGGTGGGGACACGGGATCGGTCCAAGCCCAGGGTGTCCACCCTCAGAGACTCGGGAGTCCTGGTGGGAGATGGTGGACATCGGGCCTCCATGTCACCCAGTGGCCAGGGCTTTGGAGTGGGCCAGAATGTGGGAGGGACCGAGAGTCCTGAGGGGGCACAGGGTAGGTTTGGGGGGAACAGGGAGGAGCTGCATTGGGTGGGCGTCAGAGAGGAGGTGGGCCCGAGGTCCAGGGGTCAAGGTGGGGGCGGGGGGTTGCCCTGGGAGTCATCAGTCTGCTTAGCCACGGAAGCCATGGTCGTGAGTGAGCTCTTGCCCTGGAGGGATGTGAAGAGAGAGGAGACAGGATGCCAGGGAACGCCAAGGTTGAAAGGAAGAGCCAAGAAACGGGAAGCCAAGAGGCCGCCAGGGCGGTGGTTGGGGGTCCTGGAGCTGTGGCGCAGAAGCTAGGCGTGTCGTGGGGTCAATGTGGCCAAGCCACATAGGATGAGAAGTGTCTGCTGAGATCCGGACAAGCTCTAAGCCAACTAAGGAAAGAGACAAAGAGGTAAGTAGGGGGATTTTGCCTCATCCTAACCCCCTCGTTCCTCATAAAGCTGACTTGGGTAACGTGGCTTTTTCTGGGGGGTCATGGGCTCCTAACCCTGAACTCCAGGAGTGGCCAGACTTAGCTGCTGGCAGGGAGCCAGCTGCAGGACAAACAAGTGGGGCTCCTGCTGCTCGGCTTTCCTCACCGGCAGAGGACATTCGAGAGTTTCTGACCTCTTCGAGTAGCTGGTTCCCGAGAAAGAGGGAGGAGAGGAGAGGCAGGCCCGTAGGCAGAGTCCCGCCTGCCTGTTCCCTAACACCAACTCCCAACAGTGGAGAGTGCTCCTAAGTGTCCTCCACATGGGGGAAACGAGGTGGGCAGTGCCCGCCTTCATTCATTGCCATGAAGGTGGCTGGGGGCCAAGTGTGGTGGGCGAGGCGGGTGGCTGTGGCCGGGAAGGTGGGGAGAAGAAGCACAAGGCGGAGGCAGGCTGGAGCCAGAGGACACCGGCCTGGGAGACGGCGCCGAAAGGTCGGAGACACGAAGGCACTAAGTGCGGTATGAGGAGGTGATGCCCAGAGAGGGTGAGGGGATCCCTGACTAAGTGAGCGCTGCTAGGAGACAGGATAGGGTAGACTCTGGAGCCAAGGGGGCGGGAGTCAGGTCACCACCTGGCACCAGAGGGGTACAGGATGTGGGAGGGGTGTTGGTCCAAGACCAAAGCTGAGGGAGTGTCCATCTGAAGGCATCTGGCCCACCAGGCCAAGGAGTCAGCAGGAAGCTGGAGGGTGGCCCGTCAGGAAGGTGGGGGAAGGGAAGGTAGGGGGAAGGGAAGGTAGGGGGATGGTCCTGGGGACAACAGGCAAGGGCTGACTCACAGGGCTGGGCAAGCCGAGGCTGAGCCTGGGGACCAAGGGTACTGTGGCTGTGTGATTGTCTTCAGTTGTCCCCCAAGGTTGGGTCCAGCCGCAGGACATGGACATACCCATTGCTTATGGTTCGAGCTGGCAAGGTGCGCCAGGGGAGGAGGTGGACGCCTGAGGGAGGTTGGGCTGTCCAGGAGTGGAGAGGAAGGAGGTCAGAGGCCGGAGTTCCAGAAGGCACCGGAGGGGCATCCAGGAGGACCTGGACAGGGGAGAGGGCGGCTTGAGAGCAGGAAGTGAGGTGGGGATTTCAAAGGTGAGCCCTTTTGGGGACAAGGGGAAGGAGTGTTGTGGTCCGGGTGGCGAAATGGCAGAGCAGGCAGCTGGAGACGGCGACAACACGGATGCTGCGGACAGCAGTGAGGCTGAACCAAGGCCTCAGGGCCTGAGAGGAGTGCCGGCGGTGATGGGTGCCGGGGAGGGAGTGGGACAGGCAGATGGTGGGAGGGGCTCCTGAGGGAGGCCTCCGCGCACCATGCGTCCTGACCCTCAGTCCATGGAAAGTGCTAGAAGGAGCCCATTCTTGGCAGCAAGCTGCAGGGAATCAGGAGAGCTGGGACCCTGCTGAGGTGGAAGAGGAGGAGGAAGATGTTGGGGGTCGGGGGAGGCCGTGGGACACCACAGGCAGGCTGCCCAGCGGCTGGGGTCAGGGATTTCGTGGGACCCGAAGGGCTGGTTGGCAGAAGGTCCTGAGGGCTGTGCAAGGTCTCAGCAGGGCAGGAACCCAGGTCTGGGCAGCCCCGGGGCGGTGGGAAATGGGGGCACTCTGGTGTCTCAGGGGTTTGGGTTCATCTGTTGGAATATGCAGAAATGGGAAGAACAACTACTTTTAGTTCAGACACAGAGGGTGGCTGAATCCAAGAGAAGATTCTGGATGCGGAGGATATTTGTGTAGCTGAATAGTTTAAGGGCGAGGGTTTCAGCGGGAGCTGCCCACGGCCGCACAGCAGCCCTTGCTCTGAGAATGGGAACGAGAAGGCTTTGGCTCACGGCGCCTTCAGGATCCGAGGCAAAATGCAGAGTCCGCCATGGGAGCTCGAGTAAACTGCTGTCACCCCATTTAAGGATGAGGACCCTGAGGGTTAGTGCTTAGCCCCTGGTCCCCTGGCGACAGTCCTCACTAGGCAGCCCCTCCTCGGGGACACCAGCCCTTCTTCCCTCGGGTTTCCTGGCTTCGGCTTCCTCATTCCCTCTGAAGCCCGGCAGATTCCCCAAAATTTAAAGATAAGTGATGCTCGGCCCCGGATCCCAGGCTCTCCCCCAGCAGGAGACCTCAGAGGAGAACATCTTCCCTCCCGGCTGGCATCTGAGGAAATGTGCATGGCTACGCGGGCCCGGCCAGCTCCGTGCTGAAGGAGGTGCAGGGGCCAGAAATACACAGATGGGGGAACATGGCAGGAGGTGACCGAAGTGAAGCCCATGAAAAATCCCAAAGTCATTATCATTCGGCTGCGTTTGGAGCAGGGACAGTGCAAGGTTAGCAGGGGACAGAGGGCAGAGCCAGGCACCTCACTTCCATCCTTTCCATCAAAGGGAGCGCCCTTCAAACCCAGACGAGCTGAGGAAATGTGACGGGGAGGATCTGGGGACCCTGAGGTCACTTCTGCAGAAGCAGCACGTTACCGTCTTTCTGTACGTGATGACCAAATACTGGAAATGACCAAATGTCTCTGTTCATCCGTCCTGGTACCGTTAAGGGGGGGGGGGACGGTAGGTTCTGATAGCTGGGACGGGGCACCCGCACCGGTGTTCCCTCGAGGATTCTGGGATGAACGACCGAACGCTCGTAGCAAGCGGCTGGGTCGGGAAGGGGGTGTTTTTAAGATCAAATTCTGCTGAGCTGGCCGCCTTTCCACATGGATGGGGTCAGCAGTCCTGAGTAGGGGGGACGCCCCAGCCAGGCTGCACCCAGTGTCACAAGCGCAGATGAAGAGACAGGGCGGCTGGTAAAGAGGACAGACCCAGCTTCAGTAGTGTCCCAGGCCCCCCACAGCTCACGGCCCCTCCAGCCCGCTCCCCTGAACCCTTCCCCCAAGGGAGCCACCCAGGCTTGTCTCTGAGCCTCACCTCTCATGTGTCCCAGCCTCTCTCCCAGGTCCCCCGCCAAGCCGCCTGGGCCAGCCTCACTGTCCTCCTCCGTGCCGCCAGCCCAAAGCATATTTTGGGCTCCATCTTCCCAAATCTCTGAGCAGTAGCCTCTGGCTTACTTTTGAGGATGGGTGGAACTGGTCCCTAATCTCTTACCTGTGATTAACTTGAATTAGCAATAATCGCGCCTCGGATAAACCTCATTGGCTACGATACTGCCACTGCGCAAAGCTAACCTGTGATTAACTTGAAAAGGTAATACGGGCACGTGCCTTGAAAACACAGCTGGGACAAAACACGGACAGTTAAGCCCCCGCCCGCCCGATGACGGTGCCCCTCGAGGCCGTCCTGGGAGCGTCCTCGGGGATGCCTGCAGGTCTGCGAGAGTGTACTGCAGACCTCCCTTGTCTTCTCCACCAGTGGGAGCATCCGTACGCGTTGTTTTGTATTTCACTTCTATATTCTGAAGATCATATCCCGCGCTTTTAAAGGGGTGGCCTTCGGGGAGCCCCGCACTGCTGCTTTCCTTCTACCTGGTTGGCTGCCTTGGCCAGAGGCTGCCTCTAGCTGAACTGTAAGGGTTGGAGTCCCTCCACATTGATTCCTAGGCCTTCTTTTCATCTCAAACTTTCCCCCGAAGCCCCGCTATCTACTCCCAAGGCTTTCCACGCCAGCACCCTCAGCTTCGATACCCAAGCTCCTAGCTGGCGCCCGATGGCCAAGTGCACACGCCCACCGTTAAACTCCCGTCTTTCCGCAGACCTGACTTCTGCTTTCCCCGCGCCCAGCAGGGGCTGGTGCCTGTAGCTGTCCCACCTTACTCAGAATCATATTCGAAGGCCTCCTCGCCATCTGTTGGCGGTCGCGGCTCTTCTCCGGAAGGCTGCACCGGCCTCCTGCCTGGTCTCCCGATCCACTGCAGCTCCCCCTCAGTCCGGGAGCGCGGATCACACACCTCTGATCACGTCTGGCCCTGCTTACAACTCGGGCAGCTTCCTATTGCTGTTAGGATCAAACCTTGCAGCCCACTCTATGGGGGCCCGACACGCCTCACTCCCGGGAAGTTGTTTCCTCAGTGCTGGGCTCCTCCTGCTTCAGGCTCCACATCCTCCTGGAAGCCCTCCCCTGAAACCCCCGCCTCCCTGCCCTGTGGATCTCACTTTCCCTTGACCTGCGCTCTGCAGGTCCCTTCCACATTGTCTTCCCGATCCCAGACACAGTCAGCTAGCGCCTTACGTCTGGCATAACCCAGTGTCTTTTATCCTTCGACACCCTCAAACTGTTATGCGCAGGACTGGTCTTGTTCAGTATGGTCACCCCAGGGCTGAGCCGTCAGAAGTTCCTTCCTGCATGTAAACATGTTTGCGGAACAAACGAATGTTGTGCTTGTGCCCAGCTCCACCCCTGCACATGGTGCCCCCCTGCCTGGGCCACCAACCTTTCTGGGGTGCAGTATAACTTCCATGGTTGAGAACTTGGGCCCCGGAGCCACACTGGCTGGGTGTGAGCCTAGGCTCTACCGACGTATTGGGTGCGCGACCTTGGACACGGTACTTGATGTCTCTCTGTGCTTTGGTTTTCTCCCCTGTGATAAAACGGCACTAAGAATAGCATGTGATTCACAGGATTAAAGGCAATACTATCTAATTCATTGATGAAAGAAAAAAAAAGTGCATGGCATTGAATCTGGCATATATTTCTCCCCTTATTCATTCCTGGGCCATGTCCAGCCAGTCCTCCCCTTACCCGTGATAACCTCCTACTACTCTGTACTGCTTTGTTTCTGGGACAAAAGTCATTTCTGGTGAGAATCCAGAGTTTCTGAGAATCGATATCCCGTTGGCTCTGTCCGCTGGGAAGACTGGACCCGAGAAATAGTCCTCAGTGCACTGAGGAAAGGTAAGGCCTGACATGGCTGAGGAGCTGGCCTGCACCCACCGTCCCAGGGGTCACCTGCAAGTGCAGGAATGAACAGACTTACTCAATTTTCTTTTTCAGGGCTTTAAGAAGCTCACATACCAAAAAACCGTTAGGGTGCCTGGGTGGCTCAGTTTGTTGGGCGATTACCTTCGGCTCAGCTCATGACCCCAGAATCCTGGGATTGACGGGCTCCCTGCTCAGTTGGGGGGGGGGGGTCTGTTTCTCCCTCTGACCCTCTCCCCTCTCATGCTCTCTCTCTGAAATAAATAAATAAAATCCTTAAAAAAAAAGCCCTTAGATTTTTAAATCTTTTTTTTTTTTTTAAAGATTTTTATTTATTTATTTGACAGAGAGAGATCACAAGTAGACGGGAGAGGCAGGCAGAGAGAGAGAGAGAGAGAGGGAAGCAGGCTCCCTGCTGAGCAGAGAGCCCGATGCGGGCCTCGATCCCAGGACCCTGAGATCATGACCTGAGCCGAAGGCAGCGGCTTAACCCACTGAGCCACCCAGGCGCCCAGATTTTTAAATCTTGAGAGTCCACAGTTAAACCCAAGATGGTTACAAAATATGGAGAATCACCTTAGTGAGACATGAGGGGGAAAGGCTAGAATGGAACTAATTAGTGAAATGATTAAAATAAAAAAAAATGATTTTACAGCAATTGAAAAAATGGAAATTAGAAAACTTTCTATTTTGCACGTTTTTTCAGAAACCTAGACTAGATCATGACTCCCTTACCCTTCCAAACTGAATGAACAAGACTGAGTGTGAAAGAGGAAAAGAGCTCAGACACATGGAGACCTGTGAATCTTGGGGCGCATCTGGGTCCCTCGCAGCCTGACCCCAGCGCCTGGCACCCTCCAGGGTGGGTCCACGTGGGCGGGATGCCGAACTCCCTTTGGAGACTCCAGTAAGTAACTCCCGGATAAAATCTGTAAATCTCTCAGAAGTGTTCTAGTGAAATAATAGAAAATAGTAGAGAAGAACGAACCTGATTTAGATGAAAATGTGGTATTTCCAAGAAAACCATAATAATTTTAAACAGTGCCTGGTTAACTGAATCCTGGAACCATGGGGAAGTTCACGAAGAATTCCTCCCTTACGGAATACAATCACCTCTATAATCGAGGACTGCATGCTCTAGGGCTGAAACAGACTATATCCAACTCAGCAGGTTCTATACAAGCCATTTATTGGAAATGCCAACTATATGTAGGATAAAGTCAGTGCTACATGCTTATCAGTAACAGTAGAAAAATAGAACCAGTGGAAACCTTTGTACAACCGTAATGATACTCAAAAGAGAAATGTATCGTTTTACAATGCTTCACACAGACGAATTCAAGTTTGGAGGTACCTAAATAAAAATACTATATATTTCTTTAAAAAACACTATGTACAATTGAAGCGTAAACAAGTTTTACAAAGTACTGGTTATGCAGGTTGTAGAAAACACTTGCATAGGACATGAAATCAGTTTAAGAAAAATTTCTGAGCCTTTAGCATTGAAGGCACTTGACTTTATACCAGTAACAGCACAACCACAAGAAATGCAGTGTTGTACAAGATACCACCTCTCTGCGGACAGATGTGGTACACAAACAGCAAGTGGGGTTCAGGGAACGTTATCTTTCAGCCACCCCATCTAAGAGCAGGGTTCCATACCACCTGCCCATGGAACCCAGATACACAGTCACGTGGAGGTACATCATGAAGCTTCCAGAGCTTATCGTGTCTCTTAGAACCCACGTAAACACACAAACACGAGAGGTTATTTTCAAGACACACACTTGCAAGGAATCTTTCTACAGAAATAGCCACAGCATTATAATAATATTCAGAAGAATGTGGAAGATTGACACATGGTCTTGAGGGTTTTCTGAAGGAAAAAAAGAAATCCCAAGACTTGCTAATAAAACAATTACATAACAGCTATTGCAATCTATAGGACAAAAGGACAACTTAACATTTCATAAAACATCGTTCATACAACAGTGTTAATGGAAAATAGTAAAATACCTTTTAGTGTGTGACGTAACGCTTTTAGTCAGGTTATGTGTAATGAGGTTTGAAAGTAAACCACTTAGTAGACAAAGTAAACCATTGCAGAACCGGGAATAGCACCCATCACTGCTGCTTTAATAGTAACTTTCAACAGAAAGCTGAAAGTCAACCAAATAATAATTTAAAAAAAAAGTCAAATAAACACTTCCCTTTGAGTTCGTTCCTAAGGTAAAAACACGAATGCTTCAGAACTGCAAAACAAGTGCTTCATGAAACACGTTTCCCCCTGAAAGGCAGATTATACAAGAAAATCCCTATTTTGCTGTGTAGGAACTGAGAAGTGTTCCCCCTTCCCCCGCAGAGACCATCGCGTGTTGAGGTCAGCCGTGAGCCCCCGCGGCCCCCGCCGCCCCCCGTCACGCTCTGCAGCATCACCCACGTTCACATGGACAAGGGCTGCCCGCTGCCAGGATGTGACCAACCAGTCAAGAGAAAACCCAATACGAGGCGGCAATGATAGTAATAAGACTTGTTGAGGACGTAAGATCAAGAATTAGGTATCACAGAGAGCTCTACAAAAAGATTCAAATATAAAGAACTTGTTAAAAATCCTTAAAATCCAACTGGTTCTGGAAATGCCAGGAGAGCTTAGGTCTAGGGGCATGTGCCTAGAAGGAGCTAATGGGGCACGGGAGGAAGGCCATGGTGCGTGGAAAACGGAAACAGCTGCTTTTCACTGATAGTTTTTGCCTTTCGTGCTATTTCTTTTTGAGTCACAGGTGACTCTGAACTTAACTTATCCACCAAAATCACAAAACTAAAACAAGAATATAAGAAGAGGACCACCAGCATCTTGAAGAAACATGGATCTTCTCTTCCCGCTCCAGGAGCGAAACGGTAATTCTCTAAACCGCGGCATGGTGGGCACCGAAGGTGGCGATTGTCTCACGGCCTGATTGTGGCCTCGAGAGGAGATCTGGTATTTGGAGATTTGGTTCTCATGAAATTTCTAAACCAAGTGAAATGCCAGGTCCTGGGGCCTAAATTTTATATTATACATACCTTTTTTTCCCCTAAGACCAATCTTACTCAGACTTCACATTTATGTTAGCACAGCATTAACAGAATTTTAATGCCCAATAAGCACTTCAGAAGGTGGGAGAGGTGGGTTCCAAAGCCAGAGGCACACAGCAATTCAATCTACCCTAGCCACCACACTTCACAAGATCCAGCCGAAGGCCACTGACGCCTACCCTGGCACACATAAGCCACACCTGCTTACCCTCTGCAGGTCACACCAGTCCACCACCCCACAGATTAAAGCAAGTTCCTCTCTATACACAATTTAGTCAGATCAGCTACTAAATTCTTAAAAGCAAACTTCATCAATTAAAGTTAGGAACAGTGGCCACTTATTTTTATGTTTGGGGATATGAAAGAGTATTTAATAAGTTTTCAGGAAAATGACATCAAACAGCTCTTGTCTGACATTTTAAAAAATACAGGTCAGAGATGAGAAAGCTTTTTCCCACCCAAATCAGCTCTACTCACCCTTATTTCCAGTACCAGCACAGTACAGCCTGAATTCAGAATAGAAATTTAGAACCATATCAAAATAATTCATGTCGATACATGTATATAAATACACAGGGAGGAATATGATGGAATTAACAATTTTTGTTTCTGAAGAGAGAGAGCGACTGAAGTTGGCTTCAAAAGACACCATCATCTATTATAAAAAGAGTCAAACCTCCTAAAAATGAGCACAGAGTCCTATGTTTTTCTATCTTTAAAAAAAAGGAGCCTCAAAGGTGATGCCAGCCGACCTCCCAGGGGACGAGCATTCGCCCTGGGAGGCCTGGAGCTCAGCACGCAACACCACCAGCGCCGACGAACACGCGAGCAGCAGCTAACTAGGCAGGCAGAGCGCGGGGCAGCGGTGGGCCGGTGTATGGAGACAGACTGACGTGTTCCCCGTCTCTGAGACTACCTACTGTTAGGATTTTTTTAAATGTCCGATTATTCCTGAGTGTATATCCACAGGGTAAAGTAGGAAAGACTGTAAAGAGAAACTACAGCTACGGGAGAAATCAGTTGTTGGCGCCCAATAGAAACCTCTTTACTCAAAAGTGCATGTAATTCATTTATATGGTAGCTTGTGAAGGCTCCCGAGCCCTGCATAGTTTTCGAGTGAGTGTGAGTGAGTCATAGTTTTATATATATATACAGACACAGAAAAGAGGCTCCCGGACATCCTTCACGTGAGGGAAGGCTCGGCAAGGCCCTTTTCTTCTAAGTGCTACGGCTGTGTGTATGTGTTTGTAAAAATACAAAGTGAATGTTCAAATAATGTTGAAGTGATTTAAAAACTCAAATACTAATATATTTACATTGGAGAGTAAGAAAAAAAACAGTCCTTAGCTCACACATTGCCCTTCCAAGGGAGAGGACCTTAAAAGATCCCATGTGCTCAGTGGTTCAGTAAAATCCCAAACCAGCATCCCCAGTGGAGTTCAAGTAGGACATGTAGTGTTTCACTGGGAAAAAAAAAAAAAGGTTTCTTTTTCTTTTTGGTGACAAAGGATTATGCGCTCTACAACACTTTTAGGACACCAAAATTCAGACAAACTTTGAAAAACATTTAAAAGAAAACACAGGCTTACAAACACCAAATGACATCCGTAAGACTGAAGCCCTTTTGTTTTTTTTCCCCACAGAGAGCAAGACAGCTGAAGGCAGCAAACAGTCATTTCCCGTCTCAGCTGGAGAGTCGACGCTCAGAACCAGAAATCCCATCGGGCAATCTTTAGGTTACTTTGCTATTTCTGCCGCCTCAGGATTCCAAGAAATCCAATGTCTCGAGGACCTCATCTAGTTCTACGCTAACGCACGCTACCAGCATTGGCAGGATTCTGACGGTGCCCACACACCGAACAAAGCTACAGCTTCAGCCTGGGCACAAAAGGCTTTGCTCCTTTCAGTTCTTTACCGAACCAGAACATGTCAGGATCCTGACCGGACTCCCGCTGGAGGAATGAAGACCAGCTCCCAAGACTTGTTAAGGAAGAATGATATTAGACTTAATGGAGATCGAGCAGGAAGATTTCTGAACTAAAACAATTACCGAAGGGAGAGGAGCATTTTGATGTGCTGTTCTTTGGAATTTCTATAATTAAAAAATAAGCACAGAACTATTTCATAAGAAAATACATCTTAGTGTGCAGTCCGATGCACATGGAAACTGGTAGATGAAAGGTAAAATGCAAAAAAGTATGAAAATACAGTTCCTTTAAATGCGGCAATAAAGTCTGACATACTGATATAAAATCAATACCGACAAAAAAAATGTACAAGTGCAAAAACATCCCATCATTTGTAAAGAGAAGAAAAAAAAGTGCCAGCTTGCTTGCTCTTAAAAATGCTTCCCCACACAACTGCTCAAACACAAAACAGACAGATGCAGCATTCAAAAGAACCCTCGGAGCATGCCACGCCTCATAAACATGTATATACAAAAACTAGAATAAAATAATGTGAAACTGAGTTAGCTGGCATCGAGAAACTGGTCTCTAAGTTGTCAGGTTACATCATAAAATGGGATGTTTCACATCTCAGGCACAGACGACTTGGGAGGTTGCTCTCAGAGGGCAGACTTTTTGTAGAGGAAGTCTGGCTTGCTGGGTGACCTCCTTCCCCTGCTTATCGAATCTTCCCTTTCTAAATCGGTATTTCGCTGCGCTCCGAGGCCCAGGGACTCGCTGTCTGCCAGTCTCCTACCGGATCTCTCTTCCGGAGCTTCAGAGCTGCATGCGGGATGTGAGGGTCGGTTGGGGGTCAGCCCGAAAGTCAAGTCGGTTTCTACTGCTGTTCGTCCCCTGACATGGGCTGGACCGTTGCCAACGTTTTCCGGGGCTGCCAATGGAAAGTCTGACCGCTGGGGCGGTTGCTCAACAACGTCAAGGTGGATTGGCTCGTTCTTTTGTCTGTGAGGATGTCCGTCAGGGGAAAGTGGATATTCTCTCCTAGCTTCTTCCTGCTTTTTAGGAGAGGTCTGGCTGGGCAGGTAGGCTGACTTTAAGCCACTTGGTGATGCCTTACTGTGGCTATACAAATCGGGACCGAAGTATCCACCTTGCGAAGGGGAAGGGGTGCGTCTGCCAGGAGCAGGCGTCGAAGGTCTGCAAGCAGCATTTGAGAAGTCATAGAAATCCGGATATTCCTGCTGATTTTCTCGAGCATCGACTTTTTGCTCCAGAGTGTGTTTCTTCCGAGACGTGTGTGTATGCCTCTGTGGAACACATGACAGATGCTGGGGAGGCGCCGGTCCTACTTCCGAAACAGACTGGCTTAGTTCTGTGTCTACAGCCAGTTCTGGAAGCCTCCTGTCCTTGAGTGTCAGTGTGGACACACCCATGGCGATGTCTGGCATTAGATCATTTAGCACAGGTTGTGTACACTGCAAACAGAGATAAGAGAAGGGAGGTTAAAAGAAAAAGGCCCAGGACTCCCTCTTTGTACAAATGACGTTCACTGGTTTTGCTTCCTTATTACAAAAGTGATACAGGCTTATTTTCAAGAATAACACAATATAGGTATCTGCGTGTCTCAGTCAGTTAAGGGTCTGACTTTTGATTATGGCTCAGGTTGTAACCGCAGGGTTATGGGATCAAGCCCTGTGTCGGGCTCAGCGCGGAGCCTGCTTGTCCCTCTCCCTCCGCTTCTCCCCACTCCCCTGCGCATGCTCTCTAAAATAAACGCATTTTTAAAATCTTAAAAAAAAAAAAGAAAGAATGGTTCCAATGCATAAAATCATAAAGGCCAAAACCCCCCAAACCAAACAAAAAACCCACTAATCTTCCCTACTGAGATAGTCACTGTTAACATTTTGAGGTATTTTTCTCACTTTTTTTCCCCTCTGTTCATATATTAATTTTCATAAAATGTAGTACATATGTAAGTCTGTCACTAAATTTTGAGATTACTATTTAAATTACAGCATACGGGGCGCCTGGGTGGCTCAGTGGGTTAAAGCCTCTGCCTTCGGCTCGGGTCGTGATCCCAGGGTCCTGGGATGGAGCCCCACATCGGGCTCTCTGCTCAGCAGGGAGCCTGCTTCCTCCTCTCTCTCTCTCTGCCTGCCTCTCTGCCTACTTGTGATCTCTGTCTGTCAAATAAATAAATAAAATCTTAAAAAAAAAATAAATTACAGCATACTATTGCATTGTATTGCTGAATCATGGCTTATTTATCTCATTCTCCCACTGCTGACATTAAGGATGTTTCCAATTTCTCATTATTATAATCAAGACTATAACGGGGTGCCTGGCTGGCTTAGTTGGTGGAATGTGTGACTCCTCATCTCGGGGGTCATGAGTTGAAGCCCTGTGGTGGGTATAGAAATTACTTAAAAATAACATCTTTAAAAAAAAAAAAGACTGCAATGAACATACAAATAAATTACCTTTAAGGGAATTTAAAATAAAAAGTAGTAGAACTTTTGAAACTGTGGAACTGACAACAAAGCCAATAGGATGGAAATGTGGACTATCAAACACTACCAATCTCTGTTGTTTTTTCTTTTTTAAGGGACTGGGGGGGGGGCAGCAGGGAGAGTGGGTGGAAGGGTCTAAGGTAAGGAAGGATCATAATTTGACCCCAGGGGTACACTAGTCCACAGTGTCCAAAAAGTCATATTTTAAAGATTTTATTTATTTTTCAGAGTGAGCACAGGCAGACAGAGTGGCAGGCAGAGGCAGATGGAGAAGCAGGCTCCCGCTGAGCAAGGAGCCTGATGTGGGACTCGATCCCAGGACGCTGGGATCATGACCTGAGCCGAAGGCAGCTGCTTAACCAACTGAGCCACCCAGGCGTCCCCAAAAAGTCATATTTTAATAAAGATCCCCTGAACTAATCTATGTATTGTTTGCTTTTCTTTCTTTTTTTTTTTTTAAGATTTTATTTATTTGAGAAAGAGACAATGAGAGAGAGCATGAGCAAAGAGAAGGTCAGAGGGAGAAGCAGACTCCCCATGGAGCTGGGAGCCCGATGCGGGACTCGATCCGGGAACTCCGGGATCATTCCCTGAGCTGAAGGCAGTCGTCCAACCAACCGAGCCACCCAGGCGTCCCTCGTTTGCTTTTCTATTGAAGACCACTGACAATGTGTGAACGAGCAGGAAGGCTTAAAAATCACTACCGTTGGGGCGCCTGAGTGGCTCAGTGGGTTAAAGCCTCTGCCTTCGGCTCGGGTCATGATCCCAGGGTCCTGGGATCGAGCCCCACATTGGGCTCCCTGCTCAGCATGGAGCCTGCTTCCTCCTCTCTCTCTCTCTGCCTGCCTCTCTGCCTACTTGAGATCTGTCTGTCAAATAAATAAATAAAAATCTTAAAAAAAAAATCACTACTGTATTATTTTCCCCCAAAGGTATTATATAAACAGAAATTCAACCTCTAAGACAATGCAAACTCGACCCAGGAGTTCTTGCTTAGTTTACTAGCTACCGACGCCAGCTACTGCGCCTCCCAGTCAGATGGGTGCTCTCGTGCAGCAGCTTGCCAGGCATCGGGCTGGATCATCTGTCCACTTTCTGAGTGGGGAGTCTTCCGCCACTGCTCCCGACAGTATACACAGCTGGAACTAACGTCCCCTTCCCGGCCCATCAAAGCACTTGGTGGAAGAGTAGACTCTACAGAAATGAGGGCAGATTCTAGACATGTGCTTGAACGGAGCATCACAAAACTGCCAACATCCACGGGCACTGCCCACCGATGCCACCCTTTCCGAGTATCTGCAATGAACACGAAGACAAGGAAGGTACCAACTACCCCCGACGCATACCCCGTGTCTTCCCAGCGCCCTCACTCTGCTCCATTTCCCTTCTCTCTCTTTTCAACAGCCCCGCAGTCTAAGCTTCCAGCTTGTCAGTAACACTCCTGGGCACTGCTGAGTCCCCGCAGGGCTCCTGGGGTCAGGGAAATTGCTTTTAATATTCCAGGAACATTTTATTTTAGGTAAATTAGTGACGTGCGAACTTACCACTTGTTTCTCACATGCTGCTGCTGCCGAAGGGGCAGCGGCAGCGGCCACGGCCACGGTCGGTCTCCCCAGTCCTGTGGTGTTGGTGCAATCAGGAGCTGCTGCTTTGACACCTGGCAAGTAGACTGGAGGGGGGCCGGCTTTAGGGGCCGTTCTGGAGTGAAACAGGGAATGATTACAGGGATAGGAGAACGAACGTGAAGGGTGCTGGCTGGGAGGTCTTTGTTTCCAGCCTGTTTTGAGCTGGTTATGGATTGGGGTGGCTGGGGGATGGTATGGAGGTGGTGGGGGGGGCAAGGGTGGATGGAAGGCCACAAAGGAGTCCAGGTCTGTAAACATGGTTTCTGCAGTGGGGGTACTGTTAACACGACATCTCCCAGATTGTCTCATTGTCAAGAGTGGACTTTCATCCCCGAAACGTTCATCCGGAAAGAACTTGTGAGGATTCTAAGAAAGATTTAAAACAAACAAACAAACAAAAAGGACATCAGCAAATTTCCTAGATAGAAATTTAGAGGGTGAGAGCATTAAGTGAGATCCTAAGAAAACCACATTCAACAAGAGTAAAAGGCACAATATATTCCTCTAGGCCAGAAGCCCAAGAAAAAATTACTTTAATAAAAGCACAAAAGGATGTAGTGGAGGCTCTCCAGCCTCTCACAGGGCTATCAAGGAGAGCTGCGTAACTAAATATTCCAGCAAGCAGGCCGGTAATCTCTTGCAAGATTATGTGATAATGCAAAAGCAGGAAATAAAACCTAATTCAAATGTGTCTTTGCGGAGAAAATAAAATTAAGTGCCAAAGGAAGAAAGGGCATACAAGTGAGGATCCTCCTTGAATTTTCTGATGCAACATCTATACTCTGAAATAAAAACTGTAAAATACTCAATCCTTTCCTGTTACATGTAACTCAGTATGATTAGTATTTTGATAAACATTATATAAGAATACTTACAGCACTTTTATACATGTTAAGATGTCAAACGAAGATACAATTTAGCATGGCAAAAGGGCAAGAAATGAATAGAAAACAAGACTCTATTTCAGGGATGGAAACCACGGCAAAAAATGACAATCAGAACCAGCCTGCTGCCCTGCTGACACCACACCGCTCTCCCCTTTGAAGACTCAGGCTAAACAAGCCTGGAGTCAGTGGTAAAAAAAACTCAATCACTTGACCAGACAAAATTAAATTTTATTTTAGGCTCTGATTTCGCGTCTGTGAACGGACTACTTTACACATTCTTCTTTCATTGCAAAACTGATGCTACAGCTCTGGTACTTGGTAAGAAAGGAGTTTTTTCCCCTGCTCGTTAAAAAAAAAAGAAAAGCATTCATTCCCTGATTCTCATGCTTACAGGATTTGTAACATCCTGCAAAAAATGTCTGATCATCTGGAGGAGGAGAGGAGAAGAAGAAGGGCGTCTGGCAGATTGTCAAGTCCGGTCGTAGTCCACAACCTGAAATCTAGAGACCCAAAGAGGGACAGAGAGCAGTGGAGGGTCAGAATTTTCTACTTCCTCTTTCACCTTTGATGGGGATGCACACTGTGAACTTTCAGTGGGCCTGTTAGGCACCAGAGACAGCTGCTTCCCCACGGCACCTCTTATCTTCACAACATTCACTCTGCTGGTAGGGAAACGGGTACTCAGAGTGGTTGGCCCAAGTTAACTCACTGATAAGCAGCAGAGCCAAGATGTAAATTCAACTCTCCCTCCAGAGTCTGTGTGCTCCATCTACCCGGCACACAGCCTCTACTGGGGGCGGGGTGGGGGTCTGTGGAGATGGAGAGCAGCGGACAGGACTTCCAGCTATCACAGACCGTCGAGGCAGCAAAAGGGAATGCACTGAGAAACAGACCACGCCGCGAGGGCTCCCTGAGAGATCTGAAATTGTCTGCATGATGATCAAGGTTCCTATCTCACCTAGTCAAATGCCATCCCCACCTGCAAGAGCTCGGCGGCAGCGTCCGCGAGACCAAACTCTCTTAAGACTCGAATTTGAATTTCGTAGCTGACCGTGGCGCCTTCCCCACAGTTGAGCGCGTAGGCTCTCTGCACTTGCTCGGCGCGCCGTAGCTCCTGCAGACGCCTGACCATGTCTTTCACGATGAGGAGACGAGGAACTGAAAGACGAAAACGGTGGTTCGCAAATATACCGGAGCTGCGTGCAAGACCAGCCACCGAGCACAAGAAAGCGAGCATGTGTTCTGCGTTAGAATCTTCTGGTACATGTGTTGATAGCTTTTTAATTTCCTGGGAACAGTGACTTATACGCTGTCTAGAGAAGGGGAACCCTGAGTGGAGTCTGGAAAAAGGAGAGAAAACCAGGCAGGTAAAGAATGTGGGGTGAAAGCATGTGTCTCAAGCAGAAGCACCAGGCACGTGTCAAACAGGCAGGTGACAGCATGGCACGAGCGGCCGGCCCCACTAGTAGCTGAGGGTTCAAAGGTAGAGGCAGGAAGAGTATGAAGAGAGAAGGCGAGAAAGATGGGTCGGAGCAGATCGCGGATGACCCCGCACGTCACGGTAAGAACCGACACTGTACCGTGCGCACAACCGGGGTCGCCTGTGCAGGGCCGACAGGATGAGAGCAGAGCAGTGAGGCGGTGAGCATACTCTGAGAGCAGGGCAAAGCAGGGGTTGGCAAACTACAGCCCGGAGGACGAATCTATCCTGCTTCCTGGTTTGTAAATAAAGTTTTACTGACACACAGCTACACCCACTTGTTTCGGTAGCGTCTGTGGCTGCTTCTGATGGCACAGTTGAGTAGCTGCGATGGGGACTGCAGAGCCATCAAAGCCTAAAATATCTACATAACGGCCCTCTAAGAAAAACGTGTGCTGAGCCCTGGTGTAAACGCCAGAATAGGAGTAAGGGTAGAGGCAGGAGCACAGTTAGGAACCTGAACAAAGGCTGTAGCGCGGGGGCTGGGGGGATAGGTGACACCATCTATAAATATCTAAGAGACAAACTGCCCAGACTGGCCACTGGCTACGATTTCTGGGGAAAGCGGAGCTATCATTTACTGAGCACCTAACTTTGTGCCTGGCAACTTACTCGTGGTACTTCCTCAAATCTTCCTAACAACCCTAGAAAGGAGATATTATAACCATTTTGTACGCAAGGAAATTAATGCTCAGGGAAGCAGGTTATTTTGTCAAAAGTCACACAAATAAAGTAGCAGAGCCAGGACATGAGCCTTACTGGCATCTTCTCCAATAAGCTATACGGCCTTCCTTCAGAGCGAGGTAAGCAAGGAAGAGGGAAGGATCAGATAACACCAGAACAGGAGGAGGCCTTGTTAAGTAAGACAACAAAGACGCCTTATTTTTCTGAACATACTTAATTGTGAACATCTCTGGGCTTTTTAGGTTCAGTCCTAAGATTAAATTATGCTGCTATTCAATTGTATTAACACAAGCTGATAAAAACCGGGCCAATGACCCACAGCTTCAATATTCTGCACCAATCAGCTCCAGTAATATTTCTCTTCCCACGGTTGTCCAGTGTATACTTTTTTTTTTTTTAAAGATTTTATTTATTTATTTGACAGCCAGAGATCACAAGTAGGCAGAGAGGCAGGCAGAGAGAGAGAGAGGGGGAAGCAGGCTCCCTGCTGAGCAGAGAGCCCGATGCGGGGCTCAATCCCAGGACCCTAAGATCATGACCCGAGCTGAAGGCAGAGGCTTAACCCACTGAGCCACCCAGGCGCTCCTGTCCAGTGTATACTTTAAAGAAATGATGGTCAGTATTTTGTCCGTAGTGGCCAGATCTGATAAGGCCAACAATCGATTAGACATTAGTCCCAGAATAAAATGTATGTGTTCAGTTAAAAGTTCTGTTATTCTTTTATTTGTCCCTAATTGAAACAGACATTTATAAGCAGAAGATGAATCGTGCCATTTCTAACAATGCCATAGCTCTCTGATGTTTTTAAATCTTGAAGTAGTAACTGGCTAGAGCTATAGAGCTATAAAATTTCTGACCTCCAGATCACTGTGGATTTTCTTACCTTAAAAACTGACACTTGTGTCCTTTGGTTAAAATCAACATTAATGATGCTTAGAAAATTTTGGACATAACAGTTATATCTCTAACTATGGGCAATTTCCTCAATGTCATGACAGAAGCCTGTGCTACAACAGAATTCACAGAGCAGATTCTGGGAAGCTGGATGGATCTCTAGGAAACCAACAGCGATGATCACATTTGGGAGCACATGTCTAGACTCAAACATACAAGTTTATAACTCTCCTGAAAGAGTCTTATGTGAACGATGCTTTACGGTGATGAAAAATCTGAATTCCATTGAGCTAGGGGTTCTCAACAGGAAGTGATTTTGCCTCCATAGAACACATTTAGCAATGTCTAGAAACACAAAAATGTTTCCAAAAGGTTGTCACAAAGGATTTTGTGCGTGTACATGTGTGCACGCACCTGTGCACGCTACTGGCTACTAGATATAGGCCCTGGATGTGTTGAACACCCTTCAGTGCACAGGACAGCCCCCTCAACAAAGAATTGTGTCAAGACGGCCAAAGTTGAGAAACCCTGGGCTAACTGGGAATCTGTACACACCTGTTACTCGAAAATAAAATATGAAACCAAAAAACCTAGCTTATTAAGTATTAATTCTTTAATGAGAACAATGCATAATAGATATTGGAAAGTGGAGAGAATTAGCACATATAAAAAGGCTACAAAAATGATCAGATTAGGGACGCCTGGGTGGCTCAGTCATTGGACATCTGCCTTTGGCTCAGGTCATGGTGTCAGGGTCCTAGGATCGAGCCCCGCATGGGCTCCCTGCTCAGCGGGGAGCCTGCTTCTCCCTCTCCCACTCCCCCTGCTTGTGTTCCCTCTTTTGCTGTGTCTCTCTCTCTCTCTCTGTCAAATAAATAAATAAATAAATCCTTAAAAAGAAAAAAGGATCAGATTATTCATTTAAATATAAATGTCTGACAGAAGGCTACCGTCTCACCTGGAATTTCATTGGCTACGACTGAAGGAGGGCTTGACTGGTGACTGCTGATCTGCTGGTGGCTCATCATGTGACAGCACTGTGGCACAGCGGTGTTGACCATGTAAAGTGTGTCTGGCACGTTGGACATTCTAACCATTCGCAAACGCACAAGATCTGTTTGCTCCACCATCATCTCATCCAGCACTGACTGAAATAACAGTTCGGTATTAACTCATCTCTGTAAATCATGTTTGGGCCTTCATCATATAAAACGGGAATTAATTTATTGATTTCAGTGCATGAAGCTTAAAATTAATAGTGAAAGGAGAAAGAACCCCTACCTCTTTAATTTTTAAAGAATCTTTCTGTATCATCTTTGGAAAGAAATAAACATCTTCCAATTGTTTGCTTTTAATTAAAGTATTCGAAATTTGAAGGAAGGTATAAAATTAGTCAGAAGGAAATTATACCTAAAGTTACTATAAAAACAATCTGTACATTGCTAAATATCAGATCCAGCAAGAAATGCTCAAAATACAAAATACTGAAGATCGATTTTAAATTCAACAGAGCGATATATAACCTGATTGTTAAGTTAGTTTCAGATGAATCTCAACAAACCACAGGGTGGCCAAAATGATGTAATGGATAAATCTTTCCCACATTTCCCGGGGGCAATTTTCTACTTAAGTCTGGGTTCAGCTGTCAGGGAATAGGGAAGTCCCAGGAGGAGTATTTGATTAGCTCCCCGCTGCCCCATTCTGAGAGAGCAGAATACGGGGTCATTTATTACAGACCTTTTATCACCAGAAGCCTTTGGTAAAGGCCTCTCCTAAGCTCTGACAATCAAAATGAGAAAAAAATTAAGGTAATTTAATTCTATACCGAAACACAATGTTTTGCCGTTAATTTGTTTCACTAAACTTAAATGGTGATTTCTGACTTTCAAAGAGTTAGTCAGTTCCTCAAAAGGCCATCCCAAAGTTCTAATGGCCAGATACAGCTAATAAACATCACAGTATTCCATTTTCACATTACCATATTTTCTTGGAGTTCTTCATATTATGATATACAATTTACTTAACAAGCCTCAAATTTTATCTTAGTTTTGTGCACTTATTCTAAAACTAAACATAACTTCCAACAATCAGCCATTACAGAAACACATTATAAGAAACCATGTCATTTCTCTACATTAAGAAAGACAAAATGTGTGCAATCTTCTTTCAGAACATTTTTCCCATCTTGAAGATCACAAAAAAGATCACTATTATTTCAGTAAAAATTTTTTTTCCCAAATTAACAATTTGCAATGCAACTAAGAGGAGAAAAATGTAAAATGCAATTCAACATGACCTAAGTTATAGAACATGCTTGATAATTAAACATTTCAGACAACTACTCCCGTGAGTAGTTGAACTAGAGTTTACTTTCACTTTCCCTATTACTGAGTATTTAGGCAATTTCTAAATATGTTTACAATACCAAAATGAGTATCTTTGTGCTTATAGTTTGTAAAATGTACTCTAATATCTTAAAATGATTTTCGTTACCTTTGCTTCCTCCACATAGGGAGAGAACAGTCGAGGACGAACATATATTCCAGCATTTTTTTGCCGTAACCAGGCATTTGATTTTCCACCTTCTGTTGCAGGAAGCATATCCGATGGAGGAGTACTAATCAAGCCTCTTTTCATCTTGAAAAAAATTATTTTTAGATGAACTAGAGATTTGTGTAGACCTAGGTTACTACTAAGATAAAAAAAAAACAACTATACCTATAAATCATGAAAATTTAGGAATATATGTGAAATTTCAAAATACTCCAAATGTTTAAGAATATTTAAAGGATTCAGCAATAAAAAGGTACTATAATTCACCACTTTCCTCTATACAGAGGAATGATACTTTTAAAACAAGAGCTATAGTAATTAAAAATAGAATGAGTTGGACTAGTTTTCAGAACTTTTAATGAAAACCAATTTCTATTTTTTCCCTTACTCATCTAGAAATGGATTCCATCTCCACCCCACCCCCCACAAGACAAAACAAGAACATCTTCTTGGGCCTGTGTCTATAGTACAAGGGTGCAGACGGTCTGCCTGGTGGTTAGGGCCAAGGAGCTTTAGGGGAGGCAGATGGGACACAAATCCCTAACTCCCATTTAACAGCCACGTGACCATGGACATGTCCTTTTATCTGGACCTCACTTTAAGGGCTCCCAGATGGCCCTGGAGACGGGACACTGCATAACTAACTAAATGTGGTGGCCCTGTTGTTTCCTTGTCTGTGCTAGGAGAAAATAAAGCAAGCACCTACAGCTTGTTTAGGTGGTTCTAAGGATTAATGATGGTAATGCAGGTAATGCACTCAGCACTTACCACACACCAAGACTGTTTTATGCTTAATAGCCATTATTAGCAAACTTTCACTGGGGACTTCTGGGTGAAGCATGGAATTAAGAACAGAGATATGTATTTTCTAAGTCTACTAAACCAAAGTTGAAAATTATTTTTCTAAACCAAATTCAGGGCTCAATTTGGTTTGTGTTCCAGGTTTTGTTTTTTAAAAGATTTTACTTATTTATTTGAGAGAGAGCATGAGAGAGAGAAATCTCATGTGTGCACGCACAAGCAGTAGGGAGGGGCAGAGGGAGAGGGAGAAGCAGGCTCCCCACTAAGCAGGGAGCCTGATGTGGAGGGGCTCGATCCCAGAATCCTGGGACCATGACCTGAGCCAAAGGCAGACGCTTAACCGACTGAGCCACCCAGGCGCCCAGTTAAAATTATTTTTAACTAATAAAATACAGCATTAGATAGTATTTAGAAAACAGAGAAAAACTCCCAACTCTAATCTACTCCAACTATAATAATGCTTATATATTTCCTGCCAGTCTTTTTCAAATGGATTTTTACATAACTGAATTCTAGAACACATAAAAATGCATTATTTTGTATTCTTCTTTCTGAAATTGTATTTCATCATTAACATTTTTCGTGGTGCTATAGCCTTTATAACCACTGTTCAGGGCAGCAAAATATTCTGTTGAGTAGTCGTACTATAGTTTAGTTTATTTTTTCTGTTGTTACACATTTAAGTGGTCCCCAAATATTTAAGGACCATGCTACTAATGTATCAGTTATAGTTCCCCTATGGGGTGCCAGTAATATTTCAAAAAATACTGACTTAATAGGTGAAAAAAATAGTAACTTACGGCTTTGTTTTGCCTTCTTTGGTGTGTATGATTACTAGTTAGACTGAACATTTTTTCTAATCAGAAGTATAATAAATATTTAATTATTTTCTTCTACTTCTTCCATGTATCAACTTAATATTTAATTCTGTAATCTAACAGGGATTAATTTTGTGTGCAAGTGAAATGAAGGTTTAACTTTAAAGAAATTCCCTCAGCTCACCAGCTAGTCTAGCACCACAATGATTCACTGATTTCTGATAGATTATTATATGTTTAATTCTTATATAATTAATAAGGATCTTTTTCTGGGCTATTTTGTCTTGCCTGTTTTGCTAGCATTACAAGTTAGAGTGGTGTTTTTTGGTTTGTTTTTGTTTTTTAAAGCAAGCTCTAGGCCCAACATGGGGGTCTGAACTCAGGACGCTGAGATCAAGAATTGTGTACTTAACCAACTGAGACAGACAGGCTCAGACACCCCTGGAGTTTTAAAATGTATTTTTAAGATTTTATTTATTTGAGAGATTGAGAAAGAGAGCACAAGCAGGGGAAGAGGCAGAGGGAGAGGGAGAAGCAGGCTCTCTGCAGGGAGCCCGATGTGGGGCTTGATCCCAGGACCATGACCTGAGCAGAAGGCAGACACTTAACCGACTGTGCCACTCAGATGCCCCTTAAAATATATTTTAAATTCTGGAAGAGTTATCCCTCCTTCATTATGTTCTCTTTAGAGAACTTAAAAAAGATTATCAAACAAACAAATGAACACTGGCGGTGGGGGGGCGGTGGGGAGGAAAACCAAGAAACAGACTCTTAACTACAGAGAACAAACTAATGATTACCAGCAGGGAGGTAAGAGGGGGAATGGGTGAAGTAGGTGCTGGGGATTAAGGAATGCACTTGCCACGAGCACTGGGTGTTGTATTTAAGTGATGAATCATGAAATTCCTCACCTGAAATGAATATTACACTGTATTTTAACTAATTGGAATTTCAACAAAAACTTGGAGAGAAAAGAAATAAATACATAAATAAAGCACTTGTACACAACGAAAAAATTCTTATCCAGTTTTTTCCAGATGACTTATGTTTCTGAGCAGCTGAAAAAACTATGATGTCTATAAGCCTTGCTTTAAAGTTATAAACCAATACATGTAGAAATAATATTTATAATATTTATTTTTCGCATCCATTAATTGAAGAATTCTATTAGCTTAAAAAATTCATTTGACAAAACTATGAACATAATATGATCAGCTCCATTAATTTTTAACCGAAATACGATCATAAGATTCAGTCACCCTTTTATATTGAACCAATCTCCTTTTTTGCTCTCTGATTTATTGCTGTGTTTGAAAAGTCTCCAGAGGTAATCTCCACCCTTTCCTTTTTGAATAGGATCTACTAGATCTCACTGAAAAGTGGCTGAAGTGACTCCCTCTAGACGATCTTCTTGCAAAAGTTAAGACGCTATACCCACTGAATTCTCACTCACCGGACCTTTACTTGGGCCAGTGATCAGCACAGCATGGCCCAGAACACAGATCTGTCTCTGTCCTCATGGACTTCACATTTTACAATACTCTATTAGTAGAAATTATGTACAATGATTAAAAAAAAAAAAAAGATAAACCTGTACATTTTGGTGCATTTTCTTTTAGTGAAAGAGATAAATGAAGAAAGGCACTTACTGCATCACTTAGGACTTCACTGTTAATAGGTAAGATGTGTTCAATTCGCACAAATGGTAAGAGAGAAGAAAGGATCTCTCTAAGCTCTTCGATGTCTAGGTCTCGTCTTTTTACGCCTCTTCTGTTCACACTATGGGCAGTGCCACTCAGTAAGTTTGGCTCTATGAGACAGAAAACAAAAGTCTTCAACCAAATCCAAATTTTCAAACTTTTTTCTCTAGTACACTTTTGGTAACATGCTATATACTTAAGTGCATCTGCTTTAAAAAGGATTATAAATTATTTTTGTATCTTAAGTTTACTTACTAGAGATCTTCTTTGACAAAGACGAAGCATGATATCAACAGTAGGATAAATTTGATTGTTTTGCATTAAAAAATAAAGAATTCTTTTCCACATACTAACTCAAAGGAGAAAAGATGACAATCTATTAAAATCTAGTTTGACCAAAGCCTTCTTAAGCTTTCTAACTGCTGTGACCAGTTTCTAGTACAATTAAGGCATTACAGAGCAAGTGGCATTTGTCACTGTGTGTTATCAGTATACTCACTAGGCTACCATGTTTACCAGCAATTTAGTAAGGTATTAATTACCTGGTATCTCAAGCAGCAAAACTTAATGTGTACTGTATTTAACTTCTTGTGATAGTCTCCTTAATTTCTATAATATGGGAATGTTACTGCATAAAAGGGAACACTTAGATCTCTGACATGCAATATATTCCCACTGTCTAGGACAGAGAGTAAAGGTTTTCTTCATTAGATATCAGTGAAAGAAGATCTGAAGTACATATAAGCTTATAAACATTGAGTGGAAAAGAGAAATTACTAAAATTTTGGGAATCTTTAATCATATCTATAATCTAGGAGCCATATATATAAATTTTTTTTTCGCTGTATTTTTTTTCTTAAAAAAAAATCTTTAAATTCCTAAATATAAGTGCTATATTTTTTGCAAGCACTCTTTAGGCAAATAGGCATTTCCCTTAAATCATGTGATAGACACATGGATAGAGAAGAAATAATTGTTTTTTGAGAAGCTAAGCTTTTTCTGGCATCATTCAAGACAAAATTATTGCAAGCATGTGGAAAAGGGTAATTTTCCCTTGCCTTGCTATGATTTGGCTTCATACTTATACAAAGTGCTGCTTTTCAAAAAAATTTTCCCCTTAAAATAGTGGCATCCTGTTTTCAAATGAAATCTTACATAAAACTTTCAAATATGTAACAGGTTAGGGCAGAATCCTTTTTATGAAGGTGACGGAAAAGCGTAGCCTGAGGTGCTTCGGTTCCTCCTCATCCCTGGGGAAGAGCCTTCTGTTCTAATCCCATCAGGAAACTATATATTTTAAGGGAAATCTTATCAAGGATGCTCATTATTTGCCTAAAATAAATATGACACTCCCTATTACCAACCTTACATCAGTGAACAGGCCTATGGCCTATAAGGATTACGTAGCATTATTTACAATTAATTCTTGTTGGAGTAGTCCTATTCTATAAGGTCAGTATAAACAATTAGCAAATACTGAACTACTGCTCCTATGAGAAACACAGGGTTAGGTTCCTGTGAGCCTCTGGTCACAACAGTTTTATCGGCCTATCAAGACATAACCTTGTTTTATGTGTTTCTGTTTAAAGACACCTTATTACTAAATATTGTTGATTCACGAACACTGCACTCATAGCCAACAGCACTGTCACTCTTCTCTGAACAAGCTTATTTAACTTCTGGCTTCTGTGTAAGGGGCATCACAACCTTCCTGTGCTTGGAAATATCATATAGCACTAAAAGTTATAATGGGAGGCCAGTTTGATCAGTAAGATCACCAAAAAACCAAAAAAAAAAAAACCCACCAAAAAACCAAACAAAAAAAACAAACCCATAAAATATGAAAAACATGACACTATTTTGAATAGACTAAAAAGGACACTTGTTTGCAGTATGAGAACTGATATAAGAAGGCAGACTGTCACCCTGTTCCACCTGAAGCTGAGAACACGTGCATCAGGGGACTCAAATATTATTTTTGTCACTCTGAGCATGTCTGCAATGGACCATGAAAGTAATGTGGGTACTGATTTTGGGGAGTGGAAGTGAATTTTAGCAGGTAGGTGAATTTGCAAATACAGAATCTGCAAATAAGGATAGACGGTATACTGGCATTTCAAAAAGGCCCAAATTAACATCAGTGGCTTTAATATTACAAACAATTCACATCTGAGAACTGCTAAAAGCTTTTTTTGTAGGCCATGGAGAAATAAATTAGCAGGAGAAATTAGATGTTTTGAAAGGCAGGTTTAGCTTGAAATTTTTATTATCTTGAAATGTGACTGAACTCAATAAATGCACTAAAAATTTATCACTGACTTGAACCCTTTAAATAGGTGAGCTTCATGATATGTAAAACAGATCTAAAAAAGCAATCAAAGAATGACAGGAAAGGAAAACGTGTATTTAATTTTTCTGATTAAAATGTTTTGAAAAGAAATGTTTTGATTTGGGCTTGCTGTATGGAGGAACACAACATTCTATGAGGGAAGGAGCATTAAGAGATCAGTCTCCACCTCTTCTGCAATAACCCCAGTTGGAAGCCGTTCAAAAGCATTATTTTTCCTTTACCTTCCACAAAATTTAAAAATAAACAAATGGGCTTTTTTGGGGGGTGACTAGTCATATATTTTTTAATTGACCTAAAGTTGACATAACATAAACCTCATCATTTTAACCATTTTAAAATGTACAATTCAGTCAATGGCTTCTAGTATATTTAAAATGTTATATGTACATCACCACTATCTAATTCCTAAGCATTTGCATTAAAAATACGCTTTAAATGAAAATCATTGAACGAAAAATTTCATTCTAATGCTTCTATAAATCAGTAAACATTATTAAGCACAGAGATAACATGGAAAGTACCCTCTTTAAAGTTGTAAAACAGAATTTTCTGGCATATTTATTTCTAACAAAGTATACTCTTCTCCACTAAAGCATGTTATGGGCTGTGAAAATTTCTGTTCTCACCAGACAATAGTGGTTATTGTCGAGATGGACACACAGCATGTCTCTGGACAAAAAACTTACAGTACAGCTAACTTTGGGAGCTTACCTCTGTCAGCTATTCTTTTCATCAACTGATGCTCGCCCCATTTAATCAGATACTTAAGGATATCTTGTTCACTTGCCTAGAAGAAGAAACGGCTTACATTGATTTTAGTGAAATTAGACAAACGGCGAATTTCATCACTCACTTTTCCTAGGTCATAATGTACACGCAGTGTGCAACCCAACACCTTTTCCTCTCCACTGGCTGTCTGAGATGTTCCACAAAAACTGGAGCCCACCAGCAGCAAACACACTACCGCTTCATATGTGTCCAGTAACCTATCTCTCAGCACCAACTAAATTTTTTATTGTTTTCACCTTTATTTTTTCTTTTTCCTATTCTCTTTACCTATTTTAAACTTATTTTATTCTACTATATGGTCTCTATACAGGTGCCTTAAATTCTTCCTGGGACAAGGTAGAGATAAATAGATGAAAATAAAAGTATATAGATACCTAGCGACAAGGCAGAGATAAATAGATGAAAATAAAAGTATATAGATACCTAGCGATTACGATCTCCTGCAGGAAAAGAAAACACAGGTATAGCAACTTGTTTTGGCAGAGACACTACACTCTGCACAATGTATGCTACTGACTGGTGAAGGGCCCTTCCAGCAGTCTGTGAAATGGCAAGGTGCCCTTCATTTCTTTGTACTTTACTGAAAATCTCAGCGCACATCTAGGCTGCTCTCCAAGGCTTTTACTTTCCAAATAGAAATGCAAAGCTTTCTAAAGACAATAATCCGAGAGAACTGACAAATCCCAGCCCCCATAATGCACGCAGTCTGGATCAGGACAATGAAACGAGGTTAATGAACAGAGATCCTAAATAAATCAAATCCAATTACAACAACATTTGTACTGCAATCAAAGCACAGATGCTAAGTGGATTATTTAACTCTTCACTGAATTTCTCACTGGGATGGAAACATTTTATTATTTTCCTAGTACAAAGAGAAATAGGTAATGACTCAAAGGGTTTATGTTTTTATAACATTAAAACTGTTGTATAGTTTTTGCCATAAAATTCATACAACCAATGGCAAACTAATTAAACTTGAGCATATGTTACTTGAAAGTATTTTTCCTAATATTTTAAATTTATTGTTAGCTTAAATTACCAAATTAGATTGGCATATAAGTCAATGACAGAAGAATTTGCTAAAAACTACTGATTAAAAATTAGTTAAAAACATTATTATATTCTGATAAGACAAATACACTGAGTTTTTATAAGCATTTGAGTAGATTAGAAATTGAACACTATTCTTACTTTGTGCTGCTTAAGCTACTGTCTACAGTCTAAGTATCTGACAATCCATGCAAAACAAGAAATTGTTATAGTGAATTAATGGAAGCCAAGACAATCTCTGTTGGGATATGCTTCTGACCTTGCCTACTGCCCCAACCCTTTGGTGTAGTTGGCTGGGACCTAGGCTTGTTCACAATGTTGAGCCATAGCAGCAGGTGCATGAAGGGCCAGAGAGCCAGAAGGCTTTTCCTGTACAAATCTGAAGAGGGCATCCCTGGGTGGGCTGATCTCTCCCTAGATGGGAGAATAATAGAGTGTAGGTAGGTTTCCTGGTGCACATATGGATGGCAATGAATTTGACAGGTGTATAAATGATTACCTGTAGGTAGTCAGACTGGATAGCAGTGAGCAGATGGTCTTTGCTGAGTTCATAAAAAACATCCGAAGTCATGACCTGGGAAAATTCCTCACAGAGGAAATGTAAAGCTTGTCGATGCACCCATTTAGAGCCATATGGATGAGAGCTCCACTTGAGGATGGCAATTAAGGTATCTAGTGAGATGTTCTCAGCAATGATATCCTCACAGCCTAAAAGAGAAGGCAAATACTTCTTAAGATTAGTCATAAATAATACTTATGGAACATTGGTACGTTAGACACTGTGCTTAAAAGTAGCAGTAATAAACAAGAACAAGGAGATAAATAAATTTCATGGAAATCACCAAGACCTGGAGGGACGGGGTAATAGCAGGTAACAACAGACTATGACATCTACAGGAAATCTGCTGTTCAGTAGAGACAGATCCATAGAAAGAGGCAGAGAATCCTCACAACTGTATAAGAAAACAAGTATCTGTGCAAATCCAACAATTTAAGTAAGACACAATAGTGGAGAGCAGTGGACCACAAGGCAAAGAAGAGAAGGTAGAAATGACACAGTTGTGGGAACTGACCAGTCAGAGAAAGTCTAAAGCTGGGAAACACAGTTCATGACATACTGGATGACATGATCAGGACCAACTCAATGGATGGGTGGAAGAAGGTGAAATAGAACCAGGAAAATTAGAAAGTTCTGTATCTCAGTGAAAGAAAATCAACTGCACAGAAGATGGGAGAACTAACTTAACCACAGGCTGCGTAACAATGATACCTGGGTGCTTGAGCTGGACGGATGCAAACCGTGACATGGCTGCTGTAGGGCTGAAGCAAGCTCAAGCTTTTAAGATTCAAGCACAGAGTCCTGACCAATGGAACAATGTGGCAGTGATGTCCCGTGGGATGCTGTGTTCTGTCTGGGCCCCGTGTTTTAGATGGGGCATTGACAAAACGCCAGGGTTCTCAGAGGAGGGCAAAAGAACAGTAGAGAGTCTGAGCCTGTCACAGGAGAAAAGCTCCGAGCAGCCAATATTACTTGGCTTATGTAAGAGAAACCTGAGGGGAGACATAGGTGCTATCTTTAAATGTCTGACAGACCTTCATGAGGCAGAGGAGAGAGGACAGACTTCCCTGTTGTTCCAAGGGCAGGTCCTGGATGTTAAATGGATATTGAAAGAATTGAAAGAAGGGGGGGTTTTGCCTCAATATCAAGACATCTCTAACAATTAAATTTGTTCTCCTCTTGTCCCTCAAAAAAAAAAAGATCCTTCTAGAAAAATCTAAGGGGACAGAGTACCAAGAACCCCTACGCTGGATATGGAGCTGACGTCAGATAGTGTCCAAGCTGCTTCCATCACAAAGATAAAATCTTTTCTTTAAAAAAGACTTTATTTATTTATTTATTTATTTATTTGAGAGAGAGAGAGAGAGAGATCACAAGTTGGCCGAGAGGCAGGCAGAGGGAAAGGGGGAAACAGGCTCCTTGCCAAGCAGAGTGTCCAACGTGGGACTTGATCCCAGGACCCTGAGACCATGACCCAAGCCGAAGGCAGAGGCTTAACCCACTGAGCCACCCAGGTGCCCCACAAAGATAAAATCATCTTTTAGAAAAGCAGTAACAGAGTATCAATGTGAGAGTAATTTAATCTAAACATTAAAGATTAATTTCCTTAATCTCAACATTTACCTGAGATCCTGATAAGGAACACTGAGATCACCACAATGGACTCTGTGTGTAAACACCCAAAGAAGTGAGTATGTGCTGACGAGGAGTGAGAGAAACGGAAAAGCTGTAAACCACTCTCACGATTTTATGGGGAGCCTTGCATGCCGGTGGCCAGAGGAAGACCTGTGTCATTCCGCTGTTTGAAAGCAGGCCCTGGACTAGAGGTGAGGAGAATGAGTCAATCTGTCAGGAGAGGCAATCTGATAGATGAGTTTGGGCATGAAGAAAGGGAAGTTAGAGAAAAGGTGGTTATTGAAAAGAATGTATCACAATCCTACGAAACCCGGATATTGGCAGAGGGAAAGAAGGAGAATTAATAACATCGTATATTTAAACTCCTGAAAAGTTTTCAAAGAAGTGAGACGTGATAGGAAAAAGTAGGCTTTGCAATCAAGATAGATCAGACTCGAAATCCCACCTTGGCCACTTAGAAGCAAAGTCATTTTGGACAAATCCTTTGCCTCTTTGAGCCTGAAATGTTCTCATTTGTAAAACTGGGTTTATTCTCCTAACTCTGGGTTGTTACAAGATTTAAATGATTAACATAAGATTAAATGAGTACCCTTGACACTCTTCATTTGTTCAAACATTCTGCAGTATCTACTTGCCAAGAGCTGTGAATACAATGCTCTTTTTACCACACACTTTCCTGGGTGATATCATCTGCCCCCCCCTCAAGGCTTTAACTCCCAAAGCATCCTCATGACTTTCAAATCTATATAGAGTTCTAGGGTGCCTGGCTGGCTCAGTCAGAAAAGCATGTGATTCTTAATCTTGGGTTGTGAATTTGAGGCTCACCTGGGGTATAGAAGATTACTTAAATCAACTTAACAATAAAAACGTCTATACACAATTCTAACCCAGAGCTCTCTCCTGACTCCCAGACTCATTCCGTCAACTTCCCACTGGAGAGTTCCATGGGGATATTCTGCAGACCTCTTAAGGGCAAGTCAATTCGTTTCCTCTGGGAAATCTAGTACACTCCCCCATGCCCACCCCACCCCACCCCCGCCTTTTTAATCCCCGATTTAGAGAAAAATCCTCTTCCTCCCAAAGCCAGAAATCTTAGTAATAACAGTGATTTTTTCTCCTGAAGATTCTTTCTCTCCAATCACCATCAAATGCTGTTCATTCTATTCTTGTTTTAAATAAATCCCCTCCACTGAATCTCTACCACCTCCCCATTTCAGAATCTGATACTTTCTAAACCCCGCATCACTGAAATAGCCTCAAAAAGTTCCCATCTTTCTCCCTTCCAATCTGTTCTCCATACTGTTGCCAGATGATCTTTTAAAATGTAAATTAGATTATATATGTAACAAATTATTCAATAGCTTGCAAATAACTTCAAGATAAAATCCAAACTACATATTCTTGATGGTCTGGCCATTGCCAACTTCTCCAGCCCCATTCCTGTTCATATTCTACACTGCATTCATTACTTAGCATTTCCTAGAGTTCCACCAAACTCTCACCTCCAGGCCTTTGCATAAGTTGTTCCATTTTTCTGAAATGCTCTTAATTCTCCTTCTTAACTCATCCACATTTTTTAGACTTGCTTAGATATGGGTTCTTTCAAAACTCTATCCTCTTGTTCCCCAAAGCCTAGGTCAGGTGTTCCTCTTAAAAAGGCTGCCCTATTTCTCCCTTAATAGAAGATAAATAATAAATAATAAAAATAATAATAATAATAATAAATAACAGCAATAAACTCTCATACTATTTTATATTTCTTCAATATCTGTCTGAATCCTCTACCAGACTTAGAGCTCCTTTGGGGTAGAGGCCCCACCTTCTGTCATTCTACAATGCCTGACATCTAGTAGGCTAATCAATTAAAAAAAAAATAGCTAACACTTTTAAAACTTATTATGTGCCAAGTTTGTACTTGACTTAGAATATTTAATTTCAGTACTCCTATTCCAAGAAGGTGGTATTACTATTCCCATTTTTTTTAAATTTTATTTTTTAAGATTTTTATTTATTTATTTGACAGACAGAGATCACAAGCAGGCAGAGAGGCAGGCAGAGAGGGAGGGGGAAGCAGGCTCCCCGCTGAGCAGAGAGCCCGACGTGGGGCCCAGGACCCTGGGATCATGACCTGAGCCAAAGGCAGAGGCTTAACCCACTGAACCACCCAGGCACCCCACTATTCCCATTTGACAGATGAGAAAACTAAGATTCACAAAGATTAATGAGCTTGTTCAATTCACACAGCTAGGAAGAAGACAAGTTGTATATAACAACATAGCCTAACGCTTCTGCTGAAAAATCTCCCCCGTTTTTATTCCTCTAAACTTAGGTCTCATATGAATCAATGCTCATCAGAACTTCTTCACTTATAGCCACTCCTCTTATGAACAGAAAAGCACCTTATAAATATACCAAACATAGTGATACTAACTCACAAATGTGAAAGGAAAACAATTAGGCAAAAAATTGGAATGCTGAAAGGTATATTTTAAGAAGAGATTTATCTAATATTGTCAAATATAGTATTTTCATATTACAGTAAGGGATTTCAATTAGTGGTTATTTGCCTTTTGTCAAGGTTATTGATAAGGGAATGAAAACATACACAGAGCAACAAGGCCAAAGGGGTGCTGGCAGGGAAAGGCCAGCAAGCAAGACGTAGAAAGGCTTCATACAATGCCATTTCTTTGGTAAATTTTGGACCAGTCTTGTTGGCCCAAAAACATTACCAGCACATTGTCGAAGACGGCTGGATTCCTGTTGACAAAGGGATACTAAGCCAAACCCCACAAGGCCAATGCATAAATCAAAAGGTCCACTTATGTGCAGTGCAGGTGTTTACTTCTCTGTCAAATAAATAAGTAAAAATCTTTATTAAAAAACAAATTTCGAATCTGTCATGGACAAATACTTCAGTAGAAACCAATAAAAACACTTCTTGAATATTGTGACGATGTCAAAGTGCCAAGAAGTTTCTAAATGCTTACTCTCAGTAACTGTGCTTACCTCATTACAGACACATTCTCAGGAGCACTGCTGTCTAGAATCCCATTCCTTCCCCTGTGCCAGTTTCAGGGTACAGAATAGTCAAATTTGTTTCCTCCCATTTGGTACTAATTAACTCTCAGAGGGAATTGTTTTTTCCTCTTCTATTTCCTTAGAGTTTACTGACTCTGTTTTCTAACTAGACATAAAACAGTATCCTCTTCTTTAAAGACAATTAAAAACATAATCAGAATGACTATCTTTTTAACTTTTATTTATTTTTTTAAGTAGGCTCCATGCCCAGGGTGCAGCCCAACACGGGGCCTGAACTCACAACCCTGAGATAGAGACCTGAGCTGAGACTAAGGTGTTTAGCACCTGACTGGGTCACCCAGGAACCCCTATTTTATCTTCTTGAAGTTAGAAATACAGAGTGTAAGAGTATTATTCAAATATGGCAGATTACTGTACATATTCACCAACACCAGCTCTCTGATCCCACCACACCCATGGGCACAGTATACACCCCTGCCCTAAGACTTTGGGACTGGCCATAAGATCTGCTTTGACCAATGAAATGTTAGGGGATATGTGACAAAAAGCGTCAAAAGTACTTTTGTGGGAATGGGCTTGACTTCTTGCCTTCTGCCACTGCCCTGGGAAAGAAGATGCTGTGGCTAACTTGTTGATCCTGGGAAGAGAACCAGCAGCAGCAGAAACGGGTCACCCAGCCCTGCTAAACCACAGTGGCAATCAGAATGACCCCAGCTGCTGCAAACTTAAATTTGTAGTTCTACCTGACCTGGAAGTTTGTGAGAAATACATGTTCATGTCATATGCCACTCAGAATCCCCGGTTGGCTGTTACGCAGCAAAGGCTGACTAATACACCGTGTACCTTTGCTGGAGGAATTCAAAAGCCTTTATCAATTTCCTTGTAACAGAAAAACTCATCTATAGCCAAGACCTTGAAGGGCTCATAGGTGCCATGCATTCTGCTCAGGTAGCAGACTTTCAGTGATGCAATTGTGAGGCTGGCAGATGAAATATGAAGTCAACTTCTTAGGATTTTTTTCCCCCCTGGAAAACTGCATCTTACAGATCCCTTGCTTACTTGATTAATCCTTTGTTCTATTCTCTTTTATCAGAATATTTTCTTTCCAATATGTAATATCAGCAAAAATGCCTCTTCTAAAAATTTGAGCTAAATACCATGAATGATCAAGACAGAGAGATAAAGAAGCACAACAAATGGACATTTACTAATACACACAATTGTTCCTGCTGCGTGTTGAACAGGAACACTTTCTGTTTTTATTATTAACATTTCCCCCTTTTCATGCTCCTCTGATAACTATAAAATACGCTTTGAATCCACAGATTTTCTGGCAACACGGTCAGGATCTGTCTTTATTGCCACTCTCATACTTGCACCACCGGCAGCAATGGGAAACCTTTTCACTGGCTCATGTCCGTCACAAGCAACTTCTAGATTCAAAGTTTCGTATTGGGCCTGTGGTGGGAAAAGGAAGAACACAGGCAAGGGGAAAGAAGCGAAGGGGACAGTGGAGGGCGACCACAGCTTGCTACATAGCATAGATGGTATAGTCAGTTTAGAGGAAGGCTGGCCGTCGCGGAGGCACATGGCTCTTCAGTGGCATCAGTTAGAAACAGAAATAAGACTTCAAGTTCTACTTCGGAAAAAAGTTGCTTCAACTCTTTCCAACTAACCTGTATGGAACTGATTCCAGTTCCCAAGGAAAGGAATCATGAAATGAGAGGGAGGTGAGGGCAGTCAAAAGTGCATACAGGCTTTGAATTTGGGTAGTTACATCATCGCCTCTTGACTCTCCCCCATAGAGCTCTGTGCCAGATCAAAGCCTACCCGTGATTCTCATTTCCTCATACAGAGGATGAAATAATCCCATCAGAGTTCTGAGGATTATGTTAAATATCATCAGGGAGCCAGTGTCCATCAACACTTACTCTTTTTCTAGGCTAGAAATCTTAAATCAGCTGTGCTGACTCCTTTGACATTTATATAGAACTAGTTGGTGCGTCCTACTGATTCTTCCTTCAAGACACTCTTTGATTAGCCTGTTTTCCATTCCCAGGAATGTGATCTCTGTCCAAATCCTTCGTGCCTCACACATCAAATACGGAAGAGCTTCCTGCAGACTCCTGCCCTCCTTCTTCTAATCCATACTGAGCACACCGCCGAAAGGTTTTCCACCATCATCTCTGCATCTTCTCTGTTTTAAACACGCAACTGGAATTCCAAAGCCAAGGCAGAAAAGGAGAGTCCGACACGTAAGGATTAGAAGACAAGTCAATCCGTGCCTCAGTGTTTTAAACTGCCAGTCCATGGACCCCGCAACTTGTGAGAGCTGGTGGCATCAACACTCCTCTCCTGGCCTCCGGAGGACCAGTCCAAAGATTCTACAGAGCATCTCAGAGGGTGCCGGCAGGGCTGGAACCCTGGCGCCTCCAGTGGCGACCAGCCCAAGACCACTCTTCTGCTTTTTCTCCTGCCATATCTCACGCTCCCCGGGACCGCACTCCTGTTCAGGGCATTACTTACCAAATAAGCCACCGGCAAGCAAGCTTTAGTTTTAGGCTGCCTCAGCAAAGGTTGTGGGGGAATGGCAAGAGACACCATACAATGAGAGGAAGAGAAGTGGCCCTAGGAAACAAGATTCTCCAGTGAGATTCTGGAACTAGCTCACTCACTGAAGAAATGGCAAAAAGGACCCCGGTCCCTAATGATAAGCGGGTGGTGGTGAGCCCTGCATGCGGCAGCAGTTTGACAAAACTATGGTTCTGCTCTAAGGGAAATGCTAGTTTAGTGGTAGAGGTGGCCTTTGGATAGAATGAGCCCCCCAAATGGGCTGGCTTTAGCTGACTGCTTTCAAAGTCATGAAAAAAATGAAACAACCATTCAGGGCAGCCACCCCTCAATCTAGGCATTCTGTCAAAGTCGGAAGACTTTTAGGTGGTCTTTAAAAATACCCTTATTTCCCACAGCTGCAGAACAGGCTGCCAAAACTCAGGATCCAGATTTAATTGGAAAGATCTCAGACCTCAAAGACTTGAATGCAAAGCCTCGACAAATCTTCGATGATGCAATCTGGGTCTGAACAGAAATAGGTTGGGACAGAAATCTGGAATGGGGATAGCTGGGTAGATGAGTGAGGAATGTCAAGTCCCAAGATTGTCTAAACTTTCTGGGTTGGGGCGACACAGCCCTGACTCCTGGTAGAAGACAACAGCCACCTGCAAAGACAACACTTGTCCTCTTCAAGATCTGCCTCTGCCTCTGCTCACTAGCTCCAAACCAATAATCAGGAGCTGATCACTCACGAGCACAGTCTGAACACAGGAATACGATTTCTGTTCTTGGAGGAAAGAACATACACACCCAAGAACTTCAAGACCTGGAGATATGTACTGGCAGGGTCTAGAAGACTGTTTGTGGGAACGCATCTTGAGTGCGCTGGTCTGGGACACATAATACAAGAGGAGCAGGAAGGTGTTTGTCTGGATTTCAAGGGGTTCACCAGGGCATCTTTTGTTGCTTCTCTGCCCAGTGATAACAAAGACTGGGCAACTGTAGGAACCATGGATAAAGCAACTTAGAACTCAGACACCTCTGGGATGAAGGTCTGGGTCCCCTCAACCTGGCAAGCCACCCTGAAATACGGGCTGAAATACAGGCAAAGGAAAATGACAATTCAGGTTAGGGGACAGAAGAGGGAGACTGTGCTAATTTGTATGGTTCCAGCTTGCTTAAGCCTAGAACTGTCTCCCACAATCTCCATTCCTATATGGTTCTAAGCAAAGTTGGTCAAAGTTGTGTGAGAACAGGAGGCAGAAGCAGCAGCATCACTCTCTGAGTCACCATAACTAGATACGGGGACAAGCAGACACAGAGGCTAGCTGGTCCTTGGTGTCCCCTGCTTCGAGTTCAGTTCTCCTTCCCAACTGGCCCCAGGTCACCACCAGATGCTTGGCTGAAGAGGCACAGGCCAGAGCGCCCCTCTCTGCATGCCCTTGTACCCTGTGCAGCGCCCCCATCAGTGGCGCAGTGTGCCTGGCTTCTCAGGCTGACTGGCTGGTTAGTTCCTGTGTTCTACTTCTCTCCTAGCCACACCTTTCCCGGAAGTAGTGTGAGGCTCAATCCCTAGAAGAATTCCCTTATCCCCTAAGTCAGAGGTGCTCTGCTGCCCAAACTGAACTCTGAGTGACAGTTTTGATGAGAATATCAATTACAGCCTCCAGTCTGTCACAACCGCAGGACTGAGGCTAACTGCACCATCCCTCCTGGACTGAGACTTTCGTAGAGGTGTGGCTAGTTATCACCTTGAAGGCTCTGTGATGAACTGGATCTAAATTATTGTTTTCTCCTTGTTAAATTAAATCACATCAAATTGTTGATATTAAACCATTTTGACCTATGAAAATAACCTCATAAGATTATACAATGTATTAGTTTTCTACTGCTATGCAACAAATTACCACAACAGGTTAAAACAAATCATCTCCTATTTTCTGTGGACCAGGACACTGGGCACAGATGACGTGCACCCTCCGTCAGGGTTTCCTAAGGCTGCAATCAGGTGTCAGTTGGGCTTGCCTTCTCACCTGAAGAGCTGGGAAGTTCTGGGGAAGAATTTGCTTCCAAGCTCATTCAAGTTGTTGGCAGAAATCCTTTCCCTGTGGCCATGTAAGGACCCAGCTTCCTGTGGCTATTGGTGGGAGGTTCCCATGAAGCTCCTAGAGGCTGCCTGAGGTTCCTGCCATGGTCTGCTCAACAGGCCTTTTCACAAGAGAGCGGCTACTTCTTCAAAGCTGGTGAGGGAAGACGTCTCTCGTTCAAGTCTACTATCAAGATGGAGTCTTCTCTAATGTAATGTAATCACAGGAACGACAGCCCACCTCTGCCATATTGTAATGGTTAGAGACAAGACATAGGCTGTGCTCAATGCTTAAGCAGGTGTAAGTATCAGAAGATGGGGATCACTTGGGGTCACCTTACGGTCTCCTCGTCACAGTAAGTTTATGACCATTCTAGTAATGCGCTTTTGACACACCGCACAATCCGGATCATTTTAGTCTATCCTGAGTGCTTCTTTCTTTGATCTACTTTAGCTGTCTTTTCTCAGAACATGTCTAATTTGACAACTTCTCTGAAGAGAGGTAAGAAAAACTGCAATCAATATTTTAGGTAAAGGTGCATTATAATTTGGCCAAAAAAGAAAAAAGGAAAAAAAAAAGGCTATTCACAAGGGAGCCAAGAATACTCAATGGGAAAAAGACTGTTTCTTCAATAAATGGCACTGGGAAAACTGGATATCCACATGCAAAGGAATAAAACTGGACCCCTATCTTATACCACTCACTAAAACTAACTCAAGATGGATGAAGGACTTAAATGTAAGACCTGAAACCATGACCTCCTAGAGGAAAGCACAGGAGTAAAACTCTTTTGACATGGGTCTTGGTAATGAATTTTTGTATTTGACACGCAAAGCACAAGCAACAAAAATAAGTAAGTGGGACTATATCAAACTAAAAAGTTCTGCACAGTAAAAGAAACAATCAACAAAATTAAAAGACAACTTACAGAATGAGAGAAAAATATTTGCAAACCATGTATCTGATAGGGGGTTAATATCCAAAATATATAAGAAACTCCTACAACTCAAAAGTAAACAATTGATTAAAAAGCAGGCTGCTGGGTGGCTCAGTTGGTTAAGCGTCTGCTTTTGGTTCGGGTCATGATCCCAGGGTCCTGGGGCCGAGCCCTGCATTGGGCTCCTTGCTCAACGGGAAGTCTGCTTCTCCCTCTGCCTGCCACTCCCCTGCTTGTGCATGCTCTCTCTGTGTCAGATAAATAAATAAAATCTTAAAAACAAAAACAAAAACAGGTAGAGGACTTGAATAGACACTTAAGAAGACATACAAATGGCCAGAAGTACATGAAAAGGTACCCAACATCACTCATCATCAGAGAAATGGAAATTAAAACCACAGTATACTACCTCACACTTGTCAGAATGGCTGTTACCAAAAAGACAAGAATTAAATAACAGCAAGGATGTGAAGACCCCTGTGCCCTGCTGGTGGGAATGTAAGTTGCTACAGCCACTATAGAGAACAGCATGAAGGTTCCTCAAAAAATTAAAAACAGAACTACCATAGATTCAGCAATCCCACTTCTAGGAATGTGTCTGAGGCTGACGAAAGCGCTGTCTGGAAGAGATTCTGCCCTCCCATGTTCACTGCACCATTACTTAAAATAGCCAAGATGTGGAAACAAACAAATAAAGAGAATGTGGTATATATATATATATATATATATATAATAGAGAGTTATTCAGGTATAAAAAAGAAGGAAATCTCGCCACATGGATGAATCCCGAGGGCATCATGCTAAGTGAAATAAGTCGGAGAAAGACAAATACTGTATGACCTCACGTACATGTGGACTCTAAAAATGTCAAACTCACAGAAAGAGAGAATAGAATGGTGGTTTCTAGGGGCTGAGGGTGGAGAAATAGGGAGTGGTTGGCCAAAGGGTACAAACTTTCGGTTATAAGATGTCTAAGGTTCAGAGTCCTAATGTGCAGCATGGTGACAAGTTAATATTGTGCTGTATACTTGGAAACTGCTTTGAGAGTACAGCTAAGTGTTCTGACCACCACCACCACCACAAAATGTTAACTATGTGAGGTAAAGGGATGCACAAATCAACCTTACTGTGGTAAACATCTCACGGTATACACATGTATCAAATCATTATATGGTGCACCTTAAACTGAACACAATGCTTTATGTCAATTATGTCTCAGTAACACTGGGTGGGGAAGGTAGAGAAAGCTAGATTAAAATCTATTTTCACTGCAAAAAAAAAAAAGAGGAAAAGTAAGGTGAGTTTTTCCTGGGTCCTATTTCTCATATCCTTTTGGCTAATGTTCAGAATTTGGTGATTTCTGGTGGGTAGATATTAAAAATATCCTCCATACATAATACAGTCTTAAAGTGCAACATGTTTCTCTACATGGAAGGATATCTTTCCAGTTTCTGTCCCTTTTAATAGGGGGACCCTTACAAGTTCCTTGCAATAACTAAATGCCAGAGGGCATTAATAATATCATAGATCTATTCCAAATATATTTTTATGTTTGCTTTCAATATATTTTAAAAGTTACATACTTAGACTATCTCTGGATTGTCTACCTGGATGGATTTACAAGAAGCTGGTAATACTGGATGCCTCTGTGAAGGGGAACTGACTGGTGGGGGCCAAATTGGGAGAGCAGGACACTCTTCGCTGAGTACTCTTTGTACCTTTTGAATTCTGTTCCTTCTGAATATATTAGCTATTCAAAAAAAAAATCAAATAAAAAACAAACAAAAGCCCATCATGCTATGGAAGTTGCCAGCAGTTCCCTCCCTCGGTGCCAATATAAAATCAATCACTGACCACAGAATCCAAGCAAATATTAGAAAGGAAATGAGAAGGTCCTCTGCTTTCAGAACATTACTCCCCTCTGATGGGAAAGAGGCAATCACTGAGATTCATGCTGCTTGTGTGTGAAAATGTACCCTGCCTGCTTGTATCCTTTATTCTAATAACTTTTGCCAAGCTATGTGAAAAGAAAGGACAGAGAGGAAGATAGGAAAGAAGTTACTGTAGTAACTTGGTACTAAAGGAGGTGCCTAAAGCACATAATTGTAAGAGATTAAAGCCTTCTCTATGACATTAAAGGAAAAAGACAAGACTAAGCACTCTGAAGATACTTATTTGAATATATTTATACTGCTTTACTGTTTACTTCATAAATTAATGTTTGATAGAGCATTTTTAATATTTAGGCTTTAGTATTTTTTGGTATAAGTGAAAACAGCATGATGAAAGGGAAAAGCATTCACATGGATGTCAGTCTCTAAACACAGACACCCTATATAAGCCTCTGCTGTACTAGCAGGCAGGGTATCAAATTCTGGAGAACTTGAAATTGAACACATATTCTTATGTGTGGGCATCTGACTAGAAGAGAGATGCAAGATATACTATTAGAGTCAGACTGACCAGAGACCCAACCCCAATTCCCTTTAATTGTGTGATGTGTGAAATTCTGTTCATTTTCTCATCTGAAAGTGTTCCCTAATCTTCAAAATCTACCTCTTACTATAATTAAGTTTCTTCATACACCATTATACTGGTGTATTCTAATTCAGAAGCAAGCACACAGTCTGTGGGGAGTGGGAGAGGGTAGCAGGAAAGCAGAGGCTCAAGGGAGCAGAGCAAGTCAAAAGTTATAAAGAGAACAGAAATGCTGACAACCCAAACGTACTGTGTACTTTCCACTCACATGTCACTTATTAAAATGTTAAATAAAAAAAATTCTAGGGGTGCCTGGGTGGCTCAGTTGGTTAAGCATCCGACTCTTGATTTTGACCCAGGTCATGATCCCAGGGTCCTGAGATCAAGCCCCAGTCTGGCTCTGCCCTGAGCGCAGAGTCTACTTGTCCCTCTCCCCTCCACTGCTTGCACATTCTCTTTCTCTAAAATAAATAAAATCTGAAACAAAATAATACCACAATTCTAGTAGTCTCAGTATGTGAAAAACTCAGAGGTTCACATACCTTTAACAAAAAACAAAAAATACCCATTTACATCTGTACTTTGTTTACTATCCTTAAGCCTTTTTCCCACTGTGACACATCAGTAAGTTAGTATCCTTAATTCTATTGTAAGAAAAATCCCAAGGTTTGGGGGTAGAGCCATGTTATGATTTTCAGAACTTTTGATATTTACTGGTTATCTTTTTTTTTTTAAAGATTTTATTTATTTATTTGACAGACAGAGATCACAAGTAGACAGAGAGGCAGGCAGAGAGAGAGAGGGAAGCAGGCTCCCCGCTGAGCAGAGAGTCCGACGCGGGACTCGATCCCAGGACCCTGAGATCATGACCTGAGCCGAAGGCAGCGGCTTAACCCACTGAGCCACCCAGGCGTCCCTGGTTATCTCTTAAATATGATCGTGTCTCCCTTCAAAACAATGTACCTCACAGATAATTTTTTCCCATCCCTCTTCCCCTGTAATGGGAAAGCATAGCCTTGCAGTTAGAAAGTCAAGGATTCAAATTCCGGCCTTACCACCCCAGGTAACAGTATTTCCAAGTGTCAGTTTACCCATGAAATGGAGAGAATCCTTACCATAGATGATGTGCGTTAAGAGCTTAGCAATAGTGTCTGGCGAAAAGCAGGTGCTCAAAAATTCGACTAAATAAATGAATACATATAAGAAACTTCAAAAAAGAATTAGCAGGTTCTTAAAAAACTTTTTTTAAAGATTTTATTTATTTATTTGACAGAGATCACTAGCAGGCAGAGAGGCAGGCAGAGAGAGAGGAGGAAGCAGGCTCTCTGCTGAGTAGAGAGCCCGATGTGGGGCTCGATCCCAGGACTCTGAGATCATGACCTGAGCCGAAGGTAGAGGCTTTAGCCCACTGAACCACCCAGGCGCCCCGAATTAGCAGTTTTTGATGAGTAATTTATAGATTGTTTTTGCTTAAAGGATGTATGCATTTAAAAAAAAAAAGCCCCACTATTTCTGGAACATTTTTCATGGTATCTACAGGCAGTGCTCAGGATAAAGCTCAATGTCTCCACACATAAAAAGGACATAAAGTTGTGTACTGCACAGCCCTGCTGGTCCCTGGAGCCTCATTTCTCACCATACCCCTCTTATCTCTGCAACCTCTACCCTAATCCCAAGTACCTGTTTCTTATTTATCTCTGGGTTTGTCTACCTGTGTTCCTTCTGCCTAAGCTGTATCTCCAATCTTTTTTTTTTTTTTAAAGATTTTATTTATTTATTTGACAGAGAGAGATCACAAGAAGGCAGAGAGGCAGGCAGAGAGAGAGGAAGGGAAGCAGGCTCCCTGCTGAGCAGAGAGCCTGACTCGGGGCTCGATCTCAGGACCCTGAGATCATGACCTGAGCCGAAGGCAGCGGCTTAACCCACTGAGCCACCCAGGCGCCCCTGTATCTCCAATCTTTACTTAAGTCCCATTCATCCTCCAGGTCTCCGCTTCTCTGGGAATCTCCTGATACTGTCTCCCTTCCCTAATTCCCTATATTGAGGTCTGGGGCTCCTCCTCTCCCTGTTTGCTCCCCCACCATCCCAGTCCTTTGCTCTACTAGGACACTTACACTGTAACTGCCTATTGGTACTTAGAACTAGATCCTTTCACTTATTACTTCAATCTCAGGGTCTGACATATAGTAAGTGCTAAATGAATACAGTATAGGAGTCCTAGTGCTAATTCTATACCAAGGGCTATCTGAATCGACGGGTTATTTTCTTCCTTCCCCTCCATAATGTCCCATTTTCACCTTTATTTGCAGAGAACTCAGGCAGCTGCCATTCTCTCAGGCTTATAGAGCTATTATGATGATAAGATTTATAACACTGTATCCATCCACTTCTATTTAATTAGTATTACTACCTACAAATTTGACATCAATATGTAGTTTAGAAGCGGGGCTCATACCAATGAAGACTTTAGATACTTAATATTTTTACTGCTTACACTTATGGACAAAAAAAAAATCAATCTGATGTTAAGATGATGTATTAGAATAACAAAGAGACTATTTAGTCACAGTTTAGCTTAGAAACTTTTCTGAACCTCTTATAATTACATACAAGCTGAGAGAGCAATAGGTTTAGAGAACCAATGTGATGCCTGTGTATCTTCTAAAAGTATTTTGGTGAATCAGTCTCAAAACTCAGCACTGCTTTTTTTTTTTTTTTTAAAGATTTTATTTATTTATTTGACAGATATCACAAGGAGGCAGAGAGGCAGGCAGAGAGAGAGAGGAGGAAGCAGGCTCCCTGCTGAGCAGAGAGCCCAATGCAGGACCCTGGGATCATGACCTAAGCCAAAGGCAGAGGCTTTAACCCACTGAGCCATCCAGGCACCCCTGTAATTCAGTTTTAAAAACATCTGTTAAGGCCCTCCCAAATGCAAGCCAGGCATACTGCTGGTGCCCACACTTCTGTGAAGGGAAAGGAACAAGTTCATTTGAAGAACCCGGGAAGAATTTATATGGTGAGTTATGTGGCAGAGACAGGACTGGAACACAGATCTGACCCCAGACTTTGTATTTATTTATAAAATACCATTAAATTTGGGTACCATTATTTATCTATGAACCTGAGCAAATCTCCAAGCTCTATAGGGCTGTTGTGAAGATGTAATGAGAAGACCTATGTGGTGTGCCCATCATGAAGCTAGGTACATAGTGACATTCAAACATGGTTCCTTCTTATTCTCTTCTCCCTGGTATTGCATCTTGCATCGCAATGGTGTTCAAAAAATGCTAACTGGAAATCAAGTCTCTCTCTACTTCAGAATACATTGCATTTGGCAACATCACTGCAGATGCTTTTGCTGTCCTTATGGTGGTTAGAGTTCAGTATACTCTTTAAATAATAAAAGCTCAGGGACACCTGGGTGGCTCAGTGGGTTAAAGCCTCTGCCTTCGGCTCAGGTCATGATCCCAGGGTCTTGGGATCGAGCCCCACATTAAGCTCTCTGCTTAGCGGGGATCCTGCTTCCCCCTCTCTCTCTACCTGTCTCTATCTACTTGTGATCTCTCTGTCAAATAAATAAATAAAATCTTTTAAAAAAAATAAAAGCTCAGCTCTTTCTTGTCCCTGTTGCTCACAGTTTTTTGTGTTTTTTTTTTAAAGATTTTATTTATTTATTTGACGGACAGATATCACAAGTAGGCAGAGAGGCAGGTGGGGGCGGGGAGCAGGCTCCCCACTGAGCAGAGAGCCTGATGTGGGGGCTCCATCCCAACACCCTGATATTATGACCTGAGCCGAAGGCAGAGGCTTAACCCACTGAGCCACCCAGGTGCCCCAAAGTTCTGTGTTCATATCCATAATGACCTGACTATAGTATTTCATCTTTTGCCTGATTATATTAATGTCTGCAAAGTTCTAATTAAATCTCTCAGATCATGACAATAATAAACACATAATTTGTGTTGGGAAGAAAAACAAAACAAACCAAAACAAACAAGTCTTCCTGTTTCTTCATTTCTCTCAACTGTAGCATTCTTGGGATTTTAGTATGACAGAGAAAAGATTTTGCTTATTGTTGAGAAAGGCTTCTAACTGTCCTCAGATTAAACTTTATGGCTTCAAAAGATTAACAACTTGACTGGCTTCCAAGAATACGTTAAATTCAACTGATATCCTATTACGTATCAATGGGCAACAAAAGAAAGAGTTGAGGAGACTTTATTTGAAATTTAACTTAACACTGAGTTTAATGGTATGGAATTATACACCATTTAGACCATCTCTAAACTTATTTTTAAAAATAATGCTTCATATTTATCTCCTAGATTGAGATTAAGCATCTTAATTTTATTTGCAACTTCTATGGTTAAATGTTTATTACACACACCCCCTTTTAAAAAGAAAAACTCAGTTTTCATAGACATTAAAGATAACTCAAAACATGTAACTCACTGAATTCTACCTCTGAAACTAACAATTCAGTATATGTTAATTAAACTGAATTTAAATAAAAATTTTTAAAAATGTAAAAATTTAAAAAATGTCTACTAAGAGCAAAGTACTGGGTTCTTTGGGTGATTTATATGATGAAGATCTGACCTTGTCTTTATGGAGCATATAATACACTAGATGATAGAGGAAATGAGAGAGGTACATAGGTAATTCCAGAATAAACTGGATGTAAGAACCTAAAAGAGGGGCGCCTGGGTGGCTCAGTGGGTAAAGACCTCTGCCTTCGGCTTGGGTCATGGTCCTGGGGTCCTGGGATCGAGCCCCGCGTCGGGCTCTCTGCTCGGCAGAGAGCCTGCTTCCCATTCTCTCTCTCTCTCTCTCTGCCTACTTGTGATCTCTAATAAATAAATAAAAAATCTTTAAAAAAAAAAAAAAGAACCTAAAAGAAAAGTAAAAATGTTTTAGAAATTTGCAGGAAGTAGAGAATACTTTTAATTTAGAATGCCTAAGACAAAACAAAGGAAAAGTAGCATGCGAATTTGGTCTTAGACAGTGTGGTAGAACTTGGGACATTGAGTGGTCAGAGGCAAAGATCTTCTAAGACCACAGAAAAATGTGAGCAGAGGCTCAGAGGTGGAGGGTTTGTAGCATATATGAAAAACGGTTTAAGTTCTAAAATAAAAATGCAATAAAATGTTACAATTTAGAGCTCTACTCATAAATTTTGAGTAAAGAATTTTTTTTTTAAGATTTTATTTATTTATTTGACAGAGATTACAAGTAGGCAGAGAGAGGGTGACAGCCTGATGCGGGACTCGATTCCAGGACCCTGAGATCATGACCTGAACTGAAGGCAGAGGCTTTGACTCACTGAGCCACCCAGGCGCCCTTGAGTAAAGAATTTCTTAAGCGCTAAGTGTCATTATGATTAGAGATGTATAATTTGAGAGTTGTCTGAACCTCCATTCCTGAACTGAGATTAACTCTTCATCTATGTTGTATAGTTAACTGAAATCTACATTTTCTACTCTGTTCTGTGGATAATGGTCTTTAACTTAGCTCCATTATTCTCTAGGAAGTATATTCAGACTAAATTGCTAAGAGGAAGCAATTACAGACAGAAGCATAATAAACTGCCAGTTCAACTGAACCGAGACAGAAGAAGAATGTCAACACAGAGACAATGGAGAAGATGGGAAGAGGGAGGAAGGGCTTAGTGAGTCGGGACAGTTAGTCTCTACTACTTTGTATTTGTTTCAAGTCACACACTCTAGAAATCCGACCAAGTTGCAAAGGAAAAAATTAGGTCACTGCTTTCAGTTGTTTCTCTGTTAGATTTTTAATTCAATAAAATATAATCACATGCATTATGACTAAAAATACAGGTAATGCATTACAGAGTCCAGTTTGGAACTAACATTTTAATTTTCATATTCCATAGAGTAAAAAAATACATTTTTAATCAAGATGAAAAAATAAAATCTGCAGTTTAAAGTGTTCTACTGTAAAATGCCCTGAACTGGAATATACACATAGATATTGGTGCTAATTCTGAGCTATTTTGTTCTGAGGTCAACAGTATTTATAACAAGGAAATGTAAATTCTTTATGGTAGGCCCACAGTTGTTAAAATTCATGAGAAAACCTACAGTTCTCTTAAAGAGTAGATTTTTACTCAAAAAATTAGAACTCGGGGAGCCTGGGTGGCTCAGTGGGTTGGAGCCTCTGCCTTCGGCTCGTCATGGTCTCAGGGTCCTGGGATAGAGCCCCAAGTCGGGCTCTCTGCTCAGCAGGGAGCCTGCTTCCCTTCCTCTCTTTGCCTGCCCCTCTGCCTGCTTGTGATCTGTCAAATAAATAAATAAAATCTTAAAAAAAAAAATTAGAACTCAATATATATCCTCACCATGGTACTCACATTTTCAGAGGTGTTTACACAGTGTAGTGTATGCTAAAGTCATCATGAAAGTCAATGACCAAACACCTGATCCTTCTTTTGAGGTTCTTCTAATCTAGCCATCTACTTTAGAATTTTACACACTGGTCTTTTTACTATAGGTACTGTTACCACCCAGGTTTCCAAGCTGTAACCACAGAAAACAACTCTAGCTGGCTTAACAGAAAAGGGATTTATGTGAAAGGATATATTGTTAGCTCACAGTGGCTGAGAAACTTGAAGACCAGATTCAGAAAACAAACGAGAGCAAAGGAAGGCTGTAGAGTGAGGACTATATTAGGGAAAGAGCCTAGTGGGTACCGCAGGCTGCTCTGGGCCCCTGGCCACCACACCTCCTGCTGGGCACAGATGATGGATGCCATCAGTGGCAGTGGACATCAGCGGCATCACTGCCACTGACTTCTCTCTCCTTTTCCATGAGACGTTGCTGCTCCCACCCTGCTTATACAAAGAATTCTCTAAAGTCCTTGCTTTTCTTTGCTATCAGCTTCCAATTGAAAGAGCCCAGGCCATGTGTTTAAACATTAACCACCGAGAAGGCTGAGAAAACAAGTATTTGAACTTTTAGGATTTTTATAGTGGGGGGTGGGTTCTGCCCTCTAGCCAGACCTGTGAGGAATTTCAAAACTAGGAAGAAGGTCATAATGCTGGCAGCCAAAAAATCAAATAACTGATACAGGAACACTCACAGATTCAGGAAAGAATGGCCTACTCAGTACAAAGCCCTCTATTCTCTGGCTAAGGGCTCTGAAGCAAAGTCTGTGGTCACCTACCTAGGTCCCTGCCCCTAAAGCTTTTAAATGTCTTTGCTGGGCCCACATTTCCCTGACTTACTCCTGCCCAAGTCGTTCAGCACATATCAGGCTCATCGCTGAGACTCCTCACGGCTGATGCATTGATAACTAGTCTGCTATTCTGTTTTTACAACTAGGCCACAGTGGCCTCCCACCTTCATCCCTCAATAGTGGTTCTCATACTGCTCCCCTCTCTTACCATGCACACATTTCAGGGCTTGGGATCAGAAAAGCTGGAATGAGTCACAACCTTATCATTCACAATCTCAAGAGAAGGCTTGTTATTCATCTCTGAGCCCCACCATACTCACAGGTTGTCAGGGAGACCAAATGAGAGAAAGTAAAAGCCCTTTGTAACCTAAAATGATAAGCATGATTTTACTAGTTAACATTTTTCTTTTTTTAAGATTTATTTATTTGACAGAGATTGAGAGAGCACAAGCAAGGGGAGCAGTAGACAGAGGGAGAGGGAGAAGCAGACTCCCTGCCGAGCAGTGAGCCCGATGTGGGGCTCAGTCCCAGGACCCTGGGATCATGACCTAAGCCAAAGGCAGCCACTTAACTGACTGAGCCACCCAGGTGCCCCACTAGTTAACATTATTGATAGATATGAAAAACCCCCAGTTCTTTAGGATTAAGGCTCATCCTGTCTAAGTATCTCTGTTCTTCTGAGCACTGATGTCATATCTTTATTGTACTAAAAATTTAATTTTGTAATCAAAGCAGCATATGCTGATGATCTAAAAAGTCTTGTGGCTCGTAGTAATAAAAAGCTTATTCTAGGAAGGAAAAAAATGAAACAAGATGGGATCAGGAGGGAGACAAACCATAAAAGACACTTAATCTCGCAAAACAAACTGAGGGTTGCTGGAGGGAGCGGGGTATGGAGAGGGTAGTTGGGTTAAGGACATTGGGGAGGGTATGTGCTATGGTGAGTGCTGTGAAGTGTGTAAGCCTGACCACTCACAGACCTGTACCCCCGGAGCAAATAATACATTATTATATGTTAATAAAAATAATTAAAAAAAAGTTTATTCTAAAGACAAAACCCCCTGCCCTATGTCTTTCCTCTTCCCAGTCCTGCTCCCCAAGGCAATTCCTCTCAATTCTTTAGTTGTTTCTTCTGGTATTTACCTCTCTGTATTATAATTTTTATTAAATCAATATTCAGTATTCATATTTAAATACTGCTTACTGTGAGCCAAGTGGCATATAGTTTCTTCCATAAGTAATTTAACATTTTTTTTTGGAGCTATTTTTTTCTTCTTTTTTCACTCCCTTCATTTTCTATAAATCTACTGTTAATTTTTCATAAAAGCACCAAAAGACCCATGAAATCTCTTTCAATGTCCCTTGTCATTAAATGTTCCTGGAGCCTTTTGCCCTCCTGGTCCAGTCTAGATGTGAAGACTGCCAGACCTAATACATGGACGGGACTTAGGATTTCCCTTTTTTTTTTTCCCCTTTTTTCCCTGTGTTTGACGCCATTTCCCGGATCCCACACTTCTTCATTCTTGGTTCACTTCATTTAGTAGAACACATCCTTAGTAACTTCCTCAGTAAGGGTGCAGGAGAGATCAGGTCTTGAAAAAAAAATGGCTTTATCTAGCTTTACACTTGATTGATAGCTTGGCTAAATATAGAATTTTGTGTTGAAAATAATTTTCACCAGCTTTTTCAAAGGCGCGGTGCCGCTGTATTACAGCATCCGGCCGCGGCTACTGAAAAGCTCAATACAATTCAGAGTCCTGTTTCTTTGTATGGAACCGAAGCTTTCCTCTCGGCAACATTTTAGAATCTTTTCTTTTTCCTAGAGTTCCCTACAGAAACGGATAAAACTTTTTTTTTTTTTTTAAAGTATGTTCCATGCCCAAGGCTGGAACTCAAAACCCCAAATCAAGACCTAAGTTGAGATCAAGAGTCGGACTCTTAACCAAGCAAGCCACCTTGGCACCCCAGGATAAGACTTTTTAATACAGAAATTCCTTTAGTACTTTAGCAGTATTTCTTATATTACTCCTCAGATACTGGCTTCTCTTCCATTTTCTCTGGTATGTTTCTAAAACCACCACTTGTTAAACTGTTATACCTTCTGGACCAATACTATAAGTTTTCTTATTTGTCTCCACTGTTGCCCACCTCTCTGTTATTTGTTTTAAAGGTTTCTCCAATTTCACCTTTCACTCCTTCTATTAAATTATTTTTCATTTCTGCTACCTTATTTCCAAGAGTTCCTGTCTGTACTCTTATAGTATCCTATTTATGTCTCATTGATTCAACAGAGCACTCTCTTACATAAGCGCATTTTGCTTCTATTTTTTTTTTTTTTAAGATTTTATTCACTTATCTGACAGAGAGAGAGAGAACAAGTAGGCAGAGAGGCAGGCAGAGAGAGAGAGGAGGAAGCAGGCTCCCTGCTGAGCAGAGCCTGATGCAGGGTTCGATCCCAGAGATCATGACCTGAGCCGAAGGCAGAGGCTTAACCCACTGAGCCACCCAGGTGCCCAGGCATTTTGCTTCTGTTGAAGTTTTCTTCTGGTTTCTTCATGGTTTCTGCTAACACTTTGTTCTTTTTGTTCTGACCTCTGTCTCAATTTGGAAGCTTTCTTCAAATGTCCAGTGAGCCTTAGACGGGTTTTCGTATTTATGAATGAGACACTCAACTGCCACATGGAAGCTCTGTTGCAAAAGCAGGGCTGCTGACCACAGTCTTCTAGAAAAACTGGAAGACAAACTGGATTTTTCACCATGTTAACTCCTGAGCATAACCCCATCATGGAGCTCATGACATCAGTACCCATCAGTCTATATGCTCTTGGGCTGTTCACCATTTCTAGATTTTTCATCTTGTATCTGCCTGTCATGGACTAGAACAGGGGAATGGGAGTGATTTTTGTCATCTACTTTGTAGGCTTTGACATAAATTCAGATTTCAACCTTGTGCTTTACGCCACACCCCCACCCGCCCTTTTCGTAGCTATTTCCAGATTTGAAATCTTGCTAGTTTGATTTCTTTAGAAAATAAAGCTCAAGGTTCCTTGTGTTTGGTTGGGTGGGGGGGAGGGTAGAGAAGGGAACTGAAGGGGCAGGTTAGGATTTGCCAAGTGGCACAAGTGATACTGAGGCAAGACCACTGAAACAAAACGGAGAAAGTACTGACCCAAATATACTCGAGAACTTAAAAAAAGATAGCAAAAATCAAAAGAGAATATGGATGTTTAATAGAGGGTACTCAGAAAACCAGCTCACTATATGGAGTAAAACAAAACCCCATTCCTTTCTGATACCATCTATAAAGGTGAATTCCACGGTGGGGGGTTGGGGAGGTTGATCCATTCAGTTTTCAGACCTAAAATCAAATCTCCGTTTTCAGTGGCCGCACTTAAACCTTCTTCCCAGAGTACCAATTACCCTTGTGAACTGCCTCTGTTATCCTGAGTAGCCCCCTTTACAGGCTCTGTTATAGACCTCTCCTCTGTTAAGTCAGTGATCAGTCCTTATCTGCTTTCTAGCTTCCAAAAATATCAGTATCCTTTCTCCACTGTTGTTTTCTTCTCGGGTATCTTTGTCCTTGAGGGCTTATATTTGTTTTATTCCTTCATTATGTCATTAGGGCTTTGGAGGAGCCAGAAATAAACTTATGTTTAATCTGTTATACAGGAAATCAAGTGAAATTAAAGCTTATCCTAAAATGCCAGGCCAGTAAGTTGAGGCCCCATTACCTATTAACTGACCTCCCTAATAGTGACTGCCTACTTGTCTGAATAAAATGCATTCTCAGTGTAGGCCAGGAATGTGCCCTTTTATCCAGACCATTCTGGCTGTCTGCCTAAACCGCCTCTTTTTATGATGCTCTTGAAACTGTTAAATCACCTCTCCATCTTGAAGGACACATTTAGTCTCAAGGTCCCAGCCTCCCTTGACAGATTTTGTTTCTTTTTAAAACTGGCTTTAACTTTTGAAGTTAAATCTAATTAGGAATAAAAAGTAACAGTCATTAATTCTGAGAATAAGGTCCTACCGTCAAGCTGCCCAACAGGCTAGTCTCACAGTGTTCCTTTAAGTTAAGCCCTCATCTGAATCATAGAACACAGATGATTTTGGTTTTGACTCTTTTCTTAATTCTCTCCAAAATGGTACATACTATTACCATGCCGGATGTAACAGAGAGCTGCTAATTCTTTACACACAATGATACCTCAGAATATTACAGGGTTAATCTGTTTGTAGAACCCCAGCTGAGAAAAACCAATTGTATTATGACAAATAACCAGATATTTACGGATAGTCTGACAAGTGGCATGTACCATCTCACGAGTGATATAATTATAAGAAAATTTTAAATTCTAGTAATAACCGAGTAAAAATCTGCAAAATATGCTTAGTATCAGGTTTAATCAATAGGGTTATAAAATTAATTTTTTGAACATAAAAAGTTTTATATTTTTAAATATTTTATTTTATTTTTTTTAAGATTTTATTTATTTGACAGAGAGAGAGAGAGCACAAGCAGGGGGAGCAGCAGAGGGAGAGGGAGAAGCAGGTTCCCTGCTGGGCAAGGAGCCTGATGCGGGACTTGATCCCAGGACTTTGGGATCATGACCTAAGCTGAAAGCAGGGGCTTAATAGTCTGAGCCACCCAGGTGCCCCTAAAGATTTTATTTACTTGTCAGAGAGAGAGAGAGCACACAAACAGAGTGGCGGGCAGAGGGAGAAGCAGGCTCCTTGCTGAGAACGGGACTCAATTCCCGGACCCTGGGATTATGACCTGGGTCGAAGGCAGACAACTAACCAACCGAGCCACCCAGTTGTCCCACCTCTCCTTTAAAAAAAATTTTTTTTTATTTATTAAAAGTTAGTTTTAGAAAACAATGTGGTAGCAAATGAAATATGTTCTGATCGTTATCATTTAATGGCTAATATTTACGGAATGCTAACTATGTATCAGGTGCCAGTCAGAGCACCTAACATATTATTTCCTTTAACCCTCATAATCCTACTTTACAGGGTTACTATTCTTATTTTATAAATGAGAAAACAGAAGCTTAGAAAGGTGACTTGCTCTGAGGTCAAACACATTAAAACATGGTAGTGAAGGATTCAAATCCAGTTTGTCTGGTTCCAGAGCCTGAGCTCTTAAACTTCATGGTATATAATTCCTCTCTAAGTGACCAAGTATTCTCCTTCCCACAGAAATGGGGTAAAAATTATGCTGAAGGCAGGGTCTGTTATAAACACTAATATGAACAGCATCATAGGCATAGGGGAAATAAGGCCTACATGGAGTTCGACAATCAAAACGCCAAGTAAGCTAAACTCGGTATTCCGAATACTGAAAGGAAACAGAGAGCCACGTACACCCAGGGTTAAGGGAGTATATATACAGATTTATATTTTACGGTAACCAAGACTAAGACAATACAAGGAGTGTAATTTTATATCTTTGAGTATATTAAAATATAATTTCTAGCTAAATGATAAAAAAAATATTTAAACTCACTTAACATAAAAAGAACTCTAGACTAAGTATTACGTAAGAGCCAAGAGAGCTGCCTCACAATTTTATTTTTCACTCAAAACTTAAAACAAGAAATCCCCAAAGAACTGTATTAGGGGATGTTTTCCCGTTTTTAAAAAACAGCAAAGTGGGGTGGCTGGGTGGCTCAGTTGTTAAGTGTCTGTCTTCAGCCGGAATCATGATCCTAGCGTCCTAGGACTGAGCCCCACCTGAGGCTCCCTGATCGGTGGCGAGTCTACTCCTCCCTCTGCCACTTGTGCTCTCTCTCACTCTCTCTCTCAAGTAAATAAATAAAATCTTAAAAAAAAAACAAAACAAAAATGCAGCAGAGTATATATAATGCACTTTGGTTTCTTATTATTTAAACATGTCCAAAAACAAAACCAATTTGAGAAACAGAGGTTGTTGCACCTTTTGAGCAATGTCACAACCTTCAAATTTTTTTGTAGAGGCATTTTCTGACAAATTTGGTTTTATAGAATAGTGGTAGGTCAAGCTGCTAGGTTATTATTATTATTATTTTTTAAGATTTTATTTATTTATTTGACAGAGAGATCACAAGTAGGCAGAGAGGCAGGCAATGCTGGGGGGAAGCAGGCTCCCCACTGAGCAGAGAGCCCGTTTCAGGGCTCGATCACAGGGTCCTGAGATCATGACCTGAGCCGCAGGCAGAGGCTTAACCCATTGAGCCACTTAGGCGCCCACCTATTATTATTAATGTAATGATTCTTGTTTTAAATGGGTAAAAACATTTTAACAACATTTTAGTTGTGGTAACAAAACTAAATTAGTATTATCACTAAAAAGATAATGGTAAAATACGATTTTTAAAAGATACTTTATATAACAGAAATCTCAACTTTTTTTCACTCAGGTTTATCCGTGCCTTCTTCTGTATAATTCCTCTCGTGTAATTCCTTTCTTACTGTTATTTAGCTGGAGCTTTTATTTTACAAAGTCCTATTAATTTGTTGACTAAGCCATACAACACACATTTTTATTTTCAAGTTAGAAAAATGTGTGTTTTCATTATTTCTTAGTTCATTAAATTCCTGTCTTTTGCCCCAGCCATTAACATTGTCTTCTTACTGGCAACTTCTAATGTTCTTTTAGCAAATATTCATTAGCTAAATTTCTCAAGTAGTTTCATGTCATATAGCTTTTTTTTTTTTTTCCAACATATGGCTACCAAAAGCAAAGAATGCATTCTTCAAGACCACAAATTCCCTTTGTTCCATGTGGAAGGTCTCTTTCCACCTCTGAAATGTTAAGATTCTTTTTTTTTTTTTTTTAAGATTTTATTTATTTGACAGAGAGAGATCACAAGCAGGCAGAGAGGCAGGCAGAGAGAGAGGAGGAAGCAGGCTCCCCGCTGAGCAGAGAGCCCGATGCGGGGCTCGATCCCAGGACCCTGAGATCATGACCTGAGCCAAAGACAGCGGCTTAACCCACTGAGCCACCCAGGCGCCCTGAAATGTTAAGATTCTAATGTTTACCAATAGATATATAATTCTTTTAATGTTACCTTCACGTATTCATTTGCCTATAACCCAAAAAATGTGCTTTCCCAACCTAAAAGTTTTAGTTTAAATGAAGAAGGCTCACGCTAGTCTAGCGCTGACCATGCCTTACACACTGTAGACTGCTGCTGAATGTAGGAGTTGAGTTTGAAAAGAAGATACAGAATATTTAAAAATTTAAATCAGAAACTCTAATTCTTTGATTCAAATAAACTTGTATCTAAATGTGACTATTTTCATTTTTGGAATGAATTTTCATTCTTTTTCTAAACATTCAAACATCAATAAGTTACTGAGTATAAAAATGTGACTCTAAGTTATCCCAGGAGTCCTAGATCAAGAATAACCATGAAATCTGGGAAACGAGGCTAGTTCAAAGCTTGGGCAGACAGGATACAGGTGGTAGTTGTATATTCCCACACCTATCATCTTACATTAGGGAATTAAGAGCCTCACATCTCATCTATTGCTCTTCGTCACCAGTTTTGAATGCTTGGTTTTAGTGCTAAATGAATACCCACATTAATACTGACCCTCAATTCTTTCTCAGATTCCTTAACTACAGAAAATAACTGACCCACGCACATCCCGAACAGTGAAATCATGGAACATATTGGCTGTGTTTTCACAGGAAGACAAATATGTAATTCTAGAAATCAAAATTAAAAACCAGAATTTCATACCTTGTGCAAGCATGTTAAATTCCAAGAACAGTGCTATGTGGTAAAGTTCCATGGCTTCTTCTGCCCTGGTCATGTTTGGCTTCCCTGCGACGAGAGCCTGAACCTCACTGAGACTCCCCACCGAGGGGCTACAGTGCAAAACGGAGAGGTCCACCACATCAGTATACATACAGTGTAATATCACTTTCGCATATTTTTTTGGTATAATGGACTCATCTAATATAATTCTTGTGGGAGTCCGCAAAGTTCGGTCTGTGATTTCTTCACCAGTCCGTATCCTTCTTTGTAATAAATTCCGAAAAAATGGGGACCGTGCTGAAATAATAGCCTTGTGAGCTTTGAGCTCTTCATCTAAACAGTTCTGATTTCCACCAAAAGCTTCAACCAGTTCAGAGTCTGAAGAAAAACTAAGGACGACATCATAATAACACATGTAATCAAAAAGTCCACGCATATCTACATCAAGGGAATTCGGTGTTCCAAATTCTTCACTAAGCTGAACGAGGATATCAACATTTTGAAACCTTGAGTCCTCCATTCCAAACTCTCCTGTATAAAGGTAGTGTAGCAAAGCAGAAAACATGGGCATGTCTATACCAGCTGTATTGATGTCCATAATGATCTCTGCCCCATACTCCGGTGAGGAAGAAAGCAGTGTTTTAAAAAACGGACACCTCGCCGCCAAAATGGCACGATGAACAGGAAAACAAGTTTCTTGAAATATTAAGTCTACGTCGGTACAATACTTGTACTCATAAAGATCGGCCATATCTTTCTGCAATGTCCGAGCTTCTGGTCTAGCCAAACTGGCTTGTAGAGAAAGCTCCTTTAAGGCTGAAGTTCCCTCATATTCCTCCACTAAAGCATTAACATCTCTAACATCCCACCCAGAGAGGAGTTCTCGCATCTGCTTGGCGTGATCGGCAGACCTATTAGATTTTCGACGCTTAATAAACTTCTTTTTGAGGGTGGCAAGGCCAGAGGTTCTCTTTTTTTTGTCTTGTGGTTTCTCATGGCCATGGTCAAGGCTATATAATTTTGATTCACAACCATAGCCTTGCTGAGAATAGGATGATGTCCCTAAGAAGGAAATCAAACAAATGAAAATTTGTTTCTTTGTTCCTAACATTCATTTTCAATGTTCACTTTAACACATACTTCATGCTAAAAATTTTTACCAACAGACATTCCTGAACCATTCAAATAAAACTGACTTCTGTTTCTATAAATGAAGTTATTAAAAAGCTCAAATAATTTACTTCTATATTAAATAAGGAATAGAGACTAACAGCAGATTATTTTTTACTTGACAAATTGCTTTTGGTTCTCTGGCTTTCAAAAACCAGATATCACAGATTTTAATTAAGGATTTTTAGGAAATGAGAGTAAAGCAGATTTGTAAATTAAGAATACTACTTGTATATAAATGTGATTTTTTTCTTCTTCCTAATTACACCAAGGCTGCTTTGCACTGGGGAAAGTAAATGGGCCAGGATGCAAGAAGCTTGTATTTCACAATTTTTACACCAATGGAGACTGCCAGGTTTTTGAGGGCAACTGGCAATTATAGCTAAGACACCAAAGGAAAGATCAATGGTGCTATAGGACCTTGGTCAGGATAAAAATCATACAAGACAGATTTACATTTGTCGGGGGAAAAGCTGGGTGTTGCAGAATTATTATCTATAACTTTTTCACTGTTAAACTCTCCTTTCATCCAGAAAGACCACTGAAAATACAATTCTATTTATATTAACAAAAAAAGAAATGAGAAAAACTGAAACAGTTACCTATAAAAGTCTGTTGGGCTTGAGAATTTCCCCCTACCCTCGGGGAACATGCATGAGGATAGGTAGATGCATTAGCACCCATTTTCTTCAGTCACTCAGGCATTCCACCTGCTGGTTCTTCAGAGTGTAATCCCAGAGGCCTTTACGAACTTTCAACCCTGGATCCAGCAGCCTCTTTTCATCCATTTCTTGATATGAAACAAAAATAATTTTATTCATTTTTTCAAATGTATCTCAAATTGCACACTTAAAAAAAAGCAAGCTAGTGAATACTGCTTTTATTTGCAAATGACGTGCTGTCAAATTCACATGTAAAAATTTCAGAAAATGTAAACAAATAGTTAAACTTGAATTATGAATCAGTGGTAGCTGCAATTTTAAGCCATAAAATGTACCAATTATATACTTTCTAAGGCAGTGAAAAGTAACAAATCAGACTAATTTAAATATATAATTATGGAAAGAGTATTTCAAATCACAGGGTAAAGTATTTAGAGACTAAAAAATTTTTCAATTTTTTTTCTTACTCCTTAGAAGCAACCATTAGTCATTATAATCCAACATTCTAAGCAATTTATAAACATTAAAGAGGTTGGTATTAGAGGCAGACCTCCTCATGAAGCCCTGAAATAAAAATACTGCTTTCTAGTACCTGATATGATTTAACATGGACAGAGCAGTACCCATAAGAGGTAATGTTAACAATTACAGAAAAAATTCCACACCATGGAACCCTAACTCTCACAGCTGCCGGCAGAAGACACACACAAAGAGAAGACGTTCTAAGATCAACAACAGGGTTAATAGGAATACTGTATCTGTATAGCATCTGGATATATACAATTTATCTAAGAAGGATAATTGTTCAAGAGAAAACACAATTTATTGGAATGGTTACAAAACCAACCAGGAGGTAATCTAGCCTTGTAAAAAGAATGAAGCATTTTAACAAATAATAAATACACACATGCAAAATCACAAAAAATCTGCTAGAAAACAGAACTGTGTCAAGAGTCTCAGAATTTATTTTCATCTCTGTTACTGTCAAAATAACCTTAGGAATTCAAGTTTAAGAAAATCACTGTTAGCATCTTTGCTTCCCTCAATCTTTTCCGCCATATTTATGAGAATTTAAGCATAGAATGATCTACCTATAGTGTTCAAGACTTGGAAACCTTCTATAAACTGGATATTATGCCAAATCATTCACTCACACAAGCAAATTTCTTAGCTGAAATTCACCTACCTACCAAGGAAAACACAGCATTTATTAGACTTTTTACTCTGGGTGCCTGCTACTGAAGTCAGAGAGGCTATGGGTAGACAGGAATTTGACAGTGCATTCTGTAAGAACTACCTAGCAAGAAAGCCAAAGAGTTTAATAACTATTTTGTAAACATTAAAATGGTCAAGAAAATGACTTCTTCCAGCAAAGTCAGTTTTTTTTTGAAGTTTGATGCTTAATGTGAGTAAATTCAGTTTTCTATTCTTAAATATTAGATATGTAGAAAAGGCTGCCTTTTGGGTAATTTTGAACACTGTCAATTTAAAAAAAAACTTTATCACTGAAGTATAGTTAACATTAAATGTCAATTCTTATAAAATGGAAAATTAAATCTGCCTGTGTTAATTTCAGTTCAAACTTAAGAAACAGTTGGTCTGGGGCACCTGGGTGGCTCAGTTGGTTGAGCGGCTGCCTTCAGCTCATGTCATGATCTCAGGGTCCTGGGATTGAGCCCCACATTAGGCTCCCTGCTCAGTGCAAAGTCTGCTTCTCCCTCTCCCACTCCCCTTGCTCATGCTCTCTTTCACTCGCTCTCTCTCTCAAATATTAATAAAATCTTAAAAAGAAAAAAAAAAACAGCGGGTCTAATAAATCCTAGTTTTCAAACTAGGATTTGAAATAGCTTTTCAAAGATTTTTTTTTTTAAGATTTTATTTATTTATTTGACAGAGTGAAATCACAAGTAAGCAGAGAGGCAGGCAGAGAGAGAGGAGGAAGCAGGCTCCCTGCTGAGCAGAAAGCCCGATGTGGGGCTCGAACCCAGGACCTGGGATCATGACCTGAGCCGAAGGCAGCGGCTTAACCCACTGAGCCACCCAGGCGCCCCTGCTTTTCAAAGATTTTTAATAGCTCCTTAAAAACATTTAAGGTTCCAGCAGGTACTTCTAGTGGTTCTTTAGAAAAAAACTAGGGTCAGGGCGCCTGGATGACTCAGTTGGTTAAGCATCTGCCTTTGGCTCAGGTCATGATTCAAGGGTGCTGGGATCGAGTCCCACACTGGGCTCCCTGCTCAATGGAAAGCCTGCTTCTCTCTCTTCTGCTGCTGCTCTCCCTGCCTCTGTGTGTGCGCGCTCTCTCTCTCTCTCTCTCTCTCTCAATGTGTCAAATACATAAATAAAATCTTAAAAAGAAAAGAAAAGAAAAAACCGGAGTCCTGGAAGCCAAGTTTGTGGCCTCATTCATAGGTCAAATCCTTTTCTCACTGAAGATTTGTAGTTAAAACACAAAAACAGCACAGAGAATTCTTTTTCAAATTTGAAATATGTTCAGAATGCAGAATAAAAACATTATGCAAAATAAAAGCCTTTACCAAAATGAGAGAAAAAAGATTAAAAAGATGAGCTTTGAATCTGGAAGTAATGGATGGTAAAAAGTGCTGGTAAAATGTCCCTCTTATGGTACGTCTCTTCTCACTTCCTTCTTTACTCATTCTTGAAGTTACATATTGCTTCATTTGTTTTGTTTGCTATTATTTATTTTGAGAGACAGAGAAAGAGAGAGAGAGAATGTGTGTGTGTATATGTGTGCGCACAAGCAGGGGGAAGGAGAGAGAGAATTTCCAAGACTCCCCACTGAGCGTGGAGCCTGACTAGGGCTTAATCTCATGACCCCAAGACCATGACCTGAGCCGAAATCAAGAACAGAATACTTTACCTAACACTGAGCAAACCAGGTGCCCGTTTGCTTTTTAATTTTTAAAGACTGCAGAGCAAACTCACTAACATGGCTGAGTATACTGCTGAAACAAAACAAGAATGGTGCCATGTTTCAAGATGAAGAAAAATCAGTGTCCAAAGTAAAGTGGACAGAGTTCCTACTCCAACTCTGTCACACTGTAATGAAGTATGCACATACACATGGAAGAATTATTTTTTTTCTTTTTCAAAGATTTTATTTATTTATTTGACAGAGATCACAAGTAGGCAGAGATGCAGGCAGAGGGAGAGGGAGAAGCAGGCTCCCTGCTGAGCAGAGAGCCCGATGTGGGGCTCGATCACAGGTCCCTGAGCCGAAGGCAGAGCTTTAACCCACTGAGCCACCCAGGTGCCCCAAGAATTATTTTCATCTGAGACTTCTGCAAGATTCATAGGGACACAAAACACTGTTACCAGGTCTGTCTGAAATTTAAACCATGTCAAAAATGACTTTTTTTCTTTTTCCTTTCTTCTTTTTTTAAAAAGCTCAATTTTATGAGCATAATTAGATATTCTAAAGCAAACATACAAAGGTTACAAAACATCATCAGTCCCACTGGAGAACAAGACCACCTAATAAGGCCTAGGGAAGTCACAGGCTGATATAAAGATGCTTGGGCAAGTACCACTGTAATTAGCACCATAGGGACAGCTGGGGTCTCACCCTGGAGAGGTGACTTGAAATAAAATGTCTTTGGGACTTAGGGATAGAGTCTCTTCCTGGTTGCTGCTAGTCAATGGGAATCCTTTTCAAGATGAACTAATTTGGGCAACATTCGTATTTCCTACTGGAGCTCCAATACTAAAATAAACATAGGTCTTGGAAAGACTTAGTGGGAGAGATTTTTCAGGATCAGATATAACACTTAAGTCCACCTTGTGTCCCCAGTTTCAAATCCTGGGGGTAATCCTGACTGTGCAGTTATAGTACTAAAACGCTATTTCTCAAAATTCTCAAGGAATACTTTTATTTATTAAGTAACCAAAACCCTATGCTATATGGAACACAGTATTATGTTATTTAGTTCTTAATCTAACCCACTGCCTTTAGATGCTGGAAATGAGAATAAGAGTTAAAACTCTCAGGAATGTTTTCATTCTAGGCAACTTTTGTCTGTCTCCTACATAAAACAGGATGAAATCCAATTTTTGGATTACAAGGCAGGAAAGGAAAGGAAAGGAAAGGAAAAGAAAGAGAAGGCCCAGAGGATGCAAATGGCCCTAGAAAACTGATAAGTAGAATTTTTTCTAGAATCATCATTCTGGAAGAGAGCTCTCTGTTAACAGTCAATATGACCTAATCTCAATCAAATGATCTAACTGGCTTAAAACAAGCTTCAGTGACTGCAGCAGACCCAACTGAAGGGGGAAAATGATACTGAAGGTAACAGAATTAACAATCCCATGAGATTATTTTTAGAAAAAAAAATCAACCTCTCTGCCTTCCAAAAAACCCTGACCAGCATTTCCAAAGTGTTTTCCCAAAGTTTGGAAAATGCAGGATTAAACAAAAACCGATAGGTCTCTTTACTTCAGAATGTTTTAGCATCTTTAAAGTGCTAAGGTGCATTGTGAACCTCCAGGAGGAAGTATTCAGCAATAATCTAAAGGAGCTCCTTTGTCCCACAGAGCATTAAAGGAATGTGCTTGTATGACACACTTTGGAAAATCCTGACCTTTGCCATAAAAACACTTTTTACTGCTTTACACAGTAGAGAGAACAATGGGCATCAAGTGACCTGGGACAGAGTACTCCCATCAGTAATGTACCACTTATACAGGATAAGTCACATTTAACTTCTATGAATCTCTGAAACTAAGATGTGTGGGTCTCGGCATCTATAAAATAAAAAAGCTGATACAGGGTACCCGTATCATTTATTGAATGTCTCACTGAATGCTGTACGAATTCATTGAAGTTGTATGACTTATTGGTTTGGAATGTGGATGGAGAAGGGAGTTATTTCTATATTAAATGTTAGTGTATAGGGGGGAAAAAAGGCAATTAGATTTTGGGTTTTAAACATGTTTTCTCCTTAGTCTGATTATTAGCTATGATTATAGAAGGATAGGAAGGTGGGGCACAAGTGAATATGAAAAACAATTTATAATGAAAGAGAAATGCAAAACTATGGTAATCCTTCACTTCTGTCAAATCTAAGGTGACCATATAATGTACCATCATACCAGAATGCTTGCGTGAAAAGGGGTACAAACTAGATGAGATGCCAGAACATATATAGCCCGGGTCTAGTGGGGCCAAGTGGAATGAATGGCCACCCCATACCCAAATCTCACACTTTCAGAGCTAGAAATAGACAAAGTTTAAAAAGAAAAAAAAAAAAAAAAAAAAGGCCTCTGAAAAGTTAGAATAGTTTAAGACTTATGACCACCTCATTCCCCAAGCACGTTTTACCCAACATAACAAGCCACATTTATTGAGGTTTTACTATGTTCTAGACTCTGTTCTTAGAACTTCACATGTGTTAACCCATATAATTCTCTCAGTAACTTTTTACTAATGAGGCTTGAAGGTTAATACCTTGTCCAAGGTCTCAGAGATATTAAGTGAAAGAGCCAGGATTACTTTGTAAATCTTCCAATTCTATCCTTCGATAGAAAAAAAAAAAACAAAAGGCAACCGTGAACAGTTAAGTCAGAAGCAGAATCAGCAGCGACCCTTACTATCTGAAGATCTCTTCAAAAAGGTGAAACCAGACTGGGAGTTCAGAAAGCCACCAACCAGCTTTATTATGTGTGTCCTCTGGGACCATCTATTACAGAGGCAGAAGACCTCCACCTGGAACCACAAACCCCACTCGTTCCAATGGCAAAGAACAACAGTGTTTATAGCAGCAGCTTAAGGCAAAATTATGTTCCAGTAAACATATTTATTAAGGCAGAGAAGCCAGAGTGATGGAGCTAGAAAGGGCCTTCGACTTTCCTTTGGTCGACCTTGTTTTTGAAAATGAATTATAACCTCATGGAATGGGAGAAAATATTTACATATTATACACTGATAGAAGATTAATATCCAGAATACATAGAGAATTCCTACAACTCAACAACCCAAAAAACCAAACCGATTAAAAGATGGGAAAAGGTCTTACATAGACATTTCTCCAAAGAAGATCTATGGATAGCCAAATAAGCACATGAAAACACATCACTAATCGTCAGGGAAATGCAAATCAGAACCACAATGAGGTCCTACCTCACTCCTATTAGGATGGCAATGATCAATAAAACAGAAAAGTATTGGCAAGGATGGAGAAACTGGAACTTCTGTGTACACTTGGTAGGAATATAAAGTGGTATGTTATGGAAATGCCACTGTGGAAAACAGTATGGAGGTTCCTCAAAAATTAAAATCAGATTTACTGTATGTTACAGCAGTTTCACTTCTGGCTATATACCCAAAAGAACTGAAAGCAGGGTTTCAAGACATGTACTCTGATGTTCACAGTAGCATTATTCCCAGCAGCTAAAAATGTGGAAGCAACCCAAAAGTTTATCAACAAAGGGATGAATAAGCAAAATGTGGTATATACAGATCATGGAATATTATTCGGCAGATGAATAAGCAAAGTGTGGTATGTACATATAATGGAATACTATTCAGCCTTAAATTTAAAAAGAAGGAAATTCTAGGGGCGCCTGGGTGGCTCAGTGGGTTAAGCCGCTGCCTTCGGCTCAGGTCATGATCACAGGGTCCTGGGATCGAGCCCCACATCGGGCTCTCTGCTCGGCAGGAAGCCTGCTTTCTCCTCTCTCTCTGCCTGCCTCTCTGCCTGCTTGTGATCTCTGTCTGTCAAATAAATAAATAAAATCTTAAAAAAAAAAAAAAGAAGGAAATTCTGATATACGCTTCAACACAGAAGAAGCTTGAAGACATTATGCTAAGTGAAATAAGTCAGCTATAGAAGGACGGATATTGTATCATGCCCTTTACATGAGGCACTCAGAGTAGTCAAAATTATAGAGAATAAGTAGAATGATACTTGTCAGGGGCTGGGAGGAGGGAGTGTATGGGCAGGCAGTGTTTAATGGGTAGAGAGATTCAGTTGGGAAAGATGAAAGAATTCCAGAGACCAATGGCGGTGATGGTTATACAAATGAACATATGTGATACCACTGAACACAGTTAAAAAATGGTCAGGATGGTAAATTTTATTCATATATGTATTATACATTATATGTATTCTATTGCAATAAAAAAGACTTATAAACATTGCCATCAAAAATTATTGTCATAAAAAACATATACTTTTGAAGCTTTATGGCTAAGGTTCGAAACTGACTTACCTAAGGAAATTTCTTTTCCAGGTAAAGTAAAATAGGTTAGTTATTATTGTATTTCTCTTCAAGCATCAGAGAACTCATTTGAAAAAAAATTTAGACTGGCAAAATCTTTCCATTTCAGGAATGTCTCTTTGTATCAGTCACTAATAAAATATATACAAATATTTCAATGTCAAATGAAATAAACAGTATTTCATAAAATCATAATATTTGCCAGAAATAATTTAGTACACTTAATTAATTTTTATATTTAGAAAAAATATTATTTGCACTTAATTTACACATTCTGATTTTAAAATTGTATAATGAAAAATTTCAAAAATATACAAAAGGTAATAGTATACCGGCTTGAGGTTGGCCTTCAAGCCGGTATCACTCAGATCCCAGAATTAACAAAATTGTTTTGGCTTATATTTAAATGCTTAAATTTGATGTGTAAGGGTTATGGCTAGAATTTAAATCTCTGAATTTATCTCTGAAGAGATAAATGTACAATATGATTATAGAATATAAATGTACAAAGAATGTACAATAAAATATACAATATTCTATGTACAATACCATACAATAGAATATAAATGTACAATATGATTACAGAATTTATCTCTGAAGAGATAAATGTACAATATGATTATAATTATCCTAACTACTGACCACTATCAGCCAGCCAGTCTTAAGCAGTGTACCTGAATTGATTCTTTAAGTTTCTCAACCATGTGAGGTACAGGTCTATTATTATTCCCATTTTGCACAAGAAAAGACTGGGACGTTAGGAAAATGAGGCTTGGAAGGCTTAGTCAGCTATTCAATGTCACAGAGCTGGTTTCAGTTGCAGAACCAGGCTTGGCATTCAGGCTCTTGTATCTATGAATGATGTTTTCTTTGCAAATTTTTTCCCCCTAAATGTTTGAAGGAAAAATTTCCAGAGCAGACAAATATAGTTCCATTCCAGAACTGGGAAGTGAGTACACACCTGACAGTGTTACCTTTGGCGCTGAAAAGGCTCTCTCTCATAAGGCAAAAAATGACTTAACTGAAAGGGTAGCTTATGAACTCAGAGCAAAAGTGCCTTTCTGAATATTTATAGCTAGACCACGTGTTCCTTGATGGCAGGACAACACTTGTTTGCGCCTGATCAACCCTCCATCCACCCATCCAATTCTGAGCACCTGCTATGTGAAGGCACTTTGATAGGTCCTGGGAATACCGCAGTGATTACACACTGACTCGGAGGATTTCTCATGAAATTAAAAGAAAGGCTACTGTTTTGGCTTCCTAGTTTACAGCCAGACCTTCAAGAATTAATGGGAACGCATCAAGCAAAAAAGGAAAGGTCGTTCAAAGTAGAAAAAAAGGGATAAATCAATGGGAGTAACTCCAGTCCCAGTCAGCATCCCATTCGCAGTTCTCACAGCCGGGGACCTCTATGATCTGCTACTACCGCAGCATATAATGACATCTCCACCAAACTGTGTCCTTCCCAAGGGTATGCACTCGGCTGCCTTACCTTTCTTAGCATCCACCACAGAACACAAAGTAGACACAACAGTCGAGTGAATAAATGTTAACTATTATCATGACCATTGATAAATAACTAAGGCCCAAGAAGTACATATGTTTAAGTGTCTCGGTAGTTCGATCAAAATGCCTCAAATTCCACACTGCAGTGTTGAGCCTTTATTCAGAACACAATGGGGGAACTACTGGAACAAAGCATAAAGGAGGAAGAGGGAAACACATTTATATTTGTTTTAAAAGATTACTACACGGTCTGAAGGCAGAAGACACTCCATGCAGTTAGACTTCTTAGAGCATTCTTGCTATAGTCCTGAAAGTGTTAACAAGGATCTGACTTTCCTAATCCCTAAAATGAGGACACTAGCACCGACTTCACATTAAGAACTGAAGAAGATAACATGGACTGAAAGTGGACAGCAGAAGTAGCCCATCACAAGGGTTTTCATGAGGGGCCTCATCTTGCACCGGGTCTGACCTGGCCTGAATGAGATACGCCTTAGAGATGCTAAGGTATTCTGAGATACTCAGTTTCTAGACATTTAAAGCTGAGGTCAATTCCTGGAAAGAGGCGGGTAAAGGACACACGTGGCTGTAGTGTAGATGTGAATAAGCATCTTACTCTGCATCCTTTACCTCAGAGCTCCCATTCAAAATGTTCCATCCAGACCTAAAAACCTCAGAGTAAGAGCCTCCTGAATGGAAAAATGGGAATATAGGACTAAAGACGTCTGGAAGCCTGACTCTCAGCTCTGGGCTTTTGCTTCTCCCTGTCTGGACTTCTGGTAGTAGTAACTGAGACGTCGTCGTGGGGCAGCCTGGGCCAGAACAGTGACATCCACAGCAACCACAGTGGGAGCTGCACGGCACCAGCCATCCCTTACACCCAATGCCTTGCTGTCTTCTCCTAGCAGCTATATCCCCCAAACTGAGGTAGCTCTCAAAGGAGTGAGAAAAATTTTCTCCAACAGCTAGGAAAAAGGGCTTGTAAGCCAAGGGTGGAAGTGATTATGAGGCCCTCCCAAAAGATCACAGAACTGCCCAATCAACAGTCTTATAAGATAATGGTGCCATTAGAACTTCTGAGTTCCTGACAGGAAGACCAGTTTTGAGCCAAGCTCACAATATTTGAGTGAATAAGTAAAATCTCTGTTCTAATCAGGGACAGCTTTACTGTTAGCTTAGTGGTGTATAAAAAAGTAGTTCTGAATGATTCAGAGAAGGCAAGGAAAATCTGAATCTAGATTTCAGTTTATAAAGGATTTGCTGAGAGAAACAGAGCCGAAACCAACAATATATTTGAAGCAACTGAATGTAAATTGAAAAAACACGGAATTTCTCATAATCTCCATTCAAAGCCTAAAACTCACATTTTCTAAAAACCAACTTAGGAAAATGTTATACAAAAAAAAACAAACAAAAAAAACCACAAGGATGTATTTCTTGTTCATGAGTTTCTATGGACTCCAGTGGTAGAACTGGAGATATGAAAACACGCTGAGTGAGCCTGACAGTAAACCTGCACAGGGGAGCGGAATACAAACCAAACGAGAAACATAAGGCAGTCTTCTTAAGGACATCAAATTCCAAACTACCGGATCATCAAGGGAATACTCATGTGAATGGTCCCACGAATTATTCAAGTTGTTATAAATGGGAAGATAGTAACAGTTTAGAAGTTATCGATAATTACGTACTAAACTTTTATTTTTCCTCACATGGCTCAGACTAAGAGAGACCAAATAAATATGGAAGAAAACCTTATTACTTTAATTTTTCAGTGAAAAGGGATAGGAAACTATCTATAACGGGGCATTAGCCTTAATAAGGGCCACTCCATTCTGAAACTTACAGAATCTCTGTTTGCATGACAAATCAAGAGTATTCCTCCTAAATTTCTTCTGAAGTCTACAGTTAGAAAGAATCTCGTATATAGAGGTACTAGTAAAAGACGTGGGTTTGATGATGAACAGATTTTGAGAAATGTCAGCTAGGAAGGACTCTAGGGAGTCCTTCTAAGGCCTCTTAGGTAAAACAAGAAGCAGAAAATTAGACAAAACTCTTAGCCTTATAACGATGAGTAGCGGCCTTTCTTAGAACTATGGTAAACATTTTTCCTATCTCCTTCCTCAACCCCACGGCTCATCCTGTGCTACTCACTTGCTGTAATAGAAACAAAAGGAAGAGGATACTGCAGTTCAGATACATAAGACTGAAACAGATACTCTAGGTCCTGTTTATGCAATGTAAGCATGCATGCTAAAACATTATTTTGCATTTGTTTAGGGTATCTATAATAAAAAAGTAATAAAACCCCTATGAAATCCTTATCATAAAACATATCACAAAATTGGTGAGGGGATGATGGAAAGAAGAAAGGAATGATGATGATGTCTCTATCTTGCATGACTGGGTGTTTAGCAATGCTTTGAACCAAGAAGAAACACAAGACATGAAATTTGTGTGTTAACTGGGAATAAAAACGATAATGGGTTTGAGGTTCCAGAGAGACATACCAAAAAAGAAGTAATACAAACAGAGCATATGTAAAGGAAGAAGTCTAAAAACAAGAGTTTCCTAATACTAATATTTCAGCTCTTGAAGTAACACTCAAATATGTATTAAAATATAGCATTCTCTTGATAGAATTCATTTACTTCTTTTTTAAAAAAATTTATTTTAGAAAGAGACTGTAGGGAGAGGGGGACAGGGAGAGAGAGAATCTTAAGGCAGACTCCCCGCTGAACACAGAGCACAACATGGGACTCGATCTCACAACCCTGAGATCATGACCTGAGCCGAAATCAAGAGTCGGGTGCTTAACTGACTGAGCCACCCAGGTGCCCCATAATTCATTCACTTCTGACTTAGGATATGATTTATCAATGTCATCCATGTTTGCAAAGATAGTATAAGAAGTGACAGTTCTTTTTGTTTCATTTTGTTTTGTTCAAAGTAAGCTCTACACCCAACGTGGGGCTTCAACTCATAACCCTAGGAGCAAGAATTACATGCTCTACCAACTGAGTCAGCCAGGTGCCCTGTTCATTTTTTGAGGCCTAAAGCCATTTCCGAGGCCTAAAGCCATTTCTGGCATAACTGCATTACTGCATAGTGCCTGGTGAAACAAGGGTGATATGGAAGCTCTCCTCCAATCCTTAACACGTCTGAGTTCATGTGTTCACCTAACGGTATCTGAGTTACTCTCATATATAATATCAGTAAGATATACTGGATATTAAAGCACTTTATTATCTATGATTTTCAGACATCACTTCTTGAAACAGATTCTCTTTATCAGTTGTTTCATTTCTGCCTTCTCTGAACAAAGACAATAATACCCTTTGGGTTCATCATGCCAAGAAAACTGTACCTTAGAGGAAGGATAGGTCTTTCATGTGGTAATCATTTTTGGAATGAACGTCTTGTCAGCAGTAATATTTCGCTAGCATCTTTCATGCCACAATATGAAAAATAATATGGAAACAATATGGAAAAAAATATGATATTTTCTAGAATCATTAACAGAATATACAAATAAATTTCCCTAACATTTTTTCCATCTTAAGTTTTCCTTTTCCTTCTAATGAGATTATCTTAAACCAATCCATTTCTTTATATGGGTACTAGGTGCTGGTTGAGATATACAAGTCTTCATCTGACTCCTGGGTCATTTCCTTAAAAAGCATTTCCCACCCCTACCTCAGGGCCTGCTACTTCCTGTGCCTGGAACACTTTTCCCACAAAGTCCTCACATGGCTAACTCTCTTATTTTATTCAGATCTTTGCTCAAGTGCCATGTACTCAAAGAGGTTTTCGCTAATCACCCTCTAAAAAATAACATGCCATCTTATCCCATCATTCTTTATCCCTTCTTCAGTTTATTTTTCTCTACAGCACTTTCTAGAATTTGAAATTATATACCTGTTTCTTATTAATAGTCACACACTACACTGCAAGCTCCAGGAGAGCCAGAAATTCACGTATTCAACATTCAATCCTCAGCACATAGAACAGCGCCTGACAAATATGAGGCATTGAGTGAAAATCTCCTGAATGAAATGAGTTTTTAAAAAATTAACATGTATTATTTGCTTCAGGGGTACAGGTCCGTGAATCATCAGTCTTACACAATTCACAGCACTAACCATAGCACCTATCCTCCCCAATGTCCATAACCCAGTCATCCTGTGAAATCAGTTTTTTTTTTTTTTTTGAAATCAGTTTTTTAAAAATAAACATTACAGGGCGCCTGGGTGGCTGAGTTGGTTAAGCGTCTGCCTTCCACTCAGGTCATGATCCCGGTCCTAGGATCGATGGAGCCCTATAGTCTTCTGGCTCCCTGCTCAGTGGGGAGTCTGCTTCTCCCTCTGCCCCTCCCCCTGCTTTCATGCTCTCTCTCTTACTCTCTCCCCACCAAAAATAAAATCTTTAAAAAATAAATAAAAATAAATGTTACACAAGGAAAGACTTGTTTTTATTTTTTAACCTTTCCAATCCAAAAATTGTTTCTCAGGATCCACTGGATATAGTCTAAGCCTCACAGAAGAGTGTGACTTAAAAACTGCACTATATTTGGGAGGAAAAAAAAATTTCCTAAAAAAAAAAAAAAAAAAAAGACCCCTGAATCACAGTATACATACAGCCTTAAATATGACACTGTTGAGATGTTTCAAAATACACAATAATTATTTTAAAAACCCATACTAGGAATGCCCGAGTGGCTTAGTCAGTTAAGCCGCTGCCTTCAGCTTAGGTCATGATCCCAGGGTTCTGGGATCAAGTCCCGCATCAGGCTCCTTGCTTGGCAGGGAGCCTGCTTCTCTCTCTGCCTCTGCCCTGCCACTCTGCCTGCTTATGCTTTCTCTCTCTCTCTCTCTCTGACAAATAAATAAATAAACAAACAAAATCTTAAAAAAAAAAAAACCCACACTAATTCCTCAAAAAATTAAACACAGAATTACCATACGATTTAGCAATTTCACTTCTGGCTATTAAAAATTGAAAACAGGGACTCAAACAGCTACTTGTACTTGTACTCCCACCTTCATAGCAGCATTATTGACAATAGTCAAAAGGTGGACATAAACTAAGTATCCATCAGACAGATAAATGGATGAACAAAATGGTATTTAACATATAATTCAGGCTTTAAAAGAAAATTCTGATACAACAATGTGAATGCACTTAAAGCCATAGAACTGTACTTAAAACTGGTTAAAATGGTTAAATGTTATGAAATATATTTATGTACATTTTAATGTTTTTTTTATATATATATATATATATATATATATATATTTAGCCACAATTAAAAAAAAATATTTTACTTATTCTTTTGAGAGAGAGAGCACAAACAGGGGGAGAGGGATAAGGAGAAGCAGGCTCCCTGCTGATCAGAGAGCCCAATGCGCAGCTTGATCCCAGGACCCTGAGATCATCATGATCTGAGCCGAAAGCAGATGCCTAATGGACTGAGTTAACCAGGTGCCCCTTTTAATTGCAATTTTAAAAAGGTAAGTGAGGAAAATCACCATTAAAACAGACAGGAAAACAATGTCCTTCTTTCCTTTACATTCTTTTAATGACTATAGTGGGAGTATCTTACAAGAGGACCATACAGTTTACAAAGTGCTTTTCACACAGTAATTCATTTTATTCTCACATCAAGTCTTCAACGTTGACAGGACAGGCTTCATTCTCTGATCCCTGATTGAGGCAAGGAAGGCAGAAAGGTGAAGTGACTTATCCAAAGTAAAACATATTGTAAAATGGCAAAGCCAAACAAAACTAGATCCTAGGCATTCCCATCTTTAATCTACTGTTCTGTTTCAATAAGAAAGCATCTCAAGTCTTCAGCCCTATACTAACCTTTCCTAAGAGAACAATCATGTCTTCTTTAAACTTCCCTATGTCTACAGGACACTATTCTTGTTACTCAAATTTGAAATTGCTGAAGTTTCTACTTCATCACTCAATTAAGATTAAAGAAAAGATCTTAAACTAATCTCCAGTGTTCTGCACTGTTGGTGAACAATAAAAAGTTTCTGGATTGTGGATTATACTCTATAAATATCAACCACCTCTACTGAATATCCTCCTGTTTTCACTCTTTGCTATTAGCTTGTTTTTTCCTCCTTTGCAGAAGATACTTCTACAATTACAAAAATAGAAGAGAATAGTAAAACAATCTGCGTCCATCACTAAGTTTTAATAATTACTAATCTGTGGCAGTCCTGTATCTCTATATCCCAATTCATTCTCTACCCAATCCCTCTGGATTATTTGAAGCAAACGTTAGATAGCATACGTTATTCACCTGTAAATATTTCTTTATACAACTCTAAGAGAAAAGGACAACTATATTACCTTTATTACATCTGAAGTAATGAACAGTAATTTCTTAACACCAACTTCCCACATAGTGTTCACATTCCCCCAACTGTTTACTTTTTTTGGGTTTGTTTGACTCAGGATCCAAATAAGGTCTATACACTGTGACTGCACGACCATGTCTCTTCAAGAGGTTCCTTCCTGACCCATTCTTTTTTTCCTCTTGCAATGGTCTTTGTTGTTGTTGAAAAAGTCAGATTATCTGGTAGTTTCCCACAATGTGGATTTTGCCAAACGCATCACCATGATGTAGTTTAATATGCTCCTCTGGCCCCTGTATTTACTGTAATTCATAGAATTAGTGACTTGAGGGGCGCCTGGGTGGCTCAGTGGGTTAAGCCGCTGCCTTCGGCTCAGGTCGTGATCTCAGGGTCCTGGGATCGAGTCCCGCATCGGGCTCTCTGCTCTGCGGGGAGCCTGCTTCCTCCTCTCTCTCTGCCTGCCTCTCTGCCTACTTGTGATCTCTGTCTGTCAAATAAATAAATAAAATCTTTAAAAAAAAAAAAAGAATTAGTGACTTGATCAGATTCTGGATCATTTTCATACTTTTTAAATTTTATTTTGCCAGTACTGCTTCACAGATGGTAATTCCAACAATAAGTACAAAAGGTCTACTTCTAAGTTTGTGATATTAACAATTATCAATGACCACCAACTAAGGTCATTAATTAGGAGTTGCAACATGGTGATATTGTATCTTCCCTTCTTTACTCACTAGCTGGAAATTTTCTGAAAGAGTAACTCATCAACTATTCACTTTTCTGATATGTAATTTGTGTAGAAAAGGCAGAATAAATGAATGATTCTTTACTTTCATTTCCTCATTTTCAAAACAATGAACTTTGCAGCATTTTCTAATAATGACCAGCAAGTTTAAAAGAATGTTACAGATTTATGGATTTAAATGTGTTTAATGGATTTCAATCCTTTGCAGTTATCCTTACTGAGGCTCACACTGTCACGTATTTGGACAGTGGAAACTTACTCAAATTGGCTCCTGAGACCTTATGACACAATCTTACTGTCTCTGATAGCTTCTTTGCTTTCTGGGGTTACATCTTGTATTTTTCTTGCCTTAGACATGAAATCAACCACCTCTTTATTTATTTTTTAGATTGTATTTATTTATTTGAGATAGAGAAAGGACAGAGCAGGGGGGAGGGGCAGCAGAGGGAGAAGTAGTCTCCCTGCTGACAGGGAGCCCAACGTGGGGCTGGATCCCAGGACCCTGGAATATCAAGACCCTAGCAGAACACAGATGCTTAACCAACTGAGCCACCCAGGTGACCCTCATCCATCTCTTTAAAGAAGCTCTAATTTCTTTCAGTGGGAAATGGTATTTAGAAACCACAATCTGGTTGCTATGAGAGTTAAGTGCCTTTTTAGTACACAGAGAGATAATTTTATACACACATATCTATCTATACAAGCATGTACATATATACAAACAAATACATGACTTTATGCTGATGCTTCCAACGCATTTGAAATTCCTACAGTTTTTACTTAATCTCATTGATCCTTCATCTGTTTCTCCTTTCTTACATGCCAAAACTCTATTCTCAATGTTGCCTACATGACAGTTCATTTACTTTATCTCACAGTATACATGCAACAGCTGAGAATGAAAATGTCAGTACTATCTACCATCAACAATATAATAAAGAAAATCATTTTATTCTTATTTTTTGCAACTCTTTCTACCCTTAGGATATTACCCAACTCAAAATATCCTACAAATTATCATGTATGTCAGTCACGTGGAGTAGTTTATTCTGTGTATCACTAGCTGGAAAAACACTTGGTAAGTTTTGTTACCTTTGATTTTCAGGCATTACATTTTCAACTGTTACATAATTCTGTAAAATACGTAGATGGATTTAAAGTCAAAACCACAGAACAACATATATTCAAGGAAGACTAGATGCTCTCCCTGTCTAAGTTCACCCCTCCTTGCCCCTTAGTTAACTTTATTAATAGTTCTTTCCCCTCCCTAAATGTAAGAGTTCTTGGTCAGACTTGAAAACACTCTAAAATAGGTCCTTGACAACCTTCAAATTATGCATGATGACCCTGATATCCTTTTCAACATAATCTTGGGACCAGATGGGCATATATAAAAAGTCACCTTTACTAATACTTCTATATAATACACCAAATTCCCTCTTTTTTTGCTATCATCATCTGAATGGCTCCCTAACAGAAGCAATAATGAAATTAGCTAGTAACTTCCTTCTCCTATCTCTCTACTCCAGCATCTAATTTTAAGTAATATATGTTTAATTATAGTTAAACCTATGAGACAATCACGGAGTTTATTCTACTTTTTACATATTCGCCCCATATTTTTGATAATTAAACTTTATCTACAGAATTAAACTATTGAGTGTTACACACTATCCTGTCTTTCAATCTTAGTTTCATCATTTAAAAATATATTTAATGTCCATTACCAGTTTAAAAGTGTTATTCAGAATACAGGTCCACAATCCCTTATCAGGTAGAAACCTCCGGAGCTAGATAGGTTCTAAAATTCAGACTTTTTCCCTCCTCTTTCTTTTCTAAGAAAGTAATACGGTATGTGGATTATTTACTGTAATTATGTAAATCCCCAGTTAGGTTTAGCATAGCACCCCATAATCTAACAAATTGACATTTTGCAGTAAAGTGTATTAAATATTTAAACTAAGCTATGTTTGTTTACATGAGGTTTTGTTGCCAAATGAATCCAGGTCATTTCAGTGTTTGCCATCAAATGAGTCTCCCTAAAAAATGGTTTTCAGAACTTTTGGAAATTCAAATTATAAGTAAGAGTGTGGATCTGTAGCTACTAGCTCAAGATCATGTACTAAAAATAGTATTTCCCCTACCCAATCACCACCAAAAAAGTCAAGCCAGAGAACATTTTTATATATGTTAAATGAAGATATCTTTTTTTTTTTTGTATGGCTAACACATACGTTATATTAAATTTCAGATGTACAACATACTGAGTTGACAATTCTGTACATTACCCAATGTGTGATAAGTGTAGTTATCATGAAGATATCTTTTTAAATGACATTTTTCTTTTTTTTTTTTTTAAGATTTTTAATTTATTATTTGACAGACAGAGATCACAAGTAGGCACAGAGGCAGGCAGAGACAGAGAAAGAGGGAAGCAGACTCCCTCCTGAGCAGAGAGCCTGACGGGGCGCTAGATCCCAGGACCCTGGGATCATGACCTGAGCCAAAAGAGGCTTAACCCACTGAGCCACCCAGGGGCCCCTAAAATGGCATTTTTCTATAAAATTCCATGGCATTACTGCAAATAGAGATTACTTGTTAGAATTTTGCTTAGGAGAATCTTATTAAGTCCATGTGGACTTTTTCTAATATAACCTATTGTAATTCAAAACAGCTGTCAGTCCCCTGCTGATACTTTTATTTCCTATTAAATATGCATTCTTAAAAGAATATAAAAGTACATCACATTCCACTAACCTATGCAACATTCTTTTAAGTGTAACCATTAGAATTTTTAAACCAGAAATTGAGGGAAAGAATGCAAAGAAACGAGGAGATAAGCCTGGTTCTTAGAACTGTGGCTCTACTACAGTCATAGCTTAACTTTTGCATGGGAGGTATTTGTGTTTTTGATAATAAAATGAAACTATATATTCTTAGTGTTCCCTTAATATTTCTAGTTATGAAATACTTCTGAAACAAAATGCCTACTTTATAAATGTATATCACGCATGGTCCGAAATTTGTTATCTCTTAGCTGTTTAAATGATTTAAAAAAGATAATCTCTGAGGAATCAAGAACAACCTAGGAATAGTCACAATTGAAATCTCATAGATCGTAGGTTAAGAAAATCTAAACCAGTAAAATAATCATCAAGAGATATTCAATTATTAAAAATAATTTTTTTAAGATTTTATTTATTATTTATTTGTCAGAGAGAGAGAGAGAGAGTGAGAGTGAGCACTGGCAGACAGAGTGGTAGAGATTGAGAAGCAGGTTCCCCGCGGAGCAAGGAGCCCGACGCGGGACTCAATCCCAGGACCCTGGGACCACGACCCAAGCCGAAGGCAGCCGCTTAACCAACTGAGCCACCCAGGCGTCCCTAAAAATAATTTTTAAGTGTAGCTACAGTAGTCTCCCCTTATCCATGAGTTCACCTTCCACAGTGTGTACTGTCAGAAGGTAAACAGTAGTTTAATGTTGTGTCACAATGCCTATGGTCACTAACCCCACTTCATCTCATCAAACGGGCATTTATTTTATCATCTCACATCATCACAAGAAGGACTGTCAGTAAGTACAGTAAGGTATTTTGAGAGGGGCGCCTGGGTGGCTCAGTTGGTTAGGCATCTGCCTTTGCCTCAGGTCATGATCCCAGTGTCCTGGGGTGGAGTCCTGTATCAGGCTCCCTGTGTGACTGGGGAGCCTGCTTCTTCCTCTCACAGGGACCTCTGTTCTCACTCTGCACAAGCACACTCTCTCAAATACATACATAAATAAATCTTTTTAAAAAAGCTATTTTGAGAGGGAGGGACCACATTCACATAAATGTTATTGCATTATACTGTTACAATTGTTGTTGTTAATTGTTGTTGATCACGCCCTGCCCTTTTGGCTAATCAAGTTATTATTATTGTTCATCTCTTAGTGTGCCTAATTTATAAATTAAACTTCATTCCAGGTATGTATATATAGGAAAAAACTTAGTATATATATTGTTCAGTACTATCTGCACTTTCAGGCATCCACCTAGGGTCTGGGAACATATCCCCTGTGGACAAGGTGTGGTGGGAGGAGGCTACTGTAACTACAAATTACTATGGTGAAGGTGAAGTTAATTTATTTGACTCAAGCCAACAAATGGTGAAGTATACTGAGACAGGAATTATAACTCTCCTTTCCCATCCTTCCTCTTCTGTCAGACTTTATTGTTGAAGCATGTGACAGAACGATGACTTTGTAATTAAGGTTATAATGAGAATTCTCTGTCACAAGCTATTACTAACATTTGCTACAATTCATCTAGTTCTGCCACAAAGCTTTTTTTTTTTTTTGCTTACCAGAAAATTCTCATGTATAGTCTCAAGCAAGCAAGAAATATTTTGAGAAAGTCTGAAGACAAGAATAATTAGGTCTCATGAGGCATATTATGGAATTTTTCCCTAAGAACAATCCACAAATAAACCCCAGATAAAACAGACCTGAATATACTTTCAAAATATAGGGGGGAAAATACACATATTATACTTGAAGTTAGTTCTGGCACTCAAGTCTCCTAAAAAAAGGAAGGAAGGAAGGAAGTGCACAGTAACAACACAATTCATTATTGCTCCTTCCAGAACTCCAACATTAGTCTTTTCATAAAATTTTAGGGATTGTGGCCAGAGAAGACTGTCAAACTTTTTACCCAAGTGAACATTTTTAGAAAATAATTAAGGAAAAATAACACTTTGTGTATCTAGTCCAACTGATTTATCCATTTCCCTTTAGTTTAAAGACTGTAACATATCTCATATTTAGTTAAAGATTGTTTACAAAACCCCTTTTCATGTTATTTCATCCTAACAACTCATTGCTGAGTTATGAATGGAGCAGAGACTGCTTCATCCTGTAGGCTTTGGCTCAAAGTGCATGGAGTTATGTGAAGGAGTCAGGCGTACAAGCAAGTGATTATAGTGGAGTGCAACAGGGCTGGACGAGTAAGCCAGAATACTAAGGGAGTGAGGGTATGACTATTGGTAAAGGTCATATTTGAACTGGGTCTTGAAGAATAAACATGACTGCATCAATAAGGAGATTTTGATGGCAAATAACTCCAAAGAAATGGCTTCAACATTTACCTGTCAGGTGACGAAATCCCATGGAAGAGAAAGCCACAGGCCCCGGTACGGTATGTCTAAAATGATGTTATCATGGACCTACGTTCATTCTCTCTGATCTACCATCTTCCAGGCATGCTTCGTCATCCCTTGTGGTCACAAGACAGTTGCCAGTGGCAACTGGGGTCATCTATTTTCTTGCTCACATAAAATAAGGGAAAAAGTCCTTTCCCCCAGAAATAGAATGTCTCCATCCCTTCAATCTGACTGGGACAAATAACAGTTTACAGGGAAATGCCTTGAGCTGACTGGTTTGGAGTAATCAAAATCTACCCCTGAAGTGGGTGATGAATCATCTTCTCAGAGTCTCCTGGATAACAGAGAGAAAGAACTCCAAGCACTGGGATAAACACATGAAAAACAGAAGCACAGGAAACAAGAAACAGCTTGGTATGGCTGGAGTGATGGGAAATCTAAGGTTGGAGATGGCCTACCAACTCTCCTGAGTGTGGACTTCATCCCATAAGCGATGGGAAATTAATACAGGTTTTTAAAGTAGGGAGATAACATGCCCAAATTGTTTTTTTTTTTAGAAACATAAATGTGGTAGCAATATAGAGAATAGAGAAGGAAAGGGAGAGTAGAAGAACAAACGGCAGCGACACGACTGGTAGGGAGTTCACCAATCAGTTCACACTGGGAACAGAGTGGTAACAGGAAGGGAAAGAAGTGAAGAGCAAACACAAGATGGCAAAGCTGCTTTGTAAAACACTGAATATATACAGGTAACACACGCACACGCACAGAGGAGGAAAATTAAGCCCCAGACAGATTAGATGGCTTGCTTAAAATCACAAACCCATAAACACGAGTCAGAATCTCAATGGAGGTCTGATTCCCATCCAATGTTCTATCTAAAAGCCCAACAACGCTCAAAAGCTTTTTTGAATCCTGTGATTAAAGGATGCTCTATGTATTGGATTAAAGTGATTTCTATTTATTCCAACCTTAATATAATTCAGTATCAATTTACAAAACAGTATATTATACATTTTGAAGTTTCTATGTTATTTGAGATAGGATGTTGTGAAAATTCTATTTGCAATGTCAAATTTACAGCCTGTCAAAATTTAAATTAAAAAAAAAAAAGATTCTAAAAACCACTGCAGTTTGCATTAAAAGAATTTTTAATTTGTTTTTCAAATAAATTAGGTACTGAATATTTGAAATGCATTATACATCTGAGGTCAACAGGGACCTGAAAAGTTTCTTCTAAGTTATGCCTCCCTTTGAAATTTTGGATTCTGATAACCAACTTCCATTATCATCAACTTGAAAGACGTTGCCTCACTTTTAAAGACACTTGTTTTAGAGGATCTAAACTGGGTGGCTCAGTCATTAAGCATCTGCCTTTGACTCAGGTCATGATCCTAGGGTCCTGGGATCAAGCCCTGCACTAGGCTCCCAGCTCATCAGGGAGTCTGCTTCTCCCTCTCCCTCTCCCTCTGCTCCTCTCCCCTGCTTGCACACACTTTCTCTCTCTCTCTCTCTCTGGCAAAGAAATAAAACCTTAAAAAAAAAAAAACTCTTAAAAAAAAAAAAGAAAAAGTCACTTGCCTGTTTGTTTTTACAGCAGTAAAGTCTGGTTTTGTTTTGTTACCACTGTACCAAGACTGGGTTAACAGCAAAGATGGTTTAAAATAAAATAAAAACAGGGAGCCTGGGTGGCTCAGTCAGCTGAGTGTCTGCCTTTGGCTTGGGTCATGATCCTAGGTTCCTGGGTCTGGGTCTCCGCTTGGTGGAGAGCCTGCTTCTCCCTCTCCCTTTGCTGCTGCTCCCCCTGCTTGTTCTCTCTCTCTCTCTGTGTGTGTCAAATAAATAAATAAAATCTTTAAAAAAAAATGCTTTTCCATTAAAAAATTATAAGCAATATAGTTTTTAGCTTATTGGCTTAAATCTTAAGTCTTCTGCTTCTGAATTAATGAATAACTGTAGGAAGCACCTGTGTGCCTGGCACTATGCTAGATGTTGGGAATACAGCTGTGAACAAAATTATACTACAGTTATTCAGGCATGTATTTGTATAATTATTTGATTAATGTCAGTCTTCCCTACTGAATTAACCACAGTACTATTTTTCTTCAGGCAAAACATGACTGCAAATGTACACAGAGGATGCCTAAAACATCAACTGGGCATTAACATGTTACTTTGCCAATGACAGCAGAATTTTCCCTGTCACTAGGCTACAGACACTCTCAGCACCCATAACTGAGTTTTTTTTTCTTTCATTGAAACATACCTGTTAAAACACTAAACAAACCAGGAATATAAGGTAACAATTTCAACATAATAAAGGAAAACCCACAGTGATCATCATACTAAACGGTCAAAGACTGAAAAGTATTTCCTCTAAGATCAGGACAAGACAAGGGTGTATAGTTTCACCGTTTGTATTCAATATAGTACTGGAAGTCCTAGGCAGAACAATTAGGCAAGAAAAATATCTGAATGCCTTTGAATGCCTCAAATCAGAAGGAAGAAGTGAATTTTGTATGTATGATCACACACACACACACATTAGAATAAATGCTTTCAGTAACGCTGCAAGATAAAAAGTTAACACACAAAAATGAGCTGTGTACATTAACAATGAACAATCCAAAAAGGAAATTAAGAGATCAATCCTATTTGTGATAGTATTAAAAAAATAAGTAGGAGGGCGCCTGGGTGGCTCAGTGGGTTAAGCCGCTGCCTTCGGCTCAGGTCATGATCTCAGGGTCCTGGGATCGAGTCCCACATCGGGTTCTCTGCTCAGTGGAGATCCTGCTTCCCTCTCTCTCTCTCTGCCTGCCTCTCCATCTACTTCTGATCTCTCTCTGTCAAATAAATAAATAAAATCTTTAAAAAAAAAATAAAAAATAAGTAGGAATAAATTAACCAAGGAGATGAAAGATTTTTACACTGAAAACCACAAAATGTTGTGGGAAGACATTAAAGATATAAAAATACAAATAAATTGTAAGATATCTGGTGTTTATGAACTTTAAGACCTAATATGTCAAAACTGCTTCAGTTTACAGATTCAATGAAATCCCTATTAAAAAAATCCTAATGTCATTTTTTTTGTTTTTACAAAAATTGAAAAATCGACCCTGGCATTCATTTGGAATCTCAAAGGACCACAGACAGCCCAAACAGTCTTGAATTAGAACAACGCTGGAGGTCTCACACTTCCAGATTTCAAAAATTACTATAAAGCTACAGTAATCAAAACAATGTGATACTGGCATAAAGACAGACTCACAGACCAATAGCATAGAGAGTTCAGAAATAAACCCTTGCATGGTATAATCAAGTCATTTTCAGTAAGGATGCCAAAGCCATTCAACGGAAAAACACAGTCTTTTCAACAAATGGTGCTGGGGAAATACTGGATATTTGCATGCAAAGACCTAAACATGAGAGGTTTTTTTTTTTTTTTTTTTTTTTTTTTTGCGGGGGGGAAGCTTCCTATCTTTGGATTTGGCAATGATTTCTTGGATTTAACACCAAAACATAAGTAACAACAACCAAAAAACTATATAAATTGGACTTGATTAAAATTAAAAACTTATGTGCATCGAAGGCCACTCAATAGAGTGAAAAGGTAATACATGGAAGGGCAGATAATATTTGCAAATCCTACATCTGATAAGGATTGATATCCAGAATATATAAGGAATTCTACAACTCAACAACAAAAAAGCAAACTAGATTAAAAAATGGTAAAAGATCTTTATTTATTTATTTATTTTTTGGTAAAAGATCTTAATAGTGGGGTGCCTGGGTGACTCAGTCAGTTAAGCATCTGACTCCAGGTCAGTTCATGAACCCAGGATCCTGGGATTGAGCCCTTCATCGCCCCACACTGGGCTCCCTGCTTGGTGGGGAGATTACTTCTCCCTCTCCCTCGCTGTTCTCCCTGCCTGTGCTCTCTTGCTCTCCCTGTCAAATAAATAAATAAATAAATAAAATCTTAAAAAAAAAATTAATAGATATATCCTTTTTAAAAGTAGAAAAGTTAAAAAGACTACTACAATATGGCATGAGACATTAAGTAATTAATGGTTAATGAATATTTGAAGAACCTGGAAAATATGCTGCCCTCAGTCACCAGTAATCAGATCCTTGAAGTATTTGTTCAATCATTTCATGTGTTTGTGCAAGTCCTGGGCACAATGAACTGAGCAAGACACACAATAGTCCAAACACTTCACTAATCTGCATGTCTTCCTTGCACAGGAGCCAACTCTGTATCACTCCAATTTCAATATATGTGCTGCTGAAACAAGCACAACAGATATCTATCCAAAGAATATATACAAAAGGCTGATAGGTATAATAAGAGATCATTAAACATTAGGGAAATACAAATCAAAACTACAGTGGGGGCGCCTGGCTGGCTCAGTCTGTGGAGCACGTGGCTTGTCGTGAGTTCTGAATCTGAGCCCCATGCTGGGTATAGCAATTACTTAAAAAAAATTAAGTTAAAAAAAAAAAACTACAATGATAAACTACTTCACATCCATGTGGATGGCTATTATCAAAAAAAAACAGAAAATAATAAGTGTTGGTGAGAATGTGGAAAAATTGGAGCCCTTGTGCATTGCTGGTGGGAATGTAAAATTTGCGGGGATATATACCCCAAAGAAATGAAAGCGCAGGCTCAAACAAACATTTGTAAACTCATATTCATAGGACCATTATTCATAACAGCCAAAAGGTGGAAGAAAACCAAGTATCCACTGACAGATAAACGAACAAAAATGGATGTATATACATACATACAATGAAATAGTATTCAGTGTTAAGAATGAAGGAAATTCTGACAAATGCTACAATATGAACGAACCTTGAAAACATCACGCCAGTCATAAAAGGATAAATATTGTATGATTCCACTTACATGAGGTACCTAGAGTAGTCAAATTCATACAGACAAAAAGTAGATTATGGTTGCCAGGGGCTTCGGGTAACGGAAATGGGGGGTTAGCGTTTAACAGGTGTAGAGTTTCGGTGGGTGGAAATGAAGATGGTGATGGCTGCACAGCAATGTGGGTGTATGTACTTAATGCCACAGAACTGTACACTGAAAACCGGTTAAAATGTCAAATTTTATGTTTATGTATATTTTACAATAAAAACAACAACACCTGCCATGCATCCTTCCTAGCAACTCTATCCCTAACCTACGTTCTCATCTCTTCATATTTAGATAACTGCAACAGCCACCGCCATCGCTGGTTTGTTCCATTCTTTCCTCATTCAAACTCAACCTGTAGATCACTGACAGGTTCATCCTGCTGCTAATACTAACAACTGGCTTCCAACATTACAAAGGCTCCCCATATCTTGCCCAAGAAGATGAAAATCCCAATCTCCTCAATCTAGTACTCAAACCCTTCCAGACAGGTATCCTTCCAACTGTGTGATTTGTTTTCATTTTAGTCTCCCAAATCCAGTTGCCAGCTCATCCTAGTTTCCCTCCTTTCCCCTCCCCCAAAGCCAATCTCCACATCATATTCTCGTTTTTCCCTCACACAGTACCTGCTCTAGTATCTGTAAATCTAAACCTTCATAGGCTAGCTCAAGTCCCAAGTGTTCCAGGAAGTTCTTTAGACTCCTAAGGCCTCACTCTCTCCCTCTAACCAGAACACCTATAGCATTCTTTGTATTCATAGAATGTACTAGATTGTCTCCTAGACTCCTAAGGGTACATCTTATCTTTCCTGAGGGCAAGGTCTACATATTACACTTCTTTGTTTTCTTCTCTCAAAATTAATACAATGCAAAATGCAAACCAGATTTTCCATAATCACCAGGGTAACTGAACACAAGGTACAACTTTGATATGTGAGGTTTCACTGACTAGAACATGATCAGAATATTTGACATATTATTGCATTTCTGAAGGTTAATCTGTGACACACAACAAAGAAAACTGCTGTAATTCAACAATACATGGAAACTAGGCGGTATAACCTAGCAAACCCAGGTGTTTTAAATCTTGAAAATCTGAGTCTGATACAAACTTGTTTAAATGCTGGTATTGGGACACGGAACAGTAGAACAGTTAGGCTTTGTGGGACAGAATATTGACTTATGTATGGGTTTTACCCAATGCATGTAGGAATGCACCCAATATAACTGGGTGCAAATATAACTACAGGCCCATGAAAACTCTAAATGAAATGTCAGTTTTATTAAGTTCAGGGTAGGAAAAAAAAATCTTATCAGCTACTTGTGGTAACTGAGGGTCACTGTCAGAATCAGCGTGAGGCGCTTTCTCATTTCTGCTTTCAACTTTACCTCACAAAGACCTAGGGATGGGCACCAGCACTGATGAAGAATTCAATCAATGAAGAGTAAGAGGCTCAGAAGAGTAGTGAAAAGGGCTCTAAATGGGGGCGGAGGGAAGCCCAGATCCTAGTTTTGGCCCAATCCCCAGCCAGTTGTGGACCCACAGCCAGTCACTCATCTCCCTGGGCCTACTTTCTTAGCTCTAAAACAAGTCATACCAGATCTCTATAGGCTTTTCTGACTCTAAAATTCCAGGACAAGCTTAATCACAGCTTCTATTAACATGTATGATTCTTGCTATTTCAAATCTTTCTTCCACATTTCCGGAAGAAAGTAATGTATTTCAACAATCTAAAAGAAATGGATGCTATTCAGAGACAAAAGATTCTGGCAGTTGAAAAAAAAATAATTAATTCTGTAAAAATGCCTATTTCCTCATGACAGTAAGATGTTTTGGCAGAAGGAACAGTTCTCTGGTAAAGATAACCAAGACTGCTTTTGTAAATTAGGCCTAATCCAGAGTATTATCTGTGCTGGTATGCGAAGGGGTGCTATTGTAGTTCAAAGCGGAAACAACACTCCCCAGAGCTTCTCCCAAAAGGCGGTGAGAAAGTTCTCATCCTCGGGGTAAGGCTAGTAAACAGCTGTGCAAACGATAAGGCACCGAAAATGCACGCTTTTAGCCATTCAAGTACTCCAGGCACAGACGCTTTTATCAAACACCCCAGGTATTGTCTTCCTCGCAACCTGTCAAAACGCGATCCCGGAACCGTAACTTACCCGGACGATCTAACTTCTCTCCCCACCGCGAGCAGCCGTCCGCAGGCCTGTTCCCTCCCCTATTCCTGCCGGCCGCTCTCACGCCCACCCCGGGGCGGTCGCAGCCCCGCAGCCGGGTAAATACGCGCCTGAGTCTCGGGAGCGGTTTCCCGGCGTCCTGGGAGCGGCGGGTTCCGCCCCTTGGAGCCCGGAGCCGGCCGGGCTGCTGTCGCGGCCACCTCGGGCCGCTCTCCCCGCCCCGAGCGCCACACCTCGCGCCTCTGCCCCCGGGACAACGGCGCACAGCCTAGTCTACCCCTGGGAGCGCACGGGCACCGGGCGGCCAGCCGCCGCCTCAGCCCCAGACGGACAACTGCCCTCTCCTCGCCGGCGGCCCGGCGCCCCCCGCGGCGTCCCAGCCCCAACCCGGTGCCCCCACCTCCCAGGCATAGCCCCTTCCTTGCCGGGACGCCTCGCGCCGCGCCGGGCACAGCCTCGGCTCCCAGCCTCCGAGGGACACTCACCCCGGAGGCTCCTCCCGCCGCTGCTGCTGCCGCCGCTGGGACCGCGGCCGTCGCCCCCGCCGCCGCCACCAGCACCGCCGTCCGCACCGGCGCCAGCACCCCCGGCCATCCTCTTCCTGCCGCCGCCGCCGCCCTCTCCGCTCCTGTCAGTGGCTCAGGCTCCCGGGCTGCTCCAGGTTCCCCTCGCCGCCATTTTGACTCCTAGAGGGAGCAGGAGGGGCTCGGCTCGGCGCGGCCCTGGGGCGCCTGCGCGGCGCTGCGGAGCCGGCCCGAGCCCCCGTCCGCCCCCGCCGTCGCCGCGCCTACGGTCACGTGGGCCCGCGGCGCGCGCGCGCGCCGGGCCGGGCCAAAGTGGCGAGTTCGCGGGGCCCGGGAGCGCTCGTAGCCGAGTGCGCGCGCATTATTTCTTTTCCACGCTGGGGAGCGCTTCGCGGGACGCTCGGGAGTTTGAAGCTCGTTGCAGCATCCTACTTCCTTCGGGGAACTGTGACTAATCATTAAATGTATCACAACGGAATTATAATAACGTTCGTGGACGATCAGTTCTACCAATTCTTGCTGCCTTTTGGCGGCCGGCATCCTGATCGATCGCACATATCTTGCATTCTTGTCAAACACAGGACAGCGGTTCCGCGGAAAACTCCTGACAGTCTTGGCGTTTCGGCGGTTTCTAGGCGGTTTATCTTCACCTCTGCCTGCTGCTCTTACAGACAGCACCTTGCTGCTTGCTATAGCAGGTTTAAAACAAAAATCTCAAAGAAACGGAAAAGTTTTCCTCAACAAAATGTCTCCGTAAATGACGAGAATTGTTGAAACCGCACGATCTCTCTGCTTGGATGAGTCAAATCGCCCTTCCCTGGATGCTCCTTGTCTGGGAGTTTGCAATAATTCCAGCGATGCCACGACAAAAACACCTTATATTTATGAAGCACCTTAAAGTACTTAAAACACCGTTAAACATATGGCTTCGTTTGAACACCAAGCCACCCTTTGAAGTCGTCGAGACAGGTATAATGGTTACAGCTAAGAAATAGGCTCGGAAATACTAAGTCGTTTGCCCCGGGGCACACACGCAGCATTAATAAGTAGACGTGAGCAAGCCCAGACTAGAAGTCAAGACATTGTGACCCTGGTCTTCAGGCATATCTCCACTCACAGTTCTCAGGTAGGGCTTAGAAATTCCTCATGTATTTGTCCTCTGGGAATTCACTTAAAATACTCTTAAAAGTATTTGCATTTTCAGTCTCTACCCACCCTTTGAGAAACAAGTTTTCCAAGTCACATCGGGTCTTCCTGTTGTTCTCTAAACCACCTCTAAGCTTATAAGAATAAGAGCAACTTTGAATTATGTGATTTTTTAATCATCTCTTGGTCCTTTATTATTTTATTCAAGCATTTCATATGTGGTTGGAGAATTGAAGGTTTTTTTCACATACTTCTGAACCAAGAATGTAAAAAGTGTTAAAAATGTGTGATCTGAGCTTCTGATACTGACTTCCAACCTTATAGCAAATGGGGAAAGAGGGTCAGAATAGAAATTCAGACTTCCTCCCACTCCTGGAGAAGAGTGAAACCCCAGGATGGTATAGGATTAGAAGAACACTAAAGTCCTATGGAGAATGAGACCCCCTTTGCTCCCAAGGGGACCCCTCCCCCACCTCCAGCCCTCCTCTTTAATGGAGAAGAGCCATTTAAAATTATTGAAACTTGCATAGGAATCTGGTCTATAGCTTATGTGGCAGGCAGCTAGGTGACCAAAGAAGAATTAGGACCTGTCCCCCTGTTTCTTAGCAGGCAAAATGGGGCACAAGTCAGCTTCCATCTCCTCACTCCCCTCTTCTTTTGCTCTCTTCTCAGAAACATCATTGCTTATAGCAATAATTTGGTGCTGATGGGTGATCTGTATAGGACTGGAATTGGACTTCAAGAGGAAGGTTACAGGTGGTTGGAGCTGAAGGTCAACCAAATTGAACTTGAGTTGCCAGGACATCTCAAGGTGGGTCCCAGGGACGGCAGTCTCCTGGTGGTCCGGGTTCCAGGCCACAAGTCCTACCACATCACACTTATCTTTAGGCCCCTCCGTGAGGCAAAGCAAGACCAAAGCCAGCACATGCCCCACATTATTTCTTCTTCAACCTTAAAGGTGAAAGAGCAGGTATGGCTATAGAGCTCATCACCAAAGAAAAAATGGAGCAGGAACCTGCAGAACCCTGACGTGCCTTGCCTGACTCTGGAACGATAAGGCCGGGGCTCTGTTGCAAGGTATTTTCCATTAGTTTATCTTTGTCTTAATAAACTAAGTATTGCGTTAACTGAAAGAGTTGTTACATGCAAACCGAGAAATTCCATGGTCCATACCCCTTCTTGATAATTCATTTAAAAAGATAATTAATTTAAAAAGATCAGTCCCCATCATTACACTTTCTCACTTATTACTGACCCTACTTACTTGACTTTGGTTCCGCTTCCCAGACACAATTTAAAAAACAAAATTAAAACCAACAACAATAGAAATCTAAAATTCTATTGAAGGCTTTTTGTTTTTGTTCTTAGGGGGGGCGTGGACAGAGGGAGAGGGAAAGAGAGAATCTCAAGCAAGCTCCACAGCCAGTACAGAGCAGAGACAGGGCTTGATCTCAGCACCCTGAGATCACAATCTGAGCCAAAACCAAGAGTCAGGTGGTTAACCAACTGAGCCACCTAGGCGCCCCCTATCAAAGGCTTTTTGAAACACCAAGTAAGTTCTGCTGGTTCTACCCTGTCCATTTGTCCATCTGCACATTCAGAGAACTCTAGTAGACTAGTTGGGTATGATTTGCCTTCACAAAACCCAAGCCCAAGTGTACCATGATTTTTTTCCTCCCTTTAATTTATCTAGCTTGTGGTTTCTTATTATACCACTTAGCTACACTTTCAAGATACTGAAGTAACTCAGTTTACATATCCATCAGAGTTTAGATGTGTCTAGTTTTAGTCCAACACATTTTTTTAAAGCTTCCAATACCATGTGCCAAGCATAGTGCCCATGCTCAGGCTAAAAATATTAAATGATTCTTTGCCCTTGAGAAGCTTAGAGTCTAAATAGAAAGACAGACTGGGGGAAAAATGGCTAGCGCTAAGATAATACTCCGTAGTGGTGAACAGAATGGGTCCTAGAGTTATACGGATCTGGGTGGCCATCTGACATAAACCAGGCCGATCAAAGTCATTTCTGGAAATTTATGCCAGGCTATCCTAGGATATGTTTCCTCTTAATCTATTTCTCTGGGTTTATGACTTTAGGGGACAATATAGATTTTCTTCTTCAGCTCTGAGAAGAAAGCCAAGAGCAGTAGGACTGAAGACTGCAAGCAGAAACAGAGAGCTTGTAGAAGGGGAAGCCATGGCATCATTTGAACTTATGGGCATGGCTGTGTCCTAAACCAATCCACCCCGGTTTTCTTGTGTTTGTGAGCATTAAGTTGCCCTTATTCCCCCCACCTTTTAAAATCTTAAACTGGTTGGGAGTGCATAAAAACAGTTGGATTCTGTCCCTTGGAATCAAGAATCCTGAATTTGTGTTCTGTTCCTTCTTCTGCTCCTTCCATCAGCAAATGGGACCCCATCCACCAGATCCACCCAGACACCTATGCTGATGACCTGAGTCATTCCTGGCATTAACAGTGTATTCTGTTTTCTGCTACTCTGTTCTGTTCCTTCCTACCATACATAATCATCCACCAAAGCCCCTCCCTAGGCTCCTTTCTGGAATACAGTATAGAAGCTGGGTTTTTGTTTGTTTTTTGAGAGAGCGAGAAAGAGGGAACAAGTGAGGGGAGGGACAAAGGGAGAAGAAGAGAGAGAATCCTAAGCAGGCTCCATGTTCAGTGTAGAGCCCGACTCGGGACTCAATCTCATGACCCTGAGATCATGAGCTGAGCTGAAATTAAAAGTTGGACACTTAACTGACTGAGCCACCCAGGTGCTCCAGGAACCTGGGTTTTTGAAATCATGATTAAAAAGGAAACTTCTATTTTCCTTATGCTTTGCTTATAATGATTCTGTTTCCAACTGTTCTTCTGAATCTCCTGGAGTCTAAAATATTAAGTGAAATGAAAACACACGTGTCAAAGTACCCAGAAGAGGGACTAGTACCTTGAAAGATGTGAAAGATGTCTTCCCTATCTCCGGAAGAAAGAAAACATTTTTATCACCAGAGACAGAGAGTTCCGAGAGTCAAAGATTAGGGGAAATGTATACAAACAGATCGTGTTCAACTAAGCCTTATCTTCCTAGTCACTTTATAATTAATGGCTCTGACTCAAAATCCTTTGTCTTGTCCTATTTTCTTTATTTACTACTCTTTGTCCAGCTTTGTGTATAGGTGTTTTGCTCCAACTGCATCTTTGGGTCTTTACTTTCCTATGGCAGCTCCCGTGTACATGGAAAAATCTGTATGCCTTTTTCTTGTTAATCTGTTTATGTTGATTTAAATCTTAGTCCCAGCCAAAAAGGAAGTAGAAGTAAATTTTTGCCTCCCCTGCACATGAATGCAACTACATTTAAAATGTGAACTTCGGTTCATTAAGTACACCATCAGGAGAGTGAAAAGAAAAGCCATCCGATGGGAAAAGATATCTACAATACATAAAAACAAAAGGCTTATATCCAAACTATGTAAAGAATTCCTACATTCAATAAGAAGGAGGCATCTCAATTAAAAAAAATGGACCAAAGATTTGAACACACGAGGAATCCAAATGAGACAAACAAGAAGGTGATCTTCATGTTAGTGAAAGGAAATACAATTTAGAGCTGTAATAACATAAAATTACTGACTCATCAGATTGGTAAAAATGAAAAAAACAATTTCAAGTGCTGATGAGGTTGTAGATTAATAGGAACTCTGTACACTGCTGGTGAGACTGAGAATAGGAAGAACCTTTTTTTTTTTTTTTAAGATTTATCTATTTAGGGGCACCTGGGTGGCTCAGTGGGTTAAGCCTCTGCCTTCGGCTCAGGTCATGATCTCAGGATCCTGGGATGGAGCCCCGCATCAGGCTCTGCTCAGCAGGGAGCCTGCTTCCTCCCTGCCTCTCTGCCTACTTGTGATCTCTCTCTGTCAAATAAATAAAATATTAAAAAAAAATCTATTTATTTGAGGGAAAGAGTTGGGGGGTAGGGGCTGAAGGTGAGGGGGAGAGAAACCCAAGCAGACTCTGGGCTGAGTGTAGAGCCCGGTGTGGGGCTTAATCTCACAACCCTGAGATACAGCCTGAGTCAAAACCAAGAGTCAGATGCTTAACTGATTGCTCCACCCCGAGGAAAAGCAGTTTGACGTTATGCAGGAAAGATGAAAATTGCCTTGTTCTATGGCTCAGCAATTCTAACATTTGGTATTTAGAGAAACTTATCCCCATGTACACAAGAGATATGAACAAGAAGGTTCATAGCAGCATTGTTCATATGAGTCAAACTGATAATAATGTAAATATCCATAAATAAGAGCAGAGATAAAAATGTGGTATGTTAATGTATTACATGAAATTAAGCTATAAAAAACATGGATGAATCTTACAAACATGATGTTAAGCCAAAGAAGCAAAACACAGAAGTGATTATACAAGATAATACCATCTATTGTATTATTGTAGTCCATCCTTTCTAAGATGCACTTTTTTTTTTTTTTACATTTTTTAACAATGCTGAAATTTATTGACCAAATTTCAGTTGATGGGCTCTTAGCCCTGGGTCCTGATTTGGTTAAGGTATTTGTTTTCAGTGAGATGTTAAATAGTGGTATCTTAAATTCTATAAAATTAAAAAACAGGCAAAGCTTGGGGTACTTAGCTGGCTCAGGTAGAAGAGTGAGTGACTCTTAATCTTGGGGTCATGAGTTCAAGCCCCATGTTGGATGTAGAGATTATTTAAATAAATTAATAAACCTTAAAAAATTAAAAAATAGAACAACATGTTTAAAAAAGAACAGGCAAGCTTAAACCATTTGTTTATAGATACAAAAACCCTAAACTATATGGAGAAGCAAGGATGAGTAATGGTGACATCTCAGGTATTGAAGATGCTATGGAATTTTCTGAAGGTCTAATTGGCAAGGGTTAAGCCAATCCTTAATCCTTTGAAAGGATATGTTTCCCTCATGGAACCTAGGGATGGAATCCACCCCCATTTACTCAGCATCCTACTTCAAAGTACATTCTCACACATTGTCATGGTATCACATCCATTTCCCACCTTTCTTTTTCTTCATAACCCCCTCATTTTTCCCCATCAAGTGTTCCGAGTGGGATCAATCCCATGTTTTATACCTGGTTGCCTGGTTCAAAATTTTCATCAACAGCTATTCCCCTCACTTTAAAGATTAGTTCAAGGAAGGTATGTAACCTCATCAGGAGCCAGGATGTGGTGAAATGTTTGCTAGGACTTCTGGAAGAGAAAAATCTCTCCTTCCACAGAAGATGCTAGAAGAATCTTCCCCTCTTCCATTGAACATGACTGAAAAAGGGTATAGCCCCAGGAGCTCTTTGCAATCATCTTGCTGCCAGAGAGAAGCCTGTCTTAAGGTAATATTAACTTGTACCTTAAGAAAAACTGACACCCTGGTGACATCATTAGAGATACTTAATCAGGCTTTACCTGAAACAGTTCTTCTGGCCTTGGCAATTATGTGAGCCAATCAATTTCATTATTATATTTTTTGGTAACATTCATTCAAAGTCATCTCAACTGATACGTATACTATTTCATTTAATCTCTATGTCAGCATTCTAAGAGAACTATTATTATGCCAACTTTGTCTGAGACTTTGCAGCTAGTAAATGATAGCGCTGAGGTCTGACCTTTGATCTTTGGGCGCTTCGACTGCCAATGTCTTTCCACTCTAGCATAATAGAAATCCACTGAAGAATTTCTCCATGTGGTTCAGGAGAGGAAGAGAAATGTCAAATTTAAAAAAGAAAAGGTGGCAGAAGAAAACTAAAAAAGTGTTCATCACATGTAATTTTTTTTGAAAAAAGAATAGAGCAGTTCTTCCTCAGGGTTCTTTGTGATAATGGATGGAGGCTTTTGTTGGCTCTCTCATCAGCATTGTGATGTATTCAGAAGTATGTCACTGACGTTACTAATTGCATAACACTGAATGTTCCCCCCCCCCTTTGCAACTCTTCTGCTTTTGCTTCTTGCTTATTTGAGTTTCTTTGTCTTTGAGGTCATGCAATTAGAAAGACAGACACAAATAGACCCAGAGAGACACACTACATCCTGCAAAGACCTTTGGTCCTTGAATAGCAAAGACCCTTGGTCCTTGAATAGCAATTAAAGGTGTTTTTCTAGAAAGTAGAGAAGTCAAGATGTTTGGACCTGAGGTAGTACAGTCTTAAATCATTATATAATTTTCTAGAACCCTAACACCAGTTTGTTTAGAACATGAACATTTATAAAAATCACATTAAAAAGAAGTCAGTGGGCAAGTGTGCCTTTCTCATTCATTGTATACATAGAGCTCCAAAATCAAAAAGCCTGATCTCGAGGCAAGAGCTCTAATTAGGCCCTTTTATATAACTGCAGTAGGAAGGCCCCATATTGTAGGTCACTGAGAATATATTGAATCTAGGGCCCACTAAGCCCTTTATTGAAAATCGTAGAGGTTTAACGGTGTTAGTCTTTTGTGACTTGAAGAAATTAAACAGAGGAAGATTGTTTGTACCTGCAATTTGAGAAGCTAAAAGTGCCACCTCCTAGGGTAGGGGTAGGCGGCAGGGAGCTTAATCATGTTGTGGCTGAATTTGGAGTTAGATTTACTGACACTGTCAAAAGTAATTTAAAGGGGCGCCTGGGTGGCTCAGTGGGTTGAGCTGCTGCCTTCGGCTCGGGTCATGATCCCGGGTCCTGGGTTCGAGCCCCGAGTCGGGCTTTCTGCTCAGCGGGGAGCCTGCTTCCTCCTCTCTCTCTGCCTGCCTCTCTGCCTACTTGTGATTTCTTTCTGTCAAATAAATAAATAAAATTAAAAAAAAAAAAAAGTAATTTAAAGTTTTTTGTCAGAGAGGAAGACCTAAAATGCTTGATTCTCACATCAACAGCATTCCAGTCTAAACTTTTTTTTTTTAAAGGTTTTATTTATTTATTTGATAGAAAGAGACACAGCGAGAGAGGGAACACAAGCAGGGGGAGTGGAAAGGGAGAAGCAAGCTTCCTGCTGAGCAGTTCCTGCTGAGCTGGGAGCCCGATGGGGCTCGATCCCAGATCCCAGAACCATGGGATCATGACCTGAGCTGAAGGCAGACGCTTAACGACTGAGCCACCCAGGCACCCCTCCAGTCTAAACTTTTAAGATTGGGAATGGTTCATCCAGAGTTGGCTCTTATCCAGCTTATTCTTAGCTTACTTCAGCAGCGCTTGTTACCTCTTTTTAATTGAGAAAAGAAGGGAAAACCTGAAGAAAAAAAAGACGTGACTAATATAGCCTTCATTAAGACCCTTTTTGTTCCAAGTGATAGAAATCCAGCTCCCACTAATTTAAGCCCAAAGCAGGATTCATCATAAAGAAAATAAAGAGTGGTCCAAAATTCAAGGATAAGACACTCTTAGCTTTAGAAACAGAACCAGGGATTTGAATACGGCTGAGTTTTCCTTCTGTCCTTTATCTCTGTTTCTTTCAGTGGACTGGCTTCATTATTAACTCTCGATGGAAGGGCTTTCTCCACAGCTAGAAAACAAACAAACAAAAAAACCCAAAAACCAAAACATGGCTCCTAAGTTGGACCTTCCATTGCCTAAAGCAGCCTTGCATTCCAGCCTTCTGGTCCCAAGCATAACATCCCTGGAAAAGGGCTCCTCCGCCTGGTGTTTGTCAGGAACCTATTTTTAAACTGATCAACTGAGGCCAGGAAATGGGATAACACTGTACTGAATCAGATCTTATGGGATTCATTATGTAACCAAGTGTTCAAACTATGGGGATTTAGGAGTCCCCAAGACTCTTGGGGTCTTGCAATGTAAAAATTATTTTCATGAAAAACAAACAAAAATTACTTTTATAATAATATTAAGATATTTGACTTTTTCACTCATTCTCTGAAGAGGGTACAGGGGAATTTTCCAGAGGCTGCAGGACAAGGGATATCAGAATAGGTTGAATGCAAAAACAGATGGGAGAATTCAGGGGCCTAATCTTCTATTAAGTCAGACATTAAAGAGATTTTACTTATTTTTTAAAGATTTTATTTATTTGATAGAGAGATCACAAGTAGGCAGAGGCAGGCGGTGGGGGGTGGAGGGAGCAGGCTCCCCGCTGAGTAGAGAGCTCGATGCGGGCCTCCATCCCAGGACCCTGAGATCATGACCTGGGCCGAAGGCAGAGGCTTAACCCACTGAGCCACCTAGGCGCCCCTAAAGAGATTTTTAAAAAGTAAAAGAATGGGGACGCCTGGGTGGCTCAGTTGGTTAAGTGGCTGCCTTCGGCTCGGGTCGTGATCCCAGCGTCCTGGGATTGAGTCCCACATCGGGCTCCTTGCTTGGTGGGGAGCCTGCTTCTCCCTCTGCCTCTGCCTGCCATTCTGTCTGCCTGTGCTCACTCTCTCTCCCTCTCTCTCTGACAAATAAATGAATAAAATCTAAAAAAAAAAAAAAAAAAGTAAAAGAATGCCACTCTTTTTACTATTGTCGACACAAAATGAACAAACATTTTACAGTTTCTAAAAATATATATATAAAAGGCAGAGAGTTTTATTTGAGCCCAAGTGAGTATAGCTCCCTAGGATACATAATCTTTACAAGTAAGAGAGTGTTCTACAGAAGAGATGTTTAATACAGGCTTTTATATGTTTTTTTGTTACATCAAGAGTTATAAGTCATCAGGATGAAGGACGTTCCAGAAAATTATAAACTTTATCTTTTGCTTTTAGTTTGTGCAAGGTTACAGGCTTTGGAGAGATGGGAAAGGAACTTAGGGAGATTTTTACTCTTATCTTTAGCTTGAATTGTTTCTTTTAGGTTATTTGCTAATGAAGCAGATGTACAATGTATGCTTAGAGCAGAAATGGAGCTCATGTTTTGAAGTCATACTCACCTTGGTAAAACTTAAAGTATAGCTTTCCCGGAGTCCCGGAAGCAGTGCCCACAAAACATGAAAAGTTAAAAATTCCCCTAAACACTGTTTTTTAAAAAGATTTTATTTATTTATTTGAGAGAGAGAGCATGAATGAGAGAGCAGAAGCACGGGGAGCAGCAGAGGGAGAAGGAGAAGCAGTTTCCCCGCTGAGCAGGGAGCCTGATGCAGGACTCGATCCCAGGACCTCGCCGATCATGATCTGACTTGAAGGCAGATGCTTAATCGACTGAGCCGCCCAGGCACCCTAGAATCCTCAGTAATTTTTTTAAAATTTTATTTATTTGACAGAGATCGCAAGTAGGCAGAGGCAGGTGGAGGGCAGGGGAAGCAGGCTCCCTGCTGAGCAGAGAGCCCAAGGCGGTGCTCAGTGCCAGGAGCCTGATATCATGACCTGAGCCAAAGGCAGAGGCTTTAACCCACTGAGCCACCCAGGTGCCCCAGAATCCTCAGTAATTTTTAAGGAGATCCTGAGATTAGGAAGTTTGTGAACTATGAATGTATCCATGGCAACTTCCTTGATTTTTCTAAGCCTCAGTTTCTTCATCTGTAAAGGGGGTTAATAACAATGCCTACCTCACAGAGTTATTGGAGGATGAAGACAGTTGATACTGTGCTTAGAGCAATGCTGTAGAATGGTTAAATCGTAATAATAATAGCTGCCACCACCATGTGGCTGGGGAAGGGGCAGTTCTTAGAAAAGAGAGTCTCGCAGACTAGGTGAGATGTCAACAACATTGGAACCAAAAGATAACCATTCAGAGAAAACCATACGAAAAGTATCAAGGATTCTGTGTTAAGACAGATACTTCACAAAAAGAAGTGCAAGGGTAGAAATTATCTCATTACTTGGGGTCTATGTCTTGATTCAGTAATCTGAGTTTCTCCAATAACGTGATAGCTGAGTCTAAGTGTCACGGTTCCAACTTAACCCCATGCGGCTTCTCTTTAAGCCTCCTTTGAGTATTTGCTGTCCCCTAACCTAAACTGGCCCTTCCCTGTTAGTGAAGAGTATGAATGTCCACTGCGTGACACTTCAGGTGCCAAAGGCACAGTTAGTCCTTTTGGCAGTCCTGAATGGCAGGCATTATTAACTCAGTTTCACAAGGGAGGAATCTGAGGCTGAGAGAGAATGTGAGTGGCCCAATGGGACACAGTTTAAAAAGAACAGAAACAGGAATGAAACCTGAATTTGTCGGACCATGGAGTCCAAGACCTTTCCGGGATTCCGTCTCATCTGCTGTCTACAAGAGATGGAAAGAAAGTCCTTAATGAGAAAAATCTCTTCTATTTCACAGTTAGAGATGAAAGGTTTAATCACACCTTTCCTCTTTTCTTTTTTTAAAATTAAGTTTTAATTTACATCATTGTATAAGATTAAGGTGTACAATATGTTGATTTGATGCATTTATATACTGCAGTATGATCACTACCGTCCGTAGCTTTAGCTAGTACCTCTATCATATTGCATAATGATTGTTTCTTTTTTATGGTGAGACCATTTAGTCTTTTTGCAATTTTGAAGTACGGAATGCAGTATTGTTGACTGTAATCTCTGTGCCATGCACTAGATCTCCAGAACTTATTCATCTTTTAGTTTTGAGCTTATACCCTTTATCAACATCTCCCCATTTTCCCTACCCAGCCCTGGTAACCCTCATTCTACCCTCTGTTTTCATGAGTTCAGCTTTTTTAGATTCCAGGTGTAAGTTATATCATACAGTGTCTGTCTTTCTCTGTCTGGCTTATCTCACTGAACATAACTTTCTCCAGCTCTATCCATGTTGCAGCAAATGGCAGGATTTTCTGCTTCCTCATGGCTAAATAATATTCCATTGTGTACACACAGGCATGCATGTGTGTATGTATGTACATGTGTGTATCACAACTTTATCCATTCATTCTTTGACAGACAATTAGGTTAGGTTGTTTACATATATTTTTAATGAATAATCCTAGGCAATTTAAAAAAAATTTATTTACTTATTTGAGAGAAGGAGTGAGAGAGCACACATGAGAAAGGGGGATGGGCAGAGGAAGAACCAGATTCCCTGCTGAACAGGGAGCCCGGGATCATGACCTGAGCCAAAGGCAGGTAGGTGCCTGATCGACTGAGCCACCCAGGCACCCTCTTTCCCCATATTTTACCTATTGTAAATAATGCTTCAATAAACAGGAGTTCAGATACCTCTTCAAATTCCTGTTTTCATTTCCTTTGGGTAAATACCCAGAAGTAACATTGCTGGATCATGTGGTAGTTGTACTTTTAGTTTTTCAGGAACCTCCATACTGTTTTCCATGGTGTTGAACCATGTGCACAAGAGTTCCCTTTCTCCATATCCTCACCAACACTTTCTTTTGTCTTGCTTATAGCTATTTTAACAGGTGTGAGGACACATCTCATTGTGGTTTTTTTTTTTTAAGATTTTATTTTTAAGTATATTCAATGTGGGTCTCCAGCTTATGACCCCCTGATCAAGAGTCACATGCTAGGGGCGCCTGGGTGGCACAGTTCTTAAGCAGCTGCCTTCAGCTCTGGTCATGATCCCCGGGTCTTGGGATGGAACCCCGCATTGAGCAGCCTGATCAGTCAGAAGCCTGCTTCTCCCTCTCGCACTCCCCCCTGCTTGTGTTCCCTCTCTCATTGTGTCTCTCTCTGTCAAATAAATAAATAAAATCTTTAAAAAAAGAGTCACATGCTCTACCAACTGAGTCAGCCAGATGCCTTTCATTGTGCATTTCCCAATAATTAGTGATGGTCAGCATCTTTTCATGTATCTTCTTCTTTTCTAATATATGCATTTAATGCCAAAAGTTTCCCCCTGAGTATTGCTTTAGGTGCATTCCACAAAGTTTGATGTGTTTTAATTTTCCCTCTCCCTCTGCCTGCTGCTCCCCCTCCTGTGCTCTCTCTGTGTCAAATAAATAAATAAAATCTTAAAAAATTTCAAAAAAGGAACTAAAAAGAAATGGATATAATTAATATTTACAATGTATTTTTAAACCAAATATATCTAAAATTGTGTCATATCAAATATGTAATCAATATAAAAATTGTATTAATGAGGTATTTTGCATTCTTTTTTCTTACTAAATGCAGTGGTCTGAAGGCTTGTATTCCCCTTCCACAAATTCATATGTTGAAATCCTTACTCTTAATCAGATGGTATTTGGAGGTGGGGCCTCTGGGAGGTGATTAGCTTATGAGGGTGGAGCCCTCATGAATGGGATTCATGCCCTTATAGAAGAGATCCCAGAGAGCTCAGCTCCCCTAGCCCTTCTGCCCTGTGTGTGACACAGTCTGTCAGCTCTCCATGAACCAGGAAGTGAGCTTTCACCAGACACCAAATCTGCCTATGCATTGATATTGGACTTCCCAGCCTCTATGACTGTGAGGAAGAAATGGTTGTTACTTAAGCCCCACCACATCTGCAGTGTCTGCGGTACTTTGTTATAGCAGCCTGAACAGACTAAGGCACTAAATTTTGTTCTTGGCAGTTACAGTTTCAATTCAGTTTGGATGCTAGTTTTCATCCAAAATACTTCATCTTTATTTAGATTTCATAAAACGTTTAGCTGAAAAAGTAGATTGAAATACCCAAGTTGTTCCCAAGATCGAAATTCTCTAATAATTGAATCAAGTATCAAGTTTTCAAATTCAAATTAAATAATACCCCAAATTGTGTTCTTCAGTGGTATTTGCCACTTTCCAAGGGCTCAGAAGACACAGAAGTCTAGTAGATGTTGTACTGGATAGCTCATGTTGTTAGTAGGTATCAATTACTGCAATGAGCTCTCACTCCATATTTCTCCATAGCGCTTCCAGGGTGATCTTTGAAAAATGGAAATCGGTTCACATTGCTCCTGTTTAGAGCCTCTAGTGGCTTCCCATGACGTTTAGTAAATCCCAATGACTCAAGTGGGGCATTCATTTTGAGGCAAAGAGCTCCCGTGTTTACCAGTCCTTCTTCCTGAAATCCCATTACAATGATAGTAAAGAAGTACAAGAGGAAATCAATCCATGAGTGAAATGAGAGGTGGAGGAGCAGGGCTATATTAGTGAGTCAAGTTTTGGTGAATTTCTCTAAGAAGGAAGATAAATGTGATTTTATTGATTAGTAAAGCAGAGAAGAAGGATCTGCAGCTCTGAGCACACAAGAAGCTTCAGGGGACAAGAGATGCCTTCCATTTAAATGATCCTAGCAACTTAAATGATTGGCTACAAAGACCTGAAGTAGGAAGAAAGGCACAAGTTCAAGGTAACTGATGGAACACAGTGAGTGGAAAGGATGTGTGGGTCAGCTACTCCTCTTCTCCTCTCTCCACTTTGTGCACATTTTGGCAGTGTTTGTCCTAGGTGGTGGCTAGCAAAGTCTTCTAAAGAAACCAAGTCTTGTCCTGGGATGACCGTAGTTGGGAAGCCCAGAGTAGAACCTTACTCACTTTGGCATGGGTGTAAGAGTGGAAGTCTTCCTGCCTGTCAGTTGACATAGTCAGCCTGCCTGTACAGATCATGTAATCAGCATTTGCATTCTGGAAAGAGACTGATGACAGAAAAGAACCCAAGTAATTAATCTGGCATTCTCATATTCAAAAGCACAAAAGACAACCAAGGGCCATAAGATAGTTGCACAAACCACCAGGGCCAAAGTGAGTAAGGATTCACCCTAGGAGAAACAGAAATCGTTCAGGAAACTGCAGTGAAATTTTTAAAAAGTTCAAATTAATATTCTCAGAGAAATTTGAGGAGACAGTGCATCTATAAAATATAAATAGATGACTCTTTAAAAAAAAAAGAGTCCCTGGCTGGCTCAGGCAGAACAGCTTGTGACTCTTGATCTCAGGGCCATGACTTTAAACCCCATACTGGGTATAGAGTTTACTTGAAAATAAAATCTTAAAAAAAAAAAAAAACAAAAAAAACCCAAACAACTAGTACGTGTTAGAAATAAAATTTTTAAATGGAAAACTCAACAGAAAGGCTAGAGGAAAAAGTCAAAGGACTCTTTCAGAATGTAGAACAAGAGGACAAAAAGAGAAAAGTTGAAAGACTGAGATGACCCACAAAGAAGAGCCAACATACACCTAACAGGAGTTACAGATGGAGAGTAGAGGAAAGTAGTTCTCTCAGAGCTAAGGAAAGATTCATGTCTTCAAATAGGTCTCATCCAGTGCTAATCAGTATGAATGATAGTCATATCTTGGAGAAACTTCACAAATCCAAAGACAAAAGACTCCTAAAAAGATTCCAAAAAGAAAAAAAAAAAATCAGAGGTTGAGAATTATATCAGCAACACACTTATCAGTTACACGATATACTAGAACACAAGGGAATACCACCTTTAAAATTTCTGAGGGGGAATGATTTTGAGTCTAGAATTTATAGCTGGCCAAATTAGCATTTAAGTGGGAGAGCAAAATAAAGATTTTTTTTTTTTTTTACTTCCACTACTTAGTTTGCTCTTTTTACTTACTACTTTTTTTTTTCCCCTCAGTCCTTTCAAGGGCTGAGTTAACTTATCACTTACAGACCACTCCTAAAAGAGCTGCTTAAGGATGTACTACAGGAAAATGAAGTACGAAACTAAGAAAGAGGAAGATAATCAGGTTCCAGGAGAGGGGCAATCAAAGGAAATCCTAGAATGCAATAGGCTTAAAAAGGAAATAGTGTGAAGAAACCAGATCATCTTAGGGTAGATCAAGGTTTCTTGCAATATTACACATAAGAAATCATGATATATTCCTTTCTTCCTTCAGGAGCTGCAAGCGTAGCCGCATCACCTTCTCCACTGGGTCCACACTCTATTGGATCCTGCCATGACTATTTTTTATATTATCAGTACACTAAAGATAATTCTTCTTTGGGTTTGAATGTTGGGAATTAATTTACAATGTATGGAAAACTTGATTAACATTAGAGAACAGAATATAAATTTATCTATAAACTCTTGCCAGTGATAAGTAATGTCCGTTGAGAGGTATAAATGGAGAGACAGACAAAGGGAAGTAAGTGAAGAGTGTCGAGTCTTTCCCATTACCCAACAGAAAGTTAAGAGATAGTATGTGGGGTTGGGGTGCTGGGCAGGGTAAGTAGGAAAGAGGGCAGTTTGGGAAGGTTAAGGCTATGAGCCTAGGAGCACAGGGATGAGGAGTAACTGGGGTGGGATGTGCACAGAAATGGGCGAGAGATTTCAGGGAAAGCGTGCGAAGCTCGAAGCTCGGGTTGAGCAAAAGGGGCAGAGCGGAAGGACGGGAGACATGGGCGGAGCCTAGCAGGTTATTGAGCGGAAGGGGCGGGGCGGGGGCGGAGATAAGCAGGGGGAGGGGAGGTGACGCCTTCTGTATCCAGGGCGCCTGCGCAAACCAGAAGTCTGGAAGCTCGCGCCATCGTGCTTTACCTCGTGCGTGCTCTCCTGTCTACCTCGCCTCGTTTCGCCTCAGCGGAAGCCATGCCTCGCCTGCTTGTTTTTTGTCTGCTTCCCCGCCGTCGCGTGACCCCGCTGGGCCTGCAAATCGGCCGCCGCCTGACCCGCTTGGAGCCCCGCCGCCGGCAGCGCCCCAAGTCGTCCACGGTGAGTGGAGGCCCACGCCTCAGGACGGTGCGGATCGGGGTGGAGGGGTGGGCGAGGAGCGCGCGGCTGAGGCGGGTGGGGAGAGGGTGAGGGCCAAAGCCTCGCCAGGCGGTGTCGGTGCCCGGCGGCCTTTGGGGGTCCGGGGAGGCCGCCTCTGGGGCCGAAGGGCGAGGGCAGAGCCGTCGCCAACCCCGCACGGTGCCTGTGGCCCTCGACGCCCTCTTCGGGGCCGATGCCTGTTGCCTGCCGTCCCACGGGGGGAATCCCGGGCAGCATCTGGGTTCCAGGGTTCAGCGGTCGGAACTGGGGGACCGTTAGAAGGAAGAGACCTTGTCTTCCAAAAGTCGAGGTTGGGTCATCTGGCAAAGGAAATCCTGCTTCTCAGGCTCCGTCAGGCCGCGTTGTGAGGACCACGGGCGAACTTCCTCAGCAGGTAGACGCGGATCGGTCTAGGCAGCAAGTAGCCGGTCGGGTGAGCCGCACGGACTGACCTGGCCCTCCCGTCTTCTCTCCCAGGACACCGTCATCGGGCTCGTGGTGCTGTTTGCGACCTTCTTAGTGCCGTGTGGTTACGTGCTGAGCAACCTGCGCGAGTTCAGAAGAGAGTAGATGCGAGAAGATGCGGAGCGGTTGTTCACATCCGACGAGCTTCCAATGAATTACAGGGCTTATTGGGGGTGATGACGCAGCCGTTGTGGGTCTTCAGTTTCGGAACCGTTTGTGTTTGCTACCTGTTTTGCACTTTTCTAGCCCTGTGCGATACATGGAGTTTGTGTAGTCATGTTGAAATGTTTAAATAAAGTTGAAACATTCATGCAGGCTCTGTGATCACAGATGATTTTTTCAACGTCGTGAAAGCGGCTGAGAATTTCATGATGAAAAATAGAATAATGAGGTATGTATGCCTGGGTGGCTCAGTGGGTTAAGTCTGCCTGCGGATCAGGTCATGATCCCAGGGTCCTGGGTTGGAGTCCTGCATTGGCCCCCTTGCTCAGCAGGGAGCCTGGATCTCCCTCTGCCTGCCTCTCTCTCTGTCTTTCTCTCTGACAAATAAATAAAATCTTAAAAAAATAAAAATAGAATAGGGGCGTCTGGGTGGCTCAGTGGGTTAAGCCTCTGCCTTCGGCTCAGGTCATGATCTCGGGATCCTGGGATCGAACCTGGCATCATCCGGCTCTCTGCTCAGCGGGGAGCCTGCTTCCCCACCCTCTCTCTCTGCCTGCCTCTCTGCTTGCTTGTTATCTCTGTCAAATAAATAAAAATCTTAAAAAATTAAAATAAAATAAAATAAATGAAAATAGAATAATGAGAACAGCAGTGAGGTCAGACTTAGTGATGGATATCATGCCATCAAGTGTATTTTATGGAGGTGAATCTGTTCTAGTAACATCAACATTAAAAGATTAGATATGAAGCAGTAATGTAATGCGAGTTTAGTTAAATGTTTTTTTGTGTTTTTTTTTTTAATGTTCCATTGGTACTGCCCCTTACAGTACTGAGGTTCAGACTTTTCACTGTGGAAATACAGCTTTTTATTAATTTGTCTTAAATTAGCCCCTCTATTTTGGTATTTAGTAAGTATCTTTTTACTTTATTTGTACCTCTCCTTATTTATTGATTTTTGTTATTCTCTGTAAGTTGCTTTTTAAGTTTTAAATACCACATATACCTTTGCTTGAATTTTATTTATTTTTAAAGTAAGCTCCATGCCCAGTGTGGAGTCCAATGCAGGGCTTGAACTCATCACCCTGAGATCAAGACCTGAGATGACATCAAGAGTTAGGATGCTTAACTGACTGAGCCATGCAGGGGCCTTGAACAGTTGTTTGAATTTAGGTCACTTTGCCAATTATGGTGACTGTGAGCAACAGAACTAAACTCTGAGCCTGTTTCCTTATCTCTATAATGAGAACTTAAAATTGCTCTTTTGAAGAGATGTTGTGGAGGAATAAAACACTGAACAAAGGTAAAACACTTTGCAGCATAGTGCCTGAAACAGTAATCAGTAGATAGAAGTTATTATAAAGAATATGTGTTTACTAATATTTGCAAGTGTCATAATTGTGTGATGTGCCAAGTATTGTCTAAATAGATCCCTGCCTTTGTAGGGCATGGAGGACTTGCATTTTAATTACTTCAATATTGTATTTGCACTTTGAAATTTATATTGATGTGTTAGGTTACTCCAGAGAAACTGAGCCAATTATGTTTATAGAGAGAGGGAGAGATTGATGGATGGATTTTAAGGAATTGGCTCACAATCATGAATGCTGGCAAGTTCAAAATCTGCAAGGCAGAATCTCTGGCAAGTTGGAGACTCAGGAAAGTTTAAGTCCCATCGGCTGGTGGAATTAAACTCTTAGGAGAAGTCAGTATTTTTCTTAAGGTCTTCAATTGCTTGGATGTGGCCTAATCACATTATAAGGGCAATCGGCTTTAGTCTGAGTCCACTGATGTAAATGTTAATCCTTTCCAAAAATTACCTTCACAGAAACATCAAGAATAGCATTTGACCGAATATCTGGGTACTGCAGCCTACTTAAGTTGACAAAAAATTAAACATTCACAATAGGGTAAAATAATTTTTCAGAGGGAAAACATGAAAAGGGTTTGCCACTTCAAAAATTTAAAGATGTGAGGGCGCCTGGGTGGCTCAGTGGGTTAAGCTGCTGCCTTCGGCTCAGGTCATGATCTCAGGGTCCTGGGATTGAGTCCTGCATCGGGCTCTCTGCTCAGCAGGGAGCCTGCTTCCTCCTCTCTCTCTGCCTGCCTCTCTGCCTACTTGTGATCTCTGTCTGTCAAATAAATAAATAAAATCTCAAAAAAAAAATTTAAAGATGTGAGCACAGTTGCTGATTGAAATCTTACTCATTTAAGATTCACCTTCTCAGGGCACTGGGTGGCTCGGTTGGGCTCCTAACTCTTGATTTCGGCTCTAGTCGTGATATTAGGGTTGAGAGATTGGGCCCTGCGTTGGGCTCTGCACTCGGCAGGGGGTTTACTTTGGATTCTCTCTCTCCCTCTCTGCTGCTTCTCCCCCATGCACGCATGCATGCCCTCTCTCAAATAGCTTAAAAAAAATCTTAAGAACTTTACCTTCTCTGTTCACCGGTGGCAAATCCACTCTTAGACCTTTTAAAGAACTCTGGCCCATCAGGACACAGATTCAGTATTTTGGTTTCTTACATTCACCAAGACCATGTTCCTGCTGCCCATTTTGAATCTTTTTCTTCTCTGACTCTGATGACTTTAGGCTTCAGCTTCTGATGCCTTCCTCCTTGTGTTCCAGCTAATGACAGAAGACTGGTTTACCTTTGTCCTGGCTAGGGAAGACTATTGAACTATAGGAGTCTTTTACATAGAACTTAAGCACCTAGTTTTTGAATTTGACATTTTATTTGACATTTGTCCTATGACATTTGATAAATTTGACATTTATCATTCCCATGGAGTAATGCTGTGTTGGGAAGTGGTAGCTCATTTTGATGACTGAACTCTATTGCCCTGTCACGGTACTTAACTTTCCATGCATAAATGTGTCACATTAAAAGTACAGTTGATTTTTGTTACTTGAGGTAGTTGTGTTCTATAAAGTCACCGTGAATACTGAATTAGTGAATACTGAACCATTGTTCCTAGGAGAAATACCAGGTTATGTTCCTGTGAGCCTCTAGTCACAGCATTTTTGTAAGTCTATCAATATATAACCTTGTTTTATGTTTATTTCTGTTAACAGATACCTTACTTAGTATGTATTACTGTTTCGTGATTCATAAGAATTGTACTCATGGATGGTAGCACTATAACTCGTCTGAATGAAGCTTATCTAATACATGTATTTTTCTGTAAGACCCATTACAATCTTTTTGTAATTAGGAACTTTAGATAGCACTTAAACACTATGTATGGGGCCCATTTTAAATAGTGAAGTCACCAAGAAAAATTACAAAAATGTAAAAAAGTGACACCAAATAAACCACAGGAAAGACATGTGTTTATAGTATTACAGAATGAGAGCTGGAACAAGAAGGCAGAGCCTTGCATTGTTTGGCCTCTGCATTGCATGACTAATTTTTTGCCACTCTACATGTCTGTGAGATTCGAAAGTGTGACACTGATTTTGGATTTGAAAATAATTTTGGTGAGAGGCGCCTGAATTGTTGAGCGTCAGTTGTTAAATGTCTGCCTTTGGCTCAGATCATGATCCCAGGGTCCTGGGATTGGGCCTTGCATCAGCTTCCTTCTTGGCGGAAGCCTGCTTCTCCCTCTCCCATTCCCCCTCCTTGTGTTCCCTCTCTTGCTGTGTCTCTCTCAGTCAAATAAATAAAAATCTTTAAAATAAAAATTAACAAAAGAAAATAATTTTAGTGAGTAGGAGAATTTGCAGGCATGGAATACACAAATAATGAGGATTAAGTTTTATTCTTAGAGGAGATCTTGTTCTCATTTATGAAATTTTGGAGAATTCTTACTTTGAAATTTTAAGAACTTGCAGGATGTTCTTTTGAGAAGAAGTAAGTCTGGAGAAACCTCATCCCTTAAGGCTGGATTTCTGAGGAATGACTTAAAAAATGTGAGTTTGGCTTTGGGGAATAAATGAAGTAGTACAATTCTTGTCTTAAAATGAGATTTGATAATAAAGTAATGATCTGGTGAAATTGCCAGAGGGAAACTACAGAACAATTATAAAATATTTTGATAATGATGTTATTGGTGGATTAAAACTTTCACTATCTGTTTCCCAGATGAGTACTTTATTGGCCAACATTCAGTTGCCATCTGATAAACAGATAACTCATTAGTGGGTATATATACACTGCCTATCTGTCTCATAGCCACAGCCAGATTTAAAATTCCTTGAGGAAGGGTGAAGTATGATGTTTTTAATCTTTAGCATTGTGCATAAGTAAAAATATTTGCTTTAATCAGAAGACTGAAATTGCTTTTTCCTACAAACAGGTATTTAGTGGGCCTTTAAAATGTATTCTGTACGTAGGAGTATGGATAGTTCCTATCCTGTTGCTTTTCCAGCACATAGCTCAATGCTTAGCACATATTCTGAGCTTTGTTTTGTTTGTTTTTGTTTTTAATATACTGAGTGGTTAAGGTGCTGCTAAAATAAATAGAATTCACCTCACTTGCCAAATTCATCTTTTCTAGTAATGGCTGTCTGTAGTTCTGTGTTGAGGAAGGTCATAAAAGAAATGGAATAACTTCAATCAGAAGTATAAATAAAATGGACCATCTATATGGGCCCAGCATATCAATTTTTCTTTGATGAGTTTTGGCAAAGAAATTTATAGAAATTGTGAATTAAAGTCTTCAGGTAAGGACTTATAAATTGTATATTTATAAGCATGATGAACATTTTAATTTTTAAGCACGATAAACAATATTTGTGGCAAATATTCTTAGATTCTTGAAAGGTTGATAGTTATGAAATTTTTCTCTTTAGAAGAATAAGGAGTGAGTTATTTTTCAATACAGGAAAACCACTTTTTGTAGGAAGTTCCACTTATTTTCAAAGTTCTGTTGCTATGGCAAGTTGCTGAATTTGGGTAAATCACTTAACTCCTGGAATTCTGTTTCCTTTTCCGTAAAATAAACAGGTTGATCTAGACCAGTGATTTTTAAGTTTTTGCTTTATTCAAATCAATATGTCATTATTGAAATATTTTACAACTTACCATGTGAACAGGGCATTTTGATTTTTTAAAAATAGTAATCTGAGTTAGTAAGAATTAAACTTCATAAGTCAAGTATTATTGTATTTAAAAATACTTAAGATTTTATAATAAGTATGTAAAATTGATCCTATTTATAATTTATACTTGTAATTGATAATTTATGAATAAACATATACAGTATATTGTATATGTACAATATGATACTTGGGTAGGCCCTTCAGTGGAGAAAATCACTTCTCTAATGTCATCTACATTTTGTTAGTCCTCATTCTTCTCCGCTTTATCACTACATTGTTCCCACCGCACCTTTACTTGGCATCTCTTAGACTTCTCAGGTCTCCTCCATCAGAAACTTGCTATTTGTTTTTTTTTTTTTAACTTATCCAGCCTTTCCACCTTGTCTGCTTTCATTTAAGTGTTCTATTGCCAATACATTTAACTTATTGCCCCTTAATTTTTCTGTGTGCCCTACAAAATACGAACCATGGGTAAATCTCAATCCCTCAATTTTGGCTTGGGCAAGGGCTGTATAGAAGATAACAGATTGTTAGTGCTATTAGAAACCCACTGTCTCCAAACTCATAATCTTGCAATGCTTCTTAAAATTCTTTCCTCTTTTCCTTTACTTTTCATTGTAGTGGCTAACTTAAATCTTGTGTATCTTGGCTTTTTATTTTATTAGCTCTCTTCTCAATCTTAGCTCATTTCTTTTCCTTTTCTCTCCTTTCTTTCTTTCTCTCTCTTCTTCTCTTTTCTTTTCTTTCCTTTTTAATTTAGGGCACCTGGGTAGCTCAGCTGGTTAAGGGACTGCCTTTGGCTCAGTCCTGGGAGTCCTGGGATCAAGTCCTCATCGGGCTCCCTGCTCAGCAGGGAGTCTGCTTCTCCCTCTGACCCTCCCCACCTCACGCTCTCTCTCTCATTCTTTCTCTCTCAAATGCATAAATAAAATCTTTAAAAAAAAGGATTTTATTTGTCAGAGAGAGCACAAGGAGGGGGAGCAGTAGGCAGAAGGAGAAGCAGGCTCCCGGCTGAGCAGGGAGCCCAATGCGGGACTTGATCCTAGGTCCCTGGGATCATGACCTGAACCAAAGGCAGATGCCACCCAGATGTCCCTACTACTTAATTTTCTAATGAAAGTTGCAACTATTCCTCAGTTATTGCCCCGCATTTACAAAAATAACTGAGTTCTACCCATCTTTCCTCTACTTGCAGTAGAAGGAAAATTACCATTCTAAGGGTGATCCCTTTGCCTGTGTTTTGGGTCCTATGTCTTTTTACCCTATGGGATACAAATCTCTAGAAATATCAAAATTTGATTTCTTTTTTTTTTTTTAAAGATTTTATTTATTTATTTGACAGAGAGAGATCACAAGTAGACGGAGAGGCAGGCAGAGAGAGAGAGAGAGAGGGAAGCAGGCTCCCTGCTGAGCAGAGAGCCCGATGCGGGCCTCGATCCCAGGACCCTGAGATCATGACCTGAGCCGAAGGCAGCGGCTTAACCCACTGAGCCACCCAGGCGCCCTCAAAATTTGATTTCTTACCATTGATTCCATCTCAGATAATTTAAACGTGCTCAGCTTCCAGTCTTTAAAAAAGAAGAAGAAGCACTAAGGTCCCCTCTTAACTTAAGGATCCAAGTTTTTTGGTAGCTTTATCACAATATTTGCTATATTGTGGTGGTCTGGAACTGGAGCCAGAATATCCTGATGTTAGCCTATAACTGAAAATTTATTTCTTCTCCCATCATTCCATTGATACTGCTATACAAAGTCATCAATGATTTTGTCAGTAAATCTAGTTTTTAATTCTTACCTTTTTGCAAAACTTGATATTATTTACTCTGTTTTTGAAATATAGGTATACGTCAGAATACTAAGAGTTTGGTTCCAGATCAACACAAGAAAGTGAGTCAAATGAAGTTTCTGATTTCCCAGCTCATATGAAAATTACGTTTACACTTCACTGTAGTTTATTAAATGTTCAATAGTATTACATCTTAAAAAACAATGTTATATACTTTAATGTAAAAAGTATTGCAAAAATGTGGTAACTATCATCTCAGCTTTCAGCAAGTCAAAATCTTTTTGTTGATGAGAAGGGTCTTTCCTCAGTTTTGATGGTTGGTGACCGGGGTGCTGGTTACTAAAGTTTGGAGTGGCTGTGGAAAGTTCTAAAGTAAGAACTTTACTTTAGAGTAAAGTAACAATGAGGTTTGCCCCCCTGAGTGGTTCTTCCTTTCATGATTTCTCTGTAGCGTGTGATGCTTTTTGATAGCATTAAACTCACAATAGCACTTCTCTCAGAATTGGAGTCATGCTTCTCTAACACTGTCACTGGTTTATCAACTAAGTTTATGTAATATTCTAAACCTTTTTTTTTTTTTGTCTTTTCAACAATCTTCACAGCTTCTTCACCAGGAGTAGACTCCATCTCAAGAAGCCACTTTCTTTGCCCATCCGTAAGAAGCAACTCCTCATCTGTTAAAATTGTAATCATGAGATGAGAGCAATTCAGTCACATCTTCAGGCTCCAGTTTTAATTCTAGTTCTCTTGCTATTTCTACCACATCTTCAATTTCTTCCTTCACTGAAGTCTTGAACTCCTCAACAGTCATCCGTAAGGGTTGGAATCAACTTCTTCCAAACTCCTGTGAGTGTTGATATTTTGGCCTCTTCCAGTGAATCATGAATGTTCTTAATGACATCTAGAATAGTAAATCCTTTCCACTTTTTCAATTTACTTTGCCCAGTTTTGTCAGAGGAATCACTGTCTAGGACAGATGCAGCCTGTTGTGTGTTTCTTAAGTAATAAGACTTGAAAGTCAAAATTATTCCTTGACGCATGAGCTGCAGAATGGGTTTTATGTTAGCAGGTATGAAAACAGCACCCATGTCCTTGTGCGCCTCCACCAGAGCGATGGGTGAGCAGGTGCATTGTCAATGAGCAATAATATTTTGAAAAGATTTTTTTTTTTCCTGAGTAGTAGTTATTATTTTTTTTTTTCCTGAGCAGTAGTTCTTAACAGTGGGCTTAAAATAGTAAACCATGTTGTAAACAGATGCACTTTCATTCAGGCTTTGTTTACAAAGCACAGGCAGAGTAGGCCTGGGACAGAAAGCCAAGATGGGGTTAACCCTCTATTAATTATGCAGTAAGAGGGAATCAGAAGAATATGGTATGGTCTGAAGGTGAGCTTAGCTCCCAGGGACCGGTAATTCTCAACCTATTCACTGCTCACTGGTTTCCCTTAATGGTTTCCCAGATATGGTGCCAAATTCTGATTCATGCACACAATGTGTTTTGATTATAGCTAAGTGTTCAAGCATACCTTGGAGATACTGTGGGTTTGTTTCCACACCACTGCAATAAAACAAGTCAAATAAATTTTTGGTTCCCCAGTGCATGTAAAATTTATGTTTACGTTACACTGTAGTTTCTTAAGTGTGCCATAGCATTATGTCTATAAATACAATGTAAGTACCTTAATTAAAAGATAGGCTATTGGGGCGCCTGGGTGGCTCAGTGGGTTAAAACCTCTGCCTTTGGCTCAGGTCTGATCCCAGGGTCCTGGGATTGAGCCCCGCATCAGGCTTTCTGCTCAGTGGGGAGCCTGCTTCCCTTCCTCTCTCTCTGCCTGCCTCTCTGCCTACCTGTGATCTCTGTCAAATAAATAAATAAAATCTTAAAAAAAAAAAAAAGATAGGCTATTGCTAAAAATGCTAACCATTGTTGCCCTTGGGTGGTGCAGTTGGTTAAGCATCTGTCTCTTGGTTTTGGCTCAGGTCACGATCTCAGGGTTGGTATACTGAACCCTGCATCAGGCTTTGCTCTCAGCACAGAGCCTGCTTAAGACTCTCTTCACTACTTCCTGTCCTTAGCCCCTGCATGCTTGCACACATGCTCTCACTCACTCACTCTCTCTCAAATAGATAAATAAATCTTTAAGAAAAACGTTAACCATCATTTGAGCTTATAGTGAGTCCTAATCTTTCTGTAGGTGGAGGGTTTTGTTTCACTGTCAATGGCTCCCGTAGTGGTTGCTGAAGGTGGATATGGCTGTGGCAATTTCTTAAAATAAAACAACAGTAAAGTTTGCCTCATTTATGAACTCTTTCTTCCATAAATGATTTCTCTGTAGCATGCAATGAGTAATAATAATATTTTGAGATATTACCAAGCAGTAGACCTCAACAATGGGCTTAAAATACTCAGTAAACCATCTTGTAAACAAATGTGCTATTATCCAGACTTTGTTGATCCATTTATAGAATAGAGCACAGGCAAGGTAGATTGAGCATAATTCTAAGTGCCCTGGTATTTTGAGAGTGGTAAATGAGCAGTGGCTTCAACTTAAAGTCACCAGATCCATTAGGCCCTAACAAGAGAAGAGTCAGCCTGTTGTTTGAAGCCTTTTTTTTTTTTTTTAATTTAAATTCAAGTTAGATAACTTACAGTGTAGTATTTGTTTCAGGAGTAGAATTTAGTGATTCATCGCTTATATATAACACCCAGTGCTCATCCCAATAAGTGTCCTTCTTAATGCCCATCTCACATTTAGCCCATCCCCCAGCCTCCACCCCTCCTGCAACCCTCAGTTTGTTCTCTATAGTTAAGAGTCTCTTATGATTTGCTTCCCTCTTTTTTTTTTTTAAATTTATCTGGCAGAAATCACAAGTAGGCAGAAAGGCAGGCAGAGACAGAGAGAGGGAGAAACAGTCTCCCCACCAAGCAGAGAGCCCAATGTGGGGCTCGATCCCAGGACCCTGGGACCATGACCTGAGCCGAAGGCAGAGGCTTTAACCCACTGAGCCACCCAGGCACACCTACCTCTTTGTTTTTATGTTATTTTTCCTTTCCTTCCCATATGTTCATCTGTTTGTATCTTAAATTCCACATATGAATGTAATAATATGATATTTTGTCCTTCTCTGACTGATTTTTCTTAGCATAATAACCTCTGATTCCATCCACATTTTGCAAATGGCAAGATTTCATTCCTTTTGATGGCATAGTAGTGCATTGTGTGTGTGTGTGTCTATATATATAGACCTTCTTTATCCACTTTATCCACACCACACCTTCTTTATCCATTCATCTGTTGATGGACTTTTGGGCTCTTTCCATAAATTGGCTATTGTTGATAGTGTGGCTATAAACATCAGAGTGCATGTACCCCTTTGAGTCTGTGATTTGTATCCTTTGGTTAAATATCTAGTAGTGTAATTGCTGAGTCATAGGGTAGTATTATTTTTAACTTTTTGAGGAACCTCCATACAATCTCCCAGAGTGGCTATACCATTTTGGATTCCCATCAACAGTGTAAGAGGGTTCCCCTTTCTCCGCATCCTTGTTAACATCTGTTGTTTCCTATGTTGGTAATTTTAACCATTCCAAAACAGTGTAAAGTGGTTTTGATTGGTATTTCCCTGATGATGAGTGATGTTGACCGTCTTTTCATGTCTGTTAGCCATCTGGATGTCCTGTTTGGAAAAATGTCTATTCATGTCTTCTGCCCATTTCTTAACTGGATTATTTGTTTTTTGGGTGTTGAGTTTGATAAATTCTTTATAGATTATGGACACTAACCCTTTATCAGTTATGTCATTTGCAAATATCTTCTCCTTTTCCATCAGTTGCCTTTTAGTTTTGTTGATTGCTTCCTCCCCTGTGCAGAAGCTTTTTATCTTGATGAAGTCCTGATAGTTCATTTTTGCTTTTGTTTCCCTTTACTCTGGAGACGTGTCTAGCAAGGATTTGCTAGGGCCGAGGTCAAAGAGGTTGCTGCCTGTGTTCTTCTCTAGGATTTTGATGGTTTCCTGCCTTACATTTAGATCTTTCATCCATTTTGAATTTATTTTTGTGTGTTGTATAAGAAAGTGGTCCTTTTTTTTTTTTTCAAGATTTTGTTATTTTTTTTTTGAGAGAGAATTATTGAGGGGAGGGGCTGAGGGAAAGGGAGAAGCAGACTCCCCACTGAGTAGGGAGCCCCAGTGTGGGCCTTGATCCCAGGACTCTGACATCATGACTTGAACTGAAATCAAGAGTTGGATGCTCAACCGACTGAGCCACCCAGGTGGCATAAATATTTACATTTATGTAAATGTAGGCATAAATATCTACAATTGGTAGACTTTCTTGTTGATAGTCCATTATTATGTTATAGTGCCCTTCATTTCTTATTACAATCTTTGGTTTAATATCTGGTTTGTCTGATATAAGTATGGCCACTCCAGCTTTTTGATGTCTGTTAACATGACAGATGGTTCTCCATCCCCTCACTTTAAATCTGGAGGTGTCTTTGGGTCTAAAATGAATCCCCCTGTAAGCAGCATATTGATGGGTCTTGTTTTTTTTTAAAATCCATTCTGATACCCCTATGTCTTTTGATTGGAGCATTTAGTCTATTTCCATTGAGAGTAATTATTGATAAATATGAATTTAGTGCCATTGTATTACCTATAAAATCACTATTCCTGTAGGTCATCTCTGTTCCTTTCTGGTGTTTGTTGCTTTTGGTCTCTCTTTACCACTCAAAGAGTCCTCTTTAATATTTATTGCAGGGCTGGTTTAGTGTCCATGAACTCCTTTAGTTTTTGCTTGTTTTGGAAACTCTTTATTTCTCCTTCTATTCTAAATGAGATATACTATTCTTGGCTGCATAGTTTTCCTGTTTGGTGTGTTGAGTATATCATGCCACTTTCTTCTGGCCTGCCAAGTTTCTGTGGCCTGGTCTTCTGCTAACCTTATGTGTCTACCCGTGTAGGTTAAGGACCTTTTGTTCCTCTCTGCATGCAGGATTCTCTCTTACCTTTGTATTTTGCCAAGTTTTACTCTGATATGTCTTGGTGTTGACCTGTTTTTATTGATTTTGAGGGATGTTCTCTGTGTCTTGGATTTGAATGCCTTTTTCCTTCTCCAGATTAGGGAAGTTCTCAATTAAAATTTCTTCAAATAAACCTTCTGCCCCTTTTTCCTGCTTTTCCTCTGGGACTGCTGTTATATGGGAATTATGGTGCTTTGTGGAATCACTGAGTTCCCTAAGTCTATATTCGTGATCTAATAGTCTTTTTCTCTTCTTTTCAGCATCACTATTTTCCGTAATTTTGTCTTCTACATCACCTATTAGATCCTCTGCTTCTTCCATCCTTGTGATTACATCCAGTTGGTTTTGCATCTTTATTATACCATTTTTTATTTTGGCCTGACTAGTTTTGTTTTTTTTTTTTTAAGATTTTATTTTTTGACAGTGATCACAAGCAGGCAGAGAGGCAGACAGAGAGAGAGGAAGGGAAGCAGGCTCCCCACTGAGCAGAGAGCCCAATGTGGAGCTCGATCCCAGGACCCTAGGATCATGACCTGAGCCGAAGGCAGAGGCTTTAACCCACTGAGCCACCCAGGTGCCCCTGGCCTGACTAGTTTTTAGGTCTTTTAATCTCTGTAGCTGGGGTTTCTTTGGTGTCCTCTATGCGTCTTTCAAGCACAGCTAGTATTCGCATGATTGTTGTTCTAAGTTCTCGTTCAGAGACATTACTTATATCTGTTTTGTGCAAACCCCAGGCTGTGATTTCTTCTTGATCTTATCTTTGGGGAGATTTCCTCTGTTTTATCATTGTGTCTAGGTTTCTGTCTTTTGCGTGTTTCAAAAGCTTGCTATGTTTCCTGCTCCTGAGAGTAATACTATATTAAGAAGGGGTTATATACTGTCCAGGGCCTGGCACTTTAGGAAGTGTTTCTGGTATGTGCTGTGTGCACTCTGTTATTGTGTTTTGGCTACTCTTTCCCACAGGCCAGTCCTCTGCAGAGTTCCTCCTTGCTTGCAGTGGGGAGTGTTTGGACCTTTCCCTGTGCCTCTATTTGTTTGTTAAGATAAGTCTGATTTTAAAAAATGACCAATCCAAGAGAAAAGGAAAAGAGACAAAAAAAAAAGAGACAAAAAAACCCCAAAAGGGGCACCTGGGTGGCTCAGTGGGTTAAAGCCTCTGCCTTCAGCTCAGGTCATGATCCCAGGGTCCTGGGATTGAGCCCCAAATTGGGGCTCTCTGCTCAGCGGGGAGCTGCTTCCTCCTCTCTCTCTCTCTCCCCGCCTGCCTTTCTGCCTACTCGTGATCTCTGTCTGTCAAATAAATAAATAATTAATTAATTAAAAAAGAAACAAACAAAAAACCACTGTAAGCCTGATTCCAAAGAAAAAGAAAGAAAAAAAAAAGGCAAAAAAAAAAAAAAGCCTGATTCGAAAAACGATAAAAGAAAACAAACCAAGCAACAAACAAAAAACTATAAGCCTGATTCCAAAGAAAAAAGAGAAAAATAATTAAATTTAATAAAATGGAAAAAAAAAAGAGAGAGAAAGCCTGGTCCTCGTCCCACCAGAACTGAAGCTGACACTTTGGAGCACTCTATGATCAGTAGACTTGGTACATGCTGGGGCCTGTGTTGGTCTTCTGGCTCACAGTCAGACCTACCCTTGTAAAGATGTGCTTGTGGGGTGTAGGGGAGTGGGCTTTGGTGTAAGTGACTCCAGCCTCTCCTGGAGGTTCTGTGTTTCTCTCAAAAGTCCAACTGTGCTTCTGGGTAAGGGGGTAGAGGATGGCATTACCTTGTCCCCAGGGAGGGAAACTTGCCACCACCACTGTTCAGGGGGCCCTCAAGGAAAGGGAACAGTCTCCTCTACTGTGTCCCAGGCTTTTATCAGATCCCTACACTCAACCTGTCTGTGCCCGGGGCCATTGGCATGTCCAGTGCCACAGTTCTGTGTTTTATCTCTGGCCAGTGGCTGGGATTCAAAACCCCAAATCTTAAAGGACCCAGCAATGAATGGACCCACTCCTCAACCCTGGACAAAAGCCTTGCAGTGCTGCGCCCAGCATCGTTCTGTCCCAAAAAAGCAGTCACATGCCTGCACAGGTGCCAGGAGTCTGTAGTGAAGGACAGCAAAAAGCTGTGACCAGGTTATCTGCCCTCTGCACATGCTTCTGTTCCCTGCTGTCAAATGGACACTCAATGGAGACCAATGTGACTTTCGTCCTTGGAGAGGTAATATACCCTCTTCCAAATGTCCTCCAGGAAGGGTAACATTCTCTAAGGATGACCCAAGGGATCCCCCTACCATGGCATCTTGCACAAACCCTACACACTGCTCTCTCTCCCACTTTCTCCCTGACTTCTCTCTGTGAAAAGGGCTCTGCGGCAGTGCAGTTTTTCTCTCCCCTAATTCATGTCTCCAACTTCACACCTGCTATGTTTGCTCCCTCTAATTGTACAGATTGTTTTCTTAATCCTCAGACTGATTTCTTAGTTGTTCAAAATAATTTGATGTTGATCTAGTGTGTTTGAGGGACAGGCAAGCACAGGTCCCTCTACTACGCTGCTGTCTTAACTCCTCCCCTGTCCTTTGAAGCTTTAGAAGCTACGAAAGTTCTAGATGGTATCTTCTCCAATAGAAGGCTGTTTAGTTTACCTTTAAAATCTTGTTTAGAGGATCCACTTTCATAAATTATCTTAGCTAGATCTTTGGTCTAACTTGCTGCAACTTCTATATTGACACTTGCTACTTCACCTTGCACTTTTATGTTACGAAGACAGTTTCTTTTCTTAAACTTCATGAACCAACCACTGCTAGTTTCAAACTTTTCTCCTGCAGCTTCCTCACTTCCTCTCAACCTTTATAGAATTGAAGAGGGTGAGGACCTTGCTTTGTATTATAATGGCTTTGGTTTGCAGGAATGTTGTGGCTGGTTTGATGTTCTATTGGGACCAGGAAAATTTTCTCCATATCAGCAATAAGGCTGTTTTGCTTTCTCATCATTCATGTATTTGTTCAAGTAGCACTTTTGATTTTCTTCAAAAACTTTTCCTTTGCATTTGTAACTTTGCTGACTGGTGCAAGAGGACTGGTTATGGTCTGTCTCAGCTTTCAACATGCCTTCCACACTAAGCTTAATCATTTCTAGCTTTTTTTTTTTTTTTTTTTTTTTTTTTTTTTTTTTTTTACAAGTGAGAGATGTGTGACTCTTCCTTTTACTTGAACACTTAGAGCCCATTGCAGGGTTATTAACTGGCCCAATTTAAATATTGTTATGTGTGAGAAAATAGGCCCGAGGGGAGGAAGAGAGATGAGGGGAACAGCCCATCAACAGAGCAGTCATATATACACATTTATCATTAAATTTGCCATCTTGTATGGGTATGGCTCTGGTTCCCCCAAACAATTATAATAGTAACATCAAAGATCACTGATTATAGGTGATCAAAACAAATGCAGTAATAATGAAAAAGTTTGAAATATTGTTAGAATTACCAAAATGTGACATAAAGACCTGAAGTGAGCAAGTCTATTGGAAAAATGATGCTGATAGACTTGCTTAATTCAGGGTTGCTTCAAATCTCCAATTTGTAAAAAAACACAATATCTGTGAACTCGAAGTACAATAAAATGGGGTATGGCTGTAATATCTTCAATGGTATCATGTACTTATATATCACACACTTAACTTACTCCTATTAATTTGATTGTTCTTTCTTTTTTTAAATTAAAACGTAATTGACATATAACACTATATTAGTTTTAGGCATACAATATAATTTGATATTGGAAAACATGACATCATCACTACAGTAAATCTTGTTACCCTTGCATCACCATGTAGAGTCATAGCATTTTTTTTTCTTATGATGAGAACTTTGAAGATCTACTTTCTTAGCAACTTTCAAAAATGCAACAATACAATAATATTGACTATGATCACCTTGTTATACATTATATCCTAGGATTTGGTACCTCTTTTTTTTTTTAAGATTTTATTTATTTATTTGAGAGAGAGCACAAGTGGAAGTGAGGAGGGGCAGAGGAAAAGGAAGAAGCAGACTCCCTGCTGAGCAGGAAGTCTGATGCTGGGCTTGATCCCAGGACCCCAGGATCATGACCTGAGCCAAAGGCAGACATTTAACTGACTGAGCCACCCAGGTGCACCTGTAATTTTGTACCTTTTGATCTCCTTCACATATCCCTACAACCACGAATCTGTTTTCTGTATCTGTAAGTCTTGTTTTGTTTCATTTGTTTTTATAATCCACATGTAAGTGAAATCAAAACAGTATTTGGTTTTGCCTGACTTATTTCACTTATCATAATACCTTCAAACCCTCAAAATCTATCCATGTTGTCACACACAAAAGGCAGTTTCATTGTTTTTTAATGGCTGAGTAGTATGTCATTACATATATATATATGTGTGTGTGTGTGTATTATATTTGTACATATACTACATCTCATATGTATATATACTACATCTTCTTTATCCATCCATCAGCACTTAGGTTGTTTACCTATCTATTCAGCTATTGTAAATAATTCTGTAATAAACATAGGGATGCAAATTTACTACTGCATGTCTTGAAGTAGTGCTTTCCTTTTCCTCAGATAAGTGCCCAGAAGTGGAATTGCTGGATCATATGGTAGTTCTATTTTTATTAAAAAAATTTTTTAAAAGATTTATTTATTTATTTAGAGAGAGAGTACATACATGAGCAGGGGGAGGGGCAGAGGGAGAGGGATAGAGAATCCCAAACAGACTTCCCAGTGAGCATGGAGCCCCATGTGGGTCTCAATCTCACAACCCTGAGATAATGACCCAAACCGAAATCAAAAGTTGGTTGCTTAACTGACTGAGCCACCCAGGTGCCCTGATAGTTCTATTTTTAACTTTTTAAAAAAGATTTTATTTATTTATGACAGAAAGATATAGTGAGACAGGGAACACAAGCATGGGGAGCTGCAGAGGGAGAAGCAGGCTCCCTGCTGAATAGAAAGCTCAATATGGGGCTCAGTCCCAGGACACTGGGATCATGACCTGAGCCAAAGGCAGATGCTTAATAATTGAGCCACCCAGGCATATCTATTTTTAACTTTTTGAGGAGCCTCCATGCTGTTTTCCATAATGGCTACATCAGTTTATATACCACCAAATAGTGCATGAAGGTTCTCTTTTCTCCACATCCTCACCAACACTTTTTACTTCTTGTCTTTTTGATAACAGCCATTCTGACAGGTATGAGGTGATATCTCATTGTGGCTTTGATTTGCTTCTCCCTGGTGATAGTGAAATTGGGAATCCTTTCATGTAACTCTTGGCCATCTGTATGTCTTCTTTGGAAAATGTTCATTCAGGTTCTCCACCCATTTTTTTAAATTAGATTTTTTTTGGTTTTTGTTATTATTGTTATTGAGTTAAATGAGTTCTTTTTAAAAATTATTTACTTATTTTCTTATTTTTTTAAGAGAGAGAGAACAAACAAGCAGGGAATAGGGTCAGAGACAGATGGAGAAGCAGACCCCCTGCTGAGCAAGGAACCCAACACAGGGCTCAATCCCAGGACCCTGAGATCACAACCTGAGCTGAAGGGAGACACCTAACTGATTGAGCCACCCAGGGGCCCTGAGTTACATGAGTTCTTTATATATTTTGGATATTAACCTTTTATTGGATACATTGTTTGCAATTATCGTCTCCCATTTTGTAGGTAGGCTTTAATTTTCTTGATGGTTTGCTTCGTGCAGAAGCTCTTTAATTTGATGTAGTCCCACTTGTTTGTTTTTGCTTCTGTTGACCTTGTCTTTGGAGTCATGTCCAAAAAGTCACACCAAGACAAATGTTAAGGAGTTTAATGCCTATATTTTCTTTGCGAGTTTAGGAGTTTTATGGTTTCAGGTCCTACATTAAAGTCTAATCCATTTTGAATTAATTTTTTGCATGCTGTAAGGTAATGGTCTAATTTCATTCTGTTGTGTGTGGCAGTCCTGTTTTCCCAATACCATTTATTGAAGAAATTCCTTTCTCCATCGTATATTCTTGCTTCCTTTGTCTTTAGTTAATTGGTCATATGCAAGGATTGATTTCTAGGATCGCTGTTCTGTTTCATTGATCCCTGTGTTTGTTCTTATGCTGATAACACAGTGTTTTAATTGCCACAGCTTTGTAATAATTTTGAAATCAGGGAGCATGATGCCTATAAATTTGTTATTCTTTCTCAAGATTGCTTTGACCATTTGAGATCTCTTGTGGTTCCATCCAAATTTTAGGATTGCTGTATTTCTGTGGAATGTGCCATTGGAATTTTGATAGAGACTGCATTGAAACTATGGATTGCTTTGGGTAGTATGGGCATTTTGATAATATTAATTCTTCCAATCCGTGGGAAAGGAGTCTCTTTACATTTATTTATATTTTCAGTTTCTTTCATCAATGTCTTACGGTTTTCAGTGGACAGATCTTTTGCCTCCTTTGTTAAATTTATTCCTAGGTACTTTATTCTTTTTGATGCAGTTATAAATGGAATTATTCTTAATTTCTCTTTCTTTTTTATTTTTTAAAAGATTTTATTTATTTATTTGACAGGCAGAGATCAAATTTATTTATTTGATAGGCAAAGAGGCAGGCAGGTGCGGGGGGTGGAGCAGGCCCCCGCTAAGCAGAGCCCGATCCGGGGCTCGATCCCAGAACCCTGGGATCATGACCTGAGCCTAAGGCAGAGGCTTTAACCCACTGAGCCACCAAGGCACCCCTTAATTTCTCTTTCTGATAGATCATTGTTAGTATATACAAATACAACATATTTTGTATGTTGATTTTATACCCTGTAACTTCACTGAATACGTTTATTCCAATAGTTTTTTGTGTGTGGAATCTTAAGGGTTTTCTATACATAAAATCATGTGTCTACAAATAGTAAGAGTTTTACTTTTTCTTTTCAATTCTGAATGCCTCTTTTTTTTTCCCTTGCCTTGGGAATTGGTCTGATTAAGACTTCCAATATTATGTCAAATAAAAGTTTGATTGTTCTGTTATTCTTAGCCTCCCTTCCCCTCTGTTTAAAATTTCTTCTGTCTATATATTCTCAACCCTTCGGTGACTCAGTTACTATCAACTTGTTGATTATTCCCAAATCAATCTTTCTATCCTACGTCTTTCTCCTGAAATCCAGAGTTATATTTTTTAGCTTAGCATTTCTTCTTGGATATTGCATAGATATTTTACATTAAAAATATCCAAACTGAAATTTTTCTACCTTCACATCGGCTCTTCTGTATGCATTCATTCACTCATTTATTGAGTATTTGAACACCTCCTGTATACCACTGTACACGGTAGTAGGTACTAGATATATACTAGGAATGAAATAGATAACATCATTGCCCTAACATAGTTTAGAGGGGGAGACAGACAAACATGTAAACTTAAATATATAGTCACAAATAAGGCATGAAGAATAACCAGGGACCTAAAAGAAGTTGGGGAAGGGGGAGTCATTGAAGATATGTGTGCTAGGATGATATATAATTTCAGACCTAAAAGATAAAGAGGAGGAAAGTGCGGAATTTTATACAGAAGGAAAATCATACAGGAGACCCTGTGTGGCCAAGATCTTGACATTTTATAGAGCTAAAGAAAGCTATATAAACTTAAGTGTTGTAGGTAAGAGGCAAAGTGTGAGAAGATGATTTGGGGTAGGAGGGAGCCAAATCATAGATGGCCTTATAGATCATGTTCTAGATTTTAACATTTTGATTATATGTACAAGAGAGCTATTTAAGGACTTTGAACATGAAAGTAATAGAATCTGGTTTTAGGAATATAGAACAAGTAATTTAAGTTTATTAAAGTGAATGTAATGAGAAGTGAATCATGTTTGCCTTGAATCTCAAAAGTAAGATGCAATGGTTTCTATTTTAAGCTGCCTATACCAGAAATAAACATAGGAACTTGTCTGATATACTTTATCTTTACTATAGCCCTAATCTCATAATGTATTACTGATTTTACATTTTTAACTTATCTTACATTGACCACATCTTTTTACCCAGCTTCAGCTTCCCCTCTTAACATCTCTTAACTGTCCTAACTGTACTCTAATTATATTCGAATTCTTATGTTTTCATGCCCCCATCTTACCAATATGTGAGTTTTCAGATTGTCTCTAGCCTTGATACAGATTACTATCTCTAGAATGCTTTCTTCCTTCTTCTACTCTTTACCCTTCCAGTTTCCACTTTGGCCTGGAAAATCACACTTCTATTTCTCTCACAAGTCTCAGATTTAATATGCCCCTTGGGAAACTTGTCCAGCCTCTGTGTTCCTATGACATTTTCAGCTTACTCTTAAAATAGGTGTAGTCTGTTCAAGAACTTACCTACTTCTGGTCCACTATTTCTTGTAGGTGGCAGTTCTTTGAGGTCCCAAGCCAAATCAAGGGAGGTTCACAATCCATTTGCTTGATTCTCTCCTTTCCTTTGTGCTTTCCCTGCGCCCCCCTTCCTCTTCTGCTCTACCTTGGTTGATTCTGGATTCTGGTCTCTATCTCCCTCCTCCTGAGAGGCTGTCAAAAGCACTTCTTCCAAAATTGGCAAATGCAGGGCCTACCTCTCTTAACCTCTGTATTTCTCGGTTTTTGTCCTGGTGAGTCTTCAGAGTCTTCAATATCTTCATTTTTTGGTTCCATTTGTCTACTTGCTCAGCAGAAATATTGGTCTGACATAACCTATGCTGTCAATTCCAGAAGTAGAGGCCCTAGCATGTATTTTGCAGTATATAACTATGTGATCTAATTTTCCAGATTTTGACATATTTATTAATTTGTTTTTAAAACTATGGTTAAAGTAAGGGAAAAGTTCTCTATATAAAGAGAATAGGGAGTTCAAAATTATCTAAATTCAGTTTTTAAAAAGAGTTTTGAGGTATAACACAAAAAAATGTACAAGTTGTAAATACATGCCTCAATGGATTTTACAAAGTTAATATAGCTGTGTAACCAGTACTTAGGTAGAGAACAGATTACCAAGTTCCAAGAAGCCTTTTTTCCCCAATTCCAATAATTAGACTCCTAAAGATAACTCCTAGCCCAATATCTAACAGCATAGATTAGTTTTGTCTGTCTGAACTTTATATAAATGGAATAAAACAGAACACACTATATTACCTCTGTCATCATTAACTCAATGTTATGTATGTGAAATTTATCCATGTTGTCATTTGGGTTTTATCTTAATAGATTTATAGTAGATGGAAGAAGATTAGATAAAGAAGGTAGACTAGGCACATATGTTCCAAATGCAAATAAATCTGTGGAAAAACACACCTCAGTAATCACAATAGATGGATGTTTTTGGTAGTAAGGAATTCCAGGCTCACTTTCAACATATACAAGGAGTGACGGGGGGAAGCGTAGAAATTTTCAAGTAGAAATGATTAGGCCACCAAGTTTCACCAAATACTTGAGAAAAATCAGTACCATGAAAAAGAATTACCAACTTTGAGGAAATAAAAAAACTAATACTGAAAAACTCAGTTAATACAGCAAACAGAGAAATGTTTTAGTACAACTATATTCTCATAGATTTGAGAATGTTGCATCCTTGACTGAAACAGATCTTGGATATTAAACCTGTGATTGTTAAAATGAAGAACAATATCTGGGCTAAATAACAGAGTGACACAAAGTACAAAATAGCTGTAAGAGCAAGCTGTGAAATTCTTTGAGAACATAGAGGAAAGGTCAAGGGATTAGAAATAGTGAGAAAAAAAGCACGTGGAATATAGATTCAGGAATTCAGTATCTGTCTGATAGGAATTCCTGATAGAACAGAGAAAATGGAAGGGAGGAAATAAAGGAACCAAAGAAGAAAATTTTCCCAGAGCTCGAAAGGATGAAATCTTCACATTACAACAAGTGCATCAAGTGCAAGTAGAATAAATTATGGAAGGCCTACACCTAAATACATTACGGTGAAACTTGAGAAGACAAAGAAGGGATAAAAAGAGTTTTCTATAAAGCTTTCAAACAGGAAAAAAAAATCTATAAAATCAGATGTCTTATTGCAACAATCTCTGAAGGCAATGAAACAACACTTTTAAAGATAGGGAGAATAAATTTTTAACTGATTAGAGTACTGTACCTAGCCCCCAAAGCATTTAAGTGGGAGGTAAAAAAGATAATTTTTAGATGTACAAGGCCTCAAAGTTTATCATTTGGGGTATTTCAGTTGGGTTGTGGGTTATAGGAAATTATCCTTTCCTTTCTTGCTCATGTAAAGATCTTTTTTAAGTTTCTGATTTAATTAATTAAGGATACACATGATGTTATGAATGAGGTTGCACAGAGCAGATCAGATGGACTATATCCTAGTGCATCATTTCATGGCCCTCATGTTCTTAATGGGATGTGCAGCTGTTGGAGATGGTAGCCAGGCAGAGAAAGGTTCTGTTGGATCTGGGAAAACTCAAACCTTCCTATGTTTTTGACCATTTATTCTTGAGGTTGAGGTCACCAGTTAGAAGTAATGTATGTGCTTCTATTAGTGGGAACAAATACTTGGCTCTCTTGATTTTTAACCAAAAGACAGTATTATCTATACACATCCTCTTCTGGGAAGAGGAAGCAGTGTTGTCCAATGTTCCTGAGCCTCTTATTTCAATAGAAATTTTCTTATTTCACTGCCCTGTCCTCTTGACTCTTACTTGGTGGTTTTCATACTTATTTTGATTTGAAGACTATCATAAATCCATTTCTCTATCTTTCTCCTGCAAATGAATCCAAGGAAGAAGAGATGGGCAGATGAAATAGTGTTGAAAAAGACCAAACAAAATAGTAAAGTCTAAGTAATGGTTGATTTGTAGAGAAAAATAATTTGGTAATATGGAACTAGACTCTCAGATTTTCCCCTCAGATAGTAGGGTATGTATTGGAGTAATGCTGGATGGTGACCAGTGGAGAAGCCTATAGATACTGATGGAGATATCTTGGCCATGGGGCTGATATTAAAATGAAAATGTATTTCTTCAAAATTGAAGGGGAGTTATTAGAAGAATAGAAATAGTATATTTTTCAAATTTCTGGAGGAAAAAATGGGAAAGAAAATCTGAATAAAGGCAAGAAAGCAAAAACATTAAAAAATAAAGAACTGTAAATTAGAAAAATGACATAAGAGGGCAGAAATAAATATGTTAGTAGTATCGAGTGTGTTGAGTCCCCGTGTTAGTTCCTGGGCAGTGGTAAGGACAGGCAGGCCAATCTAAGCAACAGGCTACACAATTTTTCCTGGTCAACTCTTACTCAGGGCAGCAGGAGAGTGACCATTTCTCTTTCTTTAGTTCATGATTTCTCCTGGGGATGGGAATAATGAAAATAGAGAGATCAATATGAACATAATAGCTACATATGTCCTGATCAGAGTCAATGTGAGAAACAGTAGGGACACAGCATTCCTGTGAAACAGGCTTGGATTTACATATTTATGCAAAATTCAAAACTCCTTCCTTCCTTTCTTCCTGTCTAATACTTTCTCAGAGTGATTCTACTGTACCACATGCTCTGGAACCACTTTAGGCCCATTTTTCAGTTTTGTTCATTTTGCAGTCATAAATGAGTTAGATATTGCTTTTTTACTATATCTGCATTTTTCTTTGATTATTTTTATTTGTTTTTGGGTTTGGCTCACGGGTAAGTATTTCTGATACACTGAGACCCTTTTGTTTAATATTACTAGCAATCAAAATTTTAATGAATCAATTTTTTCTGTTATAATTTTATATTAATTTTTTAAATCCACCTATATTACTAGAGACACAACCCCCCAAAAATTGAAAATAAAGGGATTGTTCTTATGTGAAAGATGAGAATGCCTACTCTGCTTTTCTTCAGCATTGTGCTGGAAATGCTAGTCAGTGCAAGAAGGTAAGAAAAGGAATACATATTGAAATCAGGAAATAAACTTCAACTATTTGCAGATAGTTCTGTACAGGAATATCCAAAAGCATGTACAAGTAAGTTATTAGCATTAATAAATAAGATCAGCAAGGTATGAGATAGAAGATCATGAGTAAAAATCAATTGTAATTCTGTATTATCAGCAGAAAAGTTGTAAAATGAAATAAATAAGCAACTGTTTACAGTAGCATAAAAAATGAATACATTGGGAACAGATCAATGAAAAGATGTATAATATCTTTACACAGAAAAATATACATTCTTTAAAGAAGTTAAAGAAGACCTAAATAAAGAGAGAAATATACCTTGTTCGTAGATTGGAAGACACAATATCCTAAGGATGTCAGATTATCTTCAAATTATCTTCAAAAGTGTGTGTGTATGTGTATGTGTACTTGACCAGCTGATTCCAAAGTTTATATGGAAGTGCAAAGATGAAGAACAGCTGAAATATTCTTGAAAAAAAGCAGCAAGATGGGATGACTCAAGATATGAAGACCTTTTTTTGTAAAGCCACGGTAATTGTGACTGTGTTACTTGTAGAAGACAGTGTTATTTGCACAAGTGGAGTTCAGAAATAGAGCCCTCGATACATAAACCCTTGATTAGACAAAGATGCTACTACCTAGCGGTGCAGAGCAGTGGATTAAGGATAGTCTCTTTAATAATTTTCTGTGGACAAGTGGACACCCAAATATATAAAAAAGAAGCTTCTACTTCATACCATAGCCAAAAATCAATTCCATGTGGATCGTAGATATGAATATGCATAGCAAAACAACAACGCTTATAAAATGAAATAGAAGAATATTATAATGAGTTTGAGGTAGGGAACAATTTTTTAGAAGATTTATTTATTTATTTTAGAGAGAGAGAGAGGTTGTGCCTGAGGGAACTCACAAGCGGGAGGAGGAGCTGAGGGAGAGAATATCTAAGCCGACTCCCACTAAGCATGGAGCCCAACCAGGGCTTGATCTCATGACCCTGAGATCATGACCTGAGGTGAAACTAAGATTAGGACCCTTCACCAACTGAGTAAAAAATCTTTTTTTTTTTTAAAGATTTTATTTATTTATTTGACAGAGAGAGACACAGTGAGAGAGGGAGAAGCAGCTTCCTGCTCAGCAGGGAGCCCGATGGGCTCGGTCCTAGGTCACTGGGATCATGATCCACACTGAAGGCAGATGCTTAACCGCTGAGCCATCCAGGCGCCCCTTCAATGGCTTAAATTAAAAAAAAAAAAAAGCAAAAACACAAAAATCTTCTCTATCCAGAAAGAGCAAGGGCGTGGAACCACACAAGTGGGTAGAAGTGTAAATTGGTACAACCATTTGGAAAACAGTTTAGTGGGTAGTACAGATGAAGATGAGGGAATCCGTGACCAGCAAATTCACATCTAAGTATGTACCCAACTGAAATATATCTATGTATGTACTGGGAGACCTGAGTCTTAACGTACATAGTATCATTATTTGTAGTAGTTTCAAATTTAAATAATGTAAACGTCTATCACCAAGAATTGAGAAATGAGATCTTGGTATATTTGCGCAATGGAATACTATACAGTAATGAAAATTAACAAAAGACAGTTACATTCAACAACATGGAAGCATTTCAGAAGCAATGTTGAGGTGTAGAAGCACGACCAAAAGAATACATGATTTACTCATTCATATAAGGCTAAAAATCAAGCAAAATGAAAATATTGTGTTTAGGGATATGTACTTAATGGGAGAGGTACAGGGTAGATTAAAAAAGAATTGAAAATTTTCCTCAAAACTTATTACACAGTAACTATGTTATGTATTGGGTATGCAGTGCACACCAACCTGTAGATTTTTTTCTCCTGTGTCTAAATATACACATAATGAGTCTTGAGTCCATTCTTTTTTCAGAGAACATAGTGACAAGGATCCCATGTTCAAACAAAGTAAAGAAGTTATTTTTTTCTCCCATAGGCACAAGAAACCTAATTTTTCACCTCATTTCCATCACATGGTTTAGTGGTTCTTTAATAATCATCTTCTGTGATAAAATTAATAAATAAAAAAATAATAATCATCTTCCACGGATCAGGATTAGGTGTTCTATTTGAAACATTGAATGTGGATGAGTGGCCACCCAAATTTTGGGGATACACTGAGAACTTTGTGTTTGTGTCACCTAATATTGACATCCTTGAAGAAAGGAAGCAGTGCATCATGGCCACCATTTCATCATTGGTGATAGGCTACAAAGAGTTTGTGCTAAATTAGACCTCAGAATTGTTATGTATCATGGGGATAATTTTGAAGATTAGTAAAAGTGTAAGTATATTGTGATAATTCCTTAGTTTTGACTTTATGTTCAGATATTTTTATTTAGTGACTAAATAAATTTTCGATAAACTTCTGTTATTTTAAAATCATCCCTATATCTCCTTACAAGGATAAACATGAAGGTAATTACTCCAAAATTTAGGTAATTGTTACTTTTGAGGTTGAGGGAGGGTTCTAATTGTGAAGGGCCTGTTAGAGGCTTTTGTAATGTTGGCAATATCCTGTTTCTTTTTTTTTTTTTAATTTTTATAAACATATATTTTTATCCCCAGGGGTACAGGTCTGTGAATCGCCAGGTTTACACACTTCACAGCACTCACCATAGCACATACCCTCCCCAATGTCCTTAACTCCACCCCCCTTCTCCCAACCCCCCTCCCCCAAGCAACTCTCAGTTTGTTTTGTGAGATTAAGAGTCACTTATGGTTTGTCTCCCTCCCAATGCCATTTTGTTTCATTTATTCTTCTCCTACCCCCTTAACCCCCCATGTTGCATCTCCACTTCCTCATATCAGGGAGATCATATGATAGTTGTCTTTCTCTGATTGACTTATTTCGCTTAGCATGATACCCTCTAGTTCCATCCATGTTGTCGCAAATGGCAAGATTTCATTTCTTTTGATGGCTGCATAGTATTCCATTGTGTATATATACCACATCTTCTTTATCCATTCGTCTGTTGATGGACATCTAGGTTCTTTCCATAGTTTGGCTATTGTAGACATTGCTGCTATAAACATTCAGGTGCACGTGCCCCTTCGGATCACTACGCTGTTCTCTGAGGGCGCACTTTTTTTTTTTTTTAAAGATTTTATTTATTTATTTGACAGAGACAGAGAGATCACAGGTAAGCAGAGAGGAAGGCAGGGTGGGAGGGAAACAGGCTCCCTGCTGAGCAGAAAGCCCGACACCGGGCTTGATCCCATGACCCTGGGACCATGACCTGAGCTGAAGGCAGAGGCTTAACCCCCTGAGCCACCCAGGTGCCCCTAATATCCTGTTTCTTGACCTGGTTGGTGATTACATGGGTGCTTGCTTATGTAACAATTCATTAAAGTGCACTTTATGTTTTACATGCTTTGCTGTATGTGCATTAAATAAATAAATAAATAATTTTTTTTTTTTTAACAGAGAGAGTACAAGCAGCGGGAGTGGCAGAGGGAGATGGAGAAGCAGACTCCTTCCTAACCAGGGAGCCTGATGCAGGGCTCAGTCCCAGGACCCTGGGCTCATGACCCAGTTGAAGGCAGACGTTTAACTGTCTAGGCCACCCAGGTTCCCCTATATGTGCATTTTTTCCACGATAAAAATGGCATTAGAGAACTTGGGAGGAAATAATTGTTGTTTATGTGTTTTATAAGTATCTTCTTAAAGATGACAATGTTAGAATGGCCCTCTAGACATTTAGTGAATTTGATTTATTGGAATTCATTTCATCAGGGCGCCTGGGTGGCTCAGTGGGTTAAAGCCTCTGCCTTCGGCTCAGGTCATGATCTCAGAGTCCTGGAATCAAACACCACGTCGGGCTGTCTGCTCAGCGGGGAGCCTGCTTCCTCCTCTCTCTCTGCCTGCCTCTCTGCCTACTTGTGATCTCTGTCTGCCAAATAAATAAATAAAATCTAAAAAAAAAAAAGAATTCGTTTCATCAAAGATAAAGAGACAGTATGGTTGGTATTCTTGAAATATGAGCATTCTTTGAAGAAAGATACATAATAAGTAGCATACCAGTTTGTGGATACCTAGATATCCAGTAACAGAGAGATATTTTGATATTCTAGAGAAAGAGGAGGAGAATCTATTTCACATAGTAGGAGTCAGTAAATGTTTCTCAGAGTACCCCAGGACTCAAATAGGGCTCTTTTCAGGAACTGGTCCTTATATTTGATTACTTCAGCTAATATTTTGAGAATAAAGGTTATAGTTCTGCATAATTAACATAGGAAATAAGATTTCCTTCTTTATCAAAGTGAGTCAAATGACATAGGCTTATTTCCAGAATTCTTACCCATCAAGAATAATTTTCTGATAAAGACATTAAAGCATTACTTATGTATGCTTCCCATTTTTCTAGATTAAACTACATTTCAGGAGAATAGCCATGTGAAGTATGCATGTATGAACTCTTCTAGTAGCGGCATGTGGCTGGCTCAGTTGGTAGACCATGTGATTCTTGATCTTGAGGTTGTAAGTTCAGGCCCCACGTTGGCTGTAGAGATTACTTAAAAATAAAATCTTTTTAAAAAAGATTTTATTTATTTATTTGACAGAGAGAGAAACAGCAACAGAGGGAACACAAGCAGGAGGAGTGGAAGAGAGAGAAGCAGGCTTCCCACAGAGCAGCGAGCCTGATGCGGGGCTCGATCCCAGGACCCTGAGATCATGACCTAAGCCGAAGGCAGAGGCTTTAACCCACTGAGCCACTCAGGTGCCCCAAATTGAACCAATTTTTAAAAGCCACATTATTATTAGAAATTCAAGAATTCTTTTTCTTTTGGTTGTGTGATTGGCTAGTTTCTCCCTAGAAAATATTTATACTTTGCCTGGGTTTCCCCCCATTCTTCAGTTTTCTTTAAAGTTTCAATTCTTGGTCCTCTGCTATTCTCGATGTATGCTATTTCACCTAGGGAACTACTATTATTCTTTTATTTCAACCATCACTTTTATGATGATAACTTTTAGGCTTTCTCTCCCATTCAAATTCCAGTCCAGTTTTTTTTTTTTTTTTTTTAGATTTCTTTGGGATGTGTGAATGTTCTATTCCATCATTACGTCAAGTGAAATGTCTTCTTCTTCTTTTTTTTAAAGATTTTATTTATTATTTATTTGACAGACAGAGATCACAAGTAGGCAGAGAGAGAAGAGGAAGCAGGCTGCCTGCTGAGCAGAGAGCCCGATGTGGGGCTTGATCCCAGGACCCTGAGATCGTGACCTGAGCTGAAGACAGAGGCTGTAACCCACGGAGCCACCCAGGTGCCCAAGCGAAATGTCTTCTAAACAGAATTCTTAGAACCCTGACTAATTTCTTTCAAACCTCCAGTTTCCACCAATAGTTCTACTATGCTAAAGAGAGAAACGAAGGCTCTTTGGCTGTGATATCTATTATCTCATTGATCATCAGGTTTGCTTAACTTTCACTAGCTAGGTGGTCATTTCCACTGCAGTTTCACATACACTGGGATAATAAGGAATAATAATGATACTTAATAGGTGTGTTACTTGTATTGACTCATTTTATCTTTATATCAACACAGATTGATGATTATTGGTTTACTCAGCTGCATTTTAAATTATATAAGATAAAAAAGAGTTACAAACAAAAACTGCAGTTTTGCTAAACTTGTGTTTATCTGTGTAATTACCTTGATAGTACTGTATTTCTTCTTGTGGACTTGAGTACCTTCATTTCCTTTTCAAGGACTCACTTTAAAATTTCTTTTTGGGATCTGTTAGTGATGAATTCTCATTTCACCTTCATTAAAAAAAAATTATTTATTTGGGGCACCTGGGTGGCTCAGTCAGTTAAGCATCTATCTGCCATCAGCTCAGGTCATGATCTCAGGGTCCTGGAATTGAGCCTTGTGTACGCTCAACAGGGAGCCTGCTTCTCCTTCTCCCTCTCCCTCTGTTTCTCCCCCTGCTTGTGCACTATCTCCTTCTCTGAAATAAAATCTTAAAAAAGATTATATTTATTTATTTGAGAGAGAGTGAGCATGAGCCAGGGGAGGGGCATAGGTAAGAGGAAGAAGGATAAGGAGACTCCCTGCCCCAGGGGTCTGCCCCAGGACCTTGAGATCATGACCTGAGCCAGAGTCAGAAGCCTAACTGACTGAGCCACTGAAGTACCTCTTGCCTTCAATTTTGAACATAGCTTTTCTGGATATAGATTTTTGGTTCACAGGGTTTGTTTTGTTTTGTTTCTTTCAGTACTTTGGAAATATCATCCCACAGTTTCTGGCATACATGGTTCATGATGAGAAATCAGCTGTAAAAGTTATTGAGGCTCACATATAAGTGATGAGTTGCTTTTCTCTTGCTGCTTTCAAGATTCTATTGGGGAACCTGGGTGGCTTAGTCAGTTAAGTGGCTGTCTTTGGCTCAGGCCATGATCCTGGGGTCCTGAGATTGAGCCCTGTGTCAGGCTCCCTGCTAAGCAAGGAGCCTGCTTCTTTTTCTCCCTCTGCCTGCTGCTTCCCCTGCTTGTGATCGCTCTTTCTTCTGTCAAATAAATAGTAAAAAACAAAAATTCTGTTTCTCTTTGACTTTTGATAGTCTGACTGTGATGCCTATGTCTAGGTGTGGATCTTTCTGAATTTATCCCACTAGGCGTCTGTTGAATTTCTTGGATGTGTAGATTAATATTTTACATCTGATTTTTAAAGTTTTTAAGCATTATTTCTTCAAATACTTCTGTATCTTTCTCTCTTCTCCTTTGAGACTTCCACTATGCGTACGTTGGTAATGTTCAGTGACAGCCCACATGTCTCTGAGGCAGTGTTCGGGTTTTAAGATTCCTTTTTGTTGTTGTTCCCCATAATGGACACTCCCAATTGAGCTGTCTTCAAGCTACCTGGTATTTTTCTTCTGTCTGTCTAAGTCTTTCCTTGAGACTGTCTAGTGAATTTTTCATCTGTTACTGTCATTTAAAAAAAAGATTTTATTTATTTATTTATTTAGAGCACATGAGCAAGGGGAGGGGCAAGAAGAGAGGGAAGGGAAAAAAATCTCAACCAAACTCCCTGTTGAGTGCAGAGCCCGATGGGGCATGGGATGGTGTGGGGTGGGGTGGGTAGGATGTTAGATCTCACAACTCTGAGATCAGGACCTGAGCTGAAATCAAGAGTCAGACACTCAACCAGCTGAGCCACCCAGGTACCCTTGTTAAACTGTCATTTTCAACTCCAAAATTTCTCTTTGGCTCTTTAAAAGTTTTCCTTTTTTTTGCTATTTTCTGATTATTGAGACATTGTTCTCATATTTTCCTTTAGTCCTGTAGGTGTGGTTTCCTTAGTTCTTTGAACATATTTAAAATAGTTGATTTAAGTCTTTGTCCAGACATTGGGCTTTCTCGGGGCCAGTTTTTTTCTTTTTTTTAAAAGATTTTATTTATTTATTTGACAGAGAGAGATCACAACTAGATGGAGAGGCAGGCAGAGAGAGAGAGAGAGAGGGAAGCAGGCTCCCCGCTGAGCAGAGAGCCCGATGTGGGACTCAATCCCAGGACCCTGAGATCACGACCCAAGCCGAAGGCAGCGGCCTAACTCACTGAGCCACCCAGGCGCCCCTCAGGGCCAGTTTTTATTGGTTGCTTTTTTTTTCTTGTGTATGGGTCATACATTCTTGTTTCTTAGACTGTGTCATAGTTTTTTTTATTGTTGAAAACTGGACATTTAAAATAACATAATACAGTAACTCTGGAAATCAGATTTTTCTTCTTTTCCAGGGTTTGTTTTTGTTATTGTTTATTATAGCTATTTACTTAATGAGTTTTCTTAATTAATTCTGTAAAGTCTGTATTCTTTGTTGTGTGTGGCCACTGAAGTCTCTGGTTAGTTTAGTGGTCAGCTTATTATTGGATGGAAATTTGACTGTTTGGAACCAATAAGCCTCCAGTCTTTGCTGAAGATGTGTGTGTGTGTGTGTGTCTGTGTCTGTGTCTGTGTCTGTGTATGTATGGGGGTGTACCTTGAACTCTCGGTCTGGCAGTTGAAAACTATCTTAGCCTTCACTTCCTATATAATGTCTTATGGTCAGCCAGAGATTAGAGATTAGGGCCTTCTTAGATATTTCCTAAGCATATGCACACCTGTGCGTATATGCACAGCCCTTTATGTGTTAATGGCCTTATAGATTTTTTTTTTAAGATTTTATTTATTTATTTGACAGATAGGTATCACAGGTAGGCAGAGAGGCAGGCAGAGAGAGAGAGGAGGAAGCAGGCTCCCTGCTGGGCAGAGAGCCGGATGTGGGGATCGATCCCAGGACCCTGGGATCATGACTGGAGCTGAAGGCAGAGACTTCAGTGAGCCACCCAGGTGCCCCATGCTTTATAGATTCTTATGAAGAGTTTGGAGCTTTTCAAAACGCCTACAACACTTCATTCTCTATCTTTTCATTTAAACTTTTTAGGTAGTCTATTTTTTTTTAAGATTTTATTTATTTAATTGACAGAGAGAGACAGCTAGAGAGGGAACACAAGCAGGGAGACTGGGAGAGGGAGAAGCAGACTTCCCGCTGAGCAGGGAGCCTGATGTGGGGCTCAAACCCAGGACCCTGAGATCATGACCCGAGCCAAAGACAGACACTTAATGATAAAGCCACCCAGGCGCCTCTAGGTAGTCTATTGTTTGCCCCAAATGTTATATACCCCCTCAGGCAGCTGTGAAGTTAAACAATTTCCAAAGATTGTTTTTTTACAAATGATTCAGGAAAAGTCTTTCTGAACTTGTACTTGGGTAAGTTCCAAGTCATGTCAAATACAGACAACCTTGTAAGTGTGATCTTTCAGGAAACCATTAGGCAAATAAAATAATGAAAATTCTCTTTGAATTGGGCTTTGAAGAAACCCCAAGCGGATTCAGCCCCATCTAGTAGCTGCTAGCTGCTAGTTTTCACGGCAATTGTGGTCTGTTAGTTTTCAACACAAGTGGAGGCTGTGTCTAGGGGAAGTTAAAATGCCACAAAGCTTTGTTCTTACTGAGACTCAGTTTTTGTTTTTTTGTTTGTTTTTGTTTTTTTTTTTTTAAATGCTGCCTGGATTTAGTTAATTTCCAGAGTTTAGAAAATGATCCCAACAATTTTTGCTAGTTTTCTTCTTGTTTTTTAAAGAATTTTCAGAAGTTCTTACTCCCTCTTTTCACTGACATCTCCAATGTAACTATGAAGATCTTAGCTGCTCTGTTTTACATGATGTGGGTACATAGAAACATAAGATACATATTTTTGTGTGCCATGGGAATCTTGTGATTTGGTCCTATCCACCAGATTGGGATAAATGAGTTAGGTGGGTTGTTACCCCAGACACAAGATTGAGTGTAACTAGAGGGCTTTAGTAAGCCAAGGTAATCCAGGATAGTGAAGCAGCAACATTATGGGGAAGAGCCAAAGCTGGGGTCTAGATTATATGATTGCACATAGATTTGGAAGGACACATAAGTTTTACACATAAACTTGGAAATGTGGGCGGAAGTAGAAGAACATCTCACATAACTGGTAGCACCTAATCACATAAGCAGGCCCGGTGGTTAGTTTAAGTCTGAGATGTTGAGTAGCAGACTGGATTAGAGAGCTCTGTGTACCTGATGTTCATTGCCTGTTCCTGGGGCAGTGTGGCATAGGTATTGTGGCTTATAGGAGTTGCACCAGGTCAATCACTTGTAGTTCGAATGTCAAGGCAAAACCATAACAAAGGTTGAATAATGTCAAGATAGCTTAGGATTTCCTGAAATTTTTAGTATATAAATGTTGAAGGGTTTTAGAGAAGAGGGAAATCCATAATAGCTGCAGTAGTCAGGAGGGTCTTCATGTAGGAGTGAAAACTGCTCTTTGAATAACGGGGTTTGGAAAAGCAAGAAGTTAAGGAATTACTTCATATACCCACAGACATAAAGGTAGAAATGAATATGAAATGGAAGGTACATGTTGAGGTAAACATGGGAACTCATTTTGGGTTACATGATATTTCTTGGTGAAATAGTATTGGAGAATAAGATCATTTTAAAGTAGGAAATTGGGGCGCCTGGGTGGCTCAGTGGGTTAAGCCGCTGCCTTCGGCTCAGGTCATGATCTCAGGGTCCTGGGATCGAGCCCCGCATCGGGCTCTCCGCTCGGCAGGGAGCCTGCTTCCTCCTCTCTCTCTGCCTGCCCCTCTGCCTGCTTGTGATCTCTCTCTGTCAAATAAATAAATAAAATCTTTAGAAAAAAAAATGATAAAGTAGGAAATTATCTAGAACAGAATAATGCAAGGCTATTAGGGAATCAAAAAGAAATCTGTGAAATGATTGCTAGGCCCTATTTAAATTAGACAGCATGAATTAATGGTAGTCTATTCTGTATAGTAATTTTTTTTTGCTATTTTTTTCCTATTCACCTCTTACAATTCTTATAAAAATTGAAATTGAAATTCTCTTGAAAAAGAGAGGCCTAATCTTATTAGACACTTAATATAAGCCAAACATGGTGCTAAGCACTTTACATGTGTATTTTGTATTTAATCCTCACATCTGACCTTTTGAGGTAGTAATCATTACCCGTTTTATAGATACAAGGAATTTGGTGTGTTAGTGTGGCCCATTTGCTTCCATGGAACCAAGATTTATGCAAGTAGTGGAAGTTTTACTGTGGGGGTAATCCAGATGTTAGCTGGGGTCTTTCTTTGCCATAGAGATCTGGTTAAATTGGCCAAATTAGCCTTTCTTTGGTACTTACTTCTTCTTCTCTCAGCCTCTACTCGTACATCTCTGACATTATGTTAGTTTACTTCATATTATCCTGAGCACAAAGTCCAGACTCTTCTTTCCACAAAATATCTGCTTGCATCAAGACTTTTACTTTTTGGCTAACTTTATTGAAGATGCAAAGAAGAACAGAAAAGAGTCAGATCAAGTACTAGACTGACTTTATTTTTTGGACAAACTTCTATCATTTTTTCTGTCTCCACATTTTCCTTCTCTTTTCCCTCTCTTTATCATGAATAACAGGAAAATTCCTTTTATCCATGACAGAATAGTTCTCTCCACACCAAAATCTATAAGGCTTTGTTTTACTAAGCACTTGTCAGAATATTTAGACTAGAGTAATATAATTGACCTCTTAAGGGGAATTGTAGCTCCTCTTTTTAATATGAAATACAATAATATATTATGTCATAATATGTCAATAGTTTAATATAATAATATAATATTTACACACCTATAAGAAGATATGCAAATATTATTATATTAAATAAAGGAAATGTGTGTGTGTGTTTGTGTGTGTGTGTGTGTGTGTCTATGTGTAGGAAATAGGAATCTTAGTTAATGCTTGTCTGGGAAAAAGCTAAATTACTAGGCCTCAGGAAGAATGGGAACCATGACAAGCTGAGATAGAGCCTGGAATGAGATGATCATTTATAATTCTTGGGAGTTTTAGGGTCCTTAGAAGCAGAGTCGGTAGGTCTTTGTGTGGTGGTCTATCATTGACCTATCTCAGGGATCCCTACTTGCCTATGTCTGTATCGTGCTCTTTACTTTCCATGACTAACTTGTTGGTCTTTTAAACTTTTTGTTTACCTTTCTGTGAGGGGGAATCTTTTTGGAAGGAATGTCTTAAACTCTTTCAGCAGAGGCTCTTTTGGGCCAATATACCTAAGAAGCTTTTGATGTATCAGACATGGTATTTGACAGATTAAGTACTTAGAGAAATTTAATATGCCCAAGTCAAGCACTGGCAGTATCAGCATTTGAGTGATAATTTATCTCAAAGGTTATTATTTTTTTTACTGTTCTTGTGGGTAAGCCATTTTTTTAAGGTTTGACTTGGGTATGTAAATGACCCCTTCCCTGGAACTAACAGTAATTAGGTGGTATAAGTATATAGAATAAGTTACCAGATAAGTGCCATATGAATAGCACAGGCAGAGCATTCTGGGAGTTCAGATGAAGGAGAATTTTTTTCTTAGTGAATGCGGAGGATTTATGGCTAAAATAAGCAATTGAACAGGAGAGTTAGGCTTTTAATATGTAGGAATGTACAGAAAAGAATTTCAGGAAAAGGGAATGACATGAATAAAGGCTTAATGATAAGTCACAAGGATCAATTTGACTGTAGGTTAGGGTACTGGAATCTATGGTACATTCTTCTTTAGGATGATTAGTCTGGGAGAAGGATGAAGAATGGATTAGAGTGGAGTGAGATTAACATTAGGGGAACTATTAAGAAAGAAGTTTCAATGATTCAGATGTGAGATCAAGAAGAAAGAGATCAGGGGCGCCTGGGTGGCTCAGTGGGTTAAGCCGCTGCCTTTGGCTCAGGTCATGATCTCAGGGTCCTGGGATCGAGTCCCACATCGGGCTCTCTGCTCAGCAAGAAGCCTGCTTCCCTCTCTCTCTCTCTCTCTGCCTTCCTCTCCGTCTACTTGTGATCTCTCTCTGTCAAATAAATAAATAAAATCTTTAAAAAAAAAAAAAGAAGAAAGAGATCAGTGTTAAGGCGAAAATATATGGCAAGAAAGAATTGAACTCAAGGATGATTCTGAAAGAGAAAAGATGTAACTTAAAGCCGTATTAGTCTGCTAATAATATAGAATACCATAGGCTAGATGGCTTAAACAACAGGAATTTATTTCTCACCGTTCTGGAGGCTGGGAAGTCTAAGATCAAGGTGCTGGGCAATTTAGTTCCCCGATGAGTGTGGCTGGAGATGGCCACTTTCTCACTGTGTCCTCACATGTGAGAGAGAGAAAGAGAGAGTGAAAGAGATCAAACGCTGGTATCTTCTTGTTCTTATAAGAACAATTTAATAATATGATGATAATATAATAATAATAAATAATAATAATATCATCATAATAATCATATCATCATAATAATTTCATGATAATATTATCATGAAAGTCCCATCCACATGGCTTCATCTAATCTTAATTACCTCCCAGAGGCTCCACTTCCCAGTACCATCACATTCGGGGTTAGGGCTTTAACGTATGAATTTTGGTGGGGACAGCATTCAGTCTATGGCAAAGCCTGATTAGAGTATATGGATGAGGTATAAAGGAGAATAAGAAACATTAAGATTTCAAGTCTAGACAACAGTGGGAATAATGGCCCCATTATGATAAATAAATCAGAAGAGGTATTGATAGGGTAGAAAAATAATGTGTGGTTTATGTATTTTGAATTTATGGTACTTATGGAACATCCAGAAATAAATATCCATCAAATAGTTAAAAATATGAGCTTGAATCTTGGCAGATTGGCTGGAGAAAAAGAAAGAGAGATTTGAGAATATTCAACTATTTGTAGTTGAATCATGAGAGTAGATGATAGAGCTGAAGGGAAGAGAGATTTAGAAGAAAGATAAGAATTCCAAAGCTGATGCTTCGAGAAATGACTCCCATTTGGGGGAGAAGGGTCAGGATGCAGAAGATGACAGAGTCAATGGAGTAGTCAGATTCTACTTGGCCAACATGGTAGTATATTTATGAATTGGATCTAAACTTAAAGTAATGATAGATAAAGCATGGCTGAGCTCAAAACAAGATGAATAACGATTTGTATTGGAAGCAACTGAAATACAAATTTGTGAATAGGGTTCTAGGCTGAAAGGAGACAATGGTATGTTGCCTGTTCTTGGGGTAATGGGGGTTAAAGTGTTTCATGGAAGACAGCTAGAACTCTACTTACTACTTGAAGTCTCCTGCTTTTCCCAGCCCTATTCCACCTCAAGAAAAGAGTTTGGGAAACTGTTGGCTCCTGCTTGGGATACATACAGCTTAGAGCACACTGTAAGCATCGAGATTCAGGAAGATAGTGATATAGCCTTGAGACTTGGACAGAATCAAAACTGCCTGATCACTTGTTGCTGGATTTGTGATATCTTTATCTAATAACCTTATCTGCTGGTATAAGAGCTGGTTCATGACTGGCTGTCCAGGGAGTTAGGTAGAAACAAAGTGCCTATTGCTAGATAGGAAGGGTTTAACACAGGAAAAGAGAAAGAAGAATAAAAATAAGAACAAAAACCTCATCCACAAGATACACTGAAACAAAGATTCTACAAAGAAATCTAATGGCAGGAAACATGGCCAAGAAAAAAATTATAAGATGAATTAAATATAAATAAAATTATTTTTTATGGAACAAGCTGTCAAAAACCTTAAAACAAGTGTGTGTAGGATTAGATGAAGGACTAAAATTCATAGAGAGGAAAAATTATGAACAAAAATCAAACATACATGAAATGAGAACAGGTGGATATGAATAATACAATTAAATGAATGAAAATGAAAAACTTACACCATTGAATTTAAAAATCTCAATAGTTGGGACATACACCAGATTGGATACAAATGGAAACAGTGAATTAAAAGATAATTCTGGGGGCACCTGGGTGGCTCAGTGGGTTAAAGCCTCTGCTTTCTGCTCAGATCATGATCCCAGGATCCTGGGATCGAGCCCCACATTGGGCTCTCTGCTTGGCAGGGAGCCTGCTTCTCTCTCTCTCTCTCTGCCTGCCCCTCTGCCTACTTGTGATCTCTCTGTCAAATAAATAAAATATTAAAAAAAAGAGATAATTCTGAGGAATTAACTCAGACTGTAACATGAGAGGTAAAAAGATAAGGAATATGAACCTGTAATAAGGACATATGAATAGAATGGGAGGTTATAAAACATCAAATAGAAGTTCCATAACAAGGGGGTGCCAGGGTGGCTCAGTTGGTTCAGTGTCTAGCTCTTGGTTTCAGCTCAGGTCATGATCTTGGGGTTCTGGGATTGAGCCCTGTGTTGGGCTCTATACTCAGTAGGGAGTCTGTTTGAGGATTCTGTCCCTCTCCCCCTGCCCAACCCCCTGCTCATTCTCTCTCCCTCTCTCTCTCAAATGGGCACTTATTTATTTATTTATTGTAAATAAATATTAAAAGAAAAAAAGTTTCACAACGAGAAAAGGGAAGAGGCAGTAGAGAAGAAATATTTAAGAGAAAATGGCAGACAGTTTTCCAGAATTAAAAAATGTCATGACTTGTCAGGTAGAAGGTGTACTCTTGATACCAAGCAGGATAAAATAAATTTACATGTAGACACATCGTAGTGGATCTGCAGAACTCTGATGATCAAAATAATGTCTTGTTACCAAGAGGGAAAAATGGATTATTTAATAAAGGGCAATGACAGTGACAGCAAACTTCTCATCAATAGAGGGTCCCAGAAAGCAGTGAAATATTATCTTCAAAATATTGAGAGAATAATTAATCTTTTTTTAAAAAATTAACATATAATGTATTATTTGCTTCAGGGGTACAGGTCTGTAATTCTTCAGTCTTACACAATTCACAGCGTTCACTATAGCACATACCCTCCCTAATGTCCATCACTGAGCCACCCCATCCCTCCCACCCTCCTTCCCACCAGCAACCCTCAGTTTGTTTCTTGAGATTAAGAGTCTCTTATGGTTTGTCTCCAAGAGAAAAATTATTCTTATACCCAGCGAAATACACATGAGAGTGTGGGCCAAAAGAGAAACACTTCAGTCTATGGAAATTCTCTAGCTACATACTTAAAAAAAAATAAAGACTGTACTTCAGTGGGATGCCTGGGTGGCTCAGACTGTTAAGCATATGATTCTTGATTTTGGTTCAGGTCATGATCTCAGGGTCATGAGACTGAAGCCCCTGTTGCACTCCATGCTCAGCCCAGAGTCTTCTTGTCCCTCCCCCCAAGCCCTTTCCCTGCTCTCTCTCTTGTGCTCTCTCTCTCTCTCTCAAATAAATAAATCAATCTTAAAAAAAAAAGAAGAATGTTCTTCAGTAAGAAAGAAAAGAGAACTCAGAATTAAGGTATGGCATACAAGAAATAATTGTGAGCACAGCATTGATAAAATATGTTGATGAAATGAGTAAGTTTTATTTTAAAAGGCAAACTGAAGCTCTAAACAACAATAACAAAATGGGGAATCATGTTCAATGGCAAAGATGATAGAAATATTGATAGTTTGAGTTTGTTAGAAAAAATCGTAGTTCTGCATTTTATTTTAAAATCTGTAAAAGTAGGGCACCTGGGTGGCTCAGTGAGTTAAGCCTCTGCCTTCAGCTCAGGTCATGATCTCAGGGTCCTGGGATCAAGTCCCACATCAGGCTGTCGGCTTGGCGGGGAGCCTGCTTCCCCTCTCTCTCTGCCTGTCTCTCTGCCTACTTGTGATCTCTCTCTCTCTCTGTCAAATAAATAAAAATCTCTAAAAATTAAAAAAAATGTTTAAAATCTGTAAAAGTAAAAGACTAAAAGCACTATGAGCAGAGAGATAAATAAATTTATTTTTATTTATTTTTAAGATTTTATTTATTTGAGAGAGAGAGAGCACAAGCAGGGGGATCAGCAGAGGGAGAGGAAGAAGCAGATCCCCTGCTGAGCAGGGAGCCCAATGTGGGGCTCCATCTCAGGACACTGGGACCAGGACCCGAGCTGAAGACTTAACTGCCTGAGCTACCTAGGCACCCCAGAATTTTTTTTTTATTAAAATAAGGTGGGAAAAAGGAGAAAATTTTTGACAGTCTTGTGCATATATAAAAAGTTGACTTATGACAAAGTTGGCATGGGATTAGAAATTGTTAGGGAAGAATTTAACAAATGTTATTAAGCATGATACTTATCCATATGGAAAAAGTAGACCCTAGCTCACAGTATACAAAAAATAAATTTAATTTATAATAAACATTTAAATGTAAAAGTAAAATTTTAGAACTTTTAGAATGAAATATAGGAGTATCTTACAACCTTGGGGAATAGGAAAGAATTTCTTGAAATACAAAAAGCATACATTATGAAGAAGAACATTGATAAATTTGGCTACATTTACATTTTTTAAAAACATTTTATTAATTTATTTGAGAGAGAGAGAGAGATGGCAAGAGAAAGCATAAGGGTCGTGGGAGGGCAAAGAAGGCTCCCTGCTTAGTCTCAGTGCAGGACTCAATCCCAGGACTCTGGGATCATGACCTAAGCTAAAGACAGATGCTTAACCAACTGAGCCACCCAGGATCCCCTGCATTTTAAAATTTGTGTTAAATAGACTGTAAATAAATAATCAAACAAAAAACAAGCTGCAGCCTGGGAGAAGATCTGAGTTTTCATCTTGTATCATTTTTCATGAGTCTGAAGAATTTCTTTCAGCGTTTCTTAGAGTGCAGATCTGTTGACAAATTTGTTTCGTTTTCTTTCATCTGAAATGTTTCTGCTTTGTGTTCATCTTTGAAAGATATTTCTGGATATAGAATACTGCACTGACAGTTTACTTTTTCCTTTCAATACTTTAAAGATGTGATTCATTATTTTCTGACCTCCATAATTTCTGATTAGAAACCAGTGGCTGATAGAATCGATATTTTCCTGTAAGCAATTGTCATTTTTCTCTGGTTGCTTCCAAGATTTCCTTTTTCGTTTCGTCTTTGTCAGTTAGAATCTGATGTGCCTGGACGTGATTTTCTTTGTGTTTCTCCTGTTTAGATGTTTGAAAGCCTTTTTTAATCTGTAAATTTCATTTCACCAAATTGGTGTGGGTTTTTTTTTCAGCCTTTCTTTTTTCAAAAAATATTTTATTTATTTATTTGAGAGAGAGAGAGAGAGAATGAGCAAGCAGGTGGGAGGGGCAGAGGGAGAAGCAGACTCTCTTATGAGCAGGGAGCCCAGCATGGGGCTCAATTCCAGGACCTTAAGATCATGCCCTGAGCTGAAGGCAGACACTTAACCCACTGAGCCACACAGCTGCCCCACCCCGCAGCCATCATTTCTTTCTTTCTTTTTTTTTTCTTCTTGTTCTCTATCCTTTCCTTCTATGACTAATATAACACATATGTTAGATAGTTTGCCACTGACCCAAAGGTCCCAAGGCTCTGTTTGTTTTGTTCCATCTTTCTCCTCTCTCTGTTCTTCGTATTGGATAATTTCCAGAGATTTATATTCAAGTTTACTGACTTTTTCATCTGTTTTCTTCCATTAAGCCCACCCAGTGAAATTTTGATTTGAAAACCATATTCGTATGTTCCAAATTTCCAGCTGGCTCTTAAAAAACAAAACAAAACTTTCTGTTTCTCTGCTAGTATTCTTATCTTTTCACTCATTATGAGCATATTTTCTTTTACCTCACTGAGCAGAATTAGGCTTTCAAATCTTTGCTAATTCCAACTCTGGATCTTGTTTTTTTCTGTTGTTTTTTTTTTTTTTCTTAAGAAAAGATCCTATTTCTGTGTCAAGTAAGTTTGAATTTTGTTCTGGGTGCTGTGAATGTTATGCTGTGAAGACTCTGTGTTTTGTTATTTTCCTCTAAATGCTGTTGGTTTTTTGTTTTAGTAGGTAATTTAAACAGACTTATACTACAAACTGACTCTTGGGTGGTTGCTTAAATCTGAGTGTAGTTCGTTTATCCCTAGCTGAACTGTTGTTGTGTGGACATAGCCCTGCAACTGTATGGTTTGGGGATAAGCTAGAGATTTGTACAGAGCAACATAATTTACATTTCCTCCTCTCTGGCTCTCTCTTTCTAATGGTTCCCCTTTCCATTTCCAATAGATATGGTTGTTTTAAACTATGTGCTTTGGTAATTCAGACAAAAAATTCTGTGAGCAAGCTATTGGAATTTTAACCACACTGTGTTGCACAAACTAAAGCCATCGTCTCTCAGGCTAAAAGCCATAAAGTATGGAAACCCATATTCTTGTACCATTCACTTCCTCTAAGGGTTAACACCTCTCCAGAATCTATCTGCTCTTGGTGAGTCCCCAACTGCTCCAGGTAGGTTATGTTTTATTTTGTTTGTTTTTATATTTTATTTAGTTTGTAGCTTATCTTTGAGAGGACTCCAGGAGTCATTTATTGATGGCTATACTGGAAGTGGAACCTGGAGGGAGTATAGGTTGACACAGTGATTTTAGTAAGCAATTGGCAATATTTAGTGAAAGTTGAAGTTGAGACTATCCTAGAGCAATTTTGCGCATACACAGATGTGTAAGATTGAACACTACAATCTTTTTGGTAATAGGAAAAAATTGCAAATAACCAACATGCTCATCAATAAGACAGGAGGTAAATAAATTGTGGGATACTTATAAAATGAAATGCTATACAGTAGTAAAGACAAATAAATTAATGTTGTATATACCAAAGTGATTAAGTCAAAATGTGATGTTGAGTAAAAAGTGTAAGTATCAGGGGCACCTGGGTGGCTCAGTGGGTTAAAGCCTCTGCCTTCGGCTCAGGTCATGATCCCATGGTCCTGGGATAGAGTCCCACATCGGGCTCTATGCTCAGCAGGGAGCCTGCTTCTTCCTCTCTCTCTGCCTGCCTCTCTGCCTACTTCTGATCTCTGTCTGCCAAATAAATAAATAAAATCTTAAAAAAAAAAGTGTAAGTATCAGAAAGATACGTATGATATTATATAAAGTTAAAAAATATGTGAAATAATACATAGTGTTTGAGATATATTTATAGTGTGTCTTTAGTTACCACTAAAATTTTGCAAAATTTTGTCCTATCTAAAATTCCAATCTCTTTCCATACTTCGTATCTCTTTCCCCTGGTTTGGTACTCTTTTCTTTTATGTAATTATCAGTGTATAATGTACTACATGTTTTATTCATTTAATTTTTTTTTTTGTCTTCTCCACCAGACTATTAGCTCCATAAAGGCAGAGATGGGTGTTTCTTTGTTCACTGTAGTATCCCCAGGGATATATATAATAGGTATTCAGTAAGTATTTGCTGAATGAATAAATGAATAGAATAAATATATGAAGGCTTGATTAACCACAAATTTAAATAAGTTTTATGGGCCTTCTCTTGAAGCTAAAATGTTTTATTTCTTAAAAATAAAGTATCTGGGGTGCCTGGGTGGCTCAGTGGGTTAAAGCCTCTGCCTTTGGCTCAGGTCATGATCTCAGGTCCTGGGATCGAGCCCCCACATAGGGCTCTCTGCTCAGCAGGGAGCCTGCTTCCCCACTCTCTCTGCCTGCCTCTCTGCCTGCTTGTGATCTCTCTCTCTGTCAAACAAATAAATAAAATCTTTAAAAAAATAATAAAGTATCTAATGAAACTATGACAAAATATTAAGATGTGGTTATAATGCTTTTTTTAAAAAATATTTTTATGTGGGAAATACCTCATTAAACAAAAGAACATTAAAAGGTTTGGGGAAGATTTCTTCAGAACATTGTAGCATAGAACTTAAAGGATGAAGGAGTTTCAAAAATGAATAGGGAAATATTTGAAATGCTGGAATTAGTTACCCAGGAGATAAGGTAATTGTAGTAGACTATTAGGAAATTATTAGTGACTATTGAGAGGAACTGTTTCAGTAAGGACTTACTAATAGGTGGGATGCTGAAGACATAAAGGCAGTAGGTGGAGAAATGGAGATCATTTATTTAGTATTAAGACAAGTACAGCTTTCCCAGGATTTATGTTTGTGAGCAGAATGGAAGAATCCATTGAAAAGATAGAAACTTAAAAAGCTGGAAAGAAAGGACAATTCATGGGAGCACTTTTAATTATAGGTATAGTGTTAGAAGAAAAGGGCATTTCACCTCGCAGTGACTCCTTTTGTAATAGAGTAAAAGAAAGAAAGGTTGACACAGGTAGGTGGAGACAAAAAGAAGGAGAGGTTCATCTTTATTTCTTTGAAGCAGTAATTTAGGTCATCTGTTGGAGTGGAGAAACTGGGTAATGGATATGATCCAGGTTAGTGAATTAGCTCAATGGACATGTTAGAAGGTTGAGGTTGTAAGAACCTAGGTTGTTAATTAGGGTATCAATTATATGGGTGATTTCAGTCTTTGAAGGGTTTGAAACAGTCAGAACCTCAACAGAATGGGTGCATTTGAATGGCTTGAACTGTAATGTTAAAAAAAAAGCAAACACTCCTAGTACCAGGGATTATTCTAGATTCTTATGTCATTTAAAATGTGTTAGGGATTTTTCTAGATTCTTTATACAAACTCATTTAATCCTGACAACAACCTTTGAGGTAGCTATATTATTATGAGCATTTTGCAGGTGAGGAAATTGAGACATATAGAAGTAATTTACTCAAGGTAACATCGAGGCAGAACTGGAATTCAAACGAAGGCTACCTAACTCCTGAGTCCATATCCCTTAACAATGTTATACTCTTTCACTGGGGTAGGAGGAGGTTTAATTGATGACAAATAGCAATTTTGGTAAGCAGGACATGAGAGAGTAGTTTCCAACAAACAGCTGAAATAGCTCAGTTGGGAGAGCGTTAGACTGGAGAGAGTAGTTTCCAACCCATGCTTTGTTGCTTGTTTCTGGGTTATCCAAGACACCATTAATTTTTTTCCCCCAATTACTGTTTTCTTTATCAAAGTCTGAAGCCTCCCAGATATTTCTGAATAAATTGTTGAATTTTCTTTTATTATTTTTTTTTAAAGATTTATTTATTTGAGAGAGAGAGGAGAGTGGAGTTGGGGGGCAGAGAGAGAGAGAATACTAAGCAGACGCCCCCCCCCAACCCCATGAGCAAGGAGCCCATGTGGGGCTTGATTTCGGGACCAGAGCCAAAATCAAGAGTCAGATGCTCAACCAACTGAGCTACCCAGGAGCCCCTGAGCTTTCTTTTGATTACACAGAATGTTTGACATCTTCAGAGATTTATATTATATTCATATTTTCTTTCAGAATGATTCCAACTTTTTACCCCAAATTAACTCTTCACCATCATTCTTTACATCATCACTTATCTTTGACTGAAGAATGTATTCTCTTTGAGATGTATTTTTGGGAATGAACAATGGTATAAGATGATCAGCCTGGTTAGTCAGACCAACCTGTCAATCAGTGAGTGAGGTGACATAGTCCAGTTGTGTATATACCCCAAACAGCTGAATCACTAACATTTTATGAACATTTTGGCCAATATTATGAAGCTTGGCCACTTTGTATGTTATAATGGGCAGTTTCCTTGCTGTCTAAAGACTTTTTTAGTTTACTCAGAAACATATTTTCTTGCTATGTGGTCACAGATTTTTTTTTCATTGTCAAAGATTTCTTTCGAATGTGTTGTACATATCATGTACAATTTAACATCCTTTCCCTAAAACAAGGAATGTTTTTTCTTTATTTTATTTTTTAAAAATTTTATTTTTTAAGTCATCTCTACACCCAGTATGGGGCTTGAACTCAGGACTCCCAGATCAAGAGTCACATGCTCTTCCTGACTGAGCCCGCCAGGCGCCCCAAGGATTATTATTTTTCGGTAAGATGGAAAAACATTGATTTAGTCAGTGCAGTTATTTGTATTAAAAATAATTTGTCAACTCTTACAGTGTTATTTCCATAGCTTTTGCAAAATCAACTTGCTTTGATCACTGTTACCTTTCACAAACTATTTAGGTTATTTGAATTGAGTATCATAATGGTTGGTAAATGTACAGTACTTTAATTTTAAAAGGACTTTTGCAACCACGATGCCATTTGATCTGTCCAATAATTCTTTAAGTGACAAAGCAGGTTTTATTCTCATTTTACAGATAAAGAGCCCGAGGCTCAGGGAGATTAAAAGATTGGTCTTAAAATGAGTAAGTACTGGAACTGGGTCTTGAATCTGGTTCTTCTTGCCTCCCAAGTCCAGGCTCAGAACATCCGTTCACTCTGTTGTTGATTCTTTTCAGCATTTTCCTATTAATATGCATGATGCCCCTTTCCGTTGGTTGGCTTCGTTTGGTTTTCCAGCAGAGGGGCTTCCTAACGTTTCTGTTTCCATCCTGGGTGGTTGCAAGGGAGCACACCTGGCTTCCTTCTGTCTCGTCTTTCATTTTTCTTTTCTGTGGCCCTTCCAGCTTCACCCTCCGTGGAAATCTCCTCCTTCCCTAGCTCCAACTTCCAAAGTCTTCTCCCAGCCCGCAGGCAGTGGGACCTCCCATCCTAATCAGCCGCAGGAGAGCCCATCAGAGAGGGGAGGCAGAGGGCACGGACCACAGCACTCCGGGAAGCCATGCTGAGGGTTACTTCTGCATTTCCTTCCTCGCGATCCTCAGGAGCGTCCTCGCCGCCCTCCGGCCCCGGCTGTCTCCAGCCCGCCCCGGATCCGCCTCCCCCGCCTTCCTCCGGGAGGTTGAAACCAAGCCTGGGACGCACCTGTGTTCCTCTCCGGTCGCCCCGTTGAGGCACCGGGGGCTGCTCCCGGAGCAGGATTTACAGGCCCGGAGAACGCCAATGGGAGATCCAAATGGTCGGGGACTCCGGCACTTTAAGAGGCTTTTCTCTGGGAAACACCCGTCCCCTCCGAGCGCCTTATGAATGGAAATACTCCTCCCCCGGTCGAGCCCATTTTCCCATTTCACCAGGAGCCGCAGCTTGCTCTCTCCTTTCTGTCTCCCCGCCCACATCAACGCGGGCAGCTCCAGGAGGGGACGGACAGGAAGCCTTTGGCCGCCTATTAAATCCCACCCATTTCTCCGGGGGCGATTTCCTAACCTTCCGGGACCGAATTCTGCAATTTGATGTGCGTTTTGTCCGAATGGTAGCGACACGGGCCTAAGGGAGGGGGAAAGCGAGGGGGTGGGGGGTGGGGGGTATGCGCTCTTTTCCTCGCAACATCGCTGGCGGAGCGAGGGAGCTCACACGACACAGATTTTGGGGCAAAGCCTTTCCATCTGGACAGCACCATGTCCACCAAAGCGGAGCAGTGTAAGTAGCAGCCGGCCCGGCGTTCCGGCCCGGCCTCCGGCTGGGAGCTATTGCAGTTGCGGCGTTTGCGGCTGCCGGGAGACCTTGGCATCGTGCTGGTGCGGGGGTGGGGGCTGAGGTTGGGGCGGGTGGGGGGTGGGGGGCGGAAGAGAAGGTGGGGGAGGGTGGACGTTAATGTCAACGCGGCGCTGTCCCTGGTGCTGAAAAATAATGCGGTCTTCCTCGGGCTCGTGGTGGGGTTTCGCAAGACTGAAAGACCCTGGGAAATGAAATTAAAATGGGGTCATTCTCGGGAAAAAGAGGCCTCATATCTTTCAGATAAACATTTCAGTATCTCTTGTTGGAGTGGGGGAAGGGGGGCAGCGGCAAATCAGGGGCGGGGAACTGTCAGTGCAACCAAAGCCTGCCTGGCCTTCTGAGCATGCCCAGTTCTAGGTGCTGGAACCATAGGGGAGTTTGAGTCCGCAGTTTCCACTTCGGGTTGGAGAGGCTAGAAAGGAGAGAAGAGGGAGGGAGCCGGGAGTCAGGCAGAATTCTGGACCAGTGTGAGGAAAATCAACTCCCGAATACCCACACTAATGCAAAACTAAACACAACCGTAGGTTAAAGCAAGAGTTGGTGCTTTGCATGAAGGTGAAAGGGGCTCAGGGAAAATGATCTAATTATTCTAACAAAGAGGTTTCCTTTGTAGGGTAGCTGACACAAACTATAACAAATAACAGGAGGGTTTTAGTTGTCCTAGTAATGACTGACTGTGTGTTTGGTTGGAAACAACCTGCAAACTCCTTGTAGACAGAGGAAGTTTCTAATATGCTTCCTATAGCCTCTGTTATTGTAGTGCGCATTTGTAGGCCATTGGTATGTACTTGGTAGTTTGATTAATGTGAAACATTTTCCTGAGTGCTCTTGAGGGATCCAGGAAATTAAACTTATGTTTGTAAATAAAAGATGTTTTTATTAAGCAATAAGTTTGAATTTTTAACAAATATGCCAGAACTTATTCATCTAATTGACTCTTGTTTCTTTCAAGGAAGTACACGGTTGATAATGCCCTCCCGTCACTACTTAAAAGTATTTGTAATTCTTCTTTGGAATGGCTATTAAAGCCATTTTGTGAGACACCCAAAACAGTAGTCTCATTATTTTGGGGCAGTATGTTTTATAGAATATGTATAGACAGTGTGTCACTTATTCACCAGATAGATGAAATGAACTGAAGGCTCATAGAATTCCCAGATTGATGGTTCATTAGAGATTGTGCCCACCTACCATCCAGTGCTTGTACCTCTTTATAGTGTTATTTTTGGAATCTGGAACACCTGAGTTTGAATCCTAGTTCTGCCATTTACTGTTTGACCTTGAGCAAGATAACTGACTTCTTGAAACTTTATTTCCTCATCTGTAAACCTGGGTTAATAGTGCTGATGGGGTTGTTGTGATTATAAATGAAGGGATACACACAAAAGAATGAGTAGTGAGCCTAGCCCATTGCAAGTATTCAATAAATGATCGTTATTTCCCTCCTAATAGTCTGTCTCTTCTAAATAGTTAGGTCTTTTGTGATTTTTGGGGACCCTTTTCACAAGTTAAATCTAAACCTCAAAGATAATTTTGCTTCTACAGAGGCTTTCAAAAAAATCGAATGCATTATATTCTGAGAAATGGTAACATAGTTGGAATCATTGTGAACTTCCCACTTGAGAATATCACACCCTTGAAGGTTTTATTATAGTGTGTTGTTAAAAAAACCACCACCTGTCATTTGATCTTTTAGTTATATATTACATAACTTCAGGTTAAAACCAGTGAGTGTTGCTGTCTTCATTCTGTGTTTTTTCTTCCTTGTTCTATTTTGAGATTCACTGGATGCTTTGTCTTGTCTCTTTCTTGGGCAGTTATTGCCAGGGTGAATAAAATCTACAAGTGGATTTGGTTGTGCAGTGCAGGTAGTGTGTAGTGAAGAAACTATTTTAGAATTGTTTGTAAAACTGATCTTTTTTTCCTCTGTAGGTGATGGGAAAGATACCACATTTGAAGCTAAAACATGTGGATTTGTGTTTTGTATGCCCTTCTGATTAATTGTGTGACATTGGGCAATTAACTTAATACTTTTGTGCCTCAGAGTTTCCATCTATGAAGTAAGGAATAATAGTGTTAGTTGTTTTTGCTTAATCCTATGTTGTGGAGGGCAAAGGAGGTAAATGGGAGTAGACTGTGAAAAGGATAGGGATGCTTTGACTTTTTTTAGGTGTCTTTATTTAGAGTGAAGTTAAGAATTTCTTTTTTTCTCTCTCTTATATGCACTAACATGAATGGATTGTCACTCTAGTACACATTATATACCTGAAAATAGAGCAAAGACGTGAAAAGCTGCATGGTTGATGTTCATGAAGGGTGAATACTTTTTAATAAAGAGAAGTTGCAGATCTGTGATATTTTATCTTTGGACATGGTAGGAATATGGTTAGGAGGAAGGAGAAAGAGAAGGGAAGGCCACGAGATTTTTCTCCTACTAGATGTGGTGGAGACCACCAGAATGGGAGAGAACAGAGTTAGTTTATCCTCTGCATTCAGGAGTATGCACAATGCCACTTCCCTAAGGACCAAGCAGGGAGAATTAGGTTTAATTTAATCTCAAAGTATTATTTCTATTATATTTCTTCCTGAGGGCTCTTGATGTAGGTAAAGATTTCACTGGTGCAGGAAGTGGACATAGTTTGGTTGAACCAGCAAGAGGAAGCACTTGCATTTCAACCCAAACAGATTACGTGATTTACCTTTGAAATCTAAAGTGTCACAGATATGTGAAAGATGATTTTATTATTATGTAGTGGTATTTTCTTGTATGAAATAAGTAGCAAAATGAAAGAGAGGTTAGTTTTACCTAAGATATAGTTTGGAGCTGTTTTTATACATTCAGTCTGCTTCCTGTGTTATGTGCAGAACATCATAACAGAAGGTGAAAGCTTCCTAGCAATTTCTTAGGCGATTGCACAGAGCTAAAACGTTTTTTCCTCCAAATGCTTCTTTTTCTTACAAAGTTCACTGTAGTGAGAATGTTTTTGTAGTTGATATAGAATCTGAAATGAATAAGAATTTGTCATTCTTTTATTTGGAGTTGTGAGAAGTCTACCTCCTTTCCCTTCCTCTGTCTTCTGAGAGTTAAAATTAAATAATCCAGAGTAATTTCTATGTGCTCTTTCAAAAAAAGCTTATTTTTAATAACAGCAGAAGTTAAGATTGGGGGTTCTAGAATCAGACTGCTGCCTAGATATGAATCCTCGCTCTGCTTCCTGCAATTTCTGTGACCTTGGACAAGTTAACCGAGCCTCTCTAAGCCTTGACTGCATTATCTATAAAATGGGGATAGTCCTAGCAGTGAAGATTAAATGAGATGATCCATGTAAAGTGCATAGCACAGAATTCTGGCACATAATGGGGAGTTAATAGCTATTATTATCATCATTATCAAGTATAAAATCTTGTGCTTGCTGCTAAAATGAGGATATTTATAAACTTGGATCTAGCCCCCCAGAGTGTAGCAGAAAAAAAAAATTACCATATTACTTAAATGGGATATGGGCCATTGGATTATATTTTATTCTCCTTTCCTTGTCTCTGAATCCTTTCCAGCAATCAGCCTAAACCATTTTAGGTGGGAAGGAATCTGCATGGCAATTCCTTGGCTTTGTGTATCTAGCAAGGCACTGGCTAATCACCCAAACAGAATATTTCTAAAGCATTATGTGCCTATCCATCACCTTTTGTAGTTTGATGACAGTGTAGCAGTTGATAAACACAAATCACTTATATATATATCCATCAAAATGGTTGTCAAATTTAGAAATTAACCTCGAGGTTTGAGTATAAGCTCAAAATGCCTAGTTATAGAAATGTGAATATATGCTATTTTTAATGCATTTATCCTACTCAATATTTTATCTTAGTAACTAAAAATCCTTTTGATTTTATGAAGAACAAACACTTTTAAGAGTAGAAATAATTAGGGGCGCCTGGGTGGCTCAGTGGGTTAAGCCGCTGCCTTCGGCTCAGGTCATGATCCCAGGTCCTGGGTTCGAGCCCCACATCGGGCTTTCTGCTCAGCAGGGAGCCTGCTTCCTCCTCTCTCTCTGCCTGCCTCTCTGCTTACTTGTGATTTCTCTCTGTCAAATAAATAAATAAAATCTTTAAAAAAAAAAAAAAAAAAAAAAGAGTAGAAATAATTAGCACTATGATTTGAAGTTGAACTTGGTTCTTTCTCATGCATCTTTAAGGGCTGTGCTTAGAGAAATAGTTTTAAAAAATGTTTATGCACATTATATTATTATATATAGAATACCACTATATTATTAATATTATAATAGAAAAACACTTTGAGTAGCACTGCATCCTGCAGTCATTTAGAAATCTTGGCACAAAGACATTGCTAAATTCTTATATAGGAAAACTTGTTTATTCATACATGCAAAAATTAGAGTAGGTTATTAATCGTATTTGTGGTAGCAAAAAGAGCACATGGCTTTAGCTCTTGTCTTACTTGATTTCTCTGCATCGTTTGACAGTAGTTGCCACATTTTTTACTTAAGCTCTCCTTTTCTTCTCTCTTTTGTGGCTGTTCCTACTCAGATTTTTTCCCTTAGGGCTACTTTCTTCTCTTCACCCTTAATGAACGGGATTCTATCATTAGTTGCCCTCTCCCTTTTTTAAATCGTGAAGATTCCTGATTTACTTTACTTTCATGGTATCACTTATCATCTCTCTGTAGATGGCACCCAAATACAATTTTCTAGTCTAAACATGTCTCTTGAACCAAAGCCTCTATCTCTATCCTGGCATCCCGGAGGCATTTCAAACCCAAACTCACTGTCTGCTGCCTCAAGCTTGTTCTCCTTTATGTATGACTCATTTTAATGAAGAGCACCACCATCTTCCCATTCACCCAAGTAAAAAAATTGGGAGTCTTCTTAAACTTCTCCTACTGTTACTACTATGCAAAACTCACTAACCTTTGGTGATTTTAGTTCATGCAACTAAATTGCTGCTCAACTCTTTGATCTACTTACATTGGATTTTTTTTTAGCTCCTCCAATGCACCATGTTCCTTTTTTTTTTTTTTAATTAACATATAACGTATCATTTGTTTCTGGGATACAGGTTTCTTTTCCTCCATGTCCTCTTCTTTGCCTTTCTTTTGTTCAGTATTTCACTTGGAAGCCCTGCCTGACTGCCAGTCTTCTCTTGTAGGCTCCACTCATGTGCTCACACTGTATTGAATAATTGGTTTTCTTGTCAGGTGTCCTCATTTACTTTGTGTTGTAGACCGTATTATGTTCATTTCTGTGTCTCCAGGGTGCAAACACCATCGTCTAGTGCACAGTGTATATGCAAAAAACCTGTTTCTTGAAAGTAAAAATGACTGAGGGTGAATTAATGTCTTTTATGAAGAAGGATTACATATCCAATTTTTGGATATCATTAATTTGAAGATTTCACATTTATGTTAGTGGGAGGTTCTGCGTTAATACAATATGAACATAAACTGTATAGAATGCATGCTTTTCAAATGGATTTACAAGTAAATAAAAATACACTTTAAAAGTATGTAAAACATTTATTAAATCAAATTTTATAGTATTTATATAACAAGTTGCCCTTTTCCTGAACATTAATTGTGCTTTGTTTCTCAGCTAAAATTTTCTGTTATATTCAGCATAATAATTATGATTCTTAATTTGTAGACAATCTTAGCACACAGCCAACTGTTTTTCTTATGAAATAGAATATGAATACATTTGAAGTCAGGGACTTTTTATGCTGTAACTTGATGTGGATCCCTTGAAATACATTTGTTTAAGTTTTATGTATTGGTAACTCAACCAGTAAGTAGGCTTTAAGTTGGGATTTTCATTTTGTAGTACTGTGTTGCAAACCCATATGCATTTATTGCTTATATTCTGAAAATATATGGATAGCTGTGTGTAAAGGGGCATATATATTGGCTTAGAAATGAGATGTTTTTTTGCATGAAGAAGTACATTAAACAAAATGTATCCTTAACAATAAGCTTGCTTTTTGTACTGTAAAAAACTCAACCATTTTATTTAGAATTTTTAGCTTTTTTCAATTCATATGTTATATTTCTGTCTTGTTTTTTTTTCTTCTTTTGCAGTACCAAGCAATCTGTATTTCATCAACTTGTCCATTCACTTATTCAGCAAATACTTATTGGGAGTTTACAATGTGTCAGGCTCTGTAGTAGATTCTGGAGGAGCTAACATTTAAGTACCCAGGGGGATCACACTTTGCTGAGATGTAGATATTCTCTTATCAGCTCTCCTTTGATAGGCTGTTTAGGTCTCTAAAAACAATAGGAAACTGAAGTGAATTTTTTATGACTTATTCATAGAAAGCTAGTACTTGCTCCTTGTGATTATTGGTTATTATTTTTTTTTCCTCATTGAAGGCTTAAATTTTTATAGAAAATCTTGTTAGAATCTCCCTCCCCCACTCAATATTGTTCTTATTTTTCAGGTTTTTCTGGTTATTCTTTTCCATTCTTCCAAATTAATTTTATGTTCAAGTTATATATCTCAGTGAAAAGCCTGATGGCATTTTTATGAGTATCACATTGAAATTAGAAAATAACTTATTTAGGGAGAACTAAAATCTTTAGGATATTGAATTTTACTGGTTAAGAACATGGTATGTCTCCTTTGTTCAAGTTTTTTCATGCCTTTGCTTAGGGAGTACTTTTTAGAATTTTTTGTTAAGCTTATGTTTAGTATTTTATCTTTTTTTTTTCTGTCACAATTGGAGTCTATCTTCCATCTTTTTTATATTTTTACATGAAGGCTACTGACTTTTGTATGCCAATTTTGTAAACTTACTTTATTAAATTCCTTTCTTTCTGTAGTGGTTTACCATTTATTTTGGGGGTTTTCAAGATATATAATCTGCAAATAGGAAATATTATCCTTTCTTTTGTATCCAATTCTTCTGTCTCAAATTGCTTTCTCTTTCCCAATTGCATTGGTGAATATCTCCAGTACCATGTTAAATATGGCATTGTGAGTATTCTTGCCTTGTTTTTAATTTCGGTAAGAGAACCTGTAGTACTTCTCTATTAAGTAAGGTATTATTTGGGCCTGAGGTAATATATTAAGGAAGTATCCATCAATTTCTATGTTATTGAGTCTTTAAAAAAAATCTGACTGGTGCTGAATTTTCTGTATCTATGGAAACTTTTATTTTATTTTATATTTTATTTTTATATTTATTTTATATTTATTATATTTTATATTTATTTTATATTTTATAAAACATTTATTTTAATTTTATTAATATGCTGAATTGGATTTTATCATATTTGATTAACAATTTTTGCATTGATATTCATGAGTTAGATTGGTCCACAGTTTAAAAAAAAATTATCTATCTGTCTGCCTATCTATTTATCTATGTATGTAGGGGGCAGGGTTTGGGTGTAGTTCAAGTCAGGACCCAAGAACAATGTTATATTCACTATGGAAAATGAGTTTGGAAGTTTTCCTTCTTTTTTTATGCTCTGGAGTGATTAAAGTAACACTGAGGTTAAGTTTAAGTTTGCCTGTGAAACTGTCTAGCATGGTTCTCTTTTGTAGTGGAACTCTTTTAACTTCTTTCTGTATTCCTTCTATGACCCTTGTTCTGTTTAGAATTTCTCTTTCTACTGGGGTCAATTTTGGTAAGTTATAATTCTCTAAAACATTATTCATTTCATTTAAGTTTTCAAATTTGTACAGAATTATGCAAGAGTCTTTTAGAACTTTAAACATTTTCTCTATTTTGATTCCTTGTCATTGCTAATATTATGCCTAAATTTTAATGCTGTATATTTATGTTTTCTCACCGCCCACCCACCCCCACCCCCACCTTCTTTTTTCTTGATTGAGTGAGTTAGCATTTTGCCCATTGTTGATTTCTTTTCTAAGGAACTAGCTTTGGATTTATGTATTTTACTGTTTTTTTTGGTTTCTGAATTAATTTCTGCCACTTATGATTAATTCCCTTTTTCTTGATTTCTCTGTTTTATTTTGGTGTTCCCTAGAAAGCTTTTTGAGTTGGGTGTTTATTTATTTTTATATTTTTGATATAGGCATTTTATGCAATCTGTTTTTCTTTGACTCTTTCTGTAGCTATAGCCTACGGATTCTGGTAACATCAGGCGTTTATTATTATTGTCAAGAAATTCTGCAGTTTAATTTTGCATTTTTCCTTTGATCCAAGAGTTGTTTCATGTGGGAGGAAATTTTTGTTTTTTCTTTTTAATTTTACCAACTTTGTTTTTATTACATTATAATCTGAGGATGACATTTGCATTATTTCTGTTCTTTGGAATTTACTAAGGTTTTTTCTGCGGCCTAAGATTTAGTCAGTTTTTGTGAGTGTTCTATGTGTACTTGAAAAGAAATTGTAATCTCTATTTCTGGGATTCAGATATTGATATAGATCTATAAGATCTACTTTGTTTATGTTGTTTAGATCTTCTGTGCCTTTATTAATTGTTAGTCTGCCTGATCTTGGATTGGGAGATGTATGTTAAAGTCTATTATTAATGTGTTTTTATCTGTTTCTCCTTGCATCTCCTGTAGGTTGCTGTTTAATAATGGCTATTGCTGTGTTGTTGGGTACATAAATATTAATAACTATAAATATCTTCGTTGTGAATTATAGGCTTAAGCATTATAAAGAGTCCTTCTTTATGTATTTTAATGCTTTTGGGTCTCAATTCCATTCTGTCAGGTATCAAGATTATGAAACTTGTTTCCTTTTTATTTGTGTTTGCCTGATATATCTTTCTCCATCCTTTTATTTTTAACTCTTTTGAATCTCTTTGTTTTAGGTATGTCTCTTGTATTCTGCATAGTGTTGGATTTTGCTTTATTAGCCAATCTGAAAATCCTTTTCTTTCAATAGGTGAGTTAAGCCCATTTACATCTATTGTTATTATTAATATATTTGCCCTCAGTTCTATCATATTGTTTTATTTTTATGTCTTTTGTATCTACGATTTTTCATCAGGCAGTGGGTTTTATCTGCTTGTTTGTTTCATTGGTTAACTTTTTACTAATTCCTTTACATACCATTAATCCATTTTTTGGGGGGTACTTATTGGGTACCTACATTAAACAACACTGAAATTATCTGATAACCTCTTCTTCCTTATTCCTACTCCACAATCTAATCTAAAGTAATATCCTTTTATTTCCAATTAATGTCTATTAGACAATCATATCCATTTGCACTCTTTATTTCCCCACCCCAACTGTTGGTAATTATCTTACATCTACCATATTCTCTCCTTTATAACCACAATTTAGTTTTATTCTACAGGTATATTTGTATCTGATGACCACCACTCAATTATATGTTACTGTCTCTCAGTTTTTTAAATTGTCTGAATGTCCTTTTCTAATAGATTCTTTAGGAAGGGCTCACAGGATCAATGTACCCCAAAGTTTGGCAAGTTTATAGTAGTTTGCTTATAGCTTTGTACTTGGAGATCAGTTTGGTTAGATACAAAATTCTTGACTCATATTTCCTCTCCTTCTGTATTTTAAATTGGTTACACTGTTTTTTTGTGGGGGGAGGTAGGCATTAAGAATTGTTGAAAAGTCTGGTGACAGTCTTGATTTCTTTCCCTTATGAGTCCCTTAGCCTTTTTGCCTGGTTGCCCAAAGTTTTTTTTTTATTTTCCTTTAAAGTAGGTTTAGCTTTAATATGATTCAGTTTAGCCATGCTGAAATGATTGTGGTGTATATTTTCAATATGTAATTTCAAGATTTTTTTTTTGAATTTTAGGAAAGTGTTCTGGAATTACAGTTTTAGTATTTATTTTGTTCTATTGTTTGACATTCTTTGTGGTCCCTATCACTTTTTTTTTTTTTTTTTTTGCTTATCTTCTATATGGATAACTTTCTGTTGAATATTTTAAAGTCTCTTTCTTCATTTCTTTTGAGTTTTTTAAGAATCACCCATACAATATACTTTTATTATTCTGTATGTGAACCAGCCTCATGGTGATTCCTCATGTGTATAGAAATACATTTATTTAACCCTTAATTTGAAATGTCAAATATAAATAAAAAATTGAAACTATTCAGTTGAATATTATCTTATTTCTCATAAATTCATACTTATACATTATAAGTAAGTACGGGCACCTGACTATGTCATTATAGCCTTCTATTGTAAACATGCCAAAGTACCTATGTATTGGAATACATGTTATTTTCTCCTTTTTGTTCTTCATGGAAATAATTATATATAAAAATATTCACCCATTTTCAAGGCAAAGTTTAATGAATTTTGCTAAGTATGTACAATAGTATAACCACCAGCCTAACCAGAATATAGAACAGTCCCCTTATCTTAAAAAGGTTCCTTGTGTGCCTTTGCTCTTTTTTTTTTTAAATTAAATTTTAGTTGACACACCGCATTACATTAGTTTCAGGTGTACAACATAGTGATTTGACAAGTTTATATGTTATGCTGTGCTCACCACCAGTGTCACTACCATCTGTCACCGTATAATGCTATTACAGTACCATTGACTATATTCCCCATGCTGTCCCTTTTATTCTTCTGACTTACTCATACCATAAATGAAAGCCTTTATCTCCTACTTCCCTTCTCTCATTTTGCCCATCTCCCCTATTCCCCTTCCTTCAGGCAACCATCAGCTTGTTCTCTGTATCTGTGGGCCTATTTGTGCTTTTTGTTTGTTTTGATTTAAAAATTCCATGTACTAGTGAAATCATATGATATTTTTCTTTCTCAGTCTGATGCAATTTATTTAGCATAATACCTTTAGGTCCATTAATGTTGTCACAAATGGCAAGATCTCATCCTTTTATATCACTGAGGAATATTCCATTGTGTGTGTGTGTGTGTGTGTGTGTGTGTGTGGCATCTTCTTTTTTAAAATTAAGTTAAAAATTTTTATTGACATATAATGTATTATTTGTTTCAGGGATACAGGTCTGTGATTCATCAGTCTTAAACAATTCACAGTGCTCACCATAGCACATACCCTCCCCATGTCTGTCACCCAGACACCCCAACCCTCCCACCACCCTCCACTCCAGCAACCCTCAGTTTTTTTTCCTGAGATTAAGAGACTCTTATGGTTTGTCTCCCTCTCTGGTTTCATCTTGTTTCATTTTTTCCTCTCTTCCCCTATGATCCTCTGCCTTGTTTCTTAAATTCCACATATCAGTGAGATCATATGATAATTGTCTTTAATGAAAGACTTATTTTGATTAGCATAATACTCTCTAATTCCAACCATGTCATTGCAAATGGCAAGATTTCATTTTTTGATGGCTGCATAATATTCCATATTGTGTGTGCACGCGTGTGTGTGTATGTATATTCACATCTTCTTTAATCCATTCTTCTATTGATCGGCACTTGAACTGCTTCCATATCTTGGCTATTGTAAATAGTGCTGCAAAAATATGGAGTGAATATATCTTTTTGAATTACTGTTTTTGTTTCCTTTGGGTAAATAACTGGTAGTGGAATTATTGGACCATATGATATTTCTATTTTTGAGGAATTTCCGGTACTGTTTTCCATAGTGGCTGTACCAGTTTATCTGCACCTTTGCTTTCGACCACCTTCTTCTATGCCTGGTCCCAGGCAGACACTCATCTGCTTTCTGTTGCTGGAGCATTGGGTCTTCTAGAATGTATATAAATGGAATAATTCAGAACATAGTCTTCTGCTTGACTTCTTTTATTCAGCATAATGTTTTTGAGGTTAATTCATGTTGTATATATTAATATTTTGCTCCTTTTTATTGCTCTGTAGCATTCCATGATATGCATATAGTATTTGGTTGTTTTCAGGTTTTGGCCGTTACAAATAATGTTGCTAATAGTACTTGCATACTTATTTTCATGGGGGCATTTTTTTTTTTATTTCTCTAGAGTGAATATGTAGGAGTAGAAATGCTTGACAGTATGGTAAATGAATATTTAATGTAAGATATTGCCATATTGTTTTTCAAAGTGGCTGTTAATATTTTGCATTCCCACTAGTAATGTAGGAAGGAGTTCCTTTTGTCTCACATCCTCACCAACACTTGGTATTGCTTTGGTATTAACTTGAGTTCTTTCAGTGGGTGTTTGTAGTGGTACCTCACTGGGGTCTCCATTAGCATTTATCTGAGGACTAGTGATGTTGAACAGCTCTTATGGGGCTTTTGACCATTTGTATATCTTCTTATGGGACGTGTCTCTTTCAATCTTTTGTCACTTTTTATTAGATTTTTGGTCTTTTTATTGAGTTATAGAAGTTGTTTATATATTCTTTGTACAAGCTCTTTGTCTTGAAATATTTTGCTTCCAGTTTGTGCCTTGCCTTTGTGTGTTCTTAATTGTGACTTTTGAGAAGTGAAACTTTTCAAATCATGAAGAGCATTTAATCAGTTTCTTTTCTTTTATCATTTGTGCTTTTGGTATCCTGTTTAAGAAATGTTGGCCTCCCTGAATGACCCAAAGGGTTCTCTTAGAAGTATAATAGTTTAATTTCCAGCATTTAGGTCTGTGAACATTTTGAGATAATCCTCATGTTTGGCAAGAGGTAAGGTATGAGGTTCATTATTTCCATATACAATATCCAATTCTTTTAGCACCATTTGTTGTAAAAATAATCTTGTTTTCATTGAATTATGTTGGTACTTTTGTTGAAAATCAACCGGTCCTATGTGATTGGGTCTGTTCTAGAGTTTATTCTGTTTATTCACTTATATGTCTATCCTTATGCCAGTGACATACTCTGTTACTGAAAGTTTATAGCAAGGCTTGAAGTCAAGTAGTATAAGTCTTCCAACTTTATTCATATTCTTACAAAGTATTTTAGTTATTTTAGGCCCTTTTCTTTCTATGTAAATTTAAAAACCAACATGTCATTTTTTTCAAAAGAAACTTATTTGAATTTTGGCCTATAGATCAGTTTGAGGGGGATTGCTATTCTTGGAACACTGGATTTTCTGATCATATGTGTGGAATCATATGTATGTGCACTTATTTAGGCCTTGTTTAATTTCCCTTTGTAACGTTTGGATGATAGTCACATTCATTAAATTTATTCCTCAGTATTTTTGTGGAGTTGTTTTATTTTCTAATTATCTGGTGGTTAGTGTAGAGAAACACAGTTACTTTTTCTATGTTGATCTTATATTCTACACTGTTGCAATGCTCATTAGTTATTAGTCTGCTAACTTTTTTGGGAGGGTTACTTAAGGTTTTCAACACACACCATTATGCTTTTTATTTCTTATTGTCTTATTGCACTGGCTAGGACATCCAGAACAATGTAAATGAAAACTACGTGAGTCGATATCTTTGCTTTGTTATTGGTCTTAGGTAGAAAGCTTTGAGCCTTTCACTATATATATATATATATATATATATATATATATATATATTTAAGATTTTATTTATTTATTTGACAGAGAGAGAGAGAGGGCACAAGTAGGCAGAGTGGCAGGCAGAGGGAGAGGGAAATGCAGACTCTTCGCTGAGCAGGGAGCCCATCATGGGTTTTAATCCCATGACCCTGGGATTGTGATCTGAGCTGAAGACAGCTGCTTAACTGATGGAGCCACCCAGGTACCCCTAGCCTTTTACAACATTAAACCAACCTTGCATTCCTGAAATAAATCACATCTGGTCATTATGTATATCTTTTAAAAATGTTGTATTCCATTTGCTAATATTTTGTTAAGGGTTTTTCTCTCTATGTTCATGATGGATGTCGGTCTATAGTTTTCTTTTCTTTTAGTATTTGTTTGGTTTTGGAATTAGTAAAATTGTCCTCATAAAATGAATTGGGAAGTGTTCTCCTTTTCCATAATTTTTTGAAAGAGTTTGTATAGAATCTTTTTTCCTTAAATTTTTGATAAAATCTACAACTGAAGCCACTGGGCCTGAAGGAGGTTTTTCTTTTCTCTTTTTGTGGGAAAGTTTCAAATTTTAAATGCACTGTAATTGATTTGAAGATGTTCAAGTTTTTTATAATTGTTGTTCTTTTTTACAGTTTTGTTCTTTGTGTCTCTCAAGGAATATGTCCGTTTTGTCCATTTGTTAAATTTGTTAGTAGTCCATTTATTGGCATAAAGTTATTTTAATAGTCCCTTTTATCCCTTTATCCTTTTTTATATCTGTCTTACATTTCTGATATTGGCAATTTATATCTGTCATTTTTCTTGACTTGTGTGGTTAGAGGTTTATCAATTTTATTGATCTTTTCAAAGAACCGGCATTTGGCTTTATTTCTCTAATGTTTTTCTATTTTCTATTTTCTATTTTATTGATTTCTGCACTTAATCTATATGGTTTTCTTCCTTTTATTTGTGTTGGATTTAATTTGCTCTTCTTTTTCTAGTTTCTTAGAGTGAAAGCTTGTATTATTGATTTGAGACCTTTCTTCTGTTCTAACATAGGCATGTAAAGCCACAGATTTCCTTGTATACTTTGCTTCAGCTGCACTCCATAAATTATGATATGTTATATGTTCATAATTGTTCAGTTCAAAATATTCTCTAACTTATATTGTAATTTTTCTTTGAACCCAAGTTTCTTTAGTATTGTGTTAATTTCCAAATATTTGGAATTATTGCTGGTCTTCTTATTTATTGTTTTTGAGTCCTAACTTAATTCTATTTTTGTCAGAGAACATAATCTATATAATTTCAATCTTTTGGCACTAATTAAGACTTGTTTTATGGCCCAAAATGTGGTCCATACTGTAAATACTCCATGTGTACTTGAGAAGAATGAATATTCTGCAAGTTGAGTGATGTGTTCAAATCTATGCCCTTGCTGTTTGTCTGTTTTGTATCAGTTGCTGATAAAAGCATATTGCAGTTTTTAATTATGATTATGAAATTGTCTATTTTTTCCCTTTAAATCAGTCAGTTTTTGCTTTATGTATTTTGGAGCTCTATTATTGGGTTTGTAGTTATTTATGATTATGTTTTCTTGTTGAATGTATTTTTTCATTATAAAGTATCTTCTTTATTTTTATTAATATATTTTGTTTTGAAATCTATTTATCTGATATTAATAATGCTACCCCAGCCTACTTCTATTTACTGTTTGTGTGGCATACATTTCCCATTCCTTTCCTTACAGTCTTTTAAAATTTTCCTTTAGCTTCTTAAGTATTGTCTTTCACATTTTTAAGTAAAGCTTGCCCTAGTGATCAGAATGTACGGGGTCCCTGGCCGGCTCAGTGGGTGGAGTGTGTGACTCTTGATCTCCAGGTTTTAAGTCTCATGTTGGGTGTAAAGATGACTTAAAAATAAAATCTTAAAAAAAAGTTTAGAATGTACATCCTTAATTTTTCACAGTTAACATATAGTTATGTACAACATTACTTAATATATAGCAATCTTGCAACCTTAGAAGCTTATATCATTCTTTATTTTATGGTTATTATAGGTAATACATCTACATATGTTATATACCCCATAAGGCAATGTTATGATTTTACTTTTAAAGGTTTTTGGTTAATAAAGAAATTAGGAAGAAAAAGAAAATGCACTCTTTTGCATTTACCAAGAGTTTTGCTATGTCCAATGCTTTTTACTATTTTCTGAAGAGTCAGGTTTCTATTTGGTATCATTTCTTTTCAGTCCCAAAGCTTCCTTTAGCTCTTTTTGTACTGCAAGTTTGCTTGTGACAAAATTTCTTAGATTTCTTTTGTCTGAAAATGCCTTTATTTTGTCTTCATTCTTGAATAATATTTTTATTGAATATAAACTTCTGATCTTACAGGTTTTTTTTTTTCCTTTCAGTACTTTAAGGATAATATTTCATCTGGCCTTCATGTTTCAGAGGGGCATTTAGCCATCAATCCCAACAGGTCTATATTATTATGTACGTGATATATTGTTTTTCTCTTCCTGCTTTCAAGATTCATTGTTTATCTTTGGCTTTCAACAGTTTAAATATCATACAGGTTCCTACTGCCATGGGAAATCTTTGGCTGTTATTTCTTCATATATTTTTATGCCCCATTCTTTCTGTCCTCTCCTTCCAATTACACATTCATAATTATACGGTGTAATATTACCTAATAGGTCTCTGAGGCTCTATTCATTTTCTTCCCCCCGTCTTTTATTTTTCTTTATTTTCTCTGTTCTTCAAACGTGCCCTGTCTGTTGATCTATTTTCAAGTTCACGTACTCCCCTTTGTCATGTCCATTTGGCCGTGAAGTCTACCCAGTGAATTGTTTTATTCAGAAATTCTATTCTTCAGTTCTAGGATTTCCATCTTGTTTTTTTTTTTTTTTAATTGTTTTTATTTTTCTGCTGGGACTTCTTATTTCTCTGATGAGAGTTTCATGCATTGAAAGCATGTTTTGTTTTACTTCATCGAGGATAGTTATAAAACAGTCGCATATACCTTGCCTGTTAGTTCCAACATCTGTTTTATTTCATGGTAGAACTAGACTGATTTTCTTTTCTTCTCAGAACGTGTTTCATTTTCTTGGTTCTTCGTACATAGGATTATTTTGGATTGTATCCTGGACATTATAAATGTTCAGTTGTGGGTACTTTGGATTCTGTCATTTCCCTGATGAAATGATGAATAGTGAATAGTGTTATTCACTGATGAATAGTGTTTTTTTTTGTTGTTGTTGTCTGTTTTTTTTTTTAATTTTAGTGGGTCTTTTTCTTGGCTGGGCTTGGATTGCAGACTGTGTTGCTTATGCAGTAACTTCTTATTCTGTTCAGGTCTTTTACCTCTAAGTACGCTGCTTTGAGTCTGCTTTGTATTTGTGGTTCAGGTGTTAGTCAGGGAGGTGAATATTTGGAGTTTGCAGGTCCCCTGTCCAGCTCTTTCTCTGGTGGGGCTCTCCTTCTTGCTTCCCCACAATTCACGGTTTGCCAGTATTTCTTTTCTCCTCTGGTTCCCCAGGCAAGAAAGATAGTGGGTTTTCTGTGTCTCCCTTCACCACTGTGCAAGCTACATGGACTACACTGAGCCCCAGGCTAAAAGCCAAGACGATGGGAACTTACTGGTTTAGCAGCCTGTCTTCTCTTCTTGGCAACTGGTAATCCCTAGCAGACTGTGTCCAAGTCTGTCCATTCTCCCGTACCATCAGGCAGTTTTTTCCCCCATTATGTCTAAGCTTTGTAGTTGTTTTCTGTGAGAGGAAGAGGAATTGTTGGTAGAGGTTTATTTTATCACAACCTAAAGCCACTTCATTTCTTTTTAATTTTTAAGAGTCTCTCCTTTCCATGTTTTATTTTTTATGCATTATCCATTGTGTGTGTTTATTTCTGTGTTTCTACTGGTTTAGTCTTCATTTTTAAAATGTCTTTTCTTTTGGGTGCCTGAGTGACTCAGTAGATTAAGCATCTCCAACTCTTGATTTCGGCTCAGGTCATGATCTCAGGGTCTTGAGATTGAGCCCATTGTGGGGCTCTACGCTCAACGGGGAGTCTGCTTCTCTCTTTCTCTTTCCTCTGCCCCTAACTCAGATTGTGCACACATGCTATCTCTCTAAAATAAATAATTAAATCTTAAAAAAACACAGATACAAAATATTTTATTTCTAATTTTTTCCAGAGCTTTCCCCACCATTTTCAAAATCTCTCTTTTTTCTAATCACCTAATTTCATTGTGTTCAATAACACAGCTCAATTTCCTTTAGCTTATTTTGAAATACTGAGTTACAGTTTTCATCTCTTTAGTGCATATGTTTCTGGTCCTTCTTCTCTTTTCCTATGATAAATTCATATGGAATTTTCTGTTGTTCATTTTTTAAGTAGATTATTTGTATAATTTCAGGAGGCAGAGGAGGGGTCAGGATAACTTTAGGGCTCTTGTTTTTGTTTGTGTTGTTTTGCTTTTGCAAAGTGATACAAAATATCCCCATGTACTTTCTGAGAACTTCTTTGCTTGGTTCCCATCCCCACTTTTATTTGGACTTTCTTTCTCTTTTGTTTTGCATCTCTGCATCTCATAGCTTTGTAGTGTTCAGTTGGAATTCTATTCCCAGCAGTTTCTCCTGAGCACAGAGCTTTATCTTGAAGGTAACCTTGGTTTGTTAGTGTTTAGAACTGCAACTCTGTCCCATCATCACTGTCAGATCTTATCACCTGAAGACCAAACACCCTTCTTGCTTTGACTTCAGTTTTCAGATTGGGCCATCACATTTTCTAGTGAGTATCTGTGGACAGTTTGGGAGTTCTCTTGTCCAGAGGACTTTCAGACGTTTCTTTTGGGTCCTCCAGTATGGATGCCAATACCATATGGGCATGTAGCTGTCCGACTTGCTTCATGGGGCCACCTTGCCACCCAGTTTTGTGGTAGATACTGTCAGCCAGTCTGTGGGTTTGTCATCCTCATTGATCTGCCTGCTTTTAATGGAGAGACTTGGGTTGATTCAACAACTTGTGTTGTTATTGCATTCTTCCCAGAATCTTCCTCTTTTGGCATACTTAACCCGATTTTTTTTTTTTAAAGATTTTTTTTTTTAAATTTATTTGACAGAGAGAGATCACAAGCAGGCAGAGAGGCAGGTAGAGAGAGAGGAGGAAGCAGGCTCCCCGCCGAGCAGAGAGCCCGATGCGGGGCTCGATCCCAGGACCCTGAGATCATGACCTGAGCCGAAGGCAGCGGCCCAACCCACTGAGCCACCCAGGCGCCCCCTCAATGCGATTTTTTAAAAAGAATTTATTTATTTATTTTGAGAGAGAGCCTGCACACAGGTAGGGGGCGGGGCAGAGGCAGTGGGAGAGAGAGACTCTCAAGCAGGCAACACACTCAGCACAGAGTCTGATGTGGGGCTTTATCCCACAACTGTGAGACATGACCTGAGCGGAAAGCAAGAATTGGATGCTTAATTGACTCAGCCACCCAGGCGCCCCACCTGACTTTTTTTTTTTTTTTTAAACCCTGTTTTCTGGTATTAAAATCCATTCCTTGAAAAAAATGACTGTTACTTTTAGAACCAGGCTGTGACTGTTCATCCACTTTCTATGTCTGTGTCAAAATGAAGTTTCAAGAACCTGTTTACTCTTTCTTTTTCCTTGTTGCCATTAAGAGATGACCAAAACCTGTAAATATGGGAATTTCCAAATCAATGGCAGTATTGTGTTTTCCTTTTACCAGTGGGTTTGTGTTTGCTCTTCAATTTTTTGAAATTAAATAATACAGTGTTTATATACACTATACACATATTCAGGGGATAAAATTACAACAAAAGCCAAGAGACTATCTAACAGAAGTGTTGGAAAAGTATTGACCTCTGATGAGTGAGGGGGATGAAATTAGAGCTGGATACAGGAAAGTACAAGGAATGTACTGCCTTTTAATCTGGGTGGTAGGTACATGAGTATATATTATTCATTTGAAATCATATACAGAATTCTGCGACGTCTCTCATATCATGAAGATAAACCAAACAGAGTGTCTGGGACACAGTGTGATTTCGGTATCCTTGAGAGGCCCTCCTGGGGACATCACTGAGCAAGGTCAGGAGAGATCTTGTCCAAGGAAAGCAGGGCTTACCATTGTTGGAAATTTGGGTGGATATGGCAGTGTGTGCCAAGTACTGGACTTTTGGCAAAAATATGATGAGGGAGTGGGTTACTCTGTATTTTTTACTTAAGATCAGTATGTCTCCTGCTAGTTCTCAGGAGTAGGTTGAGGAAGAACACTTCTTTGGGAATAAAATGAGCATCCGTAGCTGTTTCAAGAGACTGTGGAAGAGTATAGGAACTTCACTGACTCAAGAACAAAGAGAATCTGGGCTATAGTCCCTCAGGCATTCTGCTTTGGGTCAAAAATCCAGTATATGGGCTGTAGGGCTCTTGGTGATGACATCTTTGAACAGTCTGTCTCTTGAACAACATACAGTGCTTTCATACTGACTGATGGCCCTTTGTGCTCATGCACAACCAGGTCTTTCCCAGGAGAAAAGATGTATGAGAAATACATTTTTTGAAACCACAAATGTCTAAACATGCTTAATTGTTGATTTATAGTTTGCTCTACTTTGCAAGTATTTTTTTTTCAGAGTTTTAAAGGCTTTGCTTCATTATTTGTCTTGCTTCCAGTATTGCTTTTGAGAAATCCAAAGCTCTTCGGATTTGATATGAATTAAAAAAAAATCTTTAAAAGTCTGTAGAATATTTCCCCTGTCACCAGTTTCTGACATTTCACTATGATACGCCTTGTAATGTGCCTATTTTTATTTATTGTCATGGGTCTTTTTAATCTGTCATTTTCTAAAATTTTCTTAACTAATATTGTTAATGATTTTAAAACCATCTGATTTTGCTATTTCCTTTTCCTGGATTTCCTTTTTTCTGATGTTGGACCTCCTGGATTAATCATTTTTCTCTTATTTTGTCTCTTTCTGCTATACTTTGGAAAAATTTTCTCAACTCTATCTTCTAGCCCTTCTGTTAATAATTATTTATTTCCTAGATTGTGTTTTTTAATTTATAAGAACTCTGTTTTGTTCTGTTCTGTGTATGTTTTTTTTATAGCACTTCAGCATTCATTCATGGGTAGAGCCTTTCATCTTTCTGATAGTAATAAGTTTTTTTTTGTTGTTTTTTGTTTTCAAAGCTTTTCTTCTTTGGGCCACTTGGTGGCTCAGTGGGCTAAGTGTCTGCTTTTGGCTCAGGTCATGAATCCAGGGTCCTGGGATGGAGCCCTGTGCATCCACCTCCACACTCAGCATGGAGTCTGCTTCCCGTTCTCCGTCTGTTCCCCCCAACCCTTGCTCATGCTCTCTCTCTCAAATAAATAAATAATAAATAAATCTTTTAAAAAAAAGTCTTAAAGCTTTTCTTCTTCTACATAGTTTCTCTTTCTCCAAGTTGGTTTCTTATTCTTTCTGGTATGTCTTCCATGTTAGATGGTTGGCCATTCTTTGCTATCTACTCATGGTTAAGAGCTGGGACTATAAAGCTAACCTATGCATGTTGGTGAGCTATTTATTGGGGGAGCCCCTCATATCACAGTCTATCTTCAGGTCTTTCCTCTTTGATTGGTCAGATTCACAGAAGGAAGGAGGAAAAAGAAGAGGTTTCTATTCCTCCAGCCTGAAGAGTGAGGGTCTGACTGCTAGGTGTTGGGGAGTAGGGTTTGGTTTGGTTTTGTGTTCTGAATTCACACTTCATATAGCCACCACATTTCCTAGGGATAGGTCTGTTGCTCTGGTCTTCAACTGGGTTTGGTTTCTTCCATTCCAGAGACCCTCTGGTGTATATTCTCTTTGGATAATGTACTTCAGATCTACTGAGTTAGGGAGAGGTACTCTCTCCAGGATGAAGTAGGGGAGAAAATGTAAGGACCCGGGTGCTTCTTAAATAGCCTTCAGCCACTCCCTCTTGTTCTAGCTCCCATTCCTGCCCCACGCCTCCAGTGCCTGAGCCGCCTGGTTCCAGCCGTTTGAGAATTCTGAGATGCACATCACTGGACCTCAGCTTCCTTTGCTGCTGGCCTGGAATTCTGCAAAGTCAATTGTTACCTGTCTACTGGCTTTCAAGCTTCCAGAATTACGTTGTTGTGTGTCTTGTTGTGTATTGTCCCTTTCTTCTTGTCTTTAAAAAATCCTTTTAGGGGCACTTGAGCGGTACAGTTGGTTAAGTGTCTGACTGTTGGTTTCAGCTGAGGTCATAGATGATCTCAGGGTGGTAGATTGAGCCCCGTGTCAGGCTTTGTGCCCAGTGCTGAGTTTGCCTCAGGATTCTCTCTCTCTCCCCCTCTGCCTCTCCCCACTGCTTGCTCTCTTTATGTCTCTCTCATAAATAAATAAATCTTAAAAAAAATCCTTTTACTGTAGTTTGGTGGCATTCCAGGTATTATGATTTGGATGATTGTGTTCACTTTGTGGTCTTAACCCAGAAACTTCCCTCATTTTTTCATGTCCAGCATCTTCTCATTCTTATATCTTAACTTACGTATAATCTTTTTTGAGAGGCCTTCCCAAACCACTGTACGTAAGGAAAGCATTCCTGTCGCCTTCTTTGTTCTCTGTTGTAGCTCCTTGTATGTTTTTTTTTTTTTTCCTTGTGTGTTTCTTGTGTGTGTGTGTGTGTGTTTCTTTATAGATGTTTGGAACAATTTTTTGCCCTCCTGATTTATCTTTCACACTTTACTATAAGCATCATGAGATCAGAGTAGCTGTTTCATGTACTGTTAGATCCCCAGGATTTGGCACATCATTGACCCCCAAGGAATATTTGCTGAATGAGTAAAGGAACAAATAATATGTAGACAGCATGATTTAAAAGAATTGATGATAAATTCTTTTTTTTTCATATGTAGAAAAAAGAAGGGCAGGGTGAATAAAATAGCACTATCTTATCGGCTTGTTGTGAGGTTTATAAGTTAAAAGGCTAAAATGCTTAGAATGGTGCCTGTCACGTTGTGAAAGAGTCTCTAAAGAGTTACGATATTATATTTAATTGTTCAGTTTTGGTCAAGTTAGAGCAAATGTTGCATGGTGGACTGAATTATTCTTGAGTATTATATCATATATTCTGAGTCAGCATGTCTGAATTTGAACTCCTGATCGGTCATGAATCTCAGCTTGGACTTAGAGCTGTCACGGAAGACAATGTACTTTAACAGGAAAGCAGGATCCCAGGTATTTCCAAGTTTGTCCCACATAACCAGATGTTTGCATTTTTCAAGACAGTGCTGTCTATAATTCATCATCTTCTTTAGGCAATTCTGAGATATCCGTATCTTCTCAGGCAGTATAATTTATTTTCAGTGCAATCATTTTGCTTTGAAATGGAGCCACATTGATTGGATAGATGGTTGACAATTCAGATGTGTCTTAGTATTGCACTTAGATGTAGAAACTTAAAGTATGATTCATAGTCATCAGCCTCTGTTTATATCTCTGAAATTATTTAATTTCTACCGAATAGCTCCTCAGTTCCTGAAAAATCTATGATTATAGAGCGCTCAGTGCAGTTTAGCAGTGAGAGATTAAAACATTCTCTAGTTTTCATCTGCTAAATCTGTGTTTGGATTTATACTTCCTTGAACAAATCAGTAATACTCCTGTTTCTCCCCACCCCCAACCTTGCAGTTTCAAGTACAGTCTTTGGATGTCTTGTCACACCAGAAGGAAGGTATAAGTTTGTGAGTCACTCTTTGGATCGGGTAGGAAGTCCTTAAAATTTGAGCAAATGTTCTCTTTCGTTCTTCAGTTTTGAAATCTTGATCTGAGGAGGTTACCCCAGAAACTTTAAAGAACAAACTTCTGTAACCTAACTTGATTGCATTAAAATAAAATAGAGCTCCATATTCCATGTCAAACCATTGCTAATATATGCTGAAAATAAATTAAAAAAATGATTTAAAAAAAAAACATTGCTAATACCACGAAACACTCAGTGTGAAGCACTGTCTTTATCATTTTCCCCATGACATCATGAAATTGGACTTTCATGGTTCCTAGAACAAGCTCTCCTGACCAGTAGTGCAATAGAAACTAGAACAGTAGTGTTCTCTTTTGACTCAAATAAATCATTGTCCCATTTCTGGAAAATGAAGTATTTCCATGTTAGACTTTTTCCAGGTGGAAAAAAAAAAAGATTTTCCAGTTGGCAAGTGGATAGGTCTCACTAGATTGTGCATAAAAGCATGATTTTATGTATCTATGTGTTGTTTTTTTTTAAATGTGCTAGAAGATATATGGGTGGGCCACAACTAGTTCAGTTGTTTCTCTTTATAGGTGACATGTCAGAAAGTGGTTTTGTCATTTATCTCCTATGTGATCTTAGGCAAGTTACTTAACCTCTCTAAAGCCTTGCTTTTCTCATCAGTAATATGGGGATAATAATAATTAAAAAAAATAATATAACTATTATTTTTGTGTTTATGTCACAAAGTAAATGCTTAGAATTTGGAATTATTATTGGGATTATTGTGACCAGTGGAATGAGGATTATGACTTTTTTGTTGTTGATTTATCCTGCCTGGCACATAGTGAGTGTTCAGTCAGTATCTGATAAACAAACAAGTGAGAGTACTGATACCTTTTCTTTCCCCTTTGCTGCTTGACTTTTACTTGATGTCTAAAATTCCCTACAGCACCTGATATATTGTTTCTCACAAGTTAGCTGATCAAAAATGTAACTGGATAATGCCTATGGAAATGCTTTGAAAAATGTAAATGGCTATGCTAAAGGTAATTGATGATGATAATGTGATGGTCTACAATGTAATGATGTTGATGGTGTTGGCATCACTTGCCAAAGAACGGGAGTGTTCGTCACTGATCTCCCCTGTCTGCTGAAAGGTCCAGGTAAAGTTTGTCACCTGGAACCAAAATCAACTGAAGTCCATATATGTAAGTATATGAATACTTGGACAAATTGACAATGAAATTTGTGACATCTGACATCTTTTTGCTTTTGAGGGGAGATTTGGCTCTTTTAGCTCTCTAAATAGGTATATCCTTTTCCCCACCCTTCGTTTGTATCTTTTATGACGTTTTGCTTTCAGTTGAAGAGGATGACCTTCCCTTCCTCAAAGAAGAAGGATCATTCTTTGATCAAGGATTTGTGAAGAACCCTGATTTTTCATTAGACCTCCCAAACAATTGTTCTCCCCACATCTCCATTTTGGAATGTCTTTATTATTAGCTAGATTTATTTTTTATCCTTTAAAAAAGATAAGTCTCTGAATATAAAACTGGATTTTAGTGCCAAATGCAGTAATAGGTTGTGTGTGTGTATGTGTGTGTGTGTGTAGGAGGTTATGTTTGATTTTTGTTGATAAAAGATCACTGCTGTGTATTCCTTACTCCACAGGTTTTTCCATTTTTAAGGTTCAGGGTATTAGTTGGACTGGGAAAGGGAAAGGAGAAGGATCACACATGTAACTGCTAATATAGTAGCAATTTATTGTCCGCTATGTGCCAGTCATTGTGTTGAATAGTTTGTTTATGTAATATTTAAAAAGATCCTTAAAGCAATCCTGAGTGATAGATATCATTATCCCCATTTTATAGGTTAGGAAATTGAGGTTCAGAGAAGTTCATTACTTTACCCGAGTTTTTCATAGCTAGAAGTGGAAGAGCCCAAATTAAAATGACGGCTGGGTTTTATTTTTAGTTGGCCCTAATTTTCTATATGTTTTAAACTCTTGTTTCCTCCATCTTTCTGTCTGTGAGATAGAGCTTTTTTTTCTGTGTGAAAAACTCCAGTTGTTGGGAGTGAGGTGAGGAAGAGGGTTGAGTTGACTCTTATAGAAGCTGCAAAAAATTACGTATGTATAGTGAAATAATGAGAGGCTTGGAGGAGCTGGGATGTGGGGCAGAAATGGAATAAAGAGACCACACACCCATACTCTCTGTGTTCGCAAGCCTTCCTTAGGAGCTGGTGAGTGCATTTTGCAGTTGTGATACCGGAAGGGAATGAGGAAGGGGTGCAGATGCAATTTGTGAAATGTCCTTTGTAAATCTTGTTTGGCTTCTGATATTAAGGGATTTATTTATTAATTTTATTAGATGTGATTGTAAACCTCTTTTTAGTTGGAGATTATACTTATGGGTTTATTTTTTTATTTTCTTAAAGATTTTATTTATTTATTTGATAGACAGAGATCACAAGCAGGCAGAGAGGCAGGCAGAGAGAGAGGGGGAAGCAGGCTCCCTGCTGAACAGAGAGCACGATGTGGGGCTCAATCCCAAGACCCTGGGATCATGACCTGAGCTGAAGGCAGAGGCTTTAACCCACTGAGCCACCCAGGCGCCCCTGCTTATGTGTTTATAAGTGAAATGATCTGATGAAAAACCAAATGCGATAATTAGGTTTAGTGATACATGGCCTCATTTTATTTTTCTCTCTACTTCTATGTGTTTTAAAATTTTGGTAGTAAAAAGTAAACAAGTAAAAAGGCCAAAACCAAACCATACCCTCCAACAGCTCCATGTAAAAATAAAGGATAGACAGAAGTTAGATACTAATGAGGACTTTTAAATGTGATTGGGTTAAATTTATGCTCAATGGACAGTAGACAAGACTCCAAATTCTGATATGTTGACATAACCTTATCTTCCAACCAAAGTTCTGTCAGTTTGAATTCTTTACCAGTATCAGAGGTTCAAATTGTGTCTTCACATGGGGTAGCCTGGGTACCTCTGCCCTCAGGAGTTCTCTGTGGTCCTTATGCAGCAGAGAAAAGGAGTCTAACTCATCTGAATAGAATGGGTCCAATTTTAGCTGTGCCAGGCCCTGTATATTTTCCATTTCTCCTCCTAAAGTTATTTTCTCCAATTATCTTTCATAAGGGTATGCCTGTGTGTAGGGTGTTTCACTTTCCTGCACCCGGAGGTGCATAGTTCTAATCTTCAGTTGAAACTGACTCAGAGGATGAGGACCATTTATATTCCTCAGCCCCGAGTCTGTGTCCTGAGCTGGTCAGGTGGGAGTAGAGCACACATTGTTCTATGACTGTAAAGTCATACCTGGTTTCTCATGCAGTTAATTCTTTAGAGTGGGGCTTTCTGTCTGCCCTTCTCACTCTTTTACCCTCTCTCCGATAGACACAAGCCCATCCTCAGTCCTTCAGTCAGCTTTCAACCAGACCCCCAGATGGCTAGTGGTGAAACTGGGGACTTTGGGAGAAAGTGATACAGTAGTTCTTGTGATACAAATTGTCCTTCTTACCAGAAATCAGAAGGAAAGGGAGAGGGAATTAGTGTCATAGCCAAGATCCAAAACAAGTCAATGAAAGGAATATAAATTCTAAACAGCTTCGCTGGACCAAGAATCCTGTGATATGTGAATTCATTCATTCATTCTCTTTCATCAGACACTCATTTAGAACCAGACACTTACTAAATTCTGGGTATGCAGAAACAAAAGAGTGGGTTTCTGATCTCCAGGACCTGACAGCCTAGTGGAAGAGACACTGTGATAATGACTATAGCGTATAGTGGTGAGTGCTATGATAGAGGGAAGCCCTGTGTGTTAGGAAAGCACCAAGGAGATGCATCTGGTGGTAGGGTAAGTTACTTATCTACAGTGGAAATGGTTACAGCTAAACTTTGAAGAATTATAAGGAGTTGGCCAAGCAGTCAAGTATGGATTGCATTCCTGTAGAGAGAATAGTGGGCAAAAACCATCGAAAGGTAAGAGCATTATGAATTGGGGTTTTTGAAAGTCGTTTATGGCTGATCCTTGATACATATGGAAAAGACAGATGAAGCTTGACAGATGAGCGGGGATTTGTTCATGTTAGACTCTTCTAGCTAATTGTTTGGATTTCAGCCAGCAGGAAATGGGGAAGATTTGCATTTTAGAAAGATGACTCTGGAAGATCATGTGAAAAGGGACCATAAGGGTTTCAGTCTGGATGTCAGAGCAATAATCTAGGAAAGAGATTTTGCAGGCTTAAATTAAGGTGATGTCAGTGTGGTTGGAGAAGAGAGTAGATTTTATTTAGAGATGACTTACAGATAGAACCATATGCACCAACAAGTAGAATCTTCTGGATCTGGAAGACACAAAAATGGTGAATTAAGATATGCAAAATGATTAAGAAGGATGTCTGATTCCTTTCTGATTCTCTAATCAAGAGAAGACATGAAAAAGGCACAAGCATAATTTTTTATTTTAACCATCGTGGTAAATATTTACAGTATTCCAAATTTGTGAAGTATGTACAGACCTCTTTATTTATGTCTGTCATTTCTCAGTGAAAGCTTAGCTGAAAAGAAGATGAATCATTTAAAAGGGAGCAATGACAGCAAATCCATAAAGTCTTTCACTTTATGTAGTGGAAGAAGAAACCAATAAAAAATAAGATGGAAGTAGGGGGTATGCTTTCAAATCTAGAATATTAATCACTAGCTTTTATAAAGAATGTAGGGGAAGTATTATTTTAATTTCTCATTTGGTGAGACCAGAGGAGAACAAATCAAAGCAAACAAATAAGAACCCCTGAGGCTCAGAGATATTAAATGGTTTGCCTGAGGTCACACATAGCTGCAGGTGGGGACTGACACTGCATTCCAGATCTCTCTGCAGGACCCTGTGATGGCTCCATGACAGGTACCCACAATATTTAGGGTCCAAGTCACGAAAAGGAAAAATTTTTGAAGAAAAAAATGAGTAAGTTCTGCAAATGATAATGAAGAACCTTTAAAAATTTTTGGAATATATCAAGGGAAATGATTATTTGGAGTTGTACTGAATGAGAGATGGGAGAAAAAATCATGAAAAAATTTCTGCATTATTTTACACAAACACATTTTACCTAGAAATTACTTATTTGTATACATGACATTAAAATTTTAACGAATTTAGAGAGTATTAATAGGATATAACATAGTTGACATTTAAGCTTTTAATCCATTTTAACCACTGCACTGTGTTAAGGTTGACCATCTGCGGTGCACCTAGCATTGTGACAAATTCTAAGGGAATTTGAAATGATATTTAACACAATTGTATCCTCAAAGTTTTGTTTTTGTTTTTTGTTTTTTGGTTTTTGTTTTTGGTATCCTCAAAGTTCTTAAGGTATTGTTAGAATTACTAAGTTTGCAAACATGAAACTAATTTAGAACCATCTGGAACAGTTTATTATTAGTGACAAATTTATATAATGAAGTGACAAAATTTTTGAGGCAGATAAGGAGTGCTCTGAGCAGTCAGAAAAGGGAGTGGTGATAATGGCTATAGTCAAGAAGAAGAAGAAGAGCCTTCTTATTCTTGAAGAAGGCTTCATGGATGGTGTGGCTCTGAAGGATTAAAGGGATTTGATTTTTCAAGGAGAAAACTGTGGGACCAATGAAGTAAACAAGTTCTGTTTGTGTGTGTGTGTGTTTAAAGATTTTATTTATTTATTTGACAGACAGAGATCACAAGCAGGCAGACAGGCAGGCAGAGAGAGAGGAGGAAGCAGGCTCCCCGCTGAGCAGAGAGCCCGATGTGGGGCTTGATCCCAGGACCCTGGGATCATGACCTGAGCCGAAGGCAGAGGCTTAACCCACTGAGCCACCCAGGCGCCCCTGTGTGTGTTTTTTAAAAAACACATTTAGGTTAATATTTCATCTGTTCACTGCAGTATTCCTTACAGAAGTAGTAGTCATCAAATAACCAGTCATCAAAAAGTGAAAAAAAAAAAAGTGAAATAGTGACAGGATTAATATTTTACGCTATATCATACAATTAAATATTATTAAGCTAGTAAAAGTAATTAAAGAGCAGCAGGGCCCAGTGGAAACACCTGGCTTATAGCCAGTGAAACTATCTGGTCTACTACTTACTAGCTTTTTGCCTTTGGTTAAGTCGATTACTCTTGAGTTTGGTTTATTCAGCTGTAAATGGCAATGATAAAACCTACTCCAAAGGTTATTGTGAAGATTAAAAATAATGTGTATGGAACATCTGATGAATAGCAGACATTCAGTAAACACTGTTCATTATTATTCATATGTATGTGACTGGTATATAAAGAGAAAGAGTCTTTCTGAAGGAAAGTTCCTCTGTTCCTATCAACAACTTTTTAAATTATTTATTTATTTTTAAAAAGATTTTATTTACTTATTTGAGAGAGAGTGAAAGTAAGAGAGATCACAGAGGGAGAGGGAAAAGCAGACTCACCTCTGAGGGGAGAGCCTGATGCGGGGTTTGATTCCAGGACCCTGGGATCATGACCTGAGCCGAAGGCAGACACTTTGAACCAACTGAGCCACCCACTTAAGCTCCCCTTAACAGCTTTTTTTTTTTTTAATTTATTTGAGAGAGAGAGCGTGAGCGGGAGGGACAGAGGGAGAGAGAATCTCAAGCAGACTGTGCCGCTGACCATGAAGACTGATACAGGGCTCCATCTTACCACCCTGAGATGAGGACCTGAGTTGAAACCAAGAGTTGGGTGCTTAACTGACTGTGCCACCCAGGCAGCCCCTATCAAATGCTTAGAACTGAGTATTTCTTGTTTGACTCAGCATCTCTGTGACTGAAAATGTATTCTGAGGAAATAGCTAAAGATGTGTGCACATGTTTGAAAGGATATTCTGTGCAACATTGACTAGAAGATTGAAAAATAACCCCAAATCTCAGATGATTGGTGAAAAAATTTACAATTTACTTACATAGATAAAATGTATGTCCATTAAAATGAAGTTGCAGAAATGTATTCTGATATGGGAAGCAAGGAAAGCAGATTCTGGAACTATAGGCAGTCTAATCCCAATTTTGTAAATGTATATTTTTGCAGAGAAAATTTCGTAGAAGGATAAAACACAAAAATGTAGCTATAGTTCTCTCTGAGTAGTGGGTCTTTAGATAATTTTAATTTTTTTTCATTGGACTTACCTAAATTTTTTACCTTTATATGATAATAAGCAAAGACTGATACAAATTTAAAAATAGGAATGGATTGTTATTAAAAATAGTGACATAGGAAAATGATTGAGATTTAAAGAAAAAATGATTTAAAACTAATATATGATCCCAGTTTTGTTAAGTAAAACATCATCCAAATGGCTGTTAAAAATTGTGCTAACTACTGTGGAAGAGAAAAGAATAGGGTGTTATGATAAAGCAAAATGAAGGTGGAGGAAAGAAAATCCGTTTAGACAGAGAAGACAGCAAAGACATCCATAAGGAAGTGATATTTTAAGTCAGCCTTGGAGTAGCCGTAGGAGTTAGCCAGATAAACGTGGAAGGAAAAACATTCTAGGAAGAGTGACAAGCATTATAGAGGTTTTTAGGCCAAAAAGTGGCTTTGACCAGTTCAGAAAACTGAAGCAAGAACCAACGTATCTGGCTTTAAAAGTATGACGTGAACTTGAAAAGTAGACAGGGACCTTGTATAATAGGGTAAGGATTTTGGATTTTGTTCTGATGGTCATGGGCAGCCACTGAAGGATTTGCATGAAATAGTTTATATTTTGAAAAGATCTCTTGGACTGCTCTGAGGAGGAAGAACTGGAAAGAGGCAAGAGAGAACCAGGGAGATGAGTAAGGAGGCTTTCACAATTGATTGGGAGATGATGGTGCCCAGTTACGATAGTGAAGATAAAGAACAGAAGAGCAATTGGAGGTACATTCCGGTGATAGCATTGACAGGACTTAGTGACAGGTTGGATTGAGGGTGTGAGGGAGAGGGAACAGGAGCTGTTAGGGATGATTTTTAGAATACCTTGTTGGGGTGACTTGGTATATTGCATAGATGGTGGAGTAGGTTTTTTGAGGGGTAAGGGATGAGATAAGTGTTCAGCATGGAGCACGTTTACCTTGCAATATCTAAGACTACTAAGGAGAGATGTTGAATAGATGAAGTCTGTTACCCAGAAGAGCTACAGGTCTGGGACAGCTACAGGTCTGGGACAGAGCTACAGGTCTGGGACAGAGCTGTTGGCACTGATCATGCTGTAGGCACTATGGATGGATGGGATTGGCGGTGGAGAGAATCTGGAGTGAGTGGAACAAAGAGTCTAGGGCTGAGCCCTGAGGAAATCTGACATGAAACATCAAGCAATGGGGAAAGTGGCAGAGTTCCCTCAGAGGATGTAATGGAGCAGTGAGGGGGAAGGCTGGGAGAATGTGAAGTCGCTGCAAAGCCAGTGGGAGTGAGTGTCAAGGAGGAAGGGATTGGCTGTATGGAATGTGCTGAAAGGTCTGCTAAAATGATGACTAGAAAGTGTCCATTGGATCTGGCAACGTGGAGGCTCCGTATGATGGTGGGAGAAGGGGATACAGTGCAGTGGTGCAGGTGCATGACCGACTGGAGTGAATAGAAGAATTGGAAGTGATGGAGAGATGAGAGAGTGTACACAATTTATAATCTTGGCTCTGAAGGGAGAGGCCAGTGATGGATGGGAATGTCAAGTCAGGGAGAGGTTTTTTGTTTCTTTTTAACAAGGGACATTCTAGAGTTTATTTGAATGCTAATGGAAATGACTTAGTAGGAGGGGAACACTAGTGGTCCTATTGATGATGTTTGATTGGAAAAGGAAAGAAGGAGATGTGGGTAGGCTTCGCTGTCTGCTCTGTGTTGAGTAGGTACTAGGTACTATGCTAAGTGGTTGGCACAGGGACTTAAAATTCACAGTAGCTCCATGAGGTTGGTATGATTATCCCTATTTTACAGATGAGGAAATGGGGGGTGAGTAGAGGTAGAGTCAAAGTCTTGATCCAGAACTGTTGGATTTCAGAGCTTGGACTCTTAGCTCTGACTTACACTCTTGGAGGATTTCCTCTGTGGTGGTGTATTAGTCAGTTTGCTAGGCTGCCATCACAAACTAGGTGGCATAAACAACAAGAATTAATTTTCTCGCTGTTCTGGATGCCAGAAGTCCAAGATCAAGGTGTCAGCAGGTTTAGTTTCTCCTGAGGCCTGTCTCCTTGGGCTGCAGATGGCCGCCTTCCTCCTGTCCTCACATGGCCTTTTCTCTGTGCACATGTATCCCTGGTGTCTGTCTTATATTCTAATGTCCTCTTCTTAGAAGGGCACCAGGCAGACTGGATTAGAGCCTACTCTAAGGGTCATAATTTTGAATTAATCACCACTTTAAGGCCTTATCTCCAAATACAGTTACATTTTGACATTAAGCCTTCAATATATGATTTTGGGGGTGGAGGGTACCATGCAGTCCGTAACAGATGGCGTCTGCTTTCTTAAAAGTATAAGGAAAAGAGTGGGTGTGGGGGAGTTTTGGAAAACACGGAGAGGGATGAAACAGTGATTGAAGAAGGTAGAAGAAGGAGCTTATTGGAGAAATGTAGTCTGAGGGTCAGTTGAGTTTGGAGGTCGTTTCCGTATATCTCAACTATCTGAGTTTCTGCAGCAATATTCATGCAGCAATACACGGTTGAGTAAAGAGTAAGACCTCTGTGCTGCAGTGAGGCTGCTGGTGGCTCACATGGGTTTAGCAACCAGCCAAACGACCTTTTTATTTTTATTTTTTTGGTGCACAAAGTTGAAAGGTTAATGTGTTTTAGTCACCTCCCCAGCACAATTACAAAGCACTGTATGTCAGGGGTCTTTCTGGATGTTCTCCAATAGTTGAAAACATGTAAGTTAAATGAATCTACCACCGCTAAGATTTTGTTGCATTCGCCAATGTAAAAATTAGTGTGACCATTTTTCCAACCAGTTCTAGAAGTTGTCCTTCATGATTACTCACCACTATCTTTGTTCTTCTTTCTCTCCCCTTCTTTCTTTCTGCCCCATTTCCATCTTCACTCATCGGTTATTTTTTTGGCCACCTCCTAGGCATCCAGCACTAGGAATAAAAAGAGGCAGCAATCTAGTGTGGGAGACAGACATATATATTACAGAACCAACACCCCCAAATGATAGGGGATATTATCAAAGTGATAATTCATTTGTTCACTTATCCTGTAAATGTATCAACTGCTTACCAAGTGGCAGGCAGTGTGTTAGGCTTGGGATAGAGACAGGAGTCAGACCCAGTTTCTACCTTCAAGAAACTTACAACCTGGCATAGAAAACAAACAGGTAAGTAAATAAAGACAGCGCAATGTGACATTTGTAAAATATTAAGAGGTCTCCAAGTAGGGAGGGGTTCTTTTCTTTGCTCTCCCTTGCATGTTTGGATACCTGTTGAAAGGAGCCACGGCTGCATTTTAACAAAAGGAACTTTAAAAAGAATATTCATTCATTCCACACACAGTTTTGAATGCTTGTCTTTGTTGTGTAGTGACAGTTTTGTAGCTCTTAAATTATGAGCAAGCGCTGAGTTTGGGATCTTTGGCTTTTCTCTTCACATGAGTTTATTGTCCACAACCTGCCCCATCAACACCTTTTTTTAGGTGGTGGAATGATTAATGGTATTCCTGAAATACTTGACCGAAACCTGCTGATTATTAAAGCTGGGAGAAGTCATAGTAACAAAGCTTTACTGTGATGGTGGTTGAGCAGAAGGCACATGCTGCTGAGTACAGATCTCAGAAACTATGTATTAATGTGGGGGGAGGGGTCCCTGTCACAGGATTTTAAAAAGGTGGTGAACACACTGAGATCAAAAACACCGAGAATGAAATGGGTTTTTGTAAATTATGTAGGAGCTTCAAGTATCGCTTCTTTTTACCTTATCTCAGGAAAAAAGTTATTTACAACCAAATACTTTTGGGGTTACTTGAGACAATGGATATAAACTTGTTGCTTTCTTCAGAGGTGATGTCTATACAGAGTAAAGGTATTCTGCAAAGCAGAATTATTTCCACTATTATGGAAATAGTACAGGTAGTAGGAGGGAGAAAAGGCAGATTTGATCAATGGTATATGTGGGATTTAGAATCAACAATTTACCTAAAAACAGCTGGGAATTGCTTTGATATCATGCAACGAACACCCACTATCTGCATATTGACTTCCTCTCAGAGTCGTGTTCTAGAGTATGTCACAGCGGAAAGAGCACAGGATGGGGGCCAGGGGTATAAGTTCTGATCTAGCTCTGCCATTGACTACTTAATTGCCTCATTTTCCCCATCTTTAAAATGAAATGGTTTTGGGAAAAGGTTCCTAAGGTCCCTCCAGTTGTGATATGTCATCATTCTGTGATTCTACGTCCCACGCCTGTCAAAAGCATTTTGACTTTTCTTAAGTTGCTTACACCAGCATTTCAGTTAGAATGCGTCCAGGAGCTTGTATCCGTGGGCTGTTGGGAACAGCAAGATCTTACTTCTCCAGGACTTGATATGTCTTCTGTTAACTGCTGACAGTGAGCCATACCACCTAAAAGGCTCCCTTGGTAGCCGTAAAGATTGAAAGGACAAATGGACAGTTTGAGAGCTCTGTGGAAGAGGAGACCTGAAAGACGGTGATCATCATGGCCCCTTGGGAATTGCAAAGAGGAATGACTAGAACTGGGCCATTCACTGCAGCCAGGTCAAAGGTCAGGTCAGGAATGTGGACAATGCTGGTGACTCCAGGTAGGTGTAGGAGGGTAAACAAACCCATTTAGTCCCTCCTGAATCTTGAAGATGTGAGCAGCCGTGCTCAGGAAAGCTATTAGGAAGTCTCCTAATTTATGAAAGTCCTTGGAAGAAAAATGTGACATTCATTTTTTATATTTTTATTACCACCCAGTTATTATATTCTTACTTAATACTCACCAAGTTACTCTCCTCGTAACATATTCTTGCTGTTCAAACATTCACTTAATACGTTACATGTCTTAACAATCATGGATTGAATTAAAAATCTGGTTTTGACTGATGCCATTGTGCAAGAGACTCCCTATATTTTAGGATTTTTGAAGTGTTGTTGAAAGACCTTTGAGTTTTCTCCTTCAGTTTTAGTTCAGCAATCTTAAATATAATTCTCTAGTGGCAGAGATTATATCTATTATTATTTTGCTAATAATAAGCTAACTGAGGGGTGATTATAAAATGATTTGGAATACTGCTTTTCTTAGTGATAAAAAAAACCAGATAATTTATGAATAGGATATTAAGCCAGATAACTAAAAAAAAAATTGTGTGCTGAATATAATGATAAAAAATTAAAGGTCTTTTAAATGGTTTCTAACATGGAATTCCAGTAAAAATTTAACATATTTTCCTTAAAATATTTATTAAATTCTGTACCTAATCATTAAAAAAAAAAACAACCCAAAAAACTGTGTACCTAATACATATTACAAGATGATTTTTCTTTCTTTTTTGTTTTGTTTTGTTTTGCTTTTATCTAGTTGCTTCCAAGATTCGGTACTTACAAGAATATCATAACCGGGTTCTTCACAACATTTATCCTGTACCTTCAGGGACAGATATTGCAAACACCCTGAAATACTTTTCTCAGACCTTGTTAAGGTAAGCTTTAAAATATCCTCTACTTTGAAAGAATTATTAGGTAGTACTGCTGAATTGATTGGGACCTAAGCTTTTATTGAACCGAAAGTTTTGAAGGGCCTTCTGTTTTCTTGTGCCCTGCCAGAAGAGTCTGGACTCAGGTTCTCTGGGGGTATGTAGCAGATCAGATCACAGACCTAAGTGGAAAAAAACAAATGGGTTGCATGGCTACAGCCTGCTTTCCCCCATTTTACATCTTCTCAAGAGATTTGTATAGTGGTAAAAGGTTCTATGTCTGGCACTAATGAAGAGTGCAGTGGAAAGGAGAATTTATGTTGCTAAAATTAAGAATAGGAGATGGTCTTCAACAAAAGCAGAATTAAGTAGCGTTTTAGGTTATCTATAGTATATCCTATTACTTGAAGTATGATCTGGGAATAACCATCTGCGTTCAGCATGTTTGACAATTGATGTGGACACTGGGGGGGACAAGGAGCGGGAAGCATTGGCCGGTTTGACTGTGACACAGAGACAGAAGGCACTTACCTCCTTTACAGTTCTCATTAGTAATAGGAAAAACAGGCAGATGGAGGGGAACCACTCAGGTGTTTGGGAAATCACAGCCACGAAGGGAGGGGAGCCCTTTCCTTTCCATTAAATTCTAAGGCTCAGTCTCTCCCTTAGTGACCATGATCTTTGTGCTACAGATCTGATTTTTGGAAACATGCAAAATGACTTGCTACTTTTTTTTTTAGCAACACTTTTGTGAGATTGGAATTAGGAACAGAACACCAGTGGGGAATGAGGGGCATGGCCCTGGTGTTGGAGGTCCCGGCGGTCAGGGCTCAGCCGTGGGCAGACTGAACGCTTTGCAGAAGAAGCTTCATGTGATCAAGTCAGCTACTGGTCTTCTCAGCCCTGCTCTTTGTTCTCGTTCTTTGGAATACCTGTCTTCTTTAGAACACTTAGTGCCCCTGTTCTCTTTTAAAGGGATTCTGTGTATCAAATTCATGGATTTCATACTTGCCAAGTCGAGGACCTTAGGGGCGATTTCCCTTCTTTTCACATTGCGGGGGAAGCATTTTTCAATTTTCATAGTGATAATCAGTTTAAGTTTATACACCAAGCATCTGAGTCTGCTCTTTTGAATTCTCCTTTTTGTCGTTGAGGTCAGAGTTCTCAACGGCAAGCACTTTCCTTTATCACAAATTCTGGGAGTTCACAAAGTGAGAGCTGTTTTTCAGTAGGAAGGAAAATCTGAATTCACTTTGCCAAGAAACTGACATTCCCCTTGGGACTTTAAAGCCTACTGCTTAAATCTCCGTCATTGTATCAGGAATTTTGGAAATTTGGGATACTGAAGTCATGTTTGCAAGACATGAAATTTCCATTTTCTTGAGCGATGGATCGTTAGGATATGATCATGGGTGATAACATTTAAATGGTAAAACTGGGATGGAGGTAATTTGTTCAAGTAGCTGTTGGAGGAGAGTCTATGCAATTGAGCGGAGTCCCTTTTCAGCGGGAGACCGTATCAGCAATGACTCCCACTGGTAATAGTAACAAAATGGCTGCCATTATCATAGCCATTATGTGTGATAATACCAGTAATTATAGGTGTCAAGCGCTTTACATGTCATCTCATGTAATCCCTTTTAATAATTCTATGAAACGAGTGTAGTCTTATACCCATTTTATAAACAGTGAAACTAAAGCATAGAGTGGTTTCATCAGCTTCTCACAGTGACACATCTAGTAAGTGTTGGAACCAGCATTGGACCCTGGTGGTCCTCATCCACAGCACACACTCTTAATAATTACATGACACTGCTTCTCCCAAGTACTACTGGTTAGCATGGTATGGAGACGCTTCTCTTCGTAAAAACTTGGGTTTAGCCTTTGGGAATACCAGCCTCCCTTCTGAGACCAAGGCCTAGTTTCGGCTGTCCTTGAGATTAAGGGAGGAAGGGAAGTGCTTCATGCAAAGACTTGCCAACTTTTTGGAAGTTAAATTGAGCTTTTCTTGAAGTGTCACATGGACAGCATTTCAATTCCCAGATGTTTTAGCTCTTTCTCTCACTTAGCAATTTGTTGTGGATAGCAGCAGGTCAGAGTGGAGTTGACAGCCTATAGGACATATTTACATGTAGTAAGAGGAAGAGTGAAAACCCAAGCAGGGTAACATGTCATTGGACTTTAGTACTTATAGGTTCAACTCTTGGGCTGAACCCAATGCAGTTTCATTCTTCTCTTTGCCTACCTCAGCATTAAAAACAACAACAACAACAACAATAATAAAGGAATAATTCAAAACTCTTTTGCTTCTTTTGCTTACTAGAAATACAGAACTTAAACTATTGTCCTGTATATTGGTCCAAGTTATGATAGACCACTTTCACTGGTGGTTTATATATCCATACCAATCATATCTATATTTCTTTAGTTTACTTATACTGTTAGTTCAAGACTAATGAGATGGCCTGGGTATTTGGTGTAGTAAGATTTTCTACTTACTAACAGATGGTTCCCTTTGCATTTTCGTTGATTTTTACATTCAGAAACACTTCTTGCTTTCAGAATCCAGATTCTTGGAATGAAACATGAAGAAAGAATTAGAGATGAATTCTCACAGAGTAACCCTCTGACTTCCTGTTTGGATATTCTCAAGGAAGTCAGAATTATTATTATTTCTTTTTTTTTTTTTAAAGACTTTATTTATTTATTTGACAGACAGAGATCACAAGTAGGCAGAGAGTCAGGCAGAGAGAGAGGGGGAAGCAGGCTCCCCACCTAGCAGAGAGCCTGATGTGGGGCTCTATCCTAGGACCCTGAGATCATGACCTGAGCCAAAGGCAGCAGCTTAATCCACTGACCCACCCAGGCACCCCAGAATTATTATTATTTCTATTAAAATCTGCAAAATTAAGTACTGGCTGCTTCATTTGAGTCAGGATTGCATTTTTAGAGTAATAGTCCTGTGGTTTTCATGCATGGCACATAACCCTTACTGATTTCAGTAGAGTTTTGTACATTTTCCCAAAGGCAGAGATTAGCCTAGGTGTTTAACTTCAGTTAATCTAATGCACAGGAGAGGAGAGATTGTGTTACCATAATTGACTGTATCAGCATTGAGTAGTCCACATATGCCCACTTAGCCCTTAATTAGACTCACAATAAAGTTCATGGGGTTCAGTTAGTAGAAGGTGAGTCCTGTGCATTTTTCATCTTACTAGCCCTTGAGCATAGAGCAGAGTTTGGTTCTTAGAAGAGGATCAGTAAATGTTTGTTGAACTGTGTTGACTTTGTCCAAGTTTTGTCCATTGCAGCAGTCTTCCTAGAACATTTACTTTATCTAATGGTGACCTGGGGTACCAGGTAAAATTCTGTCTGAGTGCTGAGTTGTACTCATTTTCATTTAGCAGGGACCTAAGTATGGGAACAGATACGCACTTTACACAGAACTTCAGAGTTTAGTTTTTTGTTTGCTTTTAGTATTAGAAGGACCTATGAAGATCATCTACTTTAATTCCCCTTAACTAGAGGGGAGTCCGTCCATTGTACACTGGAAGCATTCTGGGGCCATATTTAAAATCTAAGGTCTTCTTTAAGAATCTTTTCCCCTACCTCACAGAATATTTAAAGGTTTGTAGTCTTCCTAGGTCTTTTGGAATTCCTTCCCCCAGATCTTCTGCTGGTGCCATTCAAGGTGCTAGCACATGAAGTCTTTTTTAAAAATCATTAAGTCTGAGGAAAGCTACTTGTCGCTAACTCTTTAGAAAATGTTTGATACATTTTGAAAAGGGATTCTAGTCTCAGTTCAAAAATCTTAATTGAATTGTAATTTTTAATTACTTAGGAAGAAAACATAGACCTTCTAATTATTGATTTGAGGTCTACAGAGTAGCTTTAGAGCATAGCTTGGTCAAATAAATTTTGTTTAGTGTAGAGAGATTCAATCCAAATGTCAAAATTCGTAATCTTATAGAAAGTTTATTTTATGTATTAATTTTCTGTGCTATAATACCTCAGGACAACTTCTCATCTTTCTCTGTACCCACAGGGGTTTTCTTCTCTTGGTTCCTCTTGATGTTGGAAGTAAATATTTGATAAAGAGGATCTCAGGAGGGAAAAGGAAAGGTGAAAAGTTGGTTGCTGGGTCAAACTCTTCTGAGCAGGGCATTCTTCATATTCTTTTTGGTTGGGTGTACAGACCTCTGGGGAGTAATTTTAGATGGGGTAGATGATTTTATCATTCCCAAGTTAGACAGTTTGGTTGGGGAAATAAGTTTTTTTTTCTGAATAAACTTCACAAAACATCATAAAATCACAATGCATTGTACATTGATTCATGAGCCCTTCTTTAGTTTTTCCACAAATGAAAACATTCCCTTACATTGAAACATGAATGGTGATTTAAAACTGGTTTCATGGATAACTCATCTTCAGCCATTTTTTTCTCAACTTCACCTACTTATTAAATCTAGAGGCAGTGAGAGAGAAGTTTTACTGTTTCAATGCTGACATTCTCCCTCCCTGCATGTATGAACTTGTTGCTGCTGTCATTTGGGAACCCTATGTATACAGGAAGGGAAAAATACCAAAACAGAGTCTCCAAAGTTGATTTGACTAGTGTCTGTTAAATTATATCAAACTTTGGAACAATACTAAAATATACTTGAAAAAAAATAATGTACTATATTTCCCCCACCAAGGAAAAGTCTGATGACAGAACTGTGCTTAATTTAAAGGACAACATTAATATATGATATATAGCTGATTTTATTCTTTAAGGCAAAATGTTGTTTTTCTATATCACTTCTATAAGATCCGCATCTTGTAATTTTGAAATGATGCTGGTAGTAGGCTAACTTAGGGCTAAAATTTGGGAAATAATATTTCTGACTTAACATCTCTTGTGATTCTAAAGGAATTTTCAGTGGGATAGAATTCTATTAAAACAGATTTTTGGTGACTGGGCTTAGCAAGAATATAACATTTAAAGGTGGTACTTTTAGGAGTAATCAAGTTATATGAGGAAAGTATCAAGTTTGATGGAAAATCTGATGGTACTGGAATGTTGATATTATCCCATTGTAAAGTGTAAGCTTACTTTAAGTTAAATACATCACACACCAAAAAAGGTAAATTTAATCCCGTTAAAAGTAAAAAAAAAAAATTACACTAAATTTTAAGGTATTTCTTGCTAAGAAGTATTACATAACTATTCTGAAATTATTTTTATTATTATTAATTGTTTTTCCCTGGACATTGGGTAACAGAAGACAAAGGAAATCGAGGTAAATTAGGCACATGGAAAATAAAAAGCATGTAGTCATTTTTCTTACATTGTAACATATTTTGCACTAAGAGTAAATAGAAATAAATGTAAACTTGAAATAGCAAGCATGTCTGACACTAACCAATTCTTGACACCACTGTAAAAATGGTAAATGTAGTATCATTAATTAAGAACTTAGTAATGTTTGATGCATATAGAGTTAAGTGTAAAACAAGGTTATTTTTATGTAATGAAACATTTATAAATTGTTATCCATTTTGAATAACATATAAGTGTACTATATAAAAACATTTTGTAAGTGCAGCAGATACTATCATTATAATGTATAGCGATTGTCTTTAATGATAAATAGTATAACCTAACTTAAAAACACTAAACATCTGGCCAAAGCAGTCATGTCTTCTGTTTTTAAATTAACAACTCTTCTGCTTTATTGCTTTGACTAAAACATTTTCGTTTAAAAAGGAAGGCTAAAAGAAAGCCAGTTTATTTCCAGAGTTTATTTTTATTCCCATTAAACTTCTTTTAACTCTCTAAATTATCTTTCCTTTAGTGTTTAGTGAGTTTTGTTGAATAATAACGTAAGTAGCAGCAGTAACACATGAGATCTTATTGTATGATGTGCAGCTTTATGACAGATACTGCTTGCCTAGTCTTTAGAATTTTGAAGGTAACTGTTTAATAAGCCACTCTTTGTATTCGTAGAATAAAATGTTTCCTCCCCAACATGCAAAATTAAAAAAAACACACACATAAATAACCATTATCATTAGTTCACAAACATATGCTGCAGACCATCTACTATATATTATTTTATAGCTTTTCCAATGTAGTTTAGCTAACATTTTAGAAATATGTATTATTTCTAAATTCATATGCCTGTTTAAACTTCATTATCTCAAATGATACTGATAGAATGTCATGAAACAGTATCATAATATACATATAGACATTATTTTGATGCAATAAACATGTGATTTTTAAGACCTTCTTAATAAACACACATGTTTATTCTTTGCTAAAACATGTTTCTGCAAGTGCCATACCTATATTTTGCAGGTTTTTACTTACGTGATTAAGACAGTCTTGCTGAAAACTTCCTTTGCTTTGAAAGCTCATTTCCATTAGTAATAGAAGCCCTGACTCATTAGGCAAAGCCATTGGTTTTCCTTCGAGGAAACCTCTCCTTCACCAGCTTGACAAACTGTAAAACATGGGTTTGGCACTGAAACATGCATTTTTATATTTTTGCTCCTTACTAACCAGATAACACATGAGATGCAATGCAACTTCCACAAACGAACCCTCGAGCTATTGGTTACCTCTCTGAGCACGAAGCTGTGCGACCCAGACTCGATTTGCACACACGGCTGGTGGAGCCATTGCATCTTATGTGGGATGTATCTGGAGTTTTATTATTTGTTTTAGAGTGTCATTTCAATGTAATGTGCTGTTCTTTGTGTCTTTGTTGTCTCTTTTTTTTCCTTGTCCCCCCAACAGCATTTTGTCCCGCACAGGGAAGAAGGAAAACCAAGATGCCTCCAATTTGACAGTGCCCATGACCATGTGTCTTTTTCCTGTGCCATTCCCACTCACCCCATCTCTAAGACCGCAGGTCAGTTCCATCAACCCTACTGTTACTCGCTCCCTCCTTTACAGCGTCCTGCGAGAGGCCCCCTCTGAACGCGGCCTGCAGAGTCGTGATGCTCACTTGTCAGACTACCCTTCTTTGGACTATCAAGGCCTCTACGTGACTTTGGTGACTCTCCTGGATCTAGTTCCTTTACTACAGCATGGCCAACATGGTGAGCATTTAATCAGAACCTTTGAGAATGTCCATGTATGTTTATGGGTGCTGGAGACTTGTTATTGGAATAAATTGCTTGAAAGGTCTTTGTGTGGCTAAAGCCTTTCTTACACAGAAACTTAATTATGGTGTTTCCCATCCTGCCTTTTTTTTTTCCCCCTCTTTTATGGCCAGAGGGATGTTACCCAGGTGGGCCTACATTTAGGGGAAATAGGCTGGAAAGAGGATTCAGGTTCTAATGGAAATTTATCTCTTTTGATCTGCTTGTCATGGAGATTCTTGTTGAAATTATGGCTAAGATTTAAAACTTGACCCCCCCCCAATAAAATGTAAGGAGAGCAGATCAAATCCACCTACTAATTCTGTGATTTTTGGGGGGCAAATCACAGAATCTCCCTGAGACTTATTTTTCCTGTTTTTTTTTTTTTTTTTTTAAACCTGGGAGTTTCAATAAGGAGAAATCTCTAAGAACACTTCTAAATTTTGTTAGCCATCAATACTTATAAAATGTTGGCCCTTGGTAGAGTGTATAGTGATGCTCTAAGCTATATATGGTACCTACTATACAGTATGAGTGGTGCTCCTATGAAAAGCATGCTTCTTTTCTTAATGCTTTCTCTTTCTACAGTGTGTTTTAGCCAATGTCATTATGTTGCTTGCTTACCAGATTCTTCTAACCCATAAAAAGGAGTACAATAATATCATAATGTTTCTGGCTTAACTATTCAGTATTATATTTTTGAGAATCACATGGAAAACCCATGCAATAAGAGAAGGGATTTTTGCAGAGAATGAACGTTTAAAACATCACTTGTTCTAACTTTAAAGCGCTGATAATTGTGTCTCTGGAAATACGATAACCAAAGATTCACTGCATAGAAAAATTGGAATTTGGGAAGTGGGTGGATTGTGGTGGTGATTTTACCTTTGAATTGTGGCTAACTCTCCTAAGAGAATGCTTAATGTTTTATTTAGTAAGATGTGTTCCTCATGAAAAAATTTTTAAAAAATATACTTTTATAAAAATGATGACATAATGCTACTCAATTTGTTTCTTCTTATATTTACAGTTCTATCTTATAGTGAATATTTAAAAATGTACAAATTTGTAAATTTGCTTGTTGTATCATTTTGTAGCTGTTTAAGCCTCGTCACTTTCACTGGGATCCCATCCCCTCTCAGAGCTTAAAGGAGACGACTCTTTGAACATAAGACTGGCAGAGCCTACCATGGTGGTTGTGGGTCTGTCAGTACCTTACCTTTGGGACAACCAGTCCTGTGAGGTCACTCTAGACCTGCCTGGTCCTGGGGTGGGCCACTGTGTGAGAGCCCCTGGATTAAGATAAAAGCATTCAGTTTGGTAACTCACACAACCCATTTAACTGCAATTAATATGTTAAGTTATGACAATTTCAGGAGGCATGATTTATATATTTGCTTTTATATACAGAACCGTGTTGCGACTTTACTCTTCACTATTATCTATGTACTGTGTTCTTGTTCTGCATAACAGAGCTTAAAGGAGAGGAAAAAACTCACTAGACTATCCCTTAGAGGTTAAAAAGCAGATGAGCAGGGTTTCTCCACCATGTCAGAATCCCCGAGGGAGCTTGAAAATGGAATTAATTCTGGGTCCCGAACCGGGATTTAGGACTGAGAATTGCTGAGGGGTGTGTCCTGAGGATGGAGATTTTTGATGAGCTCTCTGGGTGATTCCTTTGTATTCTGAGTTTGAGAACCACTGCCCCAGGGATGGAGGCTGTGTCCTCATGGGGGACAGTGCTGCACACTGTCGAGGGCTGCATTCTTGTCACAGTTCAGGTACCACCTATCAGGTGATCTTGGGCAATCACGTTCTTTCTCTGGGCCTTGGTTTCCTCGTTTGAAAGATATTCTAGCTCCCAGGCCCCTTTCCGCACCAGTGTTCTGTAACGAGACTACAGTGTAGTTGGGTGTCTTTGATGCATAGCCTCAGTTAGTTCTTAGTAAAACACCTGTGAATCTTACGTCTCATCAACTTGAGCCCAAGCTTGAGTGACCCTTGCTCGCCAGGGTGCCCTGTGGCCTCGTCCTCTGTGTTGTCAGTCGATGTGACTATTGAGATGGCATATTAATTCTAATCAGAAATAACATCAGACATCGGAATTGCATGAAGAAGGTAAAGAAGCTGCAAAACCAACAAATCTAATAGTTTTCTTTTAGAATGGATAGCAAGTTGATCAAAGTCTTCATTGTCAAGTCTTGACTGGTAACCCATCTATTGGGAGGTCCAGAACTATCAAAAGATATATTTAGTATAATAAGATTTGTTATAGATGCATTGTAAAGCTAACTAGTTATGGGGTTTTTTTTCTTTCTTTCTTTTTTTTTTTTTTTGGTGAATGTCCTCTATTTTTACTCCTTGTGCAGGTAATAATAGTAACATTATTCGTATTAATAAAAATGACTAATACTTGTGGAGCACACATTATGTGCTGTGTTAAGAATATGTTAATCTCATTTAAGCCTTGTTAACAGTCCTTCTAGAAGAGAGGTATGTACTCTTCCTATCCCCATTTAAGTGTTGGTGGAAAGATTATCATTAGGTGGCACGTCCTTCCCTGATAATTCATAATGAGATGCACAGGGGAACGGAGAGTCATTTACAGCTTCCTTTAGGCTGCTGTGCTGGAAGGCACATGTTCCCTCATTGCCCAAGACTCCGGATGTAGGAAGAGTGTGCTTTGGTTGATGGAGCAGAGATAACCTGGTTTCGTTTCCAGTCCTTCCCTTGACTTCTCTAAAACTTCCAGTGGGAAAATAATTTAATGGCTTTGTGCCATAGTTATCATGTATAAAATGTAATGGAGATGAGATTGCTAGAGGATATTTCAGGGTTCATGATCACATGGAAAGCACTTTTGGTTTCTGAAACCCAGGAATAATATGAATACCAAGTATTACTGAAGACTGATAAAGGGTTGAGGAGAAGCTCATGAACTAGGTATTTATCTGTCTTAATGCAGTCATATATCGAGCTAATCCTGTGTATGCACGTCACTGGGCATCATGTCTCAGAGTTCTTAATAGGAAGGGAGAGATAGCTGGTTATAATTTAAGCCAATTCATAAGAATTTAAAATGTAGAATTAGCATATTTTGTTAAGTGGCGAAATATTCCGTGACTGATTACTCACTTTTGTTTTGTAGATCTTGGACAGTCGATATTTTATACAACTACATGTTTGCTACCCTTTCTCAATGATGATATTCTGAGTACTTTGCCCTACACGATGATATCAACGTTAGCTACCTTTCCTCCATTTCTGCACAAGGATATTATTGAATATCTTAGCACATCTTTTCTACCAATGGCTATATGTAAGTTCCATCTTACCTAATACTAGATTCTTTTAGTGTATTGTACAAACAGAAATTGCTTTTGCTGTTTTAGGCTGTAGATTTTCAAGATTATAATGGAATCACTTGCTGTATACAGGTGCTGTGATTTAAATTGTCATTTCAGCATGATTATTATGGTGAGAATCAAAGAAATGAATGATGATGATACCTTGAAATTGTTTTATTTGCATAATTTGGTCTTAAGGAATAGGAAGAACACATATCAAGGTGAAGTCTATATTACCTACATAGAAATTATGGTATTTTTGTCACTTAAGGATAAAAGGTGGAGGGAGTGTTGTCTCAGGTATAGAAATTCTTATCTTTTGTATCTGAAGGCAGAAGGGTATGATGAGAAGAGGAACAGACAGAGTCAGGATATACAGATCCTAGTTTCAGCTCCGTTGGTAAATGTACTGTATGGTGTCAGGCTGCTCACGTGGCTGACGCCTCATTGGGGGGAATGACGTCAGCAGGAGCTTCCCCTTGCAGGGATATTGTGATGATGAAGTGAGTCAAAACTTATGAAAACACTTTGAAAGAAGCTAAGGCTTGCGACCCATTCTGTTTATAAATGCGGAGCTGACTTGAATTCTATTTCACTTTTATAGATTTATTTCTGTAGTCTTTCTGACATGAGCAAAGAGAAAAAACAGATTGGGTTGTGGTCTTTATGATCACCATTCTTTTAAAGTATTTTAAAAAGAAATCGGTTATGAATCCAGAGGTTACTTCAGGGGGTAACCTGAAAAAGATGGTGGATTTATGAGTCAAACACATCTAGATTCGTATCAACAGCTGTGCTACCAAACTAGCTGTGTGGCCCTAGGCAAGTTACCTAACCTTTCTGTTTCTTCCCTGTAAAATGAGCATAATAATACTAGTTGCCTGGGTTGTTGGGATACCTGGTTCAGGTTTCTGATTCACCTGGGACACAGTGCTAAGTGCTAAGTGTTAGTTTATGTCTCTCCTTCCCTCAACTCTTGTTCCATTTCAACACTTTTATTAGTCATATTCCATTCCTTGTGATCATTTTTCACCATTTTAATTTCAGGTCCCTTTGATCTTATTTAACTTCCTGCTTGTCGCTATGGAATAATAATTGGTAAACATAGGTACCTTTAAGCTCCATTACTTGGTTTACAGTTAAGCTTAATTTTAGCTCTGGAGTTGTAATTTTCATGTCTTTTCAGCAAAGAGTCTGACGGCTATCTAAATTATATAGCTATTCAAAAAAATAAGCAGACTGATTATATGGTTCAAGTAATAGAATATTTGATCATTCTCTTCCTCTCTCTTTTTGTTTTTGTTCTGTGTGACCTGACAAGGACTTCATTTACTATTACGGATCTCAGAATTGTTTAGTTGTTTTCACTGTTAAATTTAGGCATAGAAATCCTTGTTTTGTTTTTATTTATTTTTTTAAAGAATTACAGGTGAGGTGTACCTTTGTTATCATTAATCTAATTCTTCTTAGGAATAAGTTAATAGTTTAGGGAAAGTCATTGACTCTATCAGGTCCCTGAAGTTATGCTTTATGCAGATCAAACATTGTGACAACTGGCTAGTTATTTCTTTATCCTTTGTCCTCATTAATTTCTACTTAATTAAAGCACAGACCCCAAAACATGCCTTATACTCCCATTAGAATCCTTTTAAATGTGTGAGCCTTGGCACCCGAGGGGAATAAAATAGTAAGTTGAGTTTATAACATTTGCGTGAATTTTAATACTTAATTAGTAGAGTGACTTGGTGCTCATTTAAATTATGAACAAGCTGTTTATGTCTCTGGGACTCCATTGTTTTGCCAGCTGTAAAGGAGGGGTTTGGAAAACATGTTCCATCTCTAAGGTTATTTCTGGCTTACTAATTCTAGGTTAAATAACATCAATTTTATTTTATGTAAGAGGCACATATATTCCTCTAACCCAGTTGTTGATCTAGTTCATTTACCTTGTCGCTTGGGTTTTGGTTTCTTACTCCTGACTTTGGCTTCTCATCACCAGGCCAATGGACTGAGGAATAGCCAGTTTTCGACACCTTTAAATCTTTGAAAGTAAATGGTAGTAATATTAAAGGCACATTCTATTATACAATTCAGGTATTTCTTTTGTATTTGTTTTTTTGCAAAGACACAGACTCAAAGAGAAAGGGGAGTGGGTTCCTGATTAATTACGTGAAAATGAACAGACGTTGAGAATGTGTGTCTGTTGCTGGCATCCACGTTGTTTCTGTCTTTGGAAGTTGTTTCAGTGTCTAGAAATCCCGACCAAAACAAGACAGAGAGAGGGGCATTTAACTTCTTCCAGAATGTTTTTATTTTAGGACTGAGAGGTTAGGATGAAGGAGGTTGCATTTTCTGAGTACTTGACAAAAGTCATCAAGACAAGAAGGCTTTTCTCTGCTCGGTGTGGTGTTTGCCAGGTCAAATGTCAATGTGGACAGTTTTTCAGGTGTTAAATGTTTGAATCATTAAGAACCTAGAATATGAAGCTCTGAGCTCTGAGCTGGGTCTAACGGAGCATCACAGCTCTATCATTGTAAGGGCGATGCATGTTTCTCCCTTACGCCCTCCCGTCATTTTTGTCAATAAACCAAGCACCATGCCTTTGTTTTAAATAACTCCTTTTGAGGTGCTGCAGAGGAAACTGCAATTTATTATAAAAATTTCCTTTGACATAACCTTTGCTTTTTAACTCCTTCCATAAACAGATATTCTTCTCTGTATTCCAAGTGTGTGCAGTAGGCTTTATTTAAAATACATACATATATATGGATTACTAAGAATTGAAAAAGTCATTAGCATTTCACCATGGAAACCTCTCTTTTTCCAATAAGAAATTTGTGATTTGTGGACCAAATTGAAATATGGATGTTGGGCAGATGATATGGATGTTGGCAGAGAAGAGAAAAGCTGATCCCAAATGGACAGACAGTAACTGATGTAGGCTATGTTATTTCAAAGATGGTAATAAGCCTGAGCAATGATATCAGTAAAAGACCCTTTTAGTGTATCTTGGTAGCCTAGACTATGCAGTGTCATGCAACTCAAATTTCCTCAAAGTCACCTGCCCTGAGGAAAAACAGAGGTTCGTTCAGATCTTTGCATTGACTTAAAAGCAATCATGTGGTTGAATTGAGTATCTGGTTCTACGATCATTTTTGTTCTACAGTTACTACTCCTAGAGGATGTGTGTGATGTTCCTGTGATCCTCCAAAAACTAATAAAGATATAGGAAAAAGAGATAGAACCCAACACAACATATTGATGACATTTTAATAGCCTTCTATATATAAAACCTGCTTTATTAGCTAATGATCATTTTTATAAAGTAGGCCTTACTGTACTGTAAGAGCTTTATTATTCAATCAATGGAAATGTTTTAGAATAGAAACAGAAAAGCTAAATTGTTTAGTCCTACAATTCCTGGCAGATCTCTTTTTTTTTTTTTTTTAAAGATTTTTATTTATTTATTTGACAGAGAGATCACAAACAGGCAGAGAGGCAGGCAGAGAGAGAGAGAGGAGGAAGCAGGCTCCCTGCCGAGCAGAGAGCCCGATGCGGGGCTCGATCCCAGGACTCTGAGATCATGACCTGAGCCGAAGGCAGCGGCCCAACCCACTGAGCCACCCAGGCGCCCCTTCCTGGCAGATCTCTTAACCTCATCAAACTTTAGTTTCCTTAGCTGTAGAATTGTGAGTAATCATGATCTTCCCCGCCTACACCCCGTGTTTGTTGTGAAGACCGTGAGATAACATACAGGAATGGCCTTTAGCTATTGTATTACGTTGGACAAATGTAGAACAGACCAAACCCATAGACATATGACAGATGGGTCAAATACCATTGCAACTAATGCCAATATCCTGCTCAAATTCCCATGTCCTGAAGTTTTATTGTCCTAAATATTGCTTGAGAAAAGGGGCCAGCCTCTGGGGCTTGGGATTTTTTCCCCCTAGAATTTGTTGTATAATAAACAATAATAGCTATAATAGGCTTTGGTCTCATAGGATCTGACAGAGCATTTCTGCAATTTTTTTTTCAAACTAATCTTTACACCCTTCATGGGTCTCAAACGCATAACCCTGAGATCAAGAGTTGCGTGCTCTGCTGACTGAGCCAGCCAAGTTCCTCCGCCTCGGAGTTGTTGATGGGCAATCTTATCTCTGTGATTTTCATTTATCTAGCAGTCTGCACATCTTTTAATGCTGCGCTGACTTTTGAGTCATGGTGTCTCAGTCTTCCTCTTACGTTGAATTGATATGCCCTTCTGAAGACATAGGTATCTTGTGCTCAAACCCTAACTCATGGAACACAAATCCCTCTGCTTACAGAAACAAGACACTTGCTAATGTGAGCAGTGCAATCTGGCAAAGCACAGGAAGTGGTTCTACTGTATGGCACCAGACTGTGTTTCTTCTTCCCAGACGATTCTCTTATCTTTACCCCTTACAAAAGTATAAGGTTGATGGGGTTTATTTAAATATATTCCAGGGACGCCTGGGTGGCTCAGTTGGTTGGGCAGCTGCCTTCGGTTCAGGTCATGATCCCGGCGTCCTGGGATCGAGTCCCGCATCGGGCTCCTTGCTTGGCGGGGAGCCTGCTTCTCCCTCTGCCTCTGCCTGCCATTCTGTCTGCCTGTGCTCGCTCGCTCTCCTCTCTCTGACAAAAAAAAAAAAATAAAAATAAAAAAATAAAAAAATAAATAAATAAATATATTCCAACTCAGACTACTCCTTACTACCATCTCTCACCCAGACCCATCCAGTAGTTTCTGAGCTGATCTCCCTGCTTCTATTCTTAGCCACCCTACAATTGTTCTCCACCCAACAGCCAGAGCTATGCTCCAAACGTGTAAACCAGACTACGTCATTTCCTTTGTCATGTTCCATCACTCTGACCAATCACATTCACTGTCCTTCCCTTGCCCACAAGGCCCTGTGCGCTCTGGCCACTGCTGCCACCTTACCAAGTCATTACTGCCTCTTGTGTGTTCACCCCGTGCTGTCCTCATTAGCCATTCTGCAATTCCATAAAGACACGAGGCTTTTCCTCTGTCTCAGTAGTCCTTCTCCCAAATGGTCATACAATTCCTCCTCACTCTTCTTAGGTCTCAGCTCAAATGTCACACCTTTCGAGATGCCTTTCCTTACCCTCAAGCTAACACAAGACCTTCCATCACTTTCTACCTATTCCTGTGCCCTGCTTTATTTCTTCATGGGTATTTGTTTGCTTGTTCCTCTAGAACAGCATTGTCCATGGAACTTTCTGCAATGATGGAAATGTTTTATAAAATTCCATGGGAATACACTAGCCACATAAGACAACTGATCACTTGAAATGAATCTAATGAGACTGACTTTGTAATTTCATTGATGTTGAATTCATTTAAATTTAAATAGCCACATGTGCCCAATAGCTACCATATTGGATGGTACTGCTTGAGCATCTAAGCTCCATAAGGACAAAGGCGTGCCTGTCTTGTTTATGGCTGTGTCTCTAGGGTTAGAAAAATGCCTGGTATGTAGGGGTATGAAAAAAAATACTTTTTGAATTTTTAAATGAATTTTGAATGAATAAGTCACTAGAGTGTTGCCTGTGAAGTCAAGTGACTTGGGCTAATAATTAAGTTGGTGCTCTCATGCAAGCAATCCAATTCTCTTTATAAAATGGTTTCCCCAATATATTTATTTATTTAAGTCTTATTTATTTATTTATTTATTTATTAGAGAGGGAGAGAGTACAAATGGTGGTGGGGAGGGGGAAAGGAGAGGGAGAGAGAGAAAATCTTCAGCAGCTCCACACCCAGCACAGAGCCGGACACGGGCTGGATCTCACAACTCTGAGATCATGACCTCAGTGAAATCAAGAATTGTACATGTCATCGACTGAGTCACCCAGGCGTCCCTACTTATTTATTTCTTTTTGGTGAGAGTCATATAAGAGCTATACCTGATAGTACATTAGGAACTATAAAATGCAGGAACAGATTAAGGAATTGTTATTGCTCATAGAGGAAAGGGATGCTGATAACTGTTATTCTGGTGGTGCCGGGAGGATCAGGAAATAGGCCTTAGAACTTGTAATTGTATTTCCTGAGCACAATATTAGATGTAAAATTTTCTTATTTTTTATTTTTATTTATTTTTATTTATTTATTTATTTATTTTTATAAATATACTCATTTTATATATAAATATATACATTTATTTTATTTATTTTTTAAATTTAATTTTAATTTTAATTTAATTTAATTTTATTTATTTTATTTTATTTTTATTTTATTTTACTTATTTTATTTTTTACTTTTCTTATTAATTCTCTTCTTCCTTCTGCTGTATGGCGCTTTGGCTTTATATACCCTCACGGGGACAAGCCGGACAAGCCGTACATCTGTTTACATCATGCATGCCTTTTTAGCAAGATTCAATAAATGATGTGTGCCTGTGCACGTTTATTAATTAGAATTGCAGTGATTTTACCCAGTCTGTTATAAGGCTAAGAACTGCAAGGCCGTGTCTGTCTGTCGAGGTGCTGGAGCCAGTTTCCTAGGGTTTGAGCCGGGGGAATGCTTTTGGCTTTGTGGTTGACCACACTTGAGGGAGAGCATGGATTTGTAGGGGTAAAAGGGACAGCCAAAGGTCGTCGAGCCATTTGGGCTCGACTGCAAATAGACCTCACCTAAATCACCAAGACATTCTGGGCATCTTTCCCATTTTTAAAGGCCTCCAGGCACAGGGATTCACAAGCTCCCTTTGTAGTAGCCTTTATTTATTTATTTTTTTTAAGAAATGTTTATTATCAAAAAGTTTCAGATGAATTTCAACAGTGGTGAAAACCATTACCCCAAAAGGACCATATATATATATATATGTATGTATGTATATATATATATATATATATATATATATATATATATATGTAATTATTTAAATATATGTAATTATTTTTCCACGAGTATGTCAGAGATAAGAATTGCCTTCCCCACCCTCCAGTCCCCCTTAAACGAAGGGCCCAGGGCCACCCAGTTCTCCCTCACACACCTGCACACCTTTCCTATTTCCCCTCTAGTAATGCTCCTGCCACCAGGCTCAGGGCCCACCTGCCTCACAACCACTTGATGTGGGCTAACTGGGTGGCTCAGTCAGTTAAGCAGCTGCCTTTGGCTCAGGTCATGATCCCAGGGTCCTGGGATGGAGCCCCACATGGGGCCCTTAGCTCAGCAGGGAGCCTGCTTCTCCTTTTGCCACTCCCCTCTGCTTCTGCTCTCTTTCTCTGTCAAATACATTAAACAACAACAAGAACAACAACAACAACAACAAACTACTTGATGTGCTTATTAAAGCTTTTCTGCTTCCAAGCTGATGGAGTCAGATTCTAGATATGGGCCCCAAAGCTGAATTTGAACAAGCTCCCTGGCTGAAGTCTGAGAGCGGCTGCATCTTGCTCTTTAGGATTTGGCTCAAAGTTCTTTCCTTGATAATCACACTTGATTGACCAGCTTTACCCTCCAAGAGCATTGACCTGATCTGCATATCTTTGTATAATTATTAATATTCATTTATATCGCACAGCCAAACTAGTTTCTCTCCCAGACTCTGGCCTGCTTGGTGACGTAGCAGGAGCCCAGCTGCAAGTGATTAATAAAAGCAAATTCAGGTAAATGGAACCTGAATGAAACTAAGGATACATCTGTTTTGTTTGCTTGCTTATTTCTGTAAAGCTGTTGTAAAGGTCGCCATCCAGTGTTGTGCTCAAAGTCTTCCATCCAATGAAAAGAATAGAATCATGTTAAATTTTCTCTGTGTTCTCCATTCCATGACAAATCTTATATTTGTGGTTTAATGGCTGTTTCATACATGTGTTTTTTTATAAGTTGCCTTATTCTTTATGGATGGAGGTGAGATTTCCACGTACTGCACTTTAGTGTAAAATAAAATAAAGCAGATTTGTGGGTCATCTGCTTTTTTGTTGTTGCCCACATTAGTGCTTTTCTCTGTTGTGTGTAGGAAATTGAGAGCTGGCTGATGGAGGTTGTCATACTCACTGGAAGCCGTTCTGTTCATGCTTTCTCGACAATTGGTCACTCAAGCCTAACTATAAGGAAAGGTTTCCCCTGCTTCTGCAATTGTCCCTGAGAAAAGGAATTCCTTTTACATTTGAGTCCTTTTTTTTTTTTTTTAAGATTTTGTTTACTTATTTGACAGAGAGAGAGAGAGAGATGGCGAGAGAGGAAACGCAAACAGGGGAGTGGGAGAGGGAGGAGCAGACTTCCTACTGAGCAGGGACCCCGATGTGGGGCTTGATCCCAGGACCCTAGGACCATGACCTGAGCAAAAGTCAGACCCTCAACTGACTGAGCCACCCAGGCGCCCCTATTTGAGTCCTTTCGAAGTTTCTCCTATGGGAGCCCTCTCTCAATTACTGGATAGAATAATAGAGTACTCTTTGGAGAAAACAACTCTTTGGAGTATTATCTTGAATGACCCCCATTGGGGCTAGTTTTGAATGCTACTTGGAGTTACCTGTTATGCCACTAGAAAAGAGAGAGAAAGAAATATAATATAGTGTTGGATGTCATTGTAAACAAGCCACTTAAAGATGTCTTAAAAGCAGGATGTAAGTGGTTATCGTGTGGAGACCACGGATACACAGCTGTGAGATGAGTTTTGAAGAAACCAGCTTGCTGTGTGACTGAATACTTGTGGCATAGGATAAAATGTTCAGTGACAGTGGTCCTCACAGATTCAAAAAGTGCTTTCTTCCAAACAGCTTGGTTGGATATGGAGATGGTAAGCTCTGGAAAGCTAAAAAAGTTATTCTCATGGTGATGCAGATACTGCTGATGACTTACATGTGAAGATTTGAATAAAATTGTTTCATGATCTGTGAGAGTTGAAAATAATTTTTAAGTTAATATGTTATTTTTCTGAAAGAAAAATAAAGATGTTAAAAAAGTTAATATATAATTTTTTATAATATGCTATTTGAAATTGGTGTGTATGACTGAATTAATAAGGTCCCCATTATAAGCTGACTGTTATTTAATCTGTGTCTCCAAAAGTTAACCCATTCAAGTTGTTTCAAAATAAATAAACCTTTTATTTTTTACTTTTATTGGGATAACCTTGGACATGCCTTTATATTTGGGCACGTGGAAGATTTTGTTTTTTCTTTCTCTCCCACCTATATATAAACATCCTGGGAGCAGAGATCACATCTAAGTACATCTCTGATAAATCCATTGCATCACACTGTGGCACTGTTTCTGCTCCTTGTAGATTCCCACGAAATGTTTGCCATTGATGAAGACAATCATGGCATTTGTATGCGAGGACAGATGTTTTGTGGTTTTATTTGTGCAAAGCATCCATTGAATGGGTTGAGACTTTTTAAAAAAAAAGTGTCTTCTCAGCTCTCACACTATATGTAAAATAAGAAGTATACATAGAGATTACTTGTACCTAATGAAATAACGTTTTATTTCAGTGGGTTCCTCAAGGAGAGAAGGTGTTCCTGCCCACGTTAATCTGTCTGCATCATCCATGCTTATGATTGCAATGCAATACACATCCAACCCAGGTCAGTGGAAATTCGAGTGGCTTGACTGAATTAAAAAACAATTGTTAAACAAGATACGAAACGAGTAGGCTAGAAAGTCTCAGGCGAGATCACCTCTGGGTGGATAGAAAACTGGAGATGTGTTACAAGACAGACTTCTGAGTTGAAATAACTTCCCTTTGTCTTTGTTATTAGCAGTAATCTTGCTGATGATTGATTATTTTTAGAGTGTTTGGGGACACAATTTTAGGAAATTGACTGGAAATTGAATACAGTTGTATAGGAATAAATTAAGTTAGGACTGTAAAAATCACTGTGATTTAAGTGACTGAAGATAACTACTGTTAATATTTTGTGAATTTGCTACTCTAATGCCACACAGGTATCCTTGAACATAATTTTTTTACTATGTTTCTGATTATTTCCTTAGAATAAATTCATAAAAGAGGGATTAATGAATTAAGGGACTTGAAAAAAATTTAGTAGTGTCACTAACTATGTGTGAGAGTACATTGTAACCTGTCATTGAATAATGTACAATTTGTATTCTGTTAGACAGACAAAAAATAATATCTTGTTGTTTTGACTTGTATTTTCTTCAATACGTAGTAATGTTGGATAGGTTTTGTTTCTGTTCGTTGGTATAACTACATATGAAATTTGGGAAACTGACCTAAAAAGGGGCTGACTATTGGCATCACATACTAAGATGTAAACTCAGTTTTAATTTTCATTTATTGTTGATTTGGAAAGTGAACCAATTTGGTGGCACTTTTTTCAACCTTCTACTTAATTTCATTGTAAATATTAAGTTTTTGATGCAGGATGAGGAAAAAATGTTTTATTTTTAAAAAGAAGACTATTTGAGAGAGAGCGAGAGTAAGGGGGTAGGAGGGGGAGAGGGAGAGGGAGAGAGAATCTCAAGCAGACTCTGTGCTGAGCGCAGAGCCCCTGGCAGGGCTCAATCCCACAACCCCGAGATCATGACCGGAGCCGAAATCAAGAGTCTGAGCCTCTCAGGTGCCCAGAAAAAAATGTTCCATGTTTAAATCTTAATGCTTCTTTGTTTGGAGTGTTACCCTTTAAATATGAAACACCTTGAGTAATTGAGTCATTGTATGAGTAATTCAAATGTATAATTTTTGGAAGTCCTATCTCCTATCTCACTCTTGCTTAGAGGACCATCAAAATGTCATTTATATTTATTATATATTATATTCTGAAAACACCCTTCATTCGCAGTCTAGTACGTTGAAGTCTCCTCCTGAGGCTTTGGTCCTAGTTTCTCAGTTGGGAAGCAGTAAAGCGGTGGTCCTAAAATCGTGTGCTTTGAGGTTAGAGGTCTGTGGGTTCATCTCTGAGCTCCCCAGTAGATTGCCAGTTAGTGTTAATGTTGTACAAGTTTTTTTTTTTACTTCCCTAAGGTCAAGTTTCCTCATTTCTAAAGTGGGAATAACTATTCCTACAGTGCCTTAAAATATCATAAGCCTTTGTATGTGAAGTGCTTGCCTCACACAGGGACGGGCGCATTGTAAATGCTCAGTCAAGGGCAGAGTGCAAACCATGACAATCTGCCATTTTCTTCTTGGAGTTGGATGTTCCGCTGGGAAACCACTATGATCTGACTGCATTACTTCTGTTATTTCCAAATCGTATCTTCATCTGTTCATGGGGAATGTCTGCGCCTGCTATTCCATGCTAAAAATGACAGTCAGGACCTATAGCTGGTCTTGTGTTGTGGGGAAAGGGTTAAGACTGAGGTGATACCCACCAGAGGGCTTCATTTTGTTTAATTTGTTTAAGGGCTTCAATTTGTTTAATTTTTCTGGGGGAAGCAGCAAGTGGCAGCTAGGTCCTTGTAGCCCATGGCATATCAAGGGTAGAGCATAGGCCTTGTTCAACTAAGTTCTTTGTTCACGGTTCTGAGCTAGACATTGTGAAAACCATCCAGAAGTGTAAAATATGGGGCTTTCTATGGAGCATATGACTCATTGGAAATATTAGGCATATTCACAGAAATCATTAATTTATAATATAAGGTGTATTTGAAAAGTACAAAATAAATACTGTGGGTAGTATTAATTCATCAGAGGGAGAGAACTCTTTGGATTGAAATGATCAGGGAAATCTTCGTGCCACTTGAGCAAGTATGGGTCTTAAAATATGGATAAAGTTTTGATTGAAGAAATCTACACAAAGGGACTTTCTAGGTCTGTTCATAAGGCAGTCAGGGGACGGCTCTGAACTGGGTTCATGGGACAGACATATAGAGAAAGGAACATCTGTACTTGAGAACACACCGATGGCTGAAGAACAAAATTCCAATTCTAGAGGACTATTTATATATTCAATAAATAGTCACTGAATAGCTAGTCTGTGCCAGACACTGGAGACATCATGGTTAGCAAAACAGAACTGACCTCTGCCCCTGCCTCATGAAACTTACATGGTAGTGGTGGGAGAAGACATGAATTCAGTAATTACAAAAGCAAATGTGAAGGGGTGCCTGGAGGGCTCAGTCCGTAGTTAAGTGATTGGCTCTTGATTTCAGCTCAGGTCATGATCTCAGGGTCGTGAGATCAAGCCCTGCATACAGCTCCTCGCTGGGCATAGTGCATGTTTAATATTCTCTCTTTCCCTCTGCCCCTTCCCCCCATGTCTTTCTCCCTCTCTCTTAAAAAAAAAAAAAAAAAAAAAAAAAAGGAAAGAAAAAAAAAAGAAAAAGAAAAAGAAAGAAAACCAAATGTAAAGTTTCAGCTGTGACAAAGTTCTTGGAAAGATGTACTTAGCTCAATGAGCCCCTAAAAAAAGGAGATTTCCTTTTATGGAAGAGGTCAGAGAGGGCTTCTCTGGGGAAGTAGCCTTTTCTCTGAGGACTGAAGGATGAGTACCATCCTAGGTGTGGCGTAGGGGAGTGGGGGATTCAGGTAGAAGAGTCTCGTATGTCAGCGGGAAGCCTGGCAAGCAGGTGGGACAAAGAGATTGGCATCGCTGGAACTCAGAGTGAGGGCTGTCTCATGGGAGGTGAGACTGGGGGTGTCTGTGGGCCAGAACACGCAGGATGTGTGGGTTCTGTTTGGGAGTCCTGTGTTTATCCGCGTCCAATGGGAAAGCACTAGAGGACTTAGGGTGGTTGTGTGTGTGTGACCGTGACTATAGTTGAGAACGGATTATGAAGAGTAGATATAGATTGATCCAGAAGGAGCCATGCCATTTATCTGGGCATGTAAACAAAGCAGGGGCAATTGAGACTGTGAAAAAGTATCTAGAAAGTATAATTGATGGGATTTGGTGACATATCGGAATTTTTGGCTTGCAAAACTAAATACATGGTGGTTCTGTTCATTGAGAAAGGAGACACTGGATGAAGAAAACCAGGCTTCTGAGGGATCCTTTCGAATCTGTTTTGGACATTGTGTTTGAGGTATTTCTGAGATGTTTAAGAGGAGATGGCATACCTTAGACTAATACAGTGTTCTATGTCAATTTTATCTCAAACTGGGGAAAAAACCTCACACATCATCTCAATTTTATATGTCCAAAACACAAAAATGCAAATAAATCAGCTTCCTTAAAAAAAAAAAAAAGGCTACAATAATTAGGAAGTTGTATTATGAGCCCAGAACTCTGTATAGAGCTCTGGGCTTGTGGTAATGAACTTTGAACCTATACATAAGTGTCCAATGGCCTTTATTAAATTGTATGTAGATGGTACCAGAAGTTGTGGGATGAATGTGGGATTGCTTAGGAGAGAGCACAGAATGAAAAGTGGAGTGGGCTTATGATCAGGCTTTCAGGAACTGCAATGGATAAATGGTCCAGTGGGAGATGATGAGTTTTCAAGCAGGCAGAGAGGTTGTATCTGTTAGGATGTGTTTGGGTGACTAACAGAAGTTTTGAACTACAAGAACGTTTGTTGTTTATTTTGTTTACTTAGTAGGAAGTCTTACAGACAGCGCCACAGTATCAGGGGCCTGAGATGGTGCCATTGTGCTTTTCTTGGACTTTCCCTCAGGTTTGCAAGATGGTTGCCACAGTCGGGGTTGTTTTATTCTCACACAATCATATCCACAAACAGGTAACAGGATCAATCAGGGTAATTAGAGAAAGGCCTCCTGTTGTGCCTCTTTTTTCACAGAGAAAAAGTATTTCAGAAGTTCCCCCCCTTCCCAGCAGATTCTCTCTTAGGTCTTATTGGCCAGAACTGAGTCACATGGCCGTCCCTAGCTCTAAGAGGCTCTGGGGAAGTATCTTGCTTTGTAGTCTGTGCATTGGGGGAAGAACAAGGAAGAAAGGGTTGTTGATAGTAGTTGAGTAGCAACATCAGTGTCTGCCACAGGTAATAGGAGAGGACTAATCATGAAGTTGAGGGAAGAGAGTGTTTTGAAAAGAAGATAAGGGTCAGCAGCACTGAATGCTGCTGAAGGTCAAGTAAGAGGCAGACTGAAGTACATCCATTGAATTGAATGACACAGAGGTCATCAGTGACCAAGGTGAAACCAACTTCGGGCTATGACAGGGTTGGATGACAGATTCGGGAGGATATGAAAGAGGTCTCTGACTAGGTGGAGGTATTTTTCTTTTCCCAAGTAAACATGGGCAAACCAAAGAAGCTTGCTGTTTCATAGCTCCTAAGAATTCCTCAATGAGGTGGACTTGGTGCCTGAGTGATGAAAGGTTCCCATGCTAATCCATCAGTTTGTCATTTGCTATCTATTTCCAAACTTGGGCAAGATAGGAATCTAAGCTAAGTAAGTTTCCTCATTGCAACATGGGGATTATGAGATAATATTATATAAGGCTCTTAGCACAATACCTGACACATAATGAACACCCAGTAAGTATTCCTCTAAGGCAATTTTTGTTCTTGTGTAGTTCTTGAGTACATGGATGTAAATTTGTATTATATAATTACTATTACTAGGGTTTGTCCTTAACATTTCTTTTGTTAATAAGGTGAAGGATCTTAGGAAAAAGCTTGGTAAAGTCAAGGGCTCACATGATTTTTGAAATGTATGAAAACTTAAAGGAAATGAGTAATTTTTTATTTTATTAAAATTTTTTGTTATTTAAAAATTTTTATTGTTGAAATATAGCTGACGTACAATTATATTAGTTTCAGGTATATGACATAGTGATTTGACAATTCTGTATATTACTTAGTGCTCACCGTGATAAGTATGGTCACCATACAATATCATTACCATATTATTGACTATATACCCTATCTTGTACTTTTCATCTCCATGACTTATTTATTTTATAACTGGAAGTTTCTGCCTCTTAATCTACTTCACCTGTTTTGCTGATCCTTTACCCTCCTCCCCTCTGGCACCCACCAGTTTGTCCTCTGTATTTATGAGTCTGTTTCTGTTTGTTGGCTTTGATTTTTAGATTCCACATATAAGTGAAATCATATGGCATTTGTCTTTCCCTGTCTGATTTATTTCACTTAGTGTAATAGCCTCTGGGTCTATCCAGGTTGTCATAAATGGCAAGACTGCATTCTTTTTTATGACTAGTGTTCCACTATATGTTATATACCACATTTTCTTTATTCTTTCAGCTATTGATGGACACTTAGATTGCTTCCATACTTTGGCTGTTGTAAATACCATTGCAATAAACACAGGGCTGCACATGTATTTTTGAATTAGTGTTTTTGTTTTCTTTGGGTAAATACCCAATAATGGAATTTCTAGATTATATGGTATTTTTCTATTTTTAATTTTTGGAGGAAACTCCATATTGTTTTCTATAGGGATGGTATCGATTTGCATTCCTACCAACAGTACAGAAGTATTACTTTTTCTCTACATTCTTTTTTTTAAAGATTTTATTTATTTATTTGTTAGAGAAAGAGAGAGGGAGAGAGTGAGCACAAGCAGGGGGAGCAGCAGGCAGAGGGAGAAGTAGGCTTCCTGCTAAGAAAGGAGCCTGATGTGGGACTTGATCCCAGAATCCTGGGATCAGGACCTGAGCCAAAGGCAGACACTTAACTGACTGAGCCACCCAGGTGCCTCTTTCACTACATTCTTAACAACACTTGTCATTTCCTGCCTTTTTGACATTAGCCATTCTAACAGGTGTGAGGTTATATCTCATTGTGGTTTTGATTTGCATTTGCCCGATGATGAGTGATGTTAAGCATCTTTTCCTGTGTCTGTTGGCCATTTGGATGTCTGTTCAATCCTCTGCCCATATTTTAATCAGATTATTTTTATTTTTTGGCATTGAATTATGTAAATTCTTTATATGTTCTGAATATTAGCTCCTTATCAGAGATATTACTTGCAAATATCTTCTCCTATTTGGTAGGTTGCTTTTTTGTTCTATTGATGGTTTCCTTTGCTGTGCAAAAAGCTTTTTATTTTGGTGTGGCCCCAATAGTTTTTATTTTTTGCTTTTGTTTTCTCCCCCTAAGGAGACCTTTCTATAAATATGTGGCACAGGCCCATGTCCAAGATAATACTACTTATGTTTTCTTTTAGAAGTTTTATGGTTTTGGGTCTCACATGTAGGTCTTTAATCCATTTGAGTTTACTCTTATGTATGGGTAAGATAGCAGTCCAGTTTCATTCTTTTGGAAGTAAATAACTTCTAATTTAATGATTAGATGAAAAGTCATACTGATATGTTTTATTATATCTAAAAGGATATTTTATCTGATGTTTACAATTTGTGTTCAAATTATATTTTCTTCCTTACAGTGTATCATTGTCAATTATTGGAATGCCTCATGAAATATAAGCAAGAAGTCTGGAAAGTAAGTTTTGGGCCAAATTTAACTCATAGCCACAAACTCAATTTGTATAATGGAGTACAAATATTTTGCCTATTAAGACAGGTCAGATTTATTATTATTATTATTTCGGTGTGGCAGAACCCGGAATTCTTTCCTTCCTGGTTAGTTTATTATTTAAGGCAGAAATGATACTTGAAGAACACAGTGGCCTGACAGAAAAAGTAATTGGCTAGCTCTTATTATCAGAATTCAGCAAATGTTATATTACTTGGCAATTTTATTTCATTTGACATGTTGCTAAAAAACCTGTATTCTTTCAAATAGGAAATGTGGATTGTTAAGAAATGGATTTTAGGAAAATATGTGAAAAACACAGTGTTTGACAAACTGGTTCATGCTATTCTAAGGTCTTCCTTTAACATTATCCTGAGTAGAGGAGAATTTATTAAAAGACAGTGTAGTTTTGATCTTTAGCTAGAGGGGAGGGGAGGTGATTATTTACGGGACCCATAAATAAATAATAAAAAATAATGTTTTAATATGATCTCATCTGAGAAGCATACCTCGATGATGAGATCACGGGGGCGGGGGTAGGGGGAGGAGGGAGGGAGGGAGGGATTGGATTTTGCACTACTTTGGGAATATTGAATGAGCTAGTCTCATCTTTATTTGATGATGCTAAGTCAAAGCACGCTTCCTGTTTCCTTTAGGATCTTTTGTATGTGATCGCCTATGGGCCTTCGCAGGTGAAACCTCCTGCTGTGCAAATGCTCTTCCATTACTGGCCCAATTTAAAGCCTCCTGGGGCAATAAGTGAATACAGGGGCTTGCAGTATACAGGTAAGGAGGCAAGAACCCTGTCATGCCCCATTTCTATTTCTCTCACGCCACATTTGCCTCACCGACGTATTATTATCTTTTAAAAATCTGGCTGGATTATATTTATGTGCCTTTAGATATTGTCACTAACCCTTTCCTAAACTGAGTGGTATAAAATACATGAAAGAAAATTGATTCCAAGAGCTTCTAGGACACCCTGGCAAATTGGTCAAGTCTTGGTCTCACTCGCCGTACACTTGGCCTGGGGTCCTCACTGTCGCTAACCGTGATCAGAGGTGTGAGTGATGACGGTTGCTGCAGATGTGCCCACCATTGGGCGAAACCCCAACTGGCTAATTCTGCTCAGACAAGAAGACTTGCGTTTTCGACATTACCAGCTCATAAGCTCGATAAAAACTAAGTGACCCTGCGAGTCACATTGGACAGGAAGAGTCAACAATCAGTGAATATTTGTATAACTAATAACCAAGAAATAGACACTGAATTTGAATGGAAAGGCTTATACTTACCAGAAAACAAACAAGTGTCAGGTCCTATGTGTTGCTTATGCTGACATGTTGTAAAATCAAAGAAGGAACCTATGGCCAACGAAGTTTCTGATGCCCCTGCCTAACCTCCTCCCAACCTAGCTGTCTACATACTTTTATGAAAATAAGTGAGGGGGTGTTTTGCAAAGTTAGCTATTATTCAAGTTATTGTGAGATTGTATACTGATGCTCTGAGACTTTCCTTCTTTCTTGGTATGTCTTTCTAAAGGTGATTTGAGGTGGTTCAAAGGGGATTTAATTTAATTCGGGTGTCTGATTTAAGTTCCTAATTAAAGCCAAATGTTAGAGATATTAACACCTGCTTTTTGAGCTTTAATGATCGTTGGTGGACTTATTCTAAATTCAGAACAAATAATACTGGCTTTAGTGGTAGCAATAATATTAATTAAAACAATGAAGGTAAATAGTAAGTACCTTTTAAAAACATGGAGATTGGTATCATTGGCATTTTAAATCAAGGATAGTAGAGAATGCTTAAGTGTTGCTAAGTGGATAATTTGTAAAAACAGGAAAAAAGCTGGAAGCATTAATAAAATAGATGAAATGATTGAAATATTCAGCTTCTTCTCGGTAGATACCTGAAGTAAGCCTTTACATGATGTATGAATGGGGAACTGGTATCAAATGAAATTTACTTACTTGATAAATATTTGAAGAGTTACTGTCATGTGCCAGGCACTATTTCCTGATGATGTAAGAACCGATTCAGAGCCAGACCCCATGGAGCTTAATGTAGTTTGGAGATGGAAATTCAACAAGTATTTGTAGGGTGTCTACTATTAGCCATGTGTTATTCTAAACACTGAGTAGTCAAGGAATGAAAAAAGCAGACTAAAATCACTAATGTCTTGGCACATACATTCCAGTTTCTGGAAAGAGCAGGAAACCATTTTACAGTGTAGTAAGTATTAAGGTAGTGCAAATACAGAGAGCTATGGAACCATGCAGCAGGAGCCTCTGAAACTCACCCTGATGGTGGGCAGGTTTGGGGAGGGTTAAGTTGTCAAGGAAGATTCTCGAGTGAGTGGCAGGTAAGCCAATACCTGAAAGAAAATGCACACCCTGGATGTCAAAGGGAGAGTGAATCATGAGTGGATAAAATGTAGATTTGAGGCAGAAGGAATAGCATGGGTTCAGACTTGGAGGCATGATATATCAGGATCGTATTTAGGAACTGGAAAAGGTTATGTGTATCAGACAATGGAGTGACAGGAGGAGAGCAGCTAGAGATAATTAGAAAGCCTGGCAGGGCCTGCGAAGGGATTGGGATTTTATCCTAACAGCAAAGGGAAACCGCGGACAGGTTTTATAGGGAGAAGCCAACATGATGAGATTTCTCTGTTGGAATATCCCAAAAGCCTTACAAACTGACAGTGGCTTCCATTTCCTTCTGTGACTGTATCCCCCAGGAAGAGCCAGCTGAACCTGTCTCCCCAGAATAGTTCAGTCTGCGCCGACTAAGATCAGAGTGATTCTTTCATCTTCTCTTGGCCTACCTGGACAAGATGTCTTTGTCTCCCGGCATCCATCCTTCTGTCCATTCCTGTGATCATAGGTCTACCCACTTCCCCCTTCTAGTCTTTCAGCTGTGTGGCATTATGTGCCTGCTCCCTGCCAGGCACTGTGCAAGGTCCTGGGGAAGCAACTCCCTTGGAACCCCCATTCCGGTGGACCATAGCGTTCTGTACAGGAAACAAAAGAGATCCTGGGGATAAAAAAAATCAGTCGTTCTGGTCCATATATTACTATTTATCTAGCGCTGGCTGGCTGTCAGACATTGTTCTAGTTGCTTCCATCTCACTTAATATTTTAGCCTTCTCCCAACTGAACGCAATTATGGATCAAGCATCCTATTGGGTTTTGTAGACATTTTCTCAATCCTTAAAAAACCTTGAGAGGTAGGTTTTGTTATTTCAGTGTTACAGGTGATGAGTGGGATACAGAGTCTGGCGACATTCACACAGATAATAAGGGAGCACAGCTTGAGTTTGAACTTAGAGTGTCTTCACTGAAAACCCGCATTTTTTTATTCTGACAGTATGACATCCCTTCTCTCAATTCAGTTCTTCAGTTAAACTTTAGCTGGAGCATTAGAAATTATCTACAATGTCTGCCACGATGAAAGATGCACTGAAGGGTATCATCAGTATTTAAAGAATACTATGAACCCACTTATAGCCATGTAGATTTAGTAATTATTAGGAAATTAACCATTAGTTTAACTGTACATGTATGTGTATATAAATTATCTATTGCTTTTTAAGCATAGTAACATAGGAGTAATTACAGCTCATATGAAGAAGATCAAACAGTGAAGATTTGGTAATCTACAGTGTTTGCCCCTTTTGGGCTTATTGCTATTTATCAAGAACAAAAACTGCTTCAATTCTTTTGGTCATTAATTACAAGTCTTAAAGATGCAAAAATTACAGGGAAGTTTCTTGGCAGTGGAAATAGCCATTCTCTCATTCTATGAAGCTGTTTCTGTTGGGGAGAAAGAAACTATTTAGCCTTTTTTTGGTGACTGTGTTTCAACTCGTAAATAATTTAGATCAGCATCAGTTGTGTAGTTTCTATCTGAACTAGGGAACAAAAAATGTGGCACAAGATAGGCGTTTCCAAGACAGAGTTCGTTGCAAACATGGCAAAGAATAACTAAAGATAGGCACTATAAGGGTAGACTTTGGTCTAGGCTACCAGATATCTAACTTTATATTAGTACCATTGGATTCTTGAGTTGTATACAAGTACAGGAAAGACAACCTTTTATGTTGTAACTTCTCTATTATTGAGTTCTTGTTTATCTTGTTATTTTATCTCCACAAGCCTTAAGAAATGTTTTAAACCTTTTATATTTGTTACATTATACACAAGTGGAAAAACATGCAAATTGCAAGTGTACGGGGAACATCCCCCACCGTGTTTGCCACCGTGATTACCCACTCCTTCTATCCCAAAGATAGCCACGAAATTGATTTCCAGCATCAAAGATTAGTGTTGCCTATTGTGAGTTGTATATAAATGGAATCATACATTATTTATTTGTGTGTATATGTGCGTGTGTGTGTGTGTGTGTGCTTGTATGTGATTTGTCTGTGGGTTGAGCATAATTGTGTTTCATTTGTTTTTATTGCTGTATATATATTCTACAAAATGAATGTACTGCAGTGTATGTATTGGTTTGCTGTTAATGGATATTTGGGCTGTTCCTGCTTTTTGACTATTAAAAGTAGCTGCTATGAACGTCCTTCTGTATATCTTTTGGTGCATGCATGCACACATTTCTGTTAGATATACACCTCGGGTAGGATTGCTGGATCAGAGGGTATGCATATATCTACTTTTTTTCATCTTCCCCTCCCCTGTGTATATCTAATTTTATTTGCAAACAGTTTTCCAAAAAGGGTTGTACTAATTTATACTCCCGTTACCAGTATGTGAGAGTTCGTTTTGTCTATATTCCACATTTAGGGCAATACTTTATTTTGTTTTCAAAATTTTCACCACTTTCAAGGGACATAGAAGTATCTTACTGTGGTTATAATTTGCATTTCCCTGATTAATAATTAAGTTGGACAATTTTTCATATATTTATTGGCTATTTGGGTATCCTCTTTACATAGTCTTTGTCAATAAAGTATGTTGCAAAGTATCTTTTCTTATCTTTTTTTACTCTGTAAATGATGACTTTTGATTAGCTGAAGTTCTTATTTTAATATAATCAGATTAGCAATCTTTTTCCTTATATCCTAAGAAAATCTTTCCCCATACTAGTTATGATGTTATTCATTGTTATCTTCTAGAATATTTGTTTTTTACCTTTTACATTTAGATGTATCTGAAATTAATTTTTCTGTCTGTTGTGAGGTAAGAGTCAATTTTTTTTTCTCTATGGATAAGCAATAGACAACATTATTTACTGAAAAGATTGCCCTTTTACTGCTCTGTAGTACCATTTTTGTTATAAATCAAGTGTCTATTTAAGGATGGTTCTCTTTCTGGAGTCATTATTTAGTTTATTTGGTTTAGTTTAATTGGCATTATTTAGTTTAATTGGCATATTTTTCCTTTTCCCAAAACCACACTGTCTAAATTAATGTAGTTTAATAATAAAACTTTTATATCCTTCAGTACAAGTCTTTCTACCTTGTAGTTGCTATTCTCTTCATTGTCTCCCCCTACATTCTCTTTTTTCTAGTCTTTCTCCTTCTCCTCCTTATTTTCTTCCTTTTCCAAGATTATTCCTAGCTATTTGCTAAGTTAAAGAGTCTGTTAAGTTAAACACACACACAAACACACCCCTAAACTATTAAGATTTTGGCTGAGATTGCCTTGAATCTATAGGTCAGTTTGGGGAGCTGACGTCATTATAATGTTGAGTCTTCCAATCCATGTTCTAGAAGTATATCTCGTGTTTTTGGCTTTTTTTAGTTTCCTTCAGTGCTGCATCATAGTTTTCTGTGTAGGTGGCTTGCTTATATCTCATGTAGTGTGTTCCTAGGTATTCATTTTTTGATGTTATTGTCAATGATATATCTTAAAAGAATTACATTTTCTAACTCTTCATTGCTCGTATGTAGATATGCAATTAATTCTTGTGTATTTATCTTATATCCAGCAACCTTGCTAAATCACTTTTTAATTCCAATAATTTATTTAAAGTTTTTAAAAAATTTCATGTGTGCAATTATATTATTGCTGAAAAATAGCAGTTTAATGTCTTCTCTTCAGTCCTGTAGTCTTTTATGTCTGTCAACTTATTGCAGTGGTTAAAACTTGTGCTATGCTGAGTTTTAAGTTCCTTCATGGTTTCTTCTTTGACCCATTTAGAAGGGTAATGATTGATTTCTAAACATAGGCGATTTTCCTCATGACGTTTTGTATTGATTAGCTTGATGCCTCTGTGGCCAAACAACATACTTTGAATTATTTCATCCCTTTTACGGTTTTTACACTTCTTTAGGGTTGAGACTATGGTCATTTTGTAATGTTCTGTGTGCTTAAAAAAAACCCTTGTATTTTGCAGTTGTTGGATACTGTGTTCTCGATATGTCAAATAAAATTTCCTAATCATGTAGTTCAAATCTTTTATATCTTTACTGTATTTTTGTCTTTTTCTTCTATTGGTTACCAAGAAAAGAATTTAAAAATCTCCTGCTATGATGGTGAATTTGTGTATTTCTCCTTGTAGTTCCGTGTTTTTGCTGTATGAATTTGAAGGCTGCATAAAAATTTAGAATGCAACATCTTTCTGGTGAATTGAAACTTTTACCATTATGAAATGCATGATTTTATCTCTAGTAATGTTTATTTGTGTTAAACTCTACTTTGTCTTAGACTAATATAGCTATACCAGCTTTCATGAGTGTTTGCATAGTGTAACTTTCCATCCTTTTATTTTCACCTAGTTTATTTTCTTATATTTCATGTGTGTTTTGTAAGCAGCATGCAGTTCTATATTTTAATGTCAGTTTTCATAGTTTTTGCCTTTTATTTGGAGCACTTAGTTCACATCTACCTATTTACCAAATTATTGGCATATTTGATTTTAAATCCCCCAATTTTCTATTTGCTTTTTATTTCTCCTGCTTCTTTTGTGTTCCCTTTTATCTCTCCTTTTTGTCTCTCTTGCACTGATTGGGCATATTTAGTATTCTGTCTTAATTGAGTTACTCAGTCTTCTGTATTCTTTTAATCATTATCCTAGAGATTATACTATGTGTTCTTGACTTATCAGTGTCTAATATAAAATAGTACTATTACCCTTTCCTGTAAAATAACAGAAGATATAACTTCTTTTTTTGCCCCCTCCAAACTTCCATGTTATGCTTTGTGCTCTATTTTTTATAATTTAAAACATGTAATTACTATTTTTTGAAGTCATTATTCATTCAATTTTCTTTTTTCTGGCTTTCTTTTCTTTTTATATTTCTAAGCTCCCATCTGGGATTTATTTATTTTTTCCTTAATAATAACCTTTCTATATTTCCTTTAGTGCCCTTCTACTGGGGATAAATTTTCTCAATGTTAGTATGAAAATACCTTTTATTTCGACTTTATTTTTTATTTTATTTTATTTTATTTTTTATTGTGTTATATATATATTTTTTAAATTTTATTTTTTATAAAGATATATTTTTATCCCCAGGGGTACAGGTCTGCGAATCGCCAGGTTTACACACTTCATAGCACTCACCATAGCACATACCCTCCCCAATATCCATAACCCCACCCTCCCTCTCCCAACCCCCCTCCCCCCATCAACCCTCAGTTTGTTTTGTGAGATTAAGAGTCACTTATGGTTTGTCTCCCTCCCAATCCCATCTTGTTTCATTTATTCTTCTCCTACCCCCGTAACTCCCCATGTTGCATCTCCTCTCCCTCATATCAGGGAGATCATATGATAGTTGTCTTTCTTCGATTGACTTATTTCGCTAAGCATGATACCCTCTAGTTCCATCCACGTCGTCGCAAATGGCAAGATTTCATTTCTTTTGATGGCTGCATAGTATTCCATTGTGTATATATACCATATCTTCTTTATCCATTCGGCTGTTGATGGACATCTAGGTTCTTTCCATAGTTTGGCTATTGTAGACATTGCTGCTATAAACATGCACGTGCCCCTTCGGATCACTACATTTGTATCTTTAGGGTAAATACCCAGCAGTGCAATTGCTGGGTCATAGGGTAGTTCTATTTTCAACATTTTGAGGAACCTCCATGCTGTTTTCCAGAGTGGTTGCACCAGCTTGCATTCCCACCAACAGTGTAGGAGGGTTCCCCTTTCTCCGCATCCTCGCCAGCATCTGTCATTTCCTGACTTGTTAATTTTAGCCATTCTGACTGGTGTGAGGTGATATCTCATTGTGGTTTTGATTTCTATTTCCCTGATGCCAAGTGATGTGGAGCACTTTTTCATGTGTCTGTTGGCCATCTGGATGTCTTCTTTGCAGAAATGTCTGTTCATGTCCTCTGCCCATTTCTTGATTGGATTATTTGTTCTTTGGGTGTTGAGTTTGCTAAGTTCTTTATAGATTTTGGACACCAGCCCTTTATCTGATATGTCATTTGCAAATATCTTCTCCCATTCTGTCAGTTGTCTTTTGGTTTTGTTCACTGTTTCCTTTGCTGTGCAGAAGCTTTTGATCTTGATAAAATCCCAATAGTTCATTTTTGCCCTTGCTTCCCTTGCCTTTGGTGATGTTCCTAGGAAGATGTTGCTGCAGCTGAGGTCGAAGAGGTTGCTGCCTGTGTTCTCCTCAAGGATTTTGATGGATTCCTTTATCACATTGAGATCCTTCATCCATTTTGAGTCTATTTTCGTGTGTGGTGTAAGGAAATGATCCAATTTCATTTTTCTGCATGTGGCTGTCCAATTTTCCCAACACCATTTATTGAAGAGGCTGTCTTTTTTCCATTGGACATTCTTTCCTGCTTTGTCGAAGATGAGTTGACCATAGAGTTGAGGGTCTATTTCTGGGCTCTCTATTCTGTTCCACTGATCTATGTGTCTGTTTTTGTGCCAGTACCATGCTGTCTTGATGATGACAGCTTTGTAATAGAGCTTGAAGTCTGGAATTGTGATGCCACCAACTTTGGCTTTCTTTTTCAATATTCCTTTGGCTATCCGAGGTCTTTTCTGGTTCCACATAAATTTTAGGATTTTTGTTCCATTTCTTTGAAAAAAATGGATGGTACTTTGATAGGAATTGCATTAAATGTGTAGATTGCTTTAGGTAGCATAGACATTTTCACAATATTTATTCTTCCAATCCAGGAGCATGGAACATTTTTCCATTTCTTTGTGTCTTCCTCAATTTCTTTCATGAGTACTTTATAGTTTTCTGAGTATAGATTCTTAGTCTCTTTGGTTAGGTTTATTCCTAGGTATCTTATAGTTTTGGGTGCAATTGTAAATGGGATGGACTCCTTCATTTCTCTTTCTTCTGTCTTGTTGTTGGTGTAGAGAAATGCAACTGATTTCTGTGCATTGATTTTATATCCTGACACTTTTACTGAATTCCTGTACAAGTTCTAGCAGTTTTGGAGTGGAGTCTTTTGGGTTTTCCACATATAGTATCATATCATCTGCAAAGAGTGATAGTTTGACTTCTTTGCCGATTTGGATGCCTTTAATTTCCTTTTGTTGTCTGATTGCTGAGGCTAGGACTTCTAGTACTATGTTGAATAGCAGTGGTGATAACGGACATCCCTGCCGTATTCCTGACCTTAGCGGAAAAGCTTTCAGTTTTTCTCCATTAAGAATGATATTTGCGGTGGGTTTTTCATAGATGGCTTTGATAATATTGAGGTATGTGCCCTCTATCCCTACACTTTGAAGAGTTTTGATCAGGAAGGGATGCTGTGCTTTGTCAAATGCTTTTTCAGCATCTATGGAGAGTATCATATGATTCTTGTTCTTTCTTTTATTAATGTGTTGTATCACATTGATTGATTTGCGGATGTTGAACCAAACTTGCAGCCCTGGAATAAATCCCACTTGGTCGTGGTGAATAATCCTTTTAATGTACTGTTGAATCCTATTGGCTAGTATTTTGGTGAGAATTTTTGCATCTGTGTTCATCAAGGAAATTGGTCTGTAGTTCTCTTTTTTGATGGGATCCTTGTCTGGTTTTGGGATCAAGGTGATGCTGGCCTCATAAAATGAGTTTGGAAGTTTTCCTTCCATTTCTATTTTTTGGAACAGTTTCAGGAGAATAGGAATTAGTTCTTCTTTAAATGTTTGGTAGAATTCCTCCGGGAAGCCATCTGGCCCTGGGCTTTTGTTTGTTTGGAGATTTTTGATGAATGTTTCAATCTCCTTACTGGTTATGGGTCTGTTCAGGCTTTCCATTTCTTCCTGGTTCAGTTGTGGTAGTTTATATGTCTCTAGGAATGCATCCATTTCTTCCAGATTGTCATATTTGTTGGCGTAGAGTTGCTCATAGTATGTTCTTATAATTGTCTGTATTTCTTTGGTGTTCGTTGTGATCTCTCCTCTTTCATTCATGATTTTATTTATTTGTGTCCTCTCTCTTTTCTTTTTGATAAGTCTGGCCAGGGGTTTATCAATCTTATTAATTCTTTCAAAGAACCAGCTCCTAGTTTCGTTGATTTGTTCTATTGTTTTTTTTGGTTTCTATTTCATTGATTTCTGCTCTGATCTTTATGATTTCTCTTCTCCTGCTGGGTTTAGGGTTTCTTTCTTGTTCTTTCTCCAGCTCCTTTAGGTGCAGGGTTAGGTTGTGTACCTGAGACCTTTCTTGTTTCTTGAGAAAGGCTTGTACCGCTATATATTTTCCTCTCAGGACTGCCTTTGTTGTGTCCCACAGATTCTGAACCATTGTGTTTTCGTTATCATTTGTTTCCATAAATTTTTTCAATTCTTCTTTAATTTCCTGGTTGACCCATTCATTCTTTAGAAGGATGCTGTTTAGTCTCCATGTATTTGGGTTCTTTCCAAATTTCCTCTTGTTACTGAGTTCTAGCTTTAGAGCATTGTGGTCTGAAAATATGCAGGGAATGATCCCAATCTTTTGATACTGGTTGAGACTTGATCTAGGACCAAGAATGTGATCTATTCTGGAGAATGTCCCATGTGCACTAGAGAAGAATGTGTATTCTGTTGCTTTGGGATGAAATGTTCTGAATATATCTGTGATGTCCATCTGGTCCAGTGTGTCATTTAAGGCCTTGATTTCCTTGTTGATCTTTTGCTTGGATGATCTGTCCATTTCAGTGAGGGGAGTGTTAAAGTCCCCTACTATTATTGTATTATTGTCGATGTGTTTCTTTGATTTTGTTATTAATTGGTTTATATAGTTGGCTGCTCCCACGTTAGGGGCATAGATATTTAAAATTGTTAGATCTTCTTGTTGGACAGTTCCTTTGAGTATGATATAGTGTCCTTCCTCATCTCTTATTATAGTCTTTGGCTTAAAATCTAATTGAACTGATATAAGGATTGCCACTCCTGCTTTCTTCTGATGTCCATTAGCATGGTAAATTCTTTTCCACCCCCTCACTTTAAACCTCGAGGTGTCTTCGGGTTTAAGATGAGTTTCTTGTAGGCAACATATAGATGGGTTTTGTTTTTTTATCCATTCTGATACCCTGTGTCTTTTGATTGGGGCATTTAGCCCATTAACATTCAGGGTAAGTATTGAGAGATATGAATTTAGTGCCATTGTATTGCCTGTAAGGTGACTGTTATTGTATATTGTCTCTGTTTCTTTCTGATCTACTACTTTTAGGGTCTCTCTTTGCTTAGAGGACCCCTTTCAATATTTCCTGTAGAGCTGGTTTGGTATTTGCAAATTCTTTCAGTTTTTGTTTGTCCTGGAAGCTTTTAATCTCTCCTTCTATTTTAATATTTTTACCATTGTACGTTACAGACTTCTTTTCCTGGGCTTCTTTCAGGATCTTTTCTTTGTCACTAAGACTTGTAAATTTTACTATTAGGTGACGGGGTGTGGACCTATTCTTATTGATTTTGAGGGGGGTTCTCTGAACCTCCTGGATTTTGATGCTTGTTCCCTTTGCCATATTGGGGAAATTCTCTCCAATAATTCTCTCCAACATACCTTCTGCTCCCCTGTTTCCTCTTCTTCTGGAATCCCAATTATTCTGATGTTGTTTCGTCTTATGGTGTCACTTATCTCTCGAATTCTCCCCTCGTGTTCCAGTAGCTGTTTGTCCCTCTTCTGCTCAATTTCTTTATTCTCTGTCATTTGGTCTTCTATATCGCTAATTCTTTCTTCTGCCTCATTTATCCTAGCAGTGAGAGCCTCCATTTTTGATTGCACCTCATTAATAGCTTTTTTGATTTCAACTTGGTTAGATTTTAGTTCTTTTATTTCTCCAGAAAGGGCTTTTATATGTCCCGAGAGGGTTGCTTTAATATCTTCCATGCCTTTTTCAAGCCCGGCTAGAACCTTGAGAATCATTATTTTGAACTCTATATCTGACATATTACCAATGTCTGTATTGATTAGGTCCCTAGCCTTTGGTACTGCTTCTTGTTCTTTTTTTTGTTGTGAATTTTTCCACCTTGTCATTTTGTCCAGATAAGAGTATATGAAGGAGCAAGTAAAATACTAAAAGGGTGGCAACAACCCCAGGAAAATATGCTTTAGCCAAATCAGAAGAGATCCCAAATTGTGAGGGGGGAGAAAGGGGATAAAAAGGGGTTCAGAAAGAAAAAAAGAAAAAAAAAGAAACTATTAAAAAAAGAAAGTTGATAAAAAATATAAAAAGGAAAAAAAAATATATATATTAGATAAACTATTTAAAAAACGTTAAAAAAGAAAACGGTAAAAGTTAAAAAAATTTAGCAGAAGAAGAGAAAAAAAAATTGAAAAAGAAAAAAAAATTAAATTAACTGCAAGGCTAAAGAATCATGGGGAGAAAGCCATGAGTTCCGTGCTTTGCTTTCTTCTCCTCTGGAATTCCGCTGCTCTCCTTCGTATTGAAACTGCACTCCTCGGTAGGTGAACTTGGTCCTGGCTGGGTTTCCCGTTGATCTTCTGGGGGAGGGGCCTATTGTAGTGATTCTCAAGTGTCTTTGCCCCAGGCGGGGTTGCACCGCCCTTACCCGGGGCCGGGCTGAGTAATCCGCTCGGGTTTGCTGGGTTTGCTTTCGGGAGCTTTTGTTCCCTGAGCGCTTTCCGTAGAGTTCCAGAAGACGGGAATGAAGAGGCGGCCTCCCGGTCTCCGGCCCGAGGAGCCGAGAGCCCAGGGCCCCACTCCTCAGTGCGCCCTCAGAGAACAGCGCCCAATGACCCCCGTCACCCTGGCCTCCGGCCGCGCTCTGAGCTGACCGAGGCTGCGACCGGTTCAAGGTAACCCCGAGCTGAGAGTCACTCCTCGGCTCTGTCTCTGTAGCCGGCTTCCCCGTTCTAATACCGGTAAGCTCTGCGACACTCAGACACCCCCGATCCTTCTGTGACCCTGTGGGACCTGAGGCCGCGCTGACCTCGCCTGGGCTTCACCCCAGTTAAGCCTCTGGATCGATGTCCCTCAGCGGAACAGACTTTTAAAAGTCCTGATTTTGTGCTCTGTTGCTCCGCCGCTCACCGGGAGCTGGCCCCTCCCCCCGCGGTCTATCTTCCCGTCGCTTTGGATTCACTTCTCCGCCTGTCCTACCTTGCAGAAAGTGGTTGATTTTCTGTTTCTAGAATTGCTGTTCTTCTTCTCTTCAATCTCCCGTTGGATTTGTAGGTGTTTGCAATGTTTAGATAAGCTATTTAGCTGATCTCCCGCTACCTGAAGTAGTCTCAGCTGCTACTTCTCTGCCATCTTGACTCCTCCCTTTATTGTGTTATATTAATCACCATATTTGACTTGATTTTTTAAAGCTATTTTCTCAGTATATAGAATTCTATGGCAGTGATTTTCTTTTCACACTTTGAAGGTATTTCATGATCTTTTCATTTTCATTGTTTCTGTTGAGAAGTTAGCTGTCATTGTTGCTCTTTTGAAGGTAAACTGTCTTTATTTTGAAAAATTTTAATTTTTTTCTGTTTGGTTGAAATTTTAAAAAGTATCTTTTTCCAGTTTTATTGAGAAATAATTGACATATATCACTGTTTAAGCCACATAGCACTATTTGATTTATATTTATTGCAATTATCATGATAGCTTCAGCTAACATCCATCATCTCATATAGACACAAGATAAAGAAAAGAGAAGAGAAAAAAAATTTCTCCTTGTGTTGAGAATGCTTAGGATTTACTCTCTTAACAACTTTCCTATATATCATATGGAGTGTTAACTGTAGTCATCATGTTGTACATCACATCCCTAGTATTTATTTGTCTTATAACTGAAAATCTGTACCTTTTGACCACCTTTCTCTAATTTCCCCTACCTCCACCTTCCACCTCTGGTAACCACATCTGATCTCTCTTTCTATGAGTTTTGTTTTTGTTTTTTTAAGTAAGATCATACAGTATTTGTCTTTCTCTTTCTGCCTTTTTTTCACTTAGCATAATGCCTTCAAGGTCCATCCATGTTGTTGCAAATGATAGGATTTCCTCATTTTCCTTGGCTAAATAATATTCCATTGTGTGTACTTATCACAACTTCTTTATTCATTCATCCACGATGTATACTTAAATTGTTTCCATGTCTTGGCTATTGTAAATAATGCTGCAGTAAACATGGGGGATGCAGATATCTTTTTGAGTTAGTGTTTTAATTTTCTTTGGATATATTCCCAGAAGTGGAATTGCTAGTTCGTATGGTAGTTTTATTTTTAATTTGTCGAGGCTATTCCATACTGTTTTTCTTAGTGACTCTACCAATTTACAGTCCCACCAACAGCGCACAAGGAATACCTTTTCTCTACATCCATGCTAGCATTTGTTTCTTCTTATCTGTTTGATCATGGACATTCTGATAGGTGTGAGAGGATATCTCACTGTGGTTTTAATTTGCATTTCCCCAATGACTATGGATGTTGAACATCTTTTCATGTGCCTGTTTGCCTTTTGTATATCTGCTTATAAAAAAATGTCTCTTCATCTATTCAAGTCCTTTGCCCATTTTAAAAATTGAATTATTTGTATTTTTGCTGTTAAGTTCTATGAACTCTTTATATATTTTGGATATTAATCCCTTATCAGATATATGGTTTGCAAATATTTTTTTCCATTCTGTATGTTGTCTTTTCACTTTGTTGTTTCTTTTGCTGTACAGAGGCTTTTTGGTTTGATGTAGTCCCACTTGTTTAGTTTTGATTTTGTTGCCTATGCTCTAGGTGTTGTATCCAAAACACCATTACTAACACCCACGTTAAGGAACTTTATTTCTGTGTCTTCTAATAAGACTTCCATGGTTTCAGGTCTTATATTTAAGTCCTTAATCAATTTTGTATTAATTTTTTTGAGTGGTGTAAGGTAGTGGTTCATGTTCATTCTTTTACATACAAATAATTAAATTATACCAGCACCATTTATTGAAGAAACTCTCTTTTATCCATTGAAGTATTCTTGACTCCCTTGTCAAATATTTACTTGGCTATATATACTTCATTTATTTCTTGGGTTTTGATTCTGTTTCATTGGTCTATTTTTCTGTTTCTATGCAGTACCATACTATTTTGTTTACTATAGCTTTATAGTATAGTTTGAAGTCAGGGAGTGTGATGCCTTCTGTTTTGTTCTCCCATCCTAGGATTTCTTTGGATATCTGGGGTCTTTTATGGTTCCATATACATTTTAGGTTTGTTTTTTTCTATTTCTATAGAAAATGCCATTGGAATCTTGATAGATTGCATTGAATCTATAGGTGGTTTTTGGTAGTATTGACATTTTATTAATATTAATTCTTCTGCTCTATGGACATGTAATACCTTTCTATTTATTTGTGTCTTTGATTTCTTTCATTAATGTCTTACAGTTTTCAGAATAGAGATTTTTCACTTCTCTGGTTAAATTTATTTCTAAGTGTTTTATTGTTTTGATGGTATTGTAGATGGGATCAATTTTTTAAATTTCTTTTTTAGAAAATTCATTGTTAATTTATAGAAATGCTACTGATTTTTATGTTGATTTTGTGTCTAGCAATTTTATTGAATTCACTGATAAGACCTAAAAGATTTTTGGTTACATCTTTAGGATTTTCTTTACGTATTTATTTGACAGAGTGAGAGAGCACGAGTGTGGGGGCGGGGAAAGGGCAGAGGGAGAGGGAGAAGCATACCCTCCACTGAGCAGGGAGCCTGATGCGGGGCTCGATCCCAGAACCCGGAGATCATGACTTGAGCCCAAGGAAGACACTTAACCGACTGAGCCACCCAGGCGCCCTGCCATCTTTAGGATTTTCTATCTAAAATCATGTTATATGCAAATAGAGATAATTTTATTTCTTCCTTTCCAATTCTGATACCTTTTATTTCTTTTTCTTACCTGATTGCTCTAGCTAGAACTTCCAGTACTGTGTTGAATACGAGTGCTGAGAATGGGCACTCCTGTCTTGTTCCTGAACTCAATGGAAAGGTTTTCAACTCTTGAATGTTGAGTATGTTGTTAACTGTAGGCTTGTCATATATGACCTTTATTTAGTATGTTGAGATATGTTCCTTGTGTGCCTAGTTTGAGTTTTTTTCATGAATAGATGTTGAATTTTGTCAAGAACTTTTTCTGTGCCTATTGAAATGATCATACGATTCTTTTATTTCATTCTATTAATGTGATGTATTACATTAAATGATTTGCATATGTTGAGTGATCCTTGTATCCCAGGGAAAAATCTAATTTGATCATGGTGAATAATACTTCTATGTGCTGCTGAATTTGGTTTGCTAATATTTTACTGAGAGTTTTTACATCTATATTAATTAGGGATATTGGCCTATAGTTTTCTTTTCTAATAGTATATTTTTTTGGTTTTGGTATTACGATAATGATGGCCTAATAAAATGAGTTTGGGAGTGTTCCAACCTCTTTGGTTTTTTGGAAGTGTTTGAGAAGGATTGGTGTTCTCTTCTGTAAGTGTTTGGTAAAAGTCATCAGTGAAGTTATTTGGTTCTGCACTTTTGCTGCTTGGGAGGTTTTTGATTACTGTTCAATCTCCTTACTAGTAATCAGTCTATACAGATTTTCTATTTCTTTCTGATTCAGTCTTCGTAAGTTTTATGTTTCTAAAAATTATTCCATTTTTTCTATGTTGTCCAGTTTGTTGGCATATGGTTGTTCACAGTAGCCTCTTAGGATCTTTTGTATTTCTGTGCTATTAGTTGTAATGTCTCCTTTTTCACTTATACTTTTGTTGATTTGGGTCTTCTCTTTTTCTTTGGTTAGTCTAGCTAAGGATTTGCCAATTTTTTCTTTTCAAAGAACCAATTCTTAGTTTGGGTAATCTTTTTATTGTTTTTCTGTCTTTATTTCACTTATTCTGCTCTAATCTTAATTATTTCGTTCTTCTGCAGACTTTGGACTCAGTTTGTTCTTTTTAGTTCTTTATGGTGTGGAGTTAGGTTGTTTATTTGGGATTTTTCTTGCATCTTAATGTAGTCATCTATTGGTATGAACTTCCCTCTCGGGACTACTTTTACCACATCCCACAGGTATGTTTCCATTTTTGTTTGTCTCAGGAAACTTTTTTATTTCCTCTTCAATTTCTTCTGTGATCCATTGGTTGTTCAAGAGAGTGTTGTTTAATTTCTATGTGTTCATGAATTTTCCATTATTCTTCCTTTTATTGATGTTTATTCTTTTTATTCTAGTTTCATGCCATTATGGTTAGAGGAGATATGTGGTATGAGTTCCTTGAATTTGCTAGGACTTGTTTTGTGGCCTATATATATGTGTGCCCTACATATATGGTCTGTTTCAGAAAATACTCCATGTGTGCTTGAGAAGAACATGTATTATCCTGTTGTTGGATAGAATGTTCCATATATGTTCGGCATATTCATTTGGTCTGTAGTATTCAAATGTGCTGTTTCTTTATTAATTATGTCTGGGTGATGTACCCATTGTGGAGAGTAGGTTTTCTTTATTTTTTGATTTTTCAGCAGTTCTACAATGGTATATCTGGTTGTGATATTATTTATGTTTGTCTTTTCCTGGTGGGGGGGCATTCATAGGACTTCATGTTTTGATGTCTCTTGTCAGTTTTGGGAAATTGTCAGGCATTATCTCTATTTTATTAGTGATAATAGTACTTTATTAAGGCATATTTTATGTATAGCAAGATACACCAGGATCAAGATATGGCTGGATTATTTTTGACAAACATATAATGCTCATTTAATCATTACCCAGATAAAGACAGTAGCATGTTTCCATCAGCCCCAGAAATTATTGGCATGACTCTTTCCAATCAGTGCCCTCTTTTCTACCCTGATGTAGTCACTGCTCCTGTTTATATGTATTTCCTATATTTGTATAATTCAGAGATTGATATAAGTAGAGATCAAAGTATGTTTGTGTCTGATCAAAGGTTTTGTGTTTGACTTCTTCACTTACATAATGTTACTCAGATTAATCTAAGTTGAGGATATTAGTAGTTCTTTTAGTTGCTAAGTAAGTATTCTACTCCATGAATATACTGTGGTTTTTTTTCAACTCTGATTTTGATGTACACCTGGGTTTGTTTCCAATTTATGGCCAATATACATGAAGCTGCCAAGAACATTTTATACAAACCTCGTGTGGGCATATGCATTCATTTCCTTTGGGTATATAACTAGAAGTGTAATTGCTGGGTCACAGAGTTTGTAAGAAAATTCTAAATAGCTCTGTAAAGTGTTTATGCCATTTAACATTTCATCCAATAATGTATGAGAGTTTCAGTTGCTATAAAATGTCGCTAACATTTGCAACTGTCAGTGTTTTGAATTTTAGTTATTCTGGTGGGTGTGTATCTCATTGTGGTTTTAATCTGCATTTCCTGGATGACTGATGTTGAGTATTTTTTCAAACACTTGTTGGTCATTCAGATGTTTTATGAAGTACCTATAAATCTTTCCCATAGGCATTAATTGGATTATTTGCTTTTTTAAAATTTAAATTCAGTTAGCCAACATATGTACATCATTAGATTTTGTTGTAGTGTTCAATGATTCATTAATTGCATATAACACCCAGTGCTCATCAGATCATACCCTGTTTCATGCTTGTTATCCAATCACCTTATCTCCCCTCCTTCATCCCTTCTGCAGCCCTCACTTTACTTTCAGAGCAAGAGTTTCTCATGGTTTGTCTCCCTCTCTGATTTCTTCCCATTCAGTTTTCCCTCCCTTCCCCTATGGTCCTCTGTGCTATTTCTTATTTTCCACATGTGAGTGAAACCAGATGACAGTTGTCTTTCTCTGATTGATTTATTTCACTTAGCATAATGCCCTCCAGTTCCATCCATGTTGATACAAATTGTAGGTAATCATTCTTTCTGACAGCTGAATAATATTCCATTGCATATATGAACCATATCTTCTTTATCCTTTTAGCTATTGAAGGATATCTCAGCTCCTTTCACATGTTGGATATTGTGGACATTGGGGTGCATGAGGCCTTTCTTTTCACTACATCTGTATCTTTGGGGTAGATACCCAGTAATGCAATTGCAGGGTCATAGGGTAGCTCAATTTTAAACTTCTTGATTGTTGTTTTACAGTTGTTTTTTATGTAGTCTGGTAGGAGTCATTTGTTAGATTTATATATTACAAATATTTTCTTTCAATATAGGATTGTTGTTTTACTTTCCTAATAGTCTTTTGATGAGCATGAGTTTTTAATTTTAATAAACTAAAATTTATTATTTTTTCATTTATGGTTAGCGCCTTTTATGTCCTAAGAAATTTTTGCCTTCTCTAAGATCATGAAGATAGTCTTCCTTGTTTTCTTTTGGAAGCTTTATAGTTTAGCTCACACATTTAAGTGTTTAGTTAAATTTTTGTGTGTGATAGGTATGGCTCATTTATTTGTTTGTTCCAGCACCCTTTGTTGAAAAGTTTATCCTCTGACTTGTATTGATCTCTTGGTCATACATATGCGAGCGTATTTGTGGACTGTATTTTGTTTCATTGATCTGAATACCAGTACAAACTGTCTTAAATAATTTGGCTTTATAGTCTTGAAATCAGATAGTGCAAGTTCTGACCATTTTTCTTTGCCTATTTTAGGTCTAATGCATTTCCATATAAACTTCAGTATTAGGCTTTATTTCTACAAAAATAATTCTGCTGGGATTTGATCTGGGTCATGTAAAATCTATAATTCTATTTGGAAATGACTAACATCATCAAAATATTGTTTTCTAATCCATGAACATGATATATCTCTTCATTATATAGGTCTTGTAAAATTTCTCTCAACAGTGTTCTATAGTTTTTGGTATAGAATTTTTGTATTTCTTTTGCTAAATTAGTTCCTAGATATTTGATTATTTTGATGCTGTTGTAAATGGCATTATCTAAAAATTCAATTTCCAATTGTTTATTGATAGTATGCAGATATTTAGTTGGTTTTTGCATATTTATCTTTATTCCATGATTTTGCTAAATTCAGTTAGTTCTAGTAGTTGATTGATTCCTTGGATTTTCTATATGAACAATGGTGTCATCTGTAGATAAAGACAAATTTGCTACTTTCTTTCCAATTTTTATACCACTTATTGTTTGTTTACTTTTTTGTCTCATTGCCTAGTACTTTCAGAATAATGCTGAATAGAAGTGGTGTAAGAATGGCCACCATTGTTTTGTTCCTAACTTGAGAGAATATTCACCATTAAGTGGTTTTTAGCTTTAGGGTTTTGCAGATATCCTTTACTGTCAGTTTGAGGAAGTTTTGGTTTCATTTCCAATTGACTAAAGGCTTTATCGCAAATAGATGTTAAACTTTTTCAAATACTTGGATCAACTAAATCAACAACAGATAAGAAAATGATTTATGTATTTCATTGTTTTCTGCCCGTATCTTTACTATTTACTTCCTTTTCTTTTCTTGAGTTTAATTTTCACTCATTTTCCCCCATTCTTGAAGTGAAGGCTTAGATTGTTGACTTTCAACACTAAAATTTTTTCTAATTACCCATTTTTTTCCTTTAGATTTTTATTTAAATTCTAGTTAGTTAGCATATAGTGTAATATCGGTTTCAGGAGTAGAATTTAGTGATACATCACTTACATATATCACCCAGAGCTCATAAAAAGTGCCCTCCTAAATCTCCATTATCCATTTAGCCCATCCCCCACCCATTTCCCTCTATCAACCCTCAGTTTGTTCTCTATCATTAAGAGTCTCATGGTTTGCTTCCCTCTCTCTTTTTTTCCTTCCCATATGTTTATCTGTTTTGTTTCTTAAATTCCATATATGAGTAAAATCATATGGTATTTGTTTTCCTCTTTGACTTGTATTACCATAATACACTCTAGCTCCATCCATGTCATTGTGAGTGGCAAGATTTCATTCCTTTTCATGGCTGAGTAATATTTGTGATTGGTGTTGGTGTCGGTGAAAGAAAGTGGTCCAGTTTCATTCTTCTTCATGTTGCTGTCCAGTTTTCCCAACACCGTTTGTTGAAGAGACTCTCTTTTTTCCATTTGATACTCTTTCCTGCTTTGTCAAAGATTAGTTGACCATATAGCTGTGGGTCCATTTTTGAGTTTTCTATTCTGTTCCATTGATCTATGTTTCTGTTTTTGTGCCAGTACTATACTGTCTTGATGACTACAGCTTTGTAATAAAGCTTGAAGTCTGGACTCATGATACCTCCAACTTTGCTTTTCTTTTTCAGAATTGCTTTGGCTCTTTGGGGTCTTTTCTGGCTCCATACAAATCTTAGGATTGTTTGTTCTAGTTCTGTGAAAAACACTGGTGGTAATTATCCATTTAAGGTTACCAGTTCCCTTCTAAGCTCTACATTAGCTGTATCACACAAATTTTGATTTGTTGTGTTTTCACTCTCATTCATTTAAAAGTATTAAAACAATTTTTAGTGCTAGATTATCTTTTACCTGTGTTATTTATGAGAATGTTGTTTAATTTCCAAATATTTGGGTTCTAGTAATTTTTTGTTTTGATTTCTACTGTAATTCATTGTGAATCAGTGAATTTTTTAATACTTCAAGGATATCATGCCATTTTTTCTGATAATGAAACAAATTATAAGACAGAAATTTTACATCATTCTTATGATTTTATTCCTAAATGTAATAGGATGTTTTTCCTCTGACTCTTTTAAAGATTTTCTCCTTATTTTTGGTATTTAGTAGTCGTAGTTTAGTTTCACTAGGATCTGCTTATGTGTAGTGATGTTTATATTCATTCTGCTTGAGGTTTGTCAAGCTTGAATTTTTGGTTTCATGTTCATCATCAGTGTTGGAAAAATGTTGGGTGTTATCCTTTCTAGGTATTTACTCTTCCCCTTTCTTTTTCTCCTCTCCTCTTTTTTTTTTTTTTTTTTGTAATTTTTTTTTAAAGATTTTATTTATTTATTTGACAAACAGAGATCACAAGTAGGCAGAGAAGCAGGCAGAGAGAGAGAGGAGGAAGCAGGCTCCCAGCTGAGCAAAGAGCCCGATGCGGGGCTCGATCCCAGGACCTTGAGATCATGACCTGAGCCGAAGGCAGAGGCTTTAACCCACTGAGCCTCCCAGGCGCCCCATCTTTTTCTCCTCTCCTCTTGAGATTAAAAAAAAAAAATATTTGTTATTGTTTCAGAGGTCTCAGGTACTCCCCCAGTCCATGTTAAAAAAAAAAAAAGAAGTTTATCTGTGTTTTAGTTGGGTTTATATTAACCTGTCTTCACATTTATGAATTCTTTCTTCTGCTGTTTGTGCCCAATCTTTTTAAAAAAGTTTATTTAATTATATATATGTGTATATGGTGTTTGTTTGGTTTTGTTTTCCTTATCCCTCTTTCTGAAATTCCAATGACACATATGGTAGAGCTTTCTTCCATGTCTCCTATGAATAATTTTTGTATTCTCTTCCCTAATTTCATCTTTCTGTGCTTCATGCTGAACCTTTTTTTCCAACTTATCTTCCTGTTCACTAATTCTTTAGCTTCCCAGTTGTATTCTTAGTTTTGTTAATTATATTTTTAAGTTCTAAATTTCCATTTGGTGATTTAAAGGAGAAATACCAGTTCCTTGATGATTATTTTCTAACTTGTCTTTTACTTTATAGAACATATTAAGCATAGTTATTTTAACGTTTGTTTCTGATAATTCAATTTTATGAATCTCTGGAAATTCTGATTTTATTATCATTTCTTTTTTTTACTTGTCTTACATTTTTATGTATTTTTAAATTTTGTGAAAGACAATAGATAGAAAAACTATAGATAGAGCTCATTTGAGGTTTAGAATGTTTTATTTCATCAGATAGGGTTTGCTTTTGCCTCTGGAAATTTTGAGGCTATGGACATTGGCAATCCAGGTCACCTTAATGCAGCTCAAAAAAAAGACGTATCGTACATTCTTGAGATGATTTGAAGGTGGTCGTCAGTCCCTTTGATGGTTGGTCTAACTCTGTTTCCCTTTACTTTATAGTATGGCATTTTGGGATATCTGCCTACAATGTCTAGGGAGATTTTTAGGTCTCCCATTCCTTGATTGTCCCCAAATTTCAATTTTTGTTCTCCTACTTCAAAGAGTTTGTTGAAATCTGCTCATCATGTGCAATTGGCAGATAAAGAAATAGGCAAAGGGGGAAACATGGCCTTAAATGCCATTTTCACCTTTTGATGATTCTTTCTTTTTTTTTGAATCATGGCCCAATAGTTCTCCCATAGTGTTCTCTGGTGTTTTGTGTTGTTTTGTTTTTGGTTGGTTTATTTTGCTTTTAATCTTGTCCAGTTTTCTAATTGTTCTCAATAGGACAATCAGCTTATATTAATTTGTCTGTCATTTGTGAGGAAATGGAACCTAAACTCTTTTTCTGTAATATTGTCAAGAGTGGAATGTAAGTTATATATATATTTTTAGTTCAGCATATATAAGAATATCTTTCTATTTCTTCACACATGGAAGGAAACTGCTTCACTGTGAAAAATATGTAAATATTGTTTCATTGTTTTCTGGCATTTAGAATTATAGAAGACCGATCTTAAACCAGTGTGATTTGTTTGTTATAGAAATCATTTTGGTTGCTCTTAGAGATTTACTTATTAAAAAAACTTTTCTTAAATATATACATTTTAAAGGATTTATTTCTTTATTTGAGAGAAAGAGAGTGAGAGAGAATGAGTGGAATGGGTAGAGGGAGTGGGATAGAGAATCAAGAAGACTCCACACTGAGGAAGGAGCCCAACTCAGGGCCTGATCTCATGACACTGAGATCACAACTTGAGCTGAAGCCAGGCATTGGAGGCTCAATCGACTATGCCACCCAGGTGCCCCTTTCTTAAATATTTTTTATATGAGCATCTTTTTATTGACTTTTGCCTATAACATTAAGAGTGCTTTCCATCTGGAAATTCAGGCCCTTTTTCAATCTTTTAAAGGAAACTTCCCATTAATGAAATTTTAAATTATTGCTTTCTTCAAATTGTTTTGGTATCTTTCTCAGGAATACCCATAATTCATAGGTCAGATTTTCATTTTCTATGCTGTGAAGCTATTCTAACCACTATTTTCTGTATTTTTATCTTCTATATTCTTGGCTTCTCAGTTTGGTTTACTGTATAACTTACATGACTTTTCCCCCAAATCAGCTGTATTTATTGCTTTGAATCTGGGTTTCTAATTTTGCTCTTTTATTTTTAGTTTAATTATACTTATCGTATCTCTTGTCCAAATTCTTTTTTTTTTTTTAAAGATTTTATTTATTTATTTGACAGAGAGAGAGATCACAAGCAGGCAGGGAGGCAGGCAGAGAGAGGAGGAAGCAGGCTCTCTGCAGAGCAGAGAACCTGATGCAGGGCTCGATCCTAGGACGCTGGGATCATGACCTGAGCCGAAGGCAGAGGCTTTAACCCACTGAGCCACCTAGGCGCCCCTCCAAATTCATTTTTATCTCATTCTGTTAGCTTCCCATCTCATCATGAATTTCTTTGACTTTCTACTCCTGTTTTTATAGAGGCCATGTGTTCTCACATCAAGTTGCAGGTGCTATAATACCTTCCTAAAACATTTTGATTCATAGACTGGATAGTTTTTCTCGGGTGTCAGCTTGATAGTCTTTCCTTTGAAGTATCTATTTGGTTAGCCCTTCATTTTTTTCTTTTAAAATCAATTTTGCTGGTCCCATTAGTGGCCAAGTGGTCTGGACTATGCCCCATGGTGGCACTGTCCTAGCTGGACCACTGGCCACCCCTGCAGTGTTAACTAGATTGTTGTGTGGCCTGATGGCTATTTTCATTCCACATGTGTGCAAAGACTTGAGCTAGGCTGCATGGGTTCCATCCTGAATCCAGCATGACCTCATCAAGTTAAGCTCTCTGTGCTGGATCTGTGACCTTTGAGGATATGGCCATGGACTTTTAACTCTAGAAGAGTAGCAGCAGCTTGATTCTGCTTAGAGGACTGTCTTCAGGGATGTGATGCTAGAAAAAGGTAGGAACTTCACCTCAGTGGGATGCCCTGTTTCCATATCAGATATGATCTTCAAATTGGAGCCAGGAGAATAGCTATGGATGGTGGCAGAAGGAACACCCACTCCAGGTTGTCTAGGAGATGACTGGGGAACTGGTAATCAAATAGAAATACACCAAGAATATAAAGAGGGACTTTTGAATCAAATGAATTGCATCCATGATAAAATACCTACATATAGCAGAAAGGCTATATGGATATGAAGATTTTGCAAACATATTTCATTTTATCTCATTTGTAAACATAATTTGTCCCATCAAGACAAAAACTCCATGAACATGTCTAAGGTGGAAGAAGTTTAAAAGCTAACTTAGATTTACTTAATTTAGAAGAAAGAGCCTTTATGAACATGATGGAGATGAAAAACCATTCAGTTATAATTAATTTCAAATGAAGCATGACAAAATTCATACAGGTAGGAAAACCTATGAATATGGGAACATGTTTAGTTAGAAGTCATATCTATATCTGATTGGACACTAGGACATCCATTGTCCATCCTGGAGAGAAAACCTATGGATGTAATGAGTGTGGGAAAGTCTTTACTGATCAATCATCCTTTACTAGAAAAGTGAGATCTCATACAGGTGAAAGATACTATGAATGCCAATTCCACCAGTAGTAGAATTCCACCATTTAGTAGAAAAATGTATCTCATTAAACACCAGAGAATTCAAATTAGAGAGGAACTATGAACGTGGAAATGACTTCAGTAGTAGTTCTTATCTTAATCAGTGCGTACTGGTAATAAACCCTATACATGTAATAAATGTGGGAAGCTATGGTAGGTTGTTATAGCAGCCCCGAGATACTAAAACATCATTATTGCATATAAACTTCAAATCATCAAAATTACTTTGGCAAGAAGAATTCTGAATTTTTTTTCTCTTCTGAACATGTGCCAGTTAGGATTCCTTTGTGTTGAAAATGACAATACAGTTATTTTTTATTAAAGGGTTGTATCATTTATTTATTTATTTGTTTATCTATTTATTTTTTAAAGGTTTTATTTATTTATTTGACAGAGAGAGAGAGAGAGAGATCACAAGTAGGCAGAGAGGCAGGCAGAGGGAGAGGGAGAAGCAGGCTCCCTGCTGAACAGGGAGCCCAATGCGGGGCTCGATCCCGGGACCCTGAGACCATGACCTGAGCTGAAGGCAGAGGCTTAACACACTGAGCCACCCAGGTGCCCCCCAAATGACAAAACATTTAAAATTTAGTTAACAAAAGGAAGTTTATCAGTACATATCATGGGAAAGTCCAGTATAGCTACTTCAAAGGAGAAATAGAGATAATTTGACATTTTGCGAAAAGACTCAATATTGAGTCTTCTGATCCATGAACATGGTGTATCTAACCATTTATTAATTTTTCTCAGCAGTGTTTTCTAGTTTCCAGTGTATAGGTCTTATAGATATTTGTTAAAGTTATTCCTGAATACCTCATGGGTTTGGATGCTATTGTAAATAGTATTTAAGAATTTAATATTCTACTTGTTCATTGCATAATAAATAATTACATAAAAAAATGTAATTGAATGTATTTTTACTTTCTATCCAGTGACCTTGCTAAACTCTCTTGGTTTTTGGAGCTTATTTGTAAGTTTCTTAAGATTTTCTGGGTACATGATTATCCTCTCTTGCAGATAAATATAATCAAAATTTTTTCTTCTTCCTTCCTAGTTTGTCTTTCTGATTTGCCTGCCTGCTTCCTTTCATCCTACCCTCCCGCTCTCCCTTCTTTACTTCTTTCCCAGCTATCTTCCTTCCTTTCTCTCTTTCTTTTTTTCATTGCTCTGGCTCATATTTCCAGTTCAGTATTGAATAAAAGTGCTGCAAGTGAATATCTTTGCTTTCTCCCCCAGGTCCTAGGAGGCTTGTATTCAGACTTTTGGAATTAAATCTGATGTTTGTTGAAGGCTTTCCACAGATGCTTTGTATCAAAGTGAGGAAGTTCCTCTTTATTCTTAGTTTATTGAGAGTTTTTATCATCAGTGAATGTCAATTTTAGTTAAATACATTTTCTTCTAGTGAGATGATCACATGACTTCTTTATTTTGTCGATACGGTAAATTACATTGATACACTTTGTGTTGTGAATCCAACCTTATATTAACTGGGGTAAGGCCCATATTGTCAGCTATATTATGTTGCCACACTCAATTTGCCAGTTTTTTAAGTTTTCTTGCTCCTACATTTATGAGGGGCATTGATCTAGTTTTCTTTTATTATAATTGTTATCTGTTTTGTTTACAGAGTAATGCTGACCTCAAAAAAATGGGTTGGGAAGAATTTCATCCTGTTCTGTTTTCTTAAAGCATTTTTGTAGGATTTGTATTTTTTATTCCTTAACAGTTAATAGAATTCACTGGTGACACCATCTGGACTTGAGGTTTTCACTGTAGGAAGGTTTCACATTATCGATTCAATTTAATGTTATGGGGCATTTAAGTTTTCTACTTTTTATTCAATCATGTTTGTAATTTTGTTACCTGTTTTTTGAGGAATAAACAATTTCTGTGTTTTGTCCAACTGACCAAATTTATCGGCATATCTGTAGGATCTGTGGTGCTGACCTAGCTTTCACTCTTGATACTGATAATTTGGTATTTTCTCTATTTTTTTTTCAATCAGGCTAGCTAGGTGGCTTATAAATTTTATTGAACTTTCCAAAGAATCAGTGCTTGGTTTTATGATTTTCTCTCTTGGTTTCTTATTCCCAATTTCATTAATTTCTGCCTCTATCTTTATTATTCCCTCTGTTAACATTGAGTTTAACGTGTTCTTTTTCTGTCTTATTAAGATAGAAGCATAAATTTTTTATTTTAGACATTTTATGTGATCTAATTCAAGAATTTAAAGCCATAAATTTATCTTTAAGCATTGTTTTAGTTTCATTCCACAAATTTGATATGCTGTGATTTCATTGAATTTCAATGCAGTATATTTTCTAATATTTCTTTCGATTTTTCTTTTGATTTATGGGTTGTTTAGAAGTGTGTTTTTTTAAGTGCACAAATATTTTGTGATTCTTCAGATATCTTTTTGTCCATTTTTAGTTTAATTTCATTGTGGTCAGGAAATTTACTTTATGATTTCATTCCATCTAAATTTTTCAGCCTTATTTTATGGACCAGAATATTGTCTCAAGACTGAGAGAGGATTGTTGAAATTTACAGGATGAATTATAGACTTATTTCTCTTTCAGTTCTGTTAGTTTGTTTCATTTAATTTGAAACTCTATCATTAGATGCACACATATTTGTGATTATTATGTCATTTTGATGAATTGACTCTTTCATCATGAAATATCTTCTTTATTACTAGTAATATTATTTGTTCTAGAGTCTACTTCTCTCATATTTATATAGACATTCCAGCTTTCTTGTAAGTAGCTTATATAAGTGTGGTGTATTTTTTTTCCTGTTTACTCTTTTAAAAATATTTATTTATTTGAGTAATCTCTACACCCAATGTGGAGCTCAAGTTCCCAATCCTGAGACCAAGAGTTGCATGCCCTTCTGACTGAGTCAGCCAGGTCCACCTCTGTTCACTTTTAACTTATCTATCTTTATATTTCCAAGTGTGTTTCTCACAGGCAGAATATATTTGGGTAATGTTTTTTTGAAAAAATTAAATCCTTTTTGACAATCTCTGCCTTTTATCATTTACATGCCATGTAATTATTGTTTAAGTCATTTACATTTAATGTAATTACATATGGTTGGGCTGAAGTCTGTCATCTTCTTTGCTCCCTTTTTTTTTTTTTTAAAGATTTTATTTATTTATTTGACAGAGAGAAATCACAAGTAAGCAGAGAGGCAGGCAGAGAGAGAGGAGGAAGCAGGCTCCCTGCTGAGCAGAAAGCCCGATGTGGGGCTTGAACCCAGGACCTGGGATCATGACCTGAGCCGAAGGCAGCGGCTTAACCCACTGAGCCACCCAGGCGCCCCTCTTTGCTCCCTTTTTAAAAAAATATTTTGTCTTCTTTTTGGTTAATTGTTTTCAGTATTTCATTTTATCTCTGCATTGAATTATCAGCTATACCATTTTTAAGAAGAATTGCTCTAGGGTTTACAATATGTACTTTTAACTTCACAGTCTACCTTCAAATAATATCATACTAGTTTACATGTAATATAAGAACCCTGGGCACTTTCATTTCCTCCCTCCCATAACTTTTGTTCTTGTTATCAAATATTTACTTCCATATATATTTTTAGTTTCATAATACATGGCTGTTATTGTTTTAAACAGTAAATCATTTTTTAACATTACACAGATATAGGTAGAAAGTCCTTTGTTCACCATATTTGCCATGTGCAGAACACTACGTCTAGTGTAGGTCCTAGCTTCCATCTGGTATCATTTTCCTTTAGGCTTTCTTTAATGTTTCTTGTTGTGGAGCTCAGCTGGCAATGAATTCTCTTATCTTGTGTTTGTCTTCAATTAGTCTTTATTTTATATTCAGTTTTGAAGGATATTTTCATTGGCTATAGAATTCTAGGTTGACAGTTTTTTTCTTTCAGCCTAATAAAGATGTCGTTCCATTGTCTTCTGGGTTGCATTGTTTCTGACGAGAAATCAGCGATCATTCTTATCTTTGTTCCCCTGTAAGTAATGTGTCTGTTTTTTGTTTTTTGTTTTTTTCCTGGTTGCTATTAAGATTTTCTCATTATCATGGTTTTTCATGAGTTTGATTATAATGAGTTTTGGTGTGATTTTCTTTGCTTTTATTTTGCCTAAGATTCATTGAGCTTCTTGGATCTGTGGGCTTATAGTTTTTATCAAATTAAAAAAAATTTCATTGCTTTTTCAAATATCTCCCTCTTCCCCCCTTTTACTCCTTTGGCTTTTAGCCAGATGTGCTTTATACTGCCTAATATTTTCCCACAGCTCACTGAAGCTCTGTTTATTTTTCTTCCAGTTCTTCAGTTTCAGTAGTTTCTGCTGCTGTGTTTTCTAATTCACTGATCTTTCCCTCTGCATTGCCTAATCTACCATTAAGCCCATTCAGTGAATTTTCCATGTTCTATATTACATTTTTAATTTTAGAAAATCCATTTGGTTCTTTTATGTATTTTTCATCTCTATTCTCATTGTGTTCATATTTTCCTTTGAATGTGTTTATAATAGCTGTTTTTAAGTTCTTGTTTGCTAACTCCCTCATCTTCTATAATTTCTGGGTTTATTTCTATTGATCAGTTTTCCCCCCCCGATTATGGGTAACATTTTCTTTCTTTTTCAAATATTGAATAATTTTTACTGGATGTTGGACTTTATGAGTATTACATTATTGAGTATCTGGATTTTGTTTTCTTCCGTTATAGTGTTTTGAGGTTTGTTTTGGCTCTCAAGTTACTAGTGGATCAGCTTGACCCTTTTAGGGCTTGTCCTTATGCTTTGTTAGGGGGAGACTGGAATAACTTTTCCCCTAATGTTAGTTTAACCATACTGCTAAGGTATAACCTCCTAGAGTCTTTATTGAATGTTCCAGGTTTTTACTCAGTTCCCTTCACTCTGGTCAGTTGGAACTTGAATATCTCTCAGATGAGATGTAGGAATTCTTCTGCTTACAGATCCTGCATAGTTGTCCTCTAAGTAGCCTATAGAATTTTGTCTTACACATGTTCTGCTTATTATAAAGCCAAAGACCTAAAAAGATTCTTACTCAGATTTCTGGAGCTCTTTCTTAGCATAACTCCCCCTTCTTTGCTATACTACGTAGCAAATATAAGTCACCTTGCTTCTTTATACTCCAGGTTTTGTCCCCTCAATTCAATGAAACCACCCAACTGTGCTTATCTTTCTCCTTCCATACCCAAGGTCCAGAAATTGCTTCCAGGAAGAAAGCCAGGGTGATTGTAGGACTGGCTTTATTGTTTCTCTTCTCCCAAGGATCATTGTTCTGCACTACCTACTGTCCAATTTCTGAAAACAGTTGTTTTGTATATATTTTTGTGTTTTATAATTGTTTATGATGGGAGGGCCAGACCAATACCAGTTACTCTGTTGTAGTTAGAAGCAGATTTCTTATCTGCCATGTTTTTAGATTATATATATTTTTATTTTTATTTTCAAAGGAAGGGAAATCTATCATGACTGAATTTATCATACAGTAAGATATGTAGATTGATCCTATATCAGAATCAATTGTAGTGGTTTTCCTAATTAAAAAATACCTGTTCTCTACCTTTAAGGATTTTGATTCAGCAGATTTAACATGAGTTTCAGGCATCATATATTTGAAATCTTGACAAGTGATTTTTGATGCCCAAGAAAAACTAATAATCCCTATTCTGGTTAGTGTAAAGATTAGTGTGACTTTGGTAAACTAAGTGAGGTATCCTACAATCTATTCTTAACTCACTGACACTCTGTAAAAACGAAATAAAATATTAGAGGAGTAGGACCTCCCAGATATCCCCACCATCTACATGTAAAGCATTAATTTCTGGCAAGGCAGGAGTCTTTAGAGCCCTGTTCAAGTGCTGTGGCTTTTGTACATTCTTATTTCCTTGTACCTTTGCCATAGCAGTTGTTACATATCTTGACTGTTACTCCTGTCTATAAGCTTCAAGACTTCTTAATATTTATAAAGTGATCTGCAAATATTCTCATAATACAAGGATTCAGTAATGGCTAGCAGATTTTATCTTGTGTGCCAACTCTGTTTTACTAGTGGTAACTCTGTGGACCTCTGTGTTGAGAAGGATTTTAAGGCCACTTCTGGACTCAGCAGGAAGGAATGCTCTTATGGATTAGTGACATCTGTCTTGAGTTTGGGATTGGAGGAAAAGACACATGTCCTATGTATTTGCAACTCATATACTGCTAAAGGCAGTCTTTTTTGCAAGGTTTCTCTAATTACAGAAGAAAACTTGTTGCTGCTATCTATATTCATCTTGACTTTTCCACATGTAAGAAACATTTTATGGTCATGGAATGTCTGTATTCAAATTATTTCTTCATTTATCCATTCTTTCCTGATTTATTTATTCTTTTGTTCTCCCTAAAATTATAATCAATATGATACTGTGCTTTTTAGAGTAGTGGTTTTTGTTCTGTATTTCTTGTCTTATTTTAAATAAATTGACCCATTGTGTATTTTTTCAAGTCAGTGGCTCCATTGACCTTATTTTCCTAAATTTCAAATCAGACACATATCTTCTTTAACCATTGGCTAAAAGATTTGAAGTTGGAACACCCCTGGCAGAAAACTTTGTATGGTCTGGAAGAATAATTCATATTTTTTAATTATAATTGGACATATAACTAAGTAAAAATATCCTCTCATCTGCCAATTCTAGTATATTAAGCCAATCATACTCCTGTAAGATTAGAATTTGACAATTTAGAAAATTTTCCTACTTTCAAACATGTAATTTTATTGCATTTTAATTTTTATTTATTTTTTTTAAAGATTTATTTATTTATTTATTTATTTGACAGAAAGAGAGCACAAGTAGGCAGAGTGGCAGGCAGAGGGAGAAGGAGAAGCAGGCTCTCCATTGAGCAGAGAGCCCAATGTGGGGCTTCATCCCAGGACCCTGGGATCATGACCTGAGCTGAAGGCAGCCACTTAACTGACTGAGGCACCCAGGCACCCCTTTATTGCATTTTTAAATGATGGAGTATTGTTAGCTAAGTGCTTTGAACTACCAAATAATCTAGATAAAGATAATTACTTGTTGTGACTTTCATTCTGATCTATCCCAGATCACTTGGTCTTACCTTCATTCTGTGTGATACTGTGTTAAGGAGTGGGTATTAGCAAATTAGCAGAGGTTAATGTGGGTCACAGTCTGTGGTATGAGATATATATATATATATATATATATATATATATATATATATTTCATTTGGGCAAGAAATTCATTTTCCATTCTCTACATTTGGTGAGAATGGGGTGGAACATGGGATAGTGGAGGTTGCCTTACCATTCATTTCAGTTATTATGAGTTTGAAATACTTCCTGGTGCTAGAAATCTAGGATGCTCAGCTTAATATGTACTACAATGGAAAGATCAGTGTTAAGAACCAAGAGATAGAGGTTTTAGTCTCAAGTTGTCATTTATTAACTCTGTGACGCCAATGGGCTACTTAAACTTTGTAACTTCCACTTACTAATACAGGAAATGAGATTTATAATCTGCTATACCTATTCCACAGGGCTACTGGCAGAATGAAGTGAAACCATAGATATGTACAAACCTTGGAGAACTTAATGATAGTAGTATATCATTGGGAAGTAATATAATGGCACTGTTATACTACCTTATACCTTATACGAGCTTTTCTCTTCTATGGAAAAATAAATGGAGTTATGATATCTTTGTTCAATTTTTAAATTTGTCTTAGATTTAAAAATGATTATCTTAGGAAGCCTTCTGATGATGGTTCTGCTTAGGAAGAAGAAACCTAGTGTCATATCTGCTATGCTTTTACTAGGGCTCTAATAACTTCAATGAGGAGAGTTCATCAGCTATGCTTTGCTTTACAGCTTGGAATCCCATCCACTGCCAGCACATTGAATGCCACAACGCAATTAACAAGCCAGCTGTGAAGGTACTGTTTTATTAGCTAAATATGGTGCCATATTGTATGTATGTATGATAAGTGGTCAGATTATCAGGAGCTGAATGACATGGAGTAGACTGCATCCTTCTCCATAAAGCAGAGAGGCCTGCGCTCTGTGGTAAACTCAAGCACTTCGGTGTTCAATCTGACTGTGCTTTGGTGGATTGGTTGAAGACAGAGCAATGAATAGTGGTGACTGAAGGGTTTGGCTATGAGTTCTTGGTCAAGTGGTGTGTAGCAATGAGTAATTATTAGAATAATCCTGGTGGAACTCTTACATAGTCCCACTTGGCTTCTCTATTTGTTAATAAACTCAAGGAAATATACTTTGCCCCTGTTTCACTCATTTCAGATTATGAGAGTTTGGTATATAACTGCGAATTCAAGAGTCATATGACCAAAATGAGTAAAATTGTTAAATTTTGGCTCACATCATAGATATGACTTAGGGGTAGTTGGGGAGCAAACACATGGAAAAAGTATGTTAGAGGTAAGGGAACAGGGGTTATTTTTTTAATTTTTTAATTTTTAATTTTAATTTTTTAGATTTTTTAAATTTTTATTTATTTGGCAGACAGATCACAAGTAGGCAGAGAGGCAGGCAGAGAGCCTGATGCGGGGCTCGATCTCAGGACTCTGGGATCATGACCTGAGCCAAAGGCAGAGGCTTTAACCCACTGAGCCACCCAGGTGTCCCAAGGGAACAGGGGTTTAGAGAGGCAAGACACTTTCCTAAGCCAGAACCAGGTACCTTCACTCTAAGCCTTATTCTTGTTCTACCACCACAAATTTCCCTGTCTTGTTATAACCCTGAATCTTTGAAGTCAAATGTTAAGAAAAACAATCACACCTTTTAACAAAATTACTTATGGCATATCTGTTGGTTCAGTACTTGGCTGGAGAGACCTGTGTCTGGATTTGCAAGGATTAATTTTTTATAATAAGAAGAGTAGGAGTAACATCAAGTCGTTAGAGTTCACAGATACCTATTAGAACCTAGTGTCCTGAGAGTTTGCCTCCCTTCTTCTATAAACAGGAAGATTGTGAAGATTACCAGATAATAGAAACATGATAGTATCATTTTATAGAAACCGAGTGGAAGAGGTAACATGAGATATAAGAAATATAAATATAAATGGAACCAAAAAAGAAGTACAAATGGACCAAAATGTGTTTCATATATCAGAAAAGTCAGAGGAGTGCCAATAATAACATAGTCATCCAGACGTATCTTACTAGCAGAGGACCTTCTTGTATTATTATGTTTCATCTCTGCTTTTGATAAAGTCAAGTTGAATGAACTTATGTTGAGAAAGAGCAAATGAGGGAAATCCAGCAGTGTAGGCTCAGTCTTGCCCATTCTGCTGTGATCACACCTCCTCTGAACTTCCACAGACGTTTGGGACTCCAAGGTACTTTTCTTCTGTGCAAGGACATTCTGAGACAAACACGTGTTGCGCTCATATGTTATCCCTGGATTTTAGCTTAATTCTTCCAGTGGTGAGAATCATGCAGCTCTCTTACTTTAGTTTCTTTACCTGTCCTTTCCTCTTCTGGCTTATGTTACAATGCCCTCTTTTGGTTCACTCAGACACCAACAGAAAGGAGGTACTTGTCTCTTTCCACTTATTTTTTTCTTTGATCTTATGTCAGATTACATTCTCAGGAGTCCTTTGACTTCATAATTACTAATGATTTTTGGTTTCCCACTCCCCAAAGACATCACAAATTAGATTTTCTCCCATTCTTCTCTGCAAACAGCTTAGCCCACCCCTCTGGCTGGCCTTTGCTTTGCTTACTGGCTATTCCTTGTAGCCAGTCCTGCAGGACATGCCAAACCATCCTACTTTGTCTTCCATTTTTAGGTGAGGTGAAATTCACATCAACTTAACCATTTTAAAGTGAACGATTCAATGACATTTAGCACATTCATAATGCTGTGCCACCACCACCTCTATCTACTTCCTAAATATTTTTATCAGCACCCCCTCCAAATTTTATTTTCTGAACTCCAGCATTCCTAAAGAGTTTTCTTTTGTATTTTTACTCTGCTTCCCTGTGAGGTAACATTCTTGTTAATGCTTCCTGTGCTGGGGCTGTTTTTGCAGGACAATAGATCTGGCTTAGTATTGTTTTTTCATTGCAATACAAGCATTCCCCAAACCCAGGTGGGTATGACCATGTGACATACAGGTCAAGGGTACCCAATATCCAGATACTTACAGAATAATGTTCAATGAAAAGGAAGTCATCCTTTATAGTATGATGCCAATTTAATTTAAAATCACATATATATATATATATTTATACTCATATTCCTGCTCATCAAAATGTTATTACTGGTTGTATTGAGATGGAGGGTTAATGAGTTATTTAAATTTTCTTCTTTTCTCCATTTTCCTAAGCCTCTACATTGGGTATAAGTGTGTTTATAAATGGAAAATAACTACTTTTTAATGGAGCGGTCAGATATGAACATATTAATATAGATGTAAACTGACATGTTTAGAGTAAATGGAATTGACCCTACTGTCCACAAATGTGATGGGTCATGTGACCTAATTCATTTACCATGTTAGAGGTCACCTAGCTAATCTGTAATGATTATAGTTCCAACCTCGTAGGAGTTTATCCCTTTGAGTCGAATGAAAAAATATCTTTACCTGACAGGAGTATCAATAACTCATTAGAAATGAAAGTGAAGTAACTAATGGAAGAACAGGTCTACATCAGGCACTTGGGAAAAATTCAGGGAAAATGGATTTATCCTCACAAAAAGTCTACCATCTCCATATTTATGAACTTTACCACTAGGCAGTGATGATTTGCCAAATAGAAAAGTATTATCTATTTTTGTTGCAATACACTGCAAAAATGTACTTTTTAAGGCAATAGCCAAGAGCTGCAACAGAATTCAAAATGAAAAGATGCTAGAACTTAGAGTTCATTATATAACACTCTGCTTTTGGTTTTACTTGGTTCTGTTTGCAGATCAGTTTATGAAATACATTAGAGCCCAGATAATTCTCTAACACAGAAGTCAGCTAACTATGGCCTCCAGCCAAATCTGGCCTGCTGACTGTTTTGTCAATAAAGTTTTATTGGAACACAGCTGTGCTCATTTGCTTCTGTATCTATGTTTGCTTTCATGCTACAACAGCAGAGTTGAGTAGTTGTGTCAGAGAGTGTATGTCCACAAAGCCTGAACTATTGACTCTGGTCATTTACAGAAAGTTTGCTAGTCCCTCATTTAACACACCAAAAAGTAGTTATTCATCACATCAAAGGAAGCATGAAATTTATCTAAGGAAAATTTTCATACTAGGTCTTTAGCTTGAGGGAATATATAGTTTACAGGTTTTGTTGGTATAACGATTGAAATTTAGGAATTCCAGCTCTTGTTTCCCCCATCATTGAAACTCTTCAGTATTGTGCTCACTTCAGCAGCACATATACTAAAATTGGAATGATCTAGAAAAGATCCACAGGGCTCTGTGGAAGGATGACATGTGAAACTTTTCAGGGTTTTAACTTTATTTTTTTTTAATTTTTTTTTAATTTTTTATTTTTTTTAAAGATTTTATTTATTTATTTGACAGAGAGATCACAAGTAGGCAGAGAGGCAGTCAGAGAGAGGAGGAAGCAGGCTCCCCACCAAGCAGAGAGCCCGATGCGGGGCTCGATCCCAGGACCCTGGGACCATGACCTGAGCCGAAGGCAGAGGCCTTAACCCACTGAGCCACCCAGGCGCCCAGGGTTTTAACTTTAAATGATAGGCTGGTTAAGTTATAAGTTGGTTCGTTTTTCCTCCCTAATCAGTAAAAACAACTAAAGAAAAGGAAGGGTGGAGTTCCAGAAAAATCTGTGTCCTAGGCATATTAAGTGCATAATCAGCTATAGCAGTGGATTGATTATTTCTTGCTGGACAGGAACAGAAAACAGAATGACTTTGGTAATGTATAGAAATTTAACCTGATGCAACATACAAGATTCAGCTAGTCATGTTTCCTTGATTTTAAACATCCAGATATTTGAAATATCCCAATGACCAACAGCAAAGTGAACACTTTTCATCTCTGTGCTTCAGCTCATGAAAACTCAGCCATAAATAATTCAAAAGTGAACAGGGCACACAGTGTTAAATGAACCACAGGTCATATGAAGGAAAAAAAATACCTGAAAATGTGACCTTGGATGATTGATTTAGAATTTAGATTCCAGGGGCACCTGGGTGGCTCAGTGGGTTAAAGCCTCTGCCTTCGGCTCAGGTCATGATTCCAGGGTCCTGGGATCGAGCCCCGCATCCGGCTCTCTGCTCAGCAGGGAGCCTGCTTCTCCCTCTCCCTCTGCCTGCGTCTCTGCCTACTTGTGATCTCTGTCTGTCAAATAAATAAATAAATAAAATCTTAAAAAAAAAAAAAGAATTTAGATTCCAGAATAAGAAAAGTGAGTTGCTCAGTGTTAGATTTCACATGACATTTTTTGAATTGAGGGTTCTTTTAAGAAGCAAAATTTTCTACTGCCAGAATTTTGGATACAGTTATGATTTTTAAAATTTTAAAATATTTTCCTCTTCCTAAAGAGAGATTGCTGTGTTTATTACCACTTTCAAGCAGGAATGAATGTACGAGGTATATAGAGGCAATTCGAGCCACCATTGAACAGGATTTTTTCTCTTTGTGGAATGAGGGTAGATTTGTTGACACTATCTGTAACTCAATTGCAGATAACAGGAGAAATGAAAAACCAGAGTAGGCACATTTAAATGTCTAGTGTGGACTCATCAGCCAGGGAAGGAAAACAGGTGTGCTATAGGTTAAGTGGGTTTTACTAAAAATATTTATTCCACGTTGCTTTTGAAAATCTGTCACAATCAAAACCTTTGTGCTCATGATATGGGGGATGTGATAAACAGGATAAGAGAGTTCATTCTGCTTTTTCATGTGTTTCAGATGTGTATAGACCCTTCCCTGTCCGTAGCTCTGGGGGATAAACCACCCCCATTGTATCTCTGTGAAGAATGCAGCCAGAGGATTGCAGGGTAAGTATATGGGTCCTCCAAGAAAAGGAAATAGGGCAACAAAAGAATATAAGAACAATCAGTTGGACTTAAATTGGTCCCATCACTCGCATTTCCCACTAGCCTTTTTGTTTTTGAAAGGTTGCTTTGTCAGATATCTGACAAACAGCAAACTTTAATTAGAGAGATTTCAGCTTTGAAAAGTTGCAGTATTTCTCTCCATGGGATAAGAAAAAGCAATTCCATGGAATAAAACAGCTCCAAATTTCAAGCGACCCTTTTAAAAAAGGCCACAGAGAAAAATAAAAGAAGACCATGGCTTTCAACTATGAGGTGTAATTCAAACGGATTCTCTCTGTTTGTTAGTTTCACAGAACCACACTGAGCATTGTACAAGTCATGCTGTGCTTTGGTTCGCTTAATTAGCATCTGGAAAGTATCATTTAAAGATAACTGAATATGATGAAATGCCTATAATTTATAATTTAGCTAAAATGCATTAGACATTCAAAAAGTTTATTATGATAGTGCTCTTAATTACATTTCCTTTCTATTGAAAACCTTCTAGCAATAGTGTACAGCTTATAAACATTCACGTGGATGGGTAACATTGAAAAGAAGCTCAAAAATGAATTTTGTTTTTCTTTCTAGGGACCATAGTGAATGGTTGATTGATGTCCTTCTACCACAAGGTATGGTTTACTTCAGAAAGGATGAATAATAAGTAATCATGACTAATGGCATGGTTGGTTTCTCTCCTTTTGTACTGTATTTTTTTATAAAGATAGTAACCAAAGTATTATATTCTATGAATTGTCATTGCAATGAAGCATTATATCAGTGTCTTGCTTATATCCACACATTTGGAAAGAAGAGGTATCATCTCAACCAAAATTAAGAGTAGATGTTAGAGTTAGGATTCCGTATGACAGAAGCCTTGCTGAATTATGTCTTGGGAGATTTTCCGTGTATATAACAGGCATTGCCAATGGTGTTTGCTGTGCCAGGTCAGAAAGAGAATAGGGAACATAAGTGGGAAGAACACTGAATAAGTCTTTCTCCTACCACTAGGAATAGTTCTGCGTTTTTAGGGAAAATCATTTAATTGTTCAGAGACTCAGTCTCCCCAGTAAAGTGGAGATAAAGTATATGTGACTCACCTCAATGAAAGATGGGATGGGGCAGTGCTCGTAGTTTGTTAAAGTTCTGAAGGCCATGTCTGATAAGTCGGCAGGTCCCAGACAGAGCATTCCTTTACACGTCTGGAAGCAGGTATTCCAGCTGCTTAATTGGAGGCTGAAGTGACCAGGGGAAATATTAATGACAGCAGAGGAAAGATGGAAGGTGAGAGAAGCTGGGGACATACTGAGCACACATCAGGCACACAGGAGGACTTCAGAGGTAGATAATAAAAGACTTTCTATGAAAGACCATATTTAAAAAGAAATGTAAAAACCTTACGTTAACTAAATTCTGTGAATGTTAAAAAAAAAGTAAAGTGATTTTCTTGATGATAATTACACTATTTCTTTGTAGTCCTCATTTTTTAAAAAAAGATTTCATTTATTTATTTATTTGAGAGAGAGAGAGAGAGAGAGAGCATATGAGCAGGGAAGAGGGGCAGAGGGAGGAGGAGAAACAGACTCCCCACAGAGCAGGGAGCCTGATGCAGGGCTGGATCCCAGGACTCTGAGATCATGACCTGAGCTGAAGGCAGATGCTTAACCAGCTGAGCTTCCGAGGTGCCCCCTACGGTCTAACTTTTAATATTAGGTCATGTCACCCTTAAGAAATAAATTACCTTAGTGAGTGCCTTACATCTATAAAATGAATCAGTAATGTCACCTCTAGAACCTTCAAAGACACATTCTGAAAAATTTCATAAGAATATCTGTAAAAAGATCTGGGCTTGTATGGGTAAAGGTAAATTTTTCCCCCTTAAATTAGACTACCCTGTTAATGAACTTACAGTGTTTTGAAGTGAAGCCCATAGTCAGGTTCTAAACTACATTTTTAAATATCAGAAATGTTGGTGAATTCTGGTCACCTTTTCCAGATGATATTCATCTCTGGAAGCAAACTTATAATAACTTAACAATTATTTATGTAGAGATGTGACACTGATCTCAGGTAAGATAAACTCTAAGATATCAAACTGTTAAATGACCATTAATTATACAAAACCAATTTTAAAAACTGAGTTGTAAGTTTCTATGATTTGGCACCCACCAATTCATAATTTCCAGACAGTCTGGGGGACATTTACCTTTGATCTTTTAAATAAATTGTAACATAGACTATACTGTAAGTAATGCGTTAGTTCATTTTTTGAACACTTACTATTTCAGGGGATTGTTAACATATATTTGGAAAAATTATTTTTAAGTATTCTCGAGCATTAGTTTTCATGGAAATACTTGGTATACCCACTACAAAGAGTTTGTATCCATTTGCTAAGGTCAATCCCGGAGTAGACCGTGATTTGACAGCCTAACTCCAACTGGCCAGTTGGGTTTGAAAATTGCTTGCTCTGAAATGACATGCAGCTGGTTTTACACTAGTTAAGGACTGATATAAATCAATAGTTCAAGTCTGAGTAATCCAAGTTAGTGAGTTTTTTCTACAGTTTTGAAATAGCAAATCATCTCCATGGTGAAGCTCTAAATATCTCACATCAAGTCAGTGTCATGGTATAACGGAAGAGCAATAAACAGGGAATCCAGAGGCGTTGTCTCGAAATCTGCCTTTATCATTGATAGCCTGTGTGATCCTGAAGAAGCCGTGCCAAGGGGTGCCTGGGAGGCTCAGTTGGTTAAGCATCTGCCTTCGGCTCAAGTCATGATCTCAGGGTGCTGGGATTGAGTCCCTCATCGGGCTCCTTGCTCAGCGGGAAGCCTGCTTCTCCTTCCGCCTGCAGCTTTCCTTCTCTCTCTCTCTGGCAAATAAATAAAACCAATAAAATCTTAAAAAAAAAAGGAAGTCATGCAATTCTCAATTTTGTTCTGTCAAACGAGGAGATGAGATGAATGTCATGTTGCTTTGGTTTTGACATGATCTGAATTCTGAGTCCTGTCCAAGGAGCTTGAATACTTGTAAGAATAGGCGAAGTATTTGAGCGCACAGATGCTCCTGACCTCATCAAACACGGGTAGATGACCATTAATGAGACAGGAGAGACGCTATTTGGGCCAAGTCTAGAGGTTGTGTCACTAAGCTTGTTTTTACTCCCCTGTGTGGCTGCCCTTATTTAAAATGGGCTGTCTTTCTTTGTTGATGTGTTGTGTACCTTCCCCTTACAGCTGAAATATCTGCTATATGTCAGAAGAAGGTAAGAGCAAACCATCCGTGTGGTGGGGCATGATTTGCTGTGTGTATGTAAATTCATTCATTGACATCTGCCTCATCTCTGCCCCCTGGTTTCCCAGTACATACATGTCACTGTATTCGTGAAGGGGGAAAAGAAATGATTTAGCATGCAAGATTGCTATGTCTGAATGCTCTCTGTTTTCATTTCTGCTTTTGCTCACCCATCTTCTGCACAGTGTTTTTGATGAGTAATCTGAAACGAAAGCATACGTGTAACTCTAATCACAAAAAGCTTTGAATGACCATGTAGAACATGCAACATAACTTTGGTAAAGGATATATCTTGTATGCTCAAAATCTTTCTTGTTTTGAAGTGGAGTGCCAATAGTCCGATACATGTGTGTCAAACATACCCAGACTGACAATAGATAGAAAATATTTATTTGTATGTAAGCTGAATGGCATCTCTAGTTAAAGATTCCACTTTCAAATTTTCTTTAGCCACTTTTTATGAAAGTTTCCCTAAGCCATTTCCATCCTCTTTCTTTTTCTAGTTGAACGTATAAGGCAAGGTAGTGTGGTGTCATACAGAGGACTTTGGATTAATTGGTTGAAACACTTGGTTTCTGGCCGACTCTGTCCCTACCTACCTATGAGACTATATACAAGTCATTTAAACATTTTAGGACTTGGTCATGAGTGGGGACCTTTAAAGGGCTATTTCAGGGCTGTTGCACATACTAATCCTAAAATGTTGTGGCTTAGTAACAATAGGTATTTGTTGCTAATTCTGTGAATTGACAATTTGGCCTATACTCAACTAGGCTGTGCTTTTGATAAACTCCTCTAGGCTCACAGTGAGCCTGCAGTCAGCTGCTTGGTAGTCTACGGATTGGCTGGTCCCCGATGACTTCATTCCCATATCTGGGGCCACAGCTGGAGCAACTGGAATGGCTGGGATGACAGGACTGTCTGGCTCTCCCTCTTGCCATTATGTGTCTCATCCTGCAGGGAACGAGGCTGGATTTGTTCGCTAGGCGGCAGTGTTCGAAGTGAATGAGATTTACTGAATTGCAAAGGCCTTTTGAGACAAATTTCAGAGTCACGTAGCATTACTTCTGCTGCCTTCCACCAGCCAAAGCAAGTCCCCAGGCCAGCCTAGATTCAAGGAGAGGAAAATAGACTTCTCCCCTTTATAGAAGGAGTGACAAGAATTCTGTGGTCACATTTATGCTACCACAATCCACCCTCTGGACATAATTACTTGCATTGCTTCCACATGTAAAATTCTTCCACCATCTCAGACCTCAGAAAGTCTTAAATCCATTTATGGCTTCAGTCCATCATCTTGTGATCTGCATATGGTCTGGTCCCTGATGAAACTCCTTGGGTGAAAATTCTCTTGCTCCAGAGACGTGTGAACTAAAAAGGCAAGTTATCCCCACCCCCACCCCCGTCCCCGACCCTACACACAGTGGTGAGATAGGGAGAGGATGACAGCTGTGGGCCTCCGTTCAGAGGAAGAAGGGGAAGCACATGGCTATCTGCGGTTGAGAGCTCTTCCAGCCACGAATATGTCAGTGGTTCTTCCATTGGTTCTCCAAGGCTGGAGGATGTACCTTGACAAGGATCTGGTTCTACTTCCTGGGAGTAGTTTCCTCATTGTTGTTTTCCTGAATTGTTTGCTCTATTCTCTGAGACATCTTTCTTTTCCAAGAAGAATGGTGCATGTTGCAGCTGTGGGACTTTCTTAGCTTGTCCCCTGCATGTATCCCGCAGACTTCCTTTCATGTTGAATGATGTCTGTCCCCTTTAGTCTAAGTTGGTGACCCTTTTGCTAGGAAGACTTACTGTAAAACTCTGGGTTTTCAGTAAATCTCATTGGAGTTCAGTGCCCCCAAACTACATCTGTAATTCTTTTGGGGACAGTCCTTTCTATACTTTGGGCATTTTGGTCTGCCCTTAAAATTATTAGAAGCCCTGTTCTATCTGAAAGGCTCAACTAGGCATCGCCTTATATCATTCTGAAGTTTTAACAAAGGACTGTGCAGCCAGTCAGCGTACTTCTGATTTGATTTTTATCCTGAGGCTATTTCCTACTTTGAGAATCTTCTTATAAGCCAGAGAGACAAGGATGAGAAATAGTTTTATATTCCAAATGAGCAGGTCTGCTGTTATACCTAACATATTTGACACCAGAGTGGATCTTTTTTTTTTTTTTTCTTAACACTGCCCTCCTTTTTACAGCAAAATTAGTTTTAGTAATAAGTTTCAAATTAGCACATTTTTATTATCCTTTAATACATGTTGTATTTTATATTTGGAGAACATTCATTAAATTCATAACGGTTCAGAATTGTTTGAGCTTGCTTTGGGTAAAGTTTGTGTTGGGCTCTTTTGAAGGACATAGTCCTGCATTTGCACAGGGGGTTGAAATAAATAGCAAGATTGTCAAGGTAAAGAGACAGACTTTGATTTATTTCAATTCTGTCATTCTATGAGTCAGGTTGGAGGTTTTTTTTTTTTTTTTTCATGTTTAAAATTCAAAGTAGTGAAACAGAGTGCCTGGGGAAAACCATGCTCAGCGGAATCTGAATCTAAGGGAAGTCTCTCTAGTTGGCTTTTGAAAGGAATGCATATAGTAGAGTCCACATGGGTGGAAGACTGACGGTGGCTTGGAAATACATTACTAAAACTTAGTGGGAACCACAACAATTGTTTGGAACTGGAACCAACCAAATGCTATTTTGGGGTAAAGTTTTATTTTATTTTATTGCTGATATTACTTAGAATTGAGAGCACATAGTGATAAAGCAGGTCGACTCTTGATTGATGTTCCAGATGTTAATATATGCAACGTATCCAGATAACTGTGTAAGAAATCACTCAAAACCTGGCAGTATTAAACAACCACCATTTAATGATGCTCATAGATTCTGTTGGCCGGGGATTTGGACAGGGCACAGTCCATAGCCTGTCTCTAGTTGATGATGTTTGAGGCCTCACCTGGGAAGACTTGAATAATTGGGGGCTGGAATTATCTAGAAGCTTCCAGATCATGTGTCTGGGCTCTGGGATGGGATGACTTGAAGGCTGGGCTTAGCCAGCACTGTTGACAAGAGACTTAGTTAGGTACACATTGCCTCTCTACATGGCTTGGCCATGGTAGAGTTCTGAGTATCCCAGTGAGGAACCGTCTGAGAAAAGAACATTTCAAGATGGCCAGTGAAAGCTGCATGTCTTTTGGAAATCTGACCTCAGAAGTCATATAGGCATCACTTCTGCCATACTTTATTGGTTAAAACAGCCCATTTAGATTCAAGACAAATGGGCACATACCCAAGGAAGCCAATCCAAAGAGCCTCATCCACAGCTGGACTTGATTTAGATGACAAGACCTTGAACCTCCAGCCAAGAATTTGCATGTGGGAAGAATGTAAATAATTTGCAACCAGAAAATATGAGGGTAAACTGCAGGCCTTAAACTTCAGGACTTTATTATAGTGAATAACTTCCCACTAAACCCATATCCTCATCGTATTGTTTATGGAATAGTGGGAATCCTAGAGGAACAAGGATGAAGTATAACCTAGAGGAAGAAATTAAACACTAAGAATATACTCTGCCATATACCACACGGCTAGGTGTGGTATTGGATTGGTGGGGAGCAGAAGCCCCAAACCAATAAGGATTCATGTGCTTCCAGAATAAAAGTTAGTGTATGAAAAAGAAAGAAAGGACACAGCAGGGAAAATACACCACATGGTGAAGTCAGGACTGACCTGGATGCTCACAAGACTTGGGCCTCAGTTGCAGAAGAAACATACTGTACTTTAACAAATAATTTAATAAAACTTTATTAATAAGGAAAAAAAATTACAGAAAATTTAAACTTTTATGATTCATTGGCCTGTGTCCTATTCAGAAGGTGTGATTTCTCAGCACTAGGACCCAGGGCCTCATGCTAAAATCGAAGTGGAAGAAACCTTCCTTTGAAACGGTCATTCCGATAGCCAGTTCAATAGGTTGTCAGTGGTTGATGTAGGCTTTGTGCCTCCTTCCTTCTTCTGTCTCCTCAAAAGATCTGTCATGGGAGGGGGAGGCTCTCAAATCTTCACCAAGCTCTGCGTTCATAATGGCCTAGGGTATGACATCCTCTAGAGCTGTTCACATCTTTATAAGCTCCACTGAAAGACTGAAAAGCTCTCGGGACACAAGACATTGAGTATGTGGTGTGGCATCTCTGACGAGCTCAGGACACACATTTCTGTGGAGGTCAGGAATTTTCCCTGACAGCTCCTCAGATGGCTTCATGATGGTGCCTCTCTGCTCTGCCTTTTGTCAGGGCAGCTCTGAGTAGCCCTTCTGGACTCTGGATTCTCTCTGCACCCCTACTTTTCTCATTGGCATCCTTTCCTCTGCGGATTCCTTGCCTGTAGCTGATGTCAGCCTTTGATTCTGTGAATGGTTCTCGCTGTGTTTTGCTATGTTCCCGTGGTGTCAGTCGAGCTGTTTGTCATATTCTTTAGGTCTTGAGGGCAAGAGAGCTGGTGGGAGTGGGTGGCCCGCTTGGGGCCATCAGCTCATGCAACCCAGGCTCACAGCAAGGACCGAGGAGCTGTGGTGGAAATCTGCTCTGCCAGGGGTGGATAAAATAATGTTGAAGGTTTAATCTGGGGGTTAAAACTATTCATTTCCTGTTCTGATGTGCTATGATGCACTCTCTCCGGGTCACAGTTTCAGGGGCTTTTCCTCCCTATTTCTGCTGAAAACTCTTGAAACACTAACTTGAAATAATCCAGAAAGAACCCCACCCCCACCCCATGACTGAGGTAACTTTACAGAGGGCTTCCCAACACAGTTCCACTCACATTTAGGATGTTCCTGCCACTCAGCTAGTAGAACCCACTTCTTACCTTTATTTTTAACTATGCCTGGGATAGTTAAAGACAACCTGTCTTGTAGAAAGCTTAGAAATGTGCGGCCACTTCCGGTGCCCCCTTAGCTTTCCATTTGCCACCTTTACCTCATTGATCAGTGTTGGCTGATTGATTGATTGATTTTTTTTTTCCTCTAGAACTGCAGTTCTCATGTAAGAAGAGCGGTGGTCACCTGCTTTTCAGCGGGGTGCTGTGGCCGTCACGGAAACCGGCCTGTTCGGTACTGCAAAAGATGCCACTCGAATCATCACAGCAATGAGGTGGGCGCTGCCTCCGAGACGCATCTGTATCAGACCTCCCCTCCGCCCATCAACACTCGGGAATGCGGCGCCGAGGAGCTGGTCTGTGCGGTGGAGGCGGTGATCAGGTAACGGGCAGCGGGTTACGGGCCCGCCCCAAACACCACCTTGGCTTTGAGCCACCCTGCGCGCCCCGAGATGTGTAAAGTTAAGCCAACTTCAGGGGACCCCAGCCCAGCCTCTCACCTGCCATCATGCAATGACAATGTTTTCATTCATTCATCCCATATTTATTTTATCGATTGTACCAGGCATGTGTTAGGCGCTTGAGAGACAGAAGAGAATACGATGGTGTCTGTGCCTTCAGGTTACTCTTGGAGGGACTATAACAACCGAAGCACGCAGTTGCCATCCACTGTGGGAAGTCCTGTGGGAGAGAGCTGAGGGTCTCGGGGGAAATGAAGAGTGAGGGGTGGGAAGAGGGGTACCCCCCACCAACCGCGCACAGTGAAGTGCGGGAGAACTCGAGGTAATTTGGTACCGGGGTAAACCAGCAGGCTCTGCTGAGAGTGCAGGGTCCGGTTCTGCAGGCTTCAGGCTTTCCGTCCTATCATGTGACAGTAAAAGGAGCTTTGGAAATGATAATTTCCAGACTCGTTCTCTTTTTGTATAACATTCATCGAGGCAAGATTTAAAAAAAAAAAAAAAGAAATGGGGCGCCTGGGTGGCTCAGTGGGTTAAACCCACTGCCTTCGGCTTGGGTCATGATCCCATGATCCTGGGATCGAGTCCCGCATTAGGCTCTCTGCTCAGCAGGGAGCCTGCTTCCCCCTCTCTCTCTGCCTGCTGCTCTGCCTGCTTGTGTTCTCTGTCTGTCAAATAAATAAATAAAATCTTAAAAAAGAATTAAAGCAATAATATTAGAATGTCAGTTGTAGGAGTAGGGACTCTTTTCTGTGTCTCTTACTCCAGTGGCTGACAGGTGTAGAGATGAATAAATGTGTGTCACATGGAACATTACGGAAAGCGGAAAAAAAAAAAATAGTCACCCATACTGCTATCATCATGGTCAGTTTTGCACATGTTCTTCTGGTTGTATTCAAATACACTTCTTATTTATGTGACTGTAATCACAGTGTATCTGCAATTCTTTTTGGTGTAACGTTATACCATGAGCTCTTTTGTATGTCATTATACAGTTTCCATGTTTACCATTTTTAGTGGAAACAAAATTTTCATCTAGATTATTTTCCCCCACCCTTAGATTTCTAGCTTGCTTCCATTCTTTATTATTATAAATTGCTCTTGATAAATATTTTTGTGAACAGTGCTGTTTCTGTATTTTTAATTTTCTTAGGGTAGATGACAGATATGGTTGGCTGGGTCAAAGGGTATGAATAATTTCATGGCTACTGATACATTACCAAACTGATTTTCAGAGTGTGTATATGAATTTATAATGCCAACAGCACTGTATGAAATGGCTAGTTTTTTTTTTTTTTAAAGGGAAACGTTTTTATTTTATTTTTTTTTTTGACAGACAGAGACCACAAGTAGGCAGAGAGGCAGGCAGAGGGAGAGAGAGGAGAAAGCAGGCTCCCTGCTGAGCAGAGAGCCCGATGTGGGGCTCGATCCCAGGTCTCTGGGATCATGACCCAAGCCGAAGGCTGCGGCTCTAACCCACTGAGCCACCCAGGCGCCCCTGAAATGGCTAGTTTTTGCTACATCCTTGCCAACACTGGGTTTTTAAAATTTTTCTTTTTTAAAAAAGATTTTATTTATTTATTTGGGAGTGTGTATACAAGCAGGGGAGGGGCAGAGGGACAAGCAGACTCCTTGCTGAGTGGGGAACCTAACACAGAGCTCTATCCCAGGACCCCTGAGATCACCACCTGAGTGGAAGTCAGATGCTTCACCTACTGAGCCACCCAGGTGTCCCCACTGGGTTTTAGTTTTTAAAGATTTTATTTATTTATATGACAGAGAGACAGATCACAAGTAGGCAGAGAGGCAGGCAGAGAGAGAGGGGGAAGCAGGCTCCCCGCTGAGCAGAGAGCCCGGTTTGGGACTCCATATCAGGACCCTGGGATCATGACCCGAGCCGAAGGCAGAGGCTTTAACCCACTGAGCCACCCAGGCCACCCTGGGTTTCATTTTTTAAACTTATGACTTGTTTAGCAGGTTAAAAAAGGAGTCTTTGTTGCTCATTTTCAAATCTTTGAATATTAGGTATTGAATATTTTTCGATTTGGGTATAGATTCCTCAGTCCCTCCTTGTACCATGCATCTATGTCCACCGAACTTCAGATTAGACACAGGGGAAGTACTGATGTCTAGCGGGGTGGGCGGTGGCCTGGAAGCCGGAGCGCATCAGTCCTGCTTGATTCTAACTGACAGGAGGAAGCAGCCTCTTTGCGCCTCAGTCTGTCCATTTTTGAAATGGGAATGGAGTACAAGGAAGGGACGGAAGTTAGGCCTGGGGGAGTAACTCCTGCCAGTTGAAAGGAGAGTGATGAGGCAGGCTTGAGGGAGTACTCATGAAGCAGTACCTCTGAATGGGTCACCGCCTGGAGTGTGCGTTTCGGCGGCCTGACCGGACGCTGCTCGCCTTTGGCAGTTTGTTGAAAGAGGCCGAGTTCCACGCAGAGCAGCGGGAGTGTGAGCTGAACCGCCGGCGGCAGCTGGGCCTTTCCTCTTCCCGCCACTCCCTGGACAACACTGACTTTGACAACAAGGACGATGACAAACACGACCAGCGCCTACTCAGTCAATTTGGAATATGGTTTTTGGTAAGAAAATAATTCCCCGCTTTCTTATTTCTCACGACAGCATTGCACCGATGAGGAACATTTCCTTCTTTTTAAAGAAGCAAATAGTAATTAGTGAAAAATTAATCGTAGCAGTGCTACTCTACGTTCCAGGATAGTGACTCTCAACCCGGGGCTGCCTAGTAGATTTCTCTAGGAAGCCTTTTAAAGAATACCCAGATCTCACCCCAGAATCTTGGGAACTTTTTAAAAAGCTCCCCAGTTGATTCTAATGAATAGCCAGTATCACCCTGGGCTGTTTGAAATGCACCTTTGACGGGTAACGAATGGGAAAATTGCTAGGGTATGTTGTGAAACCTTGGAGTCAATATAATTTACAGATCATTCACATCCCATTTATATACATGACATTTTTCCTGAAAGTTCAGTCTCTGTGGTACTTTTTGTATAATTATGGCAAGTCTGCATCTAGCCAGAAAAAGTAGAGCCATATTAACACAAGGAAGTTGACTGTTTTTGACTGATTCACTGGCAACATTCATTCAGTAAAGATCAAACATTCTGTTTCCAAATTCTGCACAAGCTGAACTTGCCAGTTATGTAGAGAAGCAGGCTTTTGTTTTTGCCCACTGGAGACAGATTAAGTCTCCATCGGAATACATGTGAAAACATGGTTATCTGAAAAAGTCATGTTTTGTTTTGTCTTACCAAATTGGTATTTAATTGTTAATTTCACATGTTTTGCTCCTAGAACTTATTATCTAATGATACAATGATTGCTATTGTGAACTCTTGGAAGGCAAGGGTAGCATTTTCTTTATTCTGTATATTCCTGACCCCTACTAGAGTGCTTAATAAAAGATTATTACAGAATGAATAGTGAATAAATGATGAGCTGTTTTTAAAAGCCTATTTATAATGTGGTGAATTAGGGGGCTCTAAGCTTTCAGAATTATTACAGATAGAAAGTCCTTAGCGGAATATGATACTTTTAGAATGGAAATGTAGGTAGATTATTTTTCACTGAAGGTATTTATGAAATTTCACTTCGCAAACTTAACTTTTTAAAAAGGATTTATCTAGTGTAGATTACAAAATAGATTTCTTATAGGGAAAAAGCCTTATCGAAAGGTGCAGTCTCCAAGGGAAATTACTGTTGCAATCCATCTTTTCGTCAAGGAACACAGTTTCTACGTTAACCGATTATCCATCATTTATAAAACTGCTTATTTCAAATGGATTACTGGAATTTTTTTTTTTTTTGGCTTTTAAACGAATGTGTTTAATTATGTAGAGATGGATAGAGGCTGAAGCAGAGTCTAATCTGCCCATTTGCAGGTGAGCCTCTGTACACCCAGTGAGAACACACCTACGGAAAGCTTGGCCAGGCTGGTGGCCATGGTGTTTCAGTGGTTTCACTCCACAGCCTATATGATGGATGATGAAGTTGGGAGTTTGGTGGAAAAACTGAAGCCTCAGTTTGTCACCAAGTGGTTGAAGACAGTATGTGATGTTCGCTTTGATGTCATGGTCATGTGCCTTCTTCCCAAACCAATGGAATTCGCCAGGGTAAGTGGAGGCCCACAACTCGGACCTTGTTGGAGAGAGGCATTGGGAGAATCTCTGCCCTTAGTCATTAGCATGTTATCAGTGTCTGTAGAAGAGGGAGCATCTCTCCTTATTTTAGTTAATACAGCTGAACTAGGTTGGTTGAGTGACTACATTTTAGGCGATGGGCTGCTCTGATGTTGGTTTGGGATGGGGAAGAATGGCAAGATGAATGTGTGAAGTATCTTTAAGAATTTGAGGGAGGATTCTTTCTGATATTGCTGAACATGTATTTTAATTAAGTAATGGGGAAAAAAAAAAGTTTCTCCCTGAGATTGCTAGAGCTCGGTCCTTTTCTGGTCTACTGTCTGACATTTGGCTAACAATGTCTTTGGCTGACAAAGCTAACATTTGGCTAGGAGCAATTTCTGTGGTTTCACATCTATTTCTAGAGATCAATGGTAGAATTCCCCACCCTCCCATTTGGAATGCCAAAAAAGGCTTACTACGAAGTGCCAAAATGCTCCTTTTCCTCTGACTCTGAGGACGAGTTTCTCTGAGCTCATCCCTTTGCTTCTGCCTCCGTGGATTATAGGCTCCAGATTTTTGGCTACTAAGACCCCATATTTTTTGAAACCAATATAATTTGTGTCCAACCTAGCAAGGTGGATGTCCACAACCAGTTTTTGGCAGGAATATATGAAATTTTTTCAAGGTATTTTCTGAATTTTATTTGTGATTTTTGGGGTTGCTTTCAGTGAGATATTGAAGAATTTTTCAGTCTGAATAAGACATTTCAGGATAAAATAGAGCACAGACCCTCTAAAGGAGTGGCTTTTATTAGATTTCTGGGACACGGAACAGTTCTGTTTATCAAGATACGCTTCTTTCTTCTTTGCTGCCACCTACTGACTCACATATAAAATTGAATTTTTGCATACTGGAAATTCCCTGTTTCATGGCATTCTTCGACTGCGTTGATACGTTTTCTGTTGTTTCTTTTGGAATAGTAAAGGATTGGTCTGCTCAACTTGAAAGATAAGAAGAATTGGGAGGAGAATTTTTCCCCTTCCAAAGTGGGTCCAGTGGCTGAGGACCTGCGTAATAATCAGCCACAGACCAAGTCAGGAGAGAAAAGACAAAGTTTATTTACACTTAGGCTCAGTACTCAGTCCATCACTGAATACTCGGTGATGGGTAATCCCTCAGTAGCCAGAGATAAAAGGTGTGTGTGTTGGGTGGGGTGGTGTAAGGGCTGGAATGAGAAGATACAAAAGGTTCTCTTGGGCTTTTTGATGTGAGCGGCACTGGGCAGTCTGTCTCCACAGGAGTGGAATTCACAGGCAACTCCCTTTAACAGAAGTGGTATTTTCCAGAAGCTTTGCTTCAGTCAGACAAGGGAAGTTGGGGTAAGGTTTCTCTCTGCATCTTCTTCTGCTCCAGTGTTCTCATTAAAATAATCTTTATACCAAGTCTGGGGGTCTGAGTGTTCCCCCCATTTCTCCCATCTGAAACTTCTCCTGAAGTTTCAAAAAAGAAGCACGGTTGATTGCTGTGGATTCGGGTTAGGAACTTGGAAGGGAGAGATCTGTAAAGGAGGCGAGGGCGTAGATTAGGACAAGGAACAGACGGGCAAACAAAACTGAGGTTAATGGTGAGAGTAGACTATAAACATAGTTTCTGAGGCCACAGGGCAGCCAGTCAAGATCTGTAGATGTTGGGCTCAACACACCTTTAGATGATGGAGGACATCAGTGCCCCTGGAGCAGAGCACGGCTGATAGGGGTGTTCGGCGAGCTTTCTGACTGGCCGAGGCTGTTGCCCCAGTAAGCCCTTTGAAGTTCTTAGCAAGTCATCTTGCTCTAGCTGGTGGGGGTTTGGAGCAAGACAGCCTAAATCTCAGTAAGGATTTAGGGGGTCAGGTTTTAGTTTTCAGTGATATCAAGTCAGCAGGGTGGGAGAAAAATTGGAAACATTAGTTACTAAAAAAATGTGCAAGACAAATACCATACGATTTCACTCATATGTGGAATTTAAGAAACAAAACATGAACATAGGGAAAAAGGAAGGAAAAATAAAATAAGATTCCATAAGAAACTCTTTTTTTTTTTTTAAAGATTTTATTTATTTATTTGTCATAGAGAGAGAAGCGAGAGTGAGCACAGGCAGACAGAGTGGCAGGCAGAGGCAGAAGCAGGCTCCCTGCCAAGCAAGGAGCCCGATGTGGGACTTGATCCCAGGACGCTGGGATCATGACCTGAGCCGAAGGCAGCTGCTTAACCAACTGAGCCACCCAGGCGTCCCTCCATAAGAAACTCTTAATCATAGGAAACCAACTGAGGGTTGCTGGAGGGGAAGGGGCTTGGGAGATGGGGTACCTCAGTGACAGGCATTAAGGAGGGCACGCGATGGAATGAGCACAAGGTGCTCTGTGCAACTGACGAATCACTAAATTCTACCTCTGAAACTAATAACACAGTATATGTTAATTAAATTGAATTTAAATAAAAATTTAAAAAGTGTGCAAGACAGCAGGATTCAGTTTATGAAGAGGTGAAAAATAGCTCAAAAACAATGAACAGGACTAGAATCTGATAACTCACAAGGGTGGGTTATAGTTTTCCACTGAAACATAAAATCTTTCTTTCCAATCACCCTCATTTTGATCAAAGATAACCAAAGTGAGATTACTTTTTCACAGAGTAAGTCTAGTCTTATTAAATTTGGCCTAATTATTTCTGTAAATGCAGCGAGAATGGTAATTGACCAAATAGAACTTTTCGATGTTCACTTTGCTGGGGTTTTTATGGAGAATCTCACATGGGGCTTTTATAAACCTCTAGGGGTCAGGATGCCAAGTCAGTAACTTGTCATCATACTTCATTTGTAGTGCCTATAGATTTGGGTAAATTTCTCTCTTTTTGAGTTCACCAAAATATTCTAAGCTACCTGGGCTGGCCAGGAAGTGACATGTCTTATTTGCTTAAAGGCAGGGATTCCCATAAGCCAGGTACCAGGCTGGTTCTTCCAAGAGAGCTTTGTAAGCATTGCTCCTTCCTTAAAACGGCCTCGCCATATCTGATTCTATGCACATACCTGTAAAATATGACACTCCAGTCAAGGTCTTGGTGATATAACTAGCTTTTCCAATTATGCTCTAATACAAGGAGAACAGATTCTTCTTAAACTTCTGCATGAAAATGAGAATACTCACCAAGAGTTTCTGAACCTTGGAGGGATCAGACGGGGGGACAAAAAAACCAAATGTTTCATTGTTGTTTACAAAGATGTAATCTACTAGGTTGTTATAAATTATAGATAACTTAAGAAAAAACTTCTCTCCAGAAAATAGAACAGTAAAGAGACAGCAATGCTCCAAACTAACTAACTAACTAAATAAATAAAAATAAAAATGATCATCATTCTTCATAAGTTCATTCAGCCCCATGTAGTTAATTTTTGTTTGGCTTGATCTTGGGTTAGCAGTTGTATGAACCCATGAGCTTCTCTACCAGAATTCTGGAATCCTGGCTCAGGCCCGTGGCATGCAAAGCCATCATATTGCCAGTCATAGTCCTTTACACGGGTCTCAGAGACAGTCCTTTTTACTGAAGTTAAAGCATTCTGTCTAGTGGCTGATTGCAAGAGCTTTCAGGAAAGCATCAAAATAAAACAGTAACAATCTGTAAATGATAAAAGACAAAATGGCTGTAATCAAAGATCTGATGAGAGTAACTGGAATTACAATCACATTCTGCTGTAGTTGTCAGCTATCGGGCAAAGCAGCATGAGGATGTGTTATGAGCAGGAAGGGCACTGACACATTTCTAGAAGTTTCACAGAACTCCTGAAGTGTTTGTATTAAAAACATTTACCTGTACAAATATAAGCTAGGGAAGGTTAAACATCTTTTTGTATTTGAAGATGCTTTTTGTGCAATTCAACATATCAAGTAAACCTGGTTAGTTTAATGTTTTTTGATTTTTGGTTTTTTTTACTAGAAGAGTTAAAGTCCTTTGAGATTTTTCTAGGGGCCCTGTCAGAAATTTGAAAGTCAGTTTGAGATCAGGACTTAATTTAGGATTTGATTTTGGGAAGGTAAAGTACAAAAGTTGTAAAAAATGTTAAAAGGTTTAAACACTTGCTTGACCAGGATCATAGGGTCATTGTAAAATAATATTTAGTTATCTGTGTAACCAAAATGACAAAATTTCCAAAGTAAATATAGTTTGTAACATGATTATTAAAAAAGTCAGCTTTGGGACGCCTGGGTGGCTCAGTTGGTTAAGCAGCTGCCTTCGGCTCAGGTCATGATCCCAGCGTCCTGGGATCGAGTCCCACATCGGGCTCCTTGCTTGGCGGGGAGCCTGCTTCTCCCTCTGCCTCTGCCTGCCATTCTGTCCGCCTGTGCTCGCTCTCTCTCCCTCTCTCTCTGACAAAAAAAAAAAAAAAAAAAAAAAAATCTTAAAAAAAAAGTCAGCTTTTTTTTTTTTTTTAAATTGAGACGACCTGGTTCTCTTAAGTAATTGAGGACATGATAAAGACAACATAAATCACAGGAAATTCTGGTAAGACACAGTCTTCATTTCCTAGACACATTACTGAAAAGGTAAAGAAAAACCTTTTGCAATTTCTTATTAAGACCAGACCAATAATCGAAGAAACTTTGTCCTTTTTAGAGAAAGAAAGCCAAAGTCAAGTTGTATACTGTTACACTATTAATATTAAAGCCCATTTAAAAAACCTTATAATTAATCCATTCCATCTTGGCCAGTTTGATCACACAGGCTGCTAAGATTTTCTCTTCTCTGTCCCTGCTCTCCACACCATCCCTTACAACTTTTTATTTCCATTCAGGTTTTTGTCCTTCACTTTCCTCTTTTTTTATTTTTTTTTAAGATTTTATTTATTTATTTGACAGACAGAGAGAGATCACAAGTAGGCAGAGAGGCAGGCAGAGAGAGAGGGGGAAGCAAGCCCCCTGCTGAGCAGAGAGCCCAACGTGGGACTCTATCCCAGGACCCCGAGATCATGACCTGAGCTGAAGGCAGAGGCTCAACCCACTGAGCCACCCAGGCGCCCACTTTCTTCTTTTTTAACCTGGAGATCCTCACACAACCTCTAAACAATGATGTTAGGACAGAATGTAATTTGTACATTCCTTGAATATTTTGCAAACAGAGTTTTTTCCTTCACTCATTATTTCTAATGGTTTCGCTTACATATATTGATTATGCTTTTCAACACTTACTAACCTCTATTTTTCAGAGAAAACTGGGAGGTAGACAGTTTGTGAATTGCCTGTCACTGACCAGCATTTTATAGCATATTGGCAAATTTTATGAATATACTACCTTATAACTTCTGAGCTATTTGCTTCATAGTATAATTTCTCAGTATGGCAAAAAGAACATTTATTAACAGATCAAAGTATCTTTTGTCTCTCTGTCAAAATAAGGATCCCAAGGTAGATGAACTTATATTCAAGAATTAATGCTTCAGTGTTTTGTCTTATTTAGAAATGATCTAGATATTCAACGAATATCCAGATCATTTCACACAATTTAGTTTAACTCTAATTTCAAGCTGCCAAAAAGATTTTGGATGCTACTTCCTTTTTTTTTTTAAGATTTGTTTATTCATTTTATTTTATTTTTTATTTTTTAAAAATTCATTTTAGAGTGAGACAGAGAGCATGAGTGGGGGGAGGGACAGAAGGAGAGGGAGAGAATCCCCAGGCAGAACACCATTTCCCCCACCGGCTGAGTGTGGAGCCTGATACAGGACTGGATCCCAGGACCCTGAGATCATGACCTGAGCCAAAACCAAGAGTTGACCACTTAGCCAAGTGAGACACCCAGATGCCCCTGGAAATTACTTCTAAGCAGACATATTATAAAACACAATTATTGTTGAAATAAAGCTTGTCAGAATAATAATTTAACTTGGGGCGCCTGGGTGGCTCAGTTGGTTAAGCCACTGCCTTCGGCTCAGGTCACCGTGTCAGGCTCCTTATTCAGCAGGGAGCCTGCTTCTCCCTCTCCCTTTGCCTGCTACTCCGCTTGCTTGTGCTCTCTCTCTCTGTCAAATAAATAAATAAAATTTAAGAAAAAGAATAATCATTTAACTTAATTAAAATGAAATCTATTAGTTTTATAATCTTAAACATCTAGTAAATATAGTATTTGCTTATTTGACTAGTAACCCCGTGTAGAATAAAATTGATAATCATACCATATTCAGTGCTGATAACTCAGAAGACACAACTGTTTTTACTAGACCAACAATGTAAACTTAGTCTTATTTATCAAAGATTGACCCAAATTGCATGAACTTGATAAACATTTGGGTTACTTTCTATATTTCTGAGAGTTTGGGGAATATTTAACTTATATAAGCCCCCCCCTTTTTTAAAAAGATCTTATTTATTTGGCAGAGAGAGACATAGCAAGAGAGGGAATATAAGCAGGGGGAGTGGGAGATTGAGAAGCAGGCTCCCGCTGAGCAGGGAGCCCAATGTAGATCTTGATCCCAGGATCCTGGGATCATGACCCGAACCCAAGGCAGATGCTCAACCAACTGAGCCACCCAGGCACCCCAACTCTTATGTTTTTAAAGCTCATTTGGAATAAGATCTTTTCATGGATTTTATAGACTGATTTGTCAGTACCATTCAGAGGTAAGAAAATATCACATATATACATAATATACCTATACAAACATACAGGCAGACACGAATACAAGTCCCCAACTCATGATTTTTTTGACTTCACGATGGTGCGAAAACAATACACATTCAATAGAAACCTTACTTCAGAATTTGAATTTTGATCTTTTCCTGGGCTAGGGATATGCAGTACGATCCTCTCTCTTTTGATGCTGGGTAAGGGCCGTGAGCCTGACCTCCCAGCCAACCACGTGATCATGGGGTAAACAACCACTACACTGACAGCCGTTCCGCACCCAGGCAACCATTCTGTTTTTCACTTGCGGTCCCCATGGTTCAGTACATTACATGAGATATTTAGCACTTCATTATAAGATAGACACTGTGTTAGATGATTTTTCCCAACTGTAGGCCCATGTGAGTGTCCTGAGCACACGTAAGGTGTGCTAGGCTAAACTGTGCTATTTGGTGGGTTAGGTGTATTAAGTGTGTTTTCAGCTTACATGATTTTTCAGCTTACAATGGGCTCATTGGGTCGTAGTGCAGTTATGAGTTGAGGAAGATCTGTTGACCTGAACAGGAGACTATCATAGAAATACAAAACTCGCTAGTTTATATAAGAGTTGGTGCTTATATGCACTTTTCATCCTCACTGTTATTCAAATTGTGTCTGTAACAGATGGAACAAGTGGTTGACCTGTTCAGTTAAAGGCTAAAGATTTTTATCAGTATGTGTGGAGGAGACCTTCACAATCTTTTTATTGGCCCTGATATGGAATCTCATGAAGGCTGGGGTTTAGCCTCAAGTGGTTACTTATTTCAGTCGGCTAAGAAGTTAACTTTTTTTAAAAATTTTTAAGATTTTATTTATTTATTTGAGAGAGAGAGGGAGAGAGAGCACAGAGGGAGAAGGAGAAACAGGTTTCTCACTGAGCAGGGAGCCTACTATGGGGCTCAATCCCAGGACCCTGAAATCATGACCCGAGCCAAAGGCAGATGCTTAACCAACTGAGCCACCCAAGCGCCCCAAGAAGTTAACTTCGTGAAGGCTGGGATATGCTAAGGACAATGACAATGGAGGTTTGCTAAGGGGGTTGTTAATTGGAGCTTCTCAGGTGGAGGAGTAAATGTCTCCTGTTTTAGGACAGTAAGCAATAGTACAGGTGAAAGCCAGGCACTGTGGTTCTGAGAGCCAGAGTTATTTTCTTAGATGTTTGCATCTCAGAGAGATAGTGCTGGGTGGTAGGAGATTTACATCTCAAAGGGGAGGAAAAAGATGCAAGCTTTTAGTCACTGGTCCGAGAGGGCTTTGTCTATTAGGTTTTGATTGGAGTAAATAATACATTCTCCTGTGGCATGGAGCTTTTACGAGCGGGGCAGTACAAGGCAGGAGAGGCGTTGGGGGTGGACAACATTATTTGTGCTGAGCCTGAAGTCTTGAGCGTGTCCGGGTGGAGGTCTGAGTGGAGAGGAAGGCTCAGAGGAGTGGGCTTGAGGAGGCAAAGGCCTGAGACGGTCACTCCAGGAGTGTTTCTTCAGTGCAGGGACCCTCTTTTCCAATGTCCTGACTGTTTATAGTATCTGCAGGAATCTTGAGATGAAGAGGGGAGGCTTTGGGATTGATAATAAGCATGGATGGGCTTTGGGATACTTCTGGATCCACGATGATTCTGCAAAGATCCAATTAGTAAGGCGAGGACAGTTATTTCTAATTCTTCAGAGAATGAGATAGCAGTCTTGCTAATAACATTAGTGAAGGAGCTGGACTGCCCGATCAACTGCGTTCATTTGAATTCTTTATAACAATGAGAGAAGATTTCCAGCTAAAGGGGGGAAAACAGAAGATTCCTATATATTCTAAGACATGTAGATTTGGAGCTGTGTGCCTTTGCAGTATTTTTATAAATTGTTTGGCAAAGGCTTTAGGATGTTCCCCTTCCCTCTGAGTACACTTTAGCCCAATAAAATTTTGGAGGAAAGGCCTCTATAATAGCTCCTATCAAGCTCTGAATATGGGCCTCCAACTGGGTCATTCACAAGAGGAGGAGGCGGAGGGGAGTTCATGGTGGGGGCAAATTTTAATTTTTGTTCTAAATCTGATTTCTATTCTAGAATTTTGCTAGGGAAGTCTTTTAGGGCTGGCTGTAATCTTTTGTGTGTCTCTTATCAATTTGATCCTCCCATATGGTATTAGGACATTTATTTAGGATGAGAACGTTCTAGAAATCTTTTAAAATATACCAGCTTTGCCAAGTCAAAGGATCCATTGTCTGGCTGTTGACAACTTAGGAACACCACAGAGATACTTGTTCCAAAATGTGACTCAAAACCAATAGGGCTTTACGTGGCTCACCTATACATTACACGGTCAAAGGAGTCTCAGCAGGGATATACACCCCACACTGCCAGCGTTGTCAGCATTAGCTCTTCTGAGTCTCTGTAACTGACAACAACAGTGACAACCCCAGAAATGTAGTCGCTTCCTAAAAATACCCAGTCAGTCATCTAGGATTTTGGACAATATGATACTAAATAGATATCTGAGCCTCTATTACTTTGATACATTTAATAAGAATATAAGATCTTCACCTAAAATTGGAATTACAAACAGAACCCAAATTTGTGACTTGAGTTTTTTCTGCACTGGAAAATTAATATACTACCTTACTTAGTAAAAATTAGTATGTCTTTTTTGTTCATGAATTCAACCTGCCTTAGAGCATTTTTAGGAAAAAAATTGTGGCATGATATGCAGCAGAGGGAAAAAGAGTGCTCTTTGCCACTTTGTTTTCCATAATGAAAAATATTCAATGCAAAGTGCCCAGTAGTAGAAATCTATATTCTTCTGAAGCACAGGTGTGACTACACATATTTGTAATGGGTTTGTCCAACTTTAGAAATAATAATACTCCAATAGTATAGTATTGTATAGGATGCTCACTCTGTTATGAATAAATCTTGGGAATTTTAATTCATGTGTGATCTGGAAAGACTGCAGTAGAATAGTTCAAATTCAGTCTGGAATTGATATTTGGACCTACTTATAACGATTGTTTCTTTTTTTGTAACTAATGGATCCTAGTGGTTTACTGACTCTTACAGATCTCACACTGAAATACTTGGCCCAGGATTCCGATGTAATGGATTGTGGTCTTTCTCCCCGATGTAATGGATTGTGGTCTTTCTCCATACCCGTTTCCTTTAGGAAGTCCTTAGAGTATAATCCTAACAGGTGCGTTTTGCTCTTTTCCCCTGTGGCTGTGGAAATGCCATCAGGTTGGTGGATACTGGGATAAGTCCTGCAGCACAGTGACTCAGTTGAAGGAAGGGCTCAACCGAATCCTCTGCCTGATCCCCTACAATGTGATCAGTCAGTCTGTGTGGGAGTGTATCATGCCAGAGTGGCTGGAAGCTATCAGAACAGAAGTCCCAGATAACCAGTTAAAAGAATTCAGGGAAGTATTAAGGTGGGTAAGTAGTTTAATGAAGTCACCATAATTATAATGATGTCTAACATTTACTGAGCATGTAATATGTGCCAGGCATGGTGTGAAGCATCTCATGTAATCTTTGTTTATTTTTAATAGACCTTTAGAGAAATTTGAAGGTGCAAAACAAAGCAGTTGCTAACAGTTGGGCTGAGATGACTTGGAATTGTTCAGAAAAGATTTTGTTCTGTGGAATAATACATACACCATATTGTTTGCTTATTCTTAAATATAGTTATGGTTTGGATAAAGTGGGGAAAATGCAAAGGGAAAATGTTCTTAGATGCTGGGGAGGAACTCCAATTCCTTAGAAATGCATTTCCTTCTGTTGAGCCTAGGATGAGTACAAACACTAAAGTTAACAACCATATGAATTCTTCATACCTGTCCTAATGACATAAACTATTATAGTAAAATGAAACATGATATTACCATTCAGAACACAGACCAATCAGAAGTGTTTGGGTCCCCCAGGTAAGGTATAGTTAAAAATGCAGCGGGAGACCCTCATCCATGCCAATTGGTCATTTACTTCTGTTGGCTCTGCTTTCCAGCAAAATGTTTGACATTGAGCTCTGTCCTCTACCTTTTTCATTGGAAGAAATGTTTGGCTTTATTAGTTGCCGGTTCACAGGATACCCTTCCTCTGTTCAGGAACAAGCTTTACTGTGGCTTCATGTAAGTAGATGATACTTTTCATCATTTGGGGCAATAGTTCTTAGCCTGGAAATTTGACATCCCTGGGTAGAGGAGCAGGAAGTTATTGCAAAGAGTCCATAAATTCACATGTTTGCTGAGGACTGTCTATAGACTAATAACTCACTGCACAGATGAATACCTAGATTTCAAATATATGAGGCTGTAGTTATGGTTAACAAAATACAGATTTATGCAACACCGTTACTGAATTCATAATAGCTTTGGTCCTTATGTGTTTTTCCATCAATCGATTTAAAGGTACCATAGCTGTCTTGTGGGCATCCTAATAAATCATTTCATATTAAATACGTCCTTTACTTGGAAAGGTTGACAGCTACCGACTTAGGGAGGCATTCCTGCTGCTCCCCCAAGCTTGGAATACTTTTCTCTCTGGTCTGCATTTGTAATCCAGCTTAACCTTAAAGCCCAACTCAAAAATGATCTCATCTATGAAGTCTGCTGCTGTTTCACACCCTCATTTTCCCTTCAGAATTCATTATTCCTTCCTTCCAGTATTCACATAGGCTCTTTGTGCAAATGTTACTCTGCCTAATATTCAGTTCGTTTTTGTTTCTTCCCCTGATTGCAGATGCCTGGAGGATAGGAACCAGGCAGGTCTTTTCATGTTTGAATTCATGCCTCCCTTCACCCCCTCCTCTCGGCATCTGGCACATGCCTCGTATTTATTTAGTGCATGTTCCTAAACATTTATTAAATAGAGTCGAATGCGCAACAAGAAGTGTGGGCAGTTTCCAAACAGGAGGTCAGAGTCAGTGTTTAGATTAGCCATGGGTGCTGTTACATTGCTGAATCACAAATGGGTGTGAAACCAAGAGCTTTTCAGGTCATGCGGATACCTTTCTGGGTTCTACATCGAGGAACGACATCTTTCATAACTGACAAAGAGCAAAGGGACCATTTTTTTTTTTTTTAAAGTCATCTTTTGGACACTTTTCATACCCCGGTAGATCTCAATAAGATAATTTCCCATTTTAGGAAAGCCAGTCCTTCCACAGATGGCTGGGTGTTGTCACTCAGTCACCCACACTTTAGGCTGAGTTATGTAGGGGTGAGTGCACAGGGCCGTCACCCTCTGGCCTCACCATGATGAGAGCAATCACAGCTGTGTTTTAAAGGGCTTTCCCAGAGTGCTGGTTTGAAGACAGGGTGCTGCGGCTGAAGGTTTTAAACCACTGGTCTAACCTTTTGGGGGAGAGTGTGAACAGAATAGTGATTGGCGTTGACTCATTTATTAATTAACTGTGGAAACATTTATAGACTTCCTCTGTGCCAGGCACTGTAATTGGCACTGCAATGAAAATGGGATAAGAAATGGTCCTTTCTTTATACTTCCTTTCTTCAGGGAGCTCACACTGGGAGAGATGGTATCAAACAACCAAATATGATGAAAAACGACAATTGCTCTAATAAATGTGTATACAGTGTTCTATCCAAGGAAGCAGAGGAGAGGGGTGGATTAGTTCTGCCTGAAGGAAGGAGGCATCGACTTTCAAAAACTCATTACAGAAAGAGAGTTGCTAGATTTTGGCAAGATACGTGAGCTGATGAGACGGGGCAGTCGGGTCCAAGGGGGGTATGGACTGGAGGAGGACTGCATGCAAGTTCCACTGCTCCAGAAGGAAGGTGGTGAACTAAGACACTATTCTATGGGAAGGAGGAGACAGTGTCAAGAGATACTTTGAAGTTTTAATAGAAATAACACGGAGATTATGGGATGTGGAGAGTGGGGAAGCTGGCAGGTTCAGTAATAACTTTGATTTTTTAGTATGAAAAATTGAGGGTTTCTGTGCTGGTAGAATGTGCATAAGGCTAAATATCTTCATGTTCAATCATTCGCTTTGGGAAAAAATGATAAATGCAGTTTTACTTTGAGTTTTAAAGTTTATATTTTTGGTGGGGGGGATATATGCCTTTTTTCCCCAGGTCTTATCAGAGTTAGACATCATGGTTCCACTTCAACTATTGATAAGTATGTTTTCTGATGGAGTTAATTCTGTTAAAGAACTGGCAAATCAAAGAAAATCAAGAGTCAGTGAACTGGCAGGGAACCTTGCAGCTCGAAGGGTAATTATTGCCAAAACTGTTCTTGTCTTATTTGTTAATTCTATTATTTGTCAATTCTACTGGCTCCAAAAGTAGCATCATAATAAACTTCTCTGAAAATGCTCTTTCATCCCATCTCACTCTGTTAATCTTTTAAATACATTAAATCATGGAAATCATTGTTTAAGATATGTTTCATATAATCATGGTCAATAAATTATCGAGTTTTTCTCCTGCCCATACTTGTTAGCTATCTCTTACCCTTGATAAAAGCAAAAAGAGTTAGCTTGGAGGTATTATTCCTTTTTTTTTTTTTTCTTTTTCTTTTGGTCTCCTGGTGAACAAGAATTCTTTACCAGCTGTTTGGCAGATGAGTGCTTCACTTTGGGGATGAGAAGTTGGGATGTTTTATTCTATCATGTTTTGAGAAGATGTGATTGTCTGATGGTGACTGTGAGTGATGCTGTCACTGTGGACCCATTGAGCCCATTTTTTTTGGACCCTTTTGTACCTTTGTTAATGAGAAAAGTCAACATGGTCTGGCCTAAAGTGTAGGAAAACTATTGGGACTGTTTGATATGTTGGAGCACCTCAGAGAGCTTCTGTTGATGTGTTGATATTCCCAGATAAGGATCAGTTCTGGCCAGGTTCACTGTCATGGGATGGTAAACAGGGACTCTGCTCAACTTGCCCTTATCAGCCTCCCCATACCATTTTCCTACTGTCATTCCTACCTGATATCTAGGGATTAGGAAATATGTCAAAGTCGTGGGATCATAGTTTGCATCCAGTGCTTTCTTTTGATTTTAATCATTACTTTTTTTTCTCATCTGCCTCATAGGAACCAGCTGGCAAACATTTATATTTTGTTTCTTTTTTCCGTAATCTTTAGTTGACTAGTTGGTGCTTTCTACTGGGCAATGTGTTTACAAGAACGGTGTGAGGCATTTGGAGAAGAACTCATTATCCTCATTTTATCAATACTTAACCTGAGGTTCAGTGGGCTGAAGTGATTTGCCCTAGATAACACTGTCAATATCCAGGTATTCTGGTTCTTGATGGGGTACTCTTTTTTTATTTTTAATTTTTTTTACTCAAATATGGTGCTCAGGGAACTTGCTAGTTGTTAAAGAGATTTTTTTTTTAAGATTTTATTTATTTACTTGAGAGAGAGAGAGAACATGAGAGGGGAGAAGGTCAGAGGGAGAAGCAGACTCCCCACTGAGCAGGGAGCCCGATGCGGGACTCAATCCCGGGACTCCAGGATCATGACCTGAGCTGAAGGCAGTTGCCCAACCAACTGAGCCAACCAGGCTCCCCTAAAGAGATTTTTAAGAGGGAAAATTTCAGAGGGATATATAGTACAGATATGTCAGTAATTATCCTGCTACAGAACTTATCCCAGATGGTTCAAATGAAAGACTTTCATGGAGATTCTGCCTATAGAGTTATGGGGAAGATTAAGGGAGCAGTAAGGGTTGGTGAGGCACCTAGATGCCAGTAACAGCTCAGTGGGAAGCCATTATAGCCCCAGGGAGGAAGGAACAAAAAAAAGAGTTCCTAGAGCCCATTAAGAGATGAAATGTTAAGGAAAGACAGGCTGGAAGAATGATGGAGAGACTGCCAAGGCTGTAGCATCAAAGTAGGCAGGGGTGGACATATACTTCCACCCCTCTCCCCTTCAGCTGCAGGGCTTCTACTGGTGCCCCCATTGACGGAACCTAACTAGAAGCCAGCTAGCAAGAAAGCCAGGAGATACTCTGACCTTGGCATCCTTGGGCATAGAGCAGGACAGAGGAAGGCAGTGAGGGGCTTGAATTAGGCAAATGGACAATAACCAGTACAACAGGTTTGACATCTACTATTTACACATGGTAGTATAATAATTATAATATCCAGATGCCATTCTTCTTTAACCAATCACATTAAACAGATTTTGTGCTTATGATTCTAAAACTGATCTTGTAATATTTTGTAAGGTCTCGTTTTTCTGGTTATGGTTTTAGGTAGTTTAATTGGAAATGTGGATGGGATGAAAAATATAATGGTAAAGACAGCTACCTTCATTCTTCAAGGTGCTGATATTTCATTCACCTGACCATTAGTCACAAAGTTTGGATGATTTTATTTCCTTTTTTTTAAATTTTTTTTTTAAAGATTTTATTTATTTATTTGACAGAGAGAGATCACAAGCAGGCAGAGAGGCAGGCAGAGAGAGAGGAGGAAGCAGGCTCCCTGCTGAGCAGAGAGCCCGATGCGGGGCTCGATCCCAGCACCCTGAGATCATGACCTGAGCCGAAGGCAGCAGCTTAACCCACTGAGCCACCCAGGCGCCCCTCCTTTTTTTTTTTTTAATAGACATGAGCCCTCATGTCAGTGATTTTACTTCTTATTTTTATATTTTGAGAAGATCTATACTATTTGGAAGTACTAATGTTATTGACTAAGGAAGGAAATCAGTGTGACAGCTGGAAATACCTTCCACGAGACCCCAGATATTTTATCTAGCCCTTTTGGCTTCTGTGAGTTCCCTTACATGTGTTGATGTTCTTTCTTCTAGGTGAGTGTTGCCTCTGATCCGGGCCGGCGAGTTCAGCACAATATGCTGAGTCCATTTCATAGCCCTTTCCAGAGTCCATTTCGGAGTCCCATGCGTAGTCCATTTCGTAGCCCTTTCAAGAATTTTGGACACCCAGGAGGAAGGACTATTGACTTTGATTGTGAAGATGATGAAATGAATCTAAATTGTTTCATCCTCATGTTTGATCTTCTCCTGAAGCAGGTAGCTGAAGCATGAGCTTCCTTTAGTTCTGCGGTGAAGAATAAGGGAACGCATTGTACAGTGATTCTTGCTATGTATTGGACTCTTACTTATGAAATGATGCAACATCACTCAAGACATTCTGAAAACTTTCAGGATTCCCTAGGGAGTCTGAAAAACACTGTATGAATATCTGCAATGATGTTGACATATGAGAATGGATGTGAATTTTAGAAACACTCTAGCATCGTTAGAATTGATTCTATTGAACAAATTTGGTGAACCGAGTGATGCTATTGTTGGGAAGGGCAAGGTGCAGCTCTATAGTGATGGGCTGATTTAAATATATTGCATAAATCGATTTTTGAAGGTAATTTCAGAAGAGACATATAAAAGTCTTTAATCAGGAGAACATTTCTTAATTTTTTGTTCTGAAATAATTTCAGACTGATGGAAGAGTTGTTAGAAACGTACGGGGAATTCCTGAATACACCTCCCCGAGATTGTCCAGATATTAACATTTATTATATTTCTTTCTCTCTCTCTATCTGTATATGTATGTATGAATTGTAGAAATTTTAAAATAAACACTTGAAGGTAAGTTGCAGATGTGATGCCCCCTCGGCCTCAAACACTTCAGTATGTATTTCCTGAAGAATAAGGACATTTTCATATATAATCAAGTACAAAATCAGGAAATCAAAGTCAAGAAATTAATATTGTTATAATACTATTATCTATTATCTGACCCACAGAAATTAATCATTTTTTTAAATTGACATAATAATTAAATCTTTATAGTAGAAGAAAAAGATGTTTTTGATCTAGGAAACAATCCAGCATCACTCCTTGCAAGTATTTGTCCTGTCTCCTTAGTCTTCTTTCATCCAGACAGTTCTTAAGTCTTTGTTCATCCTTCATCTTGACATTTTTGAAGACTGCAGTCCAGTTATTTTTTAGAATGTCCCTCAATTTGAGTTTGTCTGATGTCACGAATCTATTTGGGTTAAAACTTTTTTGGCAGTAACGCCACTGGTGTGATGTTATATCCTTTCCAGTGCATCATATCAGGAGGCACATGGCATGATAATGTTGCCTTACTAGTGGTGATAACTTGGTTAAGGTGATTTCTCTACTCTAAAATCCCTACTTCTCCCTTTGTAATTAGTAAGTAACCCGCAGGCTGAGATTTCCTGTTCTCATCAGACTTTTACCTACTGGTTTTAGCATCCAGGGATGATTCATGCCTGGATCAATTATAGTGATCCTGGTTAACAAAATGATAATTTTTTCATTTCATTATCTTTTAATTTATTAGCTGGCATTCTACCGAAGAAATAGTTTCCCTTCTCTCCCATTTCTGTATTTATTTGTTCATCTTCTTATACCTGCAGGTACTCATGAATTCTTATTTTATTCAGTGAGTTAAAAATCTACTATTATGATTACTTGTATTTTGATGCTCATATTGTCCCATATTTGACTAGTGGGAGTCCCTTCCTTTGTTCTTTTGACATATTCCTCATCATTCTTTGAACACTTCCTTAATTTCTAGCATGATAAGATGTTCCAGGCTCATTTTATATTTTCCTAGCCCCAACCTTGAAATCAGCCATTTCTCCAAGGAGCCCTGGTTCCTCTTAGTGGATAATGGATAATGGTATTTAGAAACCAAGATCTGGACACTAGGTGAGGAACAGCATTTTTTAAATGTGTAAAATCTCACAAAATGATAAGTTTAAAAAAAAACTCTTTTAAATGTCCTATATGATTTTAAAAATAATTCCCACTGTTTGTCTTATGTTTATATTCTTTTTAAAAAAAAATCTGTGGAAAATAATATATACTCATGGTCTAAAATCCTTATTACCCTTAAATAACTTAATATAATTGTCAGATAGTAAAAATTATCCCCAGTTAATATACTAATGGAATATTGGACAAAGAAACAAATTCCTTCTTTTTTCTCTTTCTTTTCCCTTTCTTTCTTTCTTTCTTTCTTTTTTTTTTCTTGCCTTCATTTTGATGTTTTTCAGATGGAGTTACAAGATGATGGGATCACGATGGGTTTAGAGCACAGCTTATCAAAGGACATCATTTCCATTATAAACAATGTCTTCCAAGCCCCCTGGGGGGGCTCCCACACCTGCCAGAAGGACGAAAAAGCAATTGAGTGTAACTTATGCCAGTCTAGTATTCTCTGCTATCAGCTTGCTTGTGAACTCCTGGAGAGACTAGCTCCAAAAGAAGAAAGCCGGCTTGTGGTAAGAAGTCAGAGAAATGAGAGGACTCATATCTGACAGTGGTAATGACGGTAGTAGCTGGTATAATGGGGTCTTCCTCCAGTAACATTGTATGCTCCATGCTGGGCTATCCGTGAGACTGTTAAAAAGAAAGTTTTCCTGTTCCTTCTCCCAACTAATTCTCCCGGGAAGGGATATGAGCTGGAGCTACATTATCCAGAATTCTTGAGTCTTGAGTTACGGTTGTTGTGCATCCATTCATATAATTTTCATAAATACGAAGCATTACTGGTATGATTAAGATAACTTTTATTACAAAGTTCAGATAGCAGTAAATACTACAAAATATACATGTCAAATATCAAGTAAGTAGATTGGAAACAGATCACGAATTCCTGGGTAACCCCAGTTTATAAAACCCATTGACTTCATCAACCACCAGTAAAGGCTTCATTTTATTTTCTGTTTTCCAAGAAAATGGTTTCAGTAGAGAGCAACTAATATATACCGCACATTAGCTACTCCATATGTTCGTTATTTCTTGCTTAGCCAGTTTTCATTTAAGGCACATACACATATCACCAAAATATCTTCATGCCATCAAAAGGAGGGGAATCTGAATTATTTGGTCCAGTGTTTGCTATCTTCTCTATTTCTTCCTTTCCCCTAATGTTTAGCTAAGTAGAAAGTGACTTCTTTTTTTTTTTTCTTCAAGATTTTATTTATTTGAGAGAGAGAGAGGGAGCATTACCAGGGGCAGAAGGGCAGAGGGAGAGGGAGAAGCAGATGCCTGCTGAGGGCAGAGCTCGATGTGGGGCTCGATCCCAGGACTTGGAGATCATGACCTGAGCCAAAGTTAGCTGCTTAACTGACTGAACCACGCTTTTCTATCTCTAAGTAGAAAGTGAATTCTTAAAAAAGTTTTTTTGAGGTATAACATACATGCAGTAAAGTGTTTCTTCATTTTTAAATACCTTTCGCCTACTAAACTTGTTCGTCCTCTATGTTGCAAAATAACCTCCCTGGACTATGGTCTTTCAGCATTATCATTGGGTAACCTCACTACAAAACAGTCCTGGTCCTAGCGACCTAAAATAAAATCAAGACGCTTAAGAGCTAATCAGGGAGATGTTTAAATAAATGAAAAACCATTAGCATGATAAGGGTGACGGGAGAGGTCTGCCAAGGGAGCTATGGGGGCAGAGAAAGGATAGCAGATCCAGCTTGGAGGTGTGATGGGGAGGAAAGAGAGCTCCTGGGCCAGATTTGCAGGAGTGGAGTTAATGAAATGAAGGCAGTGGGGTAGAAGGAATTTGAGACCCAGAAAACTCTGTGTGTAAGTGATCCAGAGGAAAGCAGGGAATGAGACACTCAGGAATCCGCAAGCCGTTGAGTGTTGTCGCGCAGTGAGCGAGTGGGAGGGAGTGACAGCCGGGTCCAGCAAGATGGACTTGGTCTTATTTTCCCCTTCATTAAGGGCTCTGTCTGCCAGACTCAGAAGTTTGGGTTTTGTCTTGGTGAATGGGGGAATCCTGAAGGATTTAATCAGGGTAAGGATACAATGTAATGAATTAGAGAAAAGAGAGTTTGGGGACACCCCAGGGACAGGAGTCTAGTCAAGGAGGCTAGTGTGGTCACTCTGGATAGAGATGCGAAGTCTGAATGAAAGCGGTGGTGGTGGCAATCAGAGCAGAGGCAGGCCTGGCGGGTTTTTAGGCAAGAGGGTCAGCAGTGTCTGGTGTTTAGCTGGTGTTGAGGTATGGGAAAGTGGAGGGCAAACCCCTGTTTTCTGGCATGGGAGCTGATAACATTGCTATTTATAGAAGAGTATTAGAGTAGCAGAAGTGGGTATGATGCAGGCACAGTCAGACATAGCAGGTTGAGATGCCTTTTAGCTATCCAGGTGGGGGTTGTCCTGCCCTGTCAGGTATGTGGATCTGGTTTTTTGGAGGAAGGTCGGGAGTAGGTAAACGTTTGGAGCCACCCACATATTGTGCTGGGATGTGTGGAATGAGAAGAGGAAAGCTAGCTAACCACGGCTAGCGTTCTGGGAAGGACCAGCTCTTAAGAGGGAAAACAGGGGAACTGAAGACTTAGAAATAAATTGAGATGAAGCCAGAGACACAGGGGAAACAATGAGAAAGAGCAAGGACTCCAAAACCAAGGAAGAAGGCAGTTTAGAAAAGGAAGGAATAGCCAACCATGTCAGGAGAAGAGAGGAAAGATACAGGACTGAAATGTGCCCAGGGGATCCCAAGAGAGAGGGTCGCCTTTGCCCTTGGGGATGGCAGTAACCATGGGTTCCCATAGCCTGTGGTTTAAGAGCAGGATCAGCTGAGGATGCGGCTGTGTCAGGTGTAGACTTCTGGTTCAGGGAGGGCATGAGAGGGTAAAGAGATGGAGGCAGAGGCCCTGACCCCGGCCTGTCCCCGGAGGGCTTTCTGTTTTGTGTCTGTCTTTCCAGCACCATCCTGGGAAACAGGGAGGAGTAAGCATAAGTATAGAGAAACTGAGCCATGAAACCATTCTCCTGTGCGCATGATGCTTTGTCATGCACTTGTCACGGGCCGAGAATAACACATTTGGAAGCTGAAGGATTCCGTTTTCCTCTCCCGAATGTTTATGGGAGAGATGCTTATCAGTAAAAGAGGTCTATTTCGTAGAACATTCCAAATTTCTGGGTGTCCACTGTGTGAGTCAGCCTTCTTTGCTCTTCAGTCCTCTTCCTGGGACAAGTGGGCGACAACAGGGCGGAGGGGCTAGCAGGAGGCTTGAGCTCAAGATGGGCGACACCAGTCCCTGCCATTTGGGAGGATGATTCCAGACCCGTGGGTTATCAGCAGGGAACACTTTACCGTAGCGAACTGCATGAAGCTCGCTTTACAATGTGATTTTGTGTCTTGCTCATGGGTGACCTAGGGAAAGGGTCAGGCTGAGCAAAACTGGGAAGTTGGCGGAGATATTCTCCAGGGCCCTCGAAGCCCCTGTGTCCTTCGGGCACTCCATCAGTCTTGAGCTGGCTGTCAAATAATTCTTGAAAAAAACGTGTACTGGTTAAATTGTTAGCTAACAGAGTATGATTTTAGAGGAGGATATTTGAAGTGGGACTTGAAGGAAAGAAAAAGGCTGGAATTGGAGCTTAACTGGAGATGGATATTTTAAGCGGCAGCTGTAACTAGTGCTCTCTCTCTCTTTTAATCTTCCCAATTTCACCTATTTCTGCAGCTGGTTTTATACATAGGTATTATATCTGACATGTATTGTCTATAAATACATCGTGCATACTATAGTCACATGGTGCAATCCATCTCCAGAACTTAGTCATCTTGCAAAACTGAAATTCTGTACTCACTAAACAAGAACCTCCTGTTTCCTTCCCCCCACTCAAGCCCAAGGACACCTCCATTCTACTTTCTGCATCTTTGAATTTGACTAGTGTACACCCGTCATTTATCTGGAATCATGCAATAATTGTCCTTTTTAGGGAAGGCTTGTTTGACTTAGCACTGTGTCCTAAAGGGTCCCTCACATAGCAGGTGTCAGACTTCCTTCCTTTGTAAGGCTGACTAATGTTTCACTGCGTGTATGTAACACAGTTTGTCTCTCTGTTCATGTGTCAACGGACACCTGGCTTGCCATACCTAACTCACTTTAAAGCATACATTACAGCGATTTCTGGCTCCTAAAAATTTGACGTATTCGGACAACCAGTGTGTGTGTATCTTTTTTTTTTTTTTTAAAGATTTTATTTATTTATTTATTTGACAGAGATCACAAGTAGGCAGAGAGGCAGGCAGAGAGAGGGAGGCAGCAGGCTCCCTGTTGAGCAGAGAGCCGGTTGAGGGGCTCTATCCCAGGACCCTGAGATCATGACCTGAGCCAAAGGCAGAGGCTTAACCCACTGAGCCACCCAGGCACCCCATCAGTGTGTGTATCCTAATATATTGCTGTGAACCCCGTATTATTCCCTGCTAGTTAAGTACTGTTACTGAACACAATGTGCATGGATTAGAATCACTTGGTAAATGGGGACATGATCATAGGGAAGGCAGGCCTAGGGCGATGTAATGTTTTTGAGATTTTTCCATATTTCTTTCAAGGGAATGAAAATGTTTTAGTGACAGCTGATCCAAAGTCCCTGTAATTATTATGGAAGTGAGCTCACATTTCTTCTGAGGCAGGTGCCTTTGTCCTTTAGGGCTCAGCACAGGGCTGGGACACAGCAGGCACTCAGTGGATCTTTGTGGAGCTGAGCAGAACCATTGACATCCCCAGCAGGCTGCTCACCTGGCTGCTTGTCCTGTTTGTTCCAGGAGCCCACAGACAGCCTTGAGGATAGCCTCCTTTCTTCCAGACCAGAGTTTATTATAGGCCCTGAAGGTGAGGAGGAGGAGAATCCAGCAACCAGGCATGGGGAGAACCCCGGCGATTGCACCGAGCCCACGGAACATGCTGGTAGGTGAACTCCGGCCTATGCCAGTTAGCATGATGTTGATGTTCAGAACACCGTTTTTTTCAGATTACTGTCGACTTGGGCTAGTTCAGGTTTGGCTTCTTGAGTGGAGACTGGTGCAAATGACCCATTTCCCAGGATGTTACTTCCAGCAGAGCAGAGGTCACTGAGCTGCTTTCCGGCAGCACACGCTTCTTACCAACAGAACCCACCATGTGAGCAGCACCTTCTACTTACGGTGTAGCAGGTTCTCGTGGAGAAGTTGCTATGAATCAAGGCTGAATGACTGAGCAGCGGGTGCTTGCCCTCTGGATGGCCACTTAGGCCGTTTGGCCAAGGCAGAGTGTTTTGGGATAGAGCCGAAGGAGCTTGACCTCATGCAGCTTCTGTCCCCAGGGGCTCGACCTGGTCTCTGGACAGACTCAACGCTATCCAGCGGAATGCTTTGTGCTCTGAGGCTGGTTGGCTTTGTGCAGAGCTAGAGGAAGGATGGCCTCTTTCTGGTTTGCTTGCAGACTATGTGCGGGCTAATTAGGGGCTGCAGAATGGCAGGCAGGCTGGGAATCGTACTCTAGCTTTTCATAGTCTGAAGAAGTTTGGGGAATTTCATATGTGAGCCCATGTGTCTTTGGGGAAGCTTGATTTCTAGATCTGCACTGTGGCAATTTGGGAATTTGTACAGGACCTGGCATAAACATGACTCATTTTTTATCTTCCTGCTTCCATTATCCTGAACCAGGTAGCTCACCTCCAGAACCATAGTTTGGGAATCCTAGGCTTTCCGTCATTCCTTCAGTGAGCATCGAACAGTGACTCTAGGCTGCATTACAGCCCTGGGTCTGAATAAGACATTAGTCTCATTAGTATGAAATGCTTGGTCAGAACTAACCGCTTCTGTGTTAGTTGTGCATGTGACCATCTGAGTGTGAATATCTTGGATCACTCTGTTTAGAACCATGGAAAACTAAAAATGGAAAGAACCCTTGAGATGACCTACTTCATTGGTTCTCAGCATGTCCTTGGAGTTGTGCAACCTCCGTGTTGTTTCCTTTGGACCTTCCTTATTTGGGGTGGTGAAGGGTGGGAAGACAGGGAAGGGTGGGAAGACAGTCCTGACGAACAGCCCCGGCTGCCCACTCTCTTCACCCCGAGTGTGCTGACCTGCTCTATTTCATACGTTGGAGTTCCAAGTGAGTTTCTTTAACCCAAATCGTCCATAGAATAAAGCTTGGAAACCTGTTGACCTAATTCAGCCATCTCACTTTGCACACGAGGAAAAGACATCCCAGGTGGGTTAAACGTGCCCTGGTGGTGCAGCTTATAGCCCTCCTTCCTGATTTGTGCTTTAGGCTTATGTGTGGCACCGGGCTGTAATGGAACATCTGGACCGTCTGAGGAGTTGAAACAGAATGAATGAGCTCCACCGCCCACCCCCAATTCTGGGTGTAGCTGGGGCAGAGATCTGGGAACTGGAACTTCAAATACTGAACAACTAGTTGGTGGCAGGATTGAGACTTGAAGCCAGGTGTCCCGGATAACTTGGAATTAATGCCTTTCTGAGACCAGGGCCTAGGGCTTGTTTCTGTCAGGCATTAATGCCTAAAGGAAGCAAGGATGTCACTTAGGATCTAATAACCTGTACTCTTTGTATATAAATATATTTTTTAAACCTAAGATGGCACACAAAACACTTAACTGCTCCTTTTATTTATTCAGAGCGTTTTATATGAACAGTGGTTAAAATAAAGCAATTTTTTGTATGAATGACTCTTCTCCTTGCTTAAACATCTGCTCTGTTCGTCTCCCTCAAACACAACTTCGGCCTCTGATCTATTTTCCTGCCTTTTTTCCCTGCTGTGTTGCAGGTCACAGTTATAAATTGTCTCTGCCTTAATCTTCCTCCAAGACCAGCCTTCCCTGCTGCTCTGACCCCAGTCCCGCTTCTGCTCTGTGGGCCTCCAGGCCGTGGTCTTGAGCTCCTCTGTCAGAGCAAACGTGTTCGATCAACATGTGTTCTGTGATTTCCTCCTTCCTTTCAGACTGTTTCCTGTTTCTGCATTTGTGGCCTGGTGCCTATTTCTTATAGCTCTTAGATATATCCTCCACTAAAAATACTTTTAAAACTCTCACACTTTCTAGAAAAAATAGACTCAAGGGTCGGTAACAAGTATTTAAAATACATGAAAGCGGAACTTTTAGTTTATACTCCAAGAGAACTGATTAGTATATACTCCAAGAGAGTTCGACTCCCACTGTCTCTGGTTCCAGGGATTGCCAAAACTTAGAACGGTGATTTGAAAATGTTTTACACTACTGTCTGCGTCTGGCTAACTTGTGAATTCTTTTCTCCAGCACGCCTCAGGTACCATATATTGCCATCCCACCTGCAGGGGCAAAGGTATTAGAGAGACTCACAAGAAGATTAAAACCATGAGTAGTTGTTCTGATTTGAATATGCTTAGTTTCTTTCAGACAGTCCCTTTGACATGATTCCACGGGATAAATTCTTCCTTAGGTGCTAATACAACTTGAACGTCTCCTTAAGGCGTTCTTATCTCCCTTTCAATAAGAAAGGTGTACCTAGCCAAAGGCCAGACCCCTTCAGGTGGTAACAGAACTCCCAGCCCACAGGAGCACAGGACCAGGCTAGGGGTTGCTTTAGGGAGCCAAGGACATCTGAATATATATGGTGGGCTACATGGAGGCCGAGAGCCCTGAATCTAGAAGGTTTCCTGCACTGGCATCACAGAAGGGATATATGCCACCTCGGAGAAGCAAATAAAAATATTGCACAAAATGCCTTTTAACACATCGTGTCTTTATTTTCAGTCCTTTTGGTTTTATGGTCTTGATCAGGTCATGAGTGGTGGGGTAAAGGAGAAACTAGGCTAACCCTCATGTAATTATTTCTTTCCAGCAATAAAGAATGACACTGAGAGAAAGTTTTGCTACCAACAGCTTCCTGTAACTTTGAGGCTAATATACACCATTTTCCAGGTATTTTTTTTTTTTTGACATATTTAAGTGTTTGGTACGGTAGCATTGCTCTTTTAGATAACTCCGTAGTAACCACGTGTTTCTTCGCGTAGGAAATGGCGAAGTTTGAAGAGCCAGACATCCTTTTTAATATGCTCAATTGCCTGAAGATTCTCTGTCTACATGGAGAGTGTTTATACATTGCTAGAAAAGACCATCCTCAATTTTTAGCCTACATTCAGGATCACATGTTGATTGCAAGGTATGCCATCCTAGCAGGTTTTTGTTGTTGTTGTTTATGTGTTAGGCTTTCGCTGTGAAAATCAAAGTCAGAACAAGACTTACCAACCCGTTTGGGCCACTTCTCTTAGCCAGGACAAACTGCCTATGGGAATGACTCATTTCTTTTACCAAGTCTAACGTTTAAGTGTGTCAACATGAAGAAGAGTAATTTGTTTTGCTAGACACTGTAGAAACAGAGAAGGCAAAATAAGGATTATTTGTTTATCAGTTGTTGGACATTTTTTTAAAGATTTTATTTATTTACTTGGCAGACAGAGATCACAAGTAGGCAGACAGGCAGGCAGAGAGAGAGGAAGAGAAGCAGGCTCCCCGCCGAGAAGAGAGCCCGATGCGGGACTCCATCCCAGGACCCTGGGATCATGATCTGAGCCGAAGGCAGAGGCTTTAACCCACTGAGCCACCCAGGCGCCCCAGTTGTTGGACATCTTAACGGTGTAGTGTCCCTTAGAAAAATGTCAACATTACTAAATCACTATTTATGTTGTATCATCTAGAATAATATTAGTACCAAAGACTGACTTGATTTCTTACTTGAAGTAGAACTTCCAATAGACACCAAAAACCTCTCCACATATTGACCGATATAGTATTTTTAAAGACTGCAGAAGCATTTTGAGAAAAACAATAAAATATTGTCCTGGATTTAGATAATGTTTCTCTGCTTGAGAAGAAAATAACTCAAAATAACTGTTAGAGTCTTCCTGAAAGTAAGTCAGAAAAATAGTATCCTTATTTAAATGTAAGAGAATGAGGTGGTAAGAAGAAAGAAGAGGTTGGCTTTAGTTAACTTGGTGACAAAACTGACTTGAGGCTCTGTCTTTTCTCACATTTTTTCCCTTTGTTTATTCATTCATTCAACAGATATCACTGGGGGCTTGCTATATATATTATTATCCTAGGTACTTTGGGAATTTGCAGTCTTGTTTGGAAGGGGGTGAATGTTATTTATACAGAAGGTGACCACATAATTTATTCTTCACATTATTTACTTTTGAGAGTGAAGAAGGCATGCTCTTCATAATAACTTCAAACAATTAGTATAATGTAGACCAAGATCTTGGATAAACCAAGATATTGGTTTCAATGTCCATTTGGATGGGCATTGAGAGGATGTCAAGGATTTTTAGGATAAAGATCTGAAAATATTTATGGTCAGTGAAAGGGATCAGAGGAAAGGGAGTAGCTGGTAGAGCAAGGTCCTGGAAGACAAGTACACATGATCAAGAACGAAGGCTGGGTAGAAGAGAGGAGGGAGGCTCTTTTCTTTGAAAGGAGATATATTTTGAGGAAAAGAGAAAGTGTCAAGAGAAGCTCGTTACTGAACCTTAAGAGTAGTGTGTCCTGATGTCTTTTCCTGAGAGGGAAGAGGATAGAGATTAGGTTGGGAGCTCAGGGAACATGGAAAAATGTATGGAATCGCTCATAGAGGAACTTAGTAGGGTGTCAACAAGAAGTAATCTAAGTAAGACTGGCCTGCTGCCGTGTCAAGCTGAGCTTAGCTAGCACCAGCTTGTGGTGGAAGTTAGTAGGAATTAGTGGGACCAAGTTAGTTCTGGGGCCTGGGAGTGGATGAGAAAAGGGGGTAATGTGGATTTATTCAGGAGTAGGAATTTGTGATTTGATTATGGTGGAAGTGGGGATGAGGAATTTTGCAGGGAGGAAATGGTTGCCTCTGAGATCCAGTCTAAGATGGGAGGCAAATGAAATCAGAAGAGGATTGATGTTTGGAAGAAGAATATGAAAAAGAGGGAAAAGAAGTCTTAGTCAGGATTAGGAGTATCTTGGGTGGGGACACTGTTCAACCCAGTACAGAACATAGAATGGGAAAAGTGGAGAGTCTGCAAAAGTTTCCTCAGGATAAAATGGGAGTTCTACAGGTGGAACGGGAGGAGCTGGTAGAAGGGTAGGCCCAGCTGACTTGGATGTGGGGAAGAGTAGGACTGATCTGAACAGATAGATGAACAAGTCCAGGCAAAATCCATGAAGGAGTGGGATTGGGAATTAGGCAGAAGCTCTCTTCATTCTCTGGAGTGGGACTACTAAGTAGGCCAACTTTTGTTGTTAAAACAGCCTCTATAGGGGGCGCCAGGGTGGCTCAGTTCATTAAGTGTCTGACTTTTTTTTTTTTAATTTTTAAAAATTAAAAATTTTTTTTAAAGATTTTATTTATTTATTTGACAGAGAGAAATCACAAGTATGCAGAGAGGCAGGCAGAGAGAGAGGAGGAAGCAGGCTCCCTGCTGAGCAGAAAGCCCGATGTGGGGCTCGAACCCAGGACCTGGGATCATGACCTGAGCCGAAGGCAGCGGCTTAACCCACTGAGCCACCCAGGCGCCCCTTTTTTTTTAAGATTTTATTTATTTATTTGACAGAGAGAGATCACAAGCAGGCAGAGAGGCAGGTAGAGAGAGAGGAGGAAGCAGGCTCCCTGCTGAGCAGAGAGCCCGATGCGGGGCTCGATCCCAGGACCCTGAGATCATGACCTGAGCCGAAGGCAGCGGCTTAACCCACTGAGCCACCCAGGCGCCCCCCAAAAAATTTTTTTGTTTTATTTTTTTTTCAGTGTTCGAAAATTCATTGTTTATGCACCATTCCCAGTGCCCCATGCAATATGTGCCCTCCATGATACCCACCAGGCTCATCCAACTCCCCACCTCCCTCCCCTCCAAAACCCTCAGTTTGTTTCTCAGAGTCCACAGTCTCTCATGGTTTGTCTCTCCCTCAGATTTCCCCCAATTCCCGTCTCCTCTCCATCTCCTAATGTCCTCTGTGTTATTCATTATGCTCCACAAGTAAGTGAAACCATATGATAATTGACTCTCTCTTCTTGACTTATTTCACTCAGCATAATCTCTTCCAGTCCTGTCCATGTTGATAAAAAAGTTGGGTATTCATCCTTCCTGATGGAGGCATAATACTCCATTGCGTATATGGACCATATCTTCTTTATCCATTCATCCGTTGAAGGGCATCTTGGTTCTTTCTACAGTTTGGCAACTGTGGCTGTTGCTGCTATGAACGTTGGGGTACAGATGGCCTTTTTCACTACATCTGTATCTTTGGGTTAAATACCCAGTAGTGCAATTGCCGGGCCATAAGGTAGCTCTATTTTTAATTTCTTAAGGAATCCCCACACTGTTTTCCAAAGTGGCTGCACCAACTTGCATTCCCCTAACAGTGTATGAGGGTTCCCCTTTCTCCATATCTTCTCCAACAGTTGTTGCTTACTGTCTTGTTAATTTTGGCCATTCTAACTGGTGTAAGGTGATATCTCAGTGTGGTTTTGATTTGAATCTCCCTGATGGCTAATGATGATGAACATTTTTTCATGTGTCTGTTAGCCATTTGTATGTCTTCTTTGAAGAAGTGTCTGTTCATGTCTTCTGCCCATTTCTTGACATGATTATCTGTTTTGTGTGTGTTGAGTTTGAGGAGTTCTTTATGATATTGGATATCAGCCCTTTGTCTGTAGTGTCATTTGCGAATATCTTCTCCCATTCTGTGGGCTGCCTCCTTGTTTTGTTGACTGTTTCCTTTGCTGTGCAGAAGCTTCTGATCTTGATGAAGTCCCAAAAGTTCATTCTCACTTTTGTTTCCTTCTCCTTCACCATACATAAAGATAAACGAAATGGATAAAAGACCTCAACATGAGGCAGGAATCTATCAAAATCCTAGAGGAGAACATAAGCAGTAACCTCTTCAATATCAGCCACAGGAACTTCTTTCAAGTGTCCGACTCTTGATTTCAGCTCAGGTCATGATCTTATCAGGGTCTTGAGATCAAGCCCTGTATTGGGCAGCTCATTGAGCGTGGAGCCTGCTTGAGATTCTCTCTTTCTGTCCCTCTACCCTGCCCTCCCTAAACAAACAAACAAACAAACAAACAAACAAGTAAATAAAGGCAGCCCCTACAGGACATTTCCCCAGGCCCCATGGATTGCTGGTGCTGTGGGATTTCTGGCTCAGCCTTTGGGTTACATAACCCAGTTTTTTCCTCAAAGTACCACCCTGATACAAAAGCCATGATGAAAAATCAAGGGATCTGGGGAAGGACACTATCTTCCTGATTTCAAAGAAGGCTGCCTTGAGAATTGGGAAAGCCATAGGGAACTGGTAAAATCCAGGGTTTTTTTTTTGTCACTGGGATGGTTTTCTAGCAGTGCTGCATATAGTTTGCTTCCTTCAACTACCTTGATCAACCCAGTTTTGTGTTCACTCTTATGATAAGGAAGGGAAGGACCTTGACTGACAGCCCTGCCAGTTGGTGGAGAGGTTGTTCTTTCTTTTTTTTTTTTTTTTAAAGATTTTATTTATTTAACAGAGAGAGAGAGAGAGGTCACAAGTAGGCAGAGAGGCAGGCAGAGAGGGAGAGGGAAGCAGGCGCCCCACTGAGCAGAGAGCCCCATGTGGGGCTCGATCCCAGGACCCTGGGATCATGACCTGAGCCGAAGGCAGAGGATTAACCCGCTGAGCCACCCAGGTGCCCCGAGAGGTTGTTCTTAATAGAAATAGAATTGTTCTTTGCTAGAATAAAGAGGAAAGGCTGCTGGGCAGGCAAACTTAACAAAAATCTCTCTCCAGATATTCACTATAAGAAAATTTTTTAAAAAAATCACTTTTTACCACATCATCTTAACAGAAATAATATCAATTTTGTATATTTTTAAGTCATTGCTCATTTATATACTTGAATTTCTAATATATAATTATTATTTTTTATATTAAAATATAGTATTAAGTAGTGTTTTTCTGTGTTGTTACATAAAAGCAATTTCTTTAAGAAAATGAACAGAACAGATTTAGGAAAGGTTTATCAGAGGTTTATAGTCTTGTGGATGAGTATCAAAAAGCATCCCTACCAGCTGCCTATTAACGAGAGATCCCATAAACTGAGGTAATTGTATTTGCTTTCTAGAAAGGTTATCATAACTGTAATCACTTTGCTTCTTGCTTCCTCAGCCTGTGGAGAGTCGTCAAATCCGAGTTCTCCCAACTATCTTCATTGGCAGTTCCTCTGCTTCTCCATGCTTTGTCACTTCCTCATGGTGCTGACATCTTCTGGACAATCATAAATGGCAATTTCAACAGCAAAGACTGGAAGATGAGGTTTGAAGCAGGTACCTCTGTATTAGCTTAAAAATTCTCTGGGGGTCACAAGGTAAACCAGATGTCCAGTCATGATGTCTCTTGTTGACCCTTCTTTCTTTCTATATTTCTTTTAAAATTTATATTATTTACTTATTTATTTATTTAGAGAGAGAGCATGCACACAAGTGGGGAGACACGGGGAGGGAGAGAGAATCTCAAGCAGACTCTGCACTGATTGCAGAGCCTGATGCAGGGCTTGATCTCATGACACTGAGATCATGACCTGAGCCAAAATTAAGAGTTGGATGCTCAACTGACTGAGCCACCCAGGTGTCCCTCCTCCCTTCTTTTTAAAGAGTACTGCCCTCCTTGCTAGTGTTCTTTGGTGATTCTACTTAACTGAGCTTGCTTTATAATAGTATTTTGCTTTATAATAGTATTTTGCAGAGTGGTCCTTAGGTAGGAGGCCCTGTTCAGGTCTGCCTAGGATAGTCCTAGTTTATGCCTGTTGTCCAGGTGTATTTATTAATTGTATGCTTGTTTACTCTCAAATGGATCCTGGCTTGAATGATAAATTATACAGTTAACATGATACATGATACTATGTAGTCAATATAATATATAATATGACATAATGCAATAAGTTACTTGTATCAAAGTAACTGGGAGCGTTCCTTAAACACACAGGTGGTTGGGCCCCATTCCTAGACCTACTGAATTAGAATCTTATGGGGTAAGGCCAGGAATGTACATTTTTAATAAGGTCTCCAGGTAATTCAGTGATGTTTGAGAATCTCTGCTGTTAGACCCTTTCCGCTGAAGCATCAGGGATCAAGTCTGGGGCAGTGATGGGTATGATTTCCTGGTTCTGAGAATGGCAAGTTCTTAGAGGAATATGGTAAGGAAGGAACCTGGGCATGTTCTCTTAGCCTCGCATCGGCTGCCTTCACGGTCACCCCAGTCTGCTAGGACTCCCATCCTCGGGAGCAGCAAGGAGGGCCCGCAATGCTGTGGTGTTCAGAATGGTTCTCTGTGTTTCTGTGTCTCCAAAATGTGACCAAGGAATGGAAGTTCCATTAGGTGGGTTAACTATTACACATTTGCTAATACCACTGTCTGGGGGCACTTAAACAACAGACATTTATTTTCTCACAGTTCTGGATGCTGGGAAGTCCAAGATCAAGGTGCCAGGAGCATATTGTTCCTCAGGGTATTAGGGGGTCCAGAATCTAAAGTCAGGTCTGGTGGGCACCTCCTGTCTCCCTGTGTGGTCCGCAGAAGGGCCTGGAATGGACAAAGAAATGAGTGTGGAGGCATTTTGAGTATTTTGAAGTATAGTTTGAGTTAAACAATGAAGAAGACCATTAAAAAAAAAAAAAAAAAAGACAACCCACAGTTAAATCAAGGCTACCCAGCAGAAAAGTACTGTACTAGGTAGAAACGGTCTCTGTCACACAGATGAAATGGAACATTCAAGAAGGCGGCATCAGAATTTCCTTTTGGGGGGCGCCTGGGTGGCTCAGTGGGTTAAGTTTTTGCCTTTGGTTCAGGTTATGATCTCAGGGTCCTGGGATTGAGTCCCACATCGGGCTCTCTGCTCAGTGGGGAGCCCGCTTCCCCCTCTCTCTCTGCCTACCTTTCTAATTACTTGTGATCTCTCTCTGTCAAATGAACAAATAAAAAAAAAAAATCTTAAAAAAAAAAAAGAATTTCCTTTTGGTTTCTCAAAGCAGGGTGTGGGGGACCCAGAGTTGACTTTTTCTTTGTGGGTTCCATTCTTGTCTAAGTAAGTGTCTGTTTTTTTTGTCGTCTCCTTTTACACTACAGTGGAAAAAGTGGCTGTAATTTGTAGATTTTTGGATATTCACTCAGTGACCAAAAACCACTTGCTGAAGTACTCCCTGGCACATGCCTTCTGCTGCTTTCTCACAGCTGTGGAGGATGTCAACCCAGCGGTGGCTACCAGGGCCGGTCTCCTGCTTGACACCATAAAGAGGCCAGCATTGCAGGTGACGTTCCTTGGTTGTGTGTTGTGTGCTGTGGATGGTGCTCCGCTGAGCACATATAGGACTGATGATGAGGACAGCAAGAATGGGGGAGTTTTTAAATGGGGAAAAATCCCAGAAACACTACCTTATTAAAGACCCCTTGTTCTTATTTCTTACTACTTTCTTTTCAGTCTTTGTCCATATGGTGAAAACACTTTTGACAGAGACAGGAATTGTATAATTTTTTTTGTGTGGCAGATTTGTGAACTCGGCTGGTTTATCTTGTACTATTTAGCTGGTCCCTGGGCTGGGAGCTCTGGTCATTAGAGGCTAGACACTAAGAGAAATCATCTCTGTGATGAATTATAATATAAATCAAAGCAGGATCTGAGAAGGCAAATACGCCTACTAAAATGAAAGTCAAAACAACATGAAATACGAGACCTAGAGAGAGCTGCTTATTTATTTTATTTGGCACCTTAATTATATAATTAAAGAAACCAAGTCTCAGAGAGATAATGTGACTCGTCAAAGGACACAGAGCGAGTTAGTGGAAGAACCGAGACTAGAACCTCCGAAGTCCTGATCTCCTGATTTCCCACATTGGCTCAGGCTTATTACAGTGTCGTTATAATGAAAACTAATAATAATGGCAAGAGCTAAAATTTGTCAAACAGATACTGTCTTTCCAGGACAGTGGATTAAGTGTCTCATCTCCATTGTCTCATTTAATCCCCACGATAACCTTGTGGGTTCCCATTTTACAGATAGAGAAGCTGAGGGTTGGAACGGATAGGGTAGGTCACTTTTTCAGGGTCACGTGGTTAGTATGTGGCAGAACAGGTTGTGAGTCATAATAACGTCCACATTCTTGACTGTAACTGTGTCTATACCCTGCTTCCCCTAAAAGAGACCAAGAAGAAAGGGCAGGATCTGGGCAATTTGGTGGTTCGGCTGACTGTGGACCCACAGCCTCCCTTATAAAAATTCCCAGTTGTCTTCTGGATACTCAGTTGGTCTTAAAGACTAGGTAGTCTTCCAGCCCAGCGCCTAGAGCATAGGAGGCACTCAGTAGTTGAGAGTTGAATGAATTAATAGAATGCTTGGATGAATTACGGTTTTTAGGTTTCATTCAGTTAGGAAAGGGGGAATGGTAAGCAGAGTCATACACTGGAGAAATGGATGGTCAGTTAGTCCAACTTGATTTTTTAAGATCCTGTGTGCCACTCATGTTCCAAGAAGACAAAGTGAGTTTACTTTCTTTTTGAACCATGGCATTCAGCATTGAAAGGAAATTAGAAACTTGTATTGTGTATTCTCAAATGTAGCTTTGGAAGTATGCTTTTTTTAATAGAAACTATAGACATTGAAAAAAGAAACATTGGTTTGAGAGCATTTGGATTAAATGGTTATTAATGAATGCATCTGAAAACCAATAACCTGCATTTAGTGTAGATTTCTGAACTAGAATTCAAGAGGTATTCTACAATTGGGAGAAGTTCCTCTTCTGCATTTTATTTCTGCCAAACTTGCAATCAAAGAACATTTCAATCAGATCATTCCATATTATATGTATGGAGCGAGGAGGTTTTGTCTTGTTTCACTGACTTTGCTTAATATATTTGCTTTGAAGGAACTTATATGTTTATGTCTGACTTAAACTTTCTTCCCCCTATCTGCCCCAGGGTCTGTGTCTCTGTCTTGATTTCCAGTTTGATACTGTGGTTAAAGACAGACCCACAATACTGAGCAAACTTTTACTCCTGCATTTTCTTAAGCAAGATATTCCTGCCTTGAGCTGGGAGTTCTTTGTCAACAGATTTGAGACCCTTTCTTTGGAAGCTCAGCTACATTTGGATTGTAACAAAGAATTTCCTTTTCCTACAAGTAAGCAAAACAAAGAACTTGCTTTAAACAGCCATAGTTCCTATTCTTATATCTGCTAGATAAGTAGACCATACTCTGCATGTAGCCTAATTTCCCATTATGGAGAAGGCTCTTACTTCATGAACTCAGTTTATTAAATATTTATTGAATAACTCTGTAGTAATCTGTAGATCAGTTGGTTTCTGCCATTCCAAAAGCAAAACCCTTTGCATTTCCTTGAGGACCTATGGTGACCCTTTGTGACTGAGTGTTCCTTAAATCTGATTCAGTAGTCACGTTCACAGTGTTTGTGAGCAATTTTGTGAGATACATTTGCACCTCGCAAATTCACCCTTGCATGCTTGTTAGTTACCTATAGTTCTAAATAGATGGGAAAAGTGGGTCAGTCAACTATGTATCCAGTGATAATAAAAACATTAGACAATGTAATCTTACAGTCTAAGAAGAATCACAGGCAATAGTTGTGATAGACAGTAGTGATGATTTTTTTCTATGACTCACCATGAATGATTCATGTGTCCACGAAAGATGTACTTTAATCCTGAAAATATACACAGCTGGGTTATTTCAAACTCGTTGTGCTTGTTAAAGAAAATAACGTCTGATTCCTTTTGCAAAGCTATCACGGCTGTAAGGACCAATGTCGCTAACCTCAGTGACGCAGCATTGTGGAAGATCAAGAGGGCTCGTTTTGCAAGGAACCGCCAGAAGAGTGTGCGTTCTCTGAGAGACAGCGTGAAAGGTCCTGTGGAATCCAAGAGGGCACTCTCTCTCCCCGAGACCTTAACCTCCAAAATTCGTTGAGTATCTTCTTCCCTCCTTCCTTTAAATCTGTTTAATGTCTTTCTGAGGCTGACTTGTCCTGTTGAATGTTCATAGAGTAACTTACTTAGTCAACGGAGCTCCTTCACTAGGTTAGGGCTTCAGATTCCCTAGAGGGTTGCCCCAAGAATGTCAGTGCCCTGGTGGGGGGCTTTGTCCAGCGTGTGGGTGAAGCAAAGCCCTGGTCCAGCAGTAGAAGGCAGCAAATCCACTCATGCCTGGCCAGAAAGGTAGACACAGCCTCTCTGCTCCTGAGTTCTAGGATAGGAAGGGGGATACCACCAGTCCTGGAACCTGAGAGCTTCCTGGAAAAGACCGGGACAGGCCAGACCCCATGGCAGCTGAGGTGACAGAGTGGAAGTGTGGAGTGCATTTGCTTTTCACGTATGATGGAGACAGCCTAACAAGCTCCCAGACGAACCAAAAATAATGGTTGCTTTTGAAAAGAAAACACCAGGCTGAGGAGAAGTTGAATTTCTGTGCAGCTTCACCAGATTATTTATAAATAAATATAAGCTTCATTGCCAATTAAAAAAAAAAAAGACCCTGTATGCTTGTTTTGTAAAGGTCTTTCTTTATATGGCACTTTGAAAGAGAGCACAATTTTCCCTAAATTACCAGATGACTAAATGAACTCTAATGATCAGCAATGGCTCATGAATGGCAAATAATTAAAAATTCATAACTAAATCACCAGGTTAGTGAATGAGTATATTTAAATATGGTACTTACTTGTGAAATTTGTCAAGTGATTTAATTTTTAAATAACTGCTGTGAAATTCATCACATAACACTCTAAAACATACCTCTTGTCCTGTCGGAAGTGGAAAGGTTTGCTTTTCTCATTGGCATTTATTGGAAGACAGCCTTGTATAACATAATCATTTTTAATCACAAATATGATTTGATTTTTTTTATTGCATTTTTTCTCTATTTTAGACAAGCTATGAAAATGTGGTATTGTGAACTTTGGGAGAAGTCAATGAAGGCCCTTTAAGCGACCAGTAATTCAGTTTTTCAGGGAACAAAGATTCTAGCAAGTGGTCATTTAAGAATAACCCTTAGGAGTGCTAGGCCCCAGAGAAGACCGAATCAGATCCTAGAAACCAATATCTGGACGAAATAAATTACAATTTCTATGAATTTCCCAGCTCTTTTATAACTTAACCAGCCATTTTGGGATATCAGGTTTACTTATTGTCCTTCCTTGCTAATTGATTCACATGACAGTTTTGAAGATTAAGAATGGAAATAACACTAAAGAATGTTCTTGAGATTCACATAAAACCACAAAGCTTTTGTGACGCAAACATCTTTTATGCAATGTTAATGACAAGTAGGAAAACGAAACAAACCTGCCCCTACTATCCAGTGAGTTAGCACTGAGTGTATTTTCTAGGCTCAAGTTGTTTTTAATGCTTATTTAAATAGAGTTGTTGTTGATTTTTAAGCTATGAGGTTGACCAGGCATGAGCAGTCTGCTCCAGCTCTCGGTGGGACACCCGAACAGACACCAGGTGGGTACTTCTGATGTGGAAGGGCTGTGTGCAAGTGTCTATCCCAGGTGGTCAAGGTGAAGAATGCAGTGTCTCTAACTGGGCCAGAGTGCTATATTTAGGACTTGCAAACTTGAAGGGTCCTACCCCAGATGCTCAGGCATTTGAGTCCCTGACCTAGCAATTCTATCTTACTAGGGGCAGATGACTTTGGATCCCATTAACTTTTGGTCCAGTAAGAGGTATCATGTTACCTGAATGTGCACTTTCCCCCAGAGAGCCAATACGACCAGACCTATACATAGTACTGCTACTTGTATGTGTCTTTACACATAGAAATATTATGTTCATATATATCCACTATAGGAAAAACATAACATTTCATTGACATTTTCAAAGGCTATACATTTGAGCCACCATCATTCACTCATCCCCGTAGCCATTCTTGATTCTTTGCAACTCTACCTGCATTTCTGTGTCTCAGAGAAAGGATTTTGATTGTTTGGAGGACCATAGGATCATATTTGACTCGCTACAGTGTAACTACCATTTGATGTCCCATGAGAGATTGTAGTTTATCATGAAGGATCCTAAGGGTTGAAGGGACTCAGGCAAGGCTGTCACAGACCGAATGTTAGCTACATAAATGGTGGCACGGTGTATTGGGAAGATTGCGAAGGGTTCTGAATAGGGGCTTATCGTTCCAATTTTAGTATATGTGCTGCCGAAGCGAGCCCCTGAATAGGTGTTTATTTGTCGACAACAAACTTGGTAACTACCACCTGTGTATCATGCTATAGAACATTTGGTTTTTCATCTAAGAATAGTTTTAAGAATGGCCTCAGAAGGAGAATTTCAAGTCAGGAGGTTTTCAAATCGCGTACACTAAGTGTTACAAACATGACGCCAGAAAGAGCTGTAGCTGGGGGTGGGAGTGGGGGGAAGAGAAGGCTCCAAAGATTATGGATGCCAATAGCAGGTGTTGGCCAGAGTGTGTTTTCTCTTCTAAAATTGTTGAGACAGGAGGATTAGCAAGCCTTTGGCCAAGTCCCTCTGCCTTGTTTTCTGCATTACTCAGGCCTCAACTGTACTGGGATTAAAAGGAGAGTAAAAGTGAGAACTTCTGATCCTGAGCTCCATTACAATGTGAAGTCCATCTAGGTCCCCTTCATTGAGGTCTTTTTGAGATGATCTTAAGCAATTTCATAAATTATCTTTCTTTTACCCCATCTTTTCTTTTTGTCCTAAGGCTTATTTGAATTAATTATTCAATTAAAGTCTTTACTTATTCTTATTTACCATTTTCACAATCTAAAAGAGTCTTCTCACATTTCTTTGGGAAAATGGATACATATGTTTCCTGAAGTTAAAAAAAAACCTTTAGGCTTCTACTTGTCTTACCAAAAGGGACCAGATGGAAATGGGGCCGACTGTGGGCATTGTGTATATTAAATATAATGTTAAAGCTTCTGGAAAGATATTTACACAACACACCATAATAAAAACTTGCGTAGACTTGGAAGCAGCTGGCTTACCTTATAAGGTCCTTTTAGACTAGTTTCTCATTTTTGCATTATTATTTACTAGACAGTAAATTTTTCAACTTGGGAACAAAGACATGCCAGGATAATCCTAAAATTGTACAGGATGGTTTAAGATAGTAATTACATGGAAGCTGAGGGACTTGCTACTTACTGAACATCCTTTAGTTTGGTACAAGTCTTGAGCTTCTCTGTGCAAGACCTCTTATTGATCAGGCCTGAAACAAAGCCTCTGTCCTATAATTATGCAGCAAGAGTTCACTTTAATTACTGTTTAGGCTGAGTTTTCTTGGCATGGAATTCAGAATGGCCGGCTTTCTGATCTTAGCTTTTACATATTACCCACAGCAAATGTTGCACCAGAAATACACTTGTAGAGAAGGTATATTCCACAAGGCTACAGGAGAGCTGCATTCCTTTATGACTTTCATGAGTCAGATCAAAGACCTTAGCTCATGTGAATGAAATTCATAGGAAATTACAACTGGAATATTAGAGATATGTTAACATTCTCATTTTATAGAAGAGGAAACTGAAGTTTCCAGAAAGGTGCCTGTTTCACAAGCTTGTTGGTGTCAGATTTGGGTCTCAAGCCCAGGCTTTTTGATCTCTCATACAAGGCATTTGTGGTGAATGCCAATAAGTGCTCAGAACCTTTATTTAATCCTAATTGATGAAATACACAGTTTCACCAGCTAATCTGAAGTTGGTAAAATTATAATTATTTATAAAGTAACTTTTCACTGATTCTGTGAAAACTAGGAATTATATTTGGTGATTCAGAATACCTGTTGAATATTAATTGAGTATAATATAGTAGTTTTGATAGGTTTTCATAGCACAACATTGAAAAACTGGTATCACCTTATATGGTCACGGGGAACTTAATTATATCATATTCCTCATCCCCTGGAATGAATAATTAAACAATGGTAGGTATATAATAATAAGAATAACAACACTTCATATATGTATAGTACCTCTCTATCTATTAAAGTGTTTTTTTTTTCCAAAGGTTTTTAAAGATTTTTATTTATTTATTTATTTGACAGAGAGAGATCACAAGTAGGCAGAGAGGCAGGCAGAGAGAGAGAGGAAGGGAAGCAGGCTTCCTGCTGAGCAGAGAGCCCGATGCAGGACTCGATCCCAGGACCCCGAGATCATGACCTGAGCCGAAGGCAGCGGCTTAACCCACTGAGCCACCCAGGCGCCCTATTAAAGTGTTTTTAATACAAATGATCTAATTTTGATTTCACAATGACTCTGGATATATGTGAAGTATTAGTGTGATTTTTTTTTTTTTTTTTTTTTTTGCTTTACATATGGACAGGAAAACCGAGGTCCTCAGGGGCTAATTAATTTTGCTTAGATAATTTGCTCAGGATCACTTATAACTAACTAGTTGGGGACTAATGCTTGGGTGCAGGAAACTTGATTTACTTTCTTTCCACTCTAACTACCTATTGATGCGTTGGTCTTAGGGGGTTCCTGCCCTGTGGCACATGAAGACACCAGTCTGGTTATAAAGCTAACCTGGGCATTCATGTCTGCTACAGTGTGCCTTAAGGTCATGAACATCCACACCAAGAGACCTTCCCATTTAAGATGCACAGATGGATCTAGAAATGTCCTAATCCCTAAAGCAACATGGATACCCTCAATTCTACTCCAACTTGCAGAGAAATCTCGAGATCTCTTGGTCTGAATTTATATCAAGAGAAGGTGTCCAGTGCTAGGGAGCACTGGTAAAACTTTCTTGTATGGCCCTCTCCCCCCATCCCTTTCCCCCCGCCCCCCATTAGTGTCCCAGCCTAAAACCCCGAATTACTTCTCTTTGGGCTTTCTCTTTCTTTCTAGAGTTGGTTAACCACTCACATCCTTCGCTAACTTGCAAAATGCTTGTTGATCATTAAGACCCCATAACTCAAAGAGAACAGTTATTTTCATAGGAATGCCCTTGTTGGAAAGAATAGTTTTGGGAAGTAGCAGTTTCTGTTGAACATTTACTGGGCACCTTCAATACTAGGAAATATAAAGAGTGCAAAGATACATCAGAAATTATTATACTCTCCATCAGCTTATATATAGCCAAGGAAGGGAGATACAGTGTGAACACAGGCAAACTCTCCTCTCGAGTGAGTGTGCCAGTGCCATGGGATGGTTCCTATCAGGTGCAGCAGAAGGAGAGTTGGGGGCAGGAAGGATGGTCTGGTGGAGAGGCGGTTTTCCAGCCAGACCTTGACTGGTGGATAGGATGTAAAGGCCCGGATGTGAGATAGGAAGAGGCAAAGGCAGGGATGGGGAGCATAGGACAGTGTGGAGTTAGTCACTGGCCCCAACTTTACACTCCTTCTGCTGTGGGCACACACAACACACCTACTGTGATGTTGGGTTAATGGGCTAGGAGATCAGTGAGGTGGTATAATTAGAATTAGCAACATACTGGATATTTATGCCAAAGATACAGATGTAGTGAAAAGAAGAGGCATGTGCACCCCACTGTTCATTGCAGCAATGTCCACAATAGCCAAACTGTGGTAGGAGCTGAGATGCCCTTCAACAGATGAAAGGATAAAGATGTAGTCCATAGTGGAATATTACTCAGCCATCAGAAAGGATGAATACCTACCATTTGCATTGACATGGATGGGACTGGAGGAGATTATGCTGAGTGAAATAAGTCAAACAGAGAAAGACAATTATTATAGGGTTTCAGTTATTTGTGGAACATAAGGATGAGCATGGAGGACATTAGGAGCTGGAAGGGGAAAATGGTGGGGGGGAATCGGAGGGGGAAATGAACCATGAGAGACTATGGACTCTGGGAACCAGACTGAGGGTTTCAGAGAAGAGGGGTGGGAGGATGGGTGAGCCCGGTGATGGGTATTAAGGAGGGCATGTATTGTGTGGAGCACTGGGTGTTATATGCAAACAGTGAATCATGGAACACTACATCAAAAACTAATGATGTATTGTATGGTGTAACATAATTAAAAAATTATTTAAAAAAAAGAACTAGCAACATAAAGCAAACTCATTTATAGTGCTTGATCATTGGGTTCTCTGGAATAAATGCAGAGGAAGCTCATGGAAGCGGGGCTTCTTCCCTGTACCTGATTGTCTCTTGTTGGTTAGACAGAGGTCAGCTTACACAGAGGAATATTCCCTATTTCCTTGCTCTTTGGGGGCCTCACCAGTTTTTCCTCCTGTGTAGAAGAAATATTTACCTGAGATATTTATTTGAATTCAGTGTACTTAGACACTTCTGAAGAATAAGCATCTAGTCTATGTCAGACACTGCCTCATATTCTGTGAGGGGTATAAAAATGGGTTAAGACATAGCACTCACCTTCAAGGAGCTTTTTTTCTCCTAGGTGAAATTGACAAATGAGTAAATAAATTCTGCCTTGCAATTTGCCCCATTTTAGGAAATGGTAAAGGAAATTTTCCTCCATTCCTCCCTCCCATACTCCCTCTCTTGTCCTTGGGGATTTGCAGAAGTTAGAGATCACATCCAGTTGCTGAGAGGAGGGTGGGCATAGGTGGGAAGAATGGGTCCTGAGGACTGGGATTTACAGGACGAGATTGGCTGGGGGTCAGGGTGCTGAGAGGTGTATCACCCTGAGCAAGACACAAAGGTGGGAAAGTGTTGGCTACGTTCTGAGACCTAGGAGTAGCCCAGCTGGTAAGAATGTTGAGCATCGGGGGTGAATAAGAAGACATAAGTCTGGAAAAGCAGATCCTGATCCTGCCTGGTTTCCAATCATCAAATAAATAAAATTGTATGACCCTGTAGAGTTTCAGTCAGTTGTACCACTCTGTGGATAGACTGTGATGGACTCAGCCCATGATAAAGTTAGGGGAGGAATCACTCTGCCTCGTGATTCTGAAGTTGCTTACAGTTTTCATTAGCAAAATGATAAAATAAAAAATTTTAACAAGTTAAATCTCTATGGTTAAAACGTAGAGGAATTTCATAGGCTAGCATTCAAAACTAGAATTCAGAAGTGTTTTAATTGTCACATCTTAGAGGAAATATCAAAGGCATTCAGTTTTAAAATGGAAATGTCATGCCCTTTGTAGATAACTTAAAACAGTAGTATTGTCCTTATTAATAAAATTCTAGCTTTTCTAAGCTAATTTTTCTTAGGGATTTGATGAAGGAAATTTCCTTTATGACGAGTATACCAGTGAAAAGCATATGCTATTTTAAAGAAAGACAATAGACAACGCATAGATTTGCATAGCCTGCAACTAGAGAAGTAAGTTTTTGGAAACAAAGATTTTTTTCACTTTATACAAAAAGTTTCATCAACTAGTTCTTTTTTTTTTTTTTTTTCAGTACATTTAATGCTTTGTTAAGGCTCACTCATTATTTCCCATTCAGGGAAAACAAAGGAAGGAGCGGGAAACTGAAGCTAAAACACTGGAGATCAGTGAAAATGTATTTCAAATGAAAATAGGGCATTTGTGAAATGTACTTACTCATTAGGAAACTAAGATTTGATGGGAAAAGTTAGGTTACATGCTTTATCTTATTATTATTATTTTGAGGTGGGGGAGGCAGGCAAAAGAAGAGAGAGAGAGAGAGAGAATCTCAAGTAGGCTCCACATGCAGTGCAGAACCTGATGCAGGAGTCAGTCTCGGGACACTGAGGTTATGACCTGAGCCGAAATCAAGAGGCAGATGCTTAACTAACTGAGCCACCCAGACGCCCCAGGTTATATACTTTTTAAACAAACATCTACTTGCAATGGGAAGAAGAATTTTGAAGTATTTAAAGATGAAGCCTGATCATTTATTTTCTAGACCTGAACTAGGATAGAATGAAATGAGGAGCCAATGACTTAGCTGGGCTTTTTTTGGAGCTCCCTTCTTCTGTATTGAGGCCTCTGGATTCTTGGGCTATAAAATAAAGGGGCAGCTCCTTCCCAAATGCTCCCTAGTTCCATTTTTCACGTGGGGACCTTGGAAACTAGCCAGTCTGAACTTGGCAGTGGCTGATCAGGACAGGGCTGCCAGGTCTGTTAAACCTTGCCAAACGGAGCAGAGACACATTGAGGAATGAAGCTACATTGTAATAGCCAGCCCTTGCTGCTGCAGTAACATTGAACCCTGCAGGGAGCCTGCATTCTCACACTTGTCACATTCTTGGCCCAGGCTTGCCCAAAGCAATAACTCCTTGTAGCTATAAAGTAATACTCTGGAGAAGAAAGAAATCAAGACTGAATATTTCTCAATGCTGGAAAAATAGTCCTCCAAACTTTTTAAAATTTTATGTTATGAGGATTTACGTAGGTATTGCTGTTGGCCTGATCTTCTATCCCAAACATTTAATTTAATTATAATATACAGCAGTGCTTCACATTTCTGGGCTCTTGGTGAAACAGGGTGTTCCGCATAAATTGCTTTTTCTCTTGGTGGCTGATACATGCCTCATAAGTAACGGTATTTTCAATTTGTTGATTGCTCTCATCTATGCATGCGGAACACTGTAATAAACAAGTCCTTAGGCTTTATATGAATGATTTGGGGTGAAAGCTACCCTAGAGTACGTTGCCCACATTTACTCTTCATACAGAGACTAGGAGACAGAAAATGTGAATGTTCTAGGGTAGTATTGAAGTTCATCAGACACTTTTCCCCTAAATGAGAGGCCCTGAGACTTAGTTGCCTCTGTTGCTCTAGAGATGGATAATGATCCTTCCTCAGCCTATCACGTTTGCCCAGACGGACATTAATTGGAGCATCTGGGGAGAACTACACAACCAAGCTCGTTACCTCACATACCGTTCGAAACTAGTAAGTTCTGAATTTGGCATTACCTTTGTGCCACTGCTCCAGAGAAAATTGTTTGGCCTTGAGATGGTTAATTTCCACAGTCCCCAGAAGCATTTCTTCTATCCTGCTTCTCTTGGCTGTGTCCTGGAAGACGGGTTTTGCCAAATTAGTTGAGTTAATGGATATAAATTACTACCTATCTCCTTCTCGTATCTTTTATGCCATAATTACATGATATTATAAGATGCATGATATGATATGGTCCCGGTTTGGTTTATAATGGTTGGTAAGCAGAGCCGGTCATCGTTTAGCAGAAATTTTCCTTGCAGGGTGAGCGATGAGAACCCTGGGTGCTTCATCTAAGCCACCAGGCAAAAATCTTGTTTTCCATTTAGAAAGTGTGAGGTCGCCTGTCAAAGAAGGGACTAAGATGTGAAGGGTATTTGGAATGAGTCCCCAAATATAAACAGAGAAGAGTAGATCTCCCCTTTCCTTCAGCAAGAGTCCTAAACTAAACCAGATCAGAAGAAGCAGAAAAACAAACAGAGACAGGGTATAATTTCTGCCTTTGACAAATAACAGAGAGAAAGCCAAAGTCAGGGAGCTGCTGTGATACAATTATTTGTTAGGTTACAAATAAATCAAGGGCTAAGGTATTCTTTTCTGTCCATGTAAACTTTCAGCTCACCTTCATGTGGTATTTTTCTGTTTTTAAGAGCTCATGCTTCTTTCTTTCTGTCTGTCCCCTCCCTTATATGTTTCTCATTACATACAGCAGGACTTATGATTTGCTATTTGTAATTTTGACGATATCTTTCATAGAGTACTCATTGCTAATATCTCAGGATTTGGAAAAGAAAACTTTACATTATTTTCCACCAGCTGATTTATGAACATAACTGAACTGAGATAATATATATATTTTAAAGATTTTATTTACTTATTTGACACAGAGAGAAAACGTGTGAGCACAAGCAGGGGGAGCAGCAGGCAGTGGGAGAGGGAGAAGCAGACTCCCTGCTCAGCAGGGAGCCTGATGCAGGGCTTGATCCCAGGACCCTGGGATCATGACCTGAGCCGATGGCGGATGCTTAACTGACTGAGCCACCTAGACACCCCTAAATTGAGAGAGAAATTTTAGCACAGGAACTCAGTGGATGCTTTTGTGCTCAGTGGATGTTAGAATATTATTTTTGTGGTTATTTTTATGTGCTTATTGGACAAAGCTGGAAGGGAAACTTCTCTTTATCATTGAGGATAAAACTTTGCCAAGATATTTAAAAAATCGCTAAGTACAAATTTATTTAGGTATTTTTCTTGCCTTCCAAAGAGAACCTTGCTTTATAGTGCCTTTTAAAATTTCTATTCCCTTGTTACTTCCAAATTAGTTGGTTGTTGATGAAATAATAATGTTCACCCCTGAACTAATGCTTTGCTGAGTAGACCATATTTTGCCTTCACATTGGTCCAGAACAGACCCTCTAAATATTTAGTGGAAGCCGAAGGGATGGTGTTTTATCAATAAGTGAGATTTCCTTGTGAGCGTCTTTGGGAGGGAGCCACCCACTGATGACCTCTCTTGTACTGACAGGACAACAGTCTCCCGAGAATGACAACACCATCAAGGACCTGCTCCCAGAAGATGCTGGGATTGACCACCAGACCGTCCACCAGCTGATTACAGTGCTCATGAAGTTTATGGCCAAGGATGAGAGCAGCGCTGAGTCAGACATCAGCAGCGCGAAGGCCTTCAACACGGTCAAGCGGCACCTGTACGTCTTGCTCGGCTATGACCAACAGGAAGGTTGCTTCATGATTGCACCTCAAAAAATGCGCCTGTCAACTTGCTTTAATGCATTTATTGCAGGAATTGCCCAAGTAAGTGTAAGCTTCCAGGAGTCAGATCGTTAAGGTTTTGGTAGAAGTAAGTCATTAAATTCCATTTAGCCAACCTAGGTTCTGTGTAAAGGTTTGTGCAAGTGACTTTATTAGGAAGGCTCATGTGGAAGGGAGTATAACATGAGGAAGACCCATAGGGAGTATAGGGCTTTGGGGGTTGGGGGACGGTGAGTAGAATATACCTAACATGAAGTTTACCATTTTAACCATTTTTAAGTATGTAATTCAGTGGCTTGTAGGTATATCTGCATTATTATGTAACCGGAATCATTATCCATCTCTAGAATTTTCCATTATCTTAAACTGAAACTCTGCCCATTAAACAATAACAGAGTGTAGAACTTTGTTTATTTATTTTTTTTTAATCTTCTCTCCTTTTTGGCTTCAAGTGGAGAGCTGAGCTGAGCATACAACTTTCTTCATGTCATGTTACTGTCATTGGCTTTGGATGTGTTTGCTTCTCCCAGCCGCTGTCATTGACAGCGCGGCGTGCACTTACCATGCTTTAACTCTTAATTGCCCCCATGGTGGACACGCATGTTGCTTGGTCCCAGCTTCTTACCACCTCAGACAGCTCAGCAACGAACATCCTGCCCGGTCCCCAGCACTGTGAGAACTCATCTGAGATATGAACGCAAGAGCAGAAGTGATGAGTTATTAGGTTTCTGTATGGCTAACTGGACCAGCGCTACGCCAGTATGCAAAGGGTGTAGAACTTGAGGCTAGAGAGAAGTCGATACGAATTTCAACTCTGCCACTGTTATCATCTGTTGAGGCCTTAAGTATTCTCTGCTTCTTTGCTCTTTGGTAAAGACTTTTGTTTTGAAAGATTAGGGATGACACATTGCCGAGCATTTAATCAGTGCCTGTCCCATGGGAGGAGCTCAGTGAAGGTCTCTGTTACCAACTTGCTCAAATAGATTATAACATAATGAACACAGCTAAGCCAAGTAGGAGCAATCCGTACATAGCAGTCTTTTGCTGGTGCTGGTGCTGGAGGGTTTACCACCAACACTCAGCTGCTTGTGATGACGAGACGATGTGCCATCTCAGATACCAAACTTCCCTCCCTTCCTTCTTTCTCTCCTCACCTCTCTCTTTCTGTATTTACATTATGCATATTTATTTAATAAAGCAAAAAATTAAATTCAAATCTCCACGAAGCCCACAAAATGAGTGACTAACATATCAGTGTCAGTATGTTATTGCTGGCTCCAAATTGATTACATTCATTTGCACATATATACAGGTGTATGCGTGTGCACACATTTTCTGTAGTAATGGGATCGTATTATACATATTGATAAATACAGGTAACCTTTTTAAACCTAAAATTGATTATGAAGTCAATCATGTTAATAAATTTGTATAATATCCCATTTAATGGCTACATAGTATCCTATTATCATATAAATAATCTTTCATTTAACTTATATTGTTGAACATGGAGGTTATTTTCAATTTAGGGTGACTATAAGGCTGGATATCTTTACGTATACATCTTGGAACAGTTGTCTGATTTTTTCCTTAGGGTACATGTAGTTGCTGTACTGTAGGCTATGTACTTTTCCTCACTTCTGAATAGATATTGGTGAATTGCCCTCCTGAAAGGGTGTGTTGAGTAATACTCTTGCCAGTGGCATTGGAGAATGCCCATTTCCCCCAGTGATGACCAATGGTAGGTGTTTTCATTGATTCTAGTTTAATTCTAGTTGCTAGTTCAATGGAACATTTTAGTAAAATATTGTTCCCCATGGATAATTTAGTAGATACATCAAATAATTAGATAATTAAGTGGATAAAATGATTTTAATTGGCAAGTTTCTTTTATTTCTTGTGAAGTTTAACTTTTCCCCCTTTAGGGTCACTGGCCATTACTGTCCACATTTTGTGAGATGCCTTGTCCAGCTTTTGCCTGTTGTTTGGATGGGTCACATTTTCCTTTAGGTTTATGGGTGTTCTCTATAGTTTTCCTTCAGTTATTAATATTTTTCCTATTTCAGGTAATGGACTATAACATTAACCTGGGAAAACACCTTCTCCCCTTGGTGGTTCAGGTGCTCAAATACTGCTCTTGTCCTCAACTACGGCATTATTTCCAACAGCCACCTCGTTGTTCCCTCTGGTCCCTAAAACCTCACATCCGGCAGATGTGGTTAAAGGCCTTGCTTGTCATCCTTTACAAGGTGAGTTCCAACGGTCACTCCTTTTGGGGCTAGAATCATTCTCTTAGAGAGGAGAACACTTAAGGTATCTAAACTGAGAATTTTGTAGGAGAGTAATCTGACCTTCACGGGACAAATCAGGATACGTAAAATTAGCGTTGAGAAGTAAAGGGCCATTGGAAAATCGACAGCAACAGAGACCACTCCAGCATATGTTATGAGCTGTAGGAGATTGAGATCAACAATCTGTGTTTATGCTCAGCATCTCATATTTTATCTGTGTGTGAATTATAATGTCAGAAAGCAAAGAAGATATTTCAAATTATATTCCTATACCAGATGTTTATGCCAGGTAATTTTCTTAAAAGGAATTGTAACTGCGAACTGGGCATTCCTTGCCGTCCGTGGTTTGGTGCAAGAGGAAGGAACCACTGTCCCTCGTCCCAATAAGGCCATGATAAAAATTTCTGGTTTTGCTTCTCAGTATATTCTCTTCATCCCCAAGAAATACCAAGGAAAGTATCTAGCAAGATCACCTGGAAAACTTACCCTTCAAAATAACCGTTTGTATTTTTCTCCCTCCATTTTCTTGAGCAGTATCCATACCGAGACTGTGATATCAGCAAGGTCCTGCTGCATCTGATTCACATAACCGTCAACACACTCAACGCTCAGTATCACAGCTGCAAGCCCCATGCCGCCGCGGGGCCTCTGTACAGTGACAACAGTAACGTAAGCAGATACAGCGAGAAAGAAAAAGGTACTTTACATGCCTCAATTCCATCCCGAACTTAGCTTGAATACGTAATATATTTCTGTACGATGTTTTTCTTAGGAGATAACAGAGTGCCCCCAGATATCATTCTGGAATCAAAAAAATCACCTCCGGCTTCATTAATGTTCCAACTTTCCCATGAGTGCCACTGCCTTAATTTTTTAAATGAGCATTCGAGAGAAATAGTTGAAATGCTTCTGAACCCCATTTCATAAGAAATGTTTTGTAAAAAAAAAGAAAATTGTGTGCTGCTTGGTTAAGGAGCCTTTGTAAGCCTTTCCCTGTGTGTTGGAGGCATCTTGCTTTGGGCGATGAAGTAAATAAAGTCTCAGTTGGCACTCGGTGGAGCCATGATCTTGTCGTCTCTAGTTTGCTCCTGAACTTGGTGCGAAGTCCAAATTTGCTGAATTGCTTCTCCTTAGCTTCCTTGGTCAATAAGAAAATGATTTAAGGCAACTGAGATGACATTTTTAAACATAGGTTTAAATTATTTCCAGTATCAACACTTTTTATATCGATAGCTTTTCTGCAAAGGAGGCAGGTGAATAAAACGTTAGATAGAGTAAAATCCCAGCCTGGATGTTTTCAGGTGAGAGCTGAAAACCAAGGTGTGTATCTTTAGTGTAAGTCACAAGTCTAGACTTGTAAAAGGTGACATCATCTAATCCAATCCTGGGAGAAAGCCAAACACCCCACGACCCTTTGTGGTGTTCTGACTTGGTAGGACTGCTCTGGAAATATCTCACTAGGATAGTTCATGTAGTTCTAAAAGGTCCAAGAATCTGGCCATAGATGGAACTGTAAGTTCTGGTACCATTCAAATCCTTTCTGAAGAGTATCTTGTCTCCCAGTTTAGGTCCCAGTTTTTGGAAAATGGGATAGATTCTGTTAAACTCTAGATATCCTCAGTCCGGGCTCAGTGTCTGGGCGAGTCTCGAATGAGCCTTTCTGAAGGGGAGGAGCCATCCTGAAGTCCTTCCATCTCTCCTTCAGGACATTTTGAGAATTATTTCAAAATCATGTCATGAAAGTCACGTAACTCTTTTCTTGAAAAACAATTTTTCAAAAGGGACTATTTCCTTTTTTTTAAGGACACAAAGAAAACATTACTGTGTTGTATCTGCCTAGAAACATGGGAACTTGATAGGTTTTGTCATCTTTGCAGAAGTTTCAGCAGGGGTTTTGTATCATTTTGATCATTAACACTCATTTTTTTTTTTAATTTGACTAAGACGAGACTAGTAGGATCACTTCATCTATCGTCTGCTGCTTCAGATTTCACTTAGTTTAGAGTCTTGTGTTTAGGACAGGATCAGTCCTTGAAATCTGGCTCTCCCCTTGTACTCCCTGAGTACTCAAGAAATCTTACGTAGTTGTCATCACACCCGAGCGTCATTTTGTCGTATAGGCCAAATGATTTCAGTGATAGTCACCTTGAATAATAGGTTAATTCCATTTACTGTGGTATGAAGGGCATTTCTGTAGCCTTTTATTTATTTATTTATTTATTTAATTGCTGCTTTGTACATGGCTTTGGTCTTTCCAAAGGATGAGAGGAAAACATTTATTAAGTGACCTCTGTGGGTTGCAACATAGCAACCTCTTCCTCACGAATGTGTTTTTGGGTTTATCTTTGGTTTAAAAGTGGCCCAAATCGGGATGAAAGAGCACACAGCAGGAATCTCGCTAGGCACTGTACATGACGGGCTTGTGTACGGAGTTTCGGGACCCTCAGAGTCAGAGAATCTTTCTGGGGTGCGTGATAGTTGCACACGGCAAACTCCACAGAGGAGGGTCTTAACTCTAATAGGGGAGAATGTTATTTTCTGTTTTCTTTTTCCTTCGTTTACTCTTTCAGTCCATAATCATTTGTGGAGCTTTTGAAACGACCAGTGGCTTTTCTAAGCTTTTTCTGTGTGTTGTGTGTTTCATTACCAAATGTAGAGTACAGTATTTTGCATTCACAAAGTATAAGGTGCATGTACTGTTAGGCTGTGTCTATGCCAGTTCTCACGTCCCAGGAAGGCATATGTCTATTTTTGGAAGGGGCGAGTGTGACTCATTTTGTTTAATTTTCCCTTGCCAAATTAGCCTGAAAATTCACCCAAAGCGGGCATGTTCAAGGAGCATGCAGCAGATCCCCAAAATGTGTGTTACCCGATTTTAAGAGCACTGGAAAAATCCCCCCAACTCCCCAGAGGCCCTCTTGGAAAAACGAGATGCCTCTCTTGGAAATGCTGCCCAGTGGTCACACGGAAAACGAGAGGCAGCCTCGTAACGGGTTGCTCTGTCAACATTCGGATAATTGGACAACCGGATGAAATACCAAAGCCATAGCCAGAACTTGAGCTGGTGTAGAAAGCAGCGCAGACTGTGTTCCCTCACGCTGTCACGGAAATGCTTGTGTAGACACAGCCTAAGAGAGAGTAACCTCCCAAGTGTAATTTTGACTTTCTCTCCCCAATTAGAAGAAGATAGTGTTTTTGATGAATCTGATATTCATGATACACCTACTGGACCCTGCAATAAAGAGTCTCAAACTTTTTTTGCAAGATTGAAAAGGATAGGCGGCAGCAAAACCGTGAAATATCACCCGGTTGAGATGAATGTGCAGAGAAGTATGAATTTTTTCCTCTTAGTAATTTTATGCAGAAATGTTGTACTCTACCGTTTGTTTGGGGTGAAATCTTGATTTTATTATGTTACTACACATTTTAATATCGTTGATTTTATATATATGTATGCACAAACAGTATATATATATCCACACTTATATATATACGTGACTTGACAGATACATCATTAACGTCATGATTGTCTGAGAGGGCCATTGCTTGATTTGATTTGTTGCAAAATGTTTGCTTCTCTTCCACACGATTTGAATACAGTTTCCCAGATCTGCCTCAGCCCCAAAGCGGTCCCCCTGTCCCGTGCACACGTGAATAGAGCTGAGGAATTATCCCGAAGCCTGATTTTGGAAATAAGATCTTAAACTGCCATTTCGGGTTCTCTCATTCCAGAGTTTTCTGGGTTTTTGAAATGAGAAGGAACTTTCCAAAATACTTGGCCAGAGAGTCATTCTTCCCTCCTGTTGGAGCTGGGATTGTGATCATGATTTATGCCAGTCGTATGCCCAAGTAGGAGGGGGGAAAACGTGGTGGCATCTCCAAGTGAAATAGTACTAGCTCTTTCTGTTTCAATCAGGTGAGATAGAGCCGGCTGATTATAGAGAGACGGGTGCATTACAAGACAGCATTCTACACTGTGTGAGAGAAGAAAGCGTTCAGAAAAAAAAGCTGCGGTCTTTAAAACAAAAATCTCTTGATATAGGGAATGCAGACTCCCTCTTGTTTACATTAGACGAGCACCGAAGGAAGTCCTGCATAGACCGGTGTGACCTAGATAAGCCTCCCGCCCATGCTGCTTATGTCATGCAGAGACATGACCACGGACGTCCCAGACAGAACTCTGCTGCGAGGCCTGACGACCCCGAAGGCCCCGAGAACCCGGCGGCGGAAAGTTTCCAAGAAACCCGCAGGCCTGTGATCCCCGAAGTCAGGTTAAACTGCATGGAGACGTTTGAGGTCAAAGTGGATTCTCCGCTCAAGCCTGCTCCCAAGGAGGATTTAGACCTGATAGATTTGTCCTCCGACTCCACCTCTGGGCCTGAAAAGCACTCGGTGCTCTCCACGTCTGACAGCGACTCTCTTGTGTTCGAGTCTCTTCCCCCGCTCCGCATAGTAGAGAGCGACGAGGAAGAGGAGACTGGGGAGCCGGCAAGTGCTGGGGCCTCTGGTAAAAATGCCCCCTCCTCTCCCTCCCTCCACAGCCCCCCCTCCATCCTCAGCCTCAGCACAACTCCCCTCGTGCAAGTAAGTGTGGAGGATTGTTCCAAAGACTTCTCTTCCAAGGACTCAGGAAATAACCAGTCAGCAGGTGCCATGGGCTCCGCCCGCGTTGCTCTGGGAGACCCCGCAGACTCCGAAGAACGTTCAAGGCCGGAGGAGTCCCAGGACTTCTCCTGCGGCAGCCCGCTCACGCTTAAACAAAAGCGAGACCTCCTCCAGAAGTCCTGTGCCCTCCCGGAGGGGTCACTGGACGACAACCCTGAGCCCAGCATCGAGGAGGAGAAGCCCGGCGGGCCGGTGCCAAGTTCAGGGGCAAAAACTGCCCTCCTCAAAGTCCCAGAGGATGCCGAGAACCCAGCGGAAGGTGAGAAGCCCGACACCAGCGCCGAGTCGGACACAGAACAGAATCCCGAGAGGAAGGCGGAAGAGGAGGGAGCTGAGGAATCCGAATTCAAGATCCAGATTGTCCCCAGGCAGAGGAAACAGCGCAAGATCGCTGTCAGTGCCATCCAGAGAGAGTATCTGGACATCTCCTTCAACATTCTGGACAAGCTGGGAGAACAGAAAGACCCAGGTAAGCTCATCCCCCTTATTCCTCCCAGCCTCACGCGCAGGTTTGTGCATCTTTCTCATGCAGGTCTCGGCACTGAGTATGCGTCACTCTTATATGCTCTCTATCTTATAATGTCAGAGAGTGACATTATAATTGCCTCAGAGTCACTCTGAACCCTCCCGCTTACCGCAGCGTGCTGGGTTCAGATGTGGTTCTACGGGTTCCATAAACGTTTCCGTGTTTGTTGCTTTGCAACCTTTAACAATCCATTCTTGACCATCCTCGGCACTAGGAGGCAGTGGTTAATTCTTATCAAGCTAGCCCAGATACCATCTCAGCCCTCCTCAAACAGCAAAGTCATTAATTTGAACTCTTTCTGCCTTCTTTGTTTTTCCACACTTTAGCCAACTTTGATACATTGTCCAAAGAAGGGAACAAACATGAAGGGCTAAAATAAAGCAAAAATTGCTTGGAATGGTTGAGAATCGACTATAATCCTGTGGGTTCCACAGCAGATGACAGAATCTAACCGAATGTCAGCAGTCTGGTGGACATTGTGTGTCCAAAAAACCCTAGTTGCCACCTAGACCCTTATCCATGGGCACTGCCTGATGGCGAAGTTGTCATAGCTCATGGATTTCCTGCCTTAGCTCTCATTTCTCACCTTTGCTTGGAGGCACAGTTTTTTAAAAAGATAATTTGAAAAAGCAGCAAGCCGATAGCCCACCTCATCCTCAAACAGTCTTTTTCAGTATTCCCATGACGCTGATCTCAACACTTTGTGTCTCAGCTCAGATCTAAAGAAAAAGAAGACTGTGATTCTTTAGAAAAAATGACATTGTCTTGAAATTATCAGTGTAGTAGGTGCATAGCCTGTGGGCTGCTGAGGACTGGCAAAGATCTTGGAGACTTGGAGACCTGTTGTGGAAAACCCATCCTTTTCTGTGAGAAGAGGCAGATGCTCTAAGGAAGTGATGTGCCCGGGTCCCATGCCAGATGGTCACAGGGCCAGGACGATTGTCCTGATTCTAGTCCTTCCTCTCCCACTGCTCCACACAAAAGCAACTCCCAAGACAAGGGATTCAGATCTTTTACTTGCCCCGGGCATCCCCTGAGAGTCTCAGCTGCTCTCTCCCTCCTAGCATTGAGCTGTGTACCTTGCAGGTGTTCTGGAAAAATCTGTTGAATGGATGTTAGTATATTTGGAAAGGGTCGTGCTCCAGCCAGGCAGGTGGGAGAAGAAGAACCTGGTGATAACAAAGTTTAAGACGGTTTCTAGGGAAACCGGAATACCTTTTTATGGTTTGGAGCCAGGAAAATGTCTACGTATAGATGGAGGAGAGCACTGACCTCGAGACTCTAGAGGTCTGGAGGGTGGATACATAAGAAACCATCCAAGGTCTACAGAGTGGGTGTGCATGGTATATAGGTCGTAGTGTGTGTGTGTGTGTGTGTGTGCATGCACACACACACACACACGTGTTGCTTCCTTTATCCATCCTATGTCAGATTGTTCCCCAGGCTACCAGGGAAGAGATTGGTTTCCTATTAATACACTTACTATCAGAACAAGAGGAAAGCATCTGATAATTATGATAATATATCTTTAAAATGTTTATAATATATGTAATACTGTCAGAATAGTTTTGTATCTGTATCATGTCCCAGCTCTCACAGACACACTGACCTACCGTTCCTCCCTCACTGGTGCTAGAAGAAGGCCTGGGCTCAGAGGAAGACACAGGCCTCACTAGACCCTCTTGCCTCTACCGCTAGAGTAAAGGCAGGCCCAGACAGCTACGGCTTCTGGTCCTTCTGAACTCAGAGCCTTGCTGCTGCTGATTGCCTTGAGCCACGAGGTCCAATTACACTGTGCACTTCCCTCTGTTCATGTCAGTCTCTGAAGGAAGTCCCAGGTCATTCTTCTAACTTCCATAAGGCTCTGCACATCTGTTCTGAACTTTCATCCTACCTTACGCTAACTACTGAACTCTTCCTCCGTCCTTCATGAGCAAAATCCCATATATGCTCTCATCTGACGACTCCCTTCACGCCCTAGTCTAGCGGAAACTCGGCTCTCCCCCAGGGACCCTGCTTTCCTCACTGCCTTGTGCCCTTGGGCTTGGGTGAGGGGTAGACCCCTTCCTTGCTCACTGCTGCCCCTTTCAGAACATTCCCACCTTGTCTCTAAAAACATCCAGTTCTGGGCGCCTGAGTGGCTCAGTGGGTTAAGCCACTGCTTTCCGCTCAGGTCATGATCTCAGGGTCCTGGGATCCAGCCCCGCATTGGGCTCTCTGCTCAGCGGGGAACCTGCTTCCCTCTCTCTCTCTCTCTCTGCCTGCCTCTCCACCTACTTGTGATCTCTCTCTCTCTCTCTGTGTCAAATAAATAAATAAAATCTTAAAAAAAAAATCCAGTTCTGAATCTCATACTACTGACCCCTGAGGACAATTATCTGGTGACAGTTTGACTCCTAGCTCTTTTTTTCATTCTTGTCTAAACTATTTCTGCCTAAATTCTTACTGACTCCAGTATTAGAGTAGACGGACCCCTCTGAAGCTCCAGCTTCTCAGTTCCTTGAACTCATCTTCTCTGATGACTTTGTTTTTATCCTTCACCCTCCGTGATTCATTCCCATAGTCATAATGCAGACCTTGTCTTTAGCAACAAGGGCAGCCTTTCCACAATGTCGTTCTCATGCCTCCCATCCTCTGGTTTCCATTTCCTCTCTCTCGGGACAGCTCTGTATTGGTCCTTTCATGTGCTTACCCTACTTTGCGTTTTCTCTCCTCTTCCTTACTCATCAATGAGTGTAGCCTTCCCTGCACCCTCTTGGCCTTTGCTCTTTCAGACCTGCTTGGCCAAACACATGCCTTGTCAGGTCCACCTTTCTGTCTACCTGCACCTGTGCTTATCCGGTGATTGTGACTGGAGAGAATCACATAACAGTATTGACTGGTCTCATTTTAAAATCGTGACCATAAATCCCAGCTGGGTCCTTAAACACCTGGCCACAATACTGTATTTCCCTGGTCCATTCCCATTTCCATTCTCCTGAGTGACCATTTCATGGCTACTTGTCTTCCCAAACTTCTGATAACTCTTCCTGTTTGACATAATCAGCAGAAATTTCTACAGCCTCCTACTACCTCATCTGCTTGCCTTCCGGTATCTGCACTTGTACACCTGGCTGGGGCTACAGGTGAACTGTCTAGTTTTACTGTTTACAGCCAGCTTTTCCACACGTTGACAAGATTCCATTTCTCTTGCCTACTCAGGGATATAGGCCCAGAAATTCTCCCTTCTTTCTCTCCCAACCCCTGTTATCCCCCCTCCCACACAAGGTATTCTTGACTTGAGCATATGAACATGATTTTATTTCTCTCTTAAAAAAAGTTCTAGATCCTGATTCTTCCAATTATCTCATTTTGCTCCTCCCCTCTTAGCAAAACGTATTAAACAGTTGCCTATACAGTCATTATCTCTAATTTTCTCCCATTCTGTTCTTTCTAAAAAGAATTAATCATTCCTAAAAGTTTTCATCTCCAGTGGTTTGCCCAAACATCACTTGTCAAGGTGACCAATGACCTCCAGCAGTCAGTTCTTAGCTCTTATCTCCCCACTTTGCTTGGCTTCCTGGATACCCTACTCTCTTGGTTTTCTGCTTATTCAGTGGTCACTCTTTCTCAATCTCTTGTTGGTTCCTCCTTCTCTCCCTAAGGAGGGAGTGTCCTAGGGTCTCATTCCTCTGTCCACACTCACTGTCTGGGTGATCTCATCTGGTTTTATGATTTTACATATTGTCTGTATGCTGAGACAACTCACTCAGTTGCCTACTGCTGGAATAATGCTGTGTAACAAATAAGGACAACATCTCAACAACATGTAATGGTAAGTCCATTTGGTCACTGACTTGGCTAATCTAGGCTGAGCTGGGATGGGTGGCCAACCTCCCTGGGACCCCTGAAGCCTGGGAATATCTTCTCATGGTGATGGCAAAGGCACAAGAGAGCAAGTCTAATCGCACAGGCACTTTGCAAGCCTTTGGTCTTGGTATGCCTGTAAACATTTCTTTAGCCAAAACAAATCACCTGGCCAAACCCAAAGTCAAGAGGGAAATATACCCTGCCTCTTATGAGAGGGGAACTTCTCGGTCACGTGGCAAAGGGCATGGATTCAGGGCGGGGTGAAGAATTGGAGCTGTGTCTATCAAGTATTACATGGGATGTGCTCATAATAAAAAGTTATCTGCTGTTTATCTGAAATTAAGTTTTAACTGGACGTCCTCCATTTTGTCTGGTCACCTTAATCTACCTTCAAAGTATATCCAGAATCTGGTCCCCTCCTACTTTATCTCCTGCTTCCACTCTGCTCTGAGCCCCCATACCTCTCACTGGGTCAGTGATTGTAACTTCCTAACTGGTCCCCTGCCTTCGTCCTATCTTCCCAACACAGCAGCTAGAGTGACCCTTTAAAAGACATGAGACGATAGCGTTCCTCTGATTAAAACTCCCAGTTGGTTCCCCATTTCTTTCATAGTAAAAACTCAGGTCCTTGATATTTCTGGAGTGCTCTGTGGTCTTGATTCTCGTTAGCTCTCAGACTTCATTGTGTGCTGCTCTTGCCTCATTGCTTCTACACAGACATGGTGGCCCCTGCCATTTCTTGAAACACTCCCGGCATGGTTCCACCTGAGGGCCTTTGCGCTGCCTACTTCCTCAGCCTGAAGCTGTTTTCCCCACGAGTCTGCCTGTTCCCTCTCTCCCTTCTATTGATCCTTTGATCAAACACCAGATTCCCAATGAGACCTGGACCACACCCCAGCTTATCACCCCTGTCTGGCATCTTGGAATCCCTTCTTGTCTCTGTTCTACAGAGAATTACTCTTCTAACATATAATTTTACTTTTATGTGTGTTATTGTCTGTCTCTCCGCACTAAAATGAAAGGATTCTTGCCTAGTTTGTTCACTGATTATATCCCAAGTGCCTAGAAGAGTTTTGGCAAATATCTGATGAGTGAATGAATGAATGAATGAATGGTTATAGCATTTTCTGCACATCACTATAAAAACTGAATAAAAGTATTTTAAGCTAAGGCATAGGTTTATTCCAATTTTTGTTGTCTTTAAACTGTATACAAATGGAAGGTTTCATAGAATGATTTAAGACTGAGCAAAAATTGCCTGGCATATGGAATCTTTGTACACCAATGATTATTACCAAGTACCTTATAGTAATGGCATTTCTTTAAAATTAAAGATACAGCAAAGATTTTAGTTAGCCTAGCAAAACTCTAAAAATCTCAATGAGCTTTCAAAGAATTCTAGAAAATGAGCTTCAAGCTTTCTCATTCTACATTATTGGTGAGAATATTATGCCCTAGGAGTGCATACATGAAACAGAGGCAGGTGAGGGTGAAGAGAGGTGATTTGTGCATGTTTTTATTTATTTAATCCTAATTTTTTTTTTTTTTTTGGATTGTGTATGTTTTGAACTAGTGGTTTGGGGAGAATACCTAAGAGAAAAGTAATAGCCTAACCTCTGATATCTTAGTGACTAAGGTAATTTAAAGCAAGTTGCTATTTTGTGCTTACTCAAGAGGGTTCAGGAAACACACTTTTTTTCCATCAAAAAATGGTTATTCTGGCAACCATATCCATTCAGAAAGACCTCTGAGAATCAAAACTGGATGTTCCAGCATCAGTGCTTAGAAGCTTTCCTCCCAGACTCTCATTTAAGGTTGATTTTACTTTTATTTCTGACAAGTATAGTGATCATCCAAGGACAGAATAACATCTTCATACTTCAGTTTGTATGTGTGCATGAATGTATGGTGACTTGCTCTGTGACAGGAAAATAATTGACAATAGGAAAAGAATGAGACAGAATCATCGTGAAGCTTGAGAACTTGAAGCCATTTAGGGAGGCGTCCCCAAGTAACATGGGACATTCGTGGACACCTATAGGGTAACTCCAGGCACCTCAATCTGTTCAGTGTATAGTATTGCTTAAGATGGCCAGGAGATTTGTGAAGAATTTGGGGGCAGGGGAATGCTATGATAAACCATTAAAATTTGTAAAAGTTTTTTTTTCAATTTAATTTAATTTAATTTTTTTTCAGTGTTCCAAAATTCATTGTTTATGCACCACACCCAGTGCTCCATGCAATACGTGCCCTCCTTAATACCCACCACCAGGCTCACCCAACTCCCCCATCCCAGTCCCCTCCAAAATGCTCAGTTTGTTTCTCAGAGCTTTAAAGGACAATCTTTACCTAGAATAGTGTGGGACAGCTTCTTTCCCATTGTTGATGAATTCATAAGACTGTAGTGTATGCAGAAAATATTTCTTCTTAGATACATTCGCCAAATAGAAGGAGTAAATGATACAGTCTATTTCTTGCTCACCTAATATAATAAAAAATCTGCATTCATTGTATTTATTCTAAGTTAGAAAGACCCTGCTCCTAAATTACTTATGGCTTAGCACAGGTTCTAGACAAGTCAATGGATAATGACATTAGAGTGTGTTGAGTTTGGGAAAGGTTAAGGACAGGGTGTCCTGGGATTACGTAAAAGGATCACATGACCCATTTTTTTCATTTGTATTTTTTTGGGGGAAGGGGAGTTCCTTGAAGACCTTCTGGAGGAGGAACTGTCTGTATAATTGAGATGTAATTAATGAGTAACAAGTTGCCAGGAAGAGGTGGAGTGGTGGAATGATGTAGGTGGAATGAACTGTAAGCATCTTTAGGTAACAGATGAAAAGGAATTCAGTTCTGGAAAGGTGAAGCGCCTGGCTCCAGGCTTTAGCTCTGGAACTGTGCTTTTGTTAATCTCCGAGAGGCATAGCCCCAGATACAGAATGTAATGGGGAAACACCTCTGATGGAATTTGGAAACCAGCATGTATATAATTCCATTAAAGTAATTGGTAGGGCCAGAACATACAGAATGATTTGAATGGGTGTATTAGTTGGGAAGCAAAAGATACGGAGAAGGTTCTTGAACTTGTTTGTCATCAATGTTTTGAGCTTTAAATAATATTTCTGTTTGTAGATCCCTCTACTAAAGGACTTTCAACTTTGGAAATGCCACGGGAATCCTCGTCTGCCCCTACATTAGAAGCTGGTGTGCCAGAAACAAGTGGCCACTCCTCAATATCAAGTAAGAATTCCTTCGGTGATCTTTTCACCTTTATGTTGATTTTGGAACAATACGTGCCACGTTGTTTTCAATGTTCACACTCCTGGGGTCAGGGTTTTTTCTTTATATACGTCATGCTACCTTCCTGGGGGACACTTGGCGGTAAGATCTCAGGGATCCTGAAGCATAGGCTCAGTTCTGTCAACATCTCAAGTGTTTGATACATCGGTACCATTACTGATTGGCCAAGAGTCCCAATCTGTGAAGGAATAATCACTGAATTTCATAATTCCAAAAAACGTAAGAGTTATCGATGAGTAGCTTAAACATAAGGCTTGGAACTAGTTCTGGGACAAGTGGAAAGCATTGTTCACGACAGAATTTTACATTGAACCCCGTTGTTTTATTTGAATCACTTCCATCAGTGAAAAAACCTTATCTAGGTTATCACAAAATAAATATAACAGATAGATCATGATCCCAGAGTCATGATGGAATCCAATCCTTTTGGTTCTGAAAATAAAAATGGTGTGAAATTTTACAGGATCTGTAGGGGGCAACTATTTTGAAACAGCCTTCTGTGGTTGGGTCCTAGATTTTGTCCTTGAGGAGTGTGAGTTCTGTTGAGGTGAAGGTAAGGGTGTCCACCTGGCTCGGTGGACCCGTTGAGAGACCTTAGCTTGGGAAGTTCTCAGCAGGAGTCAGCGATACGGAGGCACAGCTCCTGCAAGCCCTCATGCCACCTGCTGGTCAGTTTTGTGCTCCCTATAGACGCTGCATGAGGAGCTAGTTAATTTTCATTTGACCATCTTTTCAAATGAGGATGATTCCAAAAACCAGATAGAGATCTTAGCTCAAATGCTGGACTGATAGTATGGAACAACATCGTCACCTTCATGACTCATTCATTCATGCATTCATTCATTCAGCAACTATTTATTAAGTGTCTGCTGGGTGCTGGGCACTGTGCTTGCCACTGGGGATCCGAGGTGAAAAAATAAGAGATACCCCTTATTCGAGGAGTTCATAGTCGTAATAGTTAATAATAGTTCCCATTTATTTGACACTTACCATGTGCTGGGCACTGTGCCAAATGGTTACACACATGTTCTTTTACTCAGTCCCGACATTGGCCCTGCATGGCAAATATCAGTGACCCCATTTTATAGACTAGGAAACAGAGGTTGGAGAGGCTAAATGACTTGCCTAAGGTTGGGTAGCTACTAAGTGACAGAGACAGGGATTGATATCAGGTCTGTTTGATTGGCAAATCTGTGCTCTTTTTTTGGTGTTACACACTGCCTTAGAATAACTCAAATTCACTTATAATAGAGATTATAGAAATTCTAAGAAAGTGTTTTCAAGTGAGAGTTACTTACCCTTTTGGTAGCAAAGAAGAACAGCTAGTTTTGGATTTAATTGTTCTTGTATCATAAAAATCTGTTTAATAACATGATAGAATGCCCATTGGTAAGCCCCCATACTATAATCATGAAAGTATATTTTCTCCTCCTTATTTATATGAATCATCCCCCAAAATAGGAAGATAGTGAATTCTAATCAGGATTCCAAGTTGGATGTCATTTGAGGTAGGGTGACTAAGTCAGCCGGACTTCAGTGCTAGTTACATGTGTCATGAAATAAGTGTATCCAGTGTCTCATGATCCTAGAGTCATGACTGACTCTTGCTTTTCTAGACTCAGCAGAGTACATCATTAGATTTCCACCTTCCTCCTCCTCTCCATTAAAAGCATGCACTGGATGGCTGTTAGTGGTGTGTTCTTGGAGGCATCATGCCCAGCACCTCACATGCTGAGCTGAAGGTTAAGGGATTTTACTCTCAGGGAACTGTGCTGTCTTCACACATAAGTGAGAATCGGAGAAATTATGAAATCACTAGAGGTTTTAAATCCTCCTTTGAGCATACTCATTTTTAAATTGGTTGAGTCTCATACAAGATTTCTGCTTTTGCATTTGACCTGAAGTTGCACTGTTTCAAGTGAGTCGTAACACTGTAAATTTCACCAGTCAACAGGAGTCAGAGATCTTCTGTGTTGGTTGGCATAGCCATTATTGTCAATTTAGTCAACATGGACTCCAAAACACAAGAATTCCCGTCACATTCCCCTCTTTGGATCAGTTTGCTAGCTAACCATGCCATGACTACCATGAATCAAACAGCATGCTAATTACATTAAAAATGTTATAATTGATTTCACATCTCACCGAGTTACAGTCTTGGTACAGTGATTGTGAAACCTATATATAACATTTAAGACTTTCCAGGGGCCATACAATCATCCGGTTTCTACCATCCCCTCATAGAGCATGTCCTTAAAGAACTTCAGTTTCTGAAATTGTCCTCCTAAGAGTGAATTACCACGTGCTCTCCAGTGTCCAGGAGTTTGGGATCATGCAGGAAAGTCACGTTAGTGATTCTCTGCTTTTCTCACGGGGCTGGGGGCAGGGACTGATGGGGCTCTTCCTCAGAGGAATAGGAGAGCAGGAGATAGGTTGCTTTTTTACTGGTAGAAGTGGGTTTCTTTCTTTCTTTCTTTTTTTTTTTTTTTTACAATTTTTCTGGTTTGGAAATGCTCCTAACTTGACATTTCATTGGTGGGATATTTGTCAATGCTTAACTGCAGGATAAAATGTTACCACTGCTCTCTAAAACAAAGATTTGTACTAGAACACACTTGTGGAAGGTGATTCAATTCGCATTTCCCAAACAGTAGGCAGAGGCTCATATAGAGATTAAAAATAGTATTGACTTTGAACACTTCAGCATGTTTCGGTTTCTGTGACCACCTCATTTGCTAGTTGGTTCCCAAGTAATACCATATCACCTACTTTAATTTCTTTCTCGAAAAATTGGGGTTGATATGTGTCATTTTACTTCAAAGTACACACACACACACACACACACACACACACACGGACCTCATGGGGATATAATGAAGCCTGAAACTATGTATGCACAAGCTCCATTAAAAAAAGTTAAGCTAGTGTTATATGCCTTGAATCCTTTTTGGAATGAGATAAAGTATATAAATTAAAAAAAGTAAATGAAAGTAATCATATTGTTGTAACTGGAGTAAATATTTACCGGGTACAAAGAAGTGCTCATAGGCACTCTTTCATTCTTTACTGAGGGAAGAAAGGCACCTGGAAGAGCAGTGTGCCTTAGTTTTCCCCTTGGACGGGAGCATACAATTTACCGAGCAATTGCAAATAGCCAGTGAAGGTTCATCTAAGATTCTTTATGGATTTGTAGAGCCTTTGTGTGCAGTGGAAATTTATTCCCCCTAGTAATCATGTCCTAATTTCCTCCATATAGCTCAGTATAGGCAGATGAAAAGGGGATCCCTGGGAGCTCTGACAATGAGCCAGTTAATGAAGCGACAGCTGGAACATCAGTCTAGCGCCCCCCATAACATCAGCAACTGGGACACTGGTGGGTCAAGCTTTTTCTTCTTGTTTTACCTCTCAGATTAGCTAAATGCCACTTTCTTTGTGTCCCCTCTGCTCTCGTGTGAAGGATTAGATGTTCTCTTGTGTTCTGTGGTTCAAGTAATTAAAAAAACAAAACCTGAAGGTGATGAATAAGTCTCTTTAAACTTTCCAAGTGTTCCAGAGTCACCTCATTGTCCATTGGGGCTGGTCCAAGTCTTTGTCGTCTAAGACCAGATTCCAGAGGCTAGGTAATCTCTCTGGGGTTAAGCGATATCAATGCATAAGGAGGGAATGGATCTGTGATTTCATGATGCAAATTAAAAACCAGAAACAAAATAAAAAACACCACATTATCAATAGTCTCTGTTTTGTGAAGCATTCCCCCCAAATAAGGGCATATTAATAGTAATACTAACGATTGCAGCTTAGTGATGTCGTGATCTGCCGGTAGGTTTGGGAATATGAGCTCTGTGTTTTAGTTAGCAGGGTGACCAGCTTGCAGCCGCACACCCTCATGCTCATACGGTGGGACTGCATCTTACCTCAGTTTTAAAGTAAGACTTTATCACCATGACATGTCTATTTTAAACATGATCACTCCGCATTTTCTGACCTTGTTCCCACATTCTGCACACGTACTCCTTTCCAAGCCGGTAGTCCTGCCACAATGCTGTTCTCTGGAATGACTGCCTTTCGTGTTTGGTTTTTCTTTTTTCTTTTTCTTTTGTAATTAAATGGGTCATTTGAGTTGCAAGATTACACATGCGGAAGCCCTTTGCAACACACGTGTGCTACGAATATGCCACAGTTTGTTACTGTGATAGGCTCTAGCGGCCAACACTTGGATCAGACTATTTCGGTATCTTGGTTAGTACTTTCTGGCCATAGTTCTGTGAGCTTGTCACTGTAATATCTTTCCTTATGACCAGGAATTGTGACGTCCACAAAACCAAACTATCGACAGACTTTTTTTTTTCAAAACCATAATATTGACATACATTTTATCTTATCTCCTCCATCCATTGTTTTTTTTCAAAAAAGGAGAGTTAGATAATTAAATCCCACACAAAAATACCCAATCCTATGTTTGACAGATAGTTTCAACTCTCCAGGCTTTATTAGGGTTCTTAATGTTTAAAGGTTTCATGTTGTGTCTTCCTTTTGGTGATAAGTGGTAGTGAATAATGGAACGTCCGAAAGCCAACAGGCAAGGGGCAAGGAGAAAGACAGGGTAACCAACCTCAACAGCTAAGGGGTCTGGGTGGAGTCATTCCATCCACACCAAAGAGGGCTGACTCTGTTTCTCTATTTAGTGATGAAGCTATGTGAGGAACAGAGGGTGAGAGCCTTTGTTTGGTTAGTTCTCTGATAATTAAATGCCCACCTTTTGTTAGGTTGACCTGGGGCTCCGAAGATTGTTTTACCAAGCTTCTATTTTCTATAGCAAGTAGCTCAGCCTAAGCTAACCATTTCAGATTTGGATTATGATTGCCAACTAGTTTGATTGACTCAGTAGAGTTATAAAAAGGCTAATAGATCTCAATTTCCAAACCAAATTTTAATCTAAAAACTGAGTCTGCGTGATGCCAAATAACCCATTTAACTGAATTTTTCACATTCAACCAAACTCACTCATGTCGCTCTGGTTTCTCACTTAATACTTGACATTTACATACTGTGCAGTTATCTTTCACCTGTTTTCCTGGGCTTGTTTTCCATTCTCCGAGTTGGTTCTCTAGTGACCAAGTCCCACTAGAGCTTCATCTCAATACTCTAGGTTTGATTAGTGCCACGAAAAGTTCTCCCCAAATCTAAGACCACAGGAAAGTCGATGAACGCGTAAGTCATTGTTAGGTGGCATGACGCGTTATAGCACATATGTCGATTTGGTGACTCATGGTCTGCAAAGGGACAAATCTAATTGTGTTGACACTGCGAGAGGCAGTCTAAAACACGGGTTATGATCGATTCACCTCAGCATGCACCTGCTTGCTCACCGGATACCTACCTCTTCTCCATCCGTGCTCATCTGATGGCTGCTTCTCTGTCTCATCTTTCATAGGAAGCAGATGTTCCAGAAGCCCCACTCCTCCATGTCTTCCCCTGTCCCTCACCCCTGTCCTTCAGCTCTCAGTAGCTGACCTCACCCCTGTCCTCACCCCGTCCCTCAGCCCTCAGCGAGACACCTGCCATTTCCTTGCCACCAGTTCACCTGTTTTCTGTATGACCTCTCTGGCTATTGCCCCAAATGGTTGCTTAAGTATTTACTGATGTGCATAAAACATTTATTTCATGGCTGTGACATTAGCCTTTCAGTTTTTTCATTTCATATCAAGAGGTAATGGTATTTGAGCTTTCTTGGTGGGGAGGTAGAGAATCCACATTTTTTTTTTTTTTGACAGTTTTAGATGCTCTCATGCTCTCCTGCTTTTAATTACATTGCATATACCTGACTGGCACGTTTGTAGTGAAACCCCAGACAACCCTACCCGAAAATCTAGGATGTTTCCTATACGTATTAATAATCAACAATAACAGTGACCCCCCAAAATGGCCCCACGAGGTTATTGGTTAAATTCTTTATATTGTGACTTGTGCTAAATTGACCGCATTGAAGACTGAAATGCTCTCTTTATCCACAGAACAGATACAGCCCGGGAAACGGCAGTGCAACGTGCCCATGTGCCTAAACCCTGACCTGGAGGGACAGCCGTTGAGAATGAGAGGTGAGTTGCATCGTGGAATCTCAGACCGCGCGAGCTGAGAGACACTGTATAGGTCACTCATCTGGTCTCCCAGCAGCTGCCGAAATCTCTTCTTGAGCAGCTCCGTGAAGTGGATCCAACCTCTGCTCAAACACCTCCAGGGGCTGGGAATGCACGACATCTCCTCTTTGTACATTATCAACAGAAAGTTCTTCCTTATTGTGACTTTCTGTCTGGGACCACCTGAAACGAGTCTAGCCTCTCACCTAATTTTTTTTTTTCCACCTAATTTTTTAGACGTTTGAAAATAGCCACATTTTGCTTATTTCCTCAAGACCATATGTCCCTGGGTCCTTTGACATACCTCTTAATACAGACCAGCCATCCATATTATTGTGTATCTTCTCTGAACATGGTCCAGCTTATCTGGGTTCATTCTAGAATGTTGGTATCATAGATGAATAGCTTCTTTGAAATCTAAATTCTGAAACTGCACAAAATATACTCATGGATTATGCTGCCCATTAGAGTAGGCTGAGTGAGTATAAATCTGCACCAAGATCATCAGAATGTGTATTTTCCAAAATTCATCTCATGGCTAATCATTACTTTTGTTCTTTTTTAATTCAGAAAGGAGCTTCAGCCATCCTTTGTAAAAAACAAAAACACAAAAAACAAAAAACAAAAATGAATTATGACCACCTCGTTTAGCTACTTCCCTCAATCAAACAGACTTATTATTTAGGACCTTACCGCTCTTCTGATTTTCCTTGGAAATGAGGAGATATTTATCTTAAGCTTTTGCTGACATTTACTGGGCAATGAGTAGCAGTTTTAACCCCTGTAGATGATGAGACTGTTCTCACTTATGGACTGAGGAAAAGCTTTTATGAGCAGAAGTCAGTGGTCAAACAACTCTGGTGCTTGCTTATCCACGAGCCAGCGACTACAAAAGCAGAAAGACAAAGTCGCTTTCACAGTAAACTGAGGAAATCCACTGAGGCAGCTAAGGACGGATGGGCGCTCGCATCCTTTGAACAAACCAAAACATTTACAATGCCTCCTATCTCTAAGATTCCCAAAGGAGCTTTGGTAAAAATCTCTGGCTTTGGAGCTGGATTTTGGAGGAGGTCCCCTCTTTATTCAAGCTTCTAAGAACCTTCTATTTCTGTTCCTGGTTCCATACAGAGTACACTTGGGGTAGTGGTGCCATCAGAAGTATTGCCCACAACTGGGGGTTAATGGGACTGCTTTTAATGTTGCAGGTTTCATTGTAACTCAGCGAGAACAAGAGGTAGCTGAAGTGTATAGATTCCTTTTGCATTTCCCACCCTCTTCGTCTCCATTGTTCTGCTCCCAAATGATTCTCCATATTCAGAAATCCAGCAATTTAGCTAATGTTGCCATGGGGAGCCAGCACCCCCCAACTTTTATAGAGGATTGCCTTAAATACTGCATGACATGTTTTGTGTTGTCATGTGAATAAACAACTCCACAGTACTATTATTGTCAAAAATACCTGTTTCTTGGCATTTGTATTGGGTAATTATTGGCTTGAAACCACCCAAATGATTTTGATTCCTTCCTTTTTCTTGACTTGAATTGTGAATTCTGCTTAATAGTAATTGGTGATAATCTTCTGAAAGACTTAACTCAAGAATATTTTTTTTTTTCCTTTCAGTGCCTTGTTTCCAGTAAGACTGTATATATATCATCATCTTTGGGCTGACTTTTTCCACTTTCAGCATAGACATTTTGGCATCTGGTAGACATGATCTGTCAATGTTCAAGAAATGTGGAATATTAGATTTAAACTTTCTGTATTTTGGTTGCTTGAAGCAACGTCATGCTGTTTACCTTAGTGTTTAATAATTAAACATGTCTCCTTTGATCTTGGCCCAGTTCTTGCCTTTTCTATTTTTAATCAAAGTATAGTTACGCTTGTAATAAATACTGTTGCTTCCACTCAAAGCATCATCTTGATGAAACAGTTGGAGATCCTTGTTAGTGAAAAACTGGGGTACAGGTAGGAATGAGTGTTAGTCAGAGATAGCTGGTAAATATTGTAGTAGAATATAGATACCCATTGGGGATCCTAGGAAGTGACATAAAGATATTTTTAGATACTGTCCTTGCTGTTTGAGTCTGCAGATCTCCTGCTTCTCATAAACACACTTTGGAGCCTTTGATCTGTCAAGGGAATATACAGTCTGGCGGTATCTTGATTCTTGAAAGGCTTCAGTACAATTTTTTTCTCCGTCAGAGTGAAACACATTGCCCACTTTGCTGGGTTTCTAAATTTTGATGTTACTTCCTTTAAAAGCTGGTTTTCTGAATCTTATCTTTCTCTTACTTAAGGAAAGATCATATAATTTTATTTTGTTTTTTTAACGCTAAATTTCCAGTTCCTTGATGAGAAACAGACTCTTCAATGACCACTGAGTTTTTCTGCATTCTTTCCTGCCTCCATCTGGCACTGGAGGTTTTCTTGGTAGAGAACAACCCCCTGGCTCTCTAGGTTTACTCATTGCCAGAGCATGTCACCAAGAATCCTGCCTTAGGTTTCTCTGAAGCCATCAAAACCCAAAGTTTTAAACTCTGTGATGCTGATTGGCTGAAGTCGCTGGATAATTCCTTCAAAACATTTGATCTTTCATTCATGAGTATTTCAGTTTGAAAAACGAAGTCTTTTGCTTTGGGCTTATGATATTAATTTCCAAGGTATAAAGCTGTTGTGATGTTTCTTAGCTGAAACCCCTCCCCTTGCTTAAGTGTGTAGCGTTTGGGCTCTTATTCCCCACCTCAATTTAGCAGCATTTTAGGGTCGGTAGGCATTTGTGATTTTAGAAATGTGAGACTGTAAGGGTAGCTCCCATGTATGCCTAGCAAACAAGAATTGTAAGCTCAGTTAAGGATGCTCTTGGATACCTTTCCCCCTTTTTCTATTGTTGTCTTTGTCCCCTGTTGGCACAATGAACTCTTTCTGATTTTTTTTTTTTTTGAAGTCAAGAAGCAAAGGGAGTCCAACTCTTTTTTTTTTTTTTAAAGATTTTATTTATTTATTTGACAGACAGAGATCACAAGTAGGCAGAGAGGCAGGCAGAGAGAGAGGAGGAAGCAGGCTCCCTGCCGAGCAGAGAGCCCGATGCGGGGCTTGATCCCAGGACCTCGGGATCATGACCTGAGCTGAAGGCAGAGGCCTTAACCCACTGAGCCACCCAGGCACCCCAGGAGTCCAACTCTTAAAAATCACACAAACAGAAACAGATCACAGTCTGTCTTGAATTCATTTTATCCTTGAAACCAATAAGTCTTTCTTGAATTCCTTTGGCCCTTGAGGGTTTTTCACAATGCTGTGGAGCTGATCCCATCACATCCCATGAGTGTGATCTTGGGAGGGTTTATGAGAGGAGGACGGGGCTTTTCCCGGCCCCCATAAACAGACCTTTCTTTACCAGGTGTTTCCCTGCTGTTTACTCAGGTGCCACGAAATCCAGCCTGCTGTCCGCACCCAGCATTGTCAGCATGTTTGTGCCGGCGCCGGAAGAATTCACAGACGAGCAGCCGACGGTGATGACGGACAAGTAAGCTCACGGGGTTCTTCTCTTCTCCAGAGTTACAGAATTTGAGCGTTTGCTCAGCACGTGTTATGCTTTAAGTCATAACTTGTTTGTCAAGGAGCCATGGCCCTAAGTGTGGGTAGACATTTGTTTCCTTAGGAATGTTGTATCAGGGGAGCCTGGGTGGCTCAGTGGGTTAAGTCTCTGCCTTCGGCTCAGGTCGTGATCTCAGGGTCCTGGGATCAAGCCCCACATCAGGCTCTCTGCTCAGCAGGGAGCCTGCTTCCTCCCACTCTCGGCCTGCTGCTCTGCCTACTTGTGATCTCTCTTTCTCTGTCAAATAGATAAATAAAATCTTAAAAAAAAATAAATGGAAAAGAAACGTCATATCCTTGTATGGCCAGCTTCTACTTATGCCAAGGCACATTCCTTTCTCAGTTTGGACAAATGCAAATCATAGCCACTTACTGGTTGTTAGAAGCTTCAAATTGTGAGGTTGGAATTAAGTATGGAGACTTGATTCTCATTCCCATCCTGCCAGCAGAACCCTTTCTCTGAGTCTCAGACTGGTTATGTCACTTCGAGGTTTGTCAGCCTTCGGTATCCCCAGGTTTCTTATAGGATAAAGTCCAGATGCCTTTGCTTATGATAAAAGGTCCTTTACCTTGTGAAGGTATGGCCTTACCTCTCCTCACCAGGAGCTCTGGCCCCAGAGCCTGCACCTTCTCCAGAACATGCCTGTGTTCTCTCTTCTGTGATTTTATAGGTGCCCTTCTCTCTTCACTTTCTCTCCTTGGCGAACTCCTAGTCATCCTTCAGGACCCAGCTGAAGGCAAAGTTTCCCTGAGTACACACAAGGCAGAATTAGTCATACCATACACCAAGTTTCCATAGTATTTACTATGTCTTTGTGTTCTACCACCAACACATTGTATTTTAATTGTGTCATTGTTTATACATACAGGTTATGAGTTCCTTAGGGACTGGGACCCTTTCTTCTGTCTTTTACACTCTGAGTTCCCTGTACATTTCCTGGCACACAAATGCTTGGGTACTGAGTATAATAACGAATAAGATTTGTGGGATTTCCAGTTGGGAGAGATCTCTTTGGGCCAGGGAGACTTCCTGGTGATGGGGTGGGTAGGCTTGTGATAAAGGTGCGAGGGGCTGGTGGGAGGATCTGTGCAGCGGTCCCCCGCCAGAAGTTGTTCCTGAAGAAGCGAAGGAGCCGCCTTGAAGACATTCCCTACTGTGGAAATTCCACATGGGGAGCACTGAGCTGTGTGGGGAGTCCTCTTCTTGGCTCCTCCTTCTGTACAATGTCCCCATTTTGTGTCCTCCTTTAAGTCTCAATCTTTGTGTACGCTCCATTTCTCTTCTTTTTTATTTACAGATGTGAATCCTCTATTTTTTTTTTTTTTTTAAAGATGAATTTGTCAGGGATGTTTGTATTTGGGAAGTTTCAGATGGAAAGTTCTCAATAGTGATGTTAGCTCTAGTTCCCTCTCTATTCCTGGTAGACTTCCCCTTCACTTTATTTATTTTTTTTAAGAAGATTTTATTTATTCATTTGACAGAGAGAGACACAGTGAGAGAGGGAACATAAGCAGGAGGAGTGGAGAGAGAGAAACAGGCTCCCTACCAGGCAGAGAGCCCTGTGCAGGGCTCGATCCCAGGACTCTGGGATCATGACCCTAGCCGAAGGCAGATGCTTTAATGACTGAGCCACCCAGGCGCCCCGCCCCTTCACTTTATAAAGCTGTCCGGCTGTGGCTGAGTAGAAGGGCAGTGGCTTCAGTTGAGATGAATGAAGTTGAACTTATATTAGATACTACCAAGAGCAGTAAGTTGGAAGTGACATAAAAACTGGTGCCACTAGGTCTTTTCCTATTACACTCAGTAGGTGCGGTGAGTTCCTAATTCTGATCTGAGTGAGTGGGAGGGAAGAGACTGGGATCCAGACTCCCCAGGCTTTCTAGAGTGTTCTCCTGGCTGAAGTACCCCATGTCTCACCCACATATAGGATACTTTTCAATTCAAGAGTGTAGGAAAGCTTCCATTTGTGTCTAGGCATTTTTTATGTTTAATTTCAACAAATGAAAAAAAATCTGATTACTGACTATCCCTAGCAATAATTTTACATGCCTAAAATCCCTTAAGCAGAAGTTTCAAACTGTGAGTCCGACTGGCACTCACTGTAAAAGGGACCAATGATTCATGTCCATAGAGGCCAGACAGTTGTGAGTTGGACGTTTTCGGTGACTTAAAGAACCTTCCTGATCTCTGCCCTCTGTGCTGTTTATGTGTCTAGGGGGAGGGTGACATTGGAGTCCCCTTTGTTCTCTGAGAGTGGGGCCACTGACCTCCTTCAGGGGACTTTTCCAAGACTCCTGAGAATTGGCTTTCTATACTTTGTTGTATCTTGAAACCATTTGTGGCTTTCGTGGACAGCATTCCTCTGTTTTCTTTGCAGATGCCATGACTGTGGGGCCATTCTTGAGGAATATGATGAGGAAACCCTGGGGCTGGCCATCGTGGTCCTCTCCACGTTCATTCACTTAAGCCCAGACCTGGCAGCGCCACTGCTGCTGGATATTATGCAGTCCGTGGGAAGGTGAGTAGCGCTTTGGTTCTGTTTGGAAGGAAGGAGGAGCCTTGTGCGTTCTATACCTTGACATAAAAGCTATCAGTTCAAAAGTAAAACATTCTGTAACCTTATAGATGTTTGATATTTGTGGGGTCAACTCAGACTCATTTTTAAAATGGAATGGACCAAACTTCGGGTTGAATTCCCCAGCTGTGCGGGGTCACAGGTCACAAGGTCACAGTATCAGAATGAAGCTAGAGGAAACTGCACTACGAAAACTATTCTTGGTTCCTCTCAGTTGTTACTTGGGCTAATGTGTGGGGCAGTACTCAGAATGGTACACCTTTCATAGTTCAACGGTTTACACATTTTAGATGTTATTTCTAGAATACTATTATTTATAAGATTTTGATATTATTTTCTCTCTTTACCGGTTTTAAGATAGATTCTCTAAGCATCTTGCAATCTTGAGGCATTGTCCTGGGAGGGGAAGATGGAGTATAGTTTCATACTTCTGACTCAGAAAAGGAAAGGGCAGACCTATTTTGGGAACAGGGCTTTAAGCCAGACTGAGGGGAGATTAAACTTAACTACTTCACATTAAGAAAATTCCATTTAGTGGATAGGACATGAGAAAGAAAGTGATGTATTTCATGGGTATATGTAAAGTTCCAATTCAGTAACAAACTGTAGTCCTGGTGTGCATAATTGATAGGAGAGGACTGGAGAAATTCCGCATGAATGGGCTTCGTTCCATCTGTCCCAGCACAGAGCCAGGGTATAACTCTACCACCTTGAATACCTAGAAATAGCCAGTGTGCAGGGATGAACAGTGGGTGATGGAGAGAGAAGAAAATATGAAATATTTTATTTCAATCCTAGATTTTAACCTAATCATAGCAATCATGGAGTACACGGACCAGCTTGTGGAACTGAGAGTTTTTATTAATGCAAGGCCAAAATTCTTACCATCAATACTTTTCAGATTTAGGACAGATAGAATTATTGTCCTGATCTGTTACCATCTCCTTGAAAGAGCTGATCTAAGTTGTAGTCGATATAGAGAGGGGTTTTATTTTGTTTTTGTTTAACATAAGCAAGAAGAAACTGTGTTCAGGCACTTCTAGCTGTTAGGATGAAAAGGTGTGAGTTTTGAAGATAAGTAAAGGCAAAACAGTAGCAGATGTATTTTTGCCTGCTTACATATACATATATTTAGATCTCTACCTCCTTTGGCTAGACTGGCAAGAGATGGGGAGGCGGGAGGGGTGGGGGCAGGGTTTTAAAGTAGCTGCCACAGCCCTTAGCAACCCAAGCCCAATCACCAGACCTACCAGGAAACAGGTTCAGCAGTCACCTGATTCAGGGCTCCCTTGCCCTGAATCAGTTCCAGATGAGGTAATGTGGATTTACAAAGACTGAGTTTATTTATGTTAGTCCCACAGGAACCATTTCCAGGGTGTTCCAAGCATATGTAAGCTCAGCATTTATCACCCAAGTCTTTCTGTGATTTTGTACTTTGCTCTCTGATTCGATCCCTCTTAAAATTTATCCAGCCCGTTTTGTAGCTCTAGCCATCAAGATTGCATTGGCTCCTCCCTTAATGACGGTTTAGTTCACTTCCCAGTCAGTGCTTATTGATTCATTGTAGTGTCATTAACCAAAGCAACTGGGAATGGTGTCTTGTGTTGGCGGTTGCTAGACCCTCCATTCCTCTCCAGATGCATTCTTCGCTGGGTGAACGCTTGTGGTCTTAGGTCAATGAACTTGAGCATTCCCCTTATTTGTTTCTTCAATATCTTATTGATCGAGACTTGTTTTTCTAAACCCACCCATTTAGCGGGTTTAGACATTCTCTTTCTTGCTATACATTTAGAATATTTTCATGTGTATGAACCATATAATTGTTAAAAATTACATTATATAATGATTTCTTAATACATTTCTCTTCCCAATATGTCATCTCAGTTTGTTGACAGATTAGTTGACAAACACCCTTCTTACCTAATTTACTGTCTTACAGAGGCTTTTGCAATTTGTGGTTACATTTCAGAGGTGGAGTACAAAGAAATGAATTTTGAGTTGAGTTCATATGTAAAGACACGGACTGGGTCAAACACTGCTCTGTTCTCTAACCTCTGCAGTGGCCAGTCTATGGCTTGGCCGGGTGATGCGTTAAACCACCTTAACTGTGTGTGTCTCTGTGGAAGCATCTGGTTTGATGCAGAAAGCAGATCTCAGGACCTGGGCTGAGTTGAACCCTGGAGACTGATCACCAAGTGGGCCCTCTGTCCCTAATCAGTGGCATTGTCAGTGGTTTTCCTTGTCTCCGCATCTGAGCCGGGGCCACAGGGGCTCCCAGTGCAGTACTCATGCATTTCTTTGTGAAAACTTAAGATACTCATGTAATTCTGTTTACTTTTCCTAGATTGGCATCCAGCACCACTTTCTCTAATCAAGCAGAAAGGTAAGGTCCTAAAGTGGGTCCGAACCCACTTTCTTTTTGTCCCCTGAGCATGTTCATCCTGTTTCTAAATCATCAGAGTGTAGACCGTGGAAGGAATGTTCTTAAGTTCAATTGCAGCTCCAGAGAACATTCCATCATTTTCTGTTCATTCATTCATTCATTCATTCATGCCTACTGTCACTCATTAACTTTTAATTTTTTACTTTTTCATGCATTCACTTGTTTTAGTCATCACGTACTTATTTTAGGCCCATTCTGTAGCAAGTACTGTACTAGGTGCTTAGGTTTCAATTGATGGCAAAAGGGACATGATTCCTGCCCTCATGGGGCCTACAGTCTATCCGGGAGGCCAACAGGAAGAAACTATTTGCACAAACTTATCGTTGTGAACAGTGCTTAAGGCCCTGGACACAACATGTTGGGAGACCATAACATTCATTTATTCAACAATTATTGATGGAGTGACCACTAGACTGAGGATGCTAATTAACAAAGGAGCCAGTCCGGACTCTCCTGGAGCTTAAATTCCAGTTGCGGAGGCAGACGATAAGCAAGTTAACAAACGAGAGAACCGGTAACATCATTTAATATCATTCAGTGCTAAATGCTACACAAAATAATCAGGGACGTCCAGCAGATATGGAACAGCTGGGGGGGGGTGTATTTTGGATGTAATAATGGTCAAGGACAGCCTCTCTGAGGAGGTGGTATTTGAACAAAACCTGAAAAGGGGGGAGAGTGATCTATGTGGCAATTTATAGAAAGAAGGTTCCAGCCAGAGGGAACAGCAAATGCAAAGGCGTAAGTCAAGAGGGTGTCCAGGATATTTGGGGAGTAAGACTAAGGCAGGCTGGGGCAGAAGGAGTGGGGAAAAGGGTAGGAGAGGAGTGGACAAGGTGAGCGTGAGGTAGGCCAGGTAGGTCCCGGGAAGTCATTTTACAGAGTTGGGCTTTTACTGAGGGAGGCAGGGAGTGAGGAGCGACATGACTTCCTTTGTGTTTTGAAAAGATCCCTCGGCTTCTGTGTTGGAAATAGGTCATGCAGGAAAGCAGGTCAGGGCGGAAACAGGGAAGCCAGCGTGGAGACCAATTCAGTGGCAGATACAAATGAATAAAGACTTGGTTTAACGGAGTGAGAAGTGGTCCCATTAAGGATCTATTCAGAAAATATTGTTAAAACCGAGCCCACAGAATTTGCAGATGGATTGGATGTTGCGTGTGGGAGAAAGACATAAGGCAAGCATGACGCCCAGGTTTTGGCCTGAACAGCTGGGTGGGTGGCTGTGCCATTACTGAGATGGGGAGACCCACATGAGAGCTGGCAGGTCTGGTGTCGTCTGGGTAGTGGGAACAAGGGGGAAGGACAGAAAGGCTTCCCCTAAGAAGCGATATTTACACTAAGATCTGAAAGGTATGACTTGAACTTAAGGGTGCAAATAGCTCTGGAAAAGCATCTGCCCAGGTCTCGAGGTGGGAAAGAACAGATTGTGTAGGAGGAACGACTGAAAGACCAGTGTTTCTAGAGCACAGAGATGCAAGGCTGGCTTGCTAGGTGATACAGGGCCTATAAACCATATTAAATATTTGGGGCTTTCTAGCAGCCGTGGGAAGCTGTTGCAGGATTTTTAAGTCACAAGGGGTATGTGTGTAGCATCTAGAAAGGTGACTCTGGCTGCAGTGGGGAGAAGAAACCAGAGGAGAGTAGGGCACTGGCTGGGACGTTGGGCACATTTATCTCTCTGCTTTAGTTTTCTCATTTATAAAAGAGGAAAACCGTGTATAGCCTTCTTTTTTTTTTTTAATCATTTTTTAAAATTTATTTTCAGCATAACATTATTCATTCTTTTTGTACCACACCCAGTGCTCCATGCAATCCGTGCCCTCTCTAATACCCACCACCTCGTTCCCCCAACCTCCCACCCCCCACCTCTTCAAACCCTTCAGATTGTTTTTCAGAGTCCATAGTCTCTCATTGTTCACCTCCCCTTCCAATTTCCCCCAACTCCCTTCTCCTAACTCCCCATATATAGCCTTCTTGTGCCGCAGGGGCACTTGCTGGGAGGTCCAAGGGGTGGGGTATCTGTGGCAGCGGAGCTGTAGCAGCGACTACAAACATAAGGTGGCGCTGTTGTCACTGCACTTCCGTAACCTTTGTTTTAGGAATATTTACTCCTTTTAAAATGCTCATTTATAGAAAAATTTTTAGACTTTTTCCCTTAACATTTTATTATAAAATATTAAATATACTGTGAGGTTGGAAAGACTTTATAGCGAACATTTAGATTCCTATCACCTAGATCCTACAGTGAACATTTTACTTGCTTTATCACCTATCCAACCCTCTCTCCATCCTTCTGCCACCCCGTCCTTCCCGTTTAGTTTTGGATGCATTTCAAAGTAAATTTCAGACATTAGCATACTTCCTATATCCTTTGGCAAAGCTATTCACCAAAGTTTGATTTTGTTTAAGCCTTTTTTTCCTTTGAGGCACAGTTTCCATACTAGAGAATACACATACCTTATGTGTATTATGTTTACTGATTTCTGACAAATGTGTACCCCTGCATGACCAAAACCCCTGTCAAGATATAGAAGATTACCATCACCCCCAGAAGATTTCCTCGTGCATCTTCCCAAGCTCCACCCACATAGGCAAATACTAGCCTGATTTTCTCTTTCTACCATAGCGCTTCATATAAATGGAATGGTACTGTATGTGCTCCTGGGTGTCTGATGTCTTGTACTCAGCATAATGTTCTTGAAATTTGTTCATGTCGTTGCATGTTATCAATAGTTTGTTTCCTTTCTAGAGCTGGGTACTATCCCATAGTTTGTTTATTTATTCTCGTGTTGATGGACATTTGCATTGTTTCCAGTTTGGGGGTATTATAGATAAAACTGTTAGGACCATTCTTCTACAAGCCTATTTGTAAACCACTGTTTTTATTTGTCTTAGATAAATAACAAGGGATGGAACTGTGGCATTACATAACTGTGTTTGATTTTGTAAGACAGTAACAGAACTTCTCTTTAAAGTGGTTATGCCATGTGGCATGCCCACCAGTAATGCATGAGACTTCGGTGGTTCCACATCCTTGCCAAAATTTGGTGGTGTTGGTCTCTTTAATTTTAGCCATCCTGGTGGGTATCTTATGAGAGTTTAAATTTGCATTGCCCTGGTGACCAATGCTGTCGAGTATTTTTTCATGTGCTCTTTAAGACCCTCTCTAAATCTTCTTTTGTGAAGTGTCTGTTCAAATCTTTTGCACATTTTTAACTGGGTTGAGTTGCAAGACTTCTTTATATTGCCTGAATACCAGTCCTTTATTAAATATATCTTGAGAATATTTTCATCTAGTCTGGGGCTTACCTGTTCTTCTTACTAATATATATTTTGATGAGATGTTTTTAATTTAGATGAAACCTAATGTTTAAAAATTTTTTAAAAAGATTTTATTTATTTGAGAGAAGGAGCAAAAGAGACAGAGAAAGAGCCACACATGCAGGGGAGTAGGACAAGGAAGGGCAGAGGGAGAGGGAGAAGCAGGCTCCCCGCTAAGCAGGCAGCCTAATATGCGGCTTGATCCTGGGGTCATGATCTGAACCAAAGGCATTTGTTTAACCAACTGAGCCACTGAGGTACCCCATAATGTTTTAAAAATTGTTTAAAATTTATGACTATTTCTTCCCGTTGTTGTCAGCCATCCTCAAATCAAGAAGATATTCTCCAGTGTTTTCCTCTACAAGTTTATTTATATTTAGCATTTATATGATCCTTCTCCAATTAATTTTTATGTATGGTGTGAGGTAGGGGTTGAAGTTCCTTTTTACCCATGTGGAAACCTAGTTATTTCAGCACCGTTAAGAAAAAAATGACTTTCCCTTTCCCCACTGCATCACTTTGTTGTATGTTAAAATCAAATAATGGTATTTGGGTTGATCTGTTTCGAGGCTCTCTATCCTGTTCCATCGATCGATATGTTAATCCATAAGCTGGCACCACATTGTCTTGATTACTGTAGCTATTTAATAAGTCTTGAGGTCCAAGATTATGAATCTTCCAAATTTGCTCATTTTTTCTAAGAAGATGGATTTAGATATTCTAGATTTACCAAATTTCCATATACATTTTTGAATAATTTTCTCAGTTTGGGCAGGGAGCCTGTTGGGATTGTACTGAGACAATATTGGGGATAGTCAACAGCATTAAAATACTGAATCTTTCAATTCATGAATATGGTATATATTCTCATTTCATTCCGTTTTTGTTGTTGTTGTTGCTCTCAGCCGTGTTCTGTGGTTTTTAGTGTAGAGGTCTTGTACATCTTTTGTTAAATTTATTCCCAAGAATTTTGGATGTTTTAATGCCAATGTAAGTAGAATTTTTTAAAAATTTCATTTTCTAACTTCCTGCTGCTGGAATATGACTATGCAATTGAATTTCTATATTAACATTGTAGTAAGCTGGGTTCACTTACTAGTTGTTGTAGTTGCTTTTAAAGATTTCTTGGAATCTAAAAGCATTTGTATGTAAAAAAAAATCATTTCTATAAATAGTGAGTTTCCCTTCTCTCTGATTTTTATGTTTTTTTATTGTCATATTGCAATGGCTAGGACCTCCAGTACAATAGTAAAGATGCTACAGAAAAGTCTTTAGTATTTCACCATTAATTTTGTTTGCTATAGGTGTTCATAGATTCTCTACTGGACTAAGGATGTTTTCTTCTGTTTCCAGTTTGCTGAGAGTAATTTTACCATGAATGGATGTAAAATTTATCAGATGCATTTTCTATATTTATTGAAATAACTGTATGGTTTTCCCTTTATTATTTAATATATTGAGTTCCATTCATGGGATTTTGAATATTACGTCTTTCTTATGTTCCTGGGATAAACTCTATTTGGTCGTGGACCATCATCCTTTTTATCTATAGTTGGATTCAGTGTCCATGAGGACTGCTGGTTTGTCTTGTTTTTGTTTTCATTTCTTTTTTTGTTCCCTCTTGCTTTGGTTCTGTTGTGACTTTTTTTTTTTTTTTTTTTTTTTTTTTTTTACTTTATCTGATGTTAGTTTTAGGGCTATGCTAGCATCATAAAATAAGGTGGGAAGAGTTCCCTCCTCCCCTAATTTTTGAAAGAGTTTGTGTGAGTTTGGTGTCAAAGTTGCATGAAGAAATGTTTTTGACCTACAGTTTTGAATCAACATTTCAGGGTAGACATAACATAGTCAAATGGTCTAGGTAAGAGGACTTCTTGCCATTCACCTATTTGGACTCTTTGATTTCTGCTTTCTTCCTGTTAATTCACTCCCTGATCACCTCTGGAACATCCTCCCTGATACTTTGGTCTCAGGGAGGCATAATCATTTCTTGGCTCCCTCTTTTGACCAGCAGAGATGGTGCGGAACTGCATAGATGAAAGCCTTCTCCTTTCTACAAGTACTGGTTCAAAGTGCTCCAAGAAGAGTTCTCCTATCTCCCAATAGCTATGAACATCTCCCTCCCTGCATTCCCCCCAGATCAAGCTCTCTCTTAGCTAATGACACTTTCTGGGAGGGTCTTGCTGATAATCTCATCCTGGGTTTCGTCCTGACTCTACCGTGTTCTGGACTTGGAGCCTTCGCAGGTCACCTTTTCTACCTGGGCCTCAGAAGTCTCATCTGTACTCTGGGGTGGCTGGAATTCATTAGTTGGGGGCCACTCTGACATGTCCTGGTTCTCTCTTTCTAGAAACTTACTGTTAACAGGGACTCCGTGTAACTACAATATTTCATCTCACTGATGAAAATGACAGGGAGATCTTCCCTAAGAGGATCGATGTGTCAGTGCCTGACCTCTAAAAAAGGAGGTTCAGAAAAATCTAAACTCATGCTGGGTGCTCCATGAGTCCCTGTCTTTTCTCTCCCTGTGCGACCCCAGCATGATGGTTCCTGGCAACGCCGCGGGGGTGGCCAAGCAGTTCCTGCGCTGCATCTTCCATCAGCTGGCCCCCAACGGCATCTTCCCACAGCTGTTCCAGAGCACTATCAAAGGTAATTCCTCCACGGGGAATCCAGCCACCACAAACGTGCCCGCTTGCTGAAGCCCAAACACTACTAAATCTGACTGTTGACTTTCCAGATGGGACTTTTTTACGGACCTTAGCCACGTCTCTGATGGACTTCAATGAACTGAGCTCTATTGCTGCTCTCAGTCAGCTCCTGGAGGTAGGTTCGCTTTGAGGACACTTCTAAGCCCCGCCCCTCCCGAAGTCATGGCTGAGGAATTAATTCAGTCATTTAATTTAAGAACTAAATTTATGTTACAAAGATGTCAAATTCATCTCAAATAATTTAAATGCTTAAAATTAATTTGAAATAAAAATTGCCAATGCACAGAAGTGTGTCCACTGGATATGGCTGTTTTGTGTGGATTTACTATTTATTTAAAGCTTCTAGACACCCTCAGCTCAGGGGTGGCTAGGCAACTGCTAAGCACACTCACTTCCGTTGAACATTCAGGCTTTCAGAAGTTGCTGTGGGTAGAGCGGCGCACACTGTATCGCGAGACTTGGAATCGAGTCTCAGCTTCCTGCTTATTTCTTGTATCGCGAGGATTGGATTTGAGTCCTGCATCTTTGCTCCATCGCGAGACTTGAATTCAATTCTCGGGTCCATTGCTTATTCGTTGTGTCACAACACTTGGGTTCATGTGTTTGGTCCCGTGCTTATTTTCTCTGTCACTTAGCTTGGAGGGTTGACAGGTGGCGATAGAGACTTACCTGCTTCTGTAGTCATTATGCTCAGGCTTTGGCCAGCAGAGTTTCCAGCAAGCATCATTCATTGTGTCTTCTTAGCCTCTAACCACACTAACTGCAATCCTTAAAAGATGTTCCTTATTTCTTGCTCGCATTTCTCCTTCTCTCACGGAATTAAAGGTCACAGTTTTTCCCAAGTGTGGCTGAATTTGTTGATTCTTCTCTGTACTCTTCCTGCCAGTTACAATGAATAGCCTGTATAGACATATGACACGTTTAAACCGTGAATATGTGATTTTTAAGACTGATCTTCGACAAATAGCTATCTGAATCCCCACGTTGTTTCAGCAGTTGATTGCCTATGCTTTTGTGTTTTTAGGGTCTAAATAACAAAAAGAATTTACCAGCAGGGGGTGCTATGATACGCTGTTTGGAAAACATTGCTACCTTCATGGAAGCTTTGCCCATGGATTCGCCTAGCAGCCTCTGGACCACAATCAGCAACCAGTTTCAGACATTTTTTGCCAAGTTGCCTTGTGTCTTGCCCTTGAAGGTAAGCTGAGTCCAGGATTTTGATTTCGATTAGGATCTTAGGTTTTGCCAACCATCTGCTCAGAGAGATTCAGTGTTTGATAAAGGGCTTACAGAATCTCTGTTAGGCACCAAGGACAGAGTACTATGTAGGTTGTGCTCTTCAAATGGTATAAACCTACGGCACTATGCAGTAGGCATTTTGACATAGTGATTTCACGTTTTTCAGTTGATTTTTAAAAATTAGATATTAATAGATTATGGAAATATTTCTCAATAAATGTCTAAGTAAATAAAAGCATAGTTTTGTCTAAAAGGAGGCTAGACATACCATGTAAAGTTAAGTTTCAGAGAACTGTCTAAAAGGAGGTGACTGTTTGTGTGTTTGTGAATAAAGTACTTAAAAGACCAAGATGATACTATATTTCTGTGCGGCTGCTTTACCATCACCATCCCCACACCCTATAGCCACCCTACCATCCTCCAAGAATACACACGAATTACCTAGCTGTGAATCTGGTAACCTAAGGAACATTTTCAACACGAGCCCATTGAATGCAGAAACAGAACTCTATACTATAAAAGCTGGAAGAGACCTATAAAAACCATCCCATTCCAATGCCCCCATTTTCCAGATGGGGGCCTGCAAATTCAGAGAGGTAATGGCGGTGTGAGGATTAGAACTCAAGTCTCTTGACTCCTGGTTCAGTATCTGTTCCACTGACAGACTCCTACAGTCCTACTACGGTAGGGGTAAATTGAAGGCCTTCGGTCTCGTGGTAGGGAGAAAGGAGGTGACTGGTAGTAGCCATTTCTATTTCTCTGAGCCTCATTTGCTCCACAAGCCTTTTGCGCTTTATGCAGATTGCAGAAATAATCAACTCACAATAAAATCAATCACTTGTTGATCTGACGAGTGAAGTTACATGTTGGCAGCACCATTTCTGAAATAAGTATTGTGTGTATGAAAAATGTTTTATAAAGACAACCCACCCTTGATAATGCCCTTTTTCAAATTAGCAGATTTGGAATATATGACCCCAAAATAAGGTCTGTAAGGGTAATTCAGGGACCTTTGGCTTGGTGTATGCGCTTTCTTGGAGTTTAAAGTTCACACGAAAAGCGGGAATACTGAGATCTTTACCGTCTCTCACATCCTGTGATCGTGTCTGCTTGCCAAGCTTGAGTCGATGAATAAATCCAAAGAAAGAGGTTTAGCGCTGTACTTAGAAACCATGTATGTATATAGATACCATACATGTATCTGCAGGAAATCAAGTGATGCATTTTTAACATGGCCCCATAGAACCTCCCTTCAACCAAGAGCCACTCAGGGCTACTCACTGCTTAACGCCATACACTTGGAGAGAAGGTAGGTCAGGCATGGCAATTTCGAATGCCTATAGGTGGATGCTAGAACCAAAATATTTAACTTTTATATTAAGTTAAATATTTAACTTGATCACTGATCGTTAGGAACCCTTGCCGCCAGCAAACAACTGGTAAGCCTCATTTGTGACTATCAGTCCTGCCCATAGGGACGTTGACTGCAAGGTTAATGAGTGGAGTGATTTACGATAATACAGAGAACCAAGACCCTTGAGAAACGGGAAGCACCAGTCCCTTCTAACGAGTCTACTTCTAACGAGTCCCCTCTAACGTGTGCTACAACACGCCGGCCAGTTGTCATGTGGGAACGCAGGCCTACTATCGCTGCTCTTCCCATGGTTTTGAAGATAATGTTTCCTGATTTTTAAAATACCGTGGGGACCCTACAAACAGCCAGTCTTCGGTCCCCGGTTTAAAGCAAAATAAATGTCACATGAACTCTGGCGGGTATTGAACAGATTAAATAGACCAATAGTACCTTACAAGCTACCCGTAAAAAGCTTTCAGAATTCGTGTAAAAACTTGCCCTGCTAGATCCAATCTGGGCACTGCCTCGATCGTCTTCTGCTTTGTTTTTACTCTCTGGGGACAGCAGGGAGCCGTTGAAAAGCCTTCTGTGGTTTGTTCTCATCAGTTCAGAGAATTGGCTCTCCGACTCCAGTGTGGGTCAGTGTTCAGGCAGGACTTGCTGAAAGCGGGATTCCTGGGCCTGATACTGAGAGTTTCTGATGCACTGGGGGTTTAGCCTGAGGATCTGCGTTCTGACAAATTCCTAAGGAATTCAAACTGCAGGTTCATGGGTTATACTTGGAGAACCACTGGCTTAATTTGTTATCTTCAAAAGTTAGTACGGTGCATAGCTGCAGGGAATCAACTATAACCTGCTATTGTGATACGTTTACAATGTTAAATAATATTGCTTATTTTTGTTGTAACATTCCCCCCGCCCCCTGCCCTGCCACCACCACCAGTACGTTCAATTTAAAAAGTACATTTGATGTAGAACGTTGCCTACATAAAACTCTAACAGATTTGAAAGGCATAATTTTTTTCCTGTAGAGGTTTTACTGCTTTTTTTTTTTTTTCAGGTTTTTGTCATATCTTTCAGTAGCAAAGGAAGAGCAGATGAGACTAGTTCTTATTTGGACTAATAAGCCTGATGGTTTTAAATAGATCTGAGTAGTTTTTTCCCCCTGGAACATGGCCTTTGATAAATTAGTGTATCTCTTTAGAGTTGGACATAGTTGATATCCATTTACCCATCTATCTGTCAGTCTGTCCATCCATTCCTCCATCCATCCATCATCCATCCATCCATCCATCCATCCATCTATCCATCCATTCAATTCTTTATCCATCTCTCTGTCTGATATAATTTTAAGAATATATCTGAGAAATAATTTAGGTGCTATGCTTAATTATTTAGTTATTTAATATTTAATATTTAGTTTAAGTTTTTTAAACCTGAGAATGATTTTTTTCAACATCAATATATGACATAGAAAACTAAGGAGGCAGCTATATTTGAGATATTTTCCCCCTAAAATAAACGCTTATAAAAAATACATGAAGCAAAAGATATATTAAGAAGGGTACTGACTACTTTCTTCATATTTGTTCGCAGTGTTCTTTAGATTCCAGCTTGAGAATTATGATTTGCCTCTTGAAGATACCCTCTACCAATGCCACAAGGGTATGTATTGTATGTTCCAGAAAAACAACCCATTGCTTATTTGGTTATTTTTTAACCTAAAAACACAGGCATGTAGTAATACTGAAGAAATAGTTATTGTGTACTGAATGTTCCACTTTCGAACACGGTGAAAGTGTCTAGTATGAAGAGTTCTAATCCATCACAATCTCATTTTTACAATCGGCCCTCTTTGTCCTGGGCCGTCAGTCGCCAGTCCGTCCTCTATGATCTAGGCGGTCCTTCCAAACACAGACTTTCCTGCCCTGGTTCCTTGCTTAAACATCTTTGATCACCTCTCATTTCTTTTAGGAGAGTGTCCAAATTCCCTAATGTGGCATACAAGAAGGTACTTCATTAATTTGCCGGCCTACCTTTCTAATGTTGGCTTTGGCTACTTGTCCCATCCCCCATGCCTCCTGCCTTCTTCCGGAATCATCCTCATTATCATCAAAACAACAACCGCTGTTTGTTGAGCACTTACCATATGGCAGGCATTATGCTAACTGCTTTATGTTTATAATCTTATTTCATATTTCCTTGCCCTGGCTTCGGCCATTTCCTCTGCCTGAAATGCTTTATGCTCCTGTTGCTGAGGTGAACTCTATCTCATTCTTTAATATGAGAATCTGAATCCCATTTAAATTAAAAAAGTGAATTGGAATGCTCTGCAGCAACTTTCTCCTATATCAGACCCCACAATACTTGATAGAGCTCTCTATACTAACACTTACATTGTATGAAAGTCTCCCCAGTGAGACTGCGAGCTTCATGAAGGCCAGCTCTGCGTTTCATTCACCTCATTCTTGGGCTGCGTTATATACAGTGTTTCTGGGCTGCGTTATATACAACAATGTAATAGTCTGTATAGCAGTAGCTTATAACTGCTAGTTCAGTACCAAGAGGCTACATCCCCAATAACTTTATACCTTGACTGTGCTTTCATAAACGAATAGTTTATGCAGGAAAGTTGCAAAGAGATCATTTGGTTTAATCTGATCATTTAAAGCTAAGGTCACAGGCTCAGAGAGATGAATTGTCTTGGCCAAGATTACACAGCTCGTTAGTGGAAGGTTTGATACTTGAATGTAGATCCTTTGACTCCAAGTTCCCTGATTTTTTTGTTGTACCATATTGCCCCATCACTGTATTGCTTTGCTGGATAGAAGAACAAGTTTCTACATGGGTGTGAATCCAGCTTCCTTTTTTTTTTTTTTTTTTTAAAGATTTTATTTATTTATTTGACACAGAGAGATCACAAGTAGACAGAGAGGCAGGCAGAGAGAGAGAGGAGGAAGCAGACTCCCTGCTGAGCAGAGAGCCCAATGCGGGACTCGATCCCAGAACCCTGAGATCATGACCTGAGCTGAAGGCAGCGGCTTAACCCACTGAGCCACCCAGGCACCCCAGGTTCCTTTTTTTGATGAATAAAGATACATTATATAACCAACTGGAGATATAGTCCTGTCACCATTCATCCATCATCAATATTTCAAGGCAACAGTGTTTATATAAAACAAAGAATACTGAATCAGCAGTACTATTTCAAAGGGTTCCTTTAAGAGTTTCTATATAGAAAGTGCTACACAGGTTTCTGTTAGGAATAGAAACAAATAAAGTACAAAATTCTTATTCTCTGGCACAACTAACATGTAACAAGTTCATTTTTGGATCAGTAAGGAAAAAGGACCCCCCCCAATTTTCATATCCTTTGATTTAATCATTCTTTTTCTGGGATATCTTCTAAAGAAGAAAATGAAAAGGCAAATTTCAGACAAAACATATTTATTGGGATGTTATTTATAATGAAATGTGACATTTGTGGCTATTAAAATGGATGATTATGAAGAACTAAATCGTTTTGGAGATTTCTTATGTTATTGTGTTAACAAAATGAAATTGACAAAATGTAGGATTGCGCATGTACACAATTTCAACGAGGTAAACTGGAGTGCAGCAGGAAGGGAAATATGTAAAGTGCTATCACGAGGTGGTGGAGTGACAGACTTTTACTTCCTTATCTGTACTTTCCTGTAGATCGAACCTTTGCACGCTGAGCATGTTTACTTTTATAATCCAGACCATCAGGACTGCAGAGGTTGAGAAGTAGTGGAAATCCTGGCATGGAAGTGTTTTGCAGCCCAATTAAAATTCTGTCTTCCCTAAAGAGCAGTTCTGCCTTTGGAAAATTGCCCTGGAATTTGGATTTGAATTCTATTCAAGAGCAGTATGACCTTAGGCGAGCTCCAGAGTTTTGATGCAGGTCAGAGGGAGCACTCACTGCCTCCAAGTGCTTTACCTACATTACCTCCCGATTTCCCACAGCAGCGCTAATGAGGTGGAGGTCCTGCTTAGCCTTGTTTTTACAGAGGAGAGAACTAAGTGTGGAGAGGCTGAGTGACTTATTCCAGGTCACTGAGAGCTAGAGTTTGAAAATAATCGTGTGGAATCATGAGCTTGTGTCATTAACTATTATAACAAACTGTCTGTCTAGGATTGTCATAAGAAGTTTGAACAAGATAAACTATATAAAAGCACCCAGCTCTGCCTGCTACTTAGTAGGTGCTCAATAAATGTTTCTAAATGACTTTAGAGAGCAGATGGATCTAAAACTGATCCTTTATGGGTGGGATTCAGATGGAAAAACCAAAGCTGGACCTTCCTGATAAACACTGGCAGGAAGCTGGGTCGGGATAAGTTTTATCTAAGCTAATTGTGCTTCGTACTTACATGCAGGATGGTTTGTGCTATTGAACTGAGATGACAGGTTTTGGAGGAGCTGGATGGATGAGCCCATTGATACCTACAGATTCTGAGAAATAGAATGGAAAATCCTCATACAAATCTCACAGAGTCTTGATTGCTGGGAGTGGACATGAGGATAGAATTGACGGTGATAAGGTTTATAAAGGATGCCACCTGGGAAAATGGATTTCTTTTTGGAGCAATAAAATGATTAAATCATGCTTTTTAAGGTCCGGTTCTGTTCTTGTTAGACCAACAGAGTTGCTCCACAGCTACCAGGAAGCAGATTTTATTTTATTTTATTTTATTTATTTTTTTATTTGACAGAGAGAGAGATCACAAGTAGACGGAGAGGCAGGCAGAGAGAGAGAGAGAGGGAAGCAGGCTTCCTGCTGAGCAGAGAGCCCGATGCAGGACTCGATCCCAGGACCCTGAGATCATGACCTGAGCCGAAGGCAGCGGCTCAACCCACTGAGCCACCCAGGCGCCCCCAGGAAGCAGATTTTAAATGAAAGAATGATCCCGTTAGTTAAAGTACCAGAAGATTTTAAGACTTTTTTTTTTTTAATGAAAGAATCAACAATTGATTTTATTTGGCCCCAATCTCATTGCAGAGTCTGTTGGAGCCATTTTCAAAACTGCTCAGCTTTGTGATTCAGAACTCTGTCTTCACGCTGGCCTACCTGGTGGAGGTGTGTGGTCTCTGTTACCGAGCTTTCACGAAGGTAAGCTTGCCTACATGTTTGTTCCCGGGAAACTGGAAACTGTCAGGAACATTGTTTCTAAACAGTGTCAATGCTTGTTAGGTTAATCGCTTCAATATAGTTAAACCTGAGCAGTTTACTGAGGTCTAATAAGTATCATTGGAAGGAAACGCTCTATGCAAATATATATATATATATATATAAACTGTACCTCACATATGCACATTTGGAAAAATGAGTGTCGTATGGTTTAGAAGAGAAGAGATATTGTAAATGAAATGAGCAGGTGGTCTAAATGACCTCTGAAGGTCCTTTTCAAGTTCACCATCTCATGATTAGTGGGCAAGCCATCACGGCATGTCATTTTCATACTCAAAGTAGAAAAATATCAGCCTATCATTTGTAAAATCCCTTAGAGTGCTCCTTAATTCTCATCACTTGTCTGTCTCCCCAGTTCTGGGTTCTTGGCCTCTGAGATTGTAATCTCATCTTTTGTCATCTTGCCTTCATAATGGTTTCTATATTGCATTATCTTTCGTCTCCCCTGGCCCACTACCGAGAAAGTGGAAAAGTACTGCTTGCCCCGTGCACATAGCAACCTTGTTGGAGCTGGGAGACGCTATCCTTATGGAAAGGCAGGGCCAACTGGGAGCGTCTCTGTCCTTAAGAACAGTATGCGATGTTCCTCTTCCAATTTCCAAATGTTCCAACTTTATTTTCAGTGGGGTCTGTTCCTGTTGTTCTTCCTTGAACATTCAGAATATTCCTTTACTCATGTTGTCCACTTGTATAAGCCTTTTATTTTCCCCCATTAAAAAAAATCTAATTTTATATTAAGGCTTTCATTCTATTTAAAACACTCTTGTCTTTTTTCTTACGAACTTGTGTCCATTTTACCATGTTAAGTGTTCCATGATAATCCTCTCTTTAGTCTTTCTGATTAGAAATTACTACTCTGCCTGGAACAATATGTTTTCTAAGTATCCAAAAAATCAGCATTTTTTCTTCTTTCAAATCTTTCCTGAAAAGAACTTACTCCTTTTTTTTTTTTTTTTGGTCATTTACAACAATAGATCGGTACACAGTAGATCAGGGCACAGTACCAGAAACAATGAAGACATATACGAATACAATGAAAAGAAGTCATTTTATTTCTTAATTTTGTTTATGCTTGGTGTATTTAAATTATACATTTTTTAGAGGAAAAACCATAATAAGTGTATGCTTCCCATGCTGTGCATTATAAAGATTGATTACAGAGGACCTTCCATTATTTTGAAGTCAAGATATTCCTAGTTTTGAACACTCATTATACATTATGTGCCTTCCTAACCAATCATCATGTTAGTGACCTTCTGACTTGCTCTTGTCATCTACCCATTCGCAGTTGTCCAACTCAAATGACTATTTTTGGTAGGAAGCTTAAGTCTTGGAGTGTTCCCATCTTCTTCAGGGGTAATGGGAAGCTATTGAAAATAATTTAAGAAAGAACATTGTCTAATTGAGCCTTCTCCATTATTTAATCAAGAGAAAAAGCATGGAAAGGTAAGAGCTTTGGAGAATTTTCTTTCTGGCAATCTGGCCATCTAGGTAGTTGAAAATGGTCTCACTTAAAAGGATAGAAGTGCTGGACAAAATGTAATGAACATGATTGTAAAAGTGAAAGGTGCAAAATTGGAGAAGAAATTGAGAACCAGAGTGGTAAGCATATAAGCTGATACCGTAACGGTCTTGAGGTGAGGGAGTTACTTGTCTTAGGAGCTTAGTGGCTCAAGTTTTGTTGTTTAGATTTGCATATATCTAATTTTATTTTATTTTATTTATTTATTTTAGTTGAGTTATATATTTTTAGTTTATTTATTTTAGTTTATTTACATTTATTTTAATCAACATACAATGTTATGTTAATTTCAGGTGTATACCATATTGATTGAACAATTCTATACATTACTTAATGCTCACCATGATAAATATATCTGTCATCATACAACATCATTACAATAACAACATTATTACAATAACATCATTACAATTACAACAATATTATTGACTTTATCCTCCATGCTATACTTTTCATCTCCGCATATTACTTATTTATATAACTGGAAATTTATGTCTTTTAATCTCCTTTATCTGTTTCATGCATCCCCTCACCCTTCTCCCCTTGGCAACCAACAGTTTGTTCTCTGTATTTTAGAGTTTGTTTTTTGATTGTTTTGTTTTTCGGATTCCACATATAAGGGAAATTATGTAGCACTTTGTATTTCTGCCTGACATGTTTCACTTAGCCTAAAACCCTTTAGTTCTATCTGTGTTATCTCAAATGGCAAGATTCCATTCTGAGTAATATTCCAGTGTGTGTGTGTGTGTGTGTGTATCTTCTTTATTCACTCATTTATCAGTGGACACTTATGTTGTTCCATATCTTGCCTAGTGTAAATAATACTGCAGTAAATATAAGGGTACATATATCTTTTTGAATTAGTGTTTTTGTTTTCTTTGGGTAAATACCCAGTAGTGGAATTACTGGATTTTATGGTATTTCTATTTTTAATTTTTTGAGAAAACACCATACTCTGTTCCACCATACTCTGCACCAATTATCATTAGAGGCTTGTGGTTTAAAGCCCACACAGAGAAGGTCTCGGGACTGTTTCAGGCTTGGAGTTGGCTCTGAGTCATCCCCAGTAGAAAAAACCCTCGAAAAGGTATACATTTAGTAAAAGGGTGATTTGGAAAGAATATATTCCTATATAGAGGTGACAAAGAATGGAATCTAAGCCCAGGAACCTAGAAAGATTTATAGTTTCCTTTGAGAATTAGTAACATGAACCTATCTTTGAACATATTTGGAGTGTGAATTTAAGATACCTACGTACTCTGTGAGCCCCCAGAATGAAAAGTCAAGTAACATTGATACAGAGCATTGGAGTGTTTGGTAGAAGTAAGCTCAAAACCTATCCTCAAACCACTCTGGATGGGTATGACTTCAGTCTAGACCTAACAATTTCCAGAATTACAGTCCTGATGAACATGAATTTACAAACTAAAATTATAGAACATTTAAAGAAATAATCCACCATGAGCTAGAGTAGAAATGAATCCAATAATCTAATAATCACAATGAATATAAGGAATTTTGGGATTTTTAAAAAAGATTTATTTATTTTAGAGAGAGTGAGAGAGAGGCGGGAGGAGAGGAGCAGAGGGAAAGAAAGAGATTCTGAAGCAGATCCCATGCTGAGCACAGAGCCCATCTCAGGGCTCAGTCTCAAGACACTGAGATCATGACCTGAGCTGAAACCAAGAGTCAGAGGCTTAGCCAACTGAGTCACCCAGATATCCCAGGAATTTTTGGATTTGATTTTTAAAATTCAGCTATGTGTTATTTATAAGAGATACCTCTAAAACACATCTAAAGACACTGTTGAAAGTGTGAAAGAAAAATAGTTTAAAAATATACCAGGCAAATACTAATTAAAATAAAGCTGAAACCAGTAAACAGAATCCAAGTTAAAAATTATTTTTATAAAAAAGGTTGCCCTATATTGATAAAAGGAACAATTCTTTAGAAAAATGTGACTGCTCTAAAACTTGTACAGTTAATAATACAGGCTTAATATATATAAACAAAAAAATGAATAGAATTACAAAGAGAAGTTGTCAAATTCATACTCATAATGGGAGATTTTGACACATCTCTTTCAGTAATTAATAGATCAAGCAGATAAAAAATGAATAGATTTGAACAATGTAAGGAGCAAATCGAATCCAATAGACGTATAAAGAATCTTGAATTCACCAGTTTGAGAATGTATTTTAGAAAGAGCATATACCAAGTAGCTATACCAGCTTGCATTCCCACCAACAGTGTAAGAGGGTTCCCCTTTCTCCACATCCTCTCCAGCATTTGTTGTTGCATTTGTTGTTTTTGCCTTGTCAATTTTTGCCATTGTAACTGGTGTAAGGTGGTATCTCAATGTGGTTTTAATTTGAATCTCCCTGATGGATAATGATGTTGAACATTTTTTCATGTGTCTTTTAGCCATTCATATGTCTTCTTTTGAGAAGTGTCTGTTCATGTCTACTGTCCATTTTTTGACTTGCTTTTGGGGTTTGAGTTTGAGAAGTTCTTTATAGATCTTGGATACCAGCCCTTTATCTGTTGTGTCATTTGCAAATATCTTCTCCCATCCTGTGGGTTGCCTCTTTGTCTTGTTGACTGTTTCCTTTGCTTTGCAAAAGCTTTTTGTCTTGATGAAGTCCCGAAAGTTCATTTTGCTTTTGTTTCCCTTGCCTTTGGAGACGTGTCTTGAAAGAAGTTACTGTGGCCGATGTCAAAGAGGTTACCACCTATGTTTTCCTCTAGGATTTTGATAGATTCCTGTCTCACATCAAGGTCTTTCATCCATTTAGAGTTTATCTTTGTGTATGGTGTAAGAGAATGGTTGAGTTTCACTCTTCTGTATAGAGCTTTGGAAAACAGTGTAGAGGTTCCACAAAAAGTTTAAAAAAAAAGTTAAAAATAGAGCTACCCGGTGACTCAGCAATTGCACTACTGGGTATTTACCCCAAAGATACAGATGTAGTGAAAAGAAGGGCCACATGCACCCCAATGTTCATAGCAGCAATGTCCACAAAAGCCAAACTGTGGAAAGAGCCGAGATACCCTTCAACAGATGAATGGATAAAGAAGATATAGCCATATAAACATTGGAATATTACTCAGCCATCAGAAAGGATGAATACCCAACTTTTACATCAACATGGATGGGACTGGAGGAGATTATGCTGAGTAAAATAAGCCAAGCTGAGAAAGTCAATTGTCATATGGTTTCACTTATTTGTGGAACAGAAGGAATAACATGGAGGACATTAGAAGAAGGAAGGGAAAAAAGAAGTGGGGGAAATTGGAGGGGGAGTAGAATCATGAGTGACTATGGACTCTGGGAAATAGACTGAGGGTTTAAGAGGGGAAGGGTGTGGGGGGTGGGTGAGCCCAGTGATGGGTATTAAGAAGGGCATGTTTTGCATGGAGCACTGGGTGTTATACACAAACAATGAATCACAGAACTCTACATCAATAACTAATGAGGTACTGTATGGTGACTAACATAATGTAATAAAAAAAGGAAAAGAAAAAGCATATACATAACATTTGTAAACATAGGACAGGTAATAGACCAAAATAAAGTATTTCATTTCATTTCATTTCATTTCATTTCATTTCATTTGGCTCTATACCAAGTGTGGAGCCCAATGCAGGACTTGAACTCATGAGATCAAGACCCGAGCTGAAATCAAGAGTCAGACACTCAACCGACTGAGCCATCCAGGAGCCCCAGGCCACAAATAAAGTCTTAACACACACTGGGGAATCTGTTTCAAAGAGACCAAGTTCTTTAATCACAATGCAGTTGAATTATAGATTAATAACAAAGTCATAACTGCACAGAAGTGTTTAAGGGTGACCTAGAGAAAAGCTCCATATCTAAGGGGAGGCCACACACATCTTGGACAGACTACTTTTTATGTGAGTATTGAGGCTGGTTTGTACTGAGATTTGGGGCCTCCTGGTCAAGCCCTCGAGCAGCTGGGATAGGCACCCCCCCCCGCAAAAAGCTGCACCGTCTCAGAGGGTGGAGAATAGCACACGCGCACACATTCCTGGCACACACACACGTGTAGGTGGCCAGGCCCTGTCCCAGCTACCACCCAGGGGCCTTCGAGATCTTCTCTTGACTGTCCCTCTTGTCAGATGTCTAAGTCCCGGCCCCTTGCCAGATTCGGACCCTAACCAGGTCCCTTTGCAGGGGTGGGGTGTGTGTAGAATGTGTACGTGTGTGGTGCCTAGGGCTTGTGAGAGTGAGTGACCGGGCACGGCATGCGTGCAGCCAGGCCTACCGAGAGCGCGGCTCTGGAAGTGCACAGCGTTTTTCGGGTTTACAGGGTGTGTTCATATGTATATGTGTTTGTTCTGTGTGTGTGTGTGTGTGCCCTCTTTCGAATTCATACAAAGGTACTTACTGGATTAATGGTGTCTAGGACTTGCTATATTTGGAAATTTGAAATACACTTTTAAATGATTCATACATCAAAGGAGATAAGAGAATTTAGAAAAATATTTAGAACCACACAAATATGAAAATACTACATTCTAACTGTTGGGATCTATAGCTACAGAGATATTTAGAAGAAAAGGTGTAGTCTTAAATACTTCTGTTGAAAAAAAAGAGAAATGAAATGAGCTAACAATTCAAGTTAAAATAAACATAACAGAGTAACCATAAGATAATTTAAAGGAAGGAAATAATAGAGAGAAGAGCAGGAATTAATGAGATGGAAAACATGACTTCAGTGGAGGATCTGTACAACCAGAAGGGGGCTCCCGGATTAGACCAATAACACTGGCAGAACTTTGGCCAGACTGATTAAGGGAAGCAGAGAAAAGGCACGGATAAAACATATCAGCAATGTGAAAGGGAATATAACTCTAGATGTATTAGAGACTTTGAAACGAACAACTCTGTGCTCGTAAATTTGGAATCTTGGACCATAGGGACAATTTTCTAAAAAAAATGTAACATATGACAACTAAAAAAAAAAAAAAAAAAGGCTGGACATCAATGATTAAGGAAACGGAATCACTAATGAGAAACTGTCCCAGTTTTAAAGACAATTTTACTATTAAACACCAAAGGAACAGATTGAGCTCTACTTTGTGCAAACTAATATAATCGAAAGAAAGGAATGCTTCCAACATCTTTTATGAAGCCAGTAGAATGGTGATACCAAACAGACAAGGGCAGTGGGAGAAAGGAAAATTACAGGCCAATTTTACTTTAAAGGTATAAAAATTCTGGATGAATAATAGCAAATTAGTATGTTAAAAAATAAAGCCTCCTGGTCCAGTGAGGATTTGCTTGGAATATAAGAATGGTTTAAATGTTAGAATATTGATTTATGTCACCAAGTTACCCAGAAACCTCTAGGAAACGTTATACTTCCTGGTGAAATGTCAACGTAGTCCTTTCAAAATACTAAGTAAGACAAGAATGTCCACTATCACTTCTCCTGTTCATTATGGTCCAGGAGGTCCCACTCAATTCAGTAAGATAGGAGGAAGAAATCAAATGTATAAGGACTGGAAAGGAAAAATAAAACTCTCATTTTCCACAGATGATGTAATTACAAATGAACTGAAGAAAATATACTTGTAGACACCTTTTTATAACTTCTGTGAGAGAGTTCAGCAAGGATGGTGCTTACAAATGATTACCCAGGAATCATCCACCTTTACTATTCAGCTACAAATGATTACAAAATGTACTTTAAAAATGTCATTTATTGTGTCAACAGAGAATAAATCTAACAAAAATGTGCAAGAACTTTATGAAGATAACCAGAAAGTTTTACTCAACAATGTTAAATAAATGGAGATAGATCTCGTGTTCATGGTTGAGGACCCAGCATAATAAAGACAGTTAATTCTCACAAAATAACCTATAGATTTAGTGTAATTTCAATTAAAAGTTAAGAATTCTCTCCAGATAATAATGGGCTAGATCATTTGAACCTATCTTCCCACTTAAAAAGTTAAAAAAGAAGCGAACAGAATATTTTTTGAAAACTTCAGTGCATCAAAATGCTAACCAGATATTAGATGAATCACCAGGCTAAGATCAGGGAGAGCATAGAAGTGCAGAGATGTGACTAAGAGGCTGAGTTGTAATTCCAGAAGATCCAGGAGGGGAACAAGAGTCAGAATCCAGGACCTTCAAAGAACAGGAACTTGGTCTGATTCTGCACCCCCCAACCCCAGTTTGGTCAAGACAACAAAGTAAAGATAACCCGGAGGTAAAATCATCCTCACAGCCATCGAGCTCAGTGTCACACCCTCTGGTGGCTCAAGATAAGCTATTATAGGGCTTGTGTGTTAAGGTAACCTGGACCAGGCTAGTGCCTTCAGGGAGCTGGCAAAAAGGAAACAGAGAGCTCTTTGGATGAAGAGAACATTTCAGGCCTCGCATGATTTCTAGAAATAACTTTTTAAATACACCATTCAGTATGCAGAGCTCATCGGACATACAAGGAAGTAGTACACCATGAATAAAAATAAGGGAAAAAAAAAAGAAAGTGGATGCAGACCCGTTGGGTCTCTGGTTACTTGGTTACTCTGGTTATGATCAGGAAAGGACACGCAACAGGCTTTTGAGGTGCTGGCACTTTGACCTTGACATTCAGTCTATACAAATCCATTTCATCTGCACCTTTATGTCCTATGTACTTTTCTGCATGTGTGTTGTCATTGGCAATTAAAAAAAAAACGTACAAAATTGAAAATGATCTCATGTTCTATTAACAGGAGAACAGATCAATGAATTTCGGTATGTTCATATAATAAAATGTAATTAAGCCATTTATTTGAAAGAACTAGAGCTACATGTAACAGTAGGAACTAATTTCAAAAATATAATGTAGCGAGAAATTGTAAGTTGCAGAAAGAAATGCGCAGTATGACACTATCATAGAAAGTTACAAAGACATGAAAAATAGTATTACATCTTGTAACAAAGGCATGCATAGGTAGTAAAAACATATGTGAAATCATGAGCACCGGGTTCAAAATAGTGGCTACTTCAAGGAAGGGAGAAAGAAAAGAGAACACCATATAGGTTGTTTCAACAGTTTCTGTGATTTTTTTTTTTTTTTAAGGAGTGTGTGCGTGAGTTGTTGGGGGAGGGGCAGAGAAAGAGGGAGAGAGAATCTTAAGTAGGCTCTGTGCCCAGCACAGAGCCTGATGTGGGCCTTGATCTCACAACCCTGAGATCATGGTCTGAGTAGAAACCAAGAGTCAGACGCTTAACCAACTGAGCCACCCGGGCGCCTCTCTGGGATGTCTTATTTATCCTGAAAAATGTTAAGTGGAGCAAAATGTCCCGATGTGGCCAAGAAGAGTGGTAGTACATGGTACATTCCATCTGTTTTTCTGCGTGCTTAAGCAGCCCGTTTGAAAAGTAAGTTCTTTAGAGAGGCCACAAGACCCTGAAAATCGCTGTATAAGTTCCTCTCTAAATCATTTCCTTTTGGGAATAATGCTTTTTGATTTAATTTCTGCATTTCTTGGAACTTATCATTTCTTGTGAACAAGAACCTAATCCAGTGGGTTCAGTGTTTAAGAGATATCCTATCTTTTTCTTATCCATTGAATTATGTGTTCTCGGTGCTTCTGTAAACTTGTTACACACACAAAAATGCCCTTTAAATTTTTTCTTTTTCATTTGAATTTTATTTCTTAAGGACAGTTCATTATGCATTTTCAAATACTGGTTTTCATTTCCAACCTGTGAATTTCCTGGAAGCTCTTTTGACATAGGTCTGTTCTAACTGAGTTTTTACACTAGCTTACCTTCTTCTCTTCTGTTCTGTTTAGGAGCGGGATAAATTCTACTTGTCTCGTAGTGTTGTTCTGGAACTCCTGCAGGCCCTGAAGCTCAAATCCCCTTTACCAGATACAAACCTCCTCCTGCTTGTCCAGGTGGGCTTCTGCGTTTTTTGCAACACTTTTCATGAGATGCACCGTGTTTGGAAAAATTAAGTGAAGGTGTGGGGCATATGCACATATCGAAGAACTCCGCCCAGAAACGAGAACTAATCTATCTTATATGAGCCGTGACCTAAGTAATATTATGCACTTGGCACTCCCGCTGGGTAAACAAGACAGAAAGGGCACATTTACTTTGTTCCTGTGGTGGAACTAGGACTGTGAGGGACCAAAAGAAGATGGGAACACTAATTTCTACCTTCAAGAAATTAACAGCTGGGTAGGTCGGAGGGCAGCTTGTGAACAGCTACCGGACCTGGCAGGGGACTGATGAAGCCACAAGTGAGGGACCAGGCTGAGATCTGGTTGCAGAGTCACGTGCATATGGGTGGGTCGCCACATCTCTGTGAAGCAGAATTGAAGGAGAGGGTGGGCCTGACCACACAGTCAAGTGGCAGGACGTATGGAGTCCAGCTGGGGTGGCAGGTGGATGTGAAAAGCACCAGCACCCTTGGGAGCCCTGAGGCAGAGGGGCTTGAATGCGTACAAGAAAGATTCTGGAGAACTTACTGAGTTGAGGCTCTTGGCTGTAGGATTGCTAATGAGGGGCTGAGGCCCTCCATCCCTGGCATCCTTAGCTCAGCGTCTTAGACAAGTATGCGGGTTTTTAACACATAAGATAGACTCTCACCAGTACTGTGAGAGGAATTATATATAAACAAAGTCCTGGGGGGGGGGTGTTAAGAGCAGGAGGCAACCCATGTCCTATGATGTGAAATCAGGGAAGACTTCATGAAAGAGGTGGCATGTGACGTAGGCCACAAAGGACTGGTGGGTGTAGCCAAAAGTCTTTCTTTGAGGTTGGGGTTCAGCACCAGGGGCTGACTGGCTTCAAGCAATGGGGGGGAGGTATTAATGGGAAGGTGAACTAAATTTAGGGATAATGGCCTGAGGATGAGGTTGAGAAAGGCTGGCTACATTAGAGAAGTTGGCAGGGGATCAGGTAGACTGGGACCCCACCTCACACACCAAGGCTAGACTTAAAGACGTAGACTTCTGCTATACCTGGGACCGGGTATCATTCAGATTGCCTTTGTGCAAAGTGCTTAAGAAACGAGTCACAGCTGTTTTATTTCTTCCCGATGAGCATGAAGACCAGTGTTAGAGTCTGGACCTACAAGGTTGAGGTTAAATGACTAGGGGACAATGGGGTCTTGATATCAAAGAACTAGACAAGTGTTCCTGAATCTTAGGTACCTGGGGTGCCAGTGAGAGAGATGAGGGCGAAGGAAAACCATAAGCACCTGTCGTGTGCCCGGCAGTGTGCTGGGTGCTTTAATCCTCCCCTCACTTAATCCTTACAACAGTGGGAGATATTAGTTCTGTGTCACAGCTGAGAGACTGGGCTCAGTGGGGTTCAGTGACTTGCCCAAGACCGCACAGCTGGCATCAGTGGTGACCACAACAGCCAGGGTCTACTCAGTGTGGAACACAGCCCCATCAGGCTCCTGGCCTCACTTGCCCCTCTCACCTTAACAGCTCCTAGCTGTTTGCACTGCCTTTCCCTCTCTCCATACAAATGCAGCCCTCTGGCCTCAGGCTGACTAAAGGAGTTTTGCTCAAACTCTGCTTCTTATCAGATCACTCCCTGCGCTGAAAATCTGCACTGACCTGAGCTATGAGGTCTTCCGTCATCTGGCCCCATTGACCATTGACGAATAGCCACATTGACTGTCCAGTGGTATCTCCCATTACAAGTATTTACTGACCACCTGTCTCGGGCTAGGTTCTGGAGATATGGCAGTGTGATAGACATAAACCCTAGGCTAACCACTCTACTGGGAATGTGCACAATATGGAAAGTACTAAAGAGGAGGGAGTGGCTGACTCAGCCTGGGAGACAGAGGAAGGCTCAGTAAGCCAATTGGAGCCCTGACTTGGCCAAGGCACTGGGGAAATGAATAAGCCATAGCCCCTTACTCCTGGGAGTTTACTATCCAGTGGGTGAAGTTGACATGTAGGCAGACATTTCCAACACAGGGTGACAGGTACAGTAGCAGAGGTGTGCACTGAATGAGAAGCGGTGTGGAAGAGGGACCGTGTGGGCCTTGAGGTATGTGCAGAAGTTTAGGAGTTTCCCTGGGAGAGGAGGAGGAACAACAGCTCTCACTTAGCAATTTAATATCCACCACTGGTTTCCCTCCTCCCCTACCATAGACTCTTAATCCTTAGAACCAGAATGGGATGTTTCTCAAAGGCATGAGATTTAGTGAGAAGTTGGTGTGCTCTCAGTAAGCCATGGTCTGGTTTTCTGGGGTGCCTTGAAGCCCTCTGAGAGCAGTGATCACTGGCCGATGCCACCAATGAATGTCAGGCACACTGTAGTCAAAAGAAAATAGCTCACATTGTACCAGGATGCTAGACAACCCAAGAGGAAGACAGAAGACAAGTCACAGCCAGGAAGTACCCAAGTTCCTAAGGAGGGGCTGACTTGGACTCTCTTCTGGTGGATTGCCAGCCCCTTTGGCCAGCCCCTCCTACTTCTGCTGAAGCAGCTTCACTGCTTTTGAGTAAAAGCAACTTGGACACAAACCGACCATAAGGAATGAATGGGATCCATGCTAGCTTGCAGAAGAGGGCAGGGGGACTGGGCTTAGGGGAAAGGTCCATGAGGGATTTAAGCTATCAGGTTGACAGTAAATGAGAGTCACTGGCTTCTGATGGTGTTCTGGATGGGGACCTGCCACCTCCAAACAGCCTAGGTCTCCAGGCCCAAAAGGTGTTTTCCTGCTTCGGTCAGAGAACATTCCCTTCATTGCCCTCAGTCTTGAGCAGAGCTGATCTGTGTGGCTGATCTTCTTGGGGTCTAGCACCCCATGCCATGACTGCTGCTGGGGGCTGGTTTTCTGTGAAGTATGTTAGTCAACCATAATAAGCACTTGTCACAAGACAGCAAAAGAACACTGACAGCTTAAATTGCCCGGTGCTTAAGGAAACCATGAAAACAGTGATTATTGCATCACCACTAGGTGAATAAATAGCAAAAACAAATTAGCTTTAGGAATAAAGAAGCCCCAAAGAGTAAGTCGTTCTGAACGTGTTTTTTGGATTTTCACATACCATTTCAAATAAATAGCATCTTCATCATTTTAGAACAAGGGTGTATTTGTCATGGAATCATTAAATGTTAAGAATCAAGTTGTAGGGGCGCCTGGGTGGCTCAGTGGGTTAAGCCGCTGCCTTCGGCTCGGGTCATGATCTCAGGGTCCTGGGATCGAGTCCCGCATCGGGCTCTCTGCTCAGCAGGGAGCCTGCTTCCCTCTCCCTCTCTGCCTGCCTCTCTGTCTGCTTGTGATCTCTGTCTGTCAGATAAATAAAATCTTTAAAAAAAAAAGAATCAAGTTGTAAAATTATGTTGGAGAAGGTACTTCAGAGACACTTTGGGGTCATGTCCATGAAAAATGACTTAAGGATAATGTTTCAATCTTCCTGATGAAAAAATTTTAAACAGTACACTATTTTGAAGTAATATATCTTTGTTCTATGTACTCTTAGAATAAACCCTTTTTATTACCGAGAGGAAAAAAAAGTTAAGCATGCTTAAAAAAAGCAGAGGTAGTTTCCTTATCTGCCCAGTGGTTCCTCCTAAACCATGGAGGGAGGTCCTCCATGGGGCTCCTCATGGGCTGAGGGAGAAGCATCTACCATCTCTCTCCATGAATAGGACATCTTTGTGATGTTTTCCCAGTTCTTTTTTCTCTTGCCCTTGACTGCAGGCTTCCTGCAGGTTTCTCTGAAAGACGGCGGAGGTGATAGCCTGTTGTCTGGTAGCTTCTCTTAGACCAGAGAATCTAGTCTGAGTCCAAGAGACGCTTTCCTCCTTACTGATGGAGTGTCAGTTCCTGGCACCTGGGGGACCAGGCTCACAGTACAGACAGATAATCTGTCTGGGGATGACAGTGACTTCCACAGATATCAGCGACCATCACCTGATGGCAGTGGGGGAGGCTTTGTTTAACTGAAAATGCAACTTGGAAACAGAAAGGAAAGCATTCATTGGAAGGAGAAACCGCCAGTGATCCACCCTGAATGACCCTGGCTCCTTTAGTGGCAAGAGAGTCAGTGACTCAGACCTTGGATTTTCCCTTCATTCTTTCCTTCCACAGGGATCACTAGGGTATCTCCGTTACTACTTTCCTAATCATGGACTGGGTAAATGAGTTCACAAACATGGAGCCATTTACATTCTTCTCATAGATAGATGGTATCTTTGTTTTTTACCACATACTCTGCTCTAAAAGAACAACGGAAAATTTCCCCAAGGGGTATGGGGCCACCCATGTTTTAGATATTTCAAGGTAAGATAGGTACCAATTGGTTTTTTAATTCTTAAAAATTCCTTCTGGAGGCCCATTATCATGGGATATCTCCCACTGTTCACTGTGGTCCATCTAGCCATGGCTGCTAGTACTTGCTCTGACTTGTGTATCAAGTCAGGAGTCCTCAGATGTACAAGTGGATTCTTTATTTTTTCAAGAAAAGAGACTTGGAGATAGGAAAGAATTTGCCAAATTGAAAAAGTTATGTGTGTTCTTCAGAATCTAGATTGTCGACCAGCAGGATGTAGTCCTTCAGCACTTTGGACAGATGCCCTACCTTGTTTTCATTCAGACCTGTGGACATTTTTGCTTTCACCTGCAACCTCTTCTCTTTGGCTGGTCTGCTATAGATAACTGGTGTGTAATAGGTTATTATAAGTATTCTCTCACCTGGATTAAAGCAGAGTCTTCATAACAGAGTGATAACTCATTAAAAGCCTCTGTAAAGGCTATATAAGCCCAAATCAAAAAGCATTTCCTCAGCTCCCATTATGTGTCAAGAGTAGACATTCTGCTAATTTGCATGTGGCTCTCCCACTGTGTGGGTTATACCTGCATAGACTCATGTGAGAAACCATGTGGGTGAAACATTCGCTTTTAAAGATAGGTTAGTGGTGGGTTGGAGGACAAAGACTTGGCAGAGGGATGGCTGTTGTCTTTAAGTCACAGGTACTATTGAAGTGGGGTTATTATTATTAGTTGAGTTCCTAATAATCTGATCATTCTCTGGGTGAGAGGTGGAGATATTATTTTGAGTCTCATTTTGATGATGAATTTAGCAGTGACACATAATGGATGTCGTGTTTCTTTTGTATTCTTTTGTGTTCGTGCGGGAGTGCACGATTCATTAGGCATCTTTCTGTCTCAAAATATGGAATTCTCCCTTCTGTGGCAAACATCCTTTCCCTCTCTGGTTTTAGTTATATCTTTATATTGTGAGCAATTCTGGACAATCATAATGGGGTTTTGCAGGTCATGGTTGGCAGCTGTGTAAAAAGATAGAAGTGTTGATTAAGGTTTTAGTTGTACATATTATGTGAAAATTACACTGGATTTTTAAATTTTTATTTTTTAAAAAAATGTTTTTAAATTTTAAGTAAACTTTATACCACACATGGGGCTTCAGCTCACAACCCCGAGATCAAGAGTTACATGCTCTGCCACCTGAGCCAGCCAGGTACCCCCCAAATTACACTGGATTGAAATACATTGATAAAAAATAAATGGTGGATGGTTTTAGAGGCTTGTCCACTTTTATACTCATTGATACACAAGGCTTTCTGTGGTACTCCCATAAACTTTAGGGTGATTTTTGATTAATTCTGTCTTGTAAGAGTTACCACAAAACAGACATTTTAATCTGGCCTCCCATCGTTGACATGATATGACTGACAACCTGCTTCTATGATGCTACTTGTTCTGCTTTGCTGAGTATGGGAGGCGAGAAGGGCTTTTTGTGAACGGAGATAGAGACATTGAAGTTCTGCTTCTCCAGGGATCTTCTGTAGCTCTCAAGAGCATGGCCAGGCCATAGAAGCACAGATTAGGGGGCCTTCAGTTTGAAACCCCAGCAGAACTTCTCTGAGCCTCCCCTCCCTCACACTTGTATGCCCTTCTGTCCTCCCCTTGGCTCTTGGCTCTCATTTAAGAGCTCTTGGCTCTCATGTAAAGAAATTAATTAAAATGTTGGTATCCTGACGGAGGTTTTGAAACTTAGTTCTAAGTAGTTTGTCTTAGATTGCAGACTCAGATAGCTTTTGAAGACACATTTTATGGGAGAACAGGCAGTGTCTGCCAGAGGTTGGGACTATTTCTTCTTTTGACCATGTACTTCCATCTGACATATTACTTTTTTACTGAAAGGTCCTGGCCAAAGTTCTAGGCTTTCCTTTTTTTTTTTTTTTAATCCTGATTTATTTCCTTTTTCTTATATTAGGGATGAGTCCTAGTGGTAAGCTATCCTGAATAAAATAATGGAAAATTTTAGGTGTTCCCTGGATGTTACTAGCTGGTACTTTCTTTGCCAGAGTGAAAGTTAGTGGCCAAATAGATTCTTTAGCTTTCTGTAACTGTATTTGAGGCAAATGGAGATGATTGTGTGTGAACGTGGAGTAGAGATATGTATCTACTCCTGGTACACTGCTGTCCATGACAGCTCTGCTCACTCTCCTCTGGCCCCCAGCTCAGTTCTGTGATGAAATACTCCTCCTGGAGGACCGCGCTTGAAGGCCAGCTCTTGAACAAGGTCTTGAACAAGAAGTCTCAGGGCGCCCTTGGAAGGTCTTTGGCTGAAATCTCTGTGTTGTTAGCCAAAACCTACTAATGCTCTGATTCTGAGCCCAGATGAGCCTGACAGTATGCTGGTTTCTGTTTTCTGTAAGGCCTTCTTGTATGTTTCTCTATGACCCAAACCTTTATTACTTCTCCCCAGTTTACCAGGGACATAACCTGCTTTGCAGGACCCATCATTTTGACCTACCTAACTTTCCTTCCAGTGTGAGAGTGGAATAAGAGGGAAGGGCTGTCAATGTCCAAGCTTCTTCCAGAGCCACGGAAGCCAAAGTTGTTGGGGCCACTGGCCAGAGGTCACTGGGAAGGGAAATTAAGCAGGACCTTATTGCACATAGCAAACTCTGCAGACTTCATGTTTAACTTTTTTCCTGAAACCATTAATACCCAGTTGGGTGTTGTATTAAGTGGGAAACACCTACAAACATCTGTAATGAAGTAAATGAAATCATAACCTGGCAAATCCATCCCCATCAAGATCTTGTCATTATTGGTTCATTGATTCACTTCACACAGTTTTGCTGTGCCCTTCTGTGATGTCAGGCCGAAAGCTAGTGCTGGAGGGCAAGTGCAGGGAGCCCGTAGGACTCTTGGAGATCCCGTAGGAGGATGCAACATAGACTCGTAGGTCCCTGCAGTCTAGTGTCATGACTGTTACAGTGGGAGTGGGTGAAAGTTCCGTGAGGAAAGGACAGGGATCGGGGTCATTTTCAGCACAGAGGATAGGTGTGGGTGAAGTGAGAGAGCCCAGCAACTGGGGGGCCTCGGATGGGAAGAAACAGAATGCTCACAGTGAAATGGATTGTTTTTCTGTCTTCATTTAAAATGTGTAATGTAATGATGAAGTCTGGAAAAGTCTATGTGAATTCAGCAACTGTCAAGAAGTACTAAAGAATAAATAGAATAACTAATTTCAGAATAAATCTGACCGTGTTGACATCTTTCCTTTCTCCCTCAATTGAATGCACCGTTTCCGTGCCACTTAGCTGTCTGGGTAAAGTATGAATCTGTGTTCTTCTCGGTCCTACGAGTCTGAACTTCTGATAGGAACAAACTGTCATGGTTAGCAAGCCCCATATATCCAGAGCAGATTGTCATGAGAGTAAACACTAATGAATTTAAGCCGAGTTAATAAAACTATAAATAACTGACTACTGTCCGAGTGCTCTTAAAAGTAATTATGCTTTCAATTTCTTATTAGTTTATTTGTGCGGATGCTGGGACCAAACTAGCTGAGTCAACAATCCTGAGCAAGCAAATGATCGCCTCTGTACCTGGAGTAAGTCTTGACTGAATTCATTGTCTACATTTTTATCTTGTCTCACGTCCCCATTTAGTAAAGAGGTATTTTTGGACCTGTGTCCTGGTTCACTCTTGCTGGAATAAACACTATAAAATGAAGAACATATTAGCATTTTTTAAAAGAGCCTAGTGAAAATTTAATTAATCCCAGCCCCTGGAAACTTTTAATTCCAGGAGACATGAGTAAAACTGAAGCAGCCAATGCAAGGGAGGAAAGAAATTACCAGACGTACAAAATGCATTTGATTACAGTTCAATTTTTCCCAGAATCTGTTTTCTTAGACTAGCTCCTGTGAACCAATTCAGTTGAACTACTGCTGGAAAGAAATAAATGTTGTGATACTTTGGTTTCTTTCGTAATTTTTCCTCTGAAAATTAAAAAAAAATTTTGCATTATTATCAACTAGTGAACTATTTGGTAAAAGGGCTTTAAGAGTCTCACTGACGGGGCTGAAGATGAGAAACCACAATAACGCTGAGAGCGAGTTGAGTGCAACAAAACCGTGAAACTTTTGTGATATTGTTCATTAAAGAAAATTATTTAAATTTTCAGTAGAGAAAATTTTAAAGAAAAAAGATCACCTATAGTCCCTCTGCCTCACAATTAGAACACTGTTGTTTTAGAAAATTTCTTCCATATTTCGATCTATTCAATATGCTAATTTGCTTATTTCCATATTGTTGGAAATGTATTTATTTTCCACTTTAATTGCATATAAATATTATATATTATATATATATTATATATTATATATTATATATATATATATATTCCTACAAAGGCCATCCTCATGTTTATTTTGAATTATATCCTTGGCATAAATTCCTTAGAGAGTAGGAATGTCTTAATGGTGTGCTGTCTTATATTGTTTTCTAAAAGGATTTAATTAATTTACATGTATAAGTATACCAGTTTTTCCCACAATGCTAAACATAATTTTTAAAATTCTGGTTATTTAAATTTTTTTTTTTATACAGAGAAATTTTAATGACAGAGGAAAAGTAACAATCACTCAGCCCAGAGATAGTTTTATAGCCAACAGATTATTTTCTTTCACTTTTCCTAAGTATAATTTTAAACCTAGTGAAATTATGATCTAGATGTGGCTTTGGCTTTGAACGTCCTGAGCATTAGCCCCAGAGTTTGGTGGCTGTAGTCATGACCTCATGTGAACGCACCATAGAAGAGTGCTTAAGTGCATGTGGGTTAGACGCACACCAGAATCTGAGGTCTGCCATTCACTGGCTGTGTGATCAGGAAAGCTAATTAACCTATGGTTCTTTGATTTGCATTATCTATAGAATGGGATATAATAGGGCCCAATATCTAGTTTGGGGAATGAGTGAGATAATGCATGGAAAGCATATTAGCCTGAGGCAAGACCTTTAGTAGTGTTAAGTAAATATTACCTATTGTACATATTAACAAACATTAATTATTTTTGGATATTTTCATTATTTTCAGTATTCTGTAATGGTAACAACTATGTGAGAAACATCTTTGTGCTTAAATCTTTGTCCATATTTGAGATTACTTCTTTACAGTAGATTTTTGAGAGTAGAATTACTAAACTATTGGTTTTTTTTTGTTTTTTTTTCTTTTTAAAGATATTTTTTTATTTTTATTTATTTGACAGAGAGATCACAAGCAGGCAGAGAGGCAGGCAGAGAGAGAGGAGGAAGCAGGCTCCCCGCTGAGCAGAGAGCCCGATGCGGGGCTCGATCCCAGGACTCTGAGATCATGACCTGAGCCGAAGGCAGCTGCTTAACCCACTGAGCCACCCAGGCGCCCCTAAACTATTGTTTTTTAAAGGAGTTCTTAAGAGTAGTTAGGGTGATGGAAGATGCCATGAGATGAATTCTCAGCCACCTAACACACAGAACATTGATCGTTTGCTCACATCAAGCTTACATGGGTGTCCTAATTAGTAGGAGGAGGAGGACTTTCTCATGAAAGTTAGGAGATCAGGTTCCTTCTGTGCTGTGCAGAGAAGGGGTGGGGGTTGAGAAAGAGAAGAGAGTATGGTACATGGAAGGTTTTCACGGGCCAGGTTTGAATGACGTATATTTCTTCTACTCACCCTCCCTCGGCTAGAACTGTCTTATGGCCACTCCTGAGTGCAAGGGCTCTTGGGAAATTTGGTCTAGTTGCACACGAGGGAAGAAAAGAAGCAGTTCTGTGAGGACTGAGCCAGTTTCTGCTGCCTACTCACTAGTTTCCTTATTGTTGAATTCTTTAAAACTCAGTATTTACTACCTCCACGAAAGCTTAAAAAATAATATCCCTAATAAATAAAAACTTTGTTGAAATCAACAAGTAAAAGAAAGACATTCCCATAACAACAGAAAAGCAAGAAGAGTTCTAGGATCCATACATAGAACCTTTTCCAGGGTCCAATAAGCCTTTCAAAATATGCCTTTTTACCCTCATTAACAATCGGTGAATTATAAATTAATACAGAGTCTCAAAACATTTAAAAATGTAAAAATTGAAATCAGCTAACAAATCAGCAGGTCTTTCTTATTGATTAAACTTATTGATGAGGTGAAACAAGTATGCTTAAAAGCTGCTGGTGGTAGTGAAAAATGGTACAACCTTGTTGAAGAACAGTTGACAATTTACTTCTAGTACTGGGTTGGAGAAGATAATTGAATATGCACATAAGGAATATATTTATTAAAATAACCTTTAAAATAGTAAAAATATGGAAACAAAAGTAAGATCTAACATGAGCATATCGGTTTTTTAAAACTTTACCTTGAGTATTGTTTTTTTTTTTTTAAAGATTTTATTTATTTATTTGACAGAGAGAAATCACAAGTAAGCAGAGAGGCAGGCAGAGAGAGAGGAGGAAGCAGGCTCCCTGCTGAGCAGAAAGCCCGATGTGGGGCTCGAACCCAGGACCTGGGATCATGACCTGAGCCGAAGGCAGCGGCTTAACCCACTGAGCCACCCAGGCGCCCCACCTTGAGTATTGTTGACACAAGATGTTATGTCAGTTTCCAGTGGAGAACGTGATGATTTCCCAAGTTTATATGTTACGCTGTGCTCACAGCCAGTGTAGTTACTGTCTGTCCCCACACAAGGCTATTACAGTATCACTGACTATACGCCCTAGGCTGTGCCTTTCATTTCTGTGACTTACTCATTTCATTATTGGAAAGCTACATCTTGACTCCTCTTCACTCATTTTGCCCACCCCTACCCCCCCGGGCTATACATCTGTGTCGTTCTCTGTGTTTATAGGTCTGATTCTGCTTTTTGATTGTTTACTCCCTGTTTTTTTTTTTAGATTCCACATATGAATGGAATCATATGGTATTTGTCTTTCTCAGTCTGCTGCATTTCACTTACTATATTACCTCTAGGTCTGTCTGTGTTGTCTCAAATGGCACAATCTCTTCCTTTTCATGGCTGAGTAATATTCCATTGTAAATACATAGACACATCACATCTTCCTTATCCATTCCGATCCATTGGTGAATGTTTAAATTGCTTTCACATGTTGGCTACTATAAATAATGCTGCTGTAAACATAGGGGTGCATGTATCTCTTAGAGTTAGTGTTTTTGTTTTCTTTGGGTAAATAGCCAGTGTTTCTATATTTAATTTTTTGAGGACCCTCCATACTGTTTCACAGTAGCTGTATCAGTTTACATTCCCACCAACATTGTACAAGGATTCCTTTTTCTCCACATCCTCACCAACACTTGTTATTTCTTTATTTTTTTTTGTTTCATTTGTTTTTTTTTTTTATTTTAGCCATTCTGACAGGTGTAAGGTGGTATCTCATTGTGGTTTTGATTTGCGTTTCCCTGATGAAGAGTGATGTTGAGCATCTTTTCATGTGTCTGTTGGCTGTCTGGGTGTCTTCTTTGGAAAATGTCTATTCATATCTTCTGCCCATTTATTAATCAGAGTGTTGTGTGTGTGTGTGTGTGTGTGTGTGTGTGTGTGTGTGTGTTGACTAATATTAGTGTATTGTTTAAATAACATAAGGTGCCTCTACAAAACAGATGATTGTGTGGTTACCAAATCACATTTTCAAAGAATAATTAATTGGAAAATGCTTATGATGGATTTAATTTAAAAACAAGCTAGAAAAAATGATCTCAGTCTTATAAAAATTATATATATGTGTGTACATGATGAATGTGTTTGAAAAAACATTGGAAGGAAATACCAATAGTGATGGCCTCACGAGTGGAGAACAAGAATTAGGGCTGTGTGATTCTTCTCTTTTTTGTTAATGAGTGTTTTCCAAATTTTTCACATTGAACATGTGTTACTTTTATAATCTAAGAACGAGGACTTGGAAATGAGATACGAGTTTCAAAGAAAAATTGGGTACGATCCCCTTTCTTTCATGTTTTTGAGTCTAGGTTGCTTTTTCAACTCATCATCAGTTTCCCTATTTAAATAAATGAGGGCCTCAGAAACAAGTAGAACTTGACTCTTTATGTTTTTTGCTTTAAAAAAAAAACAGCAAACCTAAGGTTATGCTTATGTTTTGCAAAGTAATTTTAAAAAATGGTGTGTGGGGGTATTGGAAATGATATGCTTTGTTTTATAAGTGTAGATGGCTAAGATGATCCTGTATTTTAAGGTTTTTGTTAGATGTAGGTGCTGTCCCTAGAGCAAAAGTAGCTGGATATTAGTAAATTCTTCACTCTCATTTTTTGAAATTCAAAGTGAGAAGACAAATATTGAATAATGCTCCTTGTAATTATTTTCTTTGACATTTGCCTCATTGAAATGGTATAAAATATTGCCTATGAAAGAAACAAATCCCTTTCACGAAATTAAAGAACAGAGTATATACTCCTATTTGCATGACATGTGAAAGGTCAGAGAAAATGGAATAAATCGGGGGGAAATCCTTTCTTGCGCTGAAGGATTAATATTCCGAAAGCAGGAACACAATAACCTTTTATACTTCCTTCCCTTGATTTAAATTAAAAGAAGAAAACCTTAGAATGTATGAAATGCTTGGAAAACACTCTGACAGCACTGCCAATGACCTTATTTTACTGTTTGTTACCGTGTCAGAGGAACTGACAGGCGTAACATTCTAGAAGAGATAGAAGGTGATATAGTTCAGGGCTGTGCAAATTTACATGCATATGGGAAAATGAGCACCACTGGGGGAGCTAGTTAAGTCTCTAATGTTCCAGATTTTCCGAAAGAAAGCCAAGAAAGGCCTTAGCGTAGTATTCAGATGGCTTCAAAGACGGCCTGCTTTTGATCCCCATTATGCCCAGCCCAATGTGTGGGCTCGCTCGTAGAGCTTTGGTGGAGCAGCTTGTCTGTTCATTTGCCTTTTCTTTGCTTATAATCCTAAATTCACTGCATTGCCCTGGGCAGGTTTTTGCCATTTAATAATGGGGGACACAAGTATGCTTTCTTTTCCTTGAAAACTTCCCAAACAGGCTGCTGGTGTGCGGGGGGAAGAGGATCCTTTCCCTTCTCTCCCTCTCTCTTTATCCCTAGCAAGAACACGGCAAGCATACATTATCATCTATTTCATAGCACGCCTACCGTGCATAAGGCGTTAAATCACAAGTGACTCGAATATAAGAATTTTGGACTCTTGGAGCACACATGATGTTTGTTTCTATCCTTTGCGTTTTTTGATGGGGAAAGGTCCGAGCTTCTGGTGTTACAATTCGGTGGCACGTATCTGAGCCTCCCCAGAGTGGTAAGGGGTAGTGTAGTTTCAGGGCTGATTCATGTCATAAAGACTCTGATCCTAAGGGCTTTTACATAGGATCAATCTGTGTATCCAGGCCAGTTTAAAAACAAGCACACAAGGGGCGCCTGGGTGGCTCAGTGGGTTAAGCCACTGCCTTCGGCTCAGGTCATGATCTCGGGGTCCTGGGATCGAGCCCCGCGTCGGGCTCTCTGCTCAGCGGGGAGCCTGCTTCCCCCTGCCTCTCTGCCTACTTGTGATCTCTCTCTGTCAAATAAATAAATAAAATCTTTAAAAAAACAAAAAAAAAAAACAAAAAAACAAGCACACAAAACCTGCTTCGATCACCCCAGTGCAGAAAAAGCAGGTTAACCCCTATCTCCCCTGTGCTGTCCCCATTTCTTAGCACTTTACCACCAAACTTATATCACTTTTTGTCCAAGCTGTGGGCAGACAGTCACAGACTCTGGAGAGTAATGGAGTGAGTCAGAGCTCCAGAAACTGAAACAGCTCATTAGCAAGCAGCGTGAAGTCAGAACAAGAGAGTGACTGCAGTCAGGGCCACAGTGACGGCCGTGACTCGCAGGGCGCCCCCAGCGCTGTCCTTGTTTTTCAGTGCGGGACGGCCGCAATGGAGTGTGTGCGACAGTACATCAGCGAGGTGCTGGACTTCATGGCCGACATGCACACGCTCACCAAACTCAAGGTAAGAGGCTTCCACTGGCAGCTGAGGCCCTAACAAACCCAGCCTCCTGGGGTCTGAAGCACGGGTTTTCAGCCTGTGCAGAGGAAAGAGAGAATAGAAAGGCTGTTTTACTGTCAGGAGTGATGTGCCCAGCTTTCATTTTGCCACTGATTCAGTTCTCACGATGCCCCTGGTTAAAGCGTGGTCCCCATTTTACAGATGTAGAGACTGAGGCCCGGGGTGGTACAGTAATTTGCTCCAGGTGGCACTGTTGCTAAGCGGTGGAGTTAGGGCTGACCCAAGGCTCTAGTGGCTCCTGGTCATTCTCCTTTCACTACACCATGTAGTGTCACTTAACTCTCTTGAGCCTCCGTTCCCTCCTTTGCAAGACAAGCCTAACATCTACCTTTGCCGATGGTTACGAGGTTTGACGTGGCATTGTGCGTGGGAAGAGACTTTTGTGAACTGTAACACATTATGCAAACATAAGCCTTTCATGGTTATCTGCATCAAAGCTCTCCTCTTCAAGGAAATAATTAAAGACAGGGGATAGAACAAAATCTGATTTGCATATGGACACAATCCCAGCAAAGTCGTCAAGGTTCTTCTTGAGTGATTCCTTTGCAGGCAGATACAAGTCAACTTCCCCGCCATGAGTCGACTAGAGCTAAAAGACTGATAGTCTCAGAGATTCGGGGAAGGCCTGGGACAGAGGGCAGAAGGGGATCCAAACATGGCCCAGGAGCAGCCAGATTGCAAGCTGGCCATAGATGATTCCTGTATGGTCAATAGTCTCTAGTCGCTCCAGAAAGTCATCAGCTACAAACGCGGTTCCTCCTTTGCCCAACTGCGTTTCCAGACTCGGCTCAGATGATCCAAGGGTTTCTTGGGATAGAGATGGATTTGCAAACGCTAGGTGGAAAGTAGAACCAGAATTTAAACTGCTGACTTCTTGTGGTATCTGAACCCAGGCATTCCTAAGCAGGCTCCCCTAGCTGGACCTCACACCAGTAACTGACTGCTGAGTCTGGTTGTACACACTCAGATGACTTTGATATCAAGTATAAAGAAGAGGAAACATTGTTCCCTAAACATGTTAGCTAGTTGTATAGCCACTTCCAAAATACAGAGAAAAACACTGAGAGGGATCCATGATGATCAAAAGGCTGGGGACTAGAGATATAATTCAACCCTCTGATTTGACATAGATTAGGAGGCAGATCAGAAAGGCCAAGGAGCTCGACTAAGGCCATGTGACTAATTAGGGCAGAACTGGGCCTGGGACCCACGTCTCAATTTCCAGTTCAATAGTCTTTCCACTAAGCCACACTGAGAAAAGGACTTTTTCTACATTAACTCAACAAATACGTATGGAGCAAATGTCATGGGCCTGGCATTGTCTAGGCATGTAGGGATGCGACTGTGAGCAAAAAGACACAGTAGCTATGCTCGTTTAATTTATAGTCTGATATGGGGGCCAATTTTAATGGAAATTTCATATAAGATAAAGGAAAAGTGTGACTTTCACAACTGCTATGCAGGAGGATAAAATAGTGGCATAGAAACCTCATAGGATGATATGACCTAGCCAGGGAAGTCAAGGAAGGCTTCCTGGAGGAAGTGACACTTGAGCTAAAATCTGAATGACGAACAGCAGTTAATTGGGTGAAGAGAGGCAGGAACAGTGTTTTGGGTAGAGAGACTAGCATGAGCAAAAGCCAGGAATGGGAGGGAGCCAATGTAGCTGGGATGAAGGGATAAGACAGGGGTAAGCTAGATCATCCCAGGCATTTTGGTCCATGCTAAGAATTCCCCACCCCACATTGTTCCTAAGAAAATGGGAAGCCACTGAAGAAGTTTAAATGGGTTGTATGCTTGGGAGCAGTGGCTCAGAGGGTGAGGGAATGACAACCCGGTCTTTTAAACAAGTGGCCTGGAAGATTTCCAGGTGCTCTGCCAAAGTCATGAAATACCATTTGCTTTTGCAGAGCCACATGAAGACATGTTCTCAGCCTCTGCATGAAGATACCTTTGGTGGACATCTCAAAGTTGGGCTGGCTCAGATTGCAGCCATGGAAATCTCACGGGGCAACCACAGAGATAACAAAGCTGTGATTCGCTATCTGCCTTGGCTCTATCATCCCCCTTCTGCCATGCAGCAAGGGTAAGGCCCTTATCAGTTCAGCCATGAGGGCTAACGGATGCATCCAAGATTTATGGGAGTGGGAAGTGATTGGCTGGGAAGATGGAAACCGAGCCTCCTCTCCAAACTTGCTGACCTGGCAGCATTTTTTAAGACGAGCACTGCCTGGTATGTTGCCAGTAAAAGGAACTTGCCCTCAAACAAGAACCTCAGCCATATCCTGATGGATGGTGAAAATTTGGAGTTTAGAGGTGCAGTTTCACCTTGTAATTCCGACTAGTTACATAAATGCATAGGTATTAATGGACCACTTCCATAGCTCCTGCCTTCAAGGAGCGTGTTGGATTGCCGCTAGAACGAAATCCATAGTGGAGAGGGGATTTAGCACAAGGAGGCACAGAAGGGGGAGGGGCGCATGGGCTGGTCTGAAGCTGTCCTTTCGCACCATCAGCTTCCTGGCTGGAGGGAAGGCTGGCCTTTGGGGTGAGGAGGGCAGGAGGGCAGTGGGAGGAAATGGCAGGAGGGCAGGAGAGACGGATGGCTGTGCATTAGGTGTTCATCTCGATGCCTTCCGCTCTAGTGGGGATGTCCAACCTTCCAATGAGAAGAAAGAGTTCAGAAGAAGAAGTGAGTTGGAAAGGCAGCCAAGTTGGTGGAAGAATGGTTTTTAATCCCGTCTCCCCAGATGCTGCTCTTTCCTCAGGCATTTAAGGTCCCGGATCAGAACCGGAAACCAGAAAAACAGACCCATCGTTTTGTTGGCCCTCTGTACCCCCTGGTGTTTTATTGTATGTAATTGCCTATAAAACCACACTTGTAATGCCCTCCATCAATAAGCAGTTGGTGACGGCCCAACAAAACAGAAGCCATAAAATCGCCTTTAACACTTCCGTCTACCTGCTAGGCCGAAAGAATTCATCGAGTGTGTCTCCCGCATCCGTCTGCTGTCCTGGCTGCTCCTGGGCTCCCTCACTCACAACGCAGTGTGTCCGAATGCCTCCTCTCCATGCCTGCCCATACCTCTCGACGCAGGCTCTCATATCGCAGACCATCTCATTGTTATCCTGATTGGGTTTCCAGAGCAATCAAAGGTAAGTGATTTCTGCAAGCTTAAGACCATAGGCATCCAAAGGGCTAATGGAAACCCTTATCAGCCAATTATGTTTCTTCTGAGAAGAGAATGCATCTTATCACTGGCCCTCCTGTGGATGTTAGGAAAGCAGCTTTCTGCTAATGCCTTATTTAGAATGGTTTAAATTCCCGCACTATCTTTGCTTCCTCCTTAAATTGTCTTTTGGTTTCCTTTTATGAAGATAAATTATGGAGGCAAGCAAGAGTTAGCTTCCTAGGCGTTTCTGTCTCAAAGTAATGAAGATAAATAAGAGACGAGCTACATAATAAAAATCCTATGATCAAGTTTTTGGAACTGAATATGATTTGGAGGCAAAGTCATGCTCTCATTTTTCATGCAGTATCTTTTCAACTCACGTCTCTAGAGGTAGATTATAAAGATACAGAATGAAAAGAAGAAGGCCAGTTGGGAACTCACTAAAGTGCACGCCGGAATCACCTACACAGGGGAACTTGGTAAATTGTAGAGACAGATGATATAACTTAAGGGAATAAAGTGAGCCCGAGGCAGACATCAGTCGTGAGCCAGTGTCAGCCAACCATACCCATTGGTACTAACCAACTAAGAGAACCCAAGGGCCCTTCGCAAGCTTAGGCAAGTTCTGGGAAGTCACAGTAGGTTTGGGAGCCGCTGGGACGTCGGCCAGGGCAAGCCGATGGTGGGATAAAATACAGCACCGTCCAAACGGCCCGTGATGTTTACAGAAAGAATCAGGCAGTCCGTTCCTAGTATTTTGAGCCAGATCTGTGTTTGATTTCCTAACATCAGTACTTTGTAATTTGTGACCTCAAAAAAGTGACTTAGCCTCTCGGAGCTCGTGTTTCATGGGTGAAATAGATGAGGGGATGGTTTGAGAATTAAGGAAGTGATCATTGATAAAGTCTTTAGCCTGGCGTCTGGGACATTGTAGGCACTCACGCGGTCAGTGCTTACCGCTGGTAGCAATACTGTCCTTGAAGCTGCCGTTTCTCCTACTAGTGGTCATGTCATAGGTAAGTACTGGCCAGTGAGATCAGAGGCACGGCCTCATTTCTCCTACTACAGCTCTTGGAGGAAGGAGAGTCCTGTGACACCCATGTTACAGATGAGGAAACAGTTGAAGGTGGTGGAGTGGTTCTTCTTCCCAGTCTAGTTTAGAGAGGAGAATGTCGGGGTCATCGATGGGCAAGGTGATGGGTCCACGTGTTCTGCAAACTGAGGTGCCTTCTCTTTGAAAAGATGCTCCATTCTCTCTGTGCACTCCCACTGACCGTGCAAAAAGCAGATTGTCTCTTTTTTTTCTCCTCTTTAAAGACTGTATTTATTGGATGGAGAGGGTGGAAGCACAGGCGGGGGAGTGGCAGGCAGAGGGAGAGGCAGAAGGAGGCTCCCTTGGAGCAGGGAGCCTGACGCCAGGCTCGATCCCAGGACCCCGGGATCGTGACCTGAGCCGAAGGCAGGTGCTTCACTGACTGAGCCACCCAGGCGTCCCCAAACAGATTGTCTTAAGGTAGTGGATCACAAGTTTTGAGATCACTCCTTCAGGCTTGAATCACTGGTGGTCGCCGTGCCTCGGCTGTGCCCCACAGGAGGCCGAGGCTGTGCAGGGCGGGCCCCGGGGAGCACCACAGCCCACAGAGAGGTAACGGCTCCGTCTCCTCCTTTCCAGACCTCCGTGCTGCACATGTGCTCCCTCTTCCACGCATTTATCTTTGCTCAGCTCTGGACCGTGTATTGTGAGCAAAGCGCCGTAGCGACAAACGTCCAAAGTCAGAATGAATTCAGCTTCACGGCGATACTGACCGCGCTAGAGTTTTGGAGCAGGGTGACACCCAGCATCCTCCAGCTGATGGCCCATAACAAAGTGGTGAGTCCAGGAATAAGTTTCCCCTCTCGGGTGAAAAGGCGTGACCTGCTCCCAGTCCTCAAATGCCATGTTCTTTAAGGATCTCAGTTGTAATATTAGATCAATGGATGGGTGGACTTCTAGGCGATAAGAGGGATTTTTCTTTTCTTTCTTTTTTTTTTTAAAGATTTTATTTATTTATTTATCAGGGGCAGAGGGAGAGCGAGCGAGCACAGACAGACAGAGAGGAAGGCAGAGGCAGAGGGAGAAGCAGGCTCCCTGCCGAGCAAGGAGCCCGATGTGGGACTTGATTCCAGGACGCTGGGATCATGACCCGAGCCGAAGGCAGCCGCTCAACCAACTGAGCCACCCAGGCGTCCCGATAAGAGGGATTTTCTGTTTGCATGATAATTTTGATGGAAACATAAAGCAAGCGAGTAAATCTAGTAAAAACAACTTTTGTTCGCTCTGCTGAGTGCCAAAGAAAATTTCTGTGAAACATCTACCTTGAAGGGCTGCTTCGTGCTATAAAGTCAGAAGGAGATCGCTATGATTTTTGGATTCTCAGGCAATTTGGAAAAACCCTCACCCACTGGGTCATCCTTCTGTGGTATTTAAGAGCATACCAACCACACCCATTCGTTCTACTCAGGGCTCAAAACCTGGAAAGAGCCTCCCTGTTTTGAGTCACTCTAGGAGGACCTCAGCGCCCCCAATCTTCAAATCCAGCTCAGTTTTAACTCCGATGGCTCGCCAAGAAAGGGGCTGCTCAGAACCTCGCTGGGAAATATCTGGGGTATTGTTGGCATGAGCCCAGTTCATTGAACAAGCTTGGATTTGTCCTATGAAGTTAAGATTGGAGGGTGGGTGGGAGGAAGGGACCAGGAAGTCCTTTGGTTCGGTCACTTTGGAGAATTCTTAGCGGCAGTTAGTATCTTGGTTATGGGGGCTTTATCAGGCGAATTCTCATCTGTGAGGGGCAGGGGATCTGAAGAACGTCATAATGATGATTCCAGTGTGCCCAGAAACCCAACAATGCACTGTCCACAAAAGGCACTCCGGAAATGACTTTTGATTGATTGATACTAGTCTGAGAAACATTTTCTCTCGGCTCTAATCAGAAAGGGGATTATACATCTCCTTCAGTGAAGCACTTCCTTGTCTTTAGAGAAGCAGATGTTATAAAGCAATTTGTATGGAGAGAGGTATTTTAGTTCAGTTTAAAGGAAATTTATGTGACAATTTTAGGGTACATAGACAGTTCTGAGATAAACATTTCTCGGATCATGGGGTCTGAGACTGTCTAAGGAGAACTTAGAGATCAAGCATTCTGCTCTGTTACTTTACAGACAATGAAATGGGACCTTAAGTAGAGATTTGGTGTCCTTCTGCTGTCATTTTACCTCCTCTCCAAATCTCTTTGATATACAAATATTAGAATTAAATCTGTTACAAATGAATTTTGTACCAAAAATGCTACTGAGTTTGAATTAATTTTATCCTGAAAAATTTGCTAAACTCTATGGGCCAGCCTGGTAAACCACCCACCCTGCCCCAGGATCGTTCAAAATCCAGCCTCACGAATTTCTGAGGAGGGCCTTCCTCTGCATTGTATTTTCGAACTATCGTCAACGTGGCCACCTTGTTCTGTAGCGAATAAAGCCGCACCGACAAGTGTGTAATAAGTTGAACAGTCACTTCAGGTGAAGAAACTGGGGAGAAAGGGTCAAGATGGAGAAAAGGACCCAGGGCCAAGTTCTGTAGCTGGAAGGAGGGGAGGAGAAGACATGTATCCCCTGTATGAATCACATGCAGTAGAGATGAGTGAGATCAATCCCCAAATCCCACTGGCAGCCCTGAGTCAGGTAAGGAGGGCATGATAATTATAAAACCTCTGGAGCTTTTTAAGTTGGTTTTTAGTTGAGGTTCAAGGGGTGAATAAACACCATCCCTTGGGGTCCCCTTCGGTCATTGTGCCCAAAAGCCTCATGGATGCAGGACATGGGTTGCCTGTGGCTATAGACTGGGTTTCAAGGTGTGTGGATCGTCGGGAGTGGAATTGATTTTCATCTTTTGTTTCAGATGGTAGAAATGGTGTGTCTCCATGTGATCAGTTTGATGGAAGCATTGCAAGAATGCAATTCAACAATTTTTGTCAAGGTAGGAAAATCTTAAGACTTTTATAGACCATCTCTTGCTCCTAAAAACAAATGTGGATTTGCTTGGAATGTGCCTTTGAAGAGGAAAATAAAACTGATTTGATGTTGACTTTCAGAGTCAGGGGCTGGAGGTTTCAGGCTCATGGAACCGCCCTTCCCCAAATGGTTATCATGATATTTTTGCTCGCTCTTTACCACTGTGACAGACTCTAGCTGGGTCGGAGATGCTGGACCATGAATGCATGTTAAGACAAGTCATGAAAAGAGTACTGGACAACATTGATCTGAAAATGACCTTATATAAATTTGTTGGGGGTGCCTCACCTTGCCGGATATCCAGAAAACCAAGGAAAATAGTCTTTCGTTGTTGAACTTGGTAGCTAGTGTTCTTCTCTAAGGTGAATTAATTTTGTTTCTAATATTACCATAATAAATCACTGTTTAGGGTATGAAAGTAATTTTAGTATTTGTCACCTGCCCAAGGACATCAGAGGCATACGTAGTAAAAAAAAAAAAAAATTAGACTAAAGAAGAACTTGGTTTCTCTATCTTTTCTATCTGTTTTACTTCCCCTCTTCTTCCTTTCCTTCCTGTCCTTCCATCTCTTCTTCTCACTGATTCTCCCCCCTCCTCTACCTGTTCCACTTGCTGTTTACCTGTGTGTGTATTTTCTGTTCTCTCTGCCACCATCACCAACCTCCACCACACAGAGCGCATCAGTCTGGGACCTTATAATTTGCTGTTTCGTGCCTTGGTTGACCCTATTCTTGGATAAAGTTCACTTGTCAAGTTAACTCCCATAATGCTGAAGAAAAGCAACCCATTTTCAGGGAAAACTTGACTGTCATCAGAATACTGCAAAGCACCTGGTTCAAATGGGCTAGATAGAGCTTGCTAGTCCACAGCAAAAGTCAACACCATGAGAGAAACTCTATGACTGACGCTCGGATGACCATACATGACTTTATTTTTTATAAATTTATTAAAAGTATAATTTTGATGCAGTAAGATATACATATTTAAAATGTACAATTTGGTAAGTCTTCACATGTATTACACCCATGAAAACATCACCATAATCAAGGTAGTGAACATATCCCTCCCCCCACTAAAGTTTTCCCATATCCTTTTTAGTCTATCTTTGCCACCATTCATGTATCCTACCTCCCCATCTGCAGACAACTATTGGTCTCTTTTCTGTCACTATTAGCTAGTTTGCATTTTCTAGAATTTTATATAAGTGGACTTATAGAGTACTTAAGCTTCCCCCTTGCTGCCTTCTCTCATTCAGAATCTATTACAGTTAATCCATTTGGTTGCATGTATCAGCAGATCATTTCTTTTTCTCTCTGCGTAGCTTTCCATGGTGTGGCTGTGTCACGTTTTGTGTATCCATTCATCGGTTAATGGACATCTGGGCTCTCTTCAGTTTGGGGCTATCACAAATAAAGCTGCTATGAATATTGATGTACAAATGTTTGTGTAGTTGTATGCTTTCATGTATGTTGTACGCCGAGGAGCAGACTGGCCAGGCCATATGATGTGTGTATAACTTTTCAAGAAATTGACAACCTGTTTTCATAAGTGATTGTGCCCTGTTGCATTCACAGCAGCAGTGTGTGAGCATTTCAGTTGCTACACACCTTTGTCAACACTTCGTGTAGTCGGTCTTCCATTTTAGTCATCCTACAGATTGTGTCCTGGGATCTCACCATGGATTTAAACTGCATGTCCCTATTGACAGGTGACATTAAACATCTTTTGATGTGCTTACTTGCTATCCATGTATCTGCTTGGTGATGTGTCTGTTAAAATTATTTGCCAACTTTTTTTAATTGGGATGGATTTTTTTCTTATAATTGAATTTTAAGACATACATCCCTTATCAGAGATGGGATTTGCAAAGATTTTCTCTGTAGTTGTCTTTTCATTATCTTAGCAGTGTCTTGTGAAGTGTAGACGGTCTTAATTTTGATGAAATACCATTTATCAAATGTTTCTTTTATGGATCATGCTTTGATGTTGTATTTTAAAAGATCTTTGCCTAATCCAAGGAGAACTGAGCTCTTAACAATATTGAGCCTTCTGATCTATGAACACAGTGTACCTATTTTTTAAATGCTTTTGTTAACTTTTTTCCAGCAATATTTTGTAGTTTTCCATATACAGAACTAGCATATTTTTGTCCAAAAATTCACCCCTACGTATATAATAGTTTTAGGGTATTATAAGTAGTATTTTTAAATCTAAATTGCTGATTGTGCATTGCTAGTATTTAGAAATACAACTGATTTTATATTGATCTTTTACCCTGCTAGCTGTTAAACTCATTTATTAGTGCTAGTACCTTTTTTGCAGATTTCATCAGCTTCTCTGTATAGACAATTGTGTCATGTACAAGTAAAGGCAATTCTCTTTCTTCCTTTCCAGTCTTTATACCTTTTATTTCTTTATCTTGTCACATTGCTTTGGCTAGATCCTCTAGTACAAGTTGAATAGAAGTCATTAGAGTGGGAAACCTTGCCTTGTTCCTGATCTGAGGAAGAATGCATCCATCTTTCCTCATTAAATATTAGCTATCAGTTTTTCATAGGTATTCTTTGTGAAACTGAACAAGGTTCCCTTCAATTCCTGATCAGCTACGAATTTTTGTCAGGAATAAATGTAGGACTTTTCAAATACTTTTCTTACATTTATGGAGACAGTTATTTGACTATTCTTTCTTGGCTGTTAACAGGGTAAATTTTATGGATTGATTTTTGTATATTAAACCAATCTTGTATTCCTGGGACAAACCATACTTGGGTGTGATATGTATTATCTATCCTTTTTATATCTTGCTGAATTCTGTTTGCTAACATTTTAAAATAATTTTTTACATTGATGTTCATAAGGGATGTTGGACTGTAGTTTTTCTTTTCTAGCAATAAATATTTTAGGTTTTGGTATCAGGGTAATGATGGTCTCATAGAGTGATTTGGGAAGTATTCCTCCTTTTCTGTTCTGTGAAAAATTTTGTATAGATTTGGTGTTATTTTTCCCTTGAATATTTGATAGAATTGGGCTTAAAATTTTCTTTGCAGAAGGGTTTTAAATTAAAGATTCGATTTCTTTAATAGATATAAGGCTGTTTAGGTTTTCTGCTTATTCTTGAGTGATCTTTGGGGTAGTGTATGTCTTTCAAAGAATTTGTCCATTTCATCAAAGTAGTCAATTTTATTGGCATGAAGTTGTTCATAATATACTTTTAAGAGCCGTAGGATCAGTAGTTATGCCACCTCCTTAATTCCTGACATTGGTGATTTGTGACTTTTTTTTTCTCCCGGTCAGTCTGTATAGAGACATATGAATTCTAGTGAGTTTTTGATTGAAAAACAACAACAACCAGCTTTTGAGTTGTTTTCACTGATTTTCTGTGTTTTGTTTCATTGACTTCTATTTATTATATTCTCCCTTCTGATTACTTTAGCTTTAATTCACTCTCATCTATTATAAGTTTCCCTCTAAGCACTGGTTTAGTGGCATCCCACAATGCGGTATGTTGTATTCTCATTTACATTCAGTTCAAAATACTTTCTAAATTCTTTTTCGCTTTCTTTGCTTTACTCATTTTTGGTTACTTAGAAACATATTACTTAGTTTCCAAATATTTGGGAATTTTCTAGTTAATGGGTTTTTAGTTCCTGTTTGTGGTCTGAGAACATACTGTATATAATTTCAGTCATTTTAATTTATTGAGACTGATTTTATAGGCTGTGTTGGTAAATGCCCAGTGTGCACTGGAAAGAATGTGTCTTTTGCTGTTGTTGGGTATAGTGTCCTATGCTGCTTGGTTCAAGGTTATTGGTAGTGTTGTCCAAATCTTCGATATCGTTCCTTCTATCTACTTAGTCTATTAATTACTGAGAAAGAGGTATTGAAATATCTCTGTTGAAAGGGGTATCTGAAAATCTCTTGTGGATTTGTTTATTCATCTTTTCAGGTTTACCAGTTTTTGCTTCATGTATTGTGAATCTCTGTTTTTAGATGCATAAATGTTTAAGATTATTAGGTCTTCCTGATGAAATGAATTCTTCAGGGGCTGTCTTTATCCTCAGTAATCATCTGTGCTATGAACAGTACTTTGATATTAATAAAGGCAGTGTAGTTTTTCTTTGACTAGTGTTAGGATGGTATATCTTTTTCTATCCTTTTACTTTTAACTTACTTGTGACTTTATGTTTACAGTATATTTCTTACAGAGAGTGTGTAGCTAGATGTTGCATTTCTTTTAAATCCAGTCTGACAATCCCTTCCTTTTAATTGGGGGGGGGGGTGGTCTTTAAATCATCTGCATTTAATGTGTTTTGTGCCATTGTTGGGTCTAACACTATCATCTTGCAATTTGTTTTCTATATTTTCCATCTGTTTTTTGTCTCCTGTTCTTTTTTTTTTTCTTCATTTACTTTCTGTTGGATTGAGATGTTAACAATTAAATTTTGGCTATAATTTCCTCTTCTAAGGACAAGGAAGCTAAGGTTGTTATTTTGAGAAACTTCTGTACTATCATCAATGTTTAGTGCTCTAAATTTCTTCCTTTAGCTGCGTTCTTCCAGATATTCTCATTTCCATTCAATTCAAAATATTTACTAATTTCCCTTTTGGTTTCTTCTTTTCCCATGAGTTATTTAGAAGTAGACATGTGTTCTTTAGTTATCTTATTAGCTGTATGTTTTAGTTGTTTTTTTGTGTGGCTGATTTGGAGTTCATGGTATACATTTTTAACTTATCACTGTCTACCTTCCAGTAATATACCACTTTGTGTATATAGGTGGATTTCCATCCTCGGCTTTGTGCTCTTACCATCATCCATTTTACTTCCACGTATGTTATAAACCAAACCACGCGCTCTTATTGTTTTTGCTTTAAGCAGTCAATCATCTCTTAGAGACTTAACATTTTTTTCAGTATTTATTTATATTTGCTATTATTGCCATATTTATACTTGCCATTTTCAGTCTTTTCCCCTCATTTTATAGATCTAAACTTTTATCTTTCTTCTGCTCAAATGACTTCCTTTACTATTTTCTTAAAAAGATTTTATTTATTTATTTGAGAGAGAGTGTGAGAGAGAGTATGAAAGGGGAAAAGGTCAGAGGGAGGAGACTCCCCACTAAGCAGGGAGCCCAATGAGGGACTCGATCCCAAGACTCTGGGATCATGACCTGAGCTGAAGGCAGTCCCTTAACCAGCTGAGCCACCCAGGCACCCTCTTTTACCATTTCTTACACAGGTCTGCTGGTGGTTGATTCCTTTGCTCTTTTACATGAGAAAGTATGTACTTTGCCTTTGTTTTTGGAAGGTATTTTCACTGGGTATTGAATTCTAGATTCTAAGGTTGGATTTTTTTTTTTCAGTGCTTCAAAGATGTTGCTCCTTTACTGTCTTCTTGCTTTCATTGTTTCCAACAAGAAATCTCTATTATTCTAATTTTTTTCTTCTGTATGTAATTTGTCCTTTTTTCTTTTCTTTCTTTCTTTTTTTTTTTTTTTGGCTTCTTCTAAGATTTTCTCTGAACCATTATTGTTAAGTAATTTGATGATGAAACACCTGAGTATAGTTTTCTTCATGTTTCTTATGCTTGGGTTTGTGGGGCTTCCTGGATCTATGGATTTATAGTTTTCTTTATATTTGGAAAATATCAACTATTGTTTCTTTAAATATTTCCTTCTATGCCTCTACTCGACATACTAAGTATTTCCTTTACCTTCTTGTCCATATTGAATATAGTTATAATAACTGTTCGAATGCCCTTCTCTACTAATTCTGTTATATGTATCATTTTGAGGTCTTTTCCAATTGATTGGTTATTTTTCTTTTTCATTTTTTCTTTTCTTTTTATTTATTTTGGGGGGTGGGGCTGGCAAGGAAGAAGCAGAGAGACAATCTTAAATAGGCTCCATGCCCAGTGCAGAGCCCAATGTGGGGCTTGATCTCACAACCCTGAGATCATGACCTGAGCCAAAATCAAGAGTTGGATGCTTAACCAACTGAGCCACCCAGGCTCCCCTCTAATTGATTGATTTTTATTCTCATTATAGGTCATCTTTTCCTGCTTCTCTGCATGCCTGGTAATTTTTTATTACATTCTTGACATTTTGAATTTGACTTTCTTGGGTGCTGGATATTTTTGTATCTCTAAAAAATTTTTTTTGAGCTGTGTTCTGTGATATTGTTAAATTGTTTAGGTAGTTTTTTCTTTTTGATATTTGCTTTTAAGCCTTGTCAGGTGATCAGGGCTGCATTTCATCTAGAGCTAATGTTTCTTCGCCACTAAAGTAATAGCCTTCTGAGTATTGTACTTGATACTCTGTTAGTTAAAGAATTTAAAGTAGGGGCACCTGGGTGGCTCAGTCATTGGGCGTCTGCCTTTGGCTCAGGTCATGGTCCTGGGGTCCTGGGATCGAGCCCCACATCGGGCTCCCTGCTAGACACGAAGCCTGCTTCTCCCTCTCCCACTCCCCCTGCTTGTGTTCCCTCTCTCGCTGTGTCTCTCTCTGTCAAACAAATAAATAAAATCTTTTTAAAAAGAAAGAATTCAAATTTTAAAAAAATTGCCCACTCTCACTAGTTTGTGGGAATACCAACTGTTGCTGGCACTGTGTGGTCACCACTCTAATCTTTTTGGGTTGTTTTTTTCTTCAGCCTTGGGTAGTTTTCTCACATGTGTGCACTGGTCAGTGTGTAGCTGATGACTCAAGGGGAACCTTTTACAGATCTTCAGAGTTCTCTCTTGCTGTCTTTTTCTCTTTCTGTGCAGCTCCCTCCTCTCCAGTACTCTGTCTGACAAACTACACACCTTGGCCTCCCTGGGCTCCCCGATCCATCTCTTTAACTCAGGAAGACAGTCAGGCTCTGTCCAGGTCCTGCAAGCTTTCTAGGCAGCAAGCTAAGATAATTGTAGGGCTTACCTTGTTTCCTCTCCCTTGGGGATCGCGGAACTGCCCTGATGCCCAGGGTCTAAAAACCACTGTTTCATATACTCTATCTGAAATTTTAATTGTTCCAGGCAGGAGGGTAAATCTGGTCTTTGTTACCCCATCTTTGCTAAAGAAGAAAGTTTCACACCTAATTTTAGTTTTGAGAACTGGAACAAGCATGGAGTGAAATGAATGCAATTTACCTGAGCAGAAAATCTTTATCCTGTAGCATAAAGCAATATAAGAGGAAAAGTATCACTTTTATTTTGGTGAAAAACAACCTATTTTTTTAAAATGTCCTTCAGTTTTCTGGATATCATTTCTGGAGAGGAAAAAAAACCCAGCCAACTTTATTATCACATTACAGAACCCAGAATAAATAACATCTAATTCTTACTGACAGCTTTGTAGGAGCCACTAGCAAAAGGGAATGAAAAAGAATGTTACTCAGTAAGTCAAATTAGCATTCCTGAAATAGGATGACTGTTAGATTATATAATGCTATCAATAATGAGATTTAACTTGAAGGCTTTAGTCATGAGATTCACAAATGACAAACCTGAAGGTCCTTTGCAGATATATATTAGAATGATATGGTCACATGTTTCATAAATGGGCTAATAGCAAAGACACTTCAAAAACCAACCTCACTATTCCCCTTGGTTGCCTCATATAGGCTTTGAGCCCCAGGAATAGCTCTGGGAAAGGTGTTCACCCAGGGTCAGTGTACTCAGTGCTTTCTGGCTCCTACCGTGCTTGGTCCCTCAGGATCTTAACAGGAGCTTAGTTTGGGTCTTTCCTAAATACCCAGAAGCATATGGCCCTGCTCCTTATTAAATAGGTCAAAACTCAACAAAAGTTTCTAGACACTAGGACCCTTAGAGTTGTTTTTCTTTGTTTTGGGTTTTTTTTTTTTTTCTTTATAGACATTGGAGAGGAAGTGGTCAGACTAGTTTATTTTTTCCCAATCAGAATGTTTACATGAGCCAGTCCTGCTAATGGCCAGAGAGCATAGCTTTATCTGCCACTGACCTTTATAATCCCAGTTTGTTATAAGGGTTGGTGGTTGGAGGAAGCCGGGAGAAAATGTCGCTTTCTGACTTAAAAAAAATTTATATTTTCTGATATTTTGAGTTTTAGTCCAATTACACTGTACACTATTCCAAACACAACATTCGTGCTAGAGACAGAGTATTGCATGGCTCCAAGATGAGCACTGTGTCTATGAGTGAGCATCAGTGCCAGTGAAACGAGCAAACTGTACATCTCGACAGAATGCTCAAAGCAAAACAATAGCCAGATTGAGTCTTGGGAGGAAAAGCATAGAGAGAAATGTAGTTTCTCACTTCACCAAGTTGTGTGTGTGTGTGTGTGTGTATATTGATGAGCTAAATGAATGTGGCAGCCTGTGGCCGTGACTAGTGAACAGAGAGGTTATTGGTACATTGTCCCCCATCCCAGCAGGCCTCCTGCTGGTTCTTTCATTTTCCTCATGGAACAGCTCCTCCGGTTTGCCCAGGATGGAAACCTCAGCTTCTGCTCTTTTCCTCGCTCTGAAGAGCAGACCGGGGGTCTCTCAGATTGTGTCTGCAGGCATCACCCTTCTTCCTCTCCAAAACCACCCCTGGTCTTACCATTACCATCGAGGCAGTGTGCTCCACCCCCCGGCCCCCAGCCTCCACTCTCCACACCCTTCCTCACCCTAGTCTGCAAATTGCTACCATGATGATCTTTCTGGAGCCCAGTTCCACTCGCAGTGAATGGGGCTCCCCTCTTCAGAAGTTATAGTAGATTTGGAAACAATCCCAGGTCATCATAAGTGGGTGGTAAAGGGCCTCCCCTCCGCTTTGCTAAACTCGTTTCTCCTGACCCCCCTCCTGAGAACCTCAGGCTTCAGCATCAACTGAATCCCTCCCACTCCACCTCCCTCTGCACTCCACCACCTGTCGGCCTCACTTCCTGGAGTGTGCCCTTGTATTCGTGGCTAGGGCTGCTGGGACGGTCCCACGGCCTAGGCAGCTGAAACACAGAAACTTCTTACCCCACAGTTCTGGAAGCCAGAAGTCCAAGCTTAAGGGGTCAGCAGAGTTGTTCCTTTTGAGGGCTGTGAGGGAGAACCTGTTCCATCCTCCCCCAAACTCACTTTGGGGATTGGTGGGCAATCTTTGGCATTCTCTGGCTTATAGACCTCTGCCTTCATCTTTGCATGGGGCTCTGCCGGTGGGCGGGCCTGTGTCCAGATTTTCCCCTTTCCCTAAGAGCATCAGTCATATTGGATGAGGGGCCCACCCTGCCATAGAATGACCTCATCTTAACTCATTACATCTGCATCGATCCCTCTTCCAAATAAGGTCACATTCTGAGGCAGTGTGGGTAGGGACTACAGCGTCTGTCTGGTGAGGGCGCGGTTGAGCGCATGGCCGCTGTACTCCTCTACGGAACAGGAGTAGAGGGTTGGAAAGAATGCAGAGTGGAGAGACGCATATTCGGGTGTTAGAGATCTGAGCAGTGCCGCGTCTAGCCTTTCCAAACGTACCGGAACCAGCACACCCCCTGCCCCATTTAAACCCACCAATCAGAGAGCTGTGGAGCACCCTCTGGGAAACACTATTCTGTCCCAGACTTCTGGATTTACATGACCTTACGGTCCAGAGGGCTGAACCATGGCTGAGAGACCAGAGCAGGGAGAGGAGAGCCACTGCTGGAGGCCCTTGGGCTGGACATCCTGTGAGCTCCAAGGAAGGACACAGCAAAGGGGGTCGGGTGGACCAGAGGGGCCGGAGGAGGGCAAGGCCCCCACAGGCCTGCAGTTTGAGTGCCTTGCTCCCTGTGGGAGTGGGGACCCTCTGCTTGCCTGCCTGTGTCCACACCTCTGGCCCAAGTCCCTCTTGCTGTCCTCCACCTTCCTGATCAGAGCCAGGTGACCTCGGGGCATGCTTTTTTATACCGCTAAAGCTTTTCAGCCACCTCCCAGGGAGATTTCCTTAACAACTCCGGGCAAATAGAGTCGCCGTCCTACTCGGGGGACTCACGTTTAGAGATCCTCGTGGAGGAAATGCTATTTCAAGAAAGTGAGGATTTAATTAAATAAATACACATTTCATTTCCCGTGTGTGGTAGCTTTCAAGAGACAATCAGTCATTTACTCTAGAGCATGTGTTCCGGGCACTCTCAGGGGCACTCATTAACCTCCCAGTGCCACTGGCTCAGCAGGGTCTGGCCTCAGAAAGATGTTTTTCCGATAATGGAAAACTCCGCAGCAGGGGCCCATCCCTTTGGTGATGTTACAGGGTTTCTGTGTGCCCAGCGTTCCCGAGCGGTAGCCAAAGCTGCTGGGGGCAGGGATGGAGAATTTGAATAACACGGCTTCTGTGTTTCTCCACACAGCTGATACCTATGTGGTTGCCAATGATTCAGTCAAATATCAAGGTAAGTCATCACTGGGTGGACCGGAAGCTCAGTTCCCTGCAGACAAGGTTAGGCCATGAACAGGGCTCCCTGATGCTCCACTTGCTGTGGAGAAAGGTGAATTCACCCTGCTCCCGGCCTCAGGGGGCTGGCACGGCACGGGCTCTGTGGGCCAGGGAACGGGCATGCAGGCCGAGGGGACAGCGGGAGCCACGGTCGTACTCTCCACTGTGGATGAGGGTGTTAGTGGAGGGGGGACCCGAGTCTGAGTGAGGCTCGCTTCCTGACTAGAATGCAGGCCTGTCCCACCTTCCATGGACACCCCTGTGCATCTGAGCCCAGGCATGTTCAGTGCTCTCTCCTGGTCACTGAAATAGACTTTCCGTGGGGCCCCCAGCTGGCTCGGTCGATAGACTATGTGACTTCATCTCAGGGTCGTGAGTTCAAGCCCTATGCTGGGGGTCAAATAAATTAAATAAACTTTAAAGAAAAATAAAGTGGATTTTTTGTGACAGGAAGGATTCTATTAAGAAATGCTAACATTGAATGAATGACAGAACTGAGCCAGAAGGGAAGGGACCTCCCCCTCTTGTTCTACCTATGAGGAAACTTGGGATCAGTTATAAGAGTCATTTAGCCGGGGGCCCCACAGCCAGGAAGGAAAGACCCTATCCAAGTGTCTTTCCCATTGCCAGGCCCCACCTTGAGTGACGCATCGTCATTGTTGGGCCGGACGTCCTCCATGACTAGTCGGGGTCCCTGGGGCCTGACAGGATGATGGCGGAGCTAGCCCCGTGCTCCACCCAGAACTAGGCTCTGTCTATGGCACTGGGAGCACAGGGCAAGCAGGGGGCAGAGATGCAAACCTTCTTGCTGGTTTTCTTCTCAGCATCAGGGAGGGATGTCAGTGGATAGAAGGAGGCTGACCTCAAGGTCCGCAGACACCAAGACAGAAGTGCAGCCATCAACACGGACTTTCAGGCTCTGAGTCAGGGATCATGGTGTTGGTGCCATTTGGGGCCACAGGTGGGGGTGCCTGCACTGCTGAAAACCTGTGAAAACGGTGGCTCGTTCCAGATTGCCCCTTGTCCCCCCGACTCCGCCTTTAGGAAATCGAAACCCGAGGCCAACAGAGCTTACAACCTGGCCTCTTCTCGGGCAGTACTATGAGAACAGAGAGACCATAATCATGATTAAAATGCAAGGAAGAACTATTATGTGCCCACTTCTGTTCTAAACCCTCCATTAACTCACCCTTAAAGGAAAACCCCATGAGGTGTTACTGTCCCCAGTTTGCCCAGGAGAAAAGCCAAACAGATGGAAAAACCTTGTTCCCAGCATTGTCCACAGAGGAGCTCGGATCTGAGAGCTGGCGGCAGAGCCTGCGTGGTGACCTGGTGACCGGCTCTTGGGGGATGGCGTGTGTGTGTGTGTGTGTGTGTGTCTGCCCCCACGCAGCTTGTCAGCTTTACGTCCCCCTTGCAGCGAGTGGGTCGGGATGGGAATGGCATTAAGTGGATGGATCTGGGCCAGAGTGACTTTAGAGTCCCTGGCCCCGGCCCGCGCGTCCCCCGCCCTGTCCGCCGCCAGATGTGAGAGCTGGCCTCTGTGTTGAGGCCCGATGGCCCTGGAGCCCCACGGGAGGGCTCTGCCTGCAGGAGAAGCCCGGGCTGGTGCTCCCTTGGGTGGAGCTCGGGCCGTGGAGGGAGAGAAACTAAACCCGCTGTCTCGCCCTTCCTCAACAGCACTTATCGGCCGGACTGCAGCTTCGCCTCCAGGCCATTCAGAACAACGTGAACCACCACAGCCTAAGGACACTGCCCGGCTCGGCCCCGAGCAGCGCGGGCCTCGTGGCCCTCCGCAAGTGGCTCCAGTGTACCCAGTTCAAAATGGCCCAGGTGGAGATCCAGTCCTCGGACGCGGCCTCTCAGTTTTATCCTCTATGAGCGGACTCCTCGGCTCTCAGTGTCAACACTCTGGTTTAGCAATAATGGGTTTCAAAAAAAACAAAACAATTTGATCCAAGCAGGTTGGGGAACATATCGGTACTGTACATTCTCTTTCTAGTTTAGTAAAAAAAAAAAAAAAAAAAAAAGACGTGCAAAGGCCGGAGAGGGCCAAAAAAATGAAGCTTTCTTGCTACACATCTTTCTGATGACTCCTTGGGCTATATCTGATTAAGTGTTTCCTTACATTATTTTTTAAGAAACCAAATCATTTTTCTTTAACTAACTTCTATTTTTTTTAAGAAAAAAAAAAAAAAAACAACAACAGACTGGTGGGTACTCACAGAAAAGTTGTATAAGTCCCCCGTTGCTATTTTTGATGATAGAGAATAAATAGGGTTTTTGAAACCTTTGTAGTGTTTTTTCTTAAAATCCACTCTTGGCAATGCAATAAAAAAAAAAAAAAAACCCGTCACCATAAGCCAGTGACACTTGACTGAAGCTTTTTGTCATTATCCTGGGAAAAGTGGCAGGTTGCAAGGACCATTACAAAGTGCACTTAGAAATTAGGTGGTTAAACTGTGCCAATTGTTTTTTCTTTGTTTTATAATATCATTTTCCAAAACTGTCCAGTAAGTTTTATTATTTTTAAAACTAATTTTTCAACTCATTCGTTCTAGGCTGTACTTTCTTGTCAGCTTAATGAGAAACACTTTAGTTTTGTGAATAATAAATTTTATTCTTTTGTTAACACTTGTATACAATTCAATTTAGAACTGTAGATTGCGTACTGGACCAGACGACCCCCCACGCTGGCACAGAGCACTGCACCTGGAGTTCTGTTTCATAAAACGGGATTTTAATAGTGTAAGAGCACCAAGATTTATCAGCACTTCTACTTAGCATTTGACTGTGCATTCACAAATCATACTTCTCTATCCTGTAATGCACTGACGACAAGAAGACTTACTATACATTTAAGCTGTATATTGACATGCTATTAAATGCACTTTTTTATTATCTTTGTGAGCCTGGGGTTTTTTAAAAATCAGTTTATACGTGGCTTGTAAATTTTAAAAACTTCTAACTTCCTTGAAAACTAGAGTACAGTTACTGAAAGGAAAAGGCTTTCTTTCGGGTCATCTGGTAAGAGAAAGACACAATTTATTTGAAGTCTGTTCTCCAGGAAGGACCTTGAGGACTTGAGGCAATGTTCTTTCTTTCTTTTTTTCTTTCTTTCTTTTTTTATGTTGGTTATTATGAAAAAGACTCTTTTCTGCTGGGAAATCTTCATGCTTCTCAGGGGAAAACAAGTCCTCAAATGTTTGTTTCACGGGAGTTCTAGAACATCTGGGTGGTAGAGCTTCACCCCTATTAGAACTTGCGGAGAACCAGTCGGTCCCCAGATGAAGGATGTAGAAATGGTCATTCTTCCTGTTTGATGTAGGAGCTCTTCTGACAGGCCTACCCCTGGCTAGGACACTCCCCGTTGTGCTTGGTTATGCTTCTGTCAACGTTCTGACTTCTATAAAAGTTATGTGTGTCTTTATCTCACTTATAAACTGTGACAGCTTAGAGGTTATGTCCTGTCTCCGTATCCCCAGGGTCTGGCACTCACCACCAGTTTAATTAACGTCTCTTGAACGGAATGGATTCGATTAAGCAGCAGGTCTTCCTGAGCTCTCCAGGGGGCTCAGTAAGGGCTGAACTGTGACATTTTCTTTTTGAGCAGCGATTCCTGGAGGGGATAGTGGAAACAGGCCAGGGATGGAGGTGTTGGCTTCTTTCCGTGTGGGGGGTTTGATGACGCCGCTCTTCATTCATCCTGAGTTCTGCTGCAGGCAGCCCCGTCCTACCAGTAGATAGACAAGGTCCGAAGTCCTCCACAGGCTCTTCTCCAACCCCGGCTCTTTCAACGGACTGCTGCCTCAGTTTCTCTTTATATTTGTATCCCCCCCGCAAAGGGCTGGAGAGGACCCCTCAACTCAGCCCTCTTATCTGGTCCCCTGAATGTTTCCTTTACCCCAGTCACAATCTGGGGTCTTGGCCAGACCCAGGCAGGTCTGTCTCCTTGCCCCTGAGAACTGTGACCCGTTGTCCTGCCAAGCGGACCCAAACACTGTCCCTGCTGGGACCCTGCCACTTCCCTGCTTTATCCAGACCAGTACGCTTCTTCTCTGGCCTACACTGTCCTCTGGCCCATCCCCCAGGGTGGTCTTTTTCTTCTGGCCTTGTGTCACCCACCCTCCCCATCCCCCAGCAAGTCAGACTCAGACTCTTAGAAGAAGAGTTAGGACAAGCGGGGACAGATGGCAGTTGAGCAGGATTGGCCCTCATGAATCAGAGGAGAAGCCATTCGCCTAGATCAGGGGTCAGCCCACCGGTTTTCGTAAGGTTTTATCAGAACTGGCCACACCCACCATGTACGTGGGGTCTGTGACCCATTTGTACTACAAAGGCAGAGTAAAAGAGCTGGGACGAGATGTGTGGTTCTGAAGCCCGAAACTATTTACCATCTGCCCCTTTACGGAAAAAGTCTGCCAACCCCTGGCCTGGTTGACGGCCACAGAGGGAAACCGCGTCGAACCCTCACGTGGCCATAGCTTTCTGCCACCTCAGAGCTTTTGAAATTTCACTAATACTTCATCAGTACAGTGGGGACAAGGACGCATTTGACTTCTTAGGGTTGTTGAGGTGATAAAAGAATGTGAGGAAAGAGCGATGCCTGGAGCATGGTAAGCAGGGCAAGTGATGACTTCCTATTCTTCTTCATGTGTTAAAGCCTAGGAGGTAAATCTACTTGCCCAAGGTCACTCGGCTAGTGAGAGGCAGCGTTGGAACTTGACCACAGGCCATCTGACCCCAATGACTCTGCTCTCAACCAGTGCCCGCCACAGCCCAGCCCCACGTGGCAGCCTGATGGCAGCAGAGGACACAGAGACTCCAACAAATTTTGCCTGATCCAGAGTTGCCCAGTACGGATCATTGACTTGGAGAAGGGCCAAGGCGTAGGCTCAGTTCTCCCTTGGCTGCAGAATCCTACTGACTTGAGAGTGCGAATGGAACATTCTGAGATGCCCAAGGGGAGACTGAGCCCAAATCTGCAAATGTGTAGATTCTGTGATAGTGTGCAATGGACATGCCTCTTACTAGCTGGGTGACCTTGGACAAGTTCTTAAACCTCTGGACATCTGCTTTTCCTTATCTGTAAATGGAGCTATCTACTCAGCCCCCAGGTGATGGAAAGCTCGCATGGGTGGAAGACTGTGAAGGCACTGGGAGACTGCCAGGAAGACCAGGGTCGCCTTAGGAAGACCACTCGGGGGGACGGTTCATAGCTGCAGACTCACCCAGTTTTTTTCTCCAGCTAGTCCCTCAGAAGCAAGACCTACAAGGCCATAGAGGCAAACGTGATCGCGATAGCCAAGGATGGCCCGTCTTCACCATGCAGGATTCCTCTCTTTGCAACCCTGCCCTTCTGCCCGTCACCAGGATGTTTTCACCGAATCTCTTCCCAGAGGTTTCATCTGAGGTCAAGTGCTTGCAACAACTCCATTTCGAAGCTACTGCAGACCAAAAAAGGATTGGATCAGACTGGAGAAGATAGGTTATCTGCCAAGACTTTCTCCTGAGCTGGGGCTGAAGGGCTTCTGGGGATAACTGGACAGCGCAGATCATGTCACATTACTCCTTTAGTAGAATTAATTTGCAAATGTGTATATTGGGCAGATGGAGTGTTTTGACAGTAATGGAAGTGGTTGGAGCTCAGTGGACTAGTACCAGACCGTGTTTTCGTAAGAGCTGATCCCTTTGGGAGATGGCTGAAGTCTCATTCATAAAAGGCTGGTCGATTTATTCCACTGACAGGAGCGACATGCAGGAAGCCTCTTGAAGAGGGCTCGAGAGAAGCCCGGAAGCCATGATGGAGCCATGATGGAGCCATCGTGGATTGAGTGTCTACTAAGTCCTGAGTACTTTACACAGGTTTCCCTTTCTCCTCATGGCGCCCCCTACATTGTGATTCCCATTTTGCAGATGGGGCCACTGAGGCCCAGAGGTTATATGACTTCTCCAAGGTCATGCAACTGACTATACTAGCATTAGGACCAAACGGCATCTGACTTCATGTCAGCGCTCCCCTGAATAAAGGTTAATGTCTCTCTGCTTTTTCTGTGTTCTTTGGGCTGACATGGGCCAAGAGTGTGGGGTGGAGAAGTCTGAGGGCTTCCTTGGGAGCAGCTGTATCTTGATGTTTCTGTTTAGTGATCATTTATCATAAATTCCCATCAAGCCAGCGTCACCTTCTGATAAGACATTTTCTCCTTTGCTCCTTTCTCCTTTGGGGAATTCATTTAGTTTTCCACTTAATATAATAGTTCTGTGGTAAAGAATAAAAATGTATGAATTGAAGAGCATGGTGCTGAATCGTTAGATTGGGGGCCTGCCGGGAGCTGGCTCAGCCCTGCAGACACTCGTCTCCCAGGTCGTCGTAACCTTCGCTGCAGGGTTACAGGAGGGCTGCAAGTAGAGCATCTCATCTCATCGTCACAAAGTGATGGGAGGAAGGCACTTCTATTATCAGCCCCATGTTACAGATGAGGAAACCGAGGCACAGAGAGACAATACTTAACAAAAGTCACTCAGTAAGAGGTAGAACAAAATACCTCCAAAATCCCTAGTCCCTTCTAATACATAATCGGAGAGTTAATGACAGGTAGAGTCTTTTGCTACTCACCTGATGGACAGGGTGGAATACTATGGACCCAAAGTCACCACTGGGCAGATCTTGGCCTACTGGTTGACCTTGGCCCACAGCATGTTTAATTGGATGAGCTTCAACTTTCATTTCTCGTTTTGGTTTGAAATCTCTGTGATGGCGCACACAGGTCCCACTACTGATCTCCGCCTCCCAAGCAGGAAGACCCCAAAATCCTTTCGGCAAAATCCTGTTGCCTCTACGTTCATCGGCAAGGCCTTGCTGGCTTCCCACATTCGCCTGCCGGGCGGGCGTGGGAGTTTGCCACCCGCTTAAGACTGACCTCCCGTTTTTTGGGCTCCATCTGCAAGCCAGCAGCGAACAGGACTTGGGGCTGTTTTCTCAGCCCTTAGCAGCCTTGCTAGGACGGGCGTCCCTCTGGCGTCATTCCTCTGCCCCCACCTGCATGGCCGCTGGCTGGGCTCCTGCCCATCCACACGCCCACCTACCAGCTTGACTTCATTTTGGGTCAGGGGTAGATTCCCCCACCTGCTGCCCCCCGGTTTCTCCCGGCCCCCGAGAATCGGAGGTCAGCAGGTGGTGCCAGGTGAGCCCCTGGTTCCAGCTCTTTGCGGCAGGGCGAGCAGGACATCGGCAGAAGCTACGGATTTGGCTGTACAAAGAGCTGGCTTCTTAATTATGCAGTCCAGACAGGGCCCCGCCAGCAGGCCGGTGGAGAGGGGAGCCTCCCGGGGCTGCCTGGCAGACGCCCTGATTTCCTCTCCTTCAAGTGGCCACTTGGAAAAGAAAGGAACCAGCAAGTAATCAAGCGTGAAGGACAGAAACACTCCAGGTGAGGACAATCACGCTGCTGAGCCAGGGGTGCGTGGGTGGGGGAGGGTGCTCTGCAGAGGGGGATCGGGCCCGCTCCAGACAGTGGGGCGTACCCAGAGCCTGCCGCCCAGAGGGCTCACCATGGGACTGAGGGCCAGGCCAGGTGGATGTCAAGGACGGGGACACAGGACAGGCTCGACAGCCAGGTCTTTTGGAGACGTGGCCGTGGACCGGTCCTCTGACCCCATGCATGTCACTTGATCTTGCTAAGCCTCAATTTCATCAAGAGCCCAACGGAGATGGTAATTCCTCCCTTGCAGCCGGTTTGTAGAGAGCAAGTGAGGTGACGTGTGTCGGGGACCTAGCGCAGAGCCAGCCGTAACCCAGGATGGCGGCTAACCTTCAAGGAACGCTTGCCACTCCGAGGCGTGCCGGGCTCTGTGCTCAGCACCCGACGCTCTCGCAGCCTCGTAGCCTTCAGACTGTAATGCCGCGTGACAGCTGCTATTTTGTTGGAATGAAATCACAGCTTGCAATGGGAGTTCGCCTCCAGTTCTGAGTGCGGGCGTCCCCGCACTGCCGGGCTCCGCGCGGTGACTCAAGGCTCCCTCCACGCTTCTCAGCTTGAATGAGCGATGGGGAATCCTCCCCACGGCAGATCCTGTTGTCCTCTGAACCTCACATGGTAGGAACACATCCTTGTGTTGTAAGGGGGATCTTATTTTGAAAATAATCAATGCATATGTTCTTTATTCTTCTCCAGGAAACCACATTTCCCAGGCTGGCACCGTGGAAAACGTGGGCCAGGAGGAGGCTCGGCTGAAGAGAAGTTCCTTATCAGAACCGGCCCCCCGGGACCCCCAAGCCTCTCACCCCCTGTTCGTGGGTGCAGACTCCAGAGTCCCCATGGTCAGAAGAGATTGCTGCGGTCCATACATTTGCCTCTGGAGCTGTGGCAGGACAGAGAGCTCACCCCCAGAGACTAGAAGGGCCCAATACAGCCCTGCAGTCATCTGTTGGGGAAGCAGCCCAGGCCGGCCCCCAGACCTGCCAGGACCTCGACCGCTCCATCCAAGTTCGGCTCCCTCAGCCCGAGAGACCCCAGACACCTGCTCCAGGGTCCGCCTGGGTGTCTTCTAGAAGGGGGCAGGCCTGGCAAGTTGGCTGGAAAACTGAGCATCCGTCCAGGAGACAGAGTCGTCCCGAAGAGACTAGCTAAACAAGAAGAGGCCTGAATGCCATCAGTTTGCAAATCCGGGTTTTTCTACCTCTCCCACCCTGGCGCCCAATGGTGGGGGGGGGAATCTGAAGAGTTATGTGCAATAAAGGGCTGTATTTTTTTCCTTATGCTGCATCTATGGTGTTAAATTAAATTCGTAACCCACCATTACTCAGTTAATTCCACAAATATTTCTTGGGCCAGGCAATGTTTGAGGGGCTGGAGATTTGGCCACGAATAAGACCAGACAGCAGGGTGGGCCCTGGTCAGGCACCTTCTGTTCTAATGGGAGGAGAAAGGCTTTAAACACAGGGGTCAGCACGGGCCCCTGGGCTAAGAACTTCCATACGGAAATTAACTGAGGCCGTAGAAGGGACAATGAGCAGGGGGCCCAAGAAAGCCACACAGTGACCGCTGGGGAAAGTGACTGTAAGGACATCAGCTGGCACTCCAGGAGCAGCAGGAAGGCCAGGGTGGCTGAGTGGAGGGGCGGGGGACCAGCAGAAGGGGTTGGGGGTTGGGTTTGGGGAGAAGCCCATACCAGGTGGAGAAGGACCTCGTGAGCCAGGGGAAGGAGTGTGGGTTTTATTACAACTGTGGAAGAAGTTGCAGGCAGGTTTTTAACTCACCTATGATCTGACATGCATTTTGTAAAGATTACCCCAGCTTTTGCGGGAGCCGCAGGGGCGGAAACCGGGAACCAAGGGCGGGACTCTCCCTGGAGTCCAGGTGGAAGGTGGTGGGGGCTCAGACTCGGGGGTGGGGAGCGGAGTTAAGCTGGTTAAGCTCAGAGTTAAGCTCAGAGCTTCAGAAATGGATGTGGTAGGACTTACTGATTTATCAGCCCCTGGTCCAAGGCACGGGCGTGGAAACATGACCATCAGGGTTTGCGCGCTAAGTGGTGGTGGTTGATGAGGCCACCGGTGGAGACGAGGAAGATGGAATGTTGCGGGGTGGTGGAGGGAGAGCTAAGAGTCATGTGTGGCTGTGACGAGAGACTTGGGCACAGGAAGGGAGCCACGGGAGGTGAATAGGGAAGTTGAGGCTGGACGTGCACGCTTGGCATTGGGCGCCCATGGGGGGATTGGCAGCCTCAGGCCTGGATGAGCTTGCTGGGGGAGTGTGGGGAGACAGAGAAGGGAGACTGACCGAGGCAGAGGGCAGGCAGGGGGGGCAGGTCAGCCGTGGTGCCCAGCACCTTCCTTCTCACCACCAGCGATGGTGCCATAGCGCCATTTCTCATTAACAGGCTGAGAACCCAAATGTGGGCTCTGAACCCTTCAGTCTGCAGTCCCAGGATCCAGACATGCTGACTCTACTCCTTTTTTGAAGTTTGACATAAAAAGTGAAATAGAAAAATGAAGTTCTCCTAAAGGAGATGCAAACCACTGAGCATTTGTCTTGCTCGAAAGGTTAAGGTCAAACCTCCAGACAAAAGTCAGTGGCCTTTAAACCGGCCTCACCTGGAAGTTCACAGCACACGTGCCCCAGCACCGGACCTTCCTCAGCCCTGCTGCTCTTGGAGGACAGCTTCCGATCAACCTCAGTGATGGCTGCGCAGGGGCTGTGTTGTCACCACCCTTAGGACTCCTCCATGTCCCTGGGCAAGGCGTGCCCTTCCTAGGGCTGGGCTTGCTCTGGCTGCAGCCCCACGTGGGCAGAGGATCTCCAGCCTGGAAGGCCTCCATCGGAGCCCCTCTCTTTGGGGACAGGGCCTGGCCCTTCTAGGAACCCCCTGTGCAGAATGTCATGATCCCTGCGTGTCAGAGAGTCCGGAAAGGAGGACATTTGTTTTTAAATTAAGAGATGTAGGATGCAGCTGCAAGGAGCAACACAGAAAAGCTTCCAGGATCTTCTAGTTTCAACGGTAGAGGCGGCAAGTGATCTCAGAGCAGGTCTTGGCTCCAGGAAGAATTGCCAAGTGTCCCTCTAGCTATGAGTTAGGTAGACACTTAATGCCTTAGGGAAAGGATGGGACAAGGTTTTGGCGTTTGCCTTGACAAAGAAAGGAGGATGCTTTCACTCAAGAAGGTCTTGCAAGGACAGAGATAAAGCCTGGACCCCATTCCTTTTGGGGTTCACCATTAGAAGAACTTCTCTGTTGGCCCGAGATGATCCTTGGCTGAGGTTACTTGATAGGAAAGGACCTGTGAGGACACTTGCTGGGAGAAATAGGGGTGTGGCATGGGGGCGGGAAGCCAGGGACTTGTGTCAAGGGAATGACTCTGAATGACCAACCTTGACAGCCAAGGCAATAGTGACAGTGCCCAAAAGGCAGCTGGAATGACGGGAACAAGCTTAGGGGTGCAGGATTCTGCTTCTGGTTCCCACCCTTGGAGAAGCCATTCCAGGAAGACCCTCTTGGTGCCTGATGGCCACCCATAGACAGAAGGATGATCTGGTGATGCTGGGGCCACTCCAGTCCCTTCCATGTGCACATCCTAGGGAGGTAGCCAGCCAGGACGTATCATGCCCATTTTCTAGGAGTGAAAACCAAGGCTCTCACAGGGGAAGGCACTTACCAGAAGTCACATAGGAACTGACTCATGTCAGATCTATCCATCCTTGTCTCTGGCTCCCAGGGGCAGGAGAGACTGAGTGTCCTTTTTGCTTCCCACAGGCTCGGAAAATCATTGGGTGTAAATCAAGATGGAAAGGACCATTTGAAATTTGAGGGCCTGCCTGGGTTGGAAAGGCCTAGAACTTGTAGCCACAGAGAACTGGATTTGAATATCAGCTCTGCCCCAGACAGCTTTTTTGACCCTTGGTAAGTCACTTAACCTGTCTGAACCTCAGTTTACTTACCTGTAAAATGGGGACAACCTACATGCCTTGCAGGCTTGCAGGGCGAGTAAAAAGAGGTAATGCATCTGAAGTGCCGAGTAGGTGGCCTGGGGTGTCCCTCGGTCTCTGCACTGGGGTCACTGTGCGCGTGCACATCTCGGGTCCATCCCTACCACCAAAATGCTTCTGTGAGGCAGGGCCCCATCTTGTTTCTCTGAGTCAGCATGGTCAACCCCTAGGGTCTGAGTGGACACAGGCTCTCCGGGGGCTCGAGGGTTCAGACAGCAGAGCAGAAACCAACCAGAAGTCTCCGTAGAAGCGAGTAGGAGCTACACGTGCAGGGCTGGGGGCACCGAGCCAGGCGAAGCCACCCGGCTCTGTGCACGTGTGGCTGTGTTCCATGTGTTCTAGAAGGAGGCAGCTTCTGAGAGATAGCAGGGGAGACGTGGCCACATAGGAACAGGACGAGTGGTGTGTGCAGCCCTGGCCGGGTGGCTGTGTTGGTGCCAGGGACGGACAGCCTGCTGCAGACCGATGTCAAAGAATTTGTCTGGAACTTTCCTTGGGGCTGATGTTGGCGCTGGTGCCCGGGCAGGGGAAGGGGGCGGCGGGGGAGGTGAGTGGTCCAGGGGGGCGGGTCACGAGCTAGGCCACCACTTGGGACCGAGCGCAGCTAATTAACCCTCCTTACAGGACTGTGTTCTAGATGTTTCTCCTTGCACGGTGCAGGGAGGAAAGGAGAAGGAGCCTTTCCTCCACCCCAGGGCGGGGGCAGTGAACAGGGACACAGCAGATCCCACTGACTCGGTGGCAGCAGCAGGACACAGAGCGGGAGGAGGTGGGAGGCTGGCAGGGGGCTGGACTGGATACCAGAGCCGGGACAAGCAGCCAGAAGCCCCACAGATTCGAGCTGGTCTGGGAGGTGGCCCCCAGCAGGGGTTGGTGCTGCTCCCCAGGGTCCTGTACTTGCCCTTCCCCTCGCCCCTGGGCAGGCGGGCTCTGTTCTGTCCCCAGGCTGCCTCTGGGGCTCAGGGCCTGGCCTGCGGCTCCCCTGTCTCGTGCCCTGGGGGCCTTGGCCTTACTGCAGCTGCTGCAGCCAGGCTGGAGCACACATGAGTATGCCCAGGGGCTGAGGTGTCCCTCTCAGAGGGGACCCGTGCGGGTGGCCGCTGGGCAGAGGGTTTCTCCAGGCTGATGGCAGCCTTTTCTGAATGACAGCAGTGACAGTAGGCGCCTTCGTGGCCACCACCAGCTGTGTGCCAGGACCTGTGTTAAGTTTCGGCAAATGGCAGTTCAGGGAATCCCAGGCTGGGGGGGGCACTCCAGGGGCACTCCGGGGTCTCCGATGGTGCTTCCGTGGCTCCCCTCTGCGGCCCTGTCCCCGGAGCCCTGCCCTCAGCCGACCACCCTCCGGGCTGGGGTCAGGGTGGGGAGACCTCTGGCCCCCAGCTCTGGGCACACAGGGTCCTCCCGGTTGCTGCCACTGAGATAAGGCTGAAACCTGGAAAGCCCGGGGAAGGGGGATGGGGCCCACACTACCTCCACCAAGGGGAATGGCCTGGGTAGGGGTCCGCCTCAGTGGCTGGTGGCTAGAGACGCCTGTCTGGGCTCAGACTCCTGACCCACCCACCCCCTGATGTCTGCGCGCCCTTGGCTGTCACGCTCCACTCCAGCCCGTCTCTTTACCCATCCACGGGGTCACCGCCGCTGCAGGGACAATGCTTTCTCCGTTGCTTCGGGCCCATCAGAGGTGCTGGGAAGAAGGGGTTGCTTTCGGCGTGGCTGGAAAAGGGGACTGGCAGCCCCAGGGGCAGCTCACACTCCGTCAGGTCATCAGGAGGTCCGGGGAGTAGGGGAGCCTGGGGCCGGCCTGCGTTCTGTGGGCTCCTCTGCTTGGAGGCACAGGGCGGGCCCCACCACGGTGCTCCCAGCCACTGGTCAGGTGAGGGGGAGCTGCCGACCAACTCTGGGGCTGGGGTGCTGAAGTCTGGACCCAGGGAAGGACCGAGTAGGAGGCTGCAGGCCTGACCCATCTCCCCTCCGGCGCAGCCCGCCGGTTCTGGCCCCTGTGACTCTCGTGAGCCCTCGGCAAGTTAGGGTAACTGGCCTGTCCTGTCTGCCTGGCACCCTGGGCTAACTGGTCACCCTCTTGCCAACTGAGTCAAGGATCAAGATGGCTTCCTGGGGGGGGGAGGAGGGGCTAATTGGTACCCTAGAGTCCCCATCAGTGCCGGCTTTGGGGTATTCTGATAAAACCATATAGAAATAAGGCCAGCAAGTCCCCGAGCCCAGCCCTGGGTTTATAGCAGAACATCAAGAAAAGGGCACAGCCCCCCCACTCAGCCCGCTCTCTCCTTCCCACGCCCCCCACCCCCCCGCCACAGAAGACAGCAGACAGTCCTCTTTATAAGTACGTTTTTACTGAAAATAAAAAAGGCATGGTACTTTCTTCCTTGTAAAGAGCATCCAGCCTGCCTCTCCACCCCGGCACCGCCGGTCCTGCTCCTGAGGTGGTCTCCGCACAAAATCCACAGGAGCGGCTCGCTGGTGGACAAGACGGCCCGGACTTCATGCTTGTCCACGGAGACAGAGCTCCTGCGGACGAGAGCCCTGTTGCTGTGGGCCCTGGGCACACGTCAGGAAGGCAGATCTCAGGGAATGCACATTCATGCGTTAGAGAGCGCGCACACCTGGGCTGTTGGAATCAGACTTTGTACAGATTCGCAGAGTACAGTGATTTTATATAGCTAGAGATCTCTTTAAATATATATATATATATATAACGATATATAATATATATGTCTATATTTTTACAGCTATTAGTCTTCCTTCCAAAACTTGCTTTAGAAGCTTCTAAGGAACACCTAAAAACTCTGGGAGATCCTGTAGGCCGTTCTAAGTTGGGCTCGACTAAGAGACAGTTAAAAAATATCTATTTGAGAAAAGGCAGAAAAGAAATGTGCATTTCATTCTCGACCTCAAAGTTTGGGCTAGTCTGAGGATTGGTCTGTGTTAACGGACTGCAGATACATTCCTTAAATGAAAGTTCTGAGCTCAAATACCAGGCCGTGTGGTTGTTTTTCTTTTTTTTTTTTTTCCTGTCACTTAAGCCAAAACTCCGGTGAGGTTCCCTTGCTGCCGCGTGTGAGAGTTCCCAAATGGTCACTTCTAGGTTTGGTGGGTTGACTTCCATGTTGATTCTTTTTTAAGAACTAGGTCTGTTCTTCTCTTGGTTTTCACTAACTGAGGGAGGAGAGACTTTACAAATGCGATTTGGGGGAATTTATGCACAAATGTTAGCTCTTCCCAGAGCTCCGCTCGTGTCCCCCAGGAAGGGGACACTGGCCGCAGGGCACCATGGGTAGTTGTCAAGCTTCCTCATGGGGGGGCCTTGCCAGGGGCTGAAGGATTTGGCTAGTTGTAAAACCTCCTAGGTTGAAGTCAGGTCAGGAAAGGTGGGACAAGTGGGATTGTGCAAAGCGGGCCTATGCCCTGCCTCCCTGATGTCTCTCCAAGCTGGCCGTCCACCCCTCCATGGCCCCTTAGCTGGGATTTTCCCCTCTGACAGAGGGGGCCGTCCCATCCCCTCTGAGTCCAGGGTGGCACATGCTGGCGGCGGGGGTCCTCCCTGGGTATCTGCTCTGGGCATAAGCTGGGGACTAAGCGGGAGGCTGGAGACCGTGAGGGAAAGCGCCCCCCACACCCTCTGGGCTCTTGTCACCAGCTCTGCATCCCTTGTGGGAGTGGGAGGCATGGGCAGAGAGGACTGCCCAGCGCCCACCAGCTGGGGGCACTGACCACGGCCACTGGCGGTAGGGTGCCATGCTCACGCAGGCAGGGGTAGCCAAACCCAAACCCAAACGCAAAACAGGTCCTCACACCGAAGGAAACTGAAAAGAACGAACCCTTTCTGGGAGGGCCTGGGCCTGTCCCTGCTGACCTGGGGGGGAGGACCCGGGTTAGGGTCCCAGCAAACTCACTTTCTCCTCTCTACCCTCCAAAACACAATGGACCACAGACCACTCCATGGGCACAGGAGCTCCAGGACCATGGAGTTCCAAGGTTCAGCCTGAACGGGGACTTGTTTTCTGTGAGGCTTACCTGGATAGGAAATTCTCACTGTGGCCCAAACACCCTCCAGGGAATTATGGCTTGATGGTCTGGAAGGTGGAGAGGGTCTACTGAGCTAAGTCCCTATGCAGAGAGAGGAGGACCATGACATGTGTCCAGTTCTGCGCAACTGTGTGGGACGTGAGGGAACCACGGGGTCGGGAGTGTTCTCCCAGTCCGCCAGGGGAGACCGAGCCACAGGCCACTGTCTCCACGGGGTTAGTCGTGTGCCCACAGGCCCCGTGGTCACCCGGGACACAGGCGGGTGGACCAGGATTACCAGGCCCAGAGGATCGTCTCCTTCCATCCTCTTTCTTCCCTTCATCCACCAACCCCTCCGGAGGCTTCAGCATGTTTTAAACACAAGACCTTGGGAAGAGACATTCAAAGGGGAGCACTGGGAGGACACCACCTCCCTGTGGGTGAGGGGGGCCGGAGGCTCTTGGGAGAGGGTCTGTACCTGGTCAGGGCCTTTGGGGTGTGGGGGAGGTGGTGGTTGTCAGAGGACCCAGAGCCAGGTCAGGGCAGCCTAGCCCGGAGTGCCCACAGGGGCTTGGCACAGTGGCGGCCTCCGCCGGATGAGGGCGGGGCCTGGCTCACACGCGGCAGGTGCTATGAGGCTCAGCTGCGGGGATGAGTCTGAGGACGGGCGGAGGGGCCTCTGTCCTTCCTGGCTCCTTGGCCTGGTGCCCAGTGAGCTGCTTTGCCCCTGAAAGGTCAGACACTAAAAGAACTCCTCTGTCTGCTGCCAGGAGGGGCCTCTGCTGGCCGGGCTCACAGCCCTCCACGGCAGGGGGGCAGGGGTCCCAAGCCAGGGGCCCTGGATGTGGGTGCAAAGGGGAGGAAGGAGGCAGGCCCTGAAGACTGAAGAGAGTGGCAGATGCGGCAACAGACAGATGTGTGGGAAGCACCTTTGGAAGGGGACGTCTCGTGGCTCTGCCGATGGCTTCTGTCGGGATGCACGGTGAATGAAGTGGACGGGCTTGCTGGGGAGGAGGAGAGGTTTTCTGGCAGGGGAGTGGCCCCAGATCACCTTTCTCTTGGCCCAAGCAGGATGCCTCCCTGGCCCAGCACAGACAGACAGACAGACAGACTCCCCCTGCCTTTGTCAGAGCACAGCCGGGAGACAGGAAATCAAAGACAAGACAGGGAGGAGATGTGCAGGGCCTGGGGTGTGGGGCTGTCCCCAGGAGCTGCGTACAGGGGATCCTGGCTCAGCCCGGTGTCTGCGCTGCCTTGCTCGTGAGGTAACCGGGGTCAAGGCTGGGAAGAGGATGGTTTCTCCTTTGGAAGTCCTGGACAAGCCTAGCGTCAGCTCAGGTCCACTTGCTTTCCCGGGTCCACTAATGCCACCAGCGCCACCAATGTGCCCCTCTGGCCAGCGGGTCCGAGGTCTGCAGACTCACACCACGGCGCTGTTCACGTCCACCCCTTTGCTGCTCTGCGAGGAGGTCATGGGATACTCAGCAACACTGGTGCCATTCTCCTCTTTTCTCAGTGGTTTCCTGGGAGGGGAGGTAGGGACAGGCATGAATGACAAGTGACTGGGGCGGGGGAACCATGTCCTTCCAGGGGGCCCACGAGGCTCTGATCTGGGTTAGCATCCTTGGGCTGCGGGTCCTGGTGGGGGCCAATCAGAAGCTGGAGGTGGTCTCAGCAAAGGTGACCACATCACAAGTCACGCACACCAGGGCACAGCAGAGAGGGAAACGGGCACTTTTAATAAGAAAGCAGGAACAACAGGTGTGAATTGGGACTGTTCCGGACAAATGAGAATGGAGAATGTACAGTCAGCCTAGTAGGACATTACTAGGCTTTGATCGATCTCTTTGATTATGAGCAAGCAGATGTGAAGATGAACATTTGGGGGTGCAGAGTGAAAAGAGGAGAGGGGCCAGAGGTTGGATTTTGCAGCCTGGCCTCTATGTGGTCAGAGGAACGTGGAAAACGTGATGAAGAGGAGGATGGTGGTGAAGGTGAGGCTGGTGGTAGTGATGGGGGGTTGAGGTGGCGGGAATAGTAATGTGAGTGGAGTTGGTGGTCGAAGTGGTGATGGTGGTGGTTATGGTGGAGTGGGTGGTGGAGGTGATGGTGAGGGGGATGGCGGTGGTTGAGTTGGTGGTGTTTTTGGTAATGAAGGTGGTGACAATGGTGGTGGTTACGGTTGTGTTGGTGGTGGTGGTGATGGTAAAGAAGGTGTTGACAATGGTGGTCGTGTTGGTTGGTGGTTGTGGTAATAATGGTGGTGACGATGGTGGTGGTTACGGTTGTGTTGGTGGGTGGTTATGGTAATGGCGATGGCGATGCTGCTGATGTTGTCAGGAGTCCTGGTGATGGCAGTGGTGGTGATGGTGGTTGTGTTGATGGTGACAGAGGTGGTGGCAGTGAATGGCTAAAGTAAATGAGCGCACACTAGTGCTTCTCAAACACTTCACATTGGGCCCCTTGAAGCTCATTCCAGAGGCTGTCTAACCCCTAGAGCCTGTTCTCTTAACTGTACATGGCTCAGGAAGGCTGGGAGGGAGGCTTTGAGAAGGCTCTTGCTTGCACGCGGGGTTCCGCAGTGGCGGTCCTACTCTCTGGTCTGGCTCCAAGCCCACCTGCTCTCCGGCCTGGTTCAGGAGGGCCCCAGTCCCCGGCGCTAGGCCTGCTGGCTTCAGCCTCCCGATCTCGGCCACGCAGGCCATTGGAGCCCAAACCCATGTTGCAATATTGCTGTCTCCTGGGGGACTCTGAGGCCCACGGGGTTGTAAGCTCAGTCACCTCCTGTGTCCCCACGACCGCTGGGGCTGAGCCTGATCTAGACTTTGATGTATGTTGTCTAAATTGAACGTCCCTGGCCATCTTTGAAAGCCTGGCGATTGGTTGCTTCGGCCTTCTCAAACGTCCCTAGAGCCTCCCCAAACCCAGGCTGTGGAGGACAGGTACTTGGTGACCAGCTGGGTGCCTGTGGGATGAAGTCTTGGGTGAATTAGTTTAGGGGAGGCAGGGTAAAGGGAGGTTATCAGTAGTGCCATGGGTGTGATTATCAGGCCTGCTCAGAGGCGAAACCCCAAGATCACATCTATGACCTGTTCCCTATTGTCTTGCAGGAGAGTTAGCTCACAAAATCCAGAGAGAAACCCAAAGCACACTCACTCCGGGTGTCAGGCTTAGCCATGGTGGCTTCTAGAAATGTGAGCTACAAACCAGCACTTCTTCCTGGGGCCCATCGCCCTTTGTGCAAATCACTCTTGGTTACAGACTTTCTTGTCCCTTCTCATAGTGGTCCCCAGAAAGAGCTAGGCCTGGGGTTAAGGGTTTCATTTCATGGGGACACTGATGCTTAAGGAGAGCTGTGACTTGCCCAAGGATCCCCAGCTGTCAGGGCCTGGACCACCACCTGCTCCTACCATATCCTGGTCCAGACATCTTCCCATTAAGTCAGTATTCCCAGCAGGCGTTGTCCCCCAACATAGTGGGGCTCCCATCAGCTCGGGAAGGCCATCCTCTACCTTCCTCCTGGAGCACTCCAAAAATTCTCAAGAGTCCTCCAAGAGTTCTCATTTTGCTTGAACCCAGTGCATCCCGAGAACCCCATTAATGGAGGCGCTCAGGGACACTTTCCAGAACCCCCAGGTTTGTAGGGGTCCGACAGTTGCCTTGATTGTGATGGGCTTGTGGAAATGACAGTCTCTGTCCCTGGGCCTGTTTCTCCTCGGTCTTCTTCCTCTCTCCCCTGGGCCACCACCCACCCCTTTCCAGGGGCTTCGAGCCGCTCTGACTTTGCTGGGTGGGCTTCGTTCCCAACTCTGAGTTTGCATGGCCTGGGAAACTGGGCTGGATGTGCATTTCTATTTGTCATCCATCTACAAAGGGGAGGACGGACATCAGAATCAGGATTCCAGGAAATAGGGACAGACAAAAATCTCGGAGCCCAAACCCACACTGCTCTTCTCCCCAGTAAATGATCAATCTTGGGCTTGGTCTAAAAAGTCAACCAGAGCAGGTCCGGCTCAGGGGTGATGAGGCTGAAGGGTTTTCCAGAGTGGATGGAGAAATGAATGGAGAGATGAAGAAATGGAAATGGGCAAGGCATGGAGGGTACAGAGTTTCCACTTGTTTCGGATGAGGGTAGGAAATCAGCAGGATTTCTTCCGTCAGGAGAAGAGGTGGAATTTCTAAAGCCAGGCTGCTGGCTAGGAGACCTCTTTGTGTCCCCCAGAGCCTTGGAGGAAAAGGTTGGCAGAGAGGGCCTGGCAGGAAGCCAACCTGGCTGGAGGGACACTGAGGACAAGGCAAGGAGACAGCCCCACAGTCTTCTCAACGGCCCCGGCCACTTCCCAGGCAGGAAAGGACAAAGGGGGTCTGGGCACGGGCTTCACCCAGCGAAGTGGCACCTGTGACTGCCGCAGCATCCTTCCCCCTCCCCCACCCCAGGAGCATTCCAAGAGTCTGGGCACTGCAAGGGTGTGTGTGGGGGGGGGTTTGGGGGTCACTGTCCCAAGGAGTCTCCTGAGAAATGGACCTGGTCTGTTCCCCTCCTCCACCAGCGCAGAGCCCTCAACCACTGTACCCTCTGGGCCGCTGCCCCAGCCCACTCCCAAAGCCCTTCTGTGATGCACAGAAGCCCAGTGGAATCTGGGGTTTTAGCTACAGCAGGAGATGGCTCTGCCTTGCCCCCTTCCCGCACCGTCCTTCCTCTAGCAGGGGACTTCAGGGTGACGCTGCCCCAGCGCCGGGATATCCTAGCTCAGTAAACCCAGGCCCACCACTTCCAGCTGTATGATCTTGGACAAGCCACTTAACCCCTCTCTGCCTCAGTTTCCTGGTCTACAAAATGGGTACAAGAATGGTGTCCATTTCATAGGCTTGTGGGGAGGATGAAATACGTTAATGTGGGTTAAGCACTTAGATGGGCACTTGGCATACAGTAAGGGCTCCATAAGTGTTTGTTAGCTCTTAGTACTGCTGTTGGAAAGCTGTCAGCAGGGAGCTGTCGCAGGTAGGGGGAGGGGATTAGCGGCAGCCAGTGCTCTCCAGTCGGCACAGACCTCCTACCTAATGGGTGCCCTGTGGGGCTCCGGAAATGCCAGAGAGGCTCACTACAACCCAGCCTGGGTCTGCGGCGCCGTGAGCCAGCCAGGGCTGGTCCTGCTAAGCCAAAGAAGGCCATCTGCACCCTGGTGCAGGAAGGGATGGCCACAGATGATGCCCTACAAGGCCTGGTTCCTAAAACCAAGAGAAAGGGGAGTAAGCTTTTCCTTGGCCATGCCCAGGATTCCTGCCTGGCAGAGGGAGGGTCCTCCACTCTGAGACCCCTTCCTCCCCTTGCCCTGGGCCGGGCAGCAGCAGGCCCTGGGCACCGCCATGAGCCATGGCCTCTGCAGAAGACGCGACCGCCAGCACAGCCGGCCTGGGCAGGGAGGCCGGGGACCCAGGTGCCCCTCCCGGGTCCTGCTGACAGTGATATGACACGTCCCACCACCAGCCAGTTGCTCCTGCTGGAGGAGCTGGGGACAAACACAGCTTGCAGGAGCCCGACAACGGAGGGCTGCCAGCTCGCTCCTTGTCTCATGCACCCCGCGGAAGCGTCTGTTTTCCACGAGGTTTAGCGGTCTCTGACTCCCTCTTCTGAAGGCATCCATCCTCCCCTGCACGGACCCCTGAAGCACACACTCAGACGAACCCACCCCACCTGCATACACACCCCGACCCTACACACATACATACACATACGAGAATGCCTGGACACTCATACCCACTCACACCCTTCACACACACACACCCCCTTCTACGACGAGATGCCTTGTCGCCCGCAGGCTTCTCCAAACCTGGGTCAAGAAGCCAGAGAAAGCCTTCGCGGGCCACCCAGGGTAGTTGCTGACCATAAGAAGCAGCGGCCTCATTGCTAACCCAGCACATCTCCTCCCCTCCTCCCTTCCTCCCCTCCTCCGCTGTGTGAAGATGAGTCAGGCGGGCAGCTGACGGGCGTCCTCACCCTCCGACCGAGCCCCGGGTTGGGCCACCTCCCCGGGGCTTCCTTGATGAACCATGTCTGGCTGAGCGAGCCGAAGGCAGGTGACGATGAGGCTCACGGGCTGGTGCTCGCCCCCGGGACCCAGCCAGGAGGGCTGGGCATTTGGTTCTCACTCCAAGGACGGTGCGGAGCCATCCGAGGACTCCTTAAATCGAGATCTCCTGCCTTACCCCTTGTCCGGTCCCACAACCTCCAGCCAGCAAGTCTACAGAGATGAATTCAGGGAGGGATGGAGCTTCCTGGAGACAAAAGGGCCCCGAAAAGCAGGGACCCCTCTGGCTCTCCCATCCACGGGCGCCGAGCGTGCCCTGTCTGCCTGCCTTTCTGGCCATGACTGGCCTACAGCGCCACATGTCCCCCTCTTGCCCACCCACCCCCGCCGTACAAAGCTGCTAACCCCTGCTGCCTGCTTCCCACCATCAGGACCTCGATCTCCATAAAAGCAGGTGGGTCTCCTGTTGGTGGCAGGGCGAAGGGGCATAAATGAGCCCAAATGAGCATCTCGGCCCCAGGCAGATGGGGACACAAGGGGCCCTTGCCCCTTCCGGGCCCCATCTCTTCTCCTCGGAGGGCAGACTGTGCAAGTGATAAGGACGAGAGATACCATTGCCTGCGGGACTCCAGAGAAGCCTGGGTGTTGACCCCACCACTGGGGAAAAGCAAGCCCTGGGCCACCTGGAGGGTGACAGTGGGCCCCGGAGGAAAGACCACCAGCTCCGGAGTTGGAAGACTGAATCTTGGTCCTGCAACAAAGCCCAAGACTCCACTGCCCGAATCCAGCCGAGGTCCTGAAGGAGGTAAGATGGTCTTGGAGCGGTCACGGTCACATATCTGTGTGCAGCACTCGGCGGAGGTGGTCCCTCCTCGAAGCACACGAGCTTTGACTCAACTCACAGTATAGTCAGACATGGTGCTCTTGATGGCCAGCCGGAGAGGCTGAATTTGGCGCCTGGGGGATGCTGTCGTTACAGGAATGTACAGGGGCAGCAGGGAGCAGTGACAGATGGGAACGGCTGGGACTCCAGTGTCCAGTCACTGCCGTGGGCCCTGCCGGCCCAAGAGATTTTGGCAGAGAGAGCTCCGGTCTCAGGACCCCCGGGGTCCGACGTGCCTTCAAGGTGAATGTCTCATTTCCGGAAGTTCATGCGAGATGTGGCTGGATGAGAATGTTCCACTCCTGTCCCCAGTCCCTGGGCCCTGCCTAGTCTTGTCTTCCTCCTGCCCCGCTCTGATGCTGACTGTGCAGGCCTGCAGGGGCCAGGGGGAGAGGGCCGGGCCGGTGGTGTGTGCACTGCGGCCGGGGAGGAAGGAGAGGCAGCAGATGGCAAGGGTGGGGGGAAGAACTGCCTGAGTATGTCAGGCCCGGGGGTGGGAGGCAGGTCACTCGGGGCATGGGGAGGGGGCGCTGAGTCACTGCACACACACGCCAGCCCCCAGCCAGAGGACAGCAAGAAGGCAAAAGGCACTACTGGGGCTTGGAGGGAGGGGAGCAGAGCTGGCAGAGCGGGGAGGAAGCCTAAACTGGTGGAGGGGAGGGGCCAAGCATTTAAAACCGGGGCCTGCTGTCTCCTGGTAAAGCAGATTCTACCTCCCTCACCCAGGCAGAGAGAAAAAAACGGAGTCCACTGAAATTCTCCATAGCGTTTGCTAATCTAAAAGGTAGGATCTGGGGACCCCAGGGTGGCTCAGTCAGTTAAGCATCCAACTCCTGATTTCAGCTCAGATCATGATCTTAGGGCTGGGTAATCACCCCCCGCCCAACTCCGTGCTCAGTGGGGAGTCTGCTTAGGATTTTCTCTCCTTCTGCCCCTCCCCTCCGCCCCAGCCTGTGCTCTCTCTTAAATAAATAAATAAATAGATAGAAGGAAGAATCTGGCAAGTCTGTGTCAACAAGCCTCTGTTCAAGCCACAGAAGGTCATGGAAGAGTGACTACGCACCACAGGGGAGCGAGATGAGGGAGACAAGACGACAGCTCCCTGCTCTGATGTGTGTGCAAGTGTACACGTGCTTGTGCACAAGGTCCTCACACACATGCGGGGGCGTATGCAGGCATAAACACCAACACTAACATGCCCAGAGCAGAAAGCAGAAACGTAAATCGGAAAGCTCCAGCCGCAGGGCGGGGGCAGGGAAGAAGGATCTAGAACGGGCTGCGATGCTGTCAGAGGAGGTGGCGTCCGAGTTGGGCCCTGAGTGAGGAGCAGGAAGGGCTGAGCTGGGAGAGGAACGGCAGCAGTGTGTGGCTCGAGGGAGCTCCCTGCGAGCTCGAGGAGCACCGAGGGGGGCTGGGACCTCAGCCATTCCTATGGGGTCTGACTCATTCTGGCTCAGACCCCATAGGAAACTCGCTTCCCTGACTCCTTGGACCTCCAGGCAGACCTGGCACCTCGGGATGGATCACCTGAGGTAGCAGTGCCCAGGGAGAGGAGGTGTTGCTGACTCCAGGGCAGCAAGCACATGGCCGCACACGAGGGGACTAGGCTGCAGACAGTCCGCTGTTGTGCTAAGGTAGCCGCTCGTCACGACCCCCACCTGGGAGGCCGCTGTGGACAGGGGAGGGGGACAGGGACGGGGCAATGTTCTATGCATCTGCGGGCCGGGGGAGGCTGCTGAGCCTCTCTTCTTGGAAAGTCAACAGATAAGGTGCAAAACGGGAAGAAAACCCTCAGTCATACACACATCGCTCAGAGCATGGAGAGAAAGAGCAGAGCAGCTGACACCCAGAAGCCCTTGTCTCCCAAGAATGTGGCTGCAGGGAGAGAGGGGGACAGCCGGGGGACTACTGTCTTTCTTAACGGGTTTGTAGCACGTTTGATGTCTTGAACCACGTGTGTGTATTACCTCGATAAAAATTTTAAAAGGTGGTTGTGGATGTAGGAAGCCCTAACCCTTCTTTCCAACCATAAAGCCGCGTCAGGAGGCAGGCACGGCACTCCTGACTCTTGGGGTGCGGGAGCACCCCCTCTTCCTAGCTCTCCTCTTTCCTCCAGTTCTCTCAGATTTTTGCCTCCCTTCGTAGCACTCAGGTTTTAAAAGCACCTTATTTATTTATTTATTTGCGTAGCAGCTATTTTTAAAAAAAGATTTTACTTATTTTGAGAGAGAGAGTAAGAGAGGGCCTGAGCCGGGGCGGGGGGGGGGGGGACTGGAGGGAGAGAAGCGGACTCCCCGCTCAGCCAGGAGTGGGATGCAGGGCTTGATCCAAAGACCCCGGAATCGGGACCTGACCCGAAGGCAGACGCCTACCGGACTGAGCCACCCAGATAGGTGCGCACGCGTGTGTGTGTGTGTGTGTGTGTGTGTGTTATTTAATCCACGTACCCCACTAGGGAAGGGGTGAGGTCCTCTCCTGTGTGTCTCTATATCCCTCGCACCTAGTCTAGTCCGCAGCATACAGTAGGCGCTCCATACGTGTTTGAAGACCAAGCCGAGGAGTACCAAGGCCCGGCAACAGTGTGTGTGCCCAGGCACTCTCGGAACAGAGCTCATTCCCAGGAGCAGCACGCTTGCCCCCCGCCTGCAAGCAACGGTTTGCGGGATTGGCCACAGCCCATCTGCAGCCTCCTATCTCCTGTCCGCCAGTACCTTGTAAATCAGAGCGAGACGGCCATCAAGAGGCTTAATGGCAAATCGATGGCAGAAGGTGAAGGTCCATGCCACGCACCGATAGCGGGAGGAGGAGGAAAGGTGTTCTTGGTGCACCTGGGGTGCAGGGGTGACTCATGGCGGGGGGCCTGGTGGGGATGGGAGTCATCTCTCTGCAGCACAAGTGTTCTCTGCACGAACGAGGCGGCTGTCAGACAAGGTGCAAACATGCCCCAGGACAGAGTCCATGGGCCTGTGATCTTCCTCCTGCCGACCTGGCAGGGCTCTGAGGCTTGGACCTCCTCCCTGTGCCCCGGTGTTTTGTCTTGCTGACTCCCACCAATCACTGCTTGTTGGAGGTCTCCTCCCTGTCCCGGACCAACATCTTCTTTCCTTGTGTCTGCTTTCCATTATTTCCCCTGGGTTGTCCCTCTGGATACTCTTCTCCCGAGGGTGGTCTGTTCAACACCGACTGCTCTCCGCTACGAGGTGTGCGTCTCGAGGGCGGGGACTGTGCCCAAAGCACCTACGACGGGAGCCCCCAGCCAAGCACAGCCCCACTGCCTGGCCTAGACCTTGGCAAGCATTTCCATCAGCATTTATACCTCTGAGCAGTGAAATGTCCTACTGGCAGTCCCCTGGCCATCTAGGGATGGAAACAGAGGCTCAGGAGCTGGGCAGAGACTAAGAGGACCCTCGTTTTCCGGATAAGGAAACAGGGGAGGGCAGTGTCACTCACTGAGCTGGGAGGCAGCTGGGAACGGAGCTCAGAGGTCTGGACTCCCAGTCCCGGTTCTTGTAACAACTCCGGACTGTCTGAGGCCATGTGCGTGCCAGACCTGGGGACGGGGAGGAGGCCTGAGGGGAGGCACGAGGGTACAGAGCACCCAAAGGCTCTGGGGCTCCATCACCCTTGCAGCTGGGAATGAAGGAGCCTGAAGGGCACAATCCATTAAGCACCTGACTCCTGGTTTCAGCTCGGGTCATGATCTCGGGGTCTTGGGATCTAACCCCATGTCGGGCTCAATGCTCAGCTCAGAGTCTGCTTGGGACTCTCTCTCAAATAAACAAATAAATCTTAAAAAGAAAAAAAGAAGCTGCTCACAGCATGCTCACGGCAAGGAGGCCACTGAAGGGTGAGCTGTGTGGGTTCCCATGGCCGGGTACCCGGCAGAGTTTGGGGTCATTGGCAGGGGACCTGGGGGCCACTGCATGAGCTAGTCCCAGGGTGAGCAGCTCCCCTTCTGAGCCCCTTGGTCTGATTAACTCCCCTCCCCTTCCAAGAAACCTCTCAGGGCCCTGGGTCTGGGGGAGGTGCCCCTCCTTGGCCTCCTCGCTTTAGAGCACCCCCGACCCCCAGGGCACCACAATCACCCAGCTCAGAGCTGGGACTCTGGGTGCATTTGCTGACTCACAGGCTGCAGTTTGATTCACAGCTCTGTGAGGAGAAAGTGCTGGTTCGACCCCACCTCCCAAGGTCATGGCCAGTGAGAGCACCGCAGGGTACCTCTTCTGCACCTGCACCTGCCTCCTCCCGTTCCTGCAGAAGCCTGTGGACCCTGCAGCCTGCACCCCAGATGCCAAGCCAAGCTGGCGTCTCTGGAGCCACCTTGCTACCCCACTGGTTCTAGAACCATCCTCCCAGCAATCTGGCTCCCAAAGGCTGTGTTGGGGCCATTCACAAGAATCTCTCAGAAATCCTCCCCTAGGACTCCAGGCTGTGAGAGTTAAAAAAAAAGACCCGGGTTTATCACTGACTTTTCCTTTTAATGGTTTTATAGTGACATGAAATGCTTTTGTTTCCTGAGAGAAGAGGCATGTTTCAAATGAATTATTAACCAAAAAGAACTGGCCGTGAGCAAGAAATCCTCCATTGACTCTGGAGACAAATGCAGACAGACAGCTGGCTGGCAAGATGCTATCTCTTACCGCCCCTGGCAGAGGTCAGCCCGGGCAGCGGCAGGGGCCATCTGCTCCCCGACATAGCTCTAACTTGGGCTGCCCACTTCTCCCTCCACCGAGGGGTTAAGCCTCTCCCACACAGGCCTCCTTTCAGTCCAGTTCTGGGAGTGTTGACCTGTTTCTGCCTCCACTTGACCCTGAACGAGCCCCCTCCAGTCACTGTCTGTCCTTGTGGGCTGGGATGATGAGGGCTGGAGGGCTGGGTCTTCTTCCCCTGTCCCGGGGCCGGCGGCGGGCTGTGGCAGAGCGGACACCATGCTCAGTGTCCTCGTCTCTACGTCTGCCCCCGGCACCCACTACGTCCTCCCTCTGCCCTGTGCCCTGGGAGGCTGACGCCTACCACTGTGTGTCCTGGGCGCCCCTGTTCCTCAGGTTTGGTCAGTGAGAGGCACCCTCAGGAGACGAGGAAGGGTGGAGAGGGTGGGCTGTGTCTCCCCTACCTTTCCTGTTTGGGGGCTCATCTCCATCTGTTCCAACCACAGCTCCTGCTAAGCGGCCCCTCTTGAGTCTCAGGCTCCCCAGGCTCTCTAGTTCCTGTGGCACCATTTCCTCCCCTTGTCCTGGTCCTCAGGGCGCTGATGGCCCCCACTGCTACTGGTCCTGGAGTGCTTCACCCACCTTTATTCCCAGGACCAGCCCCAACTCCTGGAGGAAGCCCCGCCCACACCCCCTGGATGGGAGCCACGCCCACACCCAGGGAAAGAGCCCCGCCCACACTCCTGGAGGAAGCCCCGCCCACACCTCTGGAAAAGAGCTTCGCCCACACCCCTGGAAGGGATCCACTGAGCCATGGGGCCTGAGTTCTGTGTCTTTCCAGGCCATTGACAGACCCCGGAACCAAGAGCTCAGAGCCTGTGGAAGGGGACAGAGGGCAGACAGGAGGCCCCTAAGGCTGCTCTGAGGGGAGGTGAAGGTGCACCCCCACACGCCCTCCTGGGAGACCCCCAGCTCCGCTGAAACCAAGCCCACCACAGCCACAGTCAGCTAGTAAAGTGACTTAGCTCTCCTCTTGCCCTCCTGATGTTGGAACAGACAGCACGTTTCTTCAGAAGTTTGGGGCAGACAGGGAAGTGACCTGAGAATGCTGCCTGTCTCTGAGGGGAAGGCCAGTGGGAGGGGCGTCCTTGAGGGGACAGTGGCCCCCTCCCTGGCAGGGCTACTGGTGAGTCTTGGATGCTCTTCCTGGCAAACCTCCAGTAGCTCCCTTTGCCTTCCGAGTCCCAGCAAGCTGCTCACCTTGGTGGACCAAACCCCTCCCCCATCAGGCACACCCTCCAACCTCATCTCCCACAGTCCAGGAGCTTCCTGGTGTCCTGGCGCCTTTGCTCACACAGGTGCCTTGGTCTGGAAAGCCTCCCTGCTCTGCTTCTCAAAAGCCTCCTCCCACAGCAGCAGGCTCTCAGCTCAAATGCTCTATCATCTGGATCCAAGTTAGCCATGACTCTTCTGGGCACTGCCATAGGCTGCCAGCAAGCCTCCCATAGCCTCATCACCACCCGCCTTGTACTGTGGTCATGGTCATGTGCATATCTACCCCCCCACCGCCCTTCAGTCAGGTGAGCTGCCCACAGGCACAGTCTGGATCTTATCTGTCTCTGTCCTCAGAGAGCCCCGCACACAGTAGGTGCCCATGAACCGCCTGGGAATCTGGCTGGCTGTGTCCCTGGGGAGTCTCCCAATGCATCTACCTTGGTTTCCAAGGCCAGGCCTCCCCCTGAACTGCAGGGTCTGGAAGACTCGGGCCTTTCTGTCCCCGTCCTCCTATCTTCTAAGGAGCACAGCCACGCCCCAGGTACCCGGGCGCCCTTGAGGAAGGGCAGCCCGGAATAATGAGGTCTGTTCTTCGCTCAGTATGAGTGATACAGAGGCACGGTCAGGGCTGGGCTTTGGAGTCATGTTCAAATCTGGAGTCCACTGTTCCCTGGTTGTACCATCCTGGGCAGCTCCCTTCACCCCCTTTGAACGTGGTTCCTTGTCTGTAAAATGCAGCAGATTGGAAAAAGGTGTGACAAAGATGAACTAAGGGAATGTTAGGGGGCCCAGGAGCCCCCCCACCCCTCCCCCACTTGCTGGAGATACTGGGCCACAGCTCCTCCCTTGCGACTTGTCATGGTTTTTGGACATTATCTGGCAACTTGAGAGCAGGGGGTGGAAGGGGCTCTTGGCCAGGACGGAGATCCCCAGGGCTTGGCCGGTCCACCTGGAGCTGCTGTGCCTGGGCCCTGTCCTCCTCATGTCTTGCCATCTGGCCGGTCCCCCTCCGTGCCTCGTTGTCAGACTTTTAACCTGATATTTTACTCTTTCTGCTTTTGAATTATTCAAGTGAAATCACGTAGAACAATGAATCAAAAGGATAAAGTGAAATAGTTCAGATGTTACGAATGTTCTTAATAGACACCCCCTAACTTTGGGCCTCTGGGAAATTTCAAAACCTTTATTAGAAATATAATGAACAATGCCTAGGACCTTTAGGTGTTTTGCAACATTTTTGTTTGTCTTTTGACTCTATCTTCCCCCGAGTTCCGGGGAAGCTGGGGTGAGGGGGGCATTTTTTTGGAGGCCGGGCAGCCTGGAGGTCAGGGGACCTATGGGGGAGCTGCTATGCCATAATTCCTGTGGGGGGAGGAGGCGTTCACCCCACGGCCCATTCTACCAGACTCAGGGGCCCCAGATATAGCTTAAACCTCCTCAGACCCCAAAGGCAGCCATACTCGGCTGCAGACCCCAGCTCTACAAGGCGGGTGGTGACTGGTGATCATTTTTGAAAGGCAGAGTGAGTTGGTCCTTTTTTGTTTTGAACCGGTGTCTGCATTTAGGAGCCAAACCAATACGGCGCCTCTCTCCAGTGGCTCCATCCCCCACCCTGCAAGGATATGCGGACTCCCGGGTCCTAGGCGCCTGGAGTGAGGTCCCCAAGGCAGGGCCTGTTACTTCCAGGTGGGGTCACTATAGATAGATAGATAGATAGATAGATAGATAGATAGGCATTCACTATACATTTTTTTCTGCTTATTAAGTGCTTAACAATGTTCAAGGCTCGAAGAAACATGTAGGGGTGGACAGAGAGGCCCCCAGCCCAGGCAGAGCCCCCTCCAGGCTCAGAGCCCTGTGAGCACTCACCTTTTGATGGCTTTGTAGCAAATGATGACGAGCACAGTGAGAAACACCAGGGAAGCGCAACATACCGCGATGACGATGGCCAGCCCCGACCACCAGCTTTCCTCCGCGGGGCACGAGGTAGAGTTGGGGGCTGAAAGACAGTAACACGCTGAATCTCCCTGGGGTGGGAGGAGCAGGTGGCGGCTGCGTCAGAGGGGGACCGTTGTGGGTGACACGAAGGGTGTGGCCTCCCCCTCATCCGTCCTCCGCCTTTCCAGGATGAAGGCTCTGGGACCTGTCCCGCCGTCTCCACCCCCACGCCGGTGGCAGGTGACATCATGGCTGGCCCCCGGCCAGACACGTGCTCTGAGCAGGGGTGAAGCGCCGAGGCCCGGGCCATCCATCCTCCCTTGGCATGAGCTAACTGACAGCAGGGTCAGGTTTAATTTCCCATGAAAAATAACAGAACATCTCATTCTCTCAGTTGAGGCATTAAATCCACTTCTCCCAGGGTGGGGGTGGGGAGCAGGGCTCCCAGGGCGCACCGGGCAGGAGGAAGGAGAGAAAGTGTTGGAAGCCTATTCCTTCTAAGAGGCAGGCGCTGTCCCTTCTTGGATTTGGCCCACGCAGTGAGGACTGGCAGCTGCCTCTGTTTGCACGGGTGGCCAAAATCTGGAAAAGTCGTCACTGACAAAGCATCTGACCCTGGATGCCATTGGGCCTTTTGGTCATTACTCAATCCATGGAGTCTCTGGGGGGTGAACCTGTCCTCCCCCTGCTTCACTCTTCTGAGAAAAGCAGAGACATCACACAGCCTCATCCTAGAGGCTCTGAAAGGTCCAGACACAACTGGAAACAAGTGCCACGAATTGCAAAAGAAATTTGGGAGGTGGGAGGAAAGGGAAAAGGAAGAAGGGAGAAGCGGGAGGGAGGGAAAGGGAGAGGGGGCTGGTGAGGAATTGAGGGACAGATGGATGGACAGATAGACACCTACTAGCTCTGGGCACGTCTTCAAGACCAGGGATTGTATGTAAAGGATCCAAACCATGCCCCAGGCTCTGTGTGCACTGAATGACAGACACCTTCAGGGGCGCCACAACACGTGGGGAATAAATGAATGATTTCCCAAGGATACCACAGATGGCTTCATCTCCATCATCATTCTTGTCATGGACGTTGTTGTTGCCGTAATCATCGAGGTGTAAATCCCATAGGGGACTCTCACCCATCGGAAGTGTGTGGTCTGATCAGCTTTGACAAATGCGTCCACCTGCCTGAGCCACACCACTATCATGACATAGAATATTTCCATCACCCCAGAAACCGCACCCCCCGGGCCTCCTTCTAGTCAATCCCTGCCCACAGGCCACCACTACTCTGCTTTCTTTCTTTCTTTCTTTCTTTCTTTCTTTTTTTTTTTTATTGCGGAGTAGTATTCCCATCTGTGAATAAACCACAATTTGTTGTGGATTCCTAGGCTGTTTTCAGGTTTTGACTTTTGTGGCTAAAGCTGCTAGAAACAATTGCATACGTGGTATAGACATGTCTTCATGTTTTTCTTGGCTAAACATCTGGTAGTGGGCTCACTGGGCCCTAGGGGGTGTGTGCGGGTAACTTTATAAGGAGCTGCCATGCTTGTTTTCCCAAGTGCTTTTCCGCTTGCACATGCCTGCCGGGAATGAGGAAAGAGGAACCGGCAGGGCGTGTGGTTATGGGTTATGGAGTTGTTACCAGACTGTGGCATTGGCGCAAGCTGGGCAGGGAGATGCAGAAAGAACCATGGTGGGTTTTGCAAGGAACAGGTGCTAAAGCCCCGTTAACAAAGGCGAGGTCCCCAGATGTGGGGCTCAGCTCAGCACACAACCAAGCAGATTCAGAAATGCTTCCCGAGAGATGCCCAGGACAGGGATGTCACCAGCCACTCAGCCAGGGCAAGATCAGGCCTTTAGGAATCCCAACACTTGAGAAGATACGGAATAGGAAATTCAAAATAGGAACAAACTCTAAAACAAGGGAAAGGAGATTCAAGAGGATTCTCATTTTTGTCGTGATGAATTTCTTCAGGGTTTTGTTTTTGTGTGTGTGTGTGTGTGTGTGTGTGAAATATCAAACACAAACCTTTCTTTCCCCACCAAGAGAAGCCTGATTCCCTCCCTCTTCCCTGCCTAGTTACTCATTTTGGGGTGTCCCTGGCTTAGCCGAGTAAATCCAGGCCCCATCTTCCTTACAGTGATCACTGCAGGACAGTCTGAAATGCAACAGGGGTTGAATTCATGGGGTCTCAACCCCAAAAGGCTTGCCTCCTTGTTATCATTGCAAAGGGAAGTAATTTTGGTTTCTGTCGATTCTATCCCAGGCTCTAACACTTCTGGGCCAAGTCTCAAGGGGACCTTCACACCTGCCCACCAATGGCCCACAGGTGGCTGGGGCTCACATCACCAGTGTGTATCCTCAGCCGGGGGCAGTCACCCTCCAGAGGGCACTTGGAAATATGGGGTCGAGGGCTGTCTCTGGTTGCCACAGTAAGTAAGCCCAGGAGCTCCCGAAAACAACAGAGACCGGGATATTCATTCCTACAAGGTAGAATTGTCCCTCCAAAAATGCCACCAGCGCCTTTGTTGAGAAATCCCATCAACTGGAAACAGAAGGGTTGATTCTAACCCTCATCTGGAATCTGACACTCAATCTCCGAGCGCCTCTTGTGATGGTCTTTACATCCAATGGTAAGGAGGGGGATTTCCTTCCTGCTTGCAGTTTTCAGACACAACAGACACAGAAAGAGGGGAGTCTGATTTGAGAGGGTCCTTCTGCTTCGGGGCCCCGATACGATGCGGCAGTGCACTGCTCAGCACACGCATGTGGGAAGCTACTCAAGGCAGGAAGCTAATGCATATGAAAAGAGGGAGGAATCTTGTGGATCTAGTCCAGCATAAATCTTGGATTTTGCCAAGAAAACAGCTCTTGTTTGTGTTCAAAGAATGCACCCTTCTTTATCCTAGCTCTAGTCATTCTTTGTGCATTAGGAAGGATCAGGGACTGTTGGAGCTGGAGGAAGGCTAAGAAGTGTCATTTCAGAAAAAGGACAAGCAGGGACACTGGGGATCAAGAAACATCTTTCGCAGGGGCAGGGTTGGGACACCAAGCTCTTCCTGAACTTCCTTCCTATGGTGTGGCCAGTACTCCCTTGCAGACGTGATAGGCTTAGCACGTGAGCAGACCAATGGTGCATATCTGAGAAGGTAGCATCATCAAGGTGCTTATTCATTCCTTCATTCCTTCATTCGTTCGTTCGTTCCTGCATCCACCAGCCATTTACCGAGCCCCTGCATCCCTGGCACCATGCCGGGATCTGGGAGCGCAAAGGCGGATTTGCTAGAAACTGTGCCCTTACCAGGTCAGGAACCAGCTGCCCACGGCTCACTGCGGGGCTGGCCAGAACCTGGCTGACTTGCTCAAGGAGTCAGTGGGCTCCAACAGCCGAGACAGACGTTAGGATTTGCTAATGTGCAAGTGAAAGTCATTGCGGCTGAGGGGAGGAGGCCATTCGTGCTAAGGATCAAGGGGTAAGGCGATGTCTGCGAGAGGCAGGTGGTCACAGGGGGAAGCCTTAGGCAAGCAGGGTGGGAAGTCCCAGACTGGAGGCTGCTGGCGCTCCCCCTGCCCCTCCGCCCACCCCCCTTCCTCGGGTGCCAAGATTCTGCAAACACTGACAGAAAGGCAGGAGCTGTCCTGACCTCAGTCCTGACGACTCAGGGGTCTTAACACCCTGTCTCCTGGGACTCAATAAGGCTCAGCCTGCTGTATTCATTAAACTCTCTTGACATCCGTAAAGATGATAAAAGTGACAACCAGAGAGCGCGACATAGAACCACCCAGGCTCAGTCTTGCTTTATCAAAGGCGCTGCTTTCTTTCCAGTCAAGAAATGGATCATTTAAACTTCTATTTGGGGGACGCTCGGGGTGGCTCAGTTGGTGGGGCGTCCAACCCTTGGTTTTGACTCAGGTCGTGATCTCAGGGTCGTGGGATCGAGCCCCAATCGGGCCCCTCACTCAGCGCGGAGTCTGCTTGGGACTCTCTCTTCCTCTGCTCCCTCCCCCCCAACCCCGTTCACGCTCTTTCTTTAAAATTAATCAATCTTTAAACAAACAAACAAAACCCTTAGTTTGGGGATTTTTGCTTCCGGCTAAGATGTAGTAACCGGGCCAGATTCGCTGTCTTCCACATGCCTGAAACATCCACAAAATATGGTTTTCAAAAGAGCAGACCTCAGGGCAACAAAGCGTGCAGATCTCTGAAGGACAAGAAACGAAGGAGGGGAGTTCTGGCTGCCCCAGCTTACTGCCCGAGAGTTTGCCAACAGTGGAAGGGAGAAGCCAGCAGGGCCCAGCCCACTGGGTGAAGTCGGGGAGATGGAGCCTAGATTCTAGGGAGTGAGCAAGTCCAAGGAGTGAGGTCCCCACCAAGGGGGAAAACCAAGAGCCTATCAGGAAATCCACCAACGATTATATAATTCCAGGAGCGGCAAGTGCTAGAAAAGAGATGAAAAAAGAGGTCAAGATTCCCCCACACCTTGTGGAAGTGTCTGGAAAAGGAGCAGCTGTGGACAGAAGTGAACAGAATCAAGGAACCTGAGCAGACCAGCGAGGTTCCTGTGGGCTGGTGGCCCAGTGCCCCAGGGGAGCTGTGGACATCAGGCAGGTCCCCCCAGGTGCTGTCAGTGACCACAGCCTTCCCTGTATTGCTTGCCGGTTTCTGTGACCATGAGATGGGACAGCAGAGGCAAGGTTCTCGAGGACACCGGGAGAAACAACCATCATCTGCTGAGCCCCGATTCCGAGGCACATGACTAAGTCACAGCGGTACAGAGCCCACTGATACCCTCTTTTGTAAGTGGGGAAACCGAGGCCACACAGCCAGCGGAACAACCAAGATTTGAACCCAGGTGTGCTTGCGACAGTACTCACAGTCAACTCAACACGTACTAATGTGTGACCCGGGACCTGCCACTTGTGTCTCCCCGGCTGGCTGCACACAGGAGGTGCTAGATGGACAGGAGGGTCCCTGGGGTGGGGGGACGTGGATGAATCAAGGGGACAGCAAGCAGTGGAGGAAACAATTTGGTTTTGCAAGGTATTTTTTAGTGGTTCCTAGAAGGGAGTTATAGCCCTGTCCTTCGTTTTAGCATGATTTTTCCGTTGTGAAGGAGGCTCTTACCCCTGAGTGTGGCCTCCTGGAGGGGACAGCCACTTACTCCCGCAGCTCCAGGTTTCTGCAGGGCAGCCTGAGTGCCAGGCCCTGCCGGTGACACCAGAGGTGTTCAGTGGACCTCTGGGGGCTCATGAGACTTCTCTCCCAACTTTCAAAGTCTTTGGTGACTCATGCCAAGGTTGCCCGTTGCCTGACCAACTCCTGACTGGAAGGGCCACACGCCAAGCTGGCCTTGATAGTGCGGGCAGGAGATGGGCCCACAGCCACCCTCTGCGATCTACCCCCGGCAGCCCCACTTGTGGCCCATCAGTGGGACACAACCACAGAACGCAGGCCCGCGGAGGGCCCCCCGAGCGGCACCCAGCTTCCTTTGAGGGGCTGATGCCCATGAAGGTACTCCCCGACCAGAGGACCCATTCAGCCCTAACTGTGGGAAACCAGTCAGAAGCTGGTCCAGGCCTGGGGACATTGCCAGGTCCTTGGGGCTCAAACATTCATGTGGCAACAGAACCTGTTTGAAGGACCTTTGGTCAAAGGAGGGGGGCTGGGGCTCAGAGGAGGGGAGGAGTTCAGCAGCGGACTTGTTCTCACGTCTCAGCCCTGCCTTACGTCCTCCCCCCAGGACCCAGAAGGATGTGGGTTCTCAGAAGCTCCTGCACGGCTGATGGCCCTGTCCCTGCCTCTGCCTCGGTGTCCCCAGCCCCACTGCGGAAGGAGGGGTGTGGGGCAGCCTCCTCCCCCACCCCCCGCCCCCACACAGAGCCCATTGTTTCCGACCGGGCCCACTGCCATCCATTCACAGGCACAGGGCGCCCACGGAGAGGCCTGTGCCAGGGGCATCCGCCCTCCCCTGTGGGCCCACTTGGGGGGTGGGCCACTCACTCATCTCCCACCCCGAAGGGGCCAGGGTGTGTGGCCAGACTTTTCAGCCTCAGATACAAGGTCAGACCCTGGCACTCTATGCAAACCTCTCAAATAAGCCGCATTTCCAGACAGAAAATTCTCCCCCGGAGCCCGCCCGGATGAAAACAGCAAGCACGTGCCTTTCAGCTGAGGGCGTGGCTTCCACCCCCTACTCCGCCCATGGGAATCTGGCTCAGGCTTTGGGTACAGGACAGAATCGCCCTCAGTGATGTTTCCCCAATTCTGCCCACCACCCAGGCCAGAGGTTCCTCTGTGTTCCCCCACCCCCCGCAGGGCTCAGGCCTTGGAGAGGCATGTCCAGCCCAGGAAGGAGATTTTCCGTGCTGTCAGCCCGGCATGGTAGGTCCCGTTCCAGTCCTTCTGCCCCTAACCAGTTCAGAGGTGGGCATATCATATAGCTCTGGCCAGTGACACATGAGGAAAAGACTGCTGGGGGCTTCCAGAACTGTCTCCTTGCTGTTATGGGAGAAGCAAGGAAATAGAAAGAGCTTTTTCCCTCGTGGACACTGCCATGTCCTTTTTCACCCCTCAATAGAGCAGCTTTGGGGGACTGAGGGTGCTGGGGTACAGAGTGGGTAAGTGGCAATGTGAACGAGGGCAGCCATGGTGGCTTCAAGGGACAACATGTGAGCAAAGACTGGGATCTGATAAAAGGGTTCATCATGCAGGTGCTTGGGGGAAGAGCCAAAGCAAAGGCCCTGAGGTCAGCAGGAACAGGGCATGTCCAAGAAGCAGCAAGGAGGCCCGCATGACCGGGCTGAAGCAGACAAGGGAAAGACAGGGGAGATGAGAGCCCTTTGGGCTTTTACACTGAGAAATGAGGTGTTGTTGGAGAGTCTGGAGAAGGGGTGGTCTGACTTCACTTTGGCTCAACTGCTCTATGTTTAGAGTAGACTGTGTGCATGTGCGTGTGCGTGTGCGTGTGTGTGTGTGTGGCAGGTGGGGGAGGGTAGGAAGCTGGGGGGTCATTGCCAATAGCCCAAGACGGACAGGATGGTGGCTCTGATGGGGCCTAGCAGTGGAGGTGGGAGTTAAGGGCAGATTCCGGATACGTCTGGAAGGTCAAGTTCATGGAAGTATGGACGTGTGCGCCTGAGAGTCAGAGAAGAGTTACAGGGAACTCTGAGCAAGCGGCAGGATCGAGCTGCCATCAACAACAGGGAAGGCTGGGGCTGGGCATGCTTCTGGGTGTGTAGGCGGGGAGCGAGGTCCGGCAATCCCGTCACACCCCACGAGAGATGGCAAGCGAGCCATTGGGTCAAGACCCTGAGCTCAGAAGAGAGCACAAGCTGGAGCTGTCCACAGCCAGGCCTGAGAGCAAGTGCAGGAGTGTGGACAGAGCGGGGCAGAGGGTTGGGCCTGAGCCCAGAAGTGCCTCCATGCAAAGAGACCAAGGAGAGAGGAGGCAAGGAGGAGAGGCCAGTGAGCGCTGGAGGGGGACAGGCAACGTGGAGTCCTGTGGCCAAGTCAGGGAAGGACACGGAAGAGGAGGCGGTCAGCTGTGACCGCTGCAGACGACAGGCGAGCTTGATGGGGCTGAGAGCCGGCCACCGGCCGAGCAACATGGCAGTCACCATGACCGGTGCAGGGACGAGGGGATGGTGGAGGGAGCCTGAGTGGGGCCATTTAAGATAGAATGCGGGGAGAGGAAATGGAAATAGCAAGTATGCAGAGCTCGGTGGCAGAGTTTTGTTGCAGAGGGGAGTAGGAACAGGGAGCCACCGCTGGGTGGGGGAGGTCGTGGCCGGGGAAGGCTCATAAGATGGGAGATGGAGTGTGTGCACGCACGTGTGTGTGTGCGTGCTGAGTGTGACTCAGGACAGGGGATGGGCCCCCTGAACAGATGGGGGTCCCCGATATGTAGGAAAGGTGAGGGGGTGTGTGCGGGGGTGGGGGGTGACAGGGTAGGGTCAGTGGCTGCTTCCTTCCTTCCAGAGGCTTCTGTTGTCTCGGCGAAGTGGGAGCTCAGCAGCTGAGCAGGATGGGGGAGCTGCTGGGTGTCCGGTGAGGCTGGGAACTGCAGGAGAGGCCGGTGCAGGGCCAGCCATTTTGCCCCACATGCCTCCACCCCGTGCCCGGACGGCGGGGGGAGGCCGGTTTCCCCATGGTGTCTGAATGGAGCGCAAGGTCAGAGGGCTGAAGGCGCACCCGGGGGCGAACACAGTGCTCGACCAGGAGGGGGAAACGGTTCGTGAAGGTGCCAGACCTCACTAGGGCAGGTGGTGGAGCTGGGGTGTGAACCCAGAGAGCTAGCCCCAGGGCAGACAGGAACAAGCCAGCAAATCCAGACACGCCGGAAGATACACTTTGGACCAAAGGGGACGGGGCTGCGTGGAGGGATAGAGGCCGTGTGGGAAAGGGGACATCAGTGTCACCCTGGGCGTCAGGAAAGCCTCTTCGAGGAGGTGAGATTGACGCTGAGCCCTACAGCATGGGGGAGAGGGAAATCCCTATGGAAAGGCCCTATGTGGGTTGGCCTAGGTCAGCAGGGGAAGGAATGGGGGCACCAGCGGCTGGCACCCAAGCCTCTCTCCCCTCCACCCCTCTCCCGCCGCTCGCTGGTGTCCGGGACCTCCCTGCTGAAGTCCTGGTGAGGGGCTCTATGCCCTTCCATCTCGGACTCCCAGCCCCGAGGGAGCCCGAGCCCCACGGGACACTCGCTTCTCTGATTTATTTATTCCTGCCTGGTGTTCTGGGCCCGGCGCCCAGCGTGACGGCAGTGTGGCTGCTTGTCGTCAAGACACCGTTCTCAGGCCTGGCTCCTGAGGGGGGCATTAAAAAAACCCAATACATTATTAATAATTGTCTCCATCATTCCCATGCCTAATTAGGAAAGGAAAATTATGAATTGGGTTTCAGTCTCCATGGTGGGGGCAGCCACGGCTTTTCCTGATGCGAAGGAAAGATCTGGGCGGAGGCCCGGGGAGCCGAACAGCAGGCCGTTGCCTGGTGCAATTCATTATGCTTCTGGTGGCGACTGCAGACCACGCCTCCCCTTGTTCCTCACCCAAACAGCCCTCTTTGTGAGGCTCCTGAAGGCCAGGACTCATTACTCAATAGCACTCCTCCCTCTCTGTAGCTGCAATCCTTCCTTTCTCTGTCCCTTGCTCTGGGGACCCTCCCCAGGTTCCCTGAGGCTTCTGTTCCCACCCAGGACCTCAGAGGCACTGCTGCCCAGGAGGTCCGCTCTTGGCATCATCAGAACAGCGCAGCAGTGACAGGACGGTGCCACATCGGGAAAGGCCTGGGGGACCACTCGAGCTCACCCTCTCAGCCCTGATGCCCCCTCATTCGTGTGCCAATCCACTCACTCACCCGTATCTCCTAGGAGCCTGCCTGTTCCGTGCTGGGCAGACCCTATGCTACGTACCAGGACATGAGGGTCAGTGAAAAGGACAGGGACCCACCCTCATGATGCTTACAGTCCACTGGAGAAGGGACACTGACTCAGGAATCGCCAGACAGATGCCAACTGACTCCTGTCTCCCTGACACACTTAGCTGTGCACATGACTTAGGGACCAACAGCAGGAGACCAAAAAGCAAGACACAATAAATAATGTGCTGAACGTGGGAGCCCACGTTGGTTGACCGAGAACGATGAGCTTATCTTTTGTTTGTGAGACACTCACGACCTCAGGATGGGAAAATGCTCCCAAGAGTATATATATTAAATGCTCGGCAGAACCCCGGTACCCAGTTGATACTGAAGAGATGCTGAATTGCTTTCTTCCCTTCCAGAAGGCCCTTAATACCTGATCGGGCCTCACAAGTGCCTCGCCAGGTAGAATCTGCTCTGCTAAACAGTAGTAACCATGTCGAACAGGGGTTCAGCTTGGACCAATGGTCGACATGCTCTGATCCCTAGGCTAGATCTGGCCCACCACCTGTTTTTATAAATAAAGTTTTATTGGAACACTCATTTGTTCCTGTATGGTCATGGCCACTCTCTGGATGCATCCACCAGGCTGAGCAGCTGCATCGGAGATAGAATGGGCCTGCAAAGCCTGAACTGTTTACTCTCCGGCCTTGGACAGAAAGAATTTGTCTGTCTATCCCTATCTAACTTGGGGGGTCTTAACTTGAGACTGTTCGACAAGCTTAGGACAGTGACCTGAGAGCGTCCTGAAATTACAGCCCAAATTTCCATTTTGCAAGTAAACATTCCACTCCTTCTGTATTATTTCTCAGACAGGTGCTTTGCTCCAAATGTCACACCAGTTCCCTGGTGGGAGGGCTCTAGGCATGGGGCTCAGGCTCTGTCCATTCCAAGAACTTTAATATGACAGTGTGATGACACAGCAAAAGCACAAAGGACAGACAAACCTGCGTCTGGATCTTGCCTGGGGCACACCACTCGTGCTAAGCGACTCTAGACAGAGCACTGGAAGGATATAAACGCCACATCCCTTTCCTGGAAGACTGGTGGAGAGGATCGACCACGGTGACGTGTCACATCTCCTCCTGGGGGTCACCACAAGAGCCCGTTCAGTGGTTCCCAACCGCAGAGGCAAGGACATTTGGGTAGATTCAGGACTAACATCTCCTTAACTGCCTGACAACGGACCAGGCTGGTTTCTAAGGCAGGTGCAGCCCCCCACTTTGGGGCCAGCCCCCAAGGCTCTTTCTGGCTCCCAATCCAATGAGAAAATTATTGTCAGCCTAGCTGTGAGGTAGGACAGGCTGCTCCGTCCCATCCCTCGCCTGGAAGTTTCAAGCACACCGGAGCACCACTGGCCCCTCCTCTCTCTCCCTCTATCCCTCCTGGTACTTCGTGGAGTCTTTTTGCTTGTTTGGCACTCAGACAGCAACTTCCGCAGCCACCCGACTCAGTCTTGCCTATGGAGGTGCGCTCTATAAGGTGGGGTGCTTCCCATCTGTGCCGGGGTGCAGGGCACACAGAGCACCTTCTTTGCAAGACTGCCCTCCGGCCGCTGGCATGGATATGCATGAGGCGGGGAGCCTGGAAACTGACTCCCTCACACCTCAGAGAGTCCATGAGCAGTGGCCGACAGACAGGGGCTAGGTGGGACTGTCTAGCCCCCTGCTGCCGGCTGGGACCAATGGTAGGACATAAGAACTCCTCCAGAGTCCGCCAGAGGATCGGGCTCACGTCTCCTAGACTCTCCCTCAGCTTCCTCCCCTTCCCCGTCCCACCCTCCAGTCCCCCCTGGGCACATGTCCTTTAAGAACCCTTGTCTCTGGCTAGGAGGGCAGGTTCCATGGCAGGAACCCCAGACATCAGGTCGCCAAGGTGTGGAAACATCCTGGCCTGCCTTCTCAAGCGTCAGATTGATGACATCACTGCCCAGTGAGATTCGTGTGAGCTTCCGGTGTTCCAGATTCTTTACCAGAATCCCCCTTCCCTAGTTCTCTAGCCAGGGCCTGGGTCCCGTTTAAAGGTCCCTGTTGGCTTAAGCCATGAATGACTTTTGTCCAGGTTGTGAACCAAGGGCTGGTGACACAGATGAGAAAAATCAGTACTGCTTTGTTGTCTTTATTTAAAAAAAATCAAGAATGTCTGAAATGTCAGTGGCTTTGGGGAAAAAAAACCATAGTATTAAAGAGGGAAAAAAAAAACCATGCTAATGGTCCATGGCCGCACTCTGATATATATAAAACCTGTGACTACTTACATTTAAATTAATTAAAATAAAATTAATTAAAAATCCAATAGCCACACGTGCCTAATGGCTACCACATTGGACAGCACAGACATAGATCACTTCCATCGTGGCCGGAAGTTCCTAGGCTGGCGCTGGTCCAGGGCAATGAGAGGAGAACTGCTCGGCTTCCTTTTCCAAAAAGGCAGCAAGAGTCGTTTCGAGCCCCTTTAACGGCAGTTTCCAGAGCACCTTCTTCTTACCATCATTTTTTAAAAAAGATTTATTTATTTATTTGGGGGGGAGGGGCAGAGGGAGGCGGAATCTCAAGGGGACTGAGCACGGAGGGCGGAGCCAGACGATGCGGGGGTGGGCAGGGGGGGACCAATCCCCTGACCCCGTGGTCATGACCTGAGCTGAAACCAAGAGTCGGAGGCTTGACCGACGGTGCCACCCAGGCACCCCTCTTCCATTCTTTTATTCCCAGATCCCCTCCCTCGGACACAGGCAAGGCGGGGATTATTACCTTTTCATAGGTAAGGACACTGAGGATTCCTAAGGGCCAAAGAGGCCAAGTGACAGAACTGCTTTAAAAGTGGGCCAAAGCTTCCAAAGCCGCTGCTGGGACAGTCCCCAAGTATGTGGGGACAGATTCTAGTGCCAGACTTGGCGTACACGCTCACTCCTTTGACAGCCGCCAGGCCTGGGAACTAGACGGACCCTTCTTGAGCAGATAACAAAGCGGAAGGCCGGGGCAGGCTGCACCCCTGGGGATCAGTGGTGTGGCATTGCCGTGAAAAGGGGCCAAGTCTGTGGCTGAGAGACCCCCGTGGCCACACTATCCACGGACAACGTGTGGGACGCTGGCCTGGCCAAGGGACAGGGAGTGCTGAGCGAGACTGGGCAGAAGGTCCCAACTTGGCAACAAGCTCCTGGCTGGGAATTTCCTCCTCTTTCTGGCCACGTGGCTCACTCTAAGAGTCAGGCCACCTGGCTTCTGGCACCGTCTTGGAAAGCCTTTGAACTTTTGCAAACACTTCATCAATCTGGACCTCAAATGCCGATCGACCAAACGAAAGAGCTGACCTTAGCCTAGAGCAGTGTCCCTCAGCCGGGGCGCCACTAACCCTTGGGGCTGGATCGTGGCCGCCGTGGGCTATGGCAGGTTTAGCCCCATTCCTGGCCTCCAACTGCTAGACGCCAGGAGCTCCCCTCTCCCAACTGTGATGCCCACATGTTCCCGGGGGCAACACAATCTCCTGGTTAGAACCTGGGGGTCCTGGAAGGTCTTCAGGACTCTCCCCTGGCTCCTACACTTGGTGCAGAGATGGATGCCTCCCCCAGGGACACGGCCAGCAGCGCAGATCTGACTCAGCCTCCCAGAATGCACCTTGCTGAGCCCGGCCCGAAATGCGAGGGGTTAAGCTCGATGGCCTTCCAGTGGGAACCTAGAATTCTGAGCCAGCTGCCTCCACGATGACCTCCCTCTACGCAGAGTCTCCATAGCGGAACAGCCTGGAACAGGGTCCAAAAAGAGTCAAATGCCTTATTTTCCAAGGCATCCGTAATTCTCTCTGCCAAGACAGGAGACAATGTGCCTCTGCCACCCACAGGCCGGTTCATTCTAGATCTGAGAACAAGGAGCCCATTTACTCTCCAGAGGGGCAGGGGCCAGGCCACCGTATCTTCCAGGAAATGGTGGCCTTTGGCCTGGGTGGCTGGCAAGGGTGACACAGAAACTTGGGAGCTGAGAACAGGCGCTGCTCAGTTGTCCTGTTTTCTCCGGTGGAAGAAGGGACCACACACCAGAGATGCTCCTCCCTGACCCGCCTGGCAGAACTTTGTCATCGCTCCTGGGGGGGGACGTCCCACCCATAGGGGTCCTTCTCAAAGGCCAATGGAACCTAACTGGAGCGATGATCTTTCCTCTTGTCCCTTGATACACAGAAAGCACTTGGGAGCACGGCTCCTTTGACCTGTCCCCAAATCCAAAGGTAGGACGCCAATCACCACGATGCATTTAAGTCCATAGTGTGAATGTGCAACATCTTTGCCATCATAAAAAAGATGCAAGATCTTGCCACCTACGCGCTCAGGCCACTGTCACCCGTGTCTGTGCAAACCTCTGGCCTGGGCCTGCCGGGCTGTTTCTGAGCTTTCACTGGTGTCTGTTATTTGTCATCTGGATGCAGATAAGCAATTGGCTAAGGTTTCAGGAAACTGTATAGAGGGGCGCCTGGGTGGCTCAGTGGGTTAAAGCCTCTGCCTTTGGCTCAGGTCATGATCCCAGGGTCCTGGAATTGAGCCCCACATCAGGCTCCCTGCTCAGTGGGGAGCCTGCTTCCCGCCCCCCCTGCCTGCCTCTCTGCCTGCTTGTGATCTCTGTCTGTCAAATAAATAAATAAATAATCTTAAAAAAGAAAGAAAGAAAGAAAGAAAACTGTATAGAGGAATATCTTTATCCTTTCAAAATGTTTCAAGGAGCTTAATAAGAATATAACAGTAATAAGAGCAGCCTCCCCTTACTAAGTACCTGTTCAGCCACACTGCATGGGTGTCTGCTACTGATTTCAGTCTCCTGATCCATCAGGAGATATGGGTGTCACTCTCCCCATTCACAGAAGTGGGGACAGATCCTGTGACGAAAAATCAACAGAGACCCCAGCATTCCAGGACATCGGATGCCCAAGTCCATCCTCCTATCATATCTGATTGCAAATCTGGCAAAGACCAGATTTTTCCGGCAGAGCACCTCAGTCCGGCCGGAAGAACAGATTTTAACATTGCCTGGAGAGGCTGTGACCTCTGACCTGTGGCCTCCATGACGGTGCCTCCAGCCGTACTCCCAGCCTTCTTCAGCCCCTTACTTCCTCCTCTGGAGGCAGAGGGCAGGACTTAGTCCACGAAAGAGTTTCAGGGGAGACCTAGGAGTGCAAAGTTTGCTTTCAAAGTAAACCCGAAAGGTAGTTTGCCACCCAAAGTAATTTCACAGCAAAACCTGAGCGGTGAGGAAGTGGGGCCTTTGATGGTCTCAATGGGATTTGGTCTCCTTTTTATCCACAATATATAAGTGATACTGCTTTTCCAAAATTGGAAGCATTTGAAAATGCCAGTTTGTAGGAATGAGAAGCAGACATTTGCTCATCACCCCAGGAGTGATGAGAAAGGGACGTAAAATTCCCCACAAGGGAGAAATTAGGAAGAAACTTTTTATATCAGCAACAGGATAAATTCTCCCCTCCTTTAGTTCCTTGTAGTCATGAGCTCCCTGGACATATTGTTCTAAAATCCAATGGACATAGAGCATCTTGAGATCCTTGCCGCTGCTGTCTACTCTTTATTTTTCCTGACAGCTGTCCAGACAGGTCACCGTAATCGACCGTCCCATCATCTTCCTTTGACAGCGACATTAATGGGGCCTTGGAGGTGAGGACTGCCTCACACAGACAGGGTGATGTCTCAAAAGCTCTTCCAATTCTTCTGAACCGTAAAATATGATTGATAACCCTGAAGGTTTTCGAGACTTGCAGAAATTGGTCAGTGACAGGAAAGGAGGCCCAGGGGTTAGCTTGGGGACCCAGGTCCTCTCCCCAGAAGCCACCACGACTGAAACCAATGTCTGATGTTTCCTTTGAGAGAGGGGGCCTACATGTATGTTTATGTATTCCAAGTGAGAACCCTTCCAATCCGCCCCCCACCAGAATTCATATGTTGAAACCCAACCCCTAAACTGATGAGGAAGTGGGGTCTTTGAGAGGTGTTTAGGTCATGAGGGTGGGGCTCCCGTGAATGCGATTAGTGACCTCATAAAAGAGATCTCAGAGAGATCTCTCCCCGTGCCATGTGAGCAAGAAGGGAACATCCGTGAAGCAGGAAAGGGGGCCCCCCGTCAGATACCAAATCTGCCTGGGCCTTGGTCTTGGACTTCCCAGCCTCCAGATCTGTGAGAATTAAATTTCTGTTGTTTATAAGCCCCCTAGTCTATGACATTTTGTTACAGCAACGCTCCTAGACCGAGACCAGCACCTGCCCCACACACATCGGGGCTACTGTCGTTGGTGACATAGAATATATATTCGACTTAATATATTTTGGCATCGGTATGAACTGAGCTGTCTTTTTTCCCTTTTCTTTCTTTTTTTTTTTTTAAAGAGAGGAATGGAGTGCCACTGTACGCCCTGTTTATCGAACCAGCTCAGGAGACACTGCTCTTCAAATGCAAGGACCTCGACTTTGGCTTTGTCATTTCTAAACCCAAAAGGGAGTTTGCCGCCCAAAGTAATTGGGGAGCAAAACCTGAGCAGCGAGAACGCGGGGCTTTTGATGGTCTCGATGGGATTTGGTCTCCTTTTTATCCACAATATATATGTGATACTGCTTTTCCAAAATCGGAAGCATTTGAAAAATGCCAATTTGCAGGGATGAGAAGCGGACACTTGCTGCAGATTTCCTGGGGGCCACACAAGGAAGGGAGCACCCAGCAAAGCAGAGAAGAGAAACTATCTCGAGTCTTCCCGGCACCCTGTCCTCCTCCCCGGCCCCCAAAGGCCACCGTCTCAGCTCCTCCCCTCCTGGACCTGACCCAGCCCCAGACTCCCCGTCACCTTAAGGAACACCACTGGCGCCTGGCTCAGCCTTCCCTTTCAACAACACTTCAAGATGCTGATTCTTAAAAGAGAATACAGGAATCAGGACTTTCAAAATGGGAGGGATCTTTGATGGTTAAATATTGTTTCTTTCTTTTTCTTTTCAGACCCTGGTTGTGGCCACGGCCCACTGGCATAGCATCCACGATAGCTGCCGTTCCCATATGGCTGGCGGGGGGCAGGCAGTGACCCGGGGAAGGGATCAGCTTTAATCTAGCTCTTGGGGAATAAAGGAGGAAAAGGAAGCTGTCATCTAGAAAAATGGGAGGAAAAGCACATGCAGTGTTCTTAGGTCCTAAAGTTGCACTTGGCCTTGACCTGGCTGACCTTAGCTTCTTAGCTGAGGGTAGCGGGGGCAAAGGTCCTGCAGCTGCGGGCCCCTGGCCCCCGTCTCTAGCTGTACTTGTTCCCCAGAAGCTCTCTCCAGTCCCCTGGCTTCAAAGCCAGATGCCAAGAGCTCCCATATTTAGAGCATCAACTGCTGATTCGTACGTTCAGCTGTGACTCAGTGTCTCCACCTGGACCGTCGACAGGCTGGCTCAGACTTCACAGGTCCCAAATGGGACTCCTCATTTTCCACCTCTCAACCTCCTCCCGTCGCAATCGCCCACGTACCTGGTGGCTCAACGCAGAGATGAGGGGCGTCCTTCCCGGCAACCTCCCTCACTGGCCCCACCGTCAAAGCCAATGTGTCTTGTCTGTTCTGCCTTCGGATTTGGTTTCTGCCCACCCCGCCCACTGCCCTGTCCCTTCCTCTCCCTTCACCCGCAACCTCCCCTGGATAAGAGCCTCCTAGCTGCGCCCTCCCTGCTCCCACTCCATTCTCCGAACAGCCACTAGAAAGTTCCCTGGAAAATGTAAATCAGATCATATGACACTCCTGCTCGACCCCCTTCACCGGTGTCTTACCAAATGTACCAAAAAGATAGAATAACATCCAATCCTTTCACCATGGTCTTTGCTAAACTTCACTCTCCATTTTGGCCAGTTCCAACCCTTGTAGGGAAGAATCTAGAAACTTCCCAGGCGGGGACAGAGCTGCCAGGGCCAGCACTTAGTGGGATGCCTTCCAAGGGGAGGATGGATAAGTTGTGGGATGTGTGTTAGGAAGGAAGAAAGAAAAAAAGCAAGCAAGACGGGAATTAGCCGTCTTTCTCAGTGGCTGTGCCTCCGTGGCAGGAACACTTTATAAACGTCAGCCTGGGCTCGTGCTCCTGCTGGGCTTCCGTGGAAGAGGAGCGGCTGGCGGGACAAGGCAGAGCCGGCTAATCCCACAGGGCTTTAAGGGGCCGGCGGAAAACATCTTAGAGTTGAGTAAGGAGATAAACTGCCTTGCTGGGTATAAGGTCCTGAATGTTCTCAGAGATGAGACTTAAATCCTTTGTGTATTTCTGACTGTGCCGGAATGCAGGGTTCCAGCCTGAAGGTGGGGGGGGGGGGGGCGGGGAGCAGCGGGAGCAAACCAGCCCCCGTGACCCAACTTCCTCTTCCGTAGGGCACATCGGGGCGCCGGGCTCTGGCTTGGTGGGAGCAGGAATTCAGCAGAAATGGGACAAAGAGGGAATGAAAGGAACCAGAGGGGAGAGAAGCAGACATTGTGAAAGCAGGAAGATGAAATGTGGTAGGTCTTCAGAGCGGTGGATGGGGCTGTAGGGGGCCAAGCATCTGAGAGCACACCCGGATACTGCAGTATCCAGGCTCTCCTCGCATCTAAGATGATGTAAAGTAGCTGCTACCGCCCCTTCCACCCCACAGGTCACTGGCACAGTCAGGGGTCAGTGACTCACTGACATGGAGGCATCAACAGCTACCCCTCGCCTCAATCCATTGCTCCCTATAGGTTCTCCTAAAGCTAGAAGTCATACCCTTACTGGACTCCTTCCCCTTTCCTGTCTTGCTTCCTTCACTTCCCTTCCACTTCCTGCTGAACGCATTCCTTCTATAATAACACACACCTGAATCCTTGCCTCAGGCTCTGCTTCCACGGCACTGGATCTAAGATAGCATGACTAAGGAAAATCAGGAAGAACATGAAGTCTGTCAAGATATAGCCCAATAAAGAATCTGACCTCATAAGACTATGTGTACAAGTTCAATTCCACATTACAGCATTCAAAAGCATTGAATAAAATAAGAGCCCTGTCCTCCAGCCACCCAGAGTCAACAGCCATGACTGCAGTCCTTGGGTCAATTCAACACACCCAAACTTACTGAGTGTTCTGTGAGCAAGAGAGCATGGTGTAGGCGCCCTGGGGTGGACACAGGGATGAAGTGGACTCATTCTCTGACTCCCCGGGGCCTGCAAATTAGTGGGTCCCCAAAGATGACTAGTGATTCTCTGATGTGAAGCACGAGCCCTCTGAGGACTGGACCAGGTCTTAGATATTTGGCTTTTCTGTTGCTGGCAAGGTGTTTTGTCGGTGCCTTATAAATGAATGTGGACTAGCCAACATCATGCAAGAGTGAAAGAGAATCATCCAGAGACACAGTAACGGTCTTCCACGGTAACAAGGCGGGTCACTGAGTTTTCCAAAAATGGAAAGAATCTGCTCTCCTTGGGACAACAGGTTAGGACTTGAACATTGGCTGGTTCGAAACAAGGCTTAATGGCTAAGCAGACTCTCAGCAGGGTCTCTATCAGCAGAAAGGGGAGGGTCTTCATGGCATAAAACCATCCCTCGCACGACATTCATCACCCCCGGACCTCTGTTTACTCGGAGCAGTGAACAACCCCCCAGTCACTATGGCAACAGAATACGAATACCCCCACATTTCCAAATGCAGCTGTTTTTACCCTGATCTGGAAACACAGGATAAGTCAGCTCAAGGCGAGCCAGGGAAAGAGTGTGTGAACCAGACAGACGCCACCTTGAACAACGGAACAAATGTACGTAACAGCTCCGTGACCTCAAGTCTTCTTGAGCACGGCCCGCCCTCATCCTTTCCTCCTGTTCCCTGCCAGTGTGTGTGTGTGTGTGTGTGCGTGTGGCGGGATATTCATCTGACCTTAGAGAAGTATGAACCTGGAGGCTGAGAGAAAGGGTTTGAAGGGGAGGAGGAGAAGGAATTAAAACACCCCCTGTGTACTCAAGGCAACTTCCCATTTCCAGCACCGAGTTTAGAGTCTCTTAAACACAGTCATTCTCCTGGTGAAGTGGATGGAGTAGGAAAGGAAGGAGCTGCTCTGCCCCTCAATAGCCCAACGCACCGACCGCAGCCCCATTCCTAATCTCAAGCTCCACACGTCAGGGAGGGGAGGCCTTCCTGGAGAAGGAGCGACCAAGAAGAAGGACTCGGGGTCATCACCCCGCTCTGAGATCGGCAGAGGCCCCAGCGTGAACACATGGTCTGGAAGCTTCCCAGAGAGGTTGGTCCAAGATACCTTGAACTTCTACTGATCAGTGTTCCTTCTCCAGAGGCCAAAGGGCGAAGGGCAGCACAGAGGCCACTGAGAGGTCATGACCAATCTTGATAAGCTGCAGGAAGGCCCACACTGCAGGACAAACAGACACCAGCCCCATGTGCAACCTAACCATATTCAGAGAGAGAAACGGGGCAGAGAGGCAGCCTAAGTCAATCCCCATCAACTGATCTGTGAGGGGAAACAAAGCAAGACCAATATCTTGGTACCATCTTGGAAAGAGATGGTTGCCATAGCCAGGAACCCAACAGGCACACAGATATGCCGTGGACCCCACCTCCTTCCCCCTCTGTAAGATTAATGGTCCGCAAACACCACCTAGGTTGCTTAACTTAGCTGCTCAAAAACCTTCGGCTACTCTAGAATAACATCCAAACTCCTCGGGCCACCCACCCTGAGACACTTCCACTCCCATCACCCTCCCTGGTATCCTACACTCCTGAAAAGGAGAATCACAGGTTCCCAAAACGTCTGAGACCTTTCTGACGCCCTGCCTTTGCTCAGGCCATTCCTTCCCCTTGGAGCACCTCTTCCATCCACCTTTATATCCTTCCCTGCGTCTGCCTTTCCAAATCCTAACTGCTCTCTGAGACAGTTCAATGCCACCTCCTCCAAGCAGTCATCCCTGATGGCTCAGGGCTTGTGGTCTCTGTCCTTCTGTAGCACTTTGTACCTGTTGCCCTCTGTGCTGGGTGACCACTTCCCATTTCCCCTCTCCTGAGCAGCGAGCTCAACCAGGGCCCGGAGGAGGAGTTCCTACTCATCTCTGGGTTGCACGAGCCAGAGCCCAGAACATGGGAGGAGCTCAGTTCACACTAGCCGGGTAAATCAGAGTCCTTGCTCAGCAGATTATCCCAGGGCCACCAAACTCTTGGCAGACACTGCTTGGCATTAGCTCATCTTCGGACCTCCTCCCTTTGACTCCTTCCTTTCCTTCCCTATCCTCCCCCATCCCATCCTGCTGGCTCTCCACTGTCCCAGTCTTGGCCCCTGTTTTCTATGATCTGGAAAACTGCTGTAGCTTCCTGATTCATCTTCCCCACAAACCTCTTGCTGCTCCAACCCATTCTCCTCTCAGCTGCCAGTGACTGTCTTAAAAACTAAATCCTTTTGTGCACCTCTGTGGCCCAAGCCTCTTCAATGGCACTCTGGGAGGAAAAAATCCAGCTCTGTACTATGGGAAGTGTAGTTTATAAGGCCCCGAGTGATTTCGTACTACCCTCCCCAGGCTCCCCCTTGATCACTGTGCCCAGCCCAGCTGTCGCACCACAGGGCCTTTGCATGTGCTGCACTTCCACACGCAAGGCGCCTCCTTCAAGTATCAGGCAGCCTGAAAGGCCTTCCTTGGCCATGCTGTTCAAGGGGGAGCCCTCCTGGAGCCTCCACTTCTTCCTGGAACCATTGGTACAGCTCACATCCCCAGCTCCGCCACAGCATCTGGCCCAGAGTCAATGTTCAGCAGGTGTTTGCTGAATGAAGGAATAAGTGAGTGAGTGAGCGAAAGGTCCTCTTGAACACCTGCAGTGGTTTCCCTCTGGGCATCCCGATTCTAGTTTCATTTGCTTCTTGACTAACAAAGTTAGGAGAATTTGGGTTGTAAACTTTTTTTTTTTTGTAGGCTCCATGCCCAGCATGGAGTCTGATGTAAGACTTAACTCATGACCTTGAGATCAAGACCTGAGCTGAGATCAAGAGTCAGACGCTTCACCGACTGAGCCCCCCGGGCGCCCTCGTGTTGTGATTTTTTTTTTTTTTTTTTTTTTTTTTTTAGCAGAAACCAAGAATGGCTTCTTACATCTGAGCATACATACGTAGCCTCTTTATGGGTCTGTTCATTTGTCAGCATTGACTGACTTTATAGGGAAACGTCCCCATGTTTCCAACAGACCTCGACTCTCTCCCGGTAGCCACAGGAACAGCCTCCCAGGACAGTCCCTCCACGATGTGCCTCTGTCCTGGGCCTGCCCTGCATGGGCCTTTCCAAATCCTAATGTCAGCCCCAGGGCCTGTGAGGGCAGACGCGGAGCCGACCCAGGTCGCACGGCAGGTCCCAGCACTCACGACAGCCTCGGGGGGCCTCTGGGCTGCCCACCTGCAGGCTCCACGTGGTAGATCCCCCTCCCCCACCCAGCGGATGCGGAATTCATGTCTCCTTTTAATGATACCAACACCAGGCCCCTCGCAAGGCCGCTTCATCAGAACCCTGCAGGGATCAGAGTTGTCAGCCAGGGGCTGTCTGGGACATGAGGCCACATGGCTGTCCATCATCCCTAGGGCCACTCCAGGCAAGACGCCACAGCTGCTGCTAGCCTTAGAGTGATGGCAGGGTCCCGCCTCCCCTCTCTGCCCCTCGTCCTGCTCCCGAAGGACACCGCCCTTCAGATCCTGGCTCATTCTGAAGTGCAGTGCGCTCCCGCCATTTCACCATCCAGCTGGTGCCATCTGCTCCCAGTGGCCGCCACCCCTCACCTGGACTGGTCTCCCAGCTTCTGCCCTGGCCCCCAGAGTCTGGTCTACACAGCAGCCCCAGCAATCCTATCAGGAACAAGTCCCGTTACGCCCCTCCTCTGTGACCCACTCACCCTGGGCCCGTAGGATCCACTCTGCTGCTCCCCATTTTCATTTCCTAACCCCCCTTCCCTTCACTCTGCTCCAGCCACACGGGCCCCTGGCTGATCCTCCACTACCCGGGCAAGTCCCTGACCCGGGTCCCAGCCTGGCTCTGCTCTCCACCTGGGACAATCCTGGGACGGGCTGCCGGGTGCCAGCGGGCTTTGCTTCTGCGACATGAGCCTGTGCTCCCATGCCGTCCTCCCTCAGACTGCCGCCTGGGCCGGCCCCAGTGTGCTCTAGTTCACGCCCCACGTCCCCAGCACCCACTGTCTCTAGCACACAGTCCAGCTCACAGGCGTGCCCTGCCTCCTTCTCTCTGATCTCTCTCCCCTGCCGGGATGTACGCTCTGCATTATTTTGTTCCACAGCATATCCCAAGCTCCTAGAACGTAGGAATGCTCCAGAAATGTCAATGAATAAAGGGCTACCTGCCTTGCCATCATCTTTCCTAGCTTCACTCTGAGCGCCCTGGAAACTCTGTCTCTGACCCTCCATCAGCACACACGCCTGTGACAAAGCACACCTTCACTGCGGGCCCTTGGTTGCTCCCAGCCACGTGCAGCCGGCTCCCTTGCGTTACTCATGGCCTCCCTACTCTGCAAGGCCAGTCGCACCATTCCCCACCTTCCAGGCCCACAGTGAGCTCTGCCTGCTCCCTGGGGACCCCCTCAAGGATCCTGGCTCCTATCTCCGCCTGCCTTCCCGTGGTCACTAAGTGGGGACCACCTGTTTCAACTCTAAGTACTTACCCACCTTCATTCCCTAGGGCACGACCCCCTTGCTCACGGCGCCACCTGGCCCAGACCACCATTCTCTCCCCTGCCATCACCCTCTCCCTGCTGTCTGCCTTTGGTCTCCTGCCACTTGGCCATCTGAAGACAGCTTAGCTGGAAGCTCTCCACGCAGACCCCCCGATGCTCTGCACTGCCCGGGGCTCGAGTCTCAGACTCCAGCATGCTGTGCCTTGCCCCCACTCCTCTAACTCACCTCTCGTGCCCCTGGCACACTTGCCGTCCTGGGGTGGACAGACTCTCTGTGGCCTCCAACCCCTGCCGTACTTTCTGTCAGGGATATACCCCCCTTCCCCATTTCCACTCCCAGCCTTCACCTGGAGAATCACCGCCCCCACTCGGCCCCGCATCGCCTCCTGCATGACACCTGCTCTGGGTCAGACACTCTCCACTCAGCGGACTGTCTGGGAATTCTCGGTGCTCCGTTTAGTCTGTGGTCCCCGTATCCTGCCTCTGCGAGTTGTCCACATCCCAAACTCCACACAACAAAAAGCAGAACCCTGATCCTCCCCCATGAGCCTTCTCTGTGGGTCTCCCTGTCCTAGCCACTGGGCTGTCCTCGGCCTCTGGCCACGATGGAGAGATCCACACACATCTGTTGAAGGAGTAAATGTCTATGAGCGGTTTACTGCTCTTTAAATATAGGGATCAACTACCCCAAGGGTAGGAGAGCACCCGCAGGAGTGCTGATGCGCTTTCTGGAGTGAGAAAGAGGGATGTGGATCTTGGAAGGTGTAGACCCATCTGGGTTTGACCAGGGGTGAAGGCCACCCGTGGTGATCCCAGGGGAATCAGGTGACAGCCCGTAGCCTGTAGCTGGTGTCCTTCTGGGGCTCACTGGCTCAGCTGCCAACTGTCAGTGCCGCATCTCTGCCCGAGAAGGTGGGTCCCCCACTCCCCTTGGGATCAGCTCTTAACTGTGATCCCAGCTCCCTCAGGTCGGGTCACTTGGTCGGGTCACTTGGTGCTGCTGTCCCACAGCATTTCCCAGGGCTCCCCAGCAAGACTGAGGTCCCTGCAGCTGCCCAGAGGGATGACTGGCTTGTCCTGTCTCCCACTCCCACTCACTCCTTATTGGTGTTTTCTGAGATCAACTCCCAAATAGCCACCTGTCCCTGAATTTTTGTCTCAGTACCTATTTCTGAAACCCAGACTGAGACATGGTCCCAGATGCTCCCCGACAAATGGCAGGCTCAAAACTGGGAGTCCCCTCCCCGCCCCCTTGCTCCTGGAGAGCTTCTATTATCTGACGGTCATTCATGCGTTTATGCAAACATTCAGTGCACCTTGCATCGGTCAGGCTCTGAGCTGTCTGGGGATGAAGAGGAATCAATAGTCCCAGTCCTCAGGGACCCGCAGAAACTCAGTAGGTCAGACCAACTACTTTGTCCTGCGCACGAGTAGGACATCCTACTTGAGTTCTACAATAATATGAACTCGCCAGCATTGACAGGGTGATCCCCCGGGGCTGGCCCTGTTCCTAAGCACCAGGGCAGGAGGCCATGTGACCCACTACCAGCCCCATGAGGGAAATGAGGTTCACACCAGAGCAGGGTTATGGGGTGCCAGACCAGCTCTTGATCCAATACAACAGGTGGGGGGGGCTTTCAGCCAGGATCATGTCCCCCACCCTGCAGGATCCCTTTCCATTATGGGGTCACCTGCTTGGGGGTCGCCTGCTCGGAGCATGTGTCCTGCTCAGGGGTGGAGCCTGCACATTGCCTCGGGATTCCTCCCCACGCCCATCCCCACGCCACACTTCGGGAGGGGGCCCCCTCCCCACGAGGAGGAAACTGTGGCTCACACTGCTTCAGCGCACCCAGGTTTACGTGAAATGTCCAGAATAGGGACTGCAAGAGGGTATGGGGTTTCCTTTCGGGGTGACGAAAACGCCCTGCCATTAGATTCGGGAGTGACAGGTGCACAACACGGTGAACGTACTGAACACAGCACAGAACAGAACACTTCCAAACAGTGAGCTTTCTCTCAGACAGACTTAGAGCACCCCGGAAGCGGGCTGGAGGTACACTCTGGCCAATGGGCATGTTTGTCCATCTCCAGCCCCTGTGCTGAGTCCAGGCTCCTCCCCCAGACTCCGGAATCCCAGAGGGTCAGGGTCCAGGGTGGCCCTGATTCTTGGGATCTCCCGACCCCCGTGGTGGCACCGAGATGTCACTTACTGGTGTTCGAATCTCACTTGCCTTCTGACCCCGAGTGCCAAGGTACACACCTGTTCGTCTTCCCGGAGCACAGACCCCTCCCCGCCACCTGCCTCTGGTGACAGCGGAGGGTCTCCGCCTTGACTGGGGCAAGAGTCACCTCCCTCCATGTAGGGCAGGGCACTGGTCATTTTTTAGAAGTCCCAAGTGATGCCAACACCTCCCAGGAGCCGGAGCTCAGGCATCCAGCTGGAGGAAGGGGGTCGTGTACGATTCATCTACGCAGCCCCTGGGGCCCCCGAGGCCCAGCCTCTTGGCGCATGTTTGCTCGGTAAATCAACAAATAAAGGTCGGTTGAGCAAATTAGAGTCCACATAAATGTGTCATGTTTTATTTGCTGGATACCAGCAAATGAACGGGAGACAAACAATTCCATTTATTGAATTGGGAGAAGAAAATTCGGTACTTAAAAAAATTAAATAAAATCGGTTAAAAGAACGTGCCAACACAGCAACCTCTTCGACCTCAGCCGCTGCAACCTCTTCCTAGAAACATCGCCAAAGGCAAGGGAAGCAAGGGCAAAAATGAACTATTGGGACTTCATCAAAAGCTTCATCAAAAGCTTCTGCACAGCAAAGGAAACAGTTGACAAAACTAAAAGACAACTGACAGAATGGGAGAAGATATTCGCAAACGACATATCAGATAAAGGGCTAGTATCCAAAATCTATAAAGAACTTAGCAAACTTAACACCCAAAGAACAAATAATCCAATCAAGAAATGGGCAGAGGACATGAACAGACATTTCTGCAAAGAAGACATCCAGATGGCCAACAAACACATGAAAAAGTGCTCCATATCACTCAGCATCAGGGAAATACAAATCAAAACCACAATGAGATACCACCTCACACCAGTCAGAAGGGCTAAAATTAATAAGTCAGGAAATGACAGATGCTGGCGAGGATGCGGAGAAGGGGAACCCTCCTACACCGTTGGTGGGAATACAAGCTGGTGCAGTCACTCTGGAAAACAGCATGGAGGTTCCTCAAAAAGTTGAAAATAGAACTACCCTATGACCCTGCAATTGCACTGCTGGGTATTTACCCTAAAGATACAAACGCAGTGATCCGAAGGGGCACGTGCACCCGAATGCTTATAGCAGCAATGTCTACAATAGCCAAACTATGGAAAGAACCTAGATGTCCATCAACAGACGAATGGATAAAGAAGATGTGGTATATATACACAATGGAATACTATGCAGCCATCAAAAGAAATGAAATCTTGACATTTGCAAAGATGTGGATGGAACTAGAGGGTATTATGCTTAGTGAAAAACTCAATCAGAGAAAGACAACTATCATATGATCTCCCTGATATGAGGAAGTTGAGAGGCAACGTGGGGGGCTGTGGGGGGTAGGGAAGGAAAAAATGAAACAAGATGGGATTGGGAGGGAAACAAACCATAAGAGACTCTTAATCTCAGGAAACAAACTGAGGTTTGCTGGGGGGGGTTGGCGGGAGGGATGGGGTGGCTGGGTGATGGACATTGGGGTGGGTATGTGCTGTGGTGAGTGCTGTGAAATATGTAAGACTGATGATTCACAGACATGTACCCCTGGGGCAAATAATATATGTTAATAAAAAAAGTTATTAAAAAAAAGAATATCCACAATTACATGTAAAAGCTAATACATTAACCCTTCCTTTTCCAACCAAAAAAAAAAAAAAAAAAAAAGAACACGCCCAAAACTGGTAAATTCTTTGGGATATCAGAGGCTCAAGTCCAGGGACAAGAGTCAAGCTCCCATGTACACTCTGCTCAGTAAAAGAGCCAGCCCATTCTGTGGATGGGGGAGTTGAGGCCAATCTGGATAAGAGATTTGCTCAAGCCAGGATTATGCGGACAAGAGACCCCATTTACTGAGAGTGGGGTGCACCAGATGCCAGGCAAGGCCCTCACAGACTGATTCCACCCCAACCCTGGCCTTCGGAGAACAGCCTCCCGCTTTGGCAGATGAGCGAATGGAAGCTCCGAGAGGGGCAGGGACCAGCGCCCGGATGCTAAGGGCCAGAGCGGGCCCCAGGGCCCAGGCCCTCCTGCTCCCAGGCCCGCAGGTGGTTCAAAGATGACAGGGCGGAAACCGCATCCTGCAAACAATGAATGTCTGATGCTCTAACGTCCAAAACCATGGTGATCGCGGAGACCGGCGTCACCAGGACAGCCCAGGAAGCAAGACCCCTGCGAAGTGACATGGCTCCTGTTTAGTGCCTATGGTCCCTCATCACGTCTTGCTCTAGCCGGGACAGCGCACTGCGGTCACGCACTTACGAGCCCGGCGCCCTGTGGAAGCCGGTCCCAGAGGTCGGCCTCACCCTCCGCACCTGTCCTCAGCTTTGGAAGCTTCTGATGGCCTCCTCTGCTGGCTTCAAACTCCTTACACCCCAGAAGAAAATCTGGTTGGCTTCTTTGATGCAATGAAGGGTTGTTAAACCTTGGATTTGTGCTAAAGCCCCAGAGGTTGTGTCCTTAAAATGACAGCTGCTGAAATGGCGGGACAACTGAGCCTCTGCTAACCCTTCACGTGCTATCTGAGTCTGCCTGACGACCCCGCCACTGAGATCAGCAACATTGAGGACCAAGGGGAGGAGTGGTGTGGGTGACGTCCCGTGGCTTCTCTGCTCCTTGATCCCACAAAACCCAGTGGCATCCCTGCCTCCCGACCCCCCCCTACAACCAGCGACCATCCTGCCTCCTGTCCCTCCCCTACAACCACAGCTACCACTGCGTCCCCTCACCCCTGCCTCCAAACCATCTTCAGTCAAACTGGGACTTGACACCACCTCCTCTCCCTGTGGCCACCTCCCCCCATTCCAGGCCACACCACTGACTACCCCACCGCCACCTGTGGCCTGGACCCAAGTGACAGCCTCCTCACTGGGGACCTGGTCTCTGTAAGGTGTAAAGGAGGCCATGCCACACCTCTGCTCCAGAGGTTTCTAGGTGCGCTTAAGATAAAACCCCACCCTCTTCCCTAGGCTCCGGGGCCCTGCACTGTCTGGGTGCTGCCTCCCTCTGAGCCTCGCCCCCTCCTGTCCTCCTTCATCGAGCAGCCAGAGCCACCTGGCCCTTCACACACCCCAAGCACCACCCTGGCTGTCCCCTCCACTGAGAATGCGCTTTGCCTGGGGTCGTCCCCCCTCCCCCACTAATTCCCTTCCACCAGCTCCCAGCTGAAACATCACTTCCTGTCCCCAGAGCACGCGATCTAAGTGACCGCCCAGTGATGCCCCATCAGATCCCAAGATTTTAGCGACCTTTGTAGCACATGTTTCCCTCTACTGGTGATGGTTTCGGTTTATTTTCTGTCCCAGGATCTCCTGGGCTGCTGGAGCCAATACACAATAAAATGCCAACTTTGTCACTGCAGGGGTCCTTCTGTCAAGTCCACAGCTGCATTCCCAGAACCTAGCCCAGGGCCTGGCAAGAGCAGACAGTCAAAATTATTTGCAAACCCCACGGACGAGTAGCTGCTGAGGACCTGTGATAGGCCAGACACGCGCTAGGGAACTTCGCTACATCCAGCGAAGGATCCAGGCATTAGTCAATTAATTAATTAATTGCTAAAGATCAAATTTGATACTTAAATGGTAGGATGATTGCTATAAAGGAAAAAGACCATTCTTAAGGGCACGATGATTGTTATAAAGGAAAAAGTTCAAAGAGTTTGTAAAGATGGAGGGTAGCCTGCTTTTAAAAATGTGGGCAGTTTCTCTGACACTCCTCTATCAAGAGGCGGGGACTGAGTCCCACTCCCGCAATGCAAGCAGCCTTGGGCCCATGATTCCAAAATCAAATACAGCAGCCGTGATGCGTCACCTCCTCAGCTGGCTTCCACCTGCTCCTGGGGCTCGGCCCACGGCCGCCATGCTTCAAGGAAGCCCGAGCCCCAGGGAGACAGCACATGGGTCTGGGGGACCCGGCTGGCTGGGGACCCAGCCGACAGCCATCACCAACTACCCGACGTGAGCAGGGAAGCCGTCAAGGTGCAGCCAGCCCCAGCCAACTGACCGCAACCGTAGGACAGACCTCCAGCTGGAGCCTCCTGCTGAACCTCCTCCTTGTGAACCCCATGCCCACGAAAGGGAGAATGGGTGGGCGGTTGATTTCACCATGAATTTTGGGATGATCCCCAAATTCTTAGCTGTAGATAGAACTGGGAATGGTGTGACCTCTGTGGAAATCAGGGAGGGTTTTCTGGGAGGATATTCAAGCTGATGTCTGTATGACATAAGGTCAACTCCTTTGAGGGGGAGCCTGGCACAGGGAAGGACTCACATATTCGAAGGCTCTGAGAAGGGAAGAGCGAGGCGCGTTCAAGGAAAGGAGGGGGGGATCCCCTGATGCTGGCTGTCCGAAGTGGAGGGGCAGAGGTAGGCAAAGGAGGCAGCAGGAAGCAGGAATGACTGCCCCCTCTTACCAGCTGGGCAGCCTGAGACCAGTAACTCACCCTCTCTGAGCCCTAGGCTCCGCACAGAAATTGGGGATAATACCACTTACTACAGAGGAGTGGCTGAGTTTTAAATGAGCTGAGGCAAGCCTCCACCTCAGTACCGGGAGCTAAATATCATTTTCCTTCTAGTGTTCTGGGTGAGTGAAAAAAAAAAAAAAAAAAAGCATTCTAGAACTTCCACAGTCCCATGTGTTTCTCTTTGTTAAAACTTGGCCCTTGGCACACGGGATGTGGAGCCAGGTGACCCCATGCTAGCTCCACCACCGCTGGGCGCCCTCTGGGGAGTCACTTAACCTCTCTTCTGGTTTTTCTAAGAATAAAACAAATGCAAAAATAAAACCTCTATCAGTGACTTGACTCCGTGAAGACAGGCACTATGGAAATGCAGGCTCACGCCTCTGTTCTGCCACAGCTATTTTGGGCCCAATCAGCCTCAGAAGCAGGTCTCACGGAGGGGTGTTCGTGCTTTTCCTTGAGGGCTGGTACGCGTCTCCTTTCCTGGCCTCAGCCGTGTCTGAGTCACACGCGGGGACGAGTGGGCACTGCTGACATTTACCGAGTGAGGCCAGGTCCTGAGCTCTGGCGGCTGCCGTGGCCTTGCTGCTCAGACCCCTTGAGTGTGCCTTTGTCTCTGCCAGGATTCACCCCCGCCCACGCCTCCCAGAAATACGTGGGCCTGGGGAGCCCCGACTGACCGTGAGCCCAGCAAGGGCTCCCCAGAAAGGGACCCTGGGTGGGACTCTCCGAAAACCTTTCCCGTTCTGTTGAAAATCCAGGACAGCCGACACATCCTTAAAGAGCCAACTTCATCCTCAAGTTTCTAACCTGATGCTCCTTCGCCAGCCCCAGGTCTGAGTAACCCCTAACCTGGACGCCAGTGACCTTTTATCATCACCCCTGTGACCATTAATATCTATTAGCTGCCATTCATTGTACGACTTGGGCTCTGGGTTCTGCACTGTGTTAACTTTACGGCACCAAATCCCCCCAACCATCCACATGCGGCCGGTGTTGTCAGTGGCCCCATTTTACGGATGCAGCAACTGAGGTCCCATGCAGTTAAGGATAGCTAATGAGCAAGATTTGGCACCAGGTCTGGAGGGCAGGAGAGCTGGGCTGCCACAGGGCTTCTCAAGCATGGAGTTTCTGCCTCATTCAGTCTATGTCATCTATAGTCTTCCCAGCAACCCCTTCTCCCGGGGGGGTACCCCAAGCCCCACTTTACAGATGAGGGAACTGAGGCCCTAAGAGGGAAGGTGACGTGCCCAGCATCACAGGACTAGGGAGTGGAAGGGCCAGGTCTGCCTTTAACATCTCTGTCATGCTCTAGAATACCGGTTCTCAAAGTGTGTACCTTGGGCCAGTGGCGGCGGCGGCAGCAGCAGCAGCTGAGAATGTATGAGAAACGCAAATCCTCAGGCCCTACCCCAGACCTACTGAACCAGGAATTCTGGGGATGGGGTCCAGTAACCTGGGTGGAAACAAGCTTTCCAGGGGCGTCTGACCACACTCAAGTTTCAGAACCCCTGGTCCAGTGTCTCCCGACAACCCGCAGCTTGCACAGGTTTACACAGTGAAGTTGCCCCTTCCTTTTAAGGGTGGCGAAAACCTGTGCTTGAGAAACGAAGATAGGGGAGACGCTCTTCCACGCGCCTTCCCCGTGGCAGGTGGGACTCAGGCAGGGCTGCCTCCACAGACTTCCCGGGGCTTCCGGGAAGGGTGGCGTGGGGCTGGGCCCCCCCATAGGAACACACAGCTGAGCTGTCCCCATGAGCAATGAGTTCCAGATGGAGACCGGGGGTGGGCCAGTGTCCCTGAAAGTTTCATGATAAAACAAAACAAAACGAACACACCCAAACCAAACAGATCAGCACCTAAAAAACCACCTTGCCTTTGTTAGAAGAGCGGCCCTGCAAAAGGGAGACCGGCTGTCTCAGTCAGCCCAGGGCTGAAGGGTTCCACGGGTCCCTGTGCTCCAGCCCAGCCAACAGCTACTGGAGAATTCTTTCACGCCATCCCAGGCCCTCCCTTCCAGCCCCTACTGGGGAGGCCAAGTCCCTGGGTGGCCCTGGGGCTGCCGGCCTGCCCACTGCCCACTGCCCACTGCGGGAACTCGGCCAATGCTGGCCAGCGGAGGAGAGGCCCTTGTGAGTGGAAGGGATGCAAGGCACATCCATGGGACAAATGGGCAAAAGGCGGACACACGCCCAGAAAGAGCGTCTCCGGAAACACGGCAGGAAAGGACATTCCTTCTGCAAACAACTTTGTGATGGCGGGAGCCGCCCCTCTCTCGCTCACTGCTAACTTCCTAGCCAAAGGGTTCGGGACTCCCACGATGAGGCTCACAAAGTCATTACCCTGTTCCTTCTGCCTGATGTCCTTGTAAGGACCTATTTAGCCAGAGCGACTCCATCTTGGTTAAAAGCCATTTTGTTGTTTGTGCAGTAAAACTTAAACGGACTCTGCCCTCCTCCCCCCAGAGAAACTTACTTAGAAGCAAGTCTGGGAAACCAGTAAAATATGGTCAGCTAGTTCCTAATAACAGAGCCCAGAATACAAGGACGAGTCAGGCCAGGTGGAGACATCCAATCAGTAAAAGTACACATATTGTCTCCCTAACCACCAAAGAATGTAAACTCCGCCTTTTCGGTGCCAAACTTGAGCGCCAATTCTGACCAGAGTAATAGGTTAGTTCAAACAGCTACTATAGGGTAAATTATAATTCAGTTGGCCACCTGTGTGTGACCTAACATGACTATGCAATGTTACAATCTCATTGGCCACCTACGTCTGGCCAGGCTTTTGCTCTATAAAAGTTAGTCTGTGAGACTGGAAGGGGTCGCTCTCTTCGGAGGTGGGCCCTGACCGGTCAGTCAATCAATTCTTGAAGATGTAAGATGGGGGGTGGTCGCTCTCTTCAGAGACGGCCCTGGCCGATCAGTCTAACTTCTAATTCTTGTCATAAAATAAAACTTTAAATAACTTTCACTTTGTCTCGGTCTCGTTCCGTTTAATAACGGACCTAACAGTCCTTCCCTCACACCCTCCTTCTTGACCTAGAATAATCCTGTTTTCTCCTGGAGACCCAGGTGAACGCTGCTGTCTACTGTGGCCCAACTATTCGAAGATCTTGTGGCCACCTGTGTTCTCTCGGACCATGTTTTGGGAACTGTTGACACCGAGGCCTTCCCTGTGAGGCTGAGAGACCCCAGGAGACCAGAACGGTCTTTTCATCTCTGTGTCTGGCACAGAGGCTTGGTTAGCACGGGGTGAATGGAAGGGACTCCCATGGTGGGGGGGGTGTGGATCCATCAGATGCGAGCATATCGGGGGACCACTCAGACCCAGAGCCCAGACAGCAACAAGGGGAGGATTGCTAATGGAAGGGAAGGGGGAAGGAGTGATCTCCAGACGCAGGTGCCTGAGGCTGGGCCGAATGGCACAGCCCAGGGATTCCCTCTGGAAAGAGGAGGACGTGAGCATCCCAGGCTACCGGGTCCAGCAGAGGCCTAGAACACAGGGCCTGGCAGGCCAAGCTTCTCGACTTTAACTTGCATTTGGATCACCTTTGAACTTGTAATGCCAATTCCTAAGCCTTACCCCAAAGACTGACTCGGTAGGTTTGAAGTGGGTCCTGAGCTACACTTTAAAAGGAATGCCTCGGGGCATCTGGGTGGCTCAGTTGGTTGAGCAGACGACTCCTGGTTTCAGCTCAGGTCATGATCACAGGGTCCTGAGATCGGCCCCGTGTGGAGCTCGGCACCCAGGGGTGAGTCTGCTGGAAGATTCTCTTTCTCCCTCTGCTCCTCCCCCCATATTCTCTCTTGCACAGTCGCATGCTCTCCCTCTCTCTAAAATAAATAAATGAAAAAAGGAACGGCTCAAGGGATGCTGAGAGCCACACTCTGGGAAGCACTGGGCCACAGGTGTCAGGTACGAACACAAACAGGTAAGGGTCTAGCAGACAAAATGCACAAATATGTCCGAACAGCAAAGTCCCCCCAGCATCGCATCACCGTCTGGACACCAAGAGCCTAAAGACCCAGTCCACCCAAGAAGGAGCGTTTTCAAGGTTATTTAAAATAATTCAACGGAGATGGGTTTCATGAGGGAGAGCCACATACACGATCACAGGCAAATGACAGGCCGGCCCTGGAGCCATCCATCCAAAATACAGAATCTCTTGTTAGAGACCTTCTCAACTAGCGATTGTGAGCAGGAAACTTAACCCCTCCGAGTCAGGAGGAGGCCACTTCCGGCTAAAGAAATCCTCCTTTGTTTGGATGACCAGGCAATCACATTGTTGGTAGATGAAATCAAGGCCAGCCAGCGAAAGGGAGGTTTCTAGCAGAACTTGCGGCAAAAGGGCTGTAAGGGCCAACACTTGGGTTTGCTACCGATCACCTCTGGCCAACACTTGGGTTCACTACTGATCGCCTCCTGATGGGCGAATTAAAATAGAGAAGCGAAAGCATGTATGTGCACCCGTGGGGTCTTTTAAGACCAGCCCGGAGGCTGCCCCCCTTCCAAGCTCTGGCCTTCAGAACAATCCAGGCCGAGCCGCTCATCAAATGGAGATTGACTTTTATCTGATTAACCGATGGAGAGACATCCTCTTCCATCCCGTGGAACGTTCTGTGGGAAAGGCGTTCTGCAGACTGCAGGGAGAAGTCGGGCCTTGGCTTCCCTCCTGCTCGGCCAGTGGAAAATTACAAAGGAAGGAAGGCTGTCCTTCGCTCTGCTCACCGGTTCTTCCTGGGCCCGGAAAACACAAAGAGAACCCCGGAAACAGGCGAGCCTTTACTTACCTGGGGCAGAGAGGAGTCGGGGAGGCGGTGGGGGCGGGGGTGGCGGGGGCAGCAAGGGAGGGGGTCGGCACTGGCAGATGTGTTGGCAGCCGTCGGTCACCTTGGAGCAGGACTTCTGGGGCTCCCCGTGAGTCACCTGCAGAAACAGGCAGGTGCCCGGGAGAAGACCGTGAGGCCACTGGGAGCCAAAACGGGCCTACCCCACCCACTGTGAGCCAGGCTGGAACTCGGGATCCCGCCCCCAGACCACCACGGGCAGAAGGCAGGAGTTGGGGTGGCTCTAAGGGAACGGTGTTGTGGGCAGCCGGCCTGGTGGGTTTAGAGACCAAGCTTTTATTCCCAGCTCTGCCAGGGACGGGCTGTGAGACCGCAGCACGTGACCTGGCTATTGACGGAGAGATGAGGATTTGATGGTTAACTCTTAGAATTTCCCTGCCGCACAAAGGAGGGAACTGAGGCCCAGGCTGCCCGAGGTTCCCACACCCCAGGTGGTGACAGGACACTGATTTGACCTCATCAGTAACCTGAGCCAAGCACTCCTGCAGTCTTCCTCTGTCCTCCCCTTTTCTCTGCCCACAGGTCCTGACAGCCTTCCTATGTCCTCGCAGGGCCAAGGTGCCCCCCATCTGGAGGGAGGAACCTTACCCAGCCCAGCCACGTGAGCAAAGGCAGCCTGAGGGGTCTTGTGGGAAACACAGTGGGCCAAACCATCCGCATGCTCCTAACAATCCCTGGGCGCCTGCCCACAGCTCAGGAGCTCACGGGGCCACGTGGTTCTGCTCCAGAGGCCTCTGACGACATTTCCAGCCCCACCTCACTCCACACTCTCAGCTTCTGCTCTGCTCTCAACGCCCTTCCTCTAGTCCCTGGACCCTGGCCACGCACCACCCTCCCCTTTATATACGCTGCTCCAATGTTCTAGAATGTTCTCAGACTTGGTCCATTACTCAGCTTGGCTATCAGCTTCTCAGGCAAACTCCTCTGATCAGGTCAGAGCTCCTCTTATAGGCTCTCCGGGCACAAGGCTGCTCTCTGTGGGGCAAAAATCTCCATTTGGGTGATTACCTGATTCCTACCTGTCTTCACCATTGGACTAGAGGCTCTACAGGGGTAGGGACCCAGCCTTTTATTTTCTCTCACTAAGGCAATGCCTGGCATCCAATAAGTATTTGGTGAATAAATGAACAAGTATTAAAAACTTGACCAGAATCCATGCCTCTTGACTCCTGGCCTGGTGTTTTTCTGACAATGGTCTTCAGTTCTGCACCTATCAGCCAGGATGGGGCCAGGCTCGACCAGCAGTTCCCAGACCTGGGTGCACATGAGAACCTCCCAGGGAGCTTTAAAAAATACTCATGCCCGACCCTTTCCTAAGACCGATTAAATCAAAATTTCTGCAGGTGGAACTGGGGATGGCTGTTTTGTGTAATTTGCCCAGGCTAGACTTCGACTGTGCCCAGGCTAGCCTGCATGAGCACTGCTGGTTTACACAAACCAGCCGTCCCGCCCTAACCCTCGAGCCTAGGGTTCTGTGCCTGGCCCAGGGAATGAGGGGATTTAAAGGCATGAAGGGAAGGAGTTGGTGGGCATCCTCGCGTCAATGAAGCCCACAGTAACTTCTCCGGCTGTGCTCTCGGGGGAGTAGAAACCCAGAACCCCAGCTTCTCTGCAGGTAGCCAGCTGCAGCCGGCCATTGGGAAGAGCGTGCTATAGATGGCCTTTGGAGGCCAATTCTACTACACATGTCCCGGGCCAGCAGGGAGAGCCCTGGGGCTCCGATGCTCCCTTCACACTTGGTGCCTGTGAACAAGCTGGGTGATGACCACTGGGTGATGGCAGTGAGAGCTGGGCTGATTTACAGCCCTAACTTAATATCTACGAGGCCAGGAAGCAGCTGCTCACCACCTTTCAGTGTTCTTAAAGGGCCACTGACTGCGTTTCAAACTCCAAAGGCAATCTCATCTCCCACCAGGAAGAGCAGATCCTTGGATGAGGAACCTTTCCCAGTTAGTTGGTGGGGATCCCTAACTCCCGGCGCAGCCATGGTACCTCCACCGGCTTCTCCAGCAGCGCCCCTCTCGGCTCTGCCGTGGTCATCGAGCTGCCCTCCTCCCGGTTCCAACCAGCGCTGGCCTCCCAGGTCGCTTCTCTGCTGGACTCCACAGTGTGCAAACATCCTGCAAGGCCACTGCCAAAGCAAGGACTCTCCCACTCTCCAAGGGGCGATTTACGCGAGAGTGCGAGAGGAGCACGTCTGCTTAACCTGGCCCAACACGATGACCCATTTTTGTGAGCGGCTGTAAGGGCACGGATGTATATGAGAGTTTAATGCGATAAAGTTATTGGCAGGGAAGCTGGGGCCAAGTTTCAAGGCTTAAGGGGGAGGGAACAAAGGAGTGCGCCTGGCATCTAAAAATAAAAATCTATGGTTCCTGGGTCTCTCTGGCCCAGGAACCATAATGGCCCCACTGGAATGGGAGTGCGCACCACTGCTTAACCCATCGCCTTCACAAAAGTATCCAGTTTGGGGTGTCTGTTCTTCTCCCTGATGGGGGCCCCACCTGGGGTCCTTCACTGGAGTTTGGTCCAGCACAAGCCTGTGGCCACTGAGCTACTCTTAACTGACAACTGGTTATTCTGACCTTGATCCGCTGGCCAATTTCCAGGATCCCACGTTCCCCGCTCCAACCCCCACCCATCATGTTGGCTCCACCTGCCCAAAGCTGCTGCTTCTCCCTGGGGGCACTCTGGGGCACCCTGCCCACTGCTTTATTATGTCTGCTCCCCGCATGGAGCCCTGAGCATCTCAGCCGGGGCAGGTGGGTGGGTCTGTGCTTCCAGAGTCCTAACGCAGTGTGCTTCTGTGCCTGACCGGTGAGCCACGGCTCTCGTTTCACCACGAGGATAAGTGGGAAAGGCCGGCGCCGTCTTCGATGCTTATGGGGAATGGGGGGAGGACAGGCCCCGCGAGGCTAAGTAACATACTAAGATTTCACAGCCCTGCATTCAGTTGGCACACAATGAAAAGATGTATTGGGGGATGGTCCTCCCACCAACAGACAAACACAGGATCTATTCTGCTCCCAGCTCTGGGTCCACCTGGGGGTTCTGTGCTTGGTGGTGGTATTGTATTTAGACCAGTTGATAGGAGACCTCAGCATTGAGAGCCCATCTCAATGCCTGACTTGCTTGGTTTGTATCTTGGGGAGTCCCACAGGGAGAAGGAACTTTCCCTGAAGCCACCTGTTCTTGGCTGGACTTGGATAAGCAGGAGCAGGGGCTCAGAGAGGCCAACGACTTGCCTAAAGCCCACAGAACAGAAGTTGGCATCATGACTTCTTGTGACCACTTTTTGTCCGGTTTTGCTATCCCCTGCCTTCCCACCCCTGCGCTGCAGCATTGCCCTGGGGCCAGAATCTTGTTGCTGCTGCTGTGGTGGAGCGTGGGCTAAGGCACAGGTAAGTCCTGCAGTCACCTGGGTTTAGGACCCGCCACTGTGGTCCAGGAGCCATGGTCCTCCGTGTTCCCACTTACTCCTGACCAGTCCGTGCAGCTTTCTGGTTCAGTGGATGTCATGTCCCAAATAGTCCCTATGCCCATCAGTTTCTTCCCATTCCCATTGCTACCACCCTGAGCCAGGACACCATCATATCTCCACTGGGCAGCACCTGCCTCTTACCTAGGAGAATGAGATTTTAAAAAGAGGACAACTTGTTACATTTTAAAGAAACAACAATTTTTAGTATAAGTATATCCCAAATATTGGACGGGATATCCTTACACTAAAGCATGAGGTGTTATTTATTTGAAATTCAAATTTAACTGGATGTCCTATATTTCTACCTGCCTAAATCTGGCAACTCTCCCCTCCCCAGTGTCTTTGCCCCCTTGTGTCACCCCCCGCCTCCCCAAATCTATCTTTTTGCTGGGCCTGGAACAAGATTTCTAAAATGCCAGTCTGAGACTGTGTCATTTCTTGCTTAAAACCTCAACGGCTCCCGTAGCCCTCAGGACCGCGTCCAAACTGTAAGGCATTATGTTAGTGGCTTTCAACAATGGCCTTACCTGGGACTTCCCTCCCCTAAGTTCCTCCAATGCCCCGTTCTCCCCTCTGGCCTCAGGGCTACTCCCTCTGCCTGGACACTTTGTCCGTGCCCGCATCCTGCTCCTATCTTGTCCTTGTTCACGCTTCAGCCGCAGCACTGCCTCTGTGAGCCTCCTCTGGCTCTTCCGCCAGGTCTCGTCCCTAAGCCGTCTGCTCCTGCTGAGTTCTCTTGCCTCTGATTACTTAATTTTCTCTCCTGCGCCAGACTGTCAGTGCCGAGAGGCCAGAGACCGCTCCCTCCTTGCACTTCACAAAGGCCCTAGCAAACAGTAGGTGCCCAATAAATGCTGCTGATGAGATAAGCCAAGGTGTAGTGACCGATCACAGGAGGAGCTCAGTGCTGCTGGTGGCTCCCCTTCAGCGCACAGAGACCGCTGGCCCGGATCAGAGCCTGTCTCCCTAGAGGACGCCCACAAAGATGATGGCTTCTGGCATCTTTTATGGAGACAGGCCAGCATCACACTAACTTGATGAGACACACTCCTGTCACACCTAATAAATTTGCCAGCCTGTCATCCTCTTGGCTTGCAAAAAAGGAATCATCTGGAAGTGAACTTAGAAGAACCCTGAATCACAAAAGCCTAGGATCTCAACTCTAGACATATTAAAGAACGGGGGAAGGCTAGGGAATGCCCCCACCAACCTTGTGGCAATTTAAATGTCATCCAACTCTAATGGTTATGTTTCTTACCCTCTGGGCGGCAGCCAGAGGCTTCAGGCTGATTTTAAGGTGGGAACCTGGTGCTGGTGGGGGTGGGGGGAGACCACAGGTCTCCTCCTTCACCAATTAGCCTATTAATTACAGCTCTTTGATATGCTGGTCAACTGTTTACAACTGTTCACAACTTTGGGGGATTCTTCTAGCAAAATGCTTATGAAAGCACAGACAGCTCTGACCTCTTTCTCTATATTCAAGAAACTCCTATGATGTGGCAGATTTCAATCCCTCCACTTAGAGGGAACTACCTGGCCCTCGTGCACTTGTATCTTTCTCTTCTCCCCTCTGTTCTCCTGGACTCAGCTCTTTCCCTTAAAAACCAGAACCAATCATTCCAAAGCCCCTCTTCTCTTGGCTTCTCAGTCCCTTTTCATTTGTAGATTAATTTTTCCAGAGCTTCCTGCCAACAGTTTGCCCATTTTACTTGTCTAGAGGACTCCTTTTCTAATTGATTTTCATGAAAATTGATTTATATTGAGTAACAGCATCTGAAACACCCACGCGCGTGCGCGCACGCGCACACACACCCACCCACCCACACACACACACAGAGGCATGCGTGCGCGCTTGGGTGAGCGCTGCCTGGCTGAAGGACATTGCTAAAAAACTGAGCTGCGGTTACAAAATTATTTCTTTTGGTGGTGATGGTGGGGAGGTGGCGGGTCTGCTGTTGGAATCCTGCTGGTTCATGCCACAGAATGCCAGCAAGATCGCATCGCTCTCTAGGAGTGTTAGGGAAAACCGTAAACAGACGAATAGAAAAATGCAGTGAACTTCACATCCGAGGTTCAACTAAAAGTTGCACAAGGGAAGCTGGTCCCGAGCCGCCCAAGTGTTTAGAAGTGACAAAATCCTGAATCCTGAGGAGGCACAGCTGAGTTTAATAACTGCCGTTTCACACATTAAACAAAGCTGTCAATTCCGGAAGGAAAACAATCCTGAGGGAGACAGAGGCAAGCCGGAGAAGCCAGAGCAGGAGATGAGCCTGGGGCTGTGGCTGGGGCTGGGGGGCGGGGGGGGGGGGGGGGGAGAGACCCCAGCCCATCCACCTGCTCAACCAGCACTCTCCTTCCATAGCCTGAGAGTCCCTGGAGCTCCCTGATGGTCACCCAAGCCACCATCCGAGCACGATGGACAGCTGGGTCCCAGCGGGGCCCCATTGCGTAGGGCAGCTTAAGGCCCGCAGCAGACCAGCAGAGGATCTCACCCCATCCCCTCTTCTTTGGTTGATCATCCCCTACTTGGGGCAACCATCCAAAAGATCCCAAACCCCCCAAAGGCCACCAGAACCGCGTAAAGCCGCAAAACCTCCAGAGTTGGGGATTTCAATGCTCAAAACAGCAAAAATGTCCTCTAGCATCTGTGGAACCGCTGAAAATTAAAAAATGTCCACCAGACTCTGTCGTGATCAAGAGAGTGGCTGGCCATCCAGAGGGAAGAGCGGCATGACCGCTACTAGTATGGCTACTGTCAGTCACAGCCACCACTGGGCGGTCCAGGTGCTGCGCTAAGTGATCTTTACTGGTGCTAAGTGATCTTTACTGGCGTGGTATCATCAAGTGCTTACAATAGCACAGTAAGGAACAAGAAAGCAAGGCTCAGAAAGGCACTGCCTGAGGTCCTGAGCCAGTGAGGAGCAGAGCTGGGGCTCAAAATGCAGAGCTGACACGAGTTCACTTCACCACTCCACCGTACCACTGACCGTGGACATTCTGGAAGGTACCAGGGGCCATGCCATCTGACCTTCTCCCTGAGCCTAACAGAAGTCACTGCGGCTGGTGGCCACCTGGCCTGTGCCCTGGGGTCTCGGGGGGCCCACGGTGAGGGCTCCAGGCCCAGGCAATCCTCACAGATGGCTAGTTCCTTCCCACATCTCCACGGGGGGCCACCACACATGACCTATCCACACCCCCAACTCCGTGGCCTACAGGAAACACAGCCCCAGCTTCGGTAAGCCCAGTTTAAGAAGGCTAAGTAGAAGTTTACTAGTGATTCTGGTGGGAAATAAAGAATGTATAATTCTTAGGATCATTTTCTTTTTCAGTTTGTAGAAGCCCTAAGGTTTCTTTCCTCACATTTTTGCAACAGGATGTTATCATCAGGAAGGCACTCCCAGGCCCTTTCTGCTCCAAGGCCCTATCCTGCAGGCCTTAGCAGGCCAGGACTGAGGCCTACCGGGGAGTCCCCCCCCCACCCCATCTTTCCAGGGCCAGAGTATGGACGATAGAGAGAGTGGGAGACTTTTCTTTTCCTAAACTCTCCGTGGGAGCAACCAGAGGGGCGGCTGCAGGAAGCCAGGGTCGTGGGAGTGAAGTACCACACCCCCTCCCCAAGTCCTGCTGGGGAGGAGGTCCTCCAGCCCGGCATCCCACACCGTCCGGCCACCGCCGCTCACCTGCACGAAGCCCCAGAGCGGGTGGAGCGCGCAGTGCAGCAGCAGTGAGGGCCAGCAGCAGCCCCGGCGCAGCACCAAGTCCCGGAGGAGCATCTCGGCCCGCGGCACCAGGGCTCTCGGGGGCGAACTGTCGGGGAAGCAAACGCCGGGGTCAGGCGGGTGCTGCGCGGGCACCAACGCCTGCGCGCACCCGCAGACGTAGCGGTCAGGGTTGGGCGGGCACGCCCCGCACCCTGGGGCACCCTCATAAAGCAAGTCCGCCCCTTCCCTCCAGCTTGCACATTCGCTGACCCTTCGTGCACACTCACAGAAGCCGGCATCCCGGAACCCCGAACCCTGGCGCACACTTCCCGAACCTTATGTGTATCCCTTGGCCCCGGGCACACCCCCAGAATCTTGCATGCACACTTTGGCTCCGTGCACACCTCCAGAAAGAGCCAAGCACACTTAACGGAGCCCAGTGCATCTCCCCAGAAACCTCCCCAGCCGTGCACAACTCACTCCCACTGTGAGCACACTTCAATCCCGGCGGGCACCTCTCACCCTGCCTACACACCCACGGAAACGGCCGTGCACACCCACCGACCCCCTTCTGCTCAGTCGCTGAGCCCGCATGCACAGCACCAGGAAATCACAAGCTGCGTGCACCCTCCCTGCCCCGCCGGCCCTCACTGCGCACACTGCAACATGGGCACCTCGGTGCGCACCCCATTTGCCCTCACGCGCTCTCCCGAGCCCGGGCCTCCCGCTTCAGGGCGTGAGCCTCCCCCACCCCACCCCCGGTCTCCCTCTCTGCCCGCACCCCTCCAGTGCCTCACGCCACCTTGCCTGGCAGCGGCCCCGGCCGATCCTCGGCGCGGGGAAAGGAGGTCCGCGCTCCCCCCGCGGCAGACTGTTCCCGAGCCGCCGGACGGCCCCCATTTAAAGCCAGCCGCCTCCCCGGTCCCCCGCCTTCTAGGCGGGGCCTCGGTCCTCACCCTGGCGGCTGCGCGGGCGCCCGGGGGCTTCACATGCCGGGGAGGAGCGCCGGGCACCGGAGCAAAAGTTTGCGCGCGGCTGGGGCCGAGCGGGCTGCCGAGAGGGGGCCGGGCGCGGGGCGCCCGCACGGGGCGCAGGGCGCGGCGGCTCCGGGCTGCTCCCGGCCGCGCGCTGGCCGGGAGGGGCGGCACCCCGCGCCGGGGCCCGAGGCGGAGGGGGAGGGCGGGGAAAGTCGCCTCCGAGCTGCCTGGAGCCGCCGGCGCAAGCCTTCCCGGATCCCCGCCCTTCCCGGTGGCGCCGCGCGGCTGCCCGGGGCGCGGGGGTGCCCAAGCTCTCCCCGCCCGTCACGCCGGCCCGCGAGAGGCGCTGCGCGGGAGCGCCCGCTCGGGCAGCAGGGCCGCGGGCAGAGGCGAAATAAATAATGCACGAAAAAGGAAAACAGACGTGAGCCTCGCCAGAGCCTCGCCCGCCTCCCGCCCCAGGCTGCGCTCCCGCCCGCGCTCCCCGCCGCCGCCGCCGCCAGCGCCGCTGCAGTGATTCCTCGTCTCCATCTAGCGAGGCTATTGTGTATTGGGCGCTTAATAATTTATTTATTCACCCGCGAGGAAGAAGACTGCCAGCTCCGGGGGGTCTTGCTCCACGCTTGCCCTCCCCCCTCCAAGTTTCTCCGCGGCGACGGGAAGGGGGCAAGGACCGACTCGAGGAGACCCCCTTCTGCGCTCGGTCCCTGCGGACTGTCTCCCCTCCCCCTCCCCATTCGGAATGGCAGACTCCCGTGGGTGTCGGGGCCCCAAGGTGCAAGCCGCCTCATCCGGGGCCAAGGGCCCTGTGGTCCCTTCCGTGGTCTCAGCCCGGGGACCTCCCCAGCCACACGCTGCTTCTTGGAGAGAGCTGCCTAGGGCCCCGGGGAGGACCTCAACAACTCAACCATGTCCAACTCCTCTGCTGGAGGCGAGATTATCAACAAGTCGGTCGCGAAGGAGCCTGCCACGCTTCTCCCAAACCCGCGGCCCCTGGCCTCCTAGACCGTCCCCACCCCCACCCCCCACCCAGGGACGTGCAACCGCTGGGCGCCTGGGGTGTCAGCGCTTGGGAAGCACTTTGACAGATGGAGTGGCCTTCCAGAAGGTCCCGGAGGCATGGACAGTCCTATTTTTAGGTTGAGCGAGGGAGGGAACCAGGGACTGGGGACTAAGAGCAGAGTCAGACACCATAGTTTATGCCTTGAAGAAACATTTATTTAGTTCTGTTCTGGGTGTCTGTGGGCACCCCGAGTGACATAAACACGCTAATATCAACAGCTCTGCAGCCAGGTTTCCAACCAGTTTCCCAGGGACCACTCTGTGCAGAGTGCTGACCCAGGCGGCTCTCTGTGTAAATTCTGTGAGCCACTTCTGAGCTGGGGGTGGGGGGGCAGGGGGACAACTGTGAATGGGGGACTCTGTGCCTTTGAACAAAACCTGGGGGAACAGTCAGGGAGACAGATCACCAAATCAGCCACTCTGCCCTCCAGGGCTGTGGTGTGAGAAAGGGGGCTGCCCTGAAGCAGGGGACAGGCAAGAAGACAAGGGAGGGGGCAGTCAAGGCTTCCAGAGTACAATGACCTGTGGGGAGTGAGGGAGTATTTCAAATGTTGAGGGCCCCTTGGGCAAAGATGTGGAGATACTTGTTCGTTCATTCATTCATTCATTCATTCATTCCATACGTGGTGTCTGTGAGCACCTACGAAGGGCCCGACAGAGCGTTTGAGGCCGGTATACAGCAGGGAGCCATCACGGAGGGACCATCCTGGAGGGAGGAGGTGTGGGAAGAAAATGCTGGAGAGAGGGCTTCCCCGGGTGACTTTCTCTCAGGAGAAAGTCTGAAGCAAGAGAATGAGTCACAAAACGGAGCCACTATTTGTCAGCTGAGGTCAAAAGAACACTGATTATCTTAATGCCTTTCTACTTAAGCCCATCAGGGGATTTTGTTCAATTCAGGATCTCAGTCTTTAGATGTGATAACAACCTGACCTGTTTATATATGGAACTCTTTACCACTTAAAAAATGTCCTTGGGGCGCCTGGGTGGCGCAGTCAGTGAAGCAACCAACTCTTGATTTGGGTTCAGGTTATGGTCTCAGGGTTGTGAGAGCGAGGCCTGAGTGTGGGGAGTCTACCTGAGATTCCTGTCTTCTGCCCCTACCCCCCCTCAAAAAAATAAGAATAAGTCTTTTTATTTTTATTTTTTAAAAAAGATTATTTATTTATTTATTTGACAGATAGGGATCACAAGTAGGCAGAGAGGCAGGCAGAGAGAGAGAGAGGAGGAAGCAGGCTCCCCGCCGAGCAGAGAGCCCGATGTGGAGCTCGATCCCAGGACTCTGGGATCATGACCTGAGGCGAAGGCAGAGGCTTAACCCACTGAGCCACCCAGGCGCCCCAAGAATAAGTCTTTTTTAAAAAAATGTTCTTTATATCATATTTTAATGCCGTTCTCACAACTCTCTGAGGTAAAAGTAATTGCTCCATTTGACAGTTTCGGAGACGTGAGGAGCTCGCTGGGGAGGACACCGTTGCTCCCCTGGGATTCAGGAGTTCTGAGCCCTCACACACTTCTATGAGAGGACCCGGGCAGGTTTTACGTGTTGAAAAGCCCTGTATCGTACATTCTGGTCTTCAGTGCTCCTGGACTGGACCCAATCTGTGTACCTCTGGGGTGTCACTGGGCCCCATTGCCTCCTGGTCCTCCTAACACAGTAGAATATCACAGCTTTATGGGGAAGACCAGGCTCTGTCATGGGCCCCCTCAAGCCCTGGCAGGACCACAGTTGGGGGGGGGTGGGGTCTGGCTCCTCTCACCCTTTCTAGACTCAGAGGCAACCCACAGCACAGTACCTGGCATGTGCCTACAGGGGCCCAGGTAACTCTCCTCAGAAATGCAGGGGAGTTGAACCTTGGGGCAAATTTTGACCAATGAAAGACAAGAGGACAGACCCGGTCCCTGGATCGCAGTGGCCTCCTTTGACCTATGAGGGGCTGGCTGGGAGGCATGACTAGCAGTGTTTTCTTCTGAAGACCGGGTCTGCTCAAAAGCACACACCCTTGTGTTTCCTTCCCTCCTTGCTTCCCTCCCCTTGCCTCCTTATTTTTGTAACCTGAGGGCTGTATCCCTCAAGAAAGTATCAGCCTGCAAACATCGCTTCATGCTTATGGTACAGTTGGGACCACAGGTGGCCCCAGAAAGCAGATCTTCAGCATGGGGTGTGGGAGCCAGGTTTCCCAACTGTCTGAAGGGAATAGGGACCCCATCACTGATGGCGAACAGGGTCCTGCATGGCATATAGTGATGTCACAATTTCTAAAGCTTCACCTGTGGCTACTGGGAATGAGATGCAGGTAGGAAGCGAGGCTCTGGGAGGTAACATGGCTGCCGCACTTGATCACTTGATCAATGTCAGGAAAACGATCTTCATTAAGATCGTGAGGTTGGATGGCTTCTGACGGTACTGGAGGCTTTTTTTTTTTTTAAAGAATTTATTTATTCATTTGACAGAGAGCGAGAGATCACAAGTAGGCAGAGAGGCAGGCAGAGAGAGGGGGAAGCAGGCTCCCCGCTGAGGAGAGAGCCTGATGCGGGGGCTCGATCCCAGGACGCTGAGATCATGACCTGAGCTGAAGGCAGAGGCTTTAACCCACTGAGCCACCCAGGTGCCCCTACTGGAGGCTTTTTGGAGAGGATGATGATAGGCTCACAGAAGCCATTTGCCAACCGAGGGCATGCTGGTGAATGCTTTATGGTCACTCTTATCTCTTGACAGCTACAAAATGGACCTTGCTGAAAATCAGCCTCCAGGAGCTGGTTGTCTGGTGGCTGAGCTGGAAAGGGAGACCAAGCTTGTAGCCACGCAGGTGTCCTGGGTCCACGTGAGGGCTCTGATAGGGAAGGAGTCAGACCTTGTGATCTGGAGTCGAGACATTAGGGTGTCAAGCTCTAAAAATCTTGACCCCCGCCAAATCTCCCTATTTGTGCTGGCTGGTAGAAGCACCTCTCTCCCCCTCTGTCAGAATGAAACAGCTCCTCCTGGCCTGGAGAGCAAGCGATGACCTAATTGCAGCAGTTGCCTTGCGACATGGTGCTCGTTCTCATGACAAGAGCCTATAGGACATAAGGGAGATGCCAGAACTTCTTTGGGACACTACTGAAAAAGGAACAGAAGGCCCAGAGAGAGCTGGGAATATTAGAATCATCAGACCTGAGGATCTACCACTTGGCTATGTTTCCTGGGATGGCCCCGAGGGCATTCCCTTCATTGAGCTAGAAAGTAAAGGCCCGGTGGGAGTGTGAGAAGCACCAGCATCTCTGAGAAGGCAGTGGGACCACAGTTGGTTTGCTAATCCTCTGTGTTTTTTTAGGATGTTACAATGAATGACTTTAAAACTTGAATGCAGACCTTGACTCTCAAACCAATGGCATTTTGTTCTCAAGTTAGATCCAAGCATCATAGGAGGAAGTGAGTAACTCTGAGTAACACAAGGGCGGGCTGTCTTAGATGCTATTCACATACTTCCCTGTGTTTGCTCGGTTCCCCCGTTTCAGCTCAATGGAGAGGGTGGTCATCACCGCCATCGTCCCTTGTCCTAACACCAACGACTGTCAGCCTCCCTCCAGGTAGAGCTGGGCTTCGGTGTGGTCTCTCTACTGTCCGCCTTGGGTGGGGCCCCAGCAGCGGTGGAGGCCAAGCCTGGCCTGACCAGACTCCCAGAGGTTTCACTCCCACCTCCAATCCCATACTCAGATGGAGCCCCTCGAAGTAGGGCTTGGGATCTGACGCCCCCTGCAGCTGTCGGGAGGGGCCCAGGCACATAACTTATACGTGTGGTGGAGGTAACCCCCTGTGGTATGAACTTTGATCAAGGAGAGACCAGGGTCTGGAAAGACTTGGGAGATAATCCATCTCCTTTCCCCTGTTCATGGTTCCATGTGGCTTTCTCAAATCTACCTGGTATGGCAGAGCAGTTGGCTGTATTCCTTGGCAAGGCTGTGACCAGCTGAGGGGACACACCGCATTCGATTTCCTTACCATCCTTCCTTCCCTGCCTGCCTGCCTGCCTGCCTACTTCACTCTTCCTGACCTGGGATAGCACCCCCCAAAATGTGATACTATCCGCTCTTTGCTTCAGTGCTCTCTCTCTGGGGCACCTAGACCTTGGCCTCTAGAGGTTGAGGCCACATGTACCAAATAAGGCAGAACATCGTAGCAACCAGCATATTTTACATCTGGAACATCTGTAGAACTGCAGAGAATTAAAAAGGGTGGTTCCTTAAGTAAGCAAATGAGTTTCCTCAGGTCGCCACTCTCCTAGGAATCCAGGAACGTTCTAGGAGGGAAGGGCTGATGCCGACCATGGGCACAGGCTCTGGAGGGAAATTGCCTACTCTTCTCTACAGTCCAATCTTTGAAAGATTTCCTAACTTTTATTATTAGTAGTATTTTAAGTGTGGAGCCCAATGCAGGGCTTGAACTCATGACCCTGAGCTCAAGACCTGAGCTGAGCCCAAGAGTCAGATGCTTAACCCACTGAGCCATCCAGGTGCCCCTGAAGGATTTCTTAACATTTTTTTAAAGATTTTATTTATTTATTTGACAGAGATCACAAGTAGGCAGAGAGGCAGGCAGGGCCGGGGGGAAGCAGAGTCCCCGCTGAGCAGAGAGCCCAATGAGGGGCTCCATCCCCATCCATGATCTCATGACCCTGAGATCATGACCTGAGCCGAAGGCAGAGGTTTTAACCCACTGAGCCACTCAGGTGCCCTGGATTTCTTAACTCTTAAAGCTAGCTATTTCCCTTGTCTTTGAGGAATCATAACGCCATTCAGATTTACAGTTGCCCCTTGAGCAACAGGAGGGTTAAGGGTTCCAACCCTGTGCAGCCAAAAATCCCCCAAATTTAACTTCTAATAACTGACTGTTGACCAGAAGCCTTACCGATAACATCAATAGTCAGTTAGCACATACTTCATGTGTTATAGGCACTGTGTACTCTATTCTTATAATGAAGGAAGCTAGAGAGAAGAAAATATTATTAAGAAAAACATAAAGGAGAGAAAATGCATTTATAGTATTGTACCGTATTTATCGAAAGAAATCTGTGTATAAGTGCATCCATGCAGTTCAAACCCGTGTTGTTCAAGGGTGAGCTCTAATTAGATTGCAGGGTTCTTGGAAGAAGTAACTGAAAGAATTCATCTAAACACTGAGCCTGGCACATCGTAACTGCTCAAGAAAGGACGTCTCTAATTATTCTGAAGGATAGAGGGGCAAAGATGCTGTCCTTTTGTAAGAAGGCTCACTGGCATCAAGGATCTTTTTTTTTTTTTTTTGAGTAAAACACAAAGAAAACAGAGGAAATGCTTTACGAGTACTCATTACTGAACCATGAAATCATGCAGGCTAATTATGTTTGGAAATGCTGCAGATAAACAAACAATTATTGAAAAAGACATCGGGATTGTCCAAATTGTTCATTACTTCAGCTTGAATTAAATATGTAATTGTCAATGTCAGGTTTTATGGGTCGGCTCTGAGTCTGTCCAGACAGGATGGCTTCCTGATTGACTAGTGGGGGAGGGGGAACCACTCTCCCGTAGACTTTGTCCAAGACCTCACCAGGCCTTCTGAGGTTGGTCCCGCACCTCAGCCAGCAGGATTCATTACATGGGGTTAGGTGGGGAGATTTGTCTTGCTCCAAACTCTGAGTGAACTCTTCCTCCAAGAATATTTTGGTCCAAATCCCTTGAAGCTAGATGTTTGGACTTGGAGGAGAATCAGAAAGAAGCCCAGATTTTGAACTTTACTTTAAAACCATCTGCATCTTCCCTCCCTTGTCATTTTTTCTTAAATCCTAAGAAAAGACTACAGTTTTGGAAAAAACTCTCAAGTCTGGGTATGCTTGGTAGCCCAACCTGGCCCAGTGCCATTTTCCTATGTCAACAGAGGTACTAAACAGAGATAACTCTAGAGGACATTTGCCTGGTGGGCCACCTCTTCGGTCAGACCAGTCAAATCAAAATGCCAGCCCAGGCAGGAGAGCTGATTCCATCTCTTCATCAGCTGAGCAACAACCTATGCTGGGCCATGCAGGAGCCAACAGCATAAAGGAGCGAGGTCCTATTGTCCAAGATCTCACACTGTGTTAGAGGGAGGAGAAATATACATGTCTTCTAAGTATAAATAGGGCATCTCTCCTCCTTGCTTAAAACTTCCCAGAAGACTCCCCAACATAGCACCAACCACCCTGCAGCCCTTGGCCCTTCCTGCAAGCCATCCCCCCTCCTTCGCCCCTTTGTACTTTGTCATTGCAGTTCCCTGGGACCCGTCCTGCTGTTTCATGTCTCCCTGTCCTGCTCACCACGCAGTTTCATCTGCCCAGAACACCCGTCCCTCCAGTCTGCTTGGCTAATTTCCACACCATCCTGCCTTGTCTCCCTTCTCTTGGTCTTATGTACCCCACCATCATGGTCCCTATCCTACTGGACTCATGGGACGTGCAGAGTCAGAGATGTGCAGGATATGGGCTTCATGGAAGGAACTTTGATTTGGGGGTTACTTGAATCTGCATCCAATCTGGAAAGTTCCCGTAGCCACTCTGAGCCTCAGCCTCCCCGACTCTAAAACAAGGATGCTGCTATTCACCTTGCTGAGCTGTAGTGCGGAATACTAGAAAGAAAGTGTGCAAAGCTTTGGTCCCCCACGCTGGCATGGGGCAGGTTTCCCAGGAACCCCATCTAACAGGCTGCCTCCTCTCCTCCCTGTATGCATGGGGCGGGGGGCAGGGGCTTTGATTTAGTCATCTCTGAGTTCAGACACCTGGCAGCGCCCCGACATGCAGTAGGAGCTCCATAAATATTGGAGAGTGACTCACAAACCAAGTGTCACAGGGCCTCTGGGGAAGGGACCCTCACCTCCAGAACTTACCTTCTCATTTCTCATATTACCCTTCCTTTCTCCGGCCTCTCTGTGTCTCAAACCCTGGGTCCAAGCTGCCTGAGGGCCCCTGCCTGGCTGATCCCACGGCCTAGAGGATTCTTCCCCTGCCCTGTCCGCAGGGCCCACCCCTTTCGAGTCTTTGCTCACATGTCGCTTTTTTAACTAGACCCCCTGCAACCGCCCTGTGTAACATTTTATCCCACATGCCTGCTGGCTGTACCCATTGCCCTTAACTACTTTTTCTCCCTAGGATTCATTGCCTTCTAACACACACATTGTTCTGTCTGTTTCCTTTGGTTAGTAAGCATCTCTTCTAGAAGCTTCCAGAGGGCAGGGTGTGGGTCCTGGAGCAGACACTTTCTGCATCGTGCATCACCTCCGTTAGCCCATTCCTGGTTTCAGAACAGCCTGGAGGAACAGTTTGTCCGCATGCTAGGGTCTTCCCCCTCCCTCTCCTCTCCGAAATGAGTTGCTCCTCTCTGCTTTCCTGCCTTAGAGCTGAGGCAGCCCACCCAGCAGGCCAAAGCCCGAGTGCAAGGGATTGATGCCTCTGGAAGGACCTGGACCATAGGGCAGAGTGTGGACACGTGCCCTCACTTCTTCTTTGCGACAGTTCTTTTTTTTTTTTTTTAAGATTTTATTCATTTATTTGTGTGTGAGACAGAGAGTGAGCACAAGCAGGGGGAGCGGCAGGCAGAGGGAGAAGCAGGTTCCCCTCTGAGCAAGGAGCCCAATGTGGGACTCGATCCCAGGACCCCAGGATCATGACCCAAGCCAAAGGCAGATGCTTAACCCACAGGACCACCCAGGCACCCCTTTGGGAACAGTTCTGAAGCTCATTCTATATAGTGTCTTGGGGGGCGGGTCCCCAGTAGACTGAGGCCCCATCACCCACAACCTTAACAACTTAACCAGCAACTCCTGCCTCCTTCTGGGCTCATCTCCCAAACAGATCACCTCCCTGAGTCCTCATCCCTGTTCTGCTTTGGGAGAACCCCAACTAAGAACCCCCCCGCCTCGACCTGGTATGTATTTGTTGAGTGAATGAACGAATGAATGAATGAATGAAAAGAGAAACAATTTATCAAGTTTTATTGCATCTTGTCTTAAGATGAAGCGAATGGGTAATTTTTCATCATGGAGAGAGGTCTCCAAACTCGGCTTCTTGCTGTTTACATTAGGATTTTTCACAGAATGGCTTCTGACTGGAAACCTGTCTGTCTCCGAGCTTTGTAGATTTTTCGGGGAATGAGGATTTTGCCATTTACTTTAGTCAGAAATGTCAGAAGCCATCCGGGAGCTTGAGGAGCTCCTGCTAACCCCTGAGCTGACCAGCCCAGCCCTCAGCTCCTTGCCTACCCCGGAGTACGATGTAGGAGGATTCAGTCCCTGAAATATGGTTGAGAGAACCTGTCCTTCTTTGGGCACTCATCGAATGTGCACAGAACGCAGATTACGTGCCAGGCTTGGGCATCGGGGATCAGAATTGCCCAAGACAGGGTCCTTGCCCTCCCTCCAGGGGCTCCGGGCCTGGTGGAGGGGGTGGGCAGAGAAGGGAAGAGGCGATGACAGACGTGCTATGGGAAGGACTGTGCTACAGGGGACCACAGGCTGCAGACTTGCAGATGAATCTGGCGATGACAGACGTGCTATGGGAAGGACTGTGCTACAGGGGACCACAGACTGCAGACTTGCAGATGAATCTGGTGCATCCGTATCTTGGCACAACTATCCTTCCTGCTCTAGATTCACCAAACTGGTTTCCTGCACCCATTTGCTATGTATGCCTCCCCGCCTTTGCACAAGCAGTTTCCTCTGAGGGGAACCTTTCCCTCTGCCTTCCTGGCAAAGTCCTCTTCGCCCTTCAGATCCCGGCTGACATCACTTTTCCCAGGAAATATCCCCTCCCTTGTGTCAACTCCCACTGAGCCCATCCATCCTCTGCACTGTCTGTGGCCTGCATTATAGGTATCTGCAGAGCTGCCCTTTTACCCTCTTGGGTGAGTCATGAGTCATGAGGAAAGTCATGATTTAGGAGGAAAGCGCACTGACTCTGGTATCAAGCAGAGCTGGGTTTGAATCTCAGGACAGCTGTTTCCCGCCTATGTTCTGGAAGGAGGGGGCAGAGAACAAGAGACAAGGCTGTGGAAGGGAAAGGCTCCACCATGGTGGGACCCACGAGCTCTGCTGAGACATTTGGGATTCGCTCTGGGGGCCATGGGAAAGCACTGAATGGTTTCAAGAAAGAGAATGGCATTGTGCACTCCCTGGGAGGAGGCATGTGGGTACGGGTGGGCAGATGGAAGGCAGACAAGCCAAGCGTGGGCTGAGGGACTGTCCCTCAAGTCACCCAGTCTACATCAGAAGAGCAGCTTTTACCTAGCTGCATGATCTTAAACAATTGTCTAAAATCCCTGAGCCTCAGTTTCCTCATCTGTAAAATGGGAAGAATAGTATTATTCTCTTTGCCTAGAAAGATCACAAGAGAATACACACAGGAATGGGTTTTGTCAACTCTAAAGTGCCATGTAAAGCCTAGAAATGATCAATAATCAGAAAAAGCTTAACCATGTTAGAAATTTATTCTGGTAAAAGGAGGTCTGGGGCTAGTATGGTGCTCCATAGAGCAGGGTCCAGGCTTTCTCTAGCTTCTTGGGCTGCCATTTTCAGCTTGTAGGTTTCTTTTCACCTCATGGTCCAGTGTGGCTGCTCACACACCAGCCATCAGATCCACATTCCAGCCAGCAGAAAAAAGGCAGAGAAAAAGAAGAGTATGTTCCTTCCTCTAAGCGCACCTTCTGGAAGTATCAAATGACACTTCTGCTCATATTCTACTGACCTGGGCATAATCACATGCTCACACGTAGCTGCAAGAGAGGCTGGAAAACACATTTCTTATTTAGATCAGCCATGTGCTCAGCTGAATATCAGAAATTCCCTTATGAATGACTAACAGACAAATTGCTCTTGGGAGACAACTAGACAATTAGCAATTTCTCTCACGTCTTTTTAATGATTTGCATGACAGAGTTTCACAAGCCAGTTTTTCTTCAAAGTGGAACGTGCATCATCTATAGTACATTGGACAAGAAAGAGCAACCCCAGAGGTGCAGTTGCAGGAAGGATGCTTAATTATGTTACATAAGAGACTCAAAGGTTTCCCTTTCCTCCCATAATGTGGGCCCTTTTGGGGGTCATATTCCAAGGAGAAAGAGGCATCTTACCTCCTTAGGGGAGGCTTGGGAAGTTCTAGGCCATTGATACAGTGATGGTGAACAGAACAGATAACAGCCTCAGGCCGGGAAGGCAGGGGGCTCAGTGCCCCCATGGCAGCAGCTGGCTAGGTGGACACAGCTTCCGGGGAAAGTAATCCGATAATACAATTCTGCTTCTGGACATCTCCTAAAATTAGAATTATTGCATGGACACTAACATATTGGTTTCAGCCAAAGAAGAGAATTTATTGACTTGTAAAAATAAAACAACCTGGCACCCAGGTTACAATGAGGACTCTGTCTTTCCCCACCACTTGGCTTTGCTTTTCTCTCTGGTTTGTGTGCTTTCTCCACAGGGAGGCTCCGCGCTTTCATGGACGGCTTTCCCTGGATATCTGGAACCAGAGTGTTCATTCCTAGGAAATCTTCTGCAAGCTGAAAATCGAGAGATACATTGCTTTCTTGGAGCTCTGACATTTCAACATGTTTTTGGTGCATGAAGGACCATCCTGGGGACCCCCACCCAGAGCAATCTTGGTGCGGTACAAGGCTCATATCAGAAGGCATTTGTCATTTGATGAATGTTCTGGAAGCGGGAAGTCCGGGATCACAGCACCAGTGTGGTGAGCTTCTAAGAGCTCTTTTCAGGGTCCCACACTTTTCATTATAGCCTTATGTCGGGGGAGGATCCCTCCTCCCTTAGAAGGTAGCTCCTGCTGTTGTCACCATTTTATAAAGAAGGACACAAACAAAGAATGGTGAGTCAGCATCTGTGGTTCCTGCCCTCGCCGCACCCATGCCCTCCACCCTGTGACTTTGATTCTGCCCTCCCGCTCTGAGTCTGGGCCCCTGAACCCCACTCTGGACCCATGGGACGCTGGAGACTGTGGGGCAAGCAGAAGCTTGGAGGACTCTGTGTGACTGGGCTTGCTTGCATTACCTCCTCTCCCCGTGGCCACGTGAAGAACATGTCCTACGTCATGTGCCGAAAGGTGGGAGACCCATGGAACAGAGTCAAGCTGCTCAGGCCATCCCAGCAGAGGCCACCCTGGTTCAGCCAACAGCCTCAAGCCGATGGGCAAGCCCAGCCAAGATCAGCAGAGCTGCTTGGTCGATCTGTAACTGCCTGGGGGGGCGTGAGCCAGCCCACCTGGATCCCGCAGAGCCCCGCCCAGATCAAGGGGTCCCACAGATTCAGGAGCTCAGCAAATACTTCTCAGTGTCCACCCCTGAGGGTTAGCAGCCTTATTGTCATGGTCGATAGTGGGTACAGGAGATGACAGAGCTCCCCAGCGAATCACTGGAATGGCCAGGGGTTGAACCTGGGTAGTTCGCCTGCGGATTTTACACTCAGACATTCTTCAATGCTAGGGGTTGGCAAACGACAGCCTGCGGGCCAAATCCTGTCGTCTGCCTGTCCATGCAGACTGCGTGCTAAGAATGGATATTACGGATGAACATTTTCAATCAGTGTGATGCTAGGTAACATTACCTTTGAACCAACCCCAGTTAAACCGTTGCTGTCCCATGAGAGGAATTCTGTCCTTCTCCTTCATAGACCTAAATGACAAAATAGCATATTTAATTCTTACACGTTGTATTTCATCAATAATAACTTATGAAAAGGAGTTCCCCTCTTACTATGTAAGTACCTGTATTATACCCCCGGTGTTCCCTCTTGGCCTGCAAAGCCTGAAATATTTACTCCGTGGCCCTTTACGGACCAAGTTTCTTGATTCCTGTTCTGTGTGATAGTTTGATCTTTGAATTTGGTCTGAGGGCCAAGACATGGAAGGGATCAGACTGTCAACAGCGTGAAAGGTGCTCCCAGGGCTTCTAATCCAACCTCAGAAACAGAATCAGACCCTGAGTCTCTGGTCCCCTAGCCCGGAGCTCTCCTATGGCTCTCTGGACAGGCCAATGACAATAGTTGCATTTCTCGGCACTTCTCCAGTTGGAACCTTCCTGGTACCCACAGGCATCTCCAGCCCTCCCACTCGGGCCCCGCCCGTCCTGGGGGCTCACACTCACTCACGTAGGCATGGATGATTCACCGTCTCTTTCTCCAGCTCTGCCCTGAGCCATCGTACATGAATTTGGGCGGTGTGCCTCTGTGACGATTAAAAAAATTGAGCATTTAAGATGATTTTTACCGGGGACGATGGAGAAATTCTCTCTCGAAGAGTTTCACAGTCTGGTCTTATTACAAAGGAGAAGCAGACCAGGAGAATTGAAGAGAAAACTCTTTTCTTCCCTGAGTGTGTTAATGAGCTAAGCCACAGGAGGCCATGTGTAAGTCGGGCTGTGTGGGGCCGTAAATTAAATTTATTATGCGCCAAGGGATTCTAATAAACATTACTTAAAAATAGCAACAGACAGTCATTTGTATTATGTCATGTGACCTGGTTATGGTGACACTTTTGTGCCTTTGCTATTAATCAGAGTTACTTTGAGATGCAGTTGGTAAATTCTTTTAGAGCTACTGGCACCTTCCGCTTAATTAAGATTGTTCTGGAAAAGAGCAGACTGAGTCAAAAATGGTCATCGTGTGTCTCATTGCACCCTAGAGGCCCTCATTGCTCATTAGGGGATGCTTGTTATGCTTTCCAAGAGAGATAAACCTGAAAGAAAATGTCACTGTCCTTGATAAAATCCTGCACCCTGGAAGGTTCATGTGGGAGGGGGGCAGTGGTTTGAGACCGGGGGGCTGCTGCTGAGCTTTGTGCGGAGGAAGTTGTCATGGCTTGGGAGGGGGACAGTGTTAATAACCACTGCCAACTCTTCTAGGGTGCTGCTTGCCCTTTACCTCTCTAGGCCCAGGACGGATAAGGACCTTTCCCTCTTACTGTAGAGGCAGGTGCACTCTGGGCTTAAGACCTTGGGATCTGGAGTCAGACTGACCTGTATTTGAATTACGGTTCTGCCCTTTGCTAGCTGGGTAACCACAGGCAAGCCACTTAACCCTCACCTAGATTTTCTCATCTATAAAATGGGGATAATTACGCATATGGCACAAAATTATGAGGATTGCCTAAAATAATCCATGGAGGGCTGGGCATTTGGAAGAACTCTCCAGAAGGGTTCAAACAACAGCCAAGAGCCTTGGTAGCAGTTCCTTAAGGGTGCTGTTCCTTTGTGCTTTTCTTGAGAACTTCCCTTGGCCCCAACCAATCCCAGCCCTTGCTTCTTCTCATTAACAACTTTTCATTCTCTGTACGACTCAGCTCAAATATAAATGATCTGAGAAAACTTCCCAGACCCCTGTCTGATTTAGAAACCCCTTTTCTGGGCTCCTGTCACATCCTGGGACATGAGGGCCTTGCCTGGGACACTGGGTCCGTGCTCTAATCTTCCATTCCTCAGTCTAGGGCTGCCGTGCATGAGGCTGAGGTCTTTGGGACTGACATCATGTCTGCTTTGCCTTTGAGTCCCAGTGCCTGGTGCAGACCAAGTCCTTAAAATGTGTCTGCTGAAGAGGAGAAGCAGCAGAGAATATTGTAAATTTAGAAAATGGGACCCACAAGGAACAGGAGGTGAAGCTGATTGTCTTAGTTTGGGTTCCCCTGAAAGTAGAGTCTGGGGCAAACAGTTGGGTGAATGGAGATGATTCTGAAAGCGACAGAACGGGGAGAGACAGACAAGGAGAACAAAGGCAGTCATGAGGACATTATTGAGCTTCTGTGGGCATCTGGGGCTCCTATCCACGAGGCATCCCCCAAGAAACTGAGTAGAATGAGCCTCAGAATTGTTTCTGGTACTGGGTAGGGGGGCTGGGGGTTGGATCCATTGACTCCCATCCCCTGTTGGTAAGGGTTAATCCCCCTGCACTCCTGGGGCCCAGCAAGCAGCAGGCAGGGCGACAAAATGTAGCTGGCCCTGGAGGTGGGACTCTGTAGCCTGCCCAGAAGTGGCTCCCCACGGCTTCATCTGGCATCAGTCCCCAGTCTGATTTCATGTAGTGAGTGTACTGTGGCAGCCATAATTTAGAAGAGCATCCCTAGACCCTAGGAAGGGATATGACATCTCCTGTTTGGGGCCCAATTTTATTCCCCCCTCCCCGGGGGGACCCTCTTACTTCTTGGGAATGCCATCTATAGAAACCAGAATCCAAGATGGCCCCAGTGATTACTGCCTCCTGGTATTCACGTGCTTGTGTAGCCTCTTCCCACCATGGATCAGGGGCTGGCCTTTGTCACCTTTAGAATATGGTGGATGTGACTGCATGTGACCTCCAAGACTAGACCATGAAAGGCAGCCTTTATCTCACAGCTTCCAACTTGGCCTCTTGGATATCTTATCCTGGAGGAAGCCAGCGGCCATGCCATGAGAGCACTCAAGCAGCTTCATGGAGAGGCCAATGTGGAGAGAAACCAAGGCTCTTGGCCAAAAGCAAGTACCAACTTGCTAGCCACATGGCTCATCCACTTTAGAAAAGGACCCTCCAGCCCCCATCAAGCCTTCAGATGGCAGCGGCAATCGACATCTGGCTGTACATTTATGAGCGAGTCCAGGCAAGAGCTGCAACTGAGCTCTTCCTAAAGTCCTGATTTACAGAATCTATGAGCAAAGGGCTATCTTATGCTGCCATGCTTTGATTTCCAGCCATCCTCTCCATAGGGGGTCCTCAACTTCTCTCTAAAGAGCATAGGTTTCCTCTTGTAGCTTTAACAAGTTAACCATGTCCCTACATGGTCTTTCACAACCTCAATAAGAGTCATACTCCTGATGTTTCCATGTAGTCTTACCTTTTATGAAAACTAAGAGGAGAGTGGGAAGAAAAAACTGGGGGGGCAGCCCAAGATGGTGGTAGTCACCAAGCCAATTAAAGTAGGTAATTAATCATTTATTGATAGAATTGGTCACTGAGGGTGGTCAAATGAAGAATTCATGTTCTAACCCTCTTTTGGCCACGAGGCAGGCTGGGGACCCAGACACGAATTCGAGGAAGGGGTTGATGGTAAAACTGTTTTGACCTGTTGGACCCATAGCTACATCCAGCTTCCAGGTGTTTGAATGCACCTGGACCCAGTGTGGGCCAATGTCCATGCCTAAGAGAACTCAGGTTGGTGGTTGAAACTGGGAAATTGACAGCTTCAGTTGGATAAGATCTCAGGTGTTCTGTGATGGATACAGCATCTAGAGTGAGGGTCTCCTCACTCTATCATCAAAGGAACCAGTTTTCTAGGATCAGGTCCTACTCTTCAAACTTGTGTGGGAATCAGTCATATGAAATGATATTTACCCATGTAAAGCAAGTTAACATCTTTTGGAGTTGTTTCCCCTTCTATATAAAAGAATGATAACAGCTACTCTGCAGGATTGTCATGTAGACAGAATAAGCCTGTGAAGAGCCTGGCATGCAGTAGGTGTTTAATGAAAAGTGACTATTATTGGCCTTCAAGATTAAGCTCATAATATACCTCTCTCACAAGAAGCTCTTTCTGATAACTCTATCTCAAGTTGGTTGCCCCTTCTCCGAACCCTCAATATCTTGGGCTTACCTATCAATCACCCATTATGGTATTATCTGCTCATCCCAGACTCGCCTGCTAGCTTATGAGTCCTCTAAAGTAGAGACAGGTTATGCTCATTACTGTGTCCCTGGCTCACGGTAGATCCCCAAGGCGCATCTCTTGCACTCAACAGAAGCAGCCCTTCTCTGAGAAACCAGGAGAGTGATATAGCCTGTACAGCTTGGGAGGTGGATATCAGTGATGGTGAAGATGATGATAATGAGAATGATAAAGACTAAAGCTAGTGAACCAAGGGATTACTATGTACTCCAGACAATATGCATGTTATTCTGTTTAATTCTTATCACCCCGAGAGGTAGGTGTCACTATTCTCGTTTAACAGTAGAGGACTGTGGGGGCTCAGGGAGATGATGGGCTTGCCCAAGGTCATAGGAAAGCCCAGTCTTGCAGACTCTTTGCCTAGTGCTTCTTTCAGCTGGTTGCTCATGGTGCTCAGCTTTTCCAGCTCCATAGACAGGTGCCTCTGCCTGACCCCAGCAGTCACATCCAAGTGCTCATGGTTCATGAAGCTCTGAGAAGGAATGTTTTTAATAAAAGGAATGTGACTTTCTTTGATAGAGTGGATGAGTAAGGTATGTGGGGTAACCCAGGATATCTGGAGGGGTTGAGGGCTGATCCACATGAGAATTATAATGAAAGATGTCACTTGTTGGGGACCATTTGGAGCAGAGCACACACTAAGCAACTGACTTACATTATCTCCCCTCAGTATTCACAACCATCCTTTGGGCTAACTATTATTCTCATTTCACAGATGAAACAACTGAGACCCAGAGCGATTCATTAATTTGTAGCTCCCCAATGGGCTGGCTATTCCTTATCCCTAAGCCTAGATATTTCTTCTCACTTCTCTGCTTGGTTCACTCCTAGCATGAAGATGAAAAGTGAAGGAGATGTGATTTGATTCCCTGTGTGTCCAATAATTAAGAAAAAAAAAAGTCAGTAGGAACAGACCCAGAGACACCTAGATGTTAGAATTAGCAGGCAAGTGCATTAGAGAAGCTATTATAAATATTTTCAAAGACGTAAAGGAAAAGATGGTCTGATTGAGTAAACAGATAAGAAATCTCAGCAGAAATGGAAACAAAAGAACCATATAAATGTTTTGGAACTGAAAAATACAGGTTGAAATGAAATGACACATTCACATTCGCTCTTCAACATCAGATCAGCAAGTCAATGAACTTGAATTCAGTCCACAAAAATTATCCTATTTGAAGAACAAAGAGAAAAAAAAAGATTAAAAACAAATGAACAGGACCTCAGTGACCTCTGAGCCAATATCAAGCAGTGTAACACACATGTATTTAGAGTTCTAAAAGGCACCAAGAGAGAAACTAAGGGGCATCTGGGTGGCTCAGTCAGTTAAGCGTCTGTCTTCAGCTCAGATCGTGATCCCGCAATTGGGATCAAGCCCTGCATCAGGCTCCTTGCTCAGTCAGGAGCCTGCTTATCCCTCTACCCCTGCCCCTCCCCCCTGCTTATGGTCTTTCTCTCTCTGTGTGTCCAATAAATAAATAAAAATTTAAAAAAAAGAAATTATAGTTGAAAATTCCCAAATTTGATGAAAAACATTAATTGACAGATACAAGAAGCTCAGGAAGAGGGGCACCTGGGTGGCTCAGTGGGTTAAGCCGCTGCCTTCGGCTCAGGTCATGATCTCAGAGTCCTGGGATCGAGCCCCGCATCGGGCTCTCTGCTCAGCAGGGAGCCTGCTTCCTCCTCTCTCTGCCTGCCTCTCTGCCTGCTTGTGATCTCTCTGTCAAATAAATAAATAAAATCTTTTAAAAAATAAAAAAGAAGCTCAGGAAGACCTTGAAAACAACACCTAGAAACAACTTAGTCAAACTTTAGAAAAGTGAAGATAAAGACAAAAATCTTAAAAGCAGCCAGACAAAAACAACATATCACACACAGAGGAACAACAAAAATCAAGGCTGGCTTCTCATCAGAAACAGAGGAGACCCAAAGGAAAATGGAATAGAATCCTTAAGGCAGAGAAAAAAAAATAAAGCATTGATATAGAATTCTATATCTTCCATATGAATGAATTCAAAGTAAGATAAGGCACATGCAAAAGGACAAATGTTTTATGATTCCATTTATATGAGGTACCTAGACTGGGCAAATTGATAGAGATAGAAAGGAAACTAGAGGGGCTGGCAGCCAGTAGAAAACATGGGTAGTTATTGCTTAACGGTTACATTTTCTATTTGGGGTGATGGAAATAGTGGTGATGGTTGCACAACATTGTGGATGTCGTTAATATCACTGAATTGTACATAAAAATGGCTAAAATGGTAAATTATATAACTATTTACCACAGTTTAAAAAATCAGTAATGTGAAAGACCAAAAATCACTGTATAATTTAAATGGGTGAATCATGTGGTATGTGAATTAAATCTCAATAAAAACAAGGGGAACATGTTAAAAACAAGGGGAAAATAAAGATATTTTCACCTAGACGAAAGCTGAGAAAGTTTGTCCCCACCAGACCTGTGTGGCAAGAAATACTAAAGGAAGTTCTTTAGGCTAAATGGAAGTGAACCTACAGGGCAATTCTGATCTAAAGATAAGAAGGTGAGTGTTAGAAATGATAGAGATGTAGGGGCACCTGGGAGGCACAGACCTTCGAGTGGCCAACCCTCAGTTTCTGCTTCCATCATGATCTTGGAATCATGGGATTGGGCCCCACGTGGGGCTCCATGCTCAGTGCAGAGTCTGCTTAAGACTCTTTCTTCCTCTCACAGCCCCTCCCTCAGGCTCTCACTCTTTAAAATAAATAAATGAAAATCTTAAAAAAAAAAAAAAAAGAAATGCTAGAGGTGTAGGAAAATATCACAAACTAGCTTTTACTTCTGTTAATATTTTAAAAGACACATCATAGTGGAATGACTAGGTGGCTGAGCTGGTTAAGCATCTGCATTTGGCTCAGGTCATGATCTCAGGGTCCTAGGATTGAGCCCCATGTTGGACTCCCTGCTCTTCGGGGAGTCTGCTTCTCCCTCTGCCCCTTCCCTCTGCTCATGTGCTCTCTCTCTCTCAAATAAATAAATAAAATCTTAAAAAAAAAAGAGAGAGAGAGAGAGACATCACAGTTTAAGGCAAAAATAATACCATTGTAATATCAGGTTTATGTATGTCAAAGTAAAGTCCATGGCAATAATATCATGAAGGATAAGAAAGCAAATATAATTGGATTCCTGTAATGTTTTTATTTTTTTAATTAAAAAATTTAAAAAATATTTTATTTATTTATTTGACAGACAGACATCACAAGTAGGCAGAGAGGCAGGCAGAGGGAGAGAGGAAGGGAAGCAATCTCTCTGCTGAGCAGAGAGCCCGATGCAGGGCTTGATCCCGGGATCCTGGTATTATGACCTGAGCTGAAGGCAGAGACTTTAACCCACTGAGCCACCCAGGAGCCCCTGTAGTGTTTTTAAATTTAAGAAATGCGAAGAGCAAAAATGAAGTGGTGCAATATTGATTCTAAGGGGACTGCAGGAAGTGAAGGTTGTATATCAGAATTGACAGAACAGCCCATAACAATAAAGACAAGAAATATAGCTAAAAAGGTAGTAGAGGAAATAAAATAGAATGTTATTAAACAAAATCAGTGCAAAAGAAAGCAGCATAAGAGAAACAGAAAAGCAAAAAAGCTGAGCTAAGTAGAAAAAATTAGCAAGATCGTAGGCTTAGACTCAACCATAACAATAATTACACTAAATGTAAATGGATCAAACACTTGAATTAAAAAGCAGAGATTGTCAGGGTGGACAGAACAGCAAGACACAACTACATGCTGGCTGTAAGAAATTCACTTTAACTATAGAGAAAGAGGTTGAAAGTTAAAGGAGGGAAAAGATGTACTACATATAAGCTAACCCAAGGGAAGCTGATATGTGACTGTCTTAATATTAGAAAAAGTAAACTTCAGAGCAAAGAGCATCATTTGAGAGAAAGAAAAAGGTACATTTTGTAACAATCCAGTGGGCTATATAACAGAAAGATAGAGCAATCATAAATGTCCTGACACATGGTGGCTTCAAAATGTGGGAAGCCAGAACAGAGAACTAAATGCAGAAGTGTTAATTTGCAATCAGAGTTGGAGATTTTAACACGTGTTTCTCGGTAATTGATAATACAACCAGATGCCAATCTGTGGCACTGGGGGACCTGGGGAATGTCTATATGCTGCCCCTTGGAATGAGCAGGGGATGAGTAAACTATTATCCTGATCCAGGTAGGTACCAGCTAATATGGCAGGGTCAGCCCACCGAATTCTCCCCTAAGATCCTGCTGGTTCATTTGTTCCTGCCTCATAGTTAATAGTGTCCCACTTCCACTCAAGAAAACTGAGCCTAGGAGAAATAAGGCAACTGGGCCCTGTTGTACAACTAGTGAATAGTAGAGACCAGATGGGAATTGAGATCTATCCCTATCTCCTGTTCTTTCCACCTCCCGTGATGCCCTGGTGACCCTGGGCCCACAGCACTCACTTATCTTCAAAGCTCTAATGATGGCCCCCAGTGATTGTCAGGGAGGGATTTACTATGAAGATTTTCTATGTAGAAGCCCAGAAACACTAGCTACCAAATAGGACACAGGGTATTCAAATTGGCCAGGAGAGCCATCGCATCCTCAGGCTGAGCCCCAGGCCCCTCCCTGGAAGGGTTGAGAAAGAAACCCTGCTAACGTGGCAAGGTCAAGGTCAATGGTCTGCTTAGCCTTCCTTTTCAAAAGAGCTGCTTCTCCTCCTGATCTTTTGTATTCTTCAGTGATCTGACCCAGCAATATCAGGCACCCAGCACTAAGAAGCCCAGCTTGGGAAAGGGAAAAAAGGAAGTGATGTTCCTTATCTTTCCCTATTGTCCCTGCCCTGCTCCTTACCAGTCTCCAATGCATGCATATTTTTTTAAATTTTAATCTGAAATCTGGATGTTTTTATTAAGATTCTTTTGTACAGATAATGAGGAAAGACCTACCAGTCCCATCACCAGAGACCAAAGAAATTAGAGCAATGGGCAGATTATAAAGTCAACAGAGAAATACCTTTTCCACTCACTCCTTCCAGGATATATACCTTCCCTTGCACACTCGCATCGCACGCCCAACATGCATTCATATGCACACTCACTCACACACTTGTTTACACACAGGCTTCCACACACGCCAGCATATGCACAGGTGTGTGCACACACGGGCATGTACGCACACACAGAGACTCACGCCTGCTCATGCCCTCATTCACACATGCGTGGAAATACGATCAGGGTTTATCCCAGCTTCAGGAAGACCGGGGAACTGACTTGACTTGTACTCATGAGGTTTTGATGATGCCTTCACCAGCAGGAAAATCATGAATTATTTATTGAGTTATTCAATAATTAATAAAAGTCCTCACAAAAAGCTCAGCTGAGAGAGAACCCCGTAAATAATTCCTCACTGTTGTTGGTATGTGTTTGTGTTTGTCTGTGTGTATGTCAGAAAGGAAGAGGTGACAGTTTACACAGAGCCTTTGATCTTAAATTAGCTTTAAAATCGGCTGCCGTACGGCCCTGACTCAGTTTCCCGGCTTTTTGTTTCTTTACACCATCGCTGCTACCAGGAAAGGAAAGAACCACAGGCTTGCTTTCTACAAGCTTGCTCCCGGCTTCCCTCCTGATGGGCTCCATGGCCATTGTTACACTGAGATTTACTTGCAGACTCTCTAAATATGCCGCGAAAGGGCAATCTATAATAAGAGAAAAGACAAATAGCTAATAAGCTTATGAAAACATGTTTCACTCCACCATGAATCAAAGAAATGGAAAAGCTCTAAGCACAATAATGAAATACTCCTCTTTCCTATTGAATTAGGAAGGATTTTTTTTTCTTTTTTAAATGACATGCCAGCATTCTGGTGATGGCGCAGGGGGACAAGAAGCCTCTCTCTGAGGTTGCTGGGGTGGCAGCAGCTAAGACAGCTGTTTTGGGAGCGCAACTTCACAATATGCTTCCCGTGTCTTTGGAACATGTTCCTATACCTCGATCCGCACTCACATCGAGGACTCAGTCTGAGAAACTGGCATGCACAAGATAAAAATGGCTTCGTGTCACCAAGCAGAGACCTTTGATCTGCAGCCTGGCTGCTCGCCCAAGCTTCTGGGTGCCCTGGGAGCTTCTACCCTGGCCCCAACTAGTGCTCCCACACTCCTCTAGGCTGAGTCAACAATGTCACACTTGCCTTCTGTCCCACATGTTTTTTTGGTCTCTCGCTCAGTCGGTGGCCTCGCCTCGCCTCACCCAGGAATCAAGGGGATGCACCTGCCTTCCCTGTCTTGCTCTCCAAGCAAACAACTGTGCTCTCAGTACCCAAACTTTTCCTGCCCTCCAGCGACCACAAAGCAAGGGTCCCTGTCTCGTGCTGGGTCCCCTGCCCTCTGACCTGTCAGGGACTTTGCGAACATCACCAAGATTTAAAATGTCCTCCTCTGGGGGCGCCTGGGTGGCTCAGTGGGTTAAGTCTCTGCCTTCGACTCAGGTCATGGTCTCAGGGTCCTGGAATTGAGCCCCGCCTCGGGCTCTCTGCTCAGCGAGGAACCTGTTTTCCCCTCTCTTTCTGCCTGCCTCTTTGTCTACTTGTGATCTCTGTCTCTGTGGGTCAAATAAATAGAATCTTTGAAAAAAAAAAATGTCCTCCTCTGATCCCACATCTCCTTCAGGGCCACCCATTTCTCTGCTCCTCTTCAGGACAGAACAATCTGGAAAGTTCAACGGAGCCAGGACCTGAAGGCAACTGTCTAACTCCAACAAGAGTGGGCAAGCCCCTGTTTGTTTTTAATGAGGTGAAACTCAACACGACTTAAAGTCAACATTTTCAAGAGAAAAACTTGAAGGTATTTAGCTGATTTACAATGTGGCATGACCACCCCTTTACCTACTTCCAAAGCATTTTCCTCATCCCAAATAAAACCCCCAAACTCATTAAGCAGTCACTCCCCATTCTCCCCTCTCCCCAGCTCTAGGCAGCCACTAATCTGTTTTCTGTCTCCACAGACTTACCCATTGCAAACATTTCGTGTAAGTGGAGTCATAGGATATGTGACCATTTGTCATTTTCTACAAACGTGTGTATGTTTTTCTAAAGATTTATTATTTTATTTTATTTTATTTTATTTTATTTTTTAAAGATTTTATTTATTTATTTGACAGAGAGAAATCACAAGTAGGCCGAGAGGCAGGCAGAGAGAGAGGAGGAAGCAGGCTCCCTGCTGAGCAGAAAGCCCGATGTGGGGCTTGAACCCAGGACCTGGGATCATGACCTGAGCCGAAGGCAGCGACTTAACCCACTGAGCCACCCAGGCGCCCCTTATTAGTTTATTTTAGAGAGAGAGGGCGGGTGCGGGGGCAGAGGGAGTCCCAGCCAGAACGTTTGTAGTAGTTATATTCACAACAGCTAAAAGGTAGAGACAATCCAGATGTCCACGAAAGGATGCGCAGGTAAAGAAACGGTGCTCTCTTCCTACATAGAATGTTAGTCAGCCGGAAAAGGGATAAGGAAAAGGAAAAGTCCTGGTGCATGCTACAAGACCCGTGAACTTAGAAAATGGATCTCACCGCCCTGAGATCATGACCTGAGCCGAAATCAAGAGTCTGTGGCTTACCGGCTGTGCCAGCCAGGCGTGGGGACCCTTTGTATATTTGTACATAGCTAGACTCTCTTTTGCAGTTTTCTGGTTGGATACCAGGAGTGGAGTTGCTGGGTCGCATGGAATTCTGGGTTAACCTTCTGAGGGGCCGCAAAACTGTCTCCCTTTATCAGCTACTCCGGGTTACGGTCCCATCAGCAATGCAGTTGGATTCCCTCTTCTCCAAATGCCCGGTGACCACTTGGGGTGACCTCTTCCCATCATCTGCTTTAACACCTCCAGGAACCCAGGTGAGGTGGGCAGGATGACAGTGCCTCATCCGGCAGAAGGGCAGGTAAACTTGCTCAAGGTCATAGGCAGAGAAGCTGCAGATGCCAACTCAGAAGGGTCAGAATTCCAAGGCTCTCTGGCTCCACCCGCCCACGCGGCTCCCCAAGAAGCCCGCATGACCATCCCCTTACGCATCTATATCATAGCCTTGCAAATCTCCTTTTCCTTGAGAGCCCTGCCCCCAGCTCCCCACTACTCCGTGCTGGGAGCAGGAAGGGGGAGAAGGTCCTTAGGATCACCCCCGTGTGTGAGCGCACAGCATGGGGGAGGGGCGCTGCTGGCTGGAGCTGGGCCTCCAAGAGTGGAGGAGCGAGGGCCAGCAGCCTGGACTTGGTATCTCACTTTCCTGGGTTCCAGCCCAGGCTCTGCCACCGCCAGCCCTGTGACCTCGAACAAGTGGTTTTGCCTCTCTGAGCCTCGGTTCCTCAAGCAACATCGCCTTTGGCTGCTCACTGAGCTGCGGTAGTCACCGCTCTCCGGTGCGTGCCAGGACCCTTCTGTGCCCTTTATGTCCATCAGCTCCTCTAGTCCCCCTGCCAGCAGGGCTGTGGCTGTGATGACTGAGTCCTACTGGTGAGGAAACTGAGGCACGGTGGTGTGGCGGGGTGGGGTGAGGTAGGAGGGGAAGCCAGACAAATGCACTGGTGGACTCCAAGGCTGGCTTCTTGAACACCTGCCGGTACACAGCAGGCACTTAGGAGGTGCTCCAGAGCAGCCAAGATGGAAGCCAGCACCTGGAGCAGAGCGCACGAGGGTGACACTCAGAGGCGGTGGGCAGGGAGGCGGTTCCCCCCCAGCACCTGCCACAGGCTGGGCTGCAGGGCGGTGGTGACAGCAAGGCAGCTCCTGACTCAGCCACCCCTGCAGCCTGCGTGAGTACCCCCCAACTGGGAGCGTGGGGGCTCTCGACCCATCAGCTTGGGGCCCGCGGGGGTGGGGCTGTCACAGAGCTGCTCCCTGGGCGCTGCCGAGCCAGGATTGGGCGAGGTCCCCGCCTAGGAGCTCACAGCACGGCCATCACCACGGGGCTTGTCAGCATTGGGGCGAGCATGTGTGGGGGGTGTGCTTCATGGGGTCTGAAAAATAGCTCTGGTGCTTCAGGCACAGGAGCCAAGTGACCATCAGGTCATCCCCAGTGAGCGGTTTCTGCCGTTTCTTGCATACCTCCTGGGACAGGGGTCTCACCACTGGGTCCGCTTGGCCTCAACCCTGGCATTCAGTTCTTCCTTAAATTGAAGCAGGTTTCCTTTCCGTGACTTCTCTCTATCAGATTCAGTTCTGTCCTGGGGAGCCACCCACTGTTTGATCGATCGATCGATTGGTTTTAGCAGGCGCCATCCCCAGCATGGAGCCCACATGGGACTTGAACTCAAGATCCTGAGATTGAGACCTGAGCTCAGATCAAGAGTCAGAGCCTCAACCGACTGAGCCACCCAGGCACCCCTTGATTGTTATTTTTTAACTGCAGGGAAGGAGAGCAGTAGAGAGGTTAGACAGGTCTGCCTTCAAATCCCGCCTCCCTTCCTTACCAGAACTCTGATTTCGGGCAAGGGAGGTCATGTGTGAACCTTTCCTTTGTCATCTGTAGAATGAGAGTAAGTAGGACTGCTCTTGAGTTTGCTGTGAGGGTTGAATGAGAAGAGGAAGGGCCTCGCGTGCTGGGCTTGGCACATACTAGGCGTTCAGAGAGGGATGACTGTTACTCGAATTAATTCTGATTTTTCCCCACATAACAATCCTTAAAATATTTCCAGTTCTCAAGTGCCCCCAGAATCTCTGTCCCTCGACATTCCTGGCTTCCAGAGCCCCCCGGTGATGTGTATGTGATGCGTGCACAGCGGAGGCATCTGGGTCCTCGGTTGGTCTCTGGGACTCCACCCCCTGTGAGGTTTCCTGGCATTTCCCTCCCCTGCCGTGCCTGCCTTGCCCAAGCCTGCTTCTCCCCTGTTTGCTTTGTTTTGTCATTTGTATGGCCTCGGGCTCTGAAAGCGAATTTCATTTCATTGCAGAAATGACAGCTGGTGGCCCTCAGGAATGCCTTTTTGCTTTGAATCGAATGATGCAGAACTCTAAGATGGGACTTGAAAAATCATCCCTGGCTCAGGGGGCATCGCCTGGATCCTTGGCTCAGGTACTTACTGGAAGACCATGCTGGGGGTTTATTCCCAAGTCCTGATGGTGTTCCAGATTCCCCGGGCCAGCTCGGGGCTGTTCTCACTCAGGCTGGAAACTGGAAGATGTCATGTGCGATTTTAATTATGTCCCAATCCTGAGTCACGTCCCTGAAAGACCTTGTTAGGGGATCAGTCAGGCAGGGAACCGAGCTTGCCTTCCTGCTGACAGTTGCAAACTTTATCACCTTGTCAGTTCGGCTCACCCTCCTGAGCCTCCGTTTTCTTGTCTGGGGAAGGGGAAGAATGGTACTTGGCAGTAGGGAACTTCCAAGGGCTCAAAGGAGAAAGGAACGTGAAGGCATGACCTGCGGCAAAGCAAAGGCAGCTCCCGGCGTTCCTGCTGCCCTTGGTCAGGTCCTCTGGGGGCAGCAGGGTCTTCGGTGGCCATGGCCCATGCAGCAGGCTGAGCAGAGGTGAGCTGGGGCCAAGGCTTCCTTGGACTTGTCACAAACCCCTTGGATTTGTCATACCGCTATCTGAGGCCCATTGTCACGGTTTGCATCAGAGCCTCAGGTGTGGGAGGACAAGACATCGATGGTCAGGAGCCCCGGGGCTGAGATCACTATTAACGGAAAGATTCCTGGTGGTTCCAGCAGGTGGGTCTGTCCCTGCTCAGATGTCACACTGAGTTTTCTCCAGTCTTGTCTTTCCTCTGGCCTCTGTCTTTTGCTGGTCCCATAACAGAGATGGATTTCAGGGACCAGGAAATATTGATTAAATCACATCTCAAAATTGCTCTGCTGTTTTCTCCCAAACATTGATGATCGTTTTCCAAGAAGGTCCCTGCCAACAGTCAGCTTTCCACTTAGAGACCAGGCCCCATTCCCCCTTTGTTTAAATCAGAGGCCTTCCCGTGGTGATGCTCAAGACATGTTTCTGGATGCATCAATGGATGAATGGATGGATGGATGGATGGATGGATAATGGAGAGAGAGAGGGAGCGGGACAAGGAGAGAGGGAATGATGGATGGAAAGAGGTATGGATGGGAGGAGGGAGGGCTGGATGGCTGCATGGGGGAGGCCATCCTCTCTTTTTCTTTGCCGAGTCTTCAGGAATAGGCACAGCTCTTTGATCCTACAGTCATTAACTTAACAGCTGTTTTCTGGGCATCTACCATGAGCTGGGTAATCGGAACAGAGCAATAAGGGAGACACCACTTCTGCCTTCAAGGAGCTTCTTCCAGTCCATGGAGAAGAGGTCTGTTGGGTTAAAGTATAGATGAAGATACAGGGTACAGAGCACCAGGATTGCTCCCTGGAGGTACCAGTGTGGCCGGAGAGAAGTCAGTGAAGGCATCCTGGAGGAAGGGGAACCAACTGAACCTCACGCAGGACACACTCAAGAACAGACCTTCACAAGCTGTAACCTCTGTGTTTCTTCTTGATTATGGTTCTTATCAAGCTTTTGCTCTTTTTTGTTTGTATCTATGAGTTTTATAAAGTTTAAAATAGCGTATTATGATAGTTCCAGGGTTCCAGAGGGAATGAGCTTTCTTTGGCTGCCGCCCAAGGGAGCATGCTGGCCTGATCCCAGCTCGGACACTGGATTGCTGTGTGGCCTGGAGCAGGGGGCTCTCCCAGCCTAGGCCTCGGCTTTCTCATCTGTAAAATGGCCCAATGAACCCTCAAATCTTCTCTACTCTGCGAGTCACACTTGCTGTGTGAGGTTGCTTATTGAACATTGGGCCTGCCCCAGAGTTGCCCTTGGTCTCTGTCTCCCCACAGGGCCTCCCTTGGGGTCACACTGGGCCTCTCCAGTCATGCAGTCCTCACAGTGCCTCAGTGGCCTTGGGGCCTGTGGCTCTGTGGGGGCAGGGCCAAGCCAAGGTGACAGAGGGCCCATTTCTTCCAGTTACCTCCAGGCGGCACTGGCATGGTAAAATGCTGCAGTGCACAGTGGGTCGGGAAGAACACTGGGCAGGGATTCCACATGTAGGCGACATGTTAACTCTGCTTTGATCCTCAGGAAAATTCCTACACATTTCTCACACCCAGACCAGACATCACCTCCCCTGGGAAGCCTTCCAGGATTACTCCTTGTCCACCCACCTTGCCACCCCTAGCAGGGCCTCCACGCCCTCCTCTACTCAGGATGACTTCCAGCCTGGCCTTGCCCCTTGCCATGTGATCTCAGCCTCATGGGAGCTGGGGCCCTTTCTTCTTCAGCCCTGGGGGCCCACAGTCTGGCGTGAAGGCTGGACTCTAACAGGGGCTTGGTAAGGCTGGTATATCTTGGTATATCTTTGAAATAACAAATGACCACATGATTGGAGGAATTAAATAATCATTCCCATGGTTTCTAGCCAGAAATCCAGCCCCTCTCCAAGGCTCCTTCTGTCTAAAGGCTTGGACTGGATGGTCTGAGGTCTCTTTCACAGCTAATGCTCTGTAATTTGACTTAAACTTGCCCTGCTGGGATATTCCTGTCCCCTGGGCCTCCTTTAAACACACACACGCACACGCGCGCACACACACACACACACACACACCCCTCCTGCCCACCACGTGGCCTCTCTGGCATCTCAACTTTGGTGGGGGACTCTTGGCGTGACTACGTTCAGGTGGACCCTGGGCTCAGAGGCCTCTGCCTGTTCTGGGAAGGCCCAGCCTCTTCAAGCAGAAAGGCAGTGGGAGCCAGGACTCTTGGGACGTGGGACCACTGCCAAGGCCAGCAGCTGCTAAGCTGCAGAGCGTGCTTTCCGCACCGAGGACCTCCTGCCAACACGCTGCGTCCCACCCCTGATCCCAGTCCCCAGGCTGGGGGTGTCCTCCTCACTCCCATCTCTCTGCCCGCTTGTCATCTTTGGAGAAACAGAAGGATTTTATGACCCTGATGCCATCCGGGCTCTGGGGGGCGGAGTCATCTCTGGGACCCTCGCTCAGACTGGATCTGCAGCCAGACAAACTTGACCAGAAGATGCTCCTAGTGAAGGAAATCCTTACCCGGCCTCTTTCGGCCCCTAGGCCTCAGGGGCCTTGGAGAATTTGGAGGGGTCGAGAAGAACCCTGGGGCCCACGGAAGGCAAGTTAGTCTGCGGAGGCAACACCCACAGAGCACTCCCCAAAGACACCTGTGACAGCCTGAACTTTGCCATCTGGCCACCTCCCTGCCCCTCACCCTTCATAACCACTTCTTTGACCGGGCTTCCCACGCCTTCTCTATTTTTACCCAAATACGAATGGAATGCACTCAAACGTGCTTGCTCCTGCGCCCCGGTGCCTGGCAGAGGAGACTAAAGCTTGGAGCAGTGAAGTGGCTCACCTGGGGCCTGGTGCCCTTGAAGGGGAGAGCTCGGGCTTGCACCCAGAGCACCTGACTCACCCCACCACATCCCTGCTATTTTCTCCCGCATTTCCGCTCTACCCACTAACGTTGAACTGCTGACCCCTTCTTGAGGAGAAGTCAAAACACCAATTTAATAAAGCTAAGGCTTTTTTTTTTTTTTTGAGTAGTCATTCTCCTGCTCTAGAACTGTCCATAGTTACCCAGTGCCAGTGCCCTGATGATTAAGTGTGAAGTCCTCAGCTGGCCTTTGAGGCCTCCCTAGACTGTGCACCCTGTCCATAAACACGCCTGGGACCCGGCCCCACCAGCCATACCCTGTCCTCTCTTCCTTCGTACAAATCCCCCCCCCCCATGACACCTTCTGAACCATTCCTGACAAAGTGATGTCCCTTCTCTGAATCCTTTGTGAGTACCATCCACATGCCTTGTGCTAAGCACTGGTCAAAACCTTCTGCATGATTCCTCTGAGGTTCACAGAACACAGACAAGCGAGCACGGCAGAAGGTGAAAACGGTGAGCGTGAGTTGAACCATCTTTGCCCCCAAACACCTCTGGACTGTGTCTCTCAGAGCCAGCCCTCGCCCTGCCTGCCCTCCTGGCTCTCATCCTAGCCCTCTGGCCTTGGGCTCAGACCTGGCTCTCTCACCTGGCCTGGCCCTTGCCTGGGAACTTTGTATCACGAGCCAGCTACCGTTGTTTTCCTTGTAAGATGCCATTTCATGTTCATAACAACCCCAGCGAGGTAGATTTTCCCAGTCCCATTTTACAGATGAGGAAACTAAGGCCAAGATGGGCCATTTGGCTTGTCCAAAGTGACCTCCCTAAGACTTCATGGCTAAAAAGAGCAAAGAGTCATTCATCCATTTAGTCATTCAACCAGTGTTTACTGAGTGCCTAGTATGTGCTGAACCAAAACTTGGCCCCTGCTGTCCCCAAAACAAGGCTCCAGATACTGGGGCTCGATGCCCACGGGAGCACAGGGGGTCTGTCCTGAGGCTAGGAGATGAAGGGACCATGCGTCTCCTCGGACCTGACTGGCTCTTCCTGGGAAATATGGAGATTCATGTTATCTTTCTGTGTCTCAGGCACTCAATCCATCACGCTTTCCGGCATTCAGGGCCGCCAGTGGCTTGGGCTGAAATCCGATGGAGTCATGCTTCCTCCCATTTAATCTTGAAAATGAGAGGCGAAGGGCTGTTGATCACTTTCATGAGCTGCAGGAAGGAGATGATGGGAGCCTGATGGGGCTGTAATTTCCCAAGCCCTGTCTTCTCTCCTGTCCTGCGAATTGATGGGGCAGGGCTGTTTACCTTCAGGGACTGCACTCTGTCATCCCAGCGATGTGTCCTCTGTCGGCTTCCATTTGATTTGCTCTTCTCGGCCTCTTGAGTTGGAGCCTGGGGTGGGGGTGGGAGGAGGGGGAGGAGCAGGCAAGAGATGTCTGTGGGTCCAAGCAGAAGCCAGCCAGGGCTGACAGCCTGGCCAACAGCTTCTGCTAACGTGGGCATCACTATAGCAGGGGATGTGGGGTGGGCAGAGAGAACCTCTGCTGGCCTCCCATGGCCAGGTTTTCTGAGGGTCGTGCTGGAGTTGGGGAGGGAGGGTTAAGGGACCCCTCTGTCCAGTACCTGCTCCCCAAGGTGCTGGAGGAGGGGAGAGAATGAAACAATATCAGTGGTGGGCTTATTATGAGTCATACTCTGTGTTAGACCCCTTACAGACTCTATCTCATTTAACCCCCACGACAGTTGTGTGAAGGAGACATCTTTGACCCAGTGTATGGACAAGAAAACTGAGACTCACAGAGGGCAAATGCCTTGCCAGAGTCCTACATGGTGGCAGGGATTTAGGTCCTGGGCTGAGATTCATCCCGTGATCGTTCCTCTGTACTGCAGAGGAAGTTCAATGGGGTCTGAGTCACACCTATCAAAGTCATAAGACACTGATGTACAAACCAGAAAGTGGGGTTATTGGTTTGCAACATGGATGACTTCTCTGGTGTCTGGAATATTCCTGGCCATCATGGCTGAGTTAGTTAATTATTTATTAGGTTTTCTGAAGGCACAAAAGCAGAGGAAGCAAACTTGTGCATTCTTGGGGGATATTTCACTGAGGCCACAGAAAAGTCTAGTAGCTTCTCCCAACCCTGTGCATGGCTCCTCACTGAGGGAGGTGGATGGTGGCTTCTACTAGCTACTAGAGAAATAGGTACATCTTCCCTATTTGGCTTCCTTTTCTTTCTCACTCTCAATTCCTTCTGGATCACCATTTTGGTTATCTATTGCTTTGTAACAAACAACCCCCAACTCAGTGACATAAAATACCCACCATTTTTTTTTTTTTTTTGCATGCACAAATACTGGGAGTCAAGAATTTAGACAGGGGGCTGGCTTGTCTGCATGATGTCTTAGTAGGGAACCTCAGTTGGAAACACCCAGAAGCTGCCGATGACTCAAATGCCTGGGGATGGGCATCATCTGGGACCTTCTATACTCACACCTGTGGTGCCCTGGCTAAGATGCCTACTTGGACCTCTCTCTCTCTCTCTTTTTTAAAAAGTTTTATTTATTTATTTGACAGACAGCGAGAGCAAGAACAAAAGCAGGGGGAGTGGGAGAGGAAGAGCAGGCTTCCTGCTGAGCAGGGAGCCTGATGTGGGGCTCTATCCCAGGACCCTGGGGTCATGACCTGAGCCACAGGCAGATGCTTAATGACTGAGCCACCCGGTGTCCCTGGACTTCTCTCTTTCTATGTGGTCTCGGATTCCCCAGCTGGTAGAACGACCAGAACTTCAAGCATCAGCAGAATCAAACAGCTAATTAATAGTGGTTCAGGACTAGAAAGGCAGGAGGCCCTGCAGGTGAGGCAGAGGCTGATTCCAAAGTCACGTGGTCTCACTTCTGCCCAGCTCTATCGGTGGAAGTGGTCCCAGGTCCCCCCAGATTCAAAGGAGAGGGTACCAGCCCATCTCTTGAAAAGAAGAATGTTGGAGAATTTGCAGGCATGTTCAGAACCACCCGCGTTGTTTTTCCTTCAGAAAGCCACAACTGAATGAATCTACACGTGGCTGTCTTTTTCAAGACCTAGCCTCACTTTCTCCAGATAGTAGTTGATGAAAAGTAGCAGATACGAAGCATTTACTTTGGCTTAGCCACTGCCTTGACTATTTCGGGGGAGGAATACAGGCTCATGTCCCCATTTTACAGATGGGAAACCAAGGCTTCCAGCTGGCCACGAGGTTGCCCCAGTCACCCAGGAAGGAAGACTCAGAGGAAAGACCCACACCCCGAGTTCCTTGTCTGCAGAGCCCACACCCTCACTGCCTTACCCCCCACCACACGGCCTGCGAGCCCGCTTGGCCCAGTGTGATTGGCAGGACCTGGCTATTTCCCACAAGCCTTCTGATATCACTCAGGACCTCCACATCTGCTTTGTGTGCATCCCTCCTGTGCTCACTCCCAGGGGGACTCTTACCTCCACATTCCCAGGGATGCCTAGTGTTTCCCTCGTTCTGGCTACAACTGGTATAAATTTGGCAGCTTGCTGGATGGTTTCTCTATAGAAATGCTTTATGAAGCTGCAGTAATTAAAACTGGGACCAATCCAAATTTATTTCCAGCTGGGAAATAGGTAAACTGTGACACATCTGTACAATGAAATATTATTATACAACCGTAAGAAGGAACGAATCACCTACCAATACTTCAAACAACACAGATGAACCTCAAATACATTACGCCAAGTGAGAGAAGCTGGACTCAAAGGGCTGTGGACCATTTGATTCATTTATATGACATTCTGGAAAAGGCAAAACCGCAGCGACAAGATACATCAGGGCCTTGGAGAGGGGTAGGGGTGGACCGCAAAAGCATGTGATAGATACAATGGAATATTCTTCAGCCTTGAAAAGGAAGGAAATCTGATAAATTCTACAGCGTGAATGCACTTGGAGGACATTACACTAAGGGAAGTAAGCCGGTCACAAAAAGAGAAATGCTATGCAATCTCATTTGTATGAGGCTGAAGGGAGTAAATTCATAGAAATAGAAAGTAGGATGACGGATGGCTCGGACTGATAGGGGGCGGGAGAGTTGCTGTTTCATGGGTCCAGAGTTCTAGTTTTGCAAGGTGTAAAAGGCATGGTGATGCACTGGGCAACAATGTGACTCTACTTAATGTTACACTGAAAATGGTTAAGCTGTGAAGAGTACACTTAAGGAGATGAGCACTGAGCAACAGAAAGCATCGTCCTATCACTACGTTGTGCTCCTGAAGCTAACACAGCACTGTATGTTAACTCTACTGGAATTAAATTTTTTTAAAGACATCTATTTATTTATTTGACAGAGAAAGATCACAAGTAGGCAGAGAGGCAGGCAGAGAGAGAGGAGGAAGCAGGCTCCTTGCTGATCAGAGAGCCTGACGCAGGGCTCAATCCCAGGACCCTGAGACCATGACCTGAGCCAAAGGCAGAGGCTTTATTTAACCCACTGAGCCACCCAGGTGCCCCTGGAATTAAAATTTTAAAAACTTAATTTAAAAAATGGTTAAGATGGTACATTTTATATTTTGGGTTTTTTTTTTTAAAGAACACAATTTAAACTGAAAAATGGATTTAGTGAAAGGCATGATAGAGTTCTTTTGCAGTGATGGGACTATTGTATATCTTGATTATGATGGGGATTCCCTGACTGTATGGACTGGACACTAGAAAAGGGAGAATTTTTACTGTATGTGAGTTATACCTTAATAAATCTGACTTAAAAACAGATCCAAAACATGGTTCTGGCCCAGAAATAGTCCAGGGATGCCTGGGGCACTCAGTCACTTAAGCTTTGGCCTTCGGCTCATGTCATGATCCCAGGGTCCTGGGATCAAGTCCCATGTCGGGCTCCCTGCTCAGCAGGGCAGTCTGCTTCTCCCTCTCCCTCTGCCTCTTCCAATTCTTGCTCTCTTGGATGAATAAATAAACAATTTTTAAAGATTTTATTTATTTATTTGAGAGAGAGAGAAAGAGCACACACAAGCAGGGGGAACAGCAGGAGAAGAGGGAGAAGCAGAATCCCCACTGAGCAGGGAACCCATCGCAGGGCTCCATCCCAGGACCCTGCAATCATGACCTGAGCCAAAGGCAGATGCTTAAATGACTGAGCCACCCAGGTGCCCTTCTCTCAAATGAAAAATTAAAATCTTAGGAAGAAAGAAATAGAGAGAGAGAGTGGAAGGAAGGAAGGGCCCATTCTACCATTCAGCATTTATTTCCTGAGGACTTACTGTGTGTGAGGCACCTTTCTAGACACTGGTGTTGTGGAGGCAACTACCATGGGGCTTACGTTTTTTGTGAGAATGTGATACAATGTGATGATCAAATAGACTCATGGAGTAAAAGAGATAGTTCAGAAATAGATGGAGATTTATCTCCATATATTCATAACCATACAGAAATGTGCACATGTATACGAATTTAATAAAAGATAAAGATGACTTCCAAATATAGAGGAAAAATTAATTATTCAATGATTTCTGATTTTATACTATATCTTCAAGTAAATTCCATAAAAAAATTGAAACGTAAAACAAATGTTAAAATATAAATGTAAATGTAAAATGTAAAACAAGTGTAAAAAATGTAGAAACCTTAGGGAAAGTAGAAACATCTATGTAATTTTGGCACGGAGAAGAGCTTTCTAAGCATAAAACCAAAGGCAAGTGCATGAAAGAAAAGATTAATAGATTTGACCAAATGTAAATTGAAAAGCCTGACATCAAAAATGCTATAAATAAAGATAAATGTCAAATCATAATGAGAAAATATTATTTGCAGCATGTATTGTAAAGCAAGTATTAATATCCTTAATGTATAAGGTAGTGTTATGAATTGATAAGAAAAAGGCAAATATAATAAAAATGGGCAAGGAACATGAAATCTGACATTTTCATTATTTTAGCTTTATATTTCAATAATTCATAAAACAAGTAATAAACACGATGGCCAAAAACATAAGAAATATATTCAGCATCCCTGAAAATCAAAGAAATGCAAAAGAAGACAAGGAAGAATTCTTCGAGGTTAAAGCTTTAAAGGATGACATCCAGTGTTGGGAAACTTTGGGGACTAGATGTTTCCATGCTCTGCTAGCAGTGACTTGTAGTGTAAGTTGATAGAAACTTTCTGGAAGATGATGGAAGAATACGAAGTGAAAGCCTTTAGGACAGTCATTTATGTATAGGTCATCAATTCTGTTTCCTTCTCCCTGCATCTCTACTCTATAATACAAGCCAGACACCTTGTTGGCTTGTGGTTGGCCAATGGGAGGCATGGCTGGAACCTGGAGGACACGAGAAGATACAGGACTATCTTTTGCTGTCCAGCTGGGGTCTGCCACCTTCCAGCAGCAACCGCATGCTTTGTACCCTCTGGAGGAGGACCAGCCAGCTGGCAGTCTGCACGCCAGGCCGCTGGTGATCATTCAGAGGGCAAGTATGGGCCCCCTAAGAGGGTGCCATGGGTTGATCTGTGCCCCTCCAAAAGAAAGTTTTGACTGTTGAAGTTGTAACTCTTCCAACAGCACGGTGTGAATTTACTTAGAAGAAGTGTCACTGCAGATGTATTAGCTGAGATGAGGTCATAGGGGAGCAGGGTAAATCCTTAATCCAAAATGACCCTAGTCCTTACAAGAAAAGAAGAGACACAGAGATGCACAGGGATGACAACTGTGGGAGGACAGGGGAGGAGTTTGGAGTGATGTCACCACCAGCCAAGGATGCCAAGGATAGCCTGTAAGCACCAGAATCTAGGAGAGGAATGTGTGAAGCAGAGTTTCCCTTTGAACCGTCAGGAAGGAATCAACCCTTGATTTCCAACTTCCAGCATCCAGAACCTTGACACACAGGTCCTTTGCTTTAAGCCCCCTATTGGTGGCACTTTGTTATGGAGGCTCTAAGCAACTAGGACAAGGACCCTGGTTGACTAAGTCAGAGAACTGTCCCAGAGTGGAAATCAGCAATGATTAAAATATTAAATCATGTTGTGGAAGAACTGGTGATGATAGGACAAGGAGTTCCCAACGTGTTAAGGTAAGACATAACCTTTTACCTAATTTGAACCCGTTCTTGTAAATTAACAGCAACAACAAAAATGTATGTGTGGTCAACGACAATCTGTAACGTCATACACAGCAACAATGATGTCAGTTATAAGCTGATGGGCGGGGGAAGCATTGTGAGTGGCTTTGATTTTCTTTAATTACCTTGGTTTCTAAATATCCTAGAATGAGCACATGTCTCACTGTTGAACAAGAAAATGAAAGCTTTAAAAAGATGTGTTTTCAGTTCCAGCATTTTCTCTGACCATGGCAAGAACCCTATAAGGGAGTCAAAGCAGGGAGCCTTGTGCTTAATGTTCTATGGGGAAACTGAGGCCAACAGTGGGGGTGGGGGCATGGAAAGGCACTTCCTTCCAAGACAGCCCCTTGAGTCGAAAGAGCACGTACTCTTGGAGGGGTGGGGGGGACATTTCTTCCTCTGTCTTGAAATAAGGCTCCATCCGGGACATCGAGAGAGCAACCAGGGTGAACGTGGGCTTCGATGATAAATTATCAGAGATGTCATGTGGAGAGACCAAATAAATCTCTTAGCTATTTTTAGCACCCTCTGTTTCCGTCACTAACTCTACAGACAGAACCTGAGGAGGCAGCTTCCCTAGGAAGCGATTTTGTCATTTACTTAGAAATTTCTTTTTCACTTATTTTAAATTTTTATGATGAAATGCCCAAACACTATAGAGTAGAGAGGACAGCAATCTGCTGTCAAAACTTGGCCACACTGGTTTTCTTCCCACCCCGCACCACCTTTTATTTTAAAGGAACTGGCAAACTTTATGTCGTGTTGCTCATAAATAATTCCATGTGCATCTCAGAAAAGAGGGTGATGTGTGCTACCAGAGGGTGGTGTTTCCCAGATCTCTGGGATTTTTGTCCTGCTTCCATTGCTCATTCCCTGGCAAGGGGCAGGGTCATGGGGCTGCTGCTGGAGAGAGAACAGGTACAAGATGGAGACACAGCAGAATTCAGGAGAAAGAGGACTTCAAAGGAAGACTGATCTGGCTCTGCTGTGTGACCTTGAGCATGTTCCTTAACCTCTCTGTGCTTCAATTTCTGCTTCTGCCAAGTGCAGAAAATGATCTGAGCCCATGAATTGCCTGTTTGTCCTCAGAGTCATTGCCTGCCCATTCTGTCTGGGGCGATAGGGCAGCAGCTTGAGGGCCAAAGTTGGGCCCCGAGGATGGCCCAGGGGAGGGATGGGAAGAATTGGGGTTCTTAATAATGTTGTTGAGCTACTGAATTGACTGCCCACATGTGGACAGACGTGTTCGCAGCTCAGCGGGTGGAATGGGGCTTTGACAGCTGTAGGTGGCATTGTTGCCACGGAAGGGTGGTGCCTGGCCTTGTCACTGTCTGGAGCAATTTTTTAACTTGGAGATTTAAAAAAAAGAAAAGAAGGAAAAAGAGACCCACAGGCATTTGAGAAAAACTAAATTTCCGCAAGGACCAAATCTATCCGGATTTAGACATGCTTCGTGAGCGTTCACTTGTGTGTGATCATGTAGCAAGTTACGAAGTAATAAGCAGATGTAAAGTCATAATCAGAGCATGATCCTATCGTCCACCACTAACTCCTTAACCAGCGTTCATTAGCCCAGTCGTGTGTTCATCCTGCGAGTGTTTCTTGAGCACCAGCTGTGTACCAGACACTGGAAAGTACAAAGATCAAAGGCACGGTTCCTGCCTTCAAATGGCTCATAGGGCAGGGAGACAGTTCTGTCACCAGACAATACTGCTAGGGGGTGATGAGCACTGTGAGTGGCGATCACACGTCCCAGGTTGCCTGGGACAATCTCACCTTCTGCCTGTCCTGGAGTTAAGCATTCATAGTGGCCCTCTTCTTAAGTACGTCCTCTGTTGGTTGCTAATTATGTGATTCCCCTATTAATGACAGAAGTATGAACAAGAGTCCAACAGTAAAAAAAAGAAAGGTATAATTCTTCTACATTACCATTGTGTTATATTGTCACTTTTACTCCATCCTGGTCCAGGTGGCCCAGGGTCTGCTGTAGAGATGCTGCTCTCCTAGACTCAGAATTCATCATAGCGTTTCCCCTCCCACCTTCCTTCCTTCTTCCCTCCCTCCTTTCCTCTCTCCCTCAATTCATTCTTTCCGTCTTTCCCTCTCTTCCTTCTCCTCTCCCTCCCTCTTCTTCTTCTTTATCATCATTGCCATTTTTATTTCAATCATATTTATGCCTTGCACATGAAGAGTCAAATGTTGCATTTCATGGAATCAAAGATGATATAGATAACAAATTACCCCCTAGCTCAGCAGCTCCAAGCAGCTATGTGTGATTTCACACTGTTTCTGCATCTCAGGAATCTAGGAGTGGCTTAGCTGTGTGGTTCTGGATCAGAGACCATTAGGAGCCTGCAGTAGAGCTCTCCAGATGAGCTGTGGCCACCTGAGGGCCTGCCATGGGGGTGGGGATCCATTGCTCATGTAGCTGTTGACAGAAGACCTTTGTTCTTTGCTGGCTTGGTCCTTGCCCTAGGAGCCTCTTCTCAGGGCTGCTCGAGTGTACTTACAACATAGCAGTTGGCTTCCCCCAGGGCTAGCAAACCGAGAGAGAAAGAGCAAGGCAAAAGCCGCAATGTCTTCTATGACTCAGTCTTAGAAGAGACCCACCATCAATTTTCTACTATTTTACACAGACAGACCCTGACGCAATGTGGGAGTAGGAGGATGGAATACCAAGAAACAGGAATCATGGGGTCATCTTGGTGACTGGCCAGTCCAGGAGGTAAACACTCTGAGACTTTGCATTTCTGATAGTCTGACAAAGCACTGACTTGACAGTCCATCAGCTACGTCATTCTGCACTGGGAGTGGTTCTTCAGAATCCCAAAGGCATTCCTTCATTAGTCCTGGCTTCCATTGTTGCTGTCGAGAATTCCACCAACATTTGGATTTCCTGTCCTTTTCTCTCTCTCTCTCTCTCTTTTTAAGATTTATTTATTTATTACTTGAGAGAGAAGAAATGAGTAGGAAGAGGAGGAGAAGGAGAGTGACAAGTAGGCTCCCCACGGAGCACGGAGCCCCATGCAGAGCTCAATCTCATGACCGTGAGATCATGGTCTGAGCGGAAATCATGAGCTGGGCGCTTAACTGACTGACCGAGTGACCCAGGCACCCCCATCATTTTCCCTCTTTTCACATCTTCTCTTTGCCCCCTGTATCCTGGAATTTCACCAGCACATGTGGGGTCTTGGTGTGGGATTACTTCTGTCCATGGTGCTGGACACTCGGCAGACCCTTCCAGTCTGGACCCCACATCTATTGCTTCTTCCTGTTCCACTGCCCTCTTCCGTTTTCTCTGGCCCTCCTTCCTCTCCTATCATTTGGTTATGGAAACTTGAATCTTCTTATTTTTAATTTCTTTGCCTTTTTCTCCACTTTCTGAAAGACCTTCTTGGTGCCTGGTTGGCTCAGACGGTAGAGTATGCAACTCTTGATCTTGAGTCTGTAGGTTCAAGGCCCTCATTGGGTGTAGAGATTACTTTAAAAATAAAATAAAATCTGGGAGATCATCTTCAGTTAATCTTCCCACCTTTCTGTTAAATTCTCATGAGGGCCATCATGTTTTTACTTCCAAGCACTCTGACTTTTTTCCCGGCTGTTCCTTTTTTTTTTTTTTTTTAAGATTTTATTTATTTATTTGACAGAGAGAAATCACAAGTAAGCAGAGAGGCAGGCAGAGAGAGAGGAGGAAGCAGGCTCCCTGCTGAGCAGAAAGCCCGATGTGGGGCTCGAACCCAGGACCTGGGATCATGACCTGAGCCGAAGGCAGCGGCTTAACCCACTGAGCCACCCAGGCGCCCCGCAGCTGTTCCTTTTTTTAAGAAAACAGCATCCTGGGGCATGTGTGTGGCTTGAGCCCCTGACTCTTGATTTTGGCTCAGGTCATGATCCCAGGGTCATGAGATCAAGCCCCGAGTCGGGCTCTGCACTGGACGTGGAGCCTGCTTAAGATTCTCTCTCTCTCCCTTTCCCTCTGCCCCTCCCACCCTCTCTAATAATTTAATTAAGTAAGTAAAAGTGAAAAAGGAAGAAAAGAAAGCAGCATTCTGCTCTTGTTTCAGAACAGCAAGTCTGCTACAAGGGCTCAGGGCTCCCACTTAGTAGCTGGACAACCCAGGGAAGGTATTTAACCCCTCAGAGCCTCAGTTCTTCCATCCATCAAATGGGGATTAAAACAATAATACCTACAATGCTCCTTTTCTCAGGCTGCCATGACAAAGTGGCACAAAGTGGGCATCTTAAATGGACAGGAATTTATTCTCTCACTTCTGGAGGCCAGACTTCTGAAATCAAGGTGTGAATAGGGTTGGTTCCTCCTGGAGAATTGAAAGGAGAAGCTGTTGCAAGCCTCCTGCTGGTCTCTGGTGGGTGCCCGCAGTCCTCGGCCTGAAGACATGTCCCTCACATGGAGTTCTTCCCATCTTCTGTATCTCAGTCCACATTTCCTTCCTCTTAGAAAGACACCAATCATTGCATGAGGGCCCACACTCCTCTCATGTGACTTCCTCTTAACTTGCTTCCAACTACAAAGAACCTATTTCCAAATAAGAACTTAGGGGTTGACTGTGTCTTTTGGAGGGACACAAGTATACCCACTCCATTGACCTCATACAGTTTTTGTAAAGATTAAATGTGTGTACTGTGTTGGGTAGAATTGTTAGTATTATCGTTCTTTCATCATTCTGAGGATGTTAATAATAGTTTGTGTGGTTTTTTCAGGGTTCTCTTCTCCCCATGTAGTCCTCCTTGCCCCAGTTTCCTTTTTTCTGTTGGTTTTGGCTTCTGTCAAATGGCGGGTGGTCACTGGCTGGACGCTCCCACCTCAGCATGGGAATGAAGCTAATTGGAGCTTAGGATCAGTGGGAGGGGCTTGTCCCTGCAGGTTTCACTATGATTGGCCAAGTTGTTCCATCCGGGTACTTTCAGGTGTTTTCTCTGGGTCCCCTCAAATTCCCCATCCCTTACCAGAAAGTGAATGCTAGTTTCCGGGGACCCTGGGAGCCAGGTGGTCCTGCCTTAAGCAGAGCGTACTTAAGCCATCCCTAACTGTCCCTGGTGTCCCCAGTCCAGTGGTTTTCTGTTGTATCCTCTTTGGAGAACAAACCCCCAACCCTCTGCAAAGGTGTGCAGGGCTGCCCCTTCTCTTTTTTTAACCCCGTGTCACACTACTTCCTAAAGCATCCATAGTTGCTGGGATTTTGGTCTTTTGAGGGGGTATCAGTAGTATAAACTGGGTTGTTTTTTTTACTGTCTTTAGTGCTGACTAAGGATTCCGCTGTCTTGGATTTGCTATTAGGTCCTCCTCCTCCAGCAACTGTTCAGGTTCCAACAACAGGCTGCTGCCTGTGCTTCCTTGTGGGTCGTCAAAGTCTTTGTGGGTACAGCCTGGACCAAGTCATGGAGGCCGGAAGGCGTAAGGACCGTAGCACCATCTGTGCATGAGTCTCTGTCCTAAGCACGTCACATATATTTACTCACTGCATCCTCACACCAGCCCCTGGGGAAAAGGGGACACAAGAGAACAAAGGAGGCTAACTAACTTTCATCAGGTGACCCAGCTAGCATGAGGTGGTGCCAGCACTGGGACCCAGAGAGTCCGGCTCCAAAGCCCACACGCATGTTCTCAGCTGCCCCACAACAAAGGTGAATGTTTACTTCCTGTGTGTACCTACAGGCAGGGAGACTTTGATGCCTCCCACGGGTACCTTTGTCTCCCATGTGCTCCTGGCCCCTGGGCTCCAGACAGCCCCACCCCCAGCTCCGCTGTAAGGCCGGCAGGTGTTTGAGGGTGGCTGTCCTTTGGAGGCAGTATTGCATCCCCAGTAGCAGGGACTCTGTCCTCTCTATCTCTAGCACTTGGTGGAGCTCCTGACACATAGTAGGGCTCCATCAGTGTTTGCTGAACGTGGAGATTGATGCCGAGCCCTCTCCCACCTCTCTTCTTTCTCCTTGTGGTTCCATAGCCAGGCTGACTACCCTCCACCTCTCCCACACCCTCTCAGAGTCCAAACAAGCCCACTTGCCTGGATTCTACCCTCATTCCTTGGTTCCTGATCCTCGCAGGCTAGCCCTCTGGGTCTGGCTTCAGTTGCCTCTTGGATATGGTGATGATGTCAGCTTTTCTGACCGTGGACTGCAGGCTCATCCTTCTGTTACTCCCAATGCTGGCTGCCCTGGGCAGGGTATGCCCTAGGTCTTGTGGTAGGGTACAGACTGAGCCCCTGTAACAAAGACCCGAAATACGGTGGGTCACATAGATAGAGGTGTCTTTCTTTCTCACATCAATGTCTAAATGTGGGTGGGGCTGGTAAATGATTGGTCCCTCTCATCACCCCTTTCTAGATTCCCAGTCTTGCTGTGTGTCTTTATATTTTCTCCCATTAGAGGTGCTAGCACTTGCCTGTAACATCACGTAAGCCTCAATGATTTGACTTGCCGAAGCCGGTGGCATGTGGACAGAAGTGGGAATGTCCCAGTGAAACTAGGCTCTCAGAAGGCTTCCGAGTTTCCATTTGTCCCTCTGGTTCTCCTGCTTTTTGTCTTGGGGGAGCCATCCCCAGCTAACCAAGGAGGATGAGAAAGCAGAGACCCAGATGGACGCTCAGCCACCCAGCTGAGCCCGCAGACATGTGAGTGAATTGCCTGCCGGTGGTGTGGGCTGCCCAGACTCTGTGGTTCTTACGGTGACGGTCCAGAACAGGCACGCAGCTGTGCTTCATGAAGCGGTTCGTGGACCCAGATTAGTGGTCAAGTCTGCTGCTCTAACACATGACTCCCATCCATGTCCACGGCAGCTGTTCCAGCCAGTAGTAGGAGGAAACCAAAGACGGGCAGGGTGCGTGGCTTGATATCACGGAACTGACCCGGAAGCTGTCCAGACAGAGCACTGCGGCGCATCAGCTCGAGGGACCGAGCCCAGTCACGTGGCCTGCAAGGAGGCTGGGGAATATGGGCTTGCTATGGGCTGAACCATCTTCCCCTAAATTGATACCTTGAAGTCCTAACCTCCAGAGCCTCAGAATGGGACTGTGAGTAGAGTTAGGGTCTTTAAGAAGGTAATTAAGTTAAAATGAGGTCATACAGGTGGGCCCTAATCCAATATGACTGCCAAGGTTAGGACCCAGACACATACTGAGGGAAGACCGTGTGAGGACACAGCGGGAGGACGGTCATCTACAAGCCGAGGAGGCAGGCCTCAGAGGAGATCAACCCTGTGAACCCCGTGGTCTCGGACTTCCAGCTTCGGGAACTGTGAGGGAATATGTTTTTGTTACTTAGTAGTGCTCTGCTATGGCAGCCCAAGCCGACTGACACAGCCCATTCCCCGGGCGGCCATGTTCCCAGTTTAGGGGAGCCTGGTGATTCTGTTAGGGGAGCTACTGCGGGCAGTCAAGTCTCCACCACTGTCTCCCTCCCGTGTCAGAGCTAGCACACCCACCTTCCCAGCCCAGCAGGCTCCAGGCCTTGTGAGGTGTGGGCTCTAGGATGTATCTGTTGGCTACCTACCCGAAGGCAATATCGTAATTCTCTGCATTTTAGTGTTTGCATTTGCAAACATTATACTGAGAAGGAGGTCTGTAGTCTTCACCAAATCACGGCCTGGTGTCTGTGGTTTGTGGCGTCCTTCCCGAGTCACAGACAGGCCCGTGCATGACGGACGCCATCTTTAATGGTGGCACACTTGGCTAAGAGACGCCACCATAATGCCAGGTCCCGTGTCTCATGGCAGGATGGGCGGAGAAAATGGGGCAATAGAGGCCCCGACTGGTTAGTGCCCCGGGGGCTCCAGAGCAGGGCAGCCCTCCTAGTGTTCCAGATAAAGGCCAGAGGTTGGGCCTTTGCATTCCCCACAGTGACCTTCATGGGAGACAGGCTGTCTGGAGATGAGGAACGGCCTCAGGAACTCAGCTCCCTTCCACCGAAGGCACTTGCAGGGAGGGGTTCAGCTGTGAGCGCCAAGCGGTCAGAAGTCCCGGCAGCTGGGGCTGGGGAGGGGGTTGGGGGGTAGGGGGGAAGTGCTGGGGCCTGAGGGGCATCTGGGAGGAGGCACACTGCAGTGAAGGCTAATTCCAGGCCTGACTGCCCTCGAGGACGGGCACCTTTCTGTTTTTGTTTCCCTTCCTTGGTACCTGGGGCAAGCTTGTGCCCAGAGCTCCAAGAGACATAAATACTGAAGAATGAGCCTTTTGGGCTTAGGAGGAAACTTTCTTTTGAACATCAGATCCCTCAAAATTTCCACCCAAAGGATTCCTGTCTGAAGCCTGCTGCTGGCATAGGCGGGTGCTATGCCCGGCTGGGCAGCTCTCAGCGGTGGGCTGGCCTCTCCTTCCACCTCTCCCCAAGGGAGAGCAGACGTCTATGCTTGGGGCTCAGAGGAGCACAGGTGAGAGGCGGTCAGGCCTGGGCCATCTGAGCCAGAGGCTTCATTCTCTCCCTGGGCTCCCCACACCCTTGGGGGCTGCCCTTGACTTCTGCTACCATGCAGGTGTTCCTAACTACTTCTGTGCGTGGACTGCTGAGTATAACGTGGTTCAGCCCATGGACCCCTTCTCAGAGTAACGTTTGTAAGTGCGTGTGATAAAACACAGGGAAATAATAATATCAGAATAAACCTGTCAAGATATTATAAAAGCCCATTTTGTGACATAGTACTATCTGTGTTTCTTTAATAATTTAATACTAAGATTGGGCAAAGGTGATCTATTTCTGTATGGATCTCATAACAGTCATAATAGCAAAGTGATGAACAGAAATGCTATTTTGAGATATCTGTGACAACCATAATATGGTACAAAAATGTCTGCGAGTCTTCTTGGTTTCAAAGTACTGCTAGCATTACTGAGGTTTGTTGTCTGTGACCTAATTTTTCTCATCCAAGTTCATGGACTCCCCCAAATTGCAGCTACATAGCACCTAGGGGTCCATAGGCCCCAGATGAAGAGCTCCTACTTATTACTGAGTTCACATCTGGGAGAAGCCAAGCCCCGCCCGGGAGTCAGGAGCTGGGTTTTACTGACTGGCTGCTGTCCCCTCTCTGCAGGCAGGTGAGCAGCTGCTGCAGTCATCTGGCCAGCCTCAACACGTGGCCTGCGACCGATAATTACTTGTCCATCCATCCGTCCATCCATGCATCCATGCGTGGATCCCTCCCAGTGTTCTAGTTCACTCAACAAATGTTTACAGAGCTGGGCTTGGGCGGGTATCTCAAGGGGTTTCCGGGCTGATGGAAGAGAAATGCACAAACAAACAATGATGTGATATTAGCACTAATAAGAGGTATGAACAAAGAGAGGCAGACACAATGCTGGGGGGTGGGGATGGGACTCCAACAGGGGGAATGTCACGCGTGATGTCCTAAAGGCAAGAGAGGGCCCAGGAGGTCTGAGAAACAGTGCGGTGACAGAGCGGGGGCAGGGCTGAGAGATGAGTCTGGGGTGGTGACGGTCTCATTCAGGGGTGTGGATTTTATCAGCCTGAGGTCTCTGGACAAGATGATGGCACGATCAGCTCTCCAAAGATGGGGATGTGGTTTGGTGAGGGAAAGATCGGAGGCAGGAAGGCCAGTTAGGAGTTTTTGGAACGAGCCCAGCATGGGGATGAGACCTGAGATCAGGAACTGGCAGTGGCCATGGAAAGTGAACAGGCATGAGAGAAAGTTCTTACATGGGACAGACCGGATCTGATGACCAAGGGGATGTAGGGAGTGTGGATGACTCCGGGCACTCTGAATGGGGACATGGAAGCTGACGCTTGCATTAATCCAGATTTGGGGGGACATGAGAACAGAATGGGGAAAGGAAGGAGATCATGAGTTTGATTTTGAGTTTGCTTAGTTTCAAGTTTCTGTTGCATCCCATGGTGGCCTTGTCAGGTAGGGAGCAGCCTCCATGGAGGGGAAGGCTGGAATCCTTCCTTTGTTCGATTTGTCTTTCCTCAGAGAAGGAAAGAAAAGGCAACAGAATGCAACAGATCCTTCCCAGGTGTGTCTCTCAGCACTGCCTGGGGCCGGCCGATGGCCACGCCCGTAGTGTTGGAAAAGACACTGAGCGTGAGCAGGTCATGGGCTGAGGTGAGCAGTAGGGTACAACTCAGCTGTGCGTTCAAGGACAGAGCTGGCCAAGCAGAGTACATGAGTTTCCTTTGGCTGGTGTGACAAAGTCCTGTGGACGAGTGTCCTGTGAGTTTATGCACTCACAGCTCTGGAGTCTGGAAGCCTAAACTCAGGATGCGGGTAGGGTTGGTTCCACTCTCTTTGGCTCGTGGAAGGCCATCTCCGTCCTGTATCTCCTCACACCTGTGTTCCCTCTGCACCTGTCTCTAGGTCCAAAGTTTTCCTTTCCAGAAGGACAGATTGCATTAGGGCACCCCCCGGTGACCTCATTTTACATGGATTATGTCTATAAAGACTCCTTTCCAAATCAGGTCACACTCTGAGGTACTGGGATTTAGGACTTTACTATGTGAATTCTGGGGCATACATAAGTCACCCTATAACACAGAATGGGAAGCCAGTGCAGAAGAAAGATCCAGAGATCCTGGGAGAGCATAGGAGACAGCCTCAGGGTATGCCAGAGAACTATCCCATGAAGAAGTCTGCTTGAACGTATCCCCAGGGCTGAGCGTGACTGGTTGGACAGTGTGGCCAGTGGGAGCCGTGAAAAACATGTGAGCAGGGGAGAAGTCACTCACAATTGGGCTTCGGGAAGATTCCATGAGGAGAAGCAAGCATCGGTGTGACCACCATGAGCGGTCACTGCCCTGCCCCCACCGGGGAAGCAAATGAAGGACCCTGAGTCTTCTGGGACATGTTGGCTGGAGCGCAAATCAAGACGAGAGCGCTAGGGACAAAGATACAAAGAGATCGGCCCTGGCGGGGACATGCGTGCTTCCAGAGACATCCCCTAGGGCCGCGCTTGGTCAAAAGAAGCAGGAATCCCAGGGATTAGAGGGGGCGGTGGCCCGCCGGGTTGAGTCAGCAGTGACACTCGGGGCGTGCGGACTCTGAAGTCCTTTGCTGACCCCCCCACCTGAAAGCTCCTGCAGAACCTGAAAATTAATGGCAAATCTTTTAAAAACAGTTCAGTTAAGTCTTGGAGATTAATGTCAGCCTTGCCCGCTGGAAGCCAAGCCAGAGCCGTGGTGACAGCGCTTGACACGTGGTCTCGGTTTTCCAAAGCGGAGGGCAGCAGGGAACAGTGCTCCTGCCTGCTTGGTGTCCGTCCCAGGCCCTCCCCAGAGAGGTCACTGATTCTGTGTCACTGCCGGTTAAGTGTCTCTTCCCAGGATGTGTGTCCTCGGGGTTTGGCACAGTCCGCTGCCCCTGGGGGAGGAGGTGTGTCTGCCCGGTGCAGGACAAGGTGGATCCACTGGGCTCTACACATCCCCACGAGCAAGAACACTCCTGGCTTGAGGCTCGGGGTGGCACTGGTATAGGACAGACATTAGGGTTCGAAGCTGATGGCCAAGAAGGAACTCTTAAGACATCTTTGATGCAATAAGGTGGTTTAATTAAGGCACGGGGACAAGACCCGTGGGCAGAAAGGGCTGCCCCGGGGTTATGAGGAGCAGCCCATTATATACTCAAGTTGGGAGGGGGTTAGGGAGAGGGTAAGCCTCCCAGATATTTTGGAAACAAGATTTCCAGGACCCTGAGGGGGTTTGCTATCGTTAGGACCGGTCATTTATTACTGTTTAGTAAACCCTCTGTCGTGAGACCCTTCAGATGTATATGGGTGGGTCATAGGCTTGAAGGATGATTGCTAACATGTATCTTGAGGGGTTAGAGCTAAAGGAAGTTTCCATAGGAATTCTTATATGTCGAAGTAGACTTTCGGGGCCCTTGGGGTCGGGCTAAGCTTGCCTGTTGCCCTTAGCAAAGTATTAACATCGAGGCAGCTGATTTCCTAGAGGAAGGTCACTTTGCCTGTTTCAAGGACTCGTCAATGGCTGTAGGTACTAAGGACATGAAATAATTTTTCTCCTGCCTTTGTTGCCCACGTCAGCGTTGTTAGTTGGTTCTCTGTCTGCGTCTCTGTGTGTCTCTTACTGTTCCAGGCCCTGCTGTTCTGCCTCTCTTCCTGCATCCTGCCTTTGGGCTCCGCTTTCCTGCCTCTCCCGTTGAATTAAGTTCTCCATCACTCCCTGCATCTCCATCTCCCTGTGCCCTGCCCCCTTTCTGTCTGCCCCTCCCTGTCTTTCTGTCTGTCTGCCTCTCCCTTCATCTCCAAGCCTCTGTCTCTGTGTCCATGTTTGCCCCTGAATCTCTCTGTCAGCGTATCTCAGAGTGCCAGGTTCTCCTGGGTGGATCTTTGGTGGCTGCGGCAGTGGCGACATTAGCTGGGAAACCTACTGAGAGTCCCGGAGGTGCACGCCTATGCTAGTGTGTCAAAGGCACAGACCCGCCTACAGAAAAACCACCTTTCCTGGTCCTGTTGTACCCTGTGCTTTCCCCCTGACTTGTTTGACAACAAGGACCATTTCTTCCCCCCCTCCTCCCCATGACACCTGCTGACATCCTGTGAAATAATCTTAGATCTCTGCTCTGTGCCTTGGTCCTGCTCCCTGTCTGTCTGCCCAGTTCTCTCTCTCTTCTCTCCGCATCTCTGAGTCTCTCTCTCCATTCCTGAGTCCTTATCCTCCCCCTCATGTGGCTCTGTCTCTGGGTTTGGGGAGCTCGTCCCTGGAGGTCTCAGGGAGGTGTTCTCCCCTCTTCCTCTGGCTGTCACTGACCCGAGCTCTATGTAGGTCTGTGTGTTCTTTATCTCTCGGTGTCTCTGTCTTGCATTTCTGCGATGCCCTGGGACAGCCTTGGCCGGCGGCCCAGGGTACGTGGGGACCCCTTGGCCTTTCCCAGGAGCTGGGGTGCTGGAGGGAGGGGGGCGAATGATGAGCTACATGGGTCAGACTGAGGCGGCGTGCGGGTGCTTTTCCACTGGCAGAAGAGAGCCAGAGGATCACCGTGCCGCAGACTCTGCAAGCGCCTTCAAGTTCTGGGCGACGGGCGCAGGCCGAGCGGCGCGGGGCCAGCTTGCCTCAGGACGGCGGGGATGACATGCCTGAGCCCCGCTGACTTCCACGGCACTGCCGGAGATCAGCCCGGGTCACCCAGGGCCGAGAACTCTTAGGAAGTAAATACAAGGGGGAGAGGCATGGAAATGGGCTTTTGGAAAGCACATCGCGCTGCTGTTTCTTCCTGTCCTCGATTTTCCTCCTGTGTCTCCTTCGCTTGCCCCGTGACTCCTCTCCTTACTCAGGCCTGAGGCTTACTTCCTTTCTCTTGGGCTTCTGAACAAGCCGTTACCTATCTCTGCTCTCTGAGAAGGTCCTAAGAGGAAGGTCTGGTATGTGCCCGATGCCTCAGACTGGAGATGTCACCAAGAACTTCTCCATTAGCTGTGCCAATGACCTGGAGAGGGAGCAGCCGCGTTCCCATTTCACAGATGAGAACACTGGACAGGGGGAGTGACTTGCCCAACATCACACAGTAAATAAGTGAAGCTCAAGTCTGTCAAGGCAAGTCCACCTTGCCCCACCCCGTGGGCCCCGTGCACTCCTCCGGAGGGATCTTTCCCAGGGACACACCATTTCCTTCCCCCTCCTCCTGGCTCCGGCCCTCTTTGCTGTGTGGCTCTGGGCAGGACAGTATCCCAGGTGACACCACAGCCCCTTGGGTTTCGAGGGCTCCCCGACCCAGGCCTGCTGACCCCCTGCACTGCGTTGGAGGCTGGGCACCTCAGCCCTTTGCTGATCTGTCTTCTTCCCTTCCAGCCTCAGCTCTGTTGTGCCAGGAGGAGCTGCAGAGAAGGAGCTGGCCCGGATACAAATTATTTTGGGTTCTGGAACACTGACCGTCAGCGACTTTGGCAGCAGGTGAATTTCCAGTCCTGTCTTACATAAGGAAACACCAAGTTCGTATTTCTAAACATACCAGAAAACCGTTCCTCAACTGTGACCTGCCATTAGGAGGGCAAAATGAGGACAAGCGGGGAGCCGGAGAGGCCGAGAAGGAAGGGGCCTCGAGGTGTACCCGACAGTGGCCAGCTTCAGAAGGAGGGAACGGATGCCAGCAGCCAAGGTCCCGAGCGCTCATGAAGAGCTGGCCCTGGGCCAGGCCCAGGCGCCATCCCATCTCATTTAACCCTCCCAGAAGCCCTGGCGGCAAGGGCTGCTCTTCCTGATCTAGAGAAGAGGAATCGGAGACTTAGACCCCAAGGCCTCAAGGCCCCCAAACCAGGAGTACCAGAACGTAAGCCCTGTTCACCATCCCTCGAAGGGGGTCTCCCACCCCGGGGGTGAGGAGCACTGTTGAGGCTGTGACTTGGTTGCAGACAAGCATGGGACAAAATGCCTTTGGTCTCAGGCACTGGAAGATTCTGGACATCCTCAGACCAGCGGTGTGACCAAGCGCAGGCCTCTGCTGCGCCCATTGTCTAGAGGGATTCCAGAATTTCCCTGTGGCTCCAGCAGGGATATGGCAAGTGCTCATCAAGGAAAGGAAATTATCTGATGGGTACAGACCATAACAGCATTTGAGGGAAGGAAGAATTGGGGAAAGCCTCGGTGCCCATCAAGAAGAATCTAGATAAACAAACAACAGATCAGCAACTAAAAAGACCTAGGGAACTCTCCGAGACCGACGAGGGGAGAAGTCCAAGACCCATTGATCTGTGGTCAAAGCAAGAAGTTGCAGAGTGAGATGCACCATGGGAAATCATTGACATTAAAAGATCCACAAAATGCCAAGCCTTCTGTTTCCGTGTGTAGCTTTAAGTGTGTGTCAGTGCATGTCCAGAGGTCCGGAGGGAGATGCCCCAAACTGATGATGGGCCTGGGCCCCCTTCAGGGGAAGGACTGGAGTGAAAGGGGCAGAGGGCAATGAGTAGGGGTGGGGACGGGGGGGGTTGTGGCGGGGGGACCTGGGATTTCCCTGTAGTGCTTGAATAGCTTACAGCAAACATGTAATCGTGTGCTTCTTGAGCAACGAAAAATGCATAAGAAAATAAAAAGAAAAGGGACAGCTGCTTTGTGGATAATAAACACACAGGGTGGCAGCTGGATTTGACGGATCAATTCATTTGTTCATTCAGCCAATGATCATTAAAGAGCATGTGTCCTCTGAGACAGGCCCTGTGCTAGGGGCCAGAGCTGCAGGCGTGACAGATGGAACCCATGTCCCCAGGGAGTATAAGATCCAATAAGGGAGGTATATGGCAAAGCCAGAATGACAATGAGGGTGATGAAGTCATTCCAGAAGGTGCAATGGCCCAGGGAATCACATCATCTGGCTGGCAGGCAAACATCCTGAAATTTTTGTCAAGAGCATAGCATTTATGCTATGGGGCTCTGCGGTAGGAGTAAGAAGCCGACCAGTAGCAAGGGAGAAGGTTCCTGGCAGAGGGAACAGCAGGAGCAAATGCTTCATACCCGGGGAGCCCAGAGACACTCTGGGGGGCTGTGACTCGTCTTCCCACCTAGCTTCCTTCCTCTTGGAGCCCACACAGCTGGGGGACAGTGTCCACCATGAAGACACCCCAATTCTGGAGCACCTCTGTCCTCCCAGCCACATGATCTCTCTGATTCTGTTTCTAGTCTGGAAAAGGGTGGGTGGTGGTGGGGAGACTGATTCCTGCCCTGCCAAGTTCCCAGGATCATCACGAGGACCAGGAGGGCTAATGATTAGAAAAGTGTTTTACAAACCAAGAAGCACCAAACAAATACTTGGATTCTAGTCTTGCTTTTAGAGCTGAGGCATTCACCTACCCAGAACAATAAAAAAAGAGGGCCTAAATTTCTCCCTCTCTTATCCCCAGGACTCCATCAACCCCAGGCACACAAGACCTTCTCAAGACAGCCATCAGACTGAGGTTAGGGACATGGAGGAGAGAGTGTGGGGATGGGGCTGGGGAGGAGATGGCTTCCTCATATCCATGGGTCACAAGAACAGTTGTCCTTTCCAGCAGATCCGTGGTGGGGCCCAGCCAGGCTCAGGTCCAGCTATGAAGTCACCAAATAGGATTTTCTTTGCTCTCAGACTTGGCAGTTTTCCATTGTTTTAATATCTTGCCAAGGAAACCAGCTCTTGGGAAGATTCTGCACCCTTCCTATCCTGCAGAGGAGAGATCTGGTCTTTCTCTTGATGGTACCCAGGGGCTGCCATGTTGACATGGCCATGGTCACCTCGGGCCCTCCATAGCCTGGGATATGAGTGCCACTTGGAACTCCTGGGGCCTTGACAGGCTCCTGAGAGAAACCTTCCTTGCCTTTCTCAGGGATGAGGGCAGGGAGTTGAAGCAAAGTAGTCCAGTCAGCAGTGAGCAGATGGGACTGGTATTTACTGAGGATGCTGGTGGGGCCTTCCAAGGCTCTGTTGATCTTACACAGCTTGGCTCACTGTGGATTTCCATCCATAACGCAAGACCAAGGAGTGGTCCCTAAAAGTGTAAGTAACTCTGTTGTCCCAGACAGAAAATAGACTATGGTCTACAATGGGACTGTTATGTTTGAGTTTCTTGCCCCTCATATACAGCATTGGCCTGAGAAACCCAGGTTCGCATTTGTCATTTGTCAAGTAAAAATCAGAAGGCAGTCTAGGGTAACTGGAACCAAAATGCATATGGTAACTAGAGCCTCACCTGTTGTATCCAGCTCATGGAACAGAGAGCAGTGTGGATGGTAGGGAATTGGGGTGAAACCTGGATACCTGGGATCCTGGCTCATGGCCTAGGGGGTAGTGGGGATGGGGGCACAAACATGTAGTGAAACAGGAGGGATTCTGTGACAGCAGGTGTGTTCGAGAGTCCCGAGGCCCGGCTAGGTTTGATGCTTTGCTGGAAGGACCCACGTGGCTCAGAGAGCTATTGTACTCACGGTTATGGTTTATAACAGCGAAAGGACACAGATTAAGCAAGGGGTGAAGGTGCGTGGGGCGGGGTCCAGGGGATACCAGGCAGCAGCTTCCATGTGGAGACTTACAGACTGCCTGATTCTGTGTGGCAACAATGTGTGACAGCAAGAAGCTCACCTGAGCCTTGCTGTCTGGGTCAGAATGTAGGTGTGGCCAACCACAACATGGCTGACCTTACTCTGTCTCCAGCCCCTCCAGATATCAGACTAGTACCAGGTGGCCCAGAGCCCCTGATTGTAAGTCCTACTGTTTGTGTGGACTATCGGGCATGGCCCAAAGACGCTCCTCTCAGGACAAAGAGTCCATGAGCTCAGAAGGTTTCTCTCAGGAGCCCCATCAAGGGCCAGACCTCCCTTTGGAATGTGCAGCATGTGGACAGCCCAGGCCTGCGGGGACAGTCCTTTACACACAGCAGAATACACAGAGAACCCAGAGAGTCTGTGTCTTTCCCCGCTGGGTAAGACTGGGTGGGAAGAGGAAGCAGGAGATAAGCTGACCTGGCTGGCATGAAGCTCTCTGGGTCGTGGCTGGCAGGAGAAAGCTGCTACATGACACTGAGGGAAGATTGAGAGCAGACAAGCCACCAGAGGGCCAAAGCCATCCATTCAAGGAGGGATGTCCCACTCGGTCCTATGCTGTTGTCATAGAGTTTGTGTGAGATGAGGGACAAACTGGGAGGGCTGAGATGAATGGCAGGACTGCCACTGGGGGGTCCCTGGCATGGCTGCTGTTTTCATGTGAGGACCTCCAGCATAGAGACCCGCAGCCAGAGACAAAACATACAAGCCCGGACAGCTCCTCAGACAGCTGAGTGACAGGAGGAACTGGGGGTCCTTCATTAAAGGTTTGGGGGGGGGGAAGTCTCTTATTTTGAAGTGTCCCTCCTCTTGTCACCAAGTTCAGAAGTTCAGAAATTAAAATAAGACTTTGTCACTTCCTGAGATCGGAGACAGCAGTGGGGGATGCATGGTACCTCATGATACCCCAGGGCCCTGCTGTCAGATGTGGTGAACCACATTGGTTTATTCTAGCAAATCAGGGCAAAGAGGGAGCTGACCAAGATGGGCTGGTCTCCAGAAGACAGAGCCAGGACAAGGAGTACAAATCAGGAGGGAAGTTTTGGCCCACACACAAAAGAATGTACTAATAACCAGAACTTCCAAAAGTAGAAAGGACTGGCTTGGCTTGTCATGAGCTTCCTGTCATTGGAACATGGGAGCAGGGACTGGGTAGATACCTGTCAGTGATACCGTGGAAGGAATTCTTGCTCTGAGAGGAAGAAAGAACTAAGATGCTCCACTTTTCCTACTTTCTCCCTGGGTGACCTCATCTGGACCTGGCATTAACCACCATTGATATGTTCAAATGTCCCCAATTTAGAATTCCAGCCCAGAACACTCTCCTTAGCTCCAACACCACCATGTCAGTCTTCTCCACTGATTGTCCAGTACCTGGAGCACACCTAGCACACAGTGAGCGTTCAGCAAATATTTTTGAACAATTAGATGAACCCCAGCCCCCACTTCTCTTCTCCCTTGATGTTGTATAATCATCACTTTGGATGTGCAAACTTCATGCATACCGTAGCCCCATAAACCTTGCAGCAGCTATGTCAACTCTGCTCTTGACCTCCACCCAACCTCCCAGGACCCCCTCAGAGCAGAGGAAGGACATTCTATGTGCTTTCCCTTGTCCAACACCCTGTCACTGTGCCTACCCTGCCTTGTGCGGCTGCCTTCTCCTCGGAGACTGAGTTACGGGAGGTAGTGGTTTTATCTTGTTCCTCATGGCATACCCGATGGCCAATCTAGGCACTGGCATAGAGCAGGTACTCAGAACCCAAGCACTACACCAAACCACCATGTTCCCAGCTCCGATCTCAGCCTGGGTAGGCTGGGGCTGGTGGTCCTTCCCCCATGCCTTCCTCCAGGAGGACATGTGTGAAATTAATGAGCCAGCTCTTCCCACGCTAGGAAATCTATTTCGTGTTAATGAAATCCAATTAATGCCTTCGGTGCAGAGCCCTGGCCCTTCTAGACTAAAGATGCTGAACGAGGGGCCACCTCTTCCTGTAACCCAGATGTGTCTTCCCGCCTTTTGCCCCCTTCCAGGAACAGCACTGCCAGCAACGATTTCTCAACTTCTTTCATCTCCAAATGCACATCTGTTGCCTACGTTTCCCTCTCTCGAGGCTCTTGGACTATCACTCTATGGAATAAATGGACAGGGTACTCTCTCACGCCACCCACTCAGCCATACGCCCATCCTTCCACTTACTCATACACCCACACGCACAACCACTCAGCCACCATAACAACTGAAAATGCACTCATTCACCCACTGGCTCTCTCCACCCATCATCCAACCACTCATCACCATCCCCATCCATCCCTCCGTCATCCACACACGCATCTACCCACCCATGCACTCATCCATCCATGCAAACACAGCCAATACTTATTTCCTCGAGTGTCTGTGTAAAGTCCTTTGCCTGGCATTAGGGAAATAAAATTGAACAAGATTCAGTTACTCCCTGGGAGAGGCTAGCAAGCGACTTCTAGCAACTTTTCCGCTAACTTCCAGCTAGCAACTTTGGTTTAATAAGAGAAAACCAACTCAGTGTTGTGGTTAAGAAAAGCTGCATTCAGGGTGTCTGGGTGGCTCAGTCGGTCGAGCCTCTGATTCTTGGTTTCAGCTCAGGTCATGATCTCACGGTCATGGGATCAAGCCATGCATCCGGCTCCCCACTCAGCGGGGAGTCTGCTTGTCTCCTTCTGCCTCTGCCCCCTGACTCTTGTGCATGCACACTCTCTCTCTCTAAAATAAATCTTAAAAAAAAAAAAAAGAAGAGCGTGAGTTCTTGTGCTAGAAAAAGTAGAGTAAAATACCAGCTCAAGTACTTAGTAGCTCAAGAACATGAGCAAATTGCTAAAGTTCTTTGTGCTCCATTTTCTCATTGCAATGAGAAATGGAATCCTGGTATGTATTAAGTGATCAACAAGTGATCAATAATACTATTATTTAATGCTGTTGCTCTGATCATTATGGTCTATTCCCTCATATATTAATCACAAGATATGATTACTTGTGCACTTAATGATTAATTTATACACTATGAGTATTTATTATCTACTGCATATCCCAGCCCGTGCTAAGGTCTGCCTGCTTCAGAAGTTTAGAATCTCATTGTGTAGACAAAGCAGACACACGTGGAGTAGCTCCCGCTTAGTAAGAACCACACGAATGGTTGTAATACTAAAGACAGCTAATATCTGTCAAAAGCTTACCACGTGGGCATTGTTCCAAGCATTTCCTGTAAATGAGCTCATCTCAGATTCATAATAGCTCTGAAGCAGGTGCCAGCATGCTCTCCATTTTACAGATGAGAAAATCAGGACAAGAAGAGGTTAAATGTCTCATTCAGTGTCTTAGGGCTGGTGAGTGAAGGACTTGGGATTTGAACCAATACAACAAAGTGGGCTCAGTCAGAATGTGCCTTTGGAGTGTGAAGAGGGAGAAACCTATAGGCCACTGCTTGGAGAATGTGGGCAGATGAGGGAAGATCTTGGTGGACGGGAGCATTTAATATCCTCCCCCTCCCCCGCCTGCCAAGATGTGGGCCATGGACCAGCAGCAACAGATTTGTCTGTTCCCGAGACTCAGCTAGAGTGGCTAAATCAAGACCACCAGGTGCAGGGCCCAGGCATCAGCATTTTAAACACGAGCTCCCACCCTTCGAAGCTTGAAAACCCCCGCTCTAATGTTGAAAGTAGAGGCCCACCCTCCACTTCACCACCTGCCTCCCCGTGTGATGTCAGACACATTGCTTGGCCCCTCCGGGGCTCGTCTCCCCTCTAGGAAGTAGGAATGATACTCTTTGCCTCTTGGCTCAACAAGACGATTTGATACTTGAGTGCCAAGGTGTGGAGGCAGGGGAGGGGTAAGTGCTTGGGTACCACGAGCTGGAGATGCCCTGCAGGTGGAGAGAAGTGCCCCTTGGGGTGGTGGAAGGGAGGTCAAGGCTAAGTGTGGATGCTTTCAGAGTCTGAGGATCCCTCAAAGGCTTTGTGTTGGATTCATTAGGCTCCTTCTGGGTTTCTAGGCCTTCCAGGCATCTGCTAAAACGTACACACTGTCCCTTCCTTGCAAGGAGACATGCCTGATGGCTTGGTTCTTAGAACCTTCTTCCAGGATGACTAGTTGGGGTAAGTGTGCGTGCTTGTGATCTGATGGGAGGTCGTTGAGCATGCCACCCTCAAGCCCACATGGCCTCTGCAGCTGGTTCCCACACATTCCTAGGAAGCTTCCTCAGCCCTTCCAGCTTTGCAAGCAGCAAACCGTGGTTTCAGGATGCAACACCTGCTTCTGCTAGGTGAGTGACAGGGTCACCCCAGAAAGGGGGGCTGTCTCCAGTGGGCATGACCAGGGGTCACTGTAACCGCTGAGAGATGAAAACTCGTCCATCAATGCGCCAGTCACCATGACTGTCACCATGAGTGAATGCTTGTGGTGGGCTGTTCATTTGCCTTGTGGATGCAGACCACATCACCTTAAAGAGCGAGGGCGGCATTTGGCCGGTATCTGGCCCCGTCACAGTGCCCGCATCACGGCATCCTGAAGTTTGGATCCGTCGGCGTTTGATCAGGGAAACAGCCACTGTAAGTGACACGAGTATAGGGCTGCAATGGAGGAGGGCAGATTTGTAGAGTGTGGGGAGAACTGGGGCCTGGAGGCCCAGAGAAACAATCACCAAACCTCAGCCCGAGGCCCCAGAGCAGGGAAGTGACTATGGGCCAGAGGTCCCCACTGACAGAGTTCATCCCACATCGAAGGGAGTGGTTGTTTCTAACCTCCACAGCCTCCCGAGACTAACTGAACCTTCCAGTCTCAAGGGAGCTTGTCTCACTGGAGAGCCCTAACCAGAAGCTGCCTGGTTCCCTGGGTTTCGGGAACAGCTCCAGGCTGGGGGACTTAAACAACAGAAATGGATTGTCACGAGGTCATGAAGACCGGAAGTTGGAGGTCCAGGTGCCAGTGGCGGGGCTGGTTCCTTCTGAGGCTGGGCAGGACAACCCATTCCAGGCCTCTCCCCAAGCTGCTAGGGGTTTGCTGGCGATCTCTGGCATCACTGGCTGTCACTGGCTGTCAAGGCATCACCCCAATTCCCGCCTTTGTCTTCATAACACGTTCTCCCTGTGCGCATGTCTGTGCCCAAATGTGCCCTTCTCAGAAGGACATGGGTCCTACTGGATTATGGGCCCACCCTAGTCCAGCATGACCTCATCTTAACCAATTACATCTGCAAAGACTTTAGTCTCAGCAAAGATCACCTTCCAAGATACTGGGCGTTAGGACTTCGATATATGGATTTGGGGGGGATACAATTTAACCCACGACAGAGAGGATTCTGGGAAATGTAGTCCCCACCTGAGATAGGTTCGGTGGTACCAAGACAGGACAGACCCACACAGAGCTGATGGGGATGCGTCTCCATCCATTCCCCTATTCACGAAACAGTCACTGAGCACCCAAGACATGTCTGGCTTTGTTTGGTGTTGGAGACTCGAAGGTGACTTAGGTCTTTCCCTTGTGCTTGTCCTGGGCATGAGTCGACAAGTACACCAAGAAATTGTAACTTAGGATGGAAAGGCTCATGGGAGCACGGAGGAAGGCCAGCCTACTCGGAGACCAGCGATGGCCTCCCTGAGGACCGGTGCGGTAGGAGGGGGTTGCTTGCAAGAGAGGAGGTGGAGCCCGGGGGGTGGGCAGTGAAGTGAAGAAGGCGTCCCAGCTGGAGCCACCAACCTGACCCAGCAGGCACGGAGAGAGGAGCTGGGAGGACAGGTTCCTCGAGGCAGAGGACTGGGGGGAGTGGGGACGTGTGCGTGCCCACCCGCAATCCTGGACTGCTTCCCCATTTCCTCCTGTTAAATATGGGGCAGCTGGGCTGGAAGCGACATCAGGAGGTGGCAGGCAAGTGCAGATGGCTGAGATGAGTCACTTACGCTCCTTAGGGGGCTTCAATCACGCAAAGAGCTGCCCCTTCCACGCTGAGATATATTTAGAGCCGACCACTTCCGCCTCCAAGTGCAAGCTCTGTCCTGTCACCTGGGAGTCTCGAGAGAGGGGACTTTGCCTTCCTTGTCCTGGGTCCCCAGTACCTGGTCCAGCACCCAGCCTGGCAAACAGTGGGCTCAGTGGCTTCTACGATCTTTGCCATCCACTTGGCCTCTGCCAGCAGAGGGCTTAGGTGACCAGGCTTGTGTTCAGCCTTCTTCAGTGTTTCTGGGTCTCGATCTCTTATATCCGCAGACCTTGAACCAGCAAGTTTATTACCATTACCTTATTTCGCATCCAGACAACAGTCAGGGTGGGGAGGTGATTCTCCCTCCGGTGCTGATGAGGGAGATGAGTCTGCTTGGAAGTCCCTTGTCTGCAGACAGGTGGCAGGACTCTGGGGGATACAGCCCGGTGTCCTCTGCCCCAGAGGTGGTGGTCCCTGTTGGGGGACAGGTGGGTGGGTGTGGGGAAGAAGCCATGTGGCTGGATGGGCGATGCTTCGGCTTTTTTGCTGAATGGCTTGTTCGTAATAGAATCTCAGCCAAAGGCAGGAAGGGAGGTGGGCTGTGCCCACAGAGGCGGTGGCAGTAGCTTAGGGGAGAAATCTAGACAGGTCGGATGCTGGAGGAAGCGATGTGGATACACAGGTGTGGTGCAGAGGTGTGGGGATGCTCGGGGTGGATGGACTGGGCAATTCTGGAATGCAGAACAGACAAGACTTTCTGGTGGTTTTCTGTGCAGAGGAGGGCGGGGGAGGGGCGGGGCATAGGGATGACTCCCGAGGTCTGGCCTGAGCAGCTCGAAGGTCCCATGGACTGCACTGGGAGGGGTTGGTTAGAGAGCTGGAGGGTGGATGGAAGGCTTCATTCTGGATATGCCAAGTTTGAGATGCCTGACACTTCAGGGCTTTTCCCTTCTGGAACTTCTTCCCTACTCGCCTCCCCAGCCCTTGTCACCCAAGCCCAGTTTCTGGGTGGGGTGTGAAGTTTCTGTGCAGGGCGGGTCCGCACATGCTTCTAGGAAAGTGGGGGGCTGGAAACGTACTCAGCCTAGGGAATTCCTTTAAGGAAAGAAATAAAATCCTGAATAGAAAATTTGATATGATTGTATAGATTTATTTGGCTGACAAATATTACAAAGGGAAGCCCGGCCCGCTCTCCCCCACTCCTCCGCGCTTTGTGCAAGCCATCCCTCTGTTTTCTCTCCCTCCTCAGTGGCCCCTACTCCCTCTCTGAGTCTCAGCCTGGATGTCCTTGGCCCCAGGACGCCTTCCCTCACCCTTAGGCTGAGTGACAGCCTCTTCTCTGACCCCATAGCTAGCTGTCCCCTCCCCTTGGGATTGCGAGCTCCTCAAAAGGGACAAGGCTGAATTTCCCGAGGACGGGGCATGCATAGGTGATACTTCATCAAGGCTTTTGGTTGATAATTAATAATCAATTTTTAAGTGAACAGATAATTTAGAGTTCATGCACTGGAGGATTTGGTAAAACAAAACTTTCCATAGGCAAAAAGCAAGCAGAGATTTCCAATATTTTAAAGTTCATTAAAACAAAACAAAACAAACAAACAAACAGAATTTCCTGGGGCACCTGGCTGGCTCAGTCGGTTAAGCATCCGACTCTTGATTTCAGCTCAGGTCACGCACGATCTCAGGGTTGGGAAATCCAGCCCTGGGTCCGCTCCTTGCTAGGGGCTGGGGGTGGAGACTGCTTAGGGTTCTCCCTCTCCCTTTCCCTTTGCCCCTTCCCCCTCTTAAAAAAACAAAACAAAACAAAACACCATTTCCTGTGTGTGCACCTATGGAGTGTCTGAGAGGGCCCCATACTTTTCAGAAGGTCTCCCACCCGAGTCATCTCACCTGACTTTTCCAGGGGCTCGGGAGGAAAGACAGTTCAGGGAAGACAGGTTTTCTCCCTGTCTACAGGTGAGCTGAGGCTCCCAGCTGCCGTGGGACTTGCTCTAATTCCAGAACCCTTTGGCTTGGATTCAGGGTAATAAGGGGTTTGGGTCTGTGGGTGGGGGCATGGTTAGCAGGAAGGAGGAGGGGTGACCGTGTAAAGGCCACTGGTCACCTGCAGCACTAGGCAAGACCCGTCCTTGCCCTCGGGAGGCTCACAGTCAATGGCACAGAAGCCCAGAAGAGGGGAGTACCCAAGGGGCACTCAAGGAAAGAGCAGAGACCAGGCACTCGGGCCCCTGGAGGGCACTGGTACTGTCTGGGGGATTGAACCCAGGGCCACCAAGGAGGCAGGCTCTGCCCATTGAAAGGACGAAGGCTGGGAGAAAGAATGCCAGCCCCTTAGTAGATTAGTCAGGAATTGTTCCAATGGAAATTCTCCCATCCTTCCAGGTTAGCCCAAGGCCCCTTCTCCATGCAGCCTTCCTGGATTCCCTCTGCTGGCAGGATGCACACTTCCTCTAATCCCCAGGGCTCCCTTATGGTGGAGTCCATGGGGCCATGGCATCACTTCCATGTCACTCTCTAAGCTCTGGAGGGACGTCACCTGGGTGACTCAGCACCTCTTCGCCTGCACCTCCAGTAACAGAGGGAGCTGACATCTGTTGAGTTCAGTAGCACTTACCAGCTGCTCCTCCGCAGATCATCTCTTCTAACCCCCAGAGCAATGAATGCTCTTGCTGCAACCAGGCTCTGAGATCAGTCTTGGGTTAAACCTCATCTCCAAGGCTCCCAGGGCAGGCAGCCATGCACAGATCACTGAGCTTTCTAGAGCCTGGTCTCCTTGTCTGCGGTAGGGATGTCACGCCTGCCCACCCCCCACCTCCCACCCCACCCCCCTGTCTGCGCCCCGTAACTGTTATCATTATAGGAAGCGCGCCCGCGGAGTGGGTGGTGATAAATGTATATTCAATCAATGGGCTCATGAATGTGCAAAAATGTGCCTTGCCCTTGAGCAAACTTTTTTGCGCCTGGAAGGGGGTGGGTGTCAGGGGAAATTTGATGATGCTAATTGGATGTCAGGTGGTGTTAAACTGCTAGGCTGGGGGAGGCAGCCACGAAGCCATCCGCCTTCTTGTTTCAAGTGAGTGATAACTCTCCAGGGAACGAGCAACCAGGCAGTTTGCTCCAGCAGAGAAAGGGAAGCCCAGCGCCCCTACCTCTTGTGCCCCAGTTGGGTCCCTGGGCTAATCAGTACTAGGTTGGGGAGGTAGGCAGGCCCCTGGGGTTTCCAGGAGGAGCCTAGGGTGGGGAGGGACCCAGGCCAGACTGCAGCATCCAGAGGGGGTCCCAGCAGATGCTACTGCCAGGGCAGCTGAGATCCCTGCCCCCCCCCCGCCCCCAGGTCACTGGTGCCCAGTGCAGACTCCGTGCAAGTTCACTGAGCGATTCCCTTCCACGTGACTGAATTACCTGTCCTTCCTGGGGCTACTTGCCTACTATGCTCAGCACACAGGAATAGAGCTCATTCTAGCCCACTCTGCCCTTTCCTCTCTCTTTGAGCTTGAGCTGGCCCCTGAGCCGAAGTTTCCCCAATTCTGGTTTGAGGGGTTGGAATTTGCTATGCCCTGCTCAAGACTTTAAAAAATAAAAGTGCTTCTGGACCAGGGCATTTTTTTGTCTCTTCCTGGCCCCTCAGGGACTCATTTGCATTCTTGGAATAAAATTGTTGACTGTACTTCATGCTCAGCCGCACATTTAAATGCTTATGCGAGGTTTATTTTGGAGAAGTAGCTCTCCAGAATGCTGGCAGGGCGGCGCCCCCGCCTCCCCCCCCAGAGGCAATCAGCCCCCCGCCAAGGCTGGAGGCGAGCAGGGCGAGCATCCTGGACCCGGGGGAGGTGCTGTCCAATGAGAGCTGCACCCCAGGGGCTGTCTGGAGGCTGTTGGGAAATGTCTCATTTTTATATGTAAATAAATCATTTCCAGCGATTGTTCTGATCGCAGCAGGCTGCTGCTAAAATGTTTTAAGTGGGTCCTTTGCCACTGTAAACTTTGTTAAGCATTATTATCATGTTTGGTTCTGTTTTCCTCGGCTGATCTCACCGAGCCGTCCACTCCCAGCATTCTAACCTGTTCTGTCATTGTATCCTGGTTGCATACCTCTGGGGACAGAGATCTCACTACCTCAAGGCTACCCATTCCACAGTAGGACACCACTGACTGATGGAAAATTCTTCTTTCTAAGTGAGCTGGAATTGAAACTCTCTTCCTATCGCTGTCATTGCCACATCCTTGAGCTTCGCCTTGCCCTGGCCCCGTAGAACCCGCTTGCCATGTCTTCCTCAACTATTTCCTCCCTGCACCTGACCAGTGTTCCGACCTCCTTGCCACAGCCTGTGACATCCTGCACCATCCGGCCCCTTGCTCACCCTCAGCTGCTCTCCCGCTTACTTGCTCTGCTCCAAAGCTACTGGCATCTGTTTCTCCAATGCACAAAGCACCGTCCCACGCTGGGACCTTTGCACCTGCCATTCCCTCTGCCAGGATGCTCCTTTTGTGAGTTTCCTTCTCAAGGATCTCAGCTTAGCGTCACTTCCTCCAAGAAGCGTTCTCTGGCCATCCTTGCTAAAGTGCCCCCTAACTCTCGCATTTTCCCATGTGGTTTCCTATCTGACTATAAGGCAGCACAGCATTTACTTCTTTTCCTGTTGCTGTCTGCCCAATTTGAATGTGAGCCCCCCGGGATAGGTCTGTGTCTTGTTCCTGCTGTTATCCCAAGTCCGGCACACAGTAGGTGCCCAATAAATGCTCCTTCTGGGAGTGCGATGCTCACATCCTCAGTGTCTCCATGCCACTGATTCCTCACTGGCCACTGGTGAAAAGCGGGATGGGACACAGGCTCAGCCTTTTCTCTGGATATGCTTCCCTCTTCCTACATCAAGAAGGTCCAAACTCACTTAGCAGCAGCAGCTGTTCCCCAAACACAATCTTACAGCAGGCCCAGTCTACAAAACGGACAACCAGGCACTTGGTGTGCCTGAAGCAATATCCCTTCACCCCTTCACCGCTTGGCCCCCTCACCCCCGGCTCCCTGCGTGGGCCCTCAGACACCTGCAGAGATGCCTGGTTTGTGCCTGTGGTCTGGGAACAGCTCCTCCTTTTCCTCTGGGGACCCACCCTCGCCCATGCTCAGGCAGGGAGTCCATCCACCAAACCTAGCCCCTCAGCCAGTGCCACACCCTGGTCACAGTGGTTGGCTCGGGAAGGACACGTGAGCCCCATCTGGAGTCTGGCCTTGGAATGTTTCCTAGAAGCACTGAATAGGAAGTCTGCTCTTCGTGCTGGGGTGGCAGGACTGCTTGAGTGTAAGCCAGGATCTATGGGCATCCACAGGAGACAGCCTTCCCAATAACAAAGCAAATCAGAGGGTGGAGGACTCAGGATATGGGGCAAAAGTAAGTGAGTGCTTGTGACAGTGTCTGGGCTTCTGGATCCAGCTGTACCTGCAGCCCTGAACTTCGCAGTTACTGGAGCCAATGGATATCCTGCTTGGTTTACACCTGTTTGAGCCGGGCTTTCTCTCACTCATAACTGAGAGAATCTTGACTTCGGGGTTTGGGGCCACAAACGTGGTTTAACGCCACGGCTCCATGTCATCCTTAAACGGTCAGGTGGAACACATTTGATGCTTTAACTTCTGCTGGCTTGTTTGAGCAGGTAGTACGGATAGCAACAACCCCTCTCTCTTCTTGAGTGGTTCTCAGCTCTCACTCAGTTTCCAGGAGAACACCATGAAAAAAATTACTCTGTGTTTTGTCTTGTGGAGGAGGAAACTGAGCTCAGGAGCTCGAGAGCATTACCTAGGTTTGTGACTGGAAGTGCCTCTGCAAAGGCTTTTGTGTTTATGGCTTTTTGACATGAAATGACAGTGGTGGATTGAAAGTTTATTTACTTATTTATTGGCTAATATCTGGTCTTTGGGCTTTTTAAAATCATTATTTTAATTACACAAAGAGCTTACATAAATCAGTCAACAAAATAAGGACAATTCTCCTGCTGATAAGTGAGCAAAAGGGAATTCACAAAAGAAATGATCCAGGAAGTAAATAAAGCATGGGAAAAAATACTTGGGCTTACGAGTAATCTAAGACACCCAAATTAAACAAGTTACTATGCTTCTCATCTTTAAAATGGACAAAGATTAAAACAAAAAGCAGGGGCGCCTGGGTGGCTCAGCGGGTTAGGGCCTCTGCCTTCGGCTCAGGTCATGATCCCAGGGTCCTGGGATCGAGCCCCACATCGGGCTCTCTGCTTAGCGGGGAGCCTGCTTCCCTTCCTCTCTCTGCCTGCCTCTCTGCCTACCTGTGATCTCTGTCTGTCAAATAAATAAATAAAATCTTAAAAAAAAAAAAATCAGGCATGGGGTGCTGTCCTGAATATAGAAAGTTCTTCTCGGACGATCATTTTGAAAAGAATTTGGCAAAAACATGTTTAAAACAGGGGTCGGCAAATATTATCTGAAAAGGGCCGGATGGAAATAGTTCTGGCTTACTGAACCATAGGGTCTCTGTTGCAACTTCTCAAGCCCCTGTTGTAGCTTGAAAGCAGCCATAGACGATGTATATGTTAACAAGCAAGGCTGTGTTCCAATAAAACTTTATTGGTAAAAACAGGTGATGGACTGGATTTGCCCCTCTGGCCATGGTTTGCCAATCCCCTGCCCCAGTTGCATGTAGTTATGTGGAAACATACTTAGACTATAAAGCAAAATGAAAAATCCCTGCCTACCTAATTAAATGCCCAAATATATATCATCATAGCTGTGCAAAGAAACCCATAGGAAAATATTAAAGAAAACATACCTGTGTTAATTAGCTATAGAGGCATAAAATAGCCCTGATTTTAGGAGATTAAAGCAACCATTTTTCTTTCTCCCCAGTCTATGTACGTGTTGGTTGGGCTGTTGTGTTGATATGAGCCGGTCTTGGCTGATCTCTGGATAGGTGGCTGGGCGTCCTCTGCTGCCCGTGGTCACCTATCAGCCTGTGACACACAGGCCTGGGGTGCTGATGGTGGTCCGAGGAGAAAGCCAAAGGTCCCAAGACCTGTTGAGTTCTAGGGTCAGAGCTGACACTGTCACTCCCACCATAGCCTGTTTGGAAGCAAGTGACACGGCCAGCATGGAGTCATACTCCTAGGGCGCAGACAGGATTGGGAGAGAGTTGACTGCATCACCGAAATGCTACTTGAGAGGGAAAGACCCCAGTCTTCTTCGATGCCCAGCTGAGACAGAGGCTCCCTCGGAAGGCCCAGAGGACTGCTGCCTCTGGCTTGGCATTTGCAGGTCCCGGCTCCACTGACAGGGCTGTTGGTAGTGAACCCTCATGGCCATCTTCCTCCCTCTGCTGCCAATTGTCCTGCTTATTCTTGTTCCATACTTCCTTCCTCGGCCTCCTTCCAATTACTGCAAGACCTCAAATCCTTCTTGGAAGGGCAGGAACTAAAGGTAGGAGCTTGCGTCCTAAGAGGCCGTGATCTGCAACTCTCGGAGCCAAGAGCAGAAGGGACCCAGTGCCAGCCATGGCATTCTAGAACGGAGGAGAAACACATAGGATCACCACTCCTGCCACCACTGGCATGCCGGGAGGAGGATGGGAGGGAGGGGGAGCCCAGCCCATGAACTCTAGCCCTTTTCTCTGGTGGATCTAAAGCTTCTGAGCTGAGATGGCAGCTTGTCCCAGCACTTGGCATGTTTTCCCCCCACTTCATTTTTTTAAAAATCTTTCCCATCAGGACAACTGGGTGGTGCTTTTGGTTGGGCATCTGACTCTTGGTTTTGGTTCAGGTCGTGATCTCAGGGTCATGACATTGAATCCTGAGATGGGCTCTGCGCTCAGCATAGAGTCTGCTTGAGGGTCTCTCTCCCTCTTCTCTGCCCCTTCCCACTGCATGCACGTTCTCTCTCTCTCAAATAAATAAATGAATCTTTTAAAAAAATCTTTCCTATTTAAAAAACCACACAACTTCTACAGAATTCTATCAATGGTAAGCCACATTCTAGAATGCCACCTCCACAGAAGCAGGGATCAGGTCTGTGGTGTTAGAGCTGCCAGGGCTAGCTCTCCCTGACGCAGTTCTGTCCCTCATCTCCTGCTTCTTCGTGCTTGGGCCATTTCCTCATGACATCTGCCTCTTTTGCCTAAGGTGAGTTGTGTTCAACTCCTCCATCTTACAAAACTGAGTGCTCTTTGAAATTCAGACCCTGTCTACGTAAACTCAGAAGGTCCCCGGGTGTTTGGCAGTCAGCTTCCTGTGGGATAGAATCCAGCCCAGCCCACCTGACAATGTGACAGCACCCTCAGCTGGTGGCATGTGTTGGTGACCTTTCACATGTGCTTGCCCCTCATCACTTTGTTCAAACCTCACAGCAGCCCAAGGAGGAAGATATCATGTGCCTCCTTGTTTTTTAAATGGACTTCATTTTTTTAGAATGGTTTGGGTTTAGAGAAAATTGAGGAGATTTATGCCCTTTATGCACACACCGTGTCCCCTAATCTTAACATCTTGCATTAGTGTGGTACGTTTGCTGAGACCAGTGAGCTAATTTAGATACATTACTATGAACTAGAGTCTGTAGTTGATATCGGGGCTCACTCCGTTGTATAGTCTATGGGTTTTGACAAGCATATAATATCATGTATCCCCCGTTACAGGATCATATGGAAGAGTTTTACTGCCTTGAACCATCCTCCCGTTTGTTCAGTTTTGTAAGAAACCACAAAACTGTCTTCCAAAGTGACTGTTTGCCATTCCCAATGAATGAATGCGTTCCCGTTGCTCCACATCCTTGCCAGCATTTGATGTTGTCAGATTTTATGGTCCAGATTTAGGCTATTCTGATAGGTGATCAGAATCCCCAATGATTCGGGGATCATCATTGATGATGCCACTTTAGATAGGTTACTATGTATCTCATTGTTGGCATGAGATGGCATCTCATTGTTGTTTTAATTTGCATTGCCCTGATGACATACTATGTGAAGCTTCTTTTCATAGGCTGTTTGCTATCTGAGTATCTTCTTTGGAGAGATGTCTGCTCAGACCCTTTGCCCATTTTTTAAACTGGGTTGTTTGTTTCCTTAAGTATTGCATTCTTAGCATTCTTTATATATTGTGGATACAAGTCCTTTATCCAGACACATGTTTTGTGAGTATTTTCCCCTCATCTATAGCCTGTGTTTTTGCTCTCTCAACTGTTTTATCACAGAGCAGTTTTTTTATTTTACTGAAGTCCAACTTACCTGTTGTTTCTTCCATCGATCGTGTTGAATCTAAAAACTCACAGCCAGACCCAAGGTCATCTATGTTATCTTCTAGAGGTTTTATAGTTTTGAGTTTTATATTAAGTCTTGATCCATTTTGAGTTAGTAGAAGGGGTAAGGTCAGTGTCTAGATCCTTTTCTTTTTTTCCTTTTTTTTTTTTTTTTTGCGTGTGGATGTCTGCTTGTTCTGGCAACGTATGTTAAAGAGACTCTCCTTGGGACGCCTGGGTGGCTCAGTTGGTTAAGCAGCTGCCTTCGGCTCAGGTCATGATCCCAGCATCCTGGGATCGAGTCCCACATCGGGCTCCTTGCTCGGCGGGGAGCCTGCTTCTCCCTCTGCCTCTGCCTGCCATTCTGTCTGCCTGTGCTCGCTTTTGCTTCTCTCTCTCTCTCTGACAAATAAATAAATAAAATCTAAAAAAAAAAAAAAAAAAGAGAGACTCTCCTTGTCTCATTGTGTTGTCTTTGCTCCTTTGAAGAGCAATTGACTGTGTGTGGGTCTACTTCTGGGCTCTTTATTCTGTTCCTTTGATCTATCTATTTTTTTTCACCTGTTCCATGCCACCTTGATTGTTGTAGATTTACAGTAATCTTGATGTTGGGTAGTATCCGTTCTCTGACTTTGTTCTTCTCCAGGGTGGCATTGGCTATTCTTGGTCTCTTATCTTTCCAAATAAACTTTAGAACCAGTTTGTTGATATCCACAAGATAACTTGCTGCAGTTTTGGTGGGGATGACATCGAATCTGTCGATCAATTTGAGCAACGATACCTTGTTCCTGATGAAACCACAAAGTCCCTGAGGGGCGAATGGAATTAAATGGAATTAAAACTCATATTTCATTGATTCTGACACACACATTGTTTCATCTTTGAAATGGAGGCGTGCTTTACAGTTGCTGCTGACGGTTGATAGTCATTGTGGAGTTGGCATTGCCCACGCTTGCATACAAGAATCTGCAGAATGTGGGCAGTGGCTTGGGAAAAAAATCCCAGAGACAACAGTGGAGCACTTCTGTAAGAAATGTTGCATCCCCAGTGCTCGTGATGGTCCAGAGTTGGTTCAGTGTGGACAAACATGGACAAACCCGGAGGCAAGAGTGAGCTCTGAGTGCAAAGGGAATACCTTAATACCTTAATTGACTTGTTTTGCTTATATTTTCCTTTTAATGTATGTTCAAGAGTGATGCATTATTTAAAAAAAAAAAAAACCCTCAGGACAGCTCATTCAGTTAAGCCTCCAACTCTTGGTTTCAGCTTGGGTCACGCTCTCAGAGTCCTGAGAGGGAGCCCCCGTACCAGGCTCTGAGCTCAGTGTGGAGTCTTCTTGTCCCTCTGCCCCTCCCCCCACTCTCATGCCCTCTCTATATGTTAAATAAATAAATAAAATCTTAAAATAAGATTAAATTAAAAAAAATTTTCCCTCTCCCTCTGCCCCTTCCCCCACCTCCTGCACACTCTCTCTTTCTGTAAATAAATAAATAAATAAATAAATAAATAAAATTTAAAAATTTAAAAACCGGGTCTAAATAAATCTAAAACAGGTTTTTCAATAAATATGGAATTAAAAAGTTTAAAGCGACAGGGAGGTGTCACTGGTTTTTTAAATTTATTTTATTTATTTTATTTTGAATTTATTTATTTTTAAAGATTTTATTTATTTGACAGAGAGACAGCACAAGCGGGGGGAGCAGCAGGCAGAGAGAGGGAGAGGCAGGCTCCCCATGAGCAGGGAGCCCAAGGCTGGGCTCAGCCCCAGGACCCTGGGGTCATGACCTGAGCCGAAGGCAGAGGCTTGACCCACTGAGCCACCCAGGCGTCCCAGAAATGTCACTATTTAAGGGTCTCATTTGTGTCACTGTGATGGCAGAGGTTTATTCTTAGTGGGAGATAGAAATGTTAATGCATCTCAAGGTTGATGTTCTAGATTCTCTGATGCACAGAGATGGCTGCATTGCCAGCATCCTGGGAGCAATGCTGCAAGTCTGAGAAAGGGGACATTCACAAAGTCACAGGCGGGGCTGAGGGAAATCAATAAGGGACAGTGCAGTGTCTCAGGGCTGACAAAACCTCGGAGCTGTTGCCACCTCTGGACCTGAAGGGCAAGGAGGGTGAGAGGTTGCCAAGACCCCAGTAGAGGCTGCGGGAGAGAGCAGCCTGGCTGGTGGGAAAAGACGCCCCCGCCTCACTTTCCATTACCCTGCTCCTATGCGGGGCCACCATTGTGCGGAACCCCCGAGAAGCCGTGATGGGCCTCCAGGGACACAGAACCGCGTGGAGAGTGCGGGTGGAGCTGGGGGCGGGGCTAGGGGCCAGCTGCCGGCCGCAGCAGGGCCAGTATTCCCAAGGCGGCTTCTGCTCCACCGGCCCTGCACCTGACCACAGCGCTCCGCGCTTAGGCTCCGCGGTCAAGGTCAGCTGACCAGGTGGATGGGGCAGCTCGAGCTCCCTCAATGTTGTGGAGGCTCACTAGTGGGCTGTGGCGACCTCCCCCACACCCCGCCCCACCCCGCCCCACCCCGCCCCACCCCGCCGCCCTCCGCGACCCCGCCCCTCACTCCCTTCTTCCTGCACAGCACCTGATTTACAACGTGGGACCCTGCGGGAGAAATGAACTTCTGCTTCTGGGCTGAAACTTGGCTCAGAAACTGTGGACGTCAACTCACAGGCGGGATGATGGACAGAACGAACTCGGATCGCGATGTGTTTATAGCTTATAAGGGTGAGTTGTGCGTATTTCCAACTTGGCCCAAACACCTGCTTGCCCAATTGGCCTGTCAGGCAGGGTCTACTCTGATTTAGAGCTCTAGATCTGCCAACTTGATTTTTGAAGCAAACTCCCTTGTTTGCCAAATCTGCGCGAGACGTGGGATCAAAGGATCTGTGCACGTCATCACCCAGGGCTCCCTTTCTCTATACAGACAGGGACGCCGGAGGAAAGGGAAAGTGTTGGCACCGGGCCACAGCACCTGGGGCGGGGGGGGGGGGGGGGGGGGGGGAGACAAAGAAAGTGGGGGCTGGCGTCTCTGCCTGCCTTTGGGGCTTAGCTTGGCCTTTAGCTCTGGGATCTTGGATAAGCCCCCTCATCTTCCTGTCCTGTTTCCCACTCTGCAAAACGGGGATGAGCGTAATTCCTGTCTCACAAGGTGATTATAAGAATCAAATGAACTAGGAGCCAGGCAGGCTGTGAGCAATTCTGAGCAAAACCTGGAGCTGATTCCGGTCCACAACCCCGATGAGCTAGCTCAGAGCCGGCCCCCAGTGTTTGCTGAATGACTTAATGAGTGAAAGGAACTTCACAGACTGAGGCAGGGAGGAAATGCTGCTCATTATGTTACTTATGCTCTGTAATGGGCCAGTTTCCTGCAAGGCAAGAAATCCCATCAACCCTGTCCGTGGGCTAGAGTCCCTGAAATGAATGTCCTGTTTGCTTTCCTCAGCAGCAAATCCAGATGATTTATTTAAAGGAGATAATGACCGCTTGAGTAAGAACCCCCCAGCTGTCAGGTGCTGCTGTGAGCAACCGCTCAGCCCGGACGTGTAATGGTGGCCTGGCAGCCAAGGCAGTCATGAAGCCCTGGGTCATGGCCGTGGCCAGGAGGAAGCAGCCGATGCACAGAATGAGTCTCCCAGGGCTCCCAGGAGGCTCCCAGGATTGGCAGAGAGGGGCCATCCAGGAGAGGCCACGTGGCCCTTTCAATGTTGGAGTCTGTCAAGATTCCGGGAAGTGGTCATGACCTCTGTATCAGCCATGGGAGCTGCTGCGCATTCCTCAGAGATGAGTGGTCCTCTCAGTGTGAGCATAGCTGCTGGACAAGGCCTCAGAGGCTGCTCATTCCAGTTACTTTATGGAGAAAGGGACAGAGGTGCAGAGAGGAGATGGTTTTGCCATGTGGCACAGACTAGAATCCAGGATCCTGGGACTAGGTAGGCATTCCAGGTAGTCTGTGTATGGCATGTCCATGCAACAGCCAGGATGCTCTCAGAAGACAGCATGGCTCCATCATACTCTGGTCTAAAGTTATAGCAGTGCCTGGAGTTGTGCAGTGTGCAACCTGTGCAACCATATGCAGCAGCCCTTGCTGGAACTCACATGAAATAGACTCTTCAGACAGGGTCAAGGGCATGTCGAGAAGAGACATATATGCAGCATAGATGTCTCTATCATTCTTGTTAGCTGGTATTTTCCTGAGGGAATGAGGATATGCCCTTGTTAGACAACTCTGGAAGGTCCATACTGGAAGGGCCTTTTGAGGCCACCTCACCCACATTTTTGTTTGTTTGTTTGTTTTGTTTTCTTTTTGTTATTTTTTACTACATAAATAAGGAAACTAAAGCTGAGAGAGAACAGACTTGTTCCCAGTCACAAAGTGAGTTGGTCCCAATTATGTTTCACCGCCTGCTCCCCCGACCCCTCTGTGGTCCTGGAATTCCAGAGAACCTGTCCTGGGTTTCACTCACACCAGAGCCACCTCTGCTCTCTGCACTCACAGCCTGTGCCTGCCTCCTCACCTGTTCCTCTCCCATCTATCCTGTGTGTCACGGAGGGAACGGTCCCAGAGAGTAGACACCTACCATTTGTCTGGCTCCCCTCCCAGGCCTTTCCCTGGCCTGCTGCTCCAGGCTCACCTTCCCGGGGGGCTGTCCTTGAGCTCTGGTCACCAAGGCACAAGGCTTCCAGAACAATTCCTGCAGAACACCCACCCCATCACCCACTGCCCACTGCCTTCTCTCCAGCCCTGTCAAAATATCAGCCTTTGGCAGACCTCTGTCCCTTTTCCCACACACCCTCACTTCCTGGAGTCATCCTCTCACCTCCGCAAAGACCCTGCTCAAGTGCCCTCTTCACCAAGCGCCATCCCTATACCCTCGAAGCACAAAGAATCCGTCTTTGTGCTTTCCCAGGGCAGCCTCAGCAGGACGCAAGTGCATGGGTCAGACCCAGATCTCTGCATGGTGGTACGAACCGTACCCCAGGACATTCTAGAAATCCTAGATGAGACCGATGTTAGTATAGGAATAACTTGAAACCCTCTTTCATTTGTAGAGTCAGTCACTGACAAGTGCCAGGCTCTGGGCCATGGCTGGTCACAGGTGCCTTGCCACACCCCTCACCAAGGGACAGCATCCCAGCGTGCCCCATCCCACTGCCAGATCACCCCTTTCAAGGCAGGCTCCCTGGTGTGGCAGGTGGCATGGTGGGGAGACAGCTGTGGTGCAGTGGGGAGGGCTCTGGGCCAGGGCCGAGGGTCAGGACACCTGCTCCCCTTGCCAGTATCCTGTGTGAAGATGGTAGACGCAGTTGCATTGCCCCTGCCTGTGAGGAGGGAGGGGCATCACTATGGACTTGCCGGCTCCGAACATTCTCCATCTGACTCTGTAGGGGTGGACCCCAGGTGATGCTTATTAACAAGCTCCCAGGGGATCTGCTTTGCAGTCGGGCATTTGGAAACTTCTGGAAAGCCAAATGGGCTTTGGGCCCATTATCACCATCCTAACTCTATGGAGCAGGTGGCTAGTAACACACCTGTTCACAGGCGAGTAAGGCAAGGCTCAGAGATAGGGGACGAGATGCTCAGGACACATTCAGGTCTCTCCCTCCAGGCCCTGTGCTCCTGCGCCTCCCAAAACTTGAAGACCTACACTTCTCAGTGTTCAGCTGGTCAGATTTGCAGGGACGGTGAGGGGAACACTGAGCATTCTGCACTCCTCTTGCCCCTGGGAGTGGAGCCAGGCTGCTTGAACCCGGAAGCTGCTGTTGGAGATGCCAGGGGCCACCTGGTGGCGACTCTGGGAACTGCAAGCAGGTACCCAAGACCTGCCCCCCCCTTCCGCTGTCCCCAGTCCCCCCCGCCCTTGTCCCCCTCACATCTGTGCAGCCTCTTGGGTGGCAAAGGTCCCTCCATTTATTATGGTGACGGGATGGCGCCACAGAGGCACCAATATCCATTTGAGGTCTTTGCTGTTTTGATTCAGGCTTGGAAATCTGGAGTCTCTGAGTTGGGTCTGGCTCTGCTCCAAGCGAGTTAGGGCCCCTTTGGGCCTCAGTTTCTCCCAATCATCAGTGAAGAGGCTGGGATTAGATCTCCGGGGGATTCTCTCAGCTCTACACGTCTTCTGTGTTATTACGAGGGACAGCCGGTGACATGTTCATGGGGCTCCCATGATTCTTTCTCGAGATGGAGTGTCGGGATTTGGGGAGCGATCCCAGACTCCTTGAGCGGCAACACGCTTCGTGGGCTTCCCAGGGAAAGAAATAAGACAGGCTGAAACGTGCTTGGTTCTCCTCCTGGACTCTTGTGTTCACCAGGCATTTTTGGAAGATGTTCAAATTAAAGTGTGATTGAAAAAATGAGGCTGTAACTGCAGGATAAAGGGTGGCGGGGCCCAGGGCTGCTGACTTAATGGGCGGCCTAATGTCATTACGTCCGTATTAATAACAGGCCGCGCAGGAGAGGGCCCTTCCTTGGGTAGAGGACACTTTCCAGCTGACAGCGCTTTTCTTCTTCTGTTTTTCCCTGCAGACAAATGCCCCTTGGGTTCTTTTCTCCATTCCAGAGAATTCCCTGGAGTGAGATAAACATATGGAAGATGGATTTTTTCTTCTTTCTTCTAAAAGCCTCGAGAAGGAAAAAGCCGCACTGGTGTGGGACTTGGAAAGAAGGGTTGGTGTGTTTTCAACAAGACTCTGGCTGGGGGGCTCCCGAGTTGGGGTAATAGAGCTGCTGGGGGCTTGGCCGGCTCCCCAGGGCTGGGGTCCTCAGGCTCTGGCCCCGTCCTGTGCCTCATTTTAATTTGGGGAAATTGGACTCATAGGAAAATGACAACATCATATGCCCCATGACTCAGAATGAACCACTGTTAATATGCGACGTTTGGGCATTTTTCCTTTCAGAGTTTTTTTGTTTTTTCTTTTTAAGAAAAACCACTCTCTTCTTTTTTTTTTTAAGATTTTATTTATTTATTTGATGAAGAGATAGAGCACAAGCAGCAGAGCTGCAGACAGAGGAGGAGGGAGAAGCAGGCTCCCCGCTGAGCAGGGAGCCCAATGCAGGGCTCAATCCCAGGACTGTGGGGTGATGACCCGAGCTGAAGGCAGGCACTTAACCCACTGAGCCACCCAGGCACTCCCCCTTTTTTTTAATTAAAAATGATACACGCTCATTTTAAGAGTAAAGATTAAAAAACCACCATCTCCTCGCACTACCCAGAACGGGCCACTGCTGCCTTTTTTGCGTATTGGCTCTCAGTCCTTTTGCTCTGTGTTACATCAAAGAAGAGAAACAGAATATATATATATATTATGAATATATATATGAAATATATATATGAATATATATATGAAATATATATATGAATATATATATGAAAAAGAATATATATATTCTTTTTCATAAAATCAGGGACCTGTCACCTCAGTTTCAGTTGGACTCCCCCTTGCCCACCCCCTTTTACTCCTGGGACCCACCCCGCCACTGCCCACTGTTGGCAGTTTGTCCTGGGTTCTCTGAGTCCATCTGAAAATGTATTTACATATAATTCTGAATTCACTGAAAACAAGTGGCTTCATTTATGCGGTATTTCTGTCAGACTGTGCTTGTCCTCCTCAGCTTGCTTTGTTCTGTCTTGAACCCTGTTCCCTTAGCTCATTCTGCCTCTCCTTCCCTTTGCCTTCCCCCTCCTGTCCCTCCCCTCCCCTTTTACCTTTCCTGCCTATCTCTCTCTCAATCTGCCCCCACTTCCCTCAGGGCCTGCCCACTCCTTGGGCCTTTGTCACTGCTCCTGAGTGATGAACGTGTCCCTCTGTGTCCGTGCTGTCCAGACCCGCCTCTCAGCTCTCCCATCTGATGGACTCAACTCTACCTCCTCACCTAGAAAGCCTTCCCCAACCCCCCTTGTCTCTCCCACCTCTGGCTTCTTATTAGCCTTTTGTGCTTAGCTCCTTCTAGGGTTGCACTCCCAATTGTTTTTTCTTTTGTCTCCCCTGAGGACAGCAATCACCCCCATTCCTGGCACCCAGCCCAGGGGAGTGCTCATGTGTTAATGGATGTGAATTAAGTTCCTTCAGTTGAGTCACTTTCAAACCCAGTTTGGCTTTCACACCTCCCGGGACAGAGTGCTCAGTCTCTAAGATCAGGTACAACCCCCATGGACTCTGTCATTGAAATCCACATGGCTCCCTGCCGCGGTCAGGGATCAGCCAGCCCGGTGCCCACACCGTGGGACGCCGGACGGCGTGCACACTCTGGAGTGAGAAGACTCAGTGGCATGTGTAGTGGGTTGAATTCTGTCTCGCAAGAAGGTATCTTGAAGTTCTCGTCCTCAGGACCTGTGAATGTAATCCTATTCCAAAACAGGGTCTTTGTGGACGTGATCAAGTTCAGATGAGGTCCCGCCAGATGAGGCCAGGCTTCGAGTCCGGGGATGGAGGTCCTCATGAGAAAGGAGAGGGAGCTCCAGATATGACGCATGGAGGAGGCACAGGGAGAGAGACCACGTGAAGACGGAGGCAGAGTGATGTGGCCACAAGTTAAAGAACGCCCAGCACTGCAGGTGGCCCCCAGAAGCTAGGAGATGGCAAAGACAGAGTGTCCTCCCAAGCTTTCAGAGGGAGCGAGGCCCTGCTGGCATCTTCGTGTCCGACATCTGGCCCCCAGAATGGTGAGAGGCTACATCTCTGTGGTTTTGAACCACCCAGTAGGGGGCTCCTTGTTTCGGTGCCCTGGGGAGACCAAGATGGCTTGTTATACAGCCAAAACTAACGGATATGCTCACAGATTCAGTAAGTGGTAAGCACGTGACTTTTATGAGAGCCAGTGAGGCCTGTATCACTGAGACAGGAACCCGGTTCCTGTCCTTCCAGTGCAGACTGAGCTTGGCCTGGGCGTGTGCCTGGGGCTACGTAATGGAGCAGGAGGTGAAGAGATGCGTGCGGCTGCCTGGCCAGGGCTTAGAAGGGGGAGCATTGTCTGCTGGTTTTCCTTTTCCCTTCAGCAGCCGAGGGGCAGATGACAAGGCTCAGCGGGGAGGGCAGCCAGCCAAGGCCTGTGGGCCGCATGTGGTCTGTTGGATGGTTTTTGCCAAACCCACAATGTAAGAGTGGGTTTTTTTTTTAAAGTATTTTTAAAAGTATTTAAAAGTTTTTTTTAAGTATTTATTTATATAATTTATTTTATATAATTTATTTACATAATCTCCACACTCAGCATGGGACTCAAACTCAGAACCCCCAGGTCAAGAGTGGCATGTGCCTCTGACTGAGCCAGCCAGGTGACCCTGGTTTTTTAGTACATGCGCTGCTGAAGCGAGGACATGCCCTGGTTTTTATATTGTTAAAGGTTGTAAAGAAGATGAGGAGGAGGAGGAGAAAGGCGAAGGAGAAGAAGAAGAATGAGGAGAATTAGAAGAAGAAGACAATGTCTGTGTGACAGAGACCCTCAAAGCCTAAAATATTTACCACCTGGCCCCTTTACAGGAAAAGTTACAGAAAAAACTCCCGCCCTAGAGGGTGGTGGAACCCCAGGATGGAAAGGATCAGAATCCTTGAACGACTTGATCGGGAATGTCCACCATGGAAATTACAAGAGAGTGAAATGGAGTTTTATAGTTTATATAACAAAATTATATTACATAACATATATAACATGATATAATAATATGACATATATAATAACACAATATAATATAACATAATTTTGGGGTCTCTTGGTCATTGCAGCTTAGCCTTGCCTAACTATTACAGAGATAAAGTAAGACTTTCACTTAGACTTCTGGGAAAGAGATTCTTATCTTACTTCCTAGACCTGAAAGTCAGGACGGGGACCAAATTGGTGCCCATAGTGAATCTTGGGGCTTACGCCTGGAGAGGGGAGGATGTGGAAGAACTAGAGACCAACCTGGTCCTGATGACATTGTCTGAATCCTGGATCCAGCCAAACCTGCAGCTGACTCTACGCTCCACTTCTCAGCTACCCAGAGCCAATACATTTCCCCTTTTATTTCAGACAGATTGGCACCTTTTCTGTTCCATGCAACCAAACAATTCCTAACCCACTTCGGTATTATTAGAGGGATAGCATTACAAGTGCTATCATTCCTTCAGAAAAAGAATGAAATCATTCACAAACTCTGGTGCTTTAAGTACTAGTAGCTACCATGAACTGATGACACACTTCCCAAGGAGGAGAGTTTCACGCAGGCATTTAAAGACGGCTCTGAAAATACCAGTCTAGCTTCAGGTGGGGGAGACCAGAATCGGGGATGCCAGTTAAGGACCTGCCTTTATGTAAGTGATAAAGAGAATGAGGAGCTCACTTACACCTTGGCGTGGACTGATCCCAGGGTCCTGTGGCTAGATGGAGTGTGCTACCATCTGCATACAAGTGTACACAATGGAAGGTGTTGGAGGCTGCGTCTACATCCAACAGCCTTGAGTTTGTTGCCTGGACCATCTCTGGAAGGAGCTGCCAGGAGCTGGAAATGACAGCTGCTTCCAGGGAGGGGACCCAGGAAGCTGGTTAAGGGGAGAGAGACGGGGTGAGAGTCACTTTTTACTCTTTGTTCTTTTGCATCTTTGGGGGTCACACCTCTGAACTGGATACCTTCCTCACCTGGATGCCCCCTCACCTTGGGGGGCTCTCCATCCTTCTTCTCTTCCTCCTCCTCTCACTCACGTTGTCAGCCCAGGGGCTGGGGTCCAGCCCCTCTTGTCCTTTGTCCCCTGGACAACTGTCTTGTGTTCCCTTAGATTTTGTGACATCCGTCAATCACAGGGCCAAATGAGCAGCAAGGTTGTTTGCGACTCCCTGCCGTCCAGCATTCCTGGGTGCGAGGACACCCCAGCACAAACCCTCCAACTGCTCTGGGGTCCACACCCTGACCGCTCCCCCACAGCCCGCTGACCTCCACTGCCTTCAGCACCCGGTGCTGGGTACCCAACAGCTGGCAACCACCCTGTGTCCCCAGCCCGCCCCAAGTATTCACTCTCATATCCCGACATGCCTGCCTGCAAGCCTTGCCTTTACCGAGGTGACCCCAGTAAAGCCCGTGACCCCCCCGCCCTCTGGCCCCTTGCTTCTCACTGCCTCCTCCCCAGCCCGGTGCCCGCCCCCACCCCGTGGTCCTGCAGGGCACGTGGGGCCTCCCGCTTCTAGGGAGTGATGCTCACACTGCCTTTCAGCGGCATTGGCCTCTCTGTGTCGCCACTCGGTCACCTTTATCAATCCAACGCAGGCAGCAACCTCACGTAGTCCTGGGCGTTGCGTACCTGCCCACCACGGGGCCCCTCGCGAGGGCTCCCCCTGAGAACCAAACTCCTATTAATAGCTGCCTGGGGGGGAGACACTCCCCCCTGCACGTCTAACGCTGGGTGTCCCACAAAGTCACTGCTTCCGCCACCTGCCATGGAGCTCGTTGCCCAGGTCACAAGTCTGGGGTGGCCTCCGATCTCGCCCTTTGTCTTGAAAGCTGCACACTCGTTCGCGCCTCGGGAGCCCTCTCTGGGACATTCCTACTCTTACATCTGGCTTCACCGGACATTCAGGTCCCAGTTTAGGTCCCTTCCCCAGAAAGGCCCTTGCCGACCAGCCCGTGGTCCCATTTCACTTCCTGCGGGGGACCATTGCCCTCGAAGCTCTGCCGTGCTCAGTGTCTGTCTCTCACACGCAGCCATCCTGGGCTCCTGAGGTGGCCCCGTGTCCCAAGAAGACCGGGCACAGAGCAGTGTTCCAGGGGGTTGGGGGAAAGACCTCGGGGTGCTCAGAAGTGGGAGCCAAGACTCCAGGAGTGCGTGCTGGGAGGAGCACAGCAAAGAGCAGAGAAGGAGAGAACAGGGACAGGGTGGTGGACAGGACACGCAGGACCTGGCTTAGCCACACCACAGATAGCCCAGCCCTCTGGGCGCCCCGTCTCTGCTGTCCTTGACCCCCAGTCATTCATTGCCTGTGGCTGCGGTTTCCTGGGGCACCGTGAACTCACACTCTCCTGGAAGCGGACTTTCTTATTAAGCCCAAATACATGTATTTGGAAAGGAAAGCAGCAAAATCCCTGCAATCGCCGTGGTGGGCTGCGGAAACCAGGGGCTCGGGAGTGGCCCTGTGGTCCCTCAGGGGGCCAGGCAGGCACCCTCCCACCCTCGCATCCGTCTCTCCTCACTGTCTGCGGTGGCGTCTCCTGTCCACCCGCCTGCCTTCAGCATCCAGCCTGGAAGCCCGAGAGCCCAGCGTCCACCCCAGGTCCCAGGAAGCCCGGCTACCAACTCCTCCTCCAGTGGGCTCTAGATTCCGTGGTTTGAAGAGATTCAAGCACCCCCTGCTGGCAGCTGGCTGAGTCCCTGCACATCAGAGCGACAACCGCCTGAGAGGTCAGCCGGGCCTCCTCCTCCCTGCCCCTTGTCATGCCAGTCACCATCCCAGTGTGATCCCTCAAATGCACTAGACAGTCACATCTCCCCTCCAGAAATGCTTCTCCCCACACGACTCCCCCACTTTCCTCCCACGGATGCATCTGATATGCCCCAGTCATCTCTAAAACTGCAAGGCATCACTTCCTCCAAGAAGCCTCCCTTGATTTCACCCAGGGAAACTGATCACACCTGCTTCCTGTCCCCGCTGTCCCTGTGAAATGAAAACCCCGTCGCAGCTTTTGTCTTGCTGGGAGATCATTGTCCATTGAGGTATCTTTCCCTGTAGGGACAGTGTTTCCTGTCCTGGGGACCCAACTCAGAGCTTTGAGGAGCAGAGGCTCATGTGGGAAATGTTTGTTGATCAAATGATTTTACTGTCATCCTACTTAAGAGGTTCTGAGCGGGGGCACCTGGGTGGCTCAGTGGGTCGAGCCTCTCAGGGTCCTGGGATCGAGCCCCCGCATCGGGCTCTCTGCTCAGCAGGGAGCCTGCTTCCCCCTCTCTCTCTGCCTGCCTCTCTGCCTGCTTGTGACCTCTGTCCGTCAAATAAATAAAAAATTTTTAAAAATCTTAAAAAACAAAAAAGGAGGTTCTAAGCAGGACTACTCTGAGGTGGGTACCTGGAGCAAAACCAAATATATAAGAGACGAAAACATTTTATGTGCATATATGCTCATTGAGAAAAAAAATTCCAAAAAATGTAAGTTTTATAAACTAAAAAAATGAAACGCCTTTCAAACCCCACCCATCCTACAACCTTTCCTAAATCAGTACAATTATCTGCTTGGGGGGCCTTCTTCCCAGGCTTTCCCCAAGCATTCCCTTTTACTTTGTTTTACCTTTTCTACCTTTTTTTTTTTAACATAAATGGGGTCCTACTAGACACATAACTCTGAACTTTATTTTTTTTCCATCTTTAGGTCCCGCTAAGTCAGCACCCCCAAGCTCCTGATAGTCTTTCTAGTGCCTACAGAACTTTCTGTACTACCTGCCACACTGTGTGCGTTTCAGGTCTTTGTCTTTTTGTTTGTCTGTTGCTATTGCAAACAACAGTTCTGCAAACATCCTCAGGTACAACGTCTTGTGCCCATGTGGGCAAATTCCTGTAGTATTGACTCCTGGTAGTGGGAGGGCGGGGTCTAAGGGCAGACCTCCTTCGTGGTATAATAGATCCTGCCAAAATACTCTCCAAAAAGTTGATACGATGTATACTCAGAGCCACAGTGCGTAACTGTATCTCTCCACATCCCATAACAGCCCTGGGTGTTAGCAGACAATTCTGACATGCCTGATGCTCTCAACCTTCAAATCCAGCTGGGATGGTTCCTAAAGGGTGTCTTTAGGCACCTGTCACTGGAAAAGGAGCACGGTAGGCGCGTGACACTTCAGCCTTGGAGCCGTACTTGGTTGGCCCACGTCCTTCTCCTTGGCTGAGGAGGAACAGTTTTCACTCACCCCCGGGGCCAAACCCTCTGAGCCCTTGATCCTGGACGCACAGCCCAGGCATGGGAGAGGCGGGGCTCCTGGACCGAACCCGAGCCCTCCAGAGAGCCTGCAGAAGCTGAGCTGTGTTTAGGAAGCCGCAGCAGCTCCCCCTGCCCTAGGAGAACGCTCTCTGGAGGAAGAGTGTGTTTGGGAGAACCAGAGGGACAAATCTGGTTCCGCACAGTGAGGCGAGCAGGGAATACAGAACGGAGTGTACGTCCCTCCAGAACTACAGGCGTGGGGACATCAGCGTGCTGTCTGCGATGTTTAGAGCCATCTACCCGGGCTGCGGAGGGGGCTGCTGGAGCACGCACGCGGGGGTCTGCCCCTCATTCCACCCTCACCCCAGACCGGGGTTGGGACCCTGTTGGGAGAAAGAACTTGGAAAGAGCTCGTCATTTGTGTTGTCTAAAAAGACAGAGAAGGGGCGACCGGGCGGTGCCAACATCCCAATGATGCTCTTTACCCCGGACTCAGAGATCCTCCTGGCCAGCACCCTCAGGAGCCACGGCCCTGCATCTTCTAGGAGCTCCGTCCGAGATGGCCTCCGGGGCCGCCTGGCTTGCCTTCCTTCCCTCTGGCTTTGATCCTCACGGGCCTGACACCAGGACCTTGTCATGAAGGCAAAGCAAGGTAAGGATGAGGGGAGGGTGGCTGCGGCGGGGTCAGCAGCACGAGCGCCCCTGGGGACTCTCATTAGCGACCCAGGCGCCTGAGTGGTCTTGCAGGGGCGCCCGCAAGCTGGCCGGGTGAGGGAGAGTGCCTGCGGGGAGCAGGAGCCCCAGGCCAAGCAAGGCCGGGATGAGACGAGAAAGCGCGTGCGGTGACACACAGCCCCCCGTGCGCACGTGGTGTCCCAGTCCCCTGCCTGTTTCCATTTGTACCCACTTGTCTGTTCTTGCATTCCACGAGGGAACGAAAGAGCAAGGGTCCTTCCCATTTTATAGATGCGGAGACTGTGTCCAGCACTGGGGGAGGGAGCCCTTCTTTGGAACTGTCGGCTTTCTTTGGCCAGCTCCTTCGCTTCCCTGAGGCCTCAAGTCAGGGCCGACACCCTCTGGAAGCCAGCTCTGGGGCTCCTGCCTTCAGCCCTTCTGCTTGCTTCCCTGCTAACATGCTAACCTAGTAACGCCTTCTCCCCCTGGACGGCGCCCTCCGTGAGTCAGGGGTTGTGTGCGATGGGTCCCCGCTGCCCTCCTCCCACGGGGCAGGTGCTGAGCAGGTATTTGTGGATGGATGGATGCGAGTGTGGGGAGATCCCGAAGCCCAGTGTGAACCACCCGCTTGACAAAAACAACGTGGGGTTTTCAAGGATCCCACATCTACTCCGGAAAAGGAGGATAGATAATTCTGAGATGGGACATGGAGGGCGGAGACAGGGGAGGAGAAGGAGCCGGGGCTCTGGAACACCTTCAAGGTGCTGGGCTGGGAATGGGGGGCTCTTGTGGGGTGGGAGCACAGGCTACAGCCCTGGGAGGTCTGGAGGGTTGAAGCGGACAGACTGAAGGGCTCCTTCCCTGGGCAACAGAGGAGACCCTGAGCCACTCCCAGGGCGCCCTCTGGTGGCCATTTGGGGCCAAGGCTGAGTGCTCAGAGGACAATTCTGCCTTTTCCTCAGAGCCAAGGGTGCGTGTGAAAAGAAAAGGTGGGACCTGTGGTCTCCGGGTCAGGATTTTTGTTCTGACTGGACCACTAACTCACCAGGTTGCTTGGGCAACCTCAGCCTCAGTTTCTTCATTTGAGAATAAGGGAATCAATGAAATGAATGGCGCCCACAAGTGGAAATGCTGACCACAGGTGAGTGTGTGATCTGGGGAGCAGGAAGTACTCCCGTGTGCTACCTCGACATCCTCTAAGGATTTGGCAGGTGGGTGCTGCCTGACATGGGAGGAAACGGAAGCCCAGAGAGGGTAAGCAACCTGTCCTTGCTCACTCAGCTGGTAAGCGTCAGCAGTGGGACCTGAAGCCAGGTCTGTAACCCCAAAGTGTGTCCCCTCCTCTGACTCCCTGTTGTTTCTCAGGGTCTCCAAGATCCCCCCGACCTCTGCTGTGGTTCAGGAGGCCTGCTGGAGAGAAGAGATTCTCATTCATTAAGCGAGCCATTAAGGTCCCTGCAGACGGCCAAGACTGGAAGGAAAGAGTCAGCTGACTGGGCATCCAGGCCGAGAGTGACCCCATACACAAAATGTAGCCTTTGCAGGGGAAACAATTAGGCCACCACTCAATTAGCCATCACAACAACGTTCTCTGGCCAAGCTGAAGCAGGAGCAGGAGGCTGGCCCCAGGGCTCAGCTCTTATCCAGGGCCGCATGCTGCCTCAGTTTACCTGATATATCTACCTCTCAGTCTGGCTGAGGTGATGGGGCCTTTGTGGGGGCATGTCTGAGAAGCTCATATATGACTCTGTCCCTTGTTCCTTGGGCTGGCACATCTCTGTAGGACTAGTCCTCAGGAAGAAACCAATGAGAAGAGGGAAGGAGACTCCCAACTCAGACAGCCCTGGGTTCAGATCTCAGGTGTGCCGGTTCCTAGCCGAGTGAACCTGGGAAAATCGTCATGTGACTCAGTTTCCTCCTCTGTGAAACAGGGTCATTCAGAGGAGCCCCATGGGACAGTTGGAGGATTTGGAGAAGAGCCTGGAGCTCCTGTGTGTTTCTCTGCAGCATGTAAGGCCCTGGCTACTACTTACTGGTCTCAGAGAGCAGCAGCACCCCCTGTGGGGTGTTGGGCAGGAGCTCCTAGGAGCTGGCTGGGGCAGGGCCTGGTGGGAGCGGGGAGGGGAGGATGAGGCTATGTCAGATGCTTTCCTGCCCTCCTCCAGGATACTCTCCCTGGGAGTTAGAAGCTTGCCCCTCTCTTGAAGTTTTGTACTCTTTTCTTCTTTTGGACCAGATTTTGGACGTTCCATCCAAGTGAGATGATAATTTGACAGAATTGAAGGGGGAGGGGGAAATAGTGACTCTCCGATGTTCACTTGGGTCCTCCTGGGTTTTATTCATTAATATTTATTTATTTATTCTTAAAGATTCTATTTATTTCTTTATTTTAGAGAGAGAGCAAGAGTGTGCAAGCAGGGGGAGGGGCAGAGGGAGAGAGAGAGTGAGAGTCTCCAGCAGACTCTGCATGGAGCATGGAGCCTGCTGCGGGGCTCGATCTCACAACCCTGAGATCATGACCTGAGCTGAAATCAAGAGTTGGATGCTTGGGGCGCCTGGGTGGCTCAGTGAGTTAAAGCCTCTGCCTTCGGCTCAAGTCATGATCCCAGGGTCCTGGGATGGAGCCCTGCATCAGGCTCTCTGCTCAGCAGGGAGCCTGCTTCCTCCCTTCTCTCTCTCTGCCTGCCTCTCTGCCTACTTGTGATCTGTCTGTCAAATAAATAAATAAAATCTTAAAAAAAAAAAGAGTTGGATGCTTAACTGACTAAACCATCCAAGTGCCCCTGTTAATTAATATTTAAATTAACATTATATGGGCACCTGGGTGGCTCAGTGGGTTAAGCCTCTGCCTGCGGCTCAGGTCATGATCTCAGGGTCCTGGGATCGAGCCCCGCATCGGGCTCTCTGCTCAGCAGGGAGTCTGCTTCTCCCTCTCTCTCTGCCTGCCTCTATGCCTACTTGTGATCTCTGTCTGCCAAATAAATAAATAAAATCTTAAAAGAGAATTAACATTATATTCAGGGCAAATATCTAGGGCAAATATTGGCAAAACTTTTCTGTGTGTGGGGAGGGGGACAAAGAGCCCAGTTAGGAGGCCCTGAAACCATGCAAGTAAGGTGAGAGACGGTGGGTGATGGGCCCATGGTAGAGCAGGGGAGCTGGGGAGAAGTGGTCAGATTCTGGAGGTCATTTGCAGGCAGAGTCCAGAGGGTGAGCTGATGGAGGAGGATGAAAGCGGGGTCAGGGATGACTCTGAGGCCTGGCCTGAGCGCCAGGAAGGATAGAGCCACCATTACTTGAGATGGAAAAGCCATGGGAGGAGCAGACTTGGGGAGAAATCCCAGAGCTCAGTTTGGGACATGAAAGCTGGAGAATCTTGAAGGTCCTTGGAGAAATGGCAAGAGAGCTACTGGGTAGGACCCTGGAGTTGAGGGGAGAGGTCTGGGCTGGAGATTGAAACTGGGAATGATCATGATGGACTAGAAGTTCATGTGATCCATGGGGTTTTCTGGGCAGCGGGTGCAGGACAGGAGAGAAGGGCCCCCCAACCCCCGATCCCAGAGCTGTGGCCAAGGATCCAACTCCAGCCTTCACTGGACGCATGCTGAGCCCACATCCACTGCCTGGCTTCCTGCTCTGGACAGGATAAGCGGGGACCTGCCCGAAAGCCCACGTCTGATGCTTCTTCCCTCCCTTCTCCACCTACACTTTCCCTCCCTAGAGTTCCCTCACTCCATCTCAGCAGAGCTAGAGCCACATCCCTCATCCTTTAGCCTGTGGAACTGGGGCCCTCTTTCCATCCCCCTTATCATCCTCATTGAATGGTCCTCATTCAGAGTCTGATGGGAACGGTCATTGCCAGCCCCTCACAGACAGACGTCTTTGAACTTGGAACTACATGTGGTCAAGCCCTTAGGCACGACGGGTGTTTCTCTCTCCCCCTCCACCACCCCTCGGTACTTCTTACAGTCTGGTCAGACCCAAGTCTTTCTCCACGGTCCCAGCAAGCCGGCAGAGGAAGTAGAATCGCCCCCGTCTTACAGATGAGAAAAACAAGGTCCAGAGAGGTGAAATTATTTGCCCAGATTAACAGAGGCAGGACCGGAATGCTGTGGCCTGACTCTTAAGATATATTCATTGCCTCTGTTTCCAGGGTCCATGCGTGCTCCAAGGAGTACATACCACGTGCCACGCACTGGAAGGCAGTCCACGGGGGTGATGTTTGATGACCCTGGTCCGTGGAGCTCAGTCTCTCCGCTTAGGTGGAGGGGAGGGGGCTGCTGACTTCACTGTGGTAACTCTTCTTACCTGAGCAGGACCATGTGGGGGAGCCTGGGAGCTGCTGATTGTACAGACGTCCCTCTCCCTCGGCAAGACTTTATTCAGAGAATTTTTAAAATGTGTGTTTTGGACTGGATTTTGGCTACAGACCACAGTTGTGATCAGAGGTCAGGAAATAAAAAGATGATAGAAGGGAGCCCCCCGTATCTTACTGAACTGGGACAGGTGACCCAGGGAGTGGGTAGAGGGGACACACCAGAAGGGACCATGTGTCCCCTGCCCTCTCTGAGGGGTGCTGTGGTGTAGGCACAGACTGAGTCCAAACCCCTGGTCCTCTACCACCTCGCTCAGTGGTCAAGGGAGAGCTTTTCTACCTCCCCTGGCCTCAGTTTCTTAATCCGTCAAAGGAGAAGGATGACACCCCCCTCCCAGAAAGTTTTATGTATTCAGTCATTGATTTATTACCAATGAGGAAATGAGATAGCAGATCTAAAGCACTAGGCATATCATGATATTCGAGGGGACCCTGCCCCATCACCTTTCTCTTATGAAATCCAGGCTTGGGGAGGCGAGGACTCCTCTCCTCCCTGACGATCCAGCATGTCGTGTATGCAGAGGGACGGCAGTGGCCAGGAGGGCCGAGAAGCATCTGCTGTCCCCAGGACGCTGTGTGACTGGCTATAGGAGCCCCCATGGTGGTCCAGAAACGAGCCAGTCATTTTGTTCCCTGTTGTGTTTGGTTCATTCCTCTGTTCAACAGCATTTATTATGTGCCTCCTGCATGCCAAAATCCAAAGGGTATTCGGCCTTTCTTCCTAACTTTATCTGGCCCCTCCCCATGGTGACGTCTCCCCCCAGTTGTCCTAAACTTCTTACTGCCTCCATTCTCCAAAATTCTCCATTCTCTGGTCTTGGTTCATTGAACTGAGTCCGGGATCTCTGGTCCAGGAAATAGGAGCTCTGGAGGACTTGGAGGAGTCACGTCCTCTTCTAGGACTCTGTTCCCTTGATTAAAATTCCAGGGGTTGGGTTACCAGAATGCCAAACTTTGCACCCCTGGCTTTGCAGCCTGTGATTGGGATCTGGGTGCAGGCCCCCAGCCCATCTCCATCCATGTCCGTGTCCACGGAAGACATGACTAGCTGATCAGGGCATTCTAACTGTTGAGTCCCGTCAGGGCGGGTGGGAGGGGGGAGGCTCGGAATCTTCCCACCAGGCACCTGCCAGCCATCACCAATCAAATCCGAGTTGGCAGTTGAGATTAAACGGACTTTTCATTCCGCCTGTGCCCTGGGTGGGGTGAAGAGACACAGCAGAGAGGCTCCCGGAGATACAGTCCAGGTGATGGACGCATGGCATGGTAGTGGGGGGTCAGTGGGAGAGGGTGGTGGTCCCTGGGGGTCGCCCAACAGGGACACAGGGGCACAACTGCCACGTCATTCCTGTCATATCAGCCCCTCTTTATGGGTGAGATGCACGCACCCAGGCTGGCCCCAGCGCAGAGGGGACGAGCTGGGGGAAGGGCATCAACTCTGAGCCAGGCTGTACTAATCTTTGTCATAGACGCTCTCTCTTAATCCTCATGGTCCACTCTGCCAGCAAGCCTTCAAGGTAGTCACACTGACACTTGTCACTGTGGTCGGGCTGCGACTGGGGGTGCAGGGACTGGCGAGCTGAGCTGTGACTTCTTCGGGAGCATCCTGAGGTCTCCGGCTGCCCTGAGGGTCCCGCCGGGCTAATGCTCAGCCTGGGCCGTGAGGGGAGGTCGCCAGGGCAGCAAGCCCCTGGCCAGGAAGCCCCAAAGGGGCTTATTTCAACCTGATGCCTTCCATTCTGAGACAGTGGAAAACCTGTCTGTTCTGATTATGGTTGACAGCTTCCCTCCGGCCACTCTTTGATAGAAATGTTCCCGTTATGTAAGGGGGTTACATAAGTCACCTTGTGATGTCTGTCACACGTCCAGGAGGCACTGGCCCCACCACTGGGCCTCTGAGGTGGCATTTGTATGTTTCCTGGGTTGAGGGGATCAGACCTAACTCTGCAGCGTCGGGAGGGGCACGTCTGGGTCTCTGGGTTAGCGAAGCCCCTAGGCCATTAGGGAGCCGTACCGTACAACAGTCACCATCAAGCGTCTGGACCTAGATGCCTGCATCCCAGTCCCTGCTCTGCTGTTTACTGACCAGAGGACTTCAGACTAGTCTCCTTATCTCCCGAGCAAGTGGCTTAGTAGGTGTTACCTCCAGTGATGCAGTGGTGAGTGCTGGCTAGGGCTGGGCTCTGACTGGGTGGCGGGCTGCGGGACAGAGCTGCCATCTTCGTCCTGCTCCTACCCAGCTCAGCGGTCTTGGGTGAACAATGTCCCCAGCCTGGGCCTTGTTGACTCTGCTGCCAAAATGAGAAGATGGCCCATCTTCTGGAACCGAGCTCTTCTACCGAGGTGTGGAAAAGTAAAGTTTCCTTTCAAAGTTATTTTTGGCAACTTAAAATACCATATTCTAAACACGGTACTAATAAACACATACTCAAATGAGTTCTAGCTCACAGGCTAACACACGAGGCTGGCGACTGGTAAACCTGGGCAGTTAACCGGTTAATGACGCCTCGGGGGACTAGATGATGAAGTTTCCTGGGTGAGCGGTTTTCGCTGGATGACGATCCTGAGATCGCAAGGTAGACGGAACAAGTTTCCATTCCAGCTGCTTATCTAAGTCAAGATGTCTATGGGTTCTGCAACCAAAGCCAAAGATGGTGGATATCAGACCCGTAAGCCACAACCCCTGATGCCAAAGTCGTAGGTCATTAAAACCTCCTTCTCATCAGAAGCCACTGTTTGCAAAATAAGCAGAAGTATGCATTCCCCGTGTGTGAAATAGATCTGAACTAGCGCATCCGCGTCGCTGTTCTAGGTATTGGGTTTCTCTGCGTAAACGCAGCTTGAGAGCCCACTGCCTCCCCTCCTGGTCAGTGCATGTCATTGTCAACTGTCCCCTCTCTCTTTCAGTTACGATCTGCAGCTGTGTTGGCTAAATTCTAGAAGTGGGTTATGTCAGATGACATCCAGACGTTCTGGATGATGGTTCCCAGCCGTTTGAGAAACCAGGGAAAGTTAGGGTGTGCCTCTCAGTGATGGAGAGACAGAAGATGGCTGTTATGTTGTCACAACAGAGTTGATCTCCCCCCCAGGGAGCTTCATCGGGGACAGGAGCAAGCCGCGCCCTCTGGTCCCCAAGCACGCGATAGGTGCTGAATGGAGTTGCTTGAAGCTGGGGGTCCCTGATCCTGAATCATGTAAATAATCTTGAGGAGGGGTCCGCACAGCTGGCAGGTCAGAGACCGGTACCTATGACAGTAGAGGATCAGGAAGGACTCTCAAGGTCAGCCAGCACCGCTCACTTGACTTTAACAGATACTTGGGAGTCCCTCTCTGGTGCAGGGAGATGCGGTGGTGAACTGAGTCTTCTTGTTTTCAAGTCACCCACAGTCCCAAAGGAACACAGAGGATTCATGGTCAAGTTCAACCACAGCGATCACAAGTGTCTTTGAATGAGTCCTGATCTGTGCCACGGCCATTCTAGTTCATGGACATACAGAGATGAATCAGCTGTTGTGCCCTGCTCTCATGGAGCTCACCCAGGTGGAGGTGGAGGGGTGGAGGTAGGGCAAACAGTAAACAAATAGTTGCAGGAAGCTGTGTTTCCAGTCCGCAGGATAAATTCTATTCAGTGGAATGGGCAAAATATTTAACTCATGAAACATTTAGTGAGAAGCTACTCTGTGCCAGGCTCTGTTTGACGGTCAGATTACTGAGGGCTTCCGTGTTAAACCAAGGAAGTTAGAATTCATTTGAATCTATGCACATAGGGATGGGAGAAGTTGTCACTGGTAATGCTGGGAGTTGATGGAAGGCTTCCTGGAGGAGGGGATGTTTGAGATGGGCCTTGAAGAATGCCGAGAGGACAGGGTTGACTAAGTCAGTCTTGAGCTGGGCAGCTTATCTCTGGATGTGCCACCAAATGTACACAAGGAAAACAGTCTCTCCCTGTCCAGATGCAGGACCATATGGGAGAAGCACTGTGAAAGGAAGTCTTTCTAGAATAAGGCAGAGTCGGTATTATGGATGTCTCCCACCTGCCGGTATGACCTATGGACAGAAAAACCCAGAGGAGCCTTCCGCAGCCTGGGTGGCAGGCACCCAGAGCTCGGGTGTGGCCAGGTCACTGTAGGGCCATGGATCTGTCTCAGGCCATAGTTCTTCACGGCTGCTGCCTGTCACCTTGACTGATGTCCCCAAGCTGCAGCTTCCATACACCTGAAGAGTCTCATTCTGACAGATGGAAGACATGAAGGACTGACATATGAAATCTGGTTTCCAATGCTTTCAAGCCCAAGAGACTTCATCAGTGTCTAGTGCTGGGTCGGCGCTCAGGGAAGCAACGCACGGTGGGACCAACCCAGGCTTTGCATGCAGACTGGCCTGGCTTCAAGTTCAGCGTTGCCACTTCCGGGCTGTGAGGCCTTGGGAAAGCAGTTCAACCTCACACTCCTCGTGCGTAAGTGGCAGCCACAGTCCCTGTACTGAGCTGTCACGGGGTCAGGTGGGATCTTCCTCGTGTGATCCATGATTGCAGCTCGGGGCATGTATGGGGCTTAAGGGCTTCCTACCCTCCCTTCTTCCTTCCTTCCTTCCTTAATACACGGGAAGAACATCTGAGAAGAGCAGCCCATATTAAGAGCTATGGAATGATTTTTTACAATATGGACTTAGAGCGCACGGAGCTCACCGACCTCTGCCATTGTCTGAGCCGCGAGGGATGACGTCAGCAGGAAGCAAGGCCCTGCGGCCACAGCGCGTGAGCAGACACAGAGCATGCGGGAGGCTGAGGTGGGAACGGGTGGGGATGAGGCCGGTGCCCCAGCAGAGAATGATGCAGAACATGGTTGAGTGGGCCGGCGCTGGGTTATGGAGGGATTCGAACCCTGGCCAAGCTGTGCCCCCAGCCCCGCAGGTCGTAGGCAGCAGGGAGCCCAAGCCGGTGACCTTGGGTCACAGCCTTGTGTAAAGGCTGGTTTGAAGCAAAAAGGATGTTTCCCAACCCTCCCGGTCAGCTGGGCTAGGTCCCGCCGCAGAGATAACCCCCAGATCTCAGGGGCTGAAAACCACCGTGATTTAGGGGTCCCACTGCTCAGCAGATGGGGGTCACTCTCCAGGGCCTGGGATGGCCCTTGGTCCAGGGTGCTCCAGCCTGAGGGCACCTCTGTGTCAGCCACGCTCCCCTAGCTCCCTCAGTGGAGAATATCGCACTGGATCCCAAGTGCTGCAACTGAGTTAACAGCTGGTGGGCGCAGGGCCTTCTCCTCCAAACCCTTGCGCCTGTAGGGACCCTCAGGCCAGAGAGGGAGGCGGCTTGAAGCCAGGCCGAGGTGTGCCGGGGGCCGTTGCCGCTATTGGCCAGCCGGAGGGGGTGGGACCATCCTCCTGGGTGAGTCCCCGGCGCGCCCCGCCCCCGCTACTGCTCCCTTACGGGCGGGCGACCTGGAGAGGAGTCCTTGGCATTTCAGATTGTCATGCAAAGGTGTGGTTGGGTATAGACCACCAGTGGTCAGGAGAAGGTGGCAGAGCAAGTGGGGGCAGGAAGAATGGAAGAGAAAGGAGAGGACCGGAAAGCGGAGGCTGAGCAGAGCATGGGGGGAGAAAGGCAGGAGGTGCGGGCCACTACGGAGGCGGCGCCCATCAGCATTCCCCAGACACCCTCCCTGCACCGCTGCCTCACCTTCCCTCCGCCAGTCAGTGGGCAGGGCCAGCGGCCGGGCTCAGGGCTCCCTTGCTCGGAGCGGCCCGCTTGCAACCCCGCCGGCGTTGGCACGGTGACAGTAGCCAAGTGTGCAAACTTGTGCCATTGTCCCCAGGCCAGGGGGAGCCATGGAGACTGGCTAATATGACACAGGAAAATGTTTGCTGATGGCAATTCTATGGGCTTTGTCCACCTCTTTCTCCATCATGACGACTCGATTTAAGTCCCTAACTGTTTGACTACAAATGCGAGGGGACCGTGCAACGCCAGCCTTTTGTCCGGCCGCGCTGAATGGGCAATTCAGGCTTTGTGCAGCTCAATTGAGGAAGCAAACATAAAGACAAGATTCCTGAGAGCTCCGGCTCCCTTCCCATGGATATCCCGGCACCTCGTTACAGAGTCCTTCCCCGGCTACCTTTCCCGGCATAAGTGCGCTGCTGGCCCTCCCAGGCTGGCCCGCGCTTGGTGCCTCGGGGCGGGGGGAGCGGGGGCTGGGAAGAGGGAGAGACAGACAGAGACGGAGAGAGGGGCAGAGAGGGGGAGAGAGAGAGGGAGAGACACTCAACACTCAAGGACAGAGGGGGAAGCAGCCCGCCCCGGCTTACCCCGTCGGATTGTCTGTCCGCACTGGAGCATGGCAGCTGGAGGCTGGAGGCCTGGAGCCTTTGGGGGAGGTATGCAAGCCCATCTCTTCTGGGTCCAGTCCCTCCTCGATCCTGGACTTTTTAAACACACACACACACACACACAGACACACACACACTCTGCCCCCTCAAGAAACCAGGGAACCGAGGTCAAGGGGAGGAGGGGCTGAAGGGTAGAAATTTACCGGGAAATGATTGCATTTGGGAGCTGTCTTTTTTGTGATGGTCCCCATGGTGACAATTTGTGACGGCAAAGAATGTGGGAACGGGGCGCTGCCGCCTGATTGGGATGCTTTGTATCTGGAGAGGCGCTCCTGATTGGCCTGAGGGGCCCCCCAGCTCCGGAGACTCGTCCTCCATCCAGCCCACTCGAGGGCTGCACGACTGTTTCCAGCCGGACGCACGGAGCTCGCCGGCCACGCCGGGCCTGGCCCAGGTCTGCGGTGGGGAACCTGCCAGGCCACGTCGGCGGTGTCGGCGGCGGCGGGGGGCCGGGCCGGCCTGCACCCTTGGTCAGTGTGGAGGCTCCGGCGGCTCCAGCCGACCGGGTGGGGGCGTGGGGCTGGCCGGGGCCTGGGGGAGGGGCGAGGTGCCTCGGGTGGTGGCCCAGGAGGCATGAAATTGCTGCAGATGCTTCTACGGGGGCGTCCTGCTGCCTGCAGTCTGAGATCAGCCCGCCAGGCAGGCCGAGGCTCGAGTGCCAGACAGGGGTCCTGCGTGAGCGCTGTGGGTGGAGCGTGGGGACCCGGTGAGGGGGGCTGGTGTGAGCCAGGCTGGGGGCGGGGAGTGGGAGTAGGAGGGCACCACCAGGGAGAGAGGGGGCTTGGCCTTGCTTGAAAGTGGAGCAGTTGCCTGAGCTCAGAAAATAAAAACCTTGCTGGCAAGTTTGTACACGTTGGCAGCGTGGTGTGTGGGAGACGTGGTGGGCTGGGCCCATGGAGACTCGCGCTTGGTCCCCAGCAATGCCACCTGTAGCTGGGTCCCCTTGGGCGAGTCACCAATCCTCTCTGAGCCAGAGCGGCAAGCAGAGGGCCACAGACTCGGGCAGACTGCCTGTTCGCCTGTGCCCTCACCAACACAGAGGAAACCCTCAGTGGCCTGAATGGGTGGCCCACGGACCCAGGACTTTGTTTCCCTTGGAGGGGTCCTGGGACCTTTGGGGAGGGCTGGGCTCGGGGGTTGGAGAGACTGCCAACAACCGGCGTGTCCCCTGCACCCTAGGTCAGCTCTGTGTCCGTCCCTGGAGCTGCCGGCCATCAGCAGAGCCCACGCTCTTCATGGAAAGCCCCATGCCGTGGTCCCCTGGTGATGGCATCCGACAGTGACGTGAAGATGCTCCTGAACTTTGTGAACCTGGCGTCCAGTGACATCAAGGCGGCCCTGGACAAGTCCGCGCCGTGCCGCCGCTCCGTGGACCATCGCAAGTACCTGCAGAAGCAGCTCAAACGCTTCTCCCAGAAGTATTCCCGGCTTCCTCGGGGCCTCCCCAGCAGAGGCACCGAGCCTCATCTGAAAAGGGGACCCGAGGACCAGCCTGGGAGGCTGCTCCTCGATCCCGGCCATGATTCCAGTCCTGGTGTGGTGGGGGGCTACAAAGAGAAGGCTCTGGGGAACCCCTACAGGGAGGAATGTCTCTCTAAGGAGCAGACCTTACAGAGGCAGAATCCAGAAGCTGCCAGGCCTGGCCAGGTGCCCATGAGGAAAAGACAGCTGCCCGCTTCCTTCTGGGAAGAGCCTCGGCCCACCCACAGCTACTCCCTGGGGCTGGAGGGGGAGTTGGGTCCCAGGGAGGGATCTCCCTATGAGGGTAAGAAACACTGTAAAGGCTTGGAGCCCTTGGATCCTGAGATGGCCCCCGTGCCTGCGTCCCCAAGGGCACCAGCTGGCAAGGAGCCACTCAAGATGTCTGGGGTCTCCCTGGTGGGCCGTGTCAATGCCTGGGGCTGCTGCCCCTTCCAGTACCATGGACAGCCCATCTACGCTGGCCCCCCAGGGGCCTTGCCTCAGAACCCCGTCCCCAGCCTGGGCCTGTGGAGGAAAAGCCCAGCGTCCCCTGGGGAGCTGGCCCACTTCTGCAAGGATGTGGACGGGCCGGGACAAAAAGTGTACAGACCCGTGGTTCTGAAGCCCATCCCTACCAAGCCGGCTCTGCCCCCGCCCATCTTCAATGTTTTTGGCTACCTCTAGCGGGGCTGGGAGGGCCTTGGCTCCCCCCTCTGGCCGGCAGAGATGTTGGGAGCCCCTCCCGAGAGCACTTCTTGTGCAGAGTGAGCTGGGCAGTGGGAGCCTTCCTTTTGTGTATGTCCAGGAGAGGGGGAGGATGGGTTTGGGGCAGGGGCCTCGCAGGCAGTCTCCAAGTCAGCTCCTCTAGCCTTGGGAGCTGGGGGGCTGGGCTCAGCCAGCCCCTCTCCAGCCAGACCAGAGACCGACCGATCATCGCACTGTCCTTGGGCCGGTCTTGGGTGGTGGGGCTCTGCCCTGGCCTTCCTGCCACTCTGTTCACGTGCTGCCCACCGTGTAAGCCAATCTCAGTTCTGTTCGTTTTGGTTTTTGTAAATATTAAGAAGGTTAAAAGAATAAAGACATTTCTTTTGCAGTTTCCAAACTTGGATGTCATGGAGTTGAATGGTCCTCAGGCTATGAAATGCTGGCAGGGTCCAGGCAGAGGGCAGCTCACAGAGGCTGTGGGGGAGTCCAGGAGTGGCCCAGAGAGCTCTGCGACATCTGACGATGGACACTGTGAACCAGCAGCTCAATGCAAAGGAAGGAGGGGCAGGGAGGAGCAGCCGGGGAGAGATGCTCTGCTTGCTCATGTCCAAGAGCAGAGTGTGGGGGAGGCCTGGATCTCCAGACAGTCCAAAGTGCTCTGGAGAACAGGGAGGCCAGTACCAGGGTGCACCCGTCCCAGTTCTGCAATGGGATGTGGGGCTTGACCCTTCCTCCTGAGGCTTCCTTGTCCCACCTGCAGCTCGAGGGGCAGAGTAAGAATGGCCCCTCTGCCGTGCCTTCCATTCTGCCGATGGCCTCAGAGCGGAGGCTGGGCCAAGGCAGTCCCTCCTGAGCCTGGTCAGAGGGAAAATCAGGACAAACTGGATCTTGGCTCCTTGTGGATAAGCCGGGGGGTGGAAATCTGACTAACTCCGATTCCTGGGTGACCTGCTGATGGCCTGATTCCTGGGCCTGGTACAGTTCCTGGCACCCATCAGAGGCCCCATTGATGGAAAGATGTGGGCCTCTGTCTGCGACAATGCCCAGAGGGGGTGCTGGTGGCACGGGGTGACCCTAGGGTTTGCCCTCATCCTGCCCAACCGGCCCAGCCATGGGAGAGACATGCACCACCATAATGACCGCGGATTTGCCTTACTGTGCACAGATGTGGCTCCGTGGCTGAGAGCGCACTGACCTGCAGGGGGCGCCGAGCTGCTCATTCCGTCAGAGCCCAGTTCTCAAAGCTGCAACGGGTACAGGGCCAGCCCCGGCTGGTGGCTATGGTGCCCTAATTAGCAGCACTATGTTGGAAAATTAATCTCCCTCTGTGCCTTGGTTCCCCCTCCGTGAAACAGGGACTAGGCCAGCAATGGCAAACAGAGGCGCCCACCAGTTCTTCTACTAGTCAGAGACTGTCTCCTTTGGGGCCAGATATGCCCTCAGAATCCTTCCTAACCCAAAGCTCCAGGATTAGTGCTTGTTAAGGGTCCTTCTCCTTCCTCCCTGTTTTTCCTCTAGGATCCCTGTAGAGTGGGGCATCTCCATGGGAGGGCAGCTTGCTCACTGGGAAGCCGGTGGATTTCCGGTTTGGGGGGACTTGAGAGCTCCGGAAGCCACGTGACACTGGCAGGGTTGTTTGGCGTAATTAGGTAGCACCCAGGATAGGGCCTGAGGACTGACCCTCATGTCAGGCTGCTCTTGTCTGCTCTGCATGTGCCTTCTCTCCTCCGGCACATCAGGAAGGCCCTTCCAGATCCATTCCAACGAGGCTCAGCCCCTCTGTGCTGTACAGAGGGGTATTAAAAGCTCCAATCCAGGCTTTGCCCCCCTACCAGCTGTGTGATCTTGGGCAAGTTACTTAACCTCTCTGTGCCAAAATGTCTTCATCAGAAGAATGTGGTTGAAAATAGAACTTCACAGGTTGTTGTGAGGATAATATGAGCGCCCAGCACTGAGTGCGACACACTCGAGGGAGAGTGCGCCAACCTAAAGTCACCTCTCTAGGTCATCTTGGCCACCTGGATCCCTGGGGGAGCAGAGCTACCGGGGCATGTTTTCTCCAAGTGCTGCCCCAGCGCACCATGCCAGGGGCCCCATAGCCCCTCTTAGGCTCCTTTCCCACGGGGACACCTAATGATGCATGAATTCAAACACAAGGAGGCTTCTTCTGGAAGCAGAAACATTTGCTAGGAAGTGGCTGGACAGAAGCCCAGGACACCGTGACTCCCCATGCAGAAGCAAGTTGGGGAAAAACACCTCTAAGAAAGCTGTGGTTTAAGGGGTGGGGGGAAAGCAGCCGCTGGAGCAGCAGGTGACCCCATGACCAACAAGTAAGTCATGAGTGGGGCTGGCCCAGAGGGAAACACGGGATCTCACCTCCTAGCCTCAGATCTCCAGCACTAGCTCACACGTGGTCTTGCCCATGAAACGGAAGCACTTTCAGGATTTTGAATGTTTGGTGATGCTGTTGAGACATCTCTGAGGCCAAAGTCTGGGGGTGGGGAGGGGTTTTCTGCAGAGGGTCCTGGCTCTAAAGTCCTCTGGGGAGCAGTGGTGGTCAAGAAATGTCACCAGCAGCCCAGCCTGAGCACTGACCAATCAGAACAGACCCCTGGGAGCAGCATCTGCCCCCCTCCCACTGGCCAGGTATTAACCAATAACCCTGCAGCTTCTGGGTTTGGAAGAAGTAGGGGTCCCCCACCCCCAGGACCTGAGAAGGCACACGTAGGGAAAGACGCTTGGGGAGGAGGGGCCCTGACCAGTGCCTGTGGCCCAGTGTGGACGAGCATCAGTATTTTGAGGATGCAGTGTGGCACCGAGCACTCCTGCCTCTCCCACCTATCTTCTCAACCTGCCCTCCAGGAGACACCGCCCTCAGATCGGAGTCCCCACCTGGCCTGGTGCCTGCAGTCACTGCCTGTTAGGACTCAGGGTGTACAGGGGACCTGAGAGATGCAGGAGTTTGCCTGATACCCAGCCCCAGCCCAATGAACCCACACATCTTTCTGCTCCGACTCATTAGGGACTGCCGAGCCCCTAGCCAAGATTAAAGTCTTTCCCTCTGGCTGCCCGAAGGGCAAAGGCAATTTTTGGTCAATTTTTGACAATGCACTGAGTTCTCTCTGGCCACTGCCCCTGGACCCCTGAGTGGAACATCTCCAGTGTGAGAGGATGTGGGTTTCTGTGGGGATTTCCTTAGGATCCCTTGGAACAAGTCTGCATGACTCTGTTGGGTTAAAACCTCAGGGACTTGCTGTGTGTGCCTGGGCAAGTCCCCTTTCCTCTTTGGTCCTGTTTCCCTATCAGGACCAGGAAGGAATGGGTGAGACGCGGCTGGGTCCCCTCTGGTCTGTGGCTGGAAAGTGCTACTTGGCAGACTTTTCCTCTTTGGAAAGACACCAGGTCTTACTGGTTCTGTGGAGAACCAGTATGGAGGAGTTGGCAAGGATGCCGGGGACCACGACGATGGGGACCCTGAGGCCCCAGAGGAACAAGCCAAGGGCTGAGCTGGACCTCTAGCTGGGCTCCCCCACCGGCCAGCTTCTCACTTTGCCAAGGCCAGAAGTGACATCTGACTGCACTTAAGAGGCTTCTAGAATCTGGGCGGGGCAGGTGCGGGCTCCCCGCGAGGTCACCTGCTCTGGTGTCCCCACAGACTGGCCTTGACTCCTGTGGCTTTCATCACGCGGCAGGTCATCCAGCAGGGAATGTTGGTGGGTGCCTGCAGCTTCGTGGAAACAGGGCAAGCCGGTTTCAGTGCCGGAGCCTCAGAGCCCAAGAAGGTGCTATGACCACGCCTGCCTGAACACAGGCTGGCGGCTCCAGAAAATGCCTGGGCACCCCCCAGAGCCACACAAGGGCCCACGAAGGCAGCGGAGGGGCAGCGTTTCATGGCCCCATGACGGCGGCCACTGCTCCAGTGCCATGGCTCACGTGGCCAGCATTCACATTTCTTCTCCTCCCAAGTATCTCAACTTCTATAGCAAAACAGGGGCGGGCAGGACGTGAAGACGGAGTGCCAGGAAACAAGTGTGTGCGAGGCAATCCCAGGTGTCAGGAGACTTGTAGACACCAAGCCCTGTTTGTGACGGAGCTCCCGTTTCCATGGTGATTGAAGCAGAAGAATGAAACCAACCCCTACCGCTGGGCTCATAGGACAGGAAGCCGCCCCTCTCCTTGGGCCACCAGCTCCGCTCTGGCCTCCAGAAGACCAAAGGGAGAACACATCTAGGGGTCTGTGCGCCCTGTCCTCACACCTGCCCCACTCCCACTCCTGTAGGGAGCAGCGCTGAGGACCCCCGGGGTGGGGGCAGGGGTCTGGTGAGAGGGACTTCGCTGGGCTGGGTGTCATCTGTGCAACATTTATTGTACTGAAGGTGGGCCTCCCACCCACCCCCCACCAGACCACAGCTCCAGGAAGACAGCTCAGAAGTCAAGTGGAGAGTTCGGTGGAGCACAGTGGGGAGGGGACAGGGACAGCCCCACAGAGAGGTTGTCTTGGAAAGGCAGACTCATCCCTGAAAGTGCTCCAGCCACAGCCCAGTGTTGGGGCCAGGCTGCCCTCACCCCAAGTTCTGCCCTGCCTCCCTGCCACCCCCCAGCCCCAGGAATGGAGGTTCTGCCATTCCCAATGGCCCAGAGGGTCCAGGGTCTACTCAGCAGTTTTTGAAAATGAAGACGGTTTTTCTCCTACTTGACACATTCTGTTCTCTGGTCCGGGCAAAGCTCTGGCCCAGAGACCTGGCGAGGTCACAGAGGTGGTCCCAGCTGGCCAGGAGACTGCCCACAGCCTCAGTCCATTGCTGGGTCCCTTCCGCCAGGATCTGGGGCCGCCGCCGCCCTGAGGCTTTAGTGAAACAGTCCACGGCCTCGGCTACTGGGTGATCTCATACTTCAGGTACCTGATCAGCCGGCCGGGGAGCGGCAGGTCGTCCAGCAGCTTTATCCGGTGTTTCCCCACTGCCTTCCGCACGCGCAGCCGGCACAGGTGAGCCAGGGGTCTGGGAAGCTCTGGGCCGAGGAGAGAAAAGAGAAATGCTGGTGTCAGCAACCTGCAAGGAATTTGCATCTGTGACCGCTGGCAGGTAGGAGACACCGGGTCAATGTGACCGGAGAAGAGGCAGGTGCTGGAAGGGAACCTGAGTGGCTCAGGGGGTTAAGTGTGCGACTTCCCCCCCAACAAAGATTATTTATTTATTTATTTTGGGGGCAACATGAGCAGAGGATAGCAACAGAGGCAGAGGGAAAAGAAGAAGCTCCCTGTGGAGCAGGGAGCCCGATTCAGGACCCGATCCCAGGACCCTGAGATCAGGACCTGAGCCGAAGGCAGGTGCTTAATGACTGAGCCACCCAGGCACTCCAAGCGGCTGATCCTTGATCTCAGCTCAGGTCTCAATCTCAGGATCGTGAGTTCAAGACCCACGCTGGGCTCCATGCTGAGCATGTAGCATATTTAAAAACCAGAGGCAGTGCTCTATAACCCCAGCTCCTGCCAACTCAAAAGATCTGGCAAAGGAGGTTCCTTCTTGTCGCTCCTCATTGATCTGTGTAGCCCAAGGAAGTATATGAGACAGGTATAAACCCACTTCACAGGTAAGGATGTAGCAAGGACCGCACCTGGAACCGGAGCTGCCATCCTTCTCGCCCTGTGCTCCTTCATCTATATACACAGCCCGGACCCCCAACACAGCCTTACCCATCCCCTGAATGGTCACCCAGCAAGCCCCTGGCTCCAGAGGCCGGCTTCCCCGACAAGAGCCGCTCCCAGTGTGTGGTCTGCGGGCCAGCAGCATGGGCAGTACCTGGGAGCATGCTGAAATCCACTCTCGGGCCCTGCCCCAAGCCTGCCGAGTCAAGAGTCTGTATTTTTAACAAAATGCCCAGGTGCTTTGTATGCACTTTGCAGTTTGAACTGTCCAAGACCACCATCTCTCCTCCACCCCGCCACACTACCTCTCAGTGACCCACAAACATGGGCAACATACTCCAAAAGTCCCCATAACCCTCAGCAAGCTGGAAACAGTTAAAACACCCTGGAAAGATTTGGCGGAGAGACTCGGGTTGGCCAAACCTAGGTCTGAATCCCTGCTCTGCCACTAAATAGCCATGAGACCTTGGCTCAGGTGACATCACCTCTCAGAGGGTCCATCTTCTCCTTTATAGGAGAGAGTCACAGAGACACCGAATGCGACATGTGGCACAGAGCTCTGCCCCCAGTAGGTGCTCATCAAATGTTAGAAGCAGTCCCATCCCCCGAGTCCTAGGCCTGAATCAGACAGGGTGGCCGGCCAGTAGCCGCAGCGACAGCCCCTACCTGCCTTCTCCTTGATGACGGCCCAGTCCTCGAAGCTCTCGATGTGTTCCTTCAGCCGTGAGCAGAGCTGCACGTTGCCTACGTAATCCAGGAGGATGTCGATGATGGGCCCTGCCCAGCGGCTCACCTCCGGGGCAGACAGAATCTCACAGAACTGAAAGAGATCACGCATTGGGGCTCAGGCTCCCAGGACCAGAGGCGGTGCATCAGCGAGAATGTCTGTCAGGGAAGCCACGGCTGGGGAGGGCAGGGCAGGGATCCCAGGACGGACACTGGGCGCACTCGTAGCATGATCTACTTGAACAGATCCCCTCACCCCTCATCAACACAGCCTCTGCTCCCAAAAGTGGGAGGGGGGGCAGCTTGGCCATCACCTCTCTAAGCCTCAACTTCCTGATCTAGAAAATGGGAATATGACAACTGGAGGGTTGGTTTTTTTTTTTTTTTAATGAGAATTAAGGTAATATATGAATAAAAACTTCTTGGCACACAGCAGGCGGCCATAAATGATTCCAATTAGCCATTAGAGTTGTCACTTGTGAAGCCAAAACCGCGGTCAGGTCCTGCCTCTGGGCCACCCTGCTCTTCATCTTACCTTAGCTTCACATCCATCCCCACCCTGATCATGCGACATCATATTCCGGGTTTGCTGCCAGTGACGGACCCTTCAGTTTTACACACTCCCCAGCAATCCCCTGCTCCCTTGTTCCTTACACTCCCCCAAGAACGAGGAGCCAAAAAAAAGATGTAACGGTTCCCGTGAACCGAGTTCTGCAGCCTCTAAGGCAGGCTCGCCGCAGGCTTCCACTGCCTCCAGAGTGCGCCCCCTAGGATGCCACTCGGCCGCCCGGGAAGGGGCGGGCATCCACCGCGGGTCCACACCCATGCGCCCTGGGCGCGCGAACCGGCCCGCCCGCCAGGCGCGCCCCCGCCCACCTGGACCACGGCGGGCTCCTTGTCGCTGTCGGACGTGTCGCTGAACCGGCTGGAGCGCGACGGGGCGGGCGGGTGCGGGCCGTTGCCGTACTGGCACGAGAAGCAGGGCTCGCCGTCGCAGCCGAGGTCCATGAGGAACTTCAGCAGCGACAGGTACTTCATGGCGAACATGATGGTGGCGGGGAAGGCGGTGGGGTGCGTGGCGATGTAGGCGTTGATGTCGGCGCCGTGGTCCAGCAGCAGCTGCATGGTGCGCAGGCAGCCCTGGCGGATGGCCACGAGCAGGGGGCTGATGAGGTCGCGGTTGGGGTCGGCGCCGGCCAGCAGCAGCAGCTCGGTGGCATACACGTTGTTGTTGACCACAGCGAAGTAGAGCGCGGAGCTGCGGCGGTCCTCGTAGAGGCGCGCGCGCTCGGGCGCCAGCGGCGCGTTCACGTCGAAGCGCGCGCCCAGCAGCGCCTCGAGCACCCCGTCGTGGTTGCGCTCGGCGGCCAGGTGCAGCGGGCTGATGCCGCTACGGCGCACGCGCGTGCGGCTGGTCACCGGCAGCAGCATCTGCACGATCCTGCGGGCGGGGCAGGCAAGCGAGGGTCAGGGGGCGGCCCCGCCGGCAGAGGGCGCTGAGGGCCCCGGGCCCCGGCCGCTCAGGACTGCCGTGTGGGGTGGCACGTGCCCACCAGCAGGGGTCGCGGGGGAGCCAGCCTGCTCACCATGACCCCTGTGGGGAGGATGGGTCGCTGCTATCCCCCATTTTACAGATCAGGAAAACTGAGGCTCAGAGAGCTTCAACCACCTTTCCAAAGATACACAGCGATTAAGGGATGGAGCTGGGCTTCAGACCCAGAACCCGTGGCCATCCGAATCCTAATTCCTCAAAACCTCAGCAGGACAGGAATGTGGTTTCAAGACATCCCTGCAGACTTATATCAGGCTAAGGAGTGTTCCCCATTCCCAGCTCAGTGATCTGAGGGAATTGACTGGAAAGCCCACAAACCTAACTCAGGAGGCAGTGGAACCCGGGTGATGTTTGGAGCCAGAAGTTTGGCACCTGCCCTGCCTAGGTGGGGTAGGGGTTGGGGGAGCAGCGAAAGTTGTATCTGAGAGCTCACGATATGCCAGGAGACATCTAAAGGATTTACAAACACATTCTGGTTTAAACTTTTCAACAACAGATCAAGTATGTCTCGCCATCCCCATTTTGCAGATGAGAAAGATCAAGGCTCAGAGAGGTGGAGGGACTTGTCTAGGCCGTGTATCGGGAGAGGCAAACCAAGAAATGTACCCTGCTCCTACCCCAGGACTGAGCTGTTTTACATCTCTACAGAGCAGCCAAGTCCTGGGGGATAGGAGGGGGTGAATGTATCCAGCCCCAGCCACTCCTGCTCTAGGCCCCTGTCAGCCCTTGGTGACCACAAGTCTCCCTGCCTCTCCTGTGAGTCTCACTGCCTCTTTCCCTGAAGGCTGACTCGAGCCTCCCCCAGGCCCTCTGCCTTGCCTGAGGCCTGGAGAGGGTTGATCAGCCTCTGCGGAGGCTGGAGATGCTGGGAACCCTGGATCTGGTCTCTCCTGCTGAATCAGGCACTGCTCTCGGGACTTAATCTACATCCATCTATTATATCCTCCCAGTAGCCCTAGGACTTATACTGTCTGCTTTTCCAGATGAGAAAACATGAAGTCCAGAGACAGTATGCAACTTGCGCAAGGACACACAGGCGGTAAGTGATGGGGCCAGGGTTTGAACCTCGGGAGACTGATGGCCCAGGCCACACTCTCGGGCATTGCCCTGTGTCTTGTGTAGCAGGCAGGGTTTTGCATGACAGCCCCATTTTACCTTCACCACAGCCCTGGGGGGTAGCTGGAGGAGCTCTGTGGCCTTCCTTTTAACAGACCTGACTCAGAGAGAGGCAGCAACTCATCAAAGGTCGTAAGCAATTTGGGGGGCTCATTTCCAGGGGCTCTTGACCCCTTGTCTTTGCTCTCTTCTCCTAGATCCCTCCCACGAGCAAGAAGGAGCTCCTGCCACTGACATGATTCCAGACCCTAATCCATCCAATCCTTGCTGGTGGGTGACCTCGCGGCCCCATGCAGACTCCAAGGAGGTGGCCACGGTGGGGTAAGCAGGTGCCACCAGGCCTGCTCCCACGCCTCTCTGGCATGCTGGCTTCACGGCTTCCTGGAAATCTCATGCCAATGGCCTCTTGCTAGGATCTCAGTGGAAAGTCTTATTATTGTTAGTGACGCTCTGTTTGCCTAAAATCTGCCTCTAAAACCTCAAAAGGAAATTCACACACCCAGGGGGGCTAATTGCCTCCTAATTTCTATTTGTGTAGGCATAGGAGGCCTGACCTTACTGCGTAGAGGTGCTGGTCAAAGGCAGGGCTATGGCCTCACCCTGGACCATAGCCATAGCCAACAAATGCTCCCTAACAGCCGTGGCAAGCCCGAGCTCAGGAAGGAACAGCAAGAGCAACTGCCCAGGGGCTGCGGCCAGATGGGGGTGGTAGCCCTGGCAGGTCACAGCTGGCCTCCAGCGACCCGCAGCCCAACCAGGGGAAAGTGGCCGGAATGTGGGAACACGGCTGGAAGCCACCTACGGTCCAGGAATCATCCTGTTACTAACGCGGGAAAATCGTCTCATTTGTGCGCCTCTGTGGGACTCTGCCAATCTGAAAGTAAATGCGCCCTGTGGGACAGCCCTCCCATTTTTATGGGACATGAAACTGAGGCCTGGGCACGGGGTGGAGAAGACAGTGAGGTCGGATTGGAGGGGGATGGTAAAGCCAGAGCAGGGTGTAGGTGTCTGGAAGGCCCAGGGCTAGGCCTTTCGGTGCTGCCCAACTCAGGACCCCATGAGAAGGGCTGGAGCCTTCCTCCTCCTCCCACAGGCAGGTCTTGGGCCCACAGGGCTCGAAGTGTACCTCATGAAGAGGAACAAAGGTGCCCACTGCCCAGTAGAACCTTTGGTGTTTGCGAGACCAGGTTCCCTGTTCCCCCTTCTCCCTTCCCCAGAGCAAGGATCACACCTACCACCCCAAGCCCCAGACCACAGCAGACCCAGCTCAGGGCTGTTCCAGGGAGGCCCTTCCCAAACAAGTGTGAAGGGGGTTGCAAAGGTAATATAAATTAGAAGTAGAAGAAAAAGAATAGTTAAAAACGAGGGCATCAGGTGTGAGGCCCAAAAGGCCAGTCTCTGTTATGCCAGCCACAAAATAGACCCTAAGATCCTGATTCTCTACAGGGTCAAACAGCGAAATCATCTGGGCACCTTCTAGAAACCCCCAAGTCCCCCGCCCCAGCCCAGACTGCTTCCATCAGAATCTCTGAGGACGAGTGAGGCCTGGACATCTGGGACTTTAGAGCCCTCCAGAGCCAGCGTGCAGCCAAGGCTGAGAACCCCAGTCTTGGTGCTCTCCTAAACTTAGGTTAAAGGATGTGCGGGCCATCTGGTCTAATGCAACACCAACCATTTCTTAACAAGTCTACGTTAGTGTTGAGTTTTAATCTCATCAGGTGTCTTTGCTAAACTGGAAATGAAGGACGAGGTAAAGCGTGCTTTGTCCTGTGGACTCCTTTCTCAGCCATGCCCGAATGTCACACGCTCTGGTTAAAGGTAATGTAGAGATGGCAACCTCTGGCGAACACAGAGCGCTGCTTTCCATGCTGGGTAGATGTGCCTGGGGTTTTGGCAGGTGGCCATGCGTGGAATGCCTATAGGATGTCCCATCAAATTCCCGAGGAGCCTGTGGGAGGTTGGCGTGGAGAGGGCCATTAATGCCCCATGCCTGGGGAGTGAAGGGCCCAGGGCTTGCCTGGCCATGGGCCCTGCCAGGTGGCAGAAGCTGCTGGGAACCCAGCTTTAATCCTTCGTTGGGCAGCCCTCAAGAGTGGCCTGGCCCCTCTCCGTCTTGGAGAGCAGAGGGAAACCGGGCCTGGGAATGGGGGAGGGGAGGATGATCAGGGAAATCGCTTTGAGAGTCATGAGCCCAAAGCAGATTTGGGAGAACACAAGCTGTTCACATAGATGGTTCCAGAGGGGACTGGCCTTGCTCCCTGGTCATCCTTAGGCACAGCCAGTTCTCCCACTGCCCCTCCAGCTGGGGTCAGACTGCCAATATCGGGGTCCATTTGAGGCATCCGGGGCTGATGGAAGGATGCCAAAAGACAGTGCCAGCCAGCTCGGCCACTCTGTGGCAAGCTGCTTCCCATTTCTCTCTGCAAAATCAGGCCTGGTATTAGATCAGTGATTCTTCCAAGGGTGTGATGGGCCATACATATCTGGTTGGCTCAGGAGATTTTCAAAGGTAGAGGCTTAGATGTCCTCCCCCAGAATGTTCTGGATGTTCTGGTTTAGTGGTTCTGGGATGTGTCATTTAACAAATAGCCCGGAGAGATGGTGCCGTGCCGGGAAGTGTGGAGAGCCAGGGGGCCTGGAGACTTCCAAGTGCCGTCTCCTTCATTCTTCGGATCTGTCCCTCTGGGTCACATCTGAGATAAACCATGTTTGTTGACTGAGGCTGGTTCTTCTGGGGCTGAAGAGAAAGCATCCATCTTGCCCGTCGCCACTGCCTGCCTTCGTGCTTTCTTCCCTTTACCCGCTGAACTGAAAAATGACAGAACATGCTCTTCCCACCTAGGAGAGCGTGAATGCCGACCTGTGGGGTACCCATGCCCCGCACTCCGTGGCATGCTTTACTTCCGTTCTGTAGCTGGTAGATGTAGATGATGCTGGTGTTTAATGAGCACTTACTATGTGCGAAGCACGCTGCGTGACAGGGGCTCTCTCTTTGAATCCACAAATAATAAGGTGGTGTCTATCCACCTTATTAGTCCTAACAACAATGCCATAAAGCAGGTGTAACTGTCCCCCATTTTACAGAAGAGGCAACTGAGGCTCAGAAGGATTAAGCAACATGACCAAGAGCTTCAGCAGGAAGGCAAACCCAAGTCTGTGTGCCTTGAACCCCGCTCTGGGGTTCAGGGGAGGCGCGGTCTCCTCCACGTATATATCGCAGGGGGTTGGGGGCATCTTTGATTGGCCATATGTACAGACAGCCTGCAGAGTAGAGCCTGGGGCTCTGGGGGTCTGTCTCATTGTCTCCATTCCTCTCCCCCTGGATGCCACTCTCATCCCCATTTCCTTCTGCTTTTGCAAACACAGCCAACACCCCCCAACGTGCACAACGTGTTCTTCCCTCTTCTCTCTGCCCAATGGCAGGCGGTGTTGCCCAAAGTGTGTCCTCCGGGGTGCACTCGAAGGGATTTTATGTGAAATGTGTTCTTTATTAATTGCAAATTGGCAATTTCAGCGATTTAATAGTGTGATGAATGTTTCCTTTTGAAAACAAGTTCATTTTAAGCAAACATGTCTTCAAAAGAAAATCTATTCCGTAATCAGAGCACAGGTACCTATAATCAGGAAGGCGGTCTGTGAATGGTCCAAGTTTGGAAAACACGGGTCGGGTGGATATCACGGAACCCCGTCGTCCTTCAAGAGCGGCTGGGGGTTCTGCCTGCTTGGGGAGTCTTCCCTGAGCCCACCAGCCAGCGGTGGTGCTGAGGCACGTTTAACCACCGGCTCCTTGGGGGCACTGGGGGCCCTGAAATTTGCATTCACCCATTTCCGTGGTGTAAATTTCAGGCTGCCCTCGTGAAGAATCAACCCCCGCGAGCTGGTACGAGCTAATTGTAGGGCACCCCTGCTTCCAGCCCAGGTTGGTCTCTCTTCTCCAGGACTGCCGTGGAGCTCAGCCTTCATGCTCTTTCATTATGTTGCTCTTTCATTATGTTATGCATTTGTGTGTGTGTGCGTGTGTGCGTGTGTGTGTTGTCTTGCCCACCAGATCCCTCCTCAAGAACCTAGGCTTCTCTTGTCTTGCTCAAAGTGTCCGGCACATAGCAAGTGCTCAGGAAAGGCTAGCTATTATCCTGGGCACTCTTTGTGATCCTGTTTCACTGGTACCACTGTATTCGTCTGCGCATCCTCTGAAGGCTTCCTAATTGCCTGAGAGGTTATCTTTGCATCCCCAACAGAAATAGCCAGACTCCTATCCTGTCCCTGTAGATGGGACATTTGTTGCAGCTGGGTTCTGACCATCTACGAGATGTGTGACCTTGGGCAAGTCACTCAACCTCTCTGTGCTAAGCTTCCTCACTTGAGGAAATGAAGATAATTGTATCTACCTCCAGAGATTTGATAAAAGGGTTGTTAACCACAGAACCATCAGGAGGGGGAAGTAAGTTGATAATGGAACGGGCTCTAGTTTGCCAACTGCGGGATGACCTCCTCCTTTCTACCTGGAAGGTACCCTCCACCCCAAGCCCTCCTGGGCATCCCGAGTCCCACAGGTGGGACGCTTGAGCCCCCGCTCCAGCAGTGGGGAGCCACAGAGCACGGGGGGCAGGGCCCGAGCTGACCTGTAGTTGCCCTTCTTGGAGGCGATGTGCAGCGGGAGCATGCCGTCCTTGTTGGCCTTGTTGGCATCAGCGCCTTGCGAGAGCAGAAACTCCACCACATCCTCGTGCTCATTCTTGCAAGCCTCATAGAGGGCTGACGCATTGTCACTGGCCTGTGTATTGATGTCGGCACCTGCCAAGGAGAAGCAGATCGAGGCATGAGCTGGGCAGTCACCGTCATCCACTGTGCCAACCACCGTGACACAGTGGGTCACTTAACAACACGTCTGCAACAATGAGACCCAGGGGGCCTCTTAGAATCGAAAAGCTGCCTTGATGATGCTGGTGTTTAATGAGCACTTACTATGTGCCAAGCACGCTGCGTGACGGGGGCTCTCTCTTTGAATCCACAACACAGCTCATGCCATTGGTCAAGCTCTCATCTGCAAGTGGCAGACAAGGACACGGAGGCACAGAGGACCGACACCACTTGCCCCAGACCACCCAGCTCCTAAATGCAGAGACAAAACTTGATGGTCTGACGGCAGAGACCCCGACAGATGGTCTAACAGCAGAGGCCATGCTCTTCACCCCCACTCCCTGTGAAAATGATCCAGGCCCTGTCCCGAGGAAACCCCTCAGCTCTAGGAGCGTGCAGAGCCCCCTGATAAGGAAAGGCCCCAAGAACTCTATTAATTGGGATTTGTTCTTCTCTGCCTTCTGTGGCAAAGAGTAAGAGAAGGATTGCTTCTCGTCTCCTCTGCGGAGGGTACAAGAGCACCTTGGGAAGTGAGGAATAAAGCCAAGGACAGACTCCATCAGCCTCATCTCCTACATCTTCTCCATCTCCTGCTGGTAAAGGAGAGACCCATGGGCTTCTCTGCAAAAAGAAGTACAGCCCGTTCACCAGTCCCTCGTTGTTCTGGGAGGAGACAGAGCTGAGACCACGGCGATGTGTCATAAGGACTGTCAGAAGCGTCCGATAGCCACAGTTCCTCCCACCTGAGCATTCTGGCTTTCTGGTATTTTTATATCAGGCTTTCTGGTAATTTTCAATTTTGATAACTGACTTCTGTCTAGGGGAAAGAGCACAGGCTTTTGTGAGAAACAAGAATCAGCAGAAGTTTCTGTTTTGTGGCTGGCGAAGGCCTGGGGCCTCGGGTAGCCTTCAGGGGCCTCGGTTTTCCTGTCTGTTGACTGGGAATAATAGTGCCTACTCATCAGGGGGACTTCCAGGAGTAGATAAGATAAAATAAGTAAATATCTGCTGTGGGCTGGTTGGTTGTGTCCCCTCAAAATGCATATGTTGAAACCTAATCCCCAGTGCCATGGTGTTCGGGGGTGGGGCCTTTGGGGGGTGTGAAGGTGATGAGGACGGAGTTGTGCTCCTGATGGGATTCCCGCCCTTCCCGGAGAGACACCCCCGCCCCCGGTCCCTTCCTGGCCTCTTCCACCATGTAAAGACCCAGTGAGAAGACCCAGCCTGACTTCTCATCTGGGGAGAGCCTGTCTCCAGTCTTCAGACAACAAACCTGCCAGCACCTTGATCTTGGACTTCGCAGGCTTTGGAACTGTGAGAAATAACCATCTGCGCTCCGGAAGCCCCCAGTCCACGGCGCTCTCTTATAGCGGCCTGGACAGAGAAGGTGCTCTGCAAAGGCCAGTCCTCCAGGATGGAGGGACTGGGGCCCCGGGGCTGGCTCCGCTCTCCACACTGCGGAAGTCACCCGACAGGTCCAGGCTCTTGAAGTCGGGCTCCCTGGGAGCTGGACCCCACCAGCAAAGCTGCCCGTTCTCACCAGAAAAATATTTGGATTTGAAAGTGGACGCAGCCCACACAGGGAGCAGCCCCTGACTCAGACTGTCGGCGGGGAAGCTGGACAGATGTTTGGAGTCGACCCGTTCCCCCTGCTGGCTGAGCACCCTGCCCTCTGCCCAGCCTCCTTGCCTAGGCCCCCAGGACCCGGCCTGGGCCCCTTTGTTCTCAAGCGGATCAGTCCAGATCTGTCCCGGGCTTCAAGGACGTGCCCCAGGTTTGTTTTCCCAACTGCTTTGGCACGTGCTGGGGAAGCGGGGGTTTATCCAAGCAGAGTCCCATGCTGGTAACTCTCGAGGCCCGCAAGGGTGTGGCAGCGCCCAAGAGGCGTGCTTTCGGAATCCAGGCTCTGATCATGACTGGTTCTCTAACCTCTCTAAGCCTCAGTCTCCTCATCTGCCGAATGGGAGGAGGACACGGCCCATCTCATCCCAGCTGTGGAGAAGCCCGCTGGCCTGATTGGTTTCTTGTTCAACAGTGTCTAGCACACAGCACGTCCTCAACAAATCACTTCAACTAAGCCCGGGGGTCTGTCTGGCTTTACTCCTGGTCCCTCTGTTGCTAGAGAGGGAGTCTCACCCTCCGTGGAGAGAGAGAAAAGAAATCAAAGGTGTTCTCGGGGAAGAACAGAACGATGATGCTCTTTGGCTAGAAGAATGTCTGCCATCGTCTCGGGGTGTATTCTGTTCCTAATGCGGGCCATGGTGTTTTATTTTCTCCCGGTGAGTGACTAAGATTTTCCCCAGGCAAAGAGTGCCAAGACCCGAGTTCAAATCCCACCTCTTCTACGACTCTGTGGTGTGACCTTGGACCAATCACTTTCCCATCCTGGTCCCTGGTTTCATCACCTATAACATGAGGAGGTGACCTAAATGTCGTCCGAGGCTCCTTGTGGCCTTGAAGTGTGACATGGTGGAGACAGAAATGGTTGAGGGTCAGGAGCTCCAGAGTCTGGCTCCTTCCACCACTAATTCACGAAGCGACTGTAAATAAGTCACTTCCCCTTTCTGGGCCTCAGATTCCTCATTTGTAAAATGAGGATGTTGGGCTAGATTAGAGATGACAAACAGGTGGCACGTGGGCCACTCCCCACTCCACCCCGGGTTTGTGCCTAATTGCAGGCGTCACCGGTGGCTCGGTTCACGTCTCCCAGCGAGCCCAGATGCAGCCCCTGAGTCCTTCTCGACACAGCGCTCCTTCTCCGACACTAGCACTAGATCAGAGCATGTCCATAGGGTGACACCTAAACTCGCCTTCCCCTGGACGCCTCAGGTCCCTCCCCGCCACACCCCTTCCAGACGTGCTGTGTGAACCAGGGGCCCCGAGCACTCACCGTACTTGGCCAGGAACCGCAGGGCCTCCAGCTGCCCACTCTGGGCCGCCACGAACAAGGGGGTGATGCCGTAGGCATTCTTGGACTCCACCTTGGCACCTCTGCTCACCAGGATCTCCATGACCTCCAGGTCGTTGCGAGAAACAGACTCGTGCAGGGCCGTCCAGCCTCGGTTGCAGCGGTGGTTGGTGTCTGCGTGGTACTGCACCAGGACCCTCACTGCCTCCACGTTCTTGCGCTCACAGGCTGCGCCCAGGGAGAAGCCAGAGGGTCAGCAGGGCCCTGGCAGGACCTGGCCGGCCGAGACTTCACTCATTTATTTGTCCATTCACCCATTCATTCACCAGCTGCTCATTCAACAAATACCCACCGGGTCTATACTGGGGTCTAGTCCCTCCCTGCGTCTTACCCAGGAAATACACCTAAAATAATAGTGATCCTCGTAGCACTACTATTTGCTGATGCACAGGGCACTGATTATGGGCCAGGCCCTCTGTTCCAAGCACCTTACACGACCAACTAATAGGGTTCTCCCAGTCACCCTTAAAGGATGTCGTGTTATTATTCCTTTTCACAGAGGAGGAAGACGAGGCACAGAGAAGTTACGTGACTTGCCCACAGTCACACAGATAAGTGGCAGGACAGGGATTCAAGCTCAGGCAGTCAGGTCGAGAGTCTCTGTCCCTTGGGAGGTTCCAGGGTGTCCCTAACTTGTCTCCCTCTGCGATGCCACCTGCTCTAGTCCTGCACATTGCCAAGGTCAGAAAAGGCGGAGGAGTGCAGTCCTACTCCTGCTCGAAACCCTCCCTCAAGGCTGTTCACGTAAAGATTGTTTATTCATTTACTTAACAGAGAGAGAGAGAAAGAGTGCACAAGTAGGGGGAGCGGCAGGCAGAGGGAGAGGGGGAAGCAGGCTCCCCACTAGAAAGGAGCCAGATGTGGGATTCGATCCCAGGACCCAAGGATCATGACCTGAGCCAAAGGCAGCTCCTTAACCGACTGAGCCACCCAGGCACCTAAATTGAAGTAAAATAGGACTTCTGAGTACAGCTCTTCAAGTCTGCTCGACCTGCTCAAACCTCCTTGTTCAGCCTCATTGCTTTCTAGAGCCTAAATGCACCATCGGCTCTGGCCCAAGGTTATCACCAGGGAGGCTGGGCTCTCGTCCAAATTAACCACTTCTTCAAGTCGATCAGGGGTGAGCATAAGAAGGGGCACCAGGCAAAGCTCCCCACCTCTCAAAGCCTTGGTTTCCTCGCCTGTAAACCAGAGATCACAAAACCTTCCTGAGAGGACGCTGTGGGAGCCCCGGGTGAGGTGGTGCATGGAACACTCTAGAACAGTATGTGGCCCATGGGAGGACTGCATGCAACCCCGGGACCTCAGCCATAGCTGAGAACTGCAGTGTTCGGGAGTTCTCTCTGGGACCTCTGCGTCTCCAGGCCATGGCTCTGGTGTCCAGGCAGAAGTGGCTTCTGAGACACACTTCCCCCATGGGTGCACAAGGGACCCAGTTACAAGCAACCCAGTTCCTGTTTCCCATGGAATGTTCCAGGTACTGGATACCAGGCACATGGGAAAATCAGGGATTTCTGTAGTGTTTCAAAGTTAAAGGTCCTATCATATTTGTAAGCCCCGAGGCTGATTGCTTAAGTGTGCAGGCATGATCTGAAGGCTTCAAAATGTCATAGCTCAGCGTGTAGTGCTGGCAGCTAGCTCCGTGAGTTTAAATCCCAGGTCTGGCCCTTGCTGGAACATGTGGAATCCTGGGGGTCTCGTTCCACGTCTCTATGCCATGGGTTCTTATCTGTAAAATGGGGATACTGCCCGTGTAGGGCTGGTCTCATACATAGATGGATATTAGGGTTAAGTGGAAGAAAAGCTCCTGGCACATAGTAAACACTCAGTAAATGCCTGCTATTATGATCATTCAGATTTTGACTCCGGGCACATGCTAGAGACGCCGAAGTCCTTGGATGGTATATTGAGTGAGTTAGGAGTTTCTAGGGTTTTTTAAAACATCCCGGAGGTACACATTTTCTTTCATGCCTCTTTGCCTCTGCCTCTGCTGTCCCCTCTGTTTGTCCAGCTGGTAACTCCCTCCTTTTCCAACTCGGCACAAACACCCCCTTTTGTGGGGCTTACCCCCCGCTCCCCCTGCCGGCCTTAGGGCCCTCCCCCAAGCTCCCAGGAGTGTCAGGCTGAGCTCTGTGAGGCCATTAGCTGGCTGTTACATTGTCTGTGTGTTGATGCTCACTGGGCTGGGAGAGCGCATGGGCACGGATCATATCTTTTCATTTCTGGGCCCTCGGCGCTCCTCAGTGAGCCTCGCCCAAGGGAGGACTTGGGACGTTGGGCCCGAATAGGTGCATGAATGAACGACCCAATTATACAAGTCCTACACCTGAATGAGACTGTCCTTTCAAAGGACCCCTGGCTGCGGTGGGGGGAGCGAGAGGGTGATGCACTTTGGGACCAGTGCAGCCTATTGCCCGCCTACTCTCCGGAGCCTTCCCCGGGGAAGCCCACCCTGGGGGCTCACCTTTGTAGAGCGGTGTCTCTCGGGCCTTGTTGGAAATGTCAGGCTCGGCCCCAGCCTGGAGCAGAGACTGGAGGCAGTCCAGGTGTCCCCTGCACGTGGCCAGGTAAAGGGCAGTTTCCTCCTGCAAGGTGCGCTGGTCAATGACGGCCGGGTATGCTGGGGAGAACAGATGGGAGGTTCACGAAGGGGAAAGATATCCCCTTCTCGCCAGCACAAAGATAACCCCAATTTCCACCCAATTCCCACGACAGACGTGTGTGACCTCCACCTAAATTTATCATCCATCCTCTTGGCCCTGGACTTGGCTGTTTTCACAGGGCTGTTTCAGCTTCCCAGCCATATTAAATCAGCTCAGATGCCACCTCCTCTGGGAAGCCTTCCCTGGTTGAGCCCCCTCCCTCTCTGAATGACCTTGTCCTTCCCTTATACTCCCACCAGCCAAGGCCAGAAGCTCTGTCTCAGACAGCTGTTTCTGCCCTAGTATATGGTGGTGGGCTGTCTAGGGTTCCTGCTGCTTCAGGGCAGAGCTGAGTCCTGTCTGCAGGTGTTACCGATCTGCATCTGGCTTGGGGAAGCCAAGGCTCAGAGAGGAGGCATGATTTGCCCAGGTTCCCACAGCTGTGGGGGATGGCCTTGGCTGGGCCTAGGCACAGCTGTGGTATTTTCCATATTAGATCCACCCCTGGAACATTCTGGAACAAGCTGGCAGTGGCTCTCCCCAAAGTCAGCCCTCCCTCATTCCTTTTCTAGGAATTAGGCTTTCCTGTCCCGAGAGGCCTGCAGAGGTGGCAGCTGGGTGGGGGTGGGGGGGACAAGCCACTTCCTTCTCCCAGCCTGGTGATTTTGGCTCTGCAGTGGGAGTGATGACCCTGCCTGGCTCCACCAGCCCTGCCAAGATCTGTGGAGCAAAGAACACGAAGCTCCAGAAGGAAGGACTCTCTGCCCTGGAGTCCTGCTCCCACCGCCGGCTGCGCCCAGAGCTGCTGCCTCACCTTGCTGCAGGGCCTTCAGGCAGCGGAGCTGGCCGTAGTAGGCCGCCTCGTGCAGCGGCAGCCAGCCCTCCTTGTTGGGCTCTGCAAGATTCTTCCCCGCCTTGATCATGGCCTTCAAGGCCTCTTCGTCCCCTTCCTTGATGGCCTTCAGCACGGGGTCCACAGGCCTGTGACAGGAAGGAGAGGGTTATTCCTCAGGACCGAGGCAGGGCAGAAGCAGGACGAGGCGGCCTCTCTCCCAGAGGAGAAGCAGGACGACGGGTGGCCGGGGGCAGTGCTGGCCGTGGGACCACTCGGTTCTGCTTGCCCCTGCCGGTCTGGAACAGGTGCTCAGGCCCCTGGCAGCCAGTATCCTCCTCAATAAGGAGAATAATCCTTCCTAACCCACATGGGTGTGCCCTGGAACTCAGCCCCGACCTTGACCCTGACCTTGGACCCTCCAGCTTATCCGTCCATCCGCTCTCCATCACAGCTTCCTCAGGCCTGTCAGTCTCAGCTTGGGGGCCCAGGTCAGTGTCTCTCCCTCCTCCCGGTCATGAGCCCTCATTTAATCCTTGGCCTTGACAAGTCTTTGAATGGTTGTTTGACCACTGCCTGTCTCTCCACTGGACTGAGTTCCAAGAAGACAGGAACAGGGTCTTTATTTCTTTATTTCTTTCATCTCTCATGATTTCACTCTCAGGGCCCAGCTCAATGTCTGGTTCGTAATAGGTGCTCAGTAAATATTTGTTGGAAGAAGGAAAGAAAGAGAGAGAAAGAAAGAAAGGAAGGAAGGGAGGGAGAAAGTGGAAAAAGGAAGGACAGAGGGATGAAGGAAGGAAGGGGGGATGGGAGGGAGGGAAAAATTAAGAATTTAGGAACCCCAACAATTATTTCACTTCTTCATTCCTTTTATTTAAAAAAAAAAGTCCTCTCCCTTCTTAGCATTTCACTTGTTTCTTTGGGAATTTTTAAAATATCTTGCTCAGGACTGCCTAGGTGGCTCAGCTGATTAAGTGTCTGCTTTCAGCTCAGGTCATCCCAGGGTCCTAGGATGGAGTCCTGCATTGGACTCGCTACTGGAGGGGGGCTGCTTCTCCCTCTATCCCTCCCCCCAACTCATGATTTCTCTCTCTCTCATTCTTTCTCAAACAAATAAATTCTTTAAAGAAAATAAAATATCTTGCTCAAAATATTCTTTGCAGTCGCCTCCTTGGAGCGTTTGGAGGACATACCGTCCTGTAAAAGTGACTGTGGGGTCTCTGATCAAGCATCACCTGTGTTTGGCCCCCCATGAGCATCCCTGGATCTGGGGGCACTTCCATGCCCTTGGCTCCAAGCAGGTACCCTGCAGGGAAAGTCTATAAAAAATGGGCCGAAACATGGCAAGTTCATTCACTTCCACAGATGGAAACCGGGGGTCTCTGTTAGACGGAGCTCCTTGGTGGCCAAAAGAGAATTAGGGAACCCCTCTGTCCCTGCGGCCTCCAGGGCTGCCTCAAAGGTCACACCAAGACCATTTCTACAAGGATGCAGGCACACACTGGCAGCGGCCAAAGGGATGGACAGCTGACCCCACGGCAGGGTCCAGCCCAGCGCTCCAGCGTTTACCAAGAACCTTGGCCGGTTTACCCTTTAAGCAGCTCTGAGACCAGAGTCCCTCCAAAGGGGGCTCTTTTCAGCGAGCATCTTTCCAACCCCTCCTTTGCTCCTCACCCCCAGAACCTTCAGCGGCTGAAAGACTTATATACTTGAAGGATTAATAAATCTGAAACCTTCGCAGTGTAAAACTTCCGAATATCAGGAAGAATTCAGGGCTAATGTGAATGAAAACTTCTTTGCGACTTCATTCATTCATTCATTCATTCATTCACTGAGCTCCCTCCCTCCGTCCTGGAATGCTGTGATTCCCAGATCGAATTCCAGGGACTGTTCTGCCTAAGTGGTCCATTTTCTAGATGGAGAAGGTGAGACTGGAGGCCGGGCTTATTCCCAAGGTCCTCACCCACGTCAGGGGCCAGGATAAGCCCGGAGGGTCTACAGAGCCCGCCCCTTTACCCTCCCAGCTGCTTCCTCCGTGGCCCCAGGCACTTCCTCCTGACTCTCAGCCTCTCTGGTTATTAATAGCGTCAGAGCACAGATGCAGGTTAAGGGACAGACCCGTGAGCACGACGGGTAACCGACGAGATAAGCCCCAAAGTCCCCATCAACGCCGTCACTACCACCTTGCTGGCTTCTTCTTACGAGCGGCCAGAGCAGCCCCTGCTGGTGTCAGGAGAAGCCCCAGTGGGGTATGTATCCTGTTTCCCATGGGAGGTCTCCTGTGGGGCCCCAGCTGAAGTGGAAGAGAGGAGGGCTGGCTGGTCTTGTGGCCTGGGGGGTGTGCAGTGCATGAGAACACTCCTGGACCTGCCGCCCAGCTTGGGACACGGACCTGGGGCTCTGTGAGTTCAGCCCAAGCCCCGCCCCGAGGGTGGGGGAGGCTGCAGGGGGTGTCAGACCGTCAGAGACTAAGGAGCTGGACTGGCCCGAGAGGCCACTCTGCAATTGTCTACCTTGTCTCGCAGAGAGGGGAGATCAAGAGAGGGACGGTGACTCCCAGGCAGCCACACAGGGCAGCAGTGCTGAGAGCAGAGCCCGGGTCCCCGTCTCCCAGATGGTTAGAATTCCCCCCACGGCACCAAGAAAGTGGGGACTGCAGGGTTTGGAAAGAGCTGGAAGAGACACAGAACACTGGCCAATTGCCTCCTCTCCTCTGCAACGTAAACTGGAGCGAGGAAATAAGGCTTCCTACGATGGGGCCCCTCTTTTGCTTTTAACTGCTTCTGGAGGCAATATGGGGGAGCAGAAAAGGGAGACGCACATAGCCCGGCACCCTGGGGCCAGGCGTACAGAACCCCTCCTACAGCTCGGATTAATTCTGGATTTTACCACCTGCCATGGAGCAAATAGAGGCAAGGAAGCAAAACAAAACTCATTGGTGTGAGCTTGTGGATGTGCTCCCACATCCGCGCAGTGACGCGTGGGGGAGACTGGGCTGAATAGAAGGCAGGGCCAACTCATCAGCTTCCACTCTGAGCTCCTCTGGGTCTCCAGGATCCCAGGGCTGTCCCCCGGGGGGGCTGCTCCTTCCCCTGGGGCCCACTCTGGGGGCATGGAGGCGTTAATCACAGGCATGGCAAGGCTGACAGTCCCTTGAGGAGCTGAGTCTGTGAGCACGAAGCCCAGCTCAGCGGCGGCAGCTGGGGCTCAGGGGGGCACACCTGGGAGGGACGTGCTTGGGAGGTCCCTCCGGAACGCCCCACTTCCTTCGGCCTGCAGGCCTGCTCCCCGCTCCCTGCCCTCCACTAGCCCTAGTTGGAAGGGTGAACTTGGCCGCTCTTGGGGGCCGGGGGTCACTTACGCCAGCTGGGAGTTCTTGTACTTCTGCATGACCCCTTGGAACAGGCCCTTGGGGGCCGAGGCGGGCGGGTTCTCGGGAGGCGCAGTCGACCTGGAGGGCGCAGGGCAGGAATGAAAGAGGGAAAAATATTCTGCATATGAGAAGCGGGTCATGGCCGGAGGCAGGAGCGGGGATGGAGGGCTAGCGAGGGGAGAGACTGATGGACAGACACAGAGCTCTGAACCAAAGCAGATGGCCGGTCCTCTTTCGTGTGCTGGACACAGCTGCTGTGTCTCTGGATTATTTTTGGCCCTTGGAGGAAGCCCTGGGAGATTTAAATGACCATATAAGACAACAATGAGGTTAACCTCATCCCCACCCCCAGACCCCCTCCCCAGCCAACCACGCGGGAGGCAGATAGGAAGCAAGGTGACATTCTTCACCCGGGAGGATGCGAGAAGGGGTCAGCAGCAGGTCCCTGGATGAAAGGGGCTCCATCTCACGCCGGCCAGGCTCGGTCCCAGTGGGGATAGGCAAGAGGTTCTTGGAGGGGCGGGGGACAGGGGAAGCAGAGCTGGGAAGCCAGACCAGGTACTCACACCTCCACGTGGCTGGGTCCTTGTTAGAGGGTCCTGCCGTGCTGGGGGCAGGAGCTAACAGTAGGGAAGTTAGTGCAAAGGCCATCACGGCCAGGGCATGGAGTCAGATTGACACGGGTTCAGATCTAGGCTCTGGCACATCCTGGCCATGGGACATTAGACAGGTTGAACTTTTCTGGGCTTTATTCCCTGCAGAGCCCAGTGTGGGAAGATGGAGGAGACTGGAGCCGGTGAGCCCAGCTGGCATCCGGGCACAGGGGAGCTTGGCATGCATCCATCCTTAACTGACTCATTCTTTTGCTTCTTTGAGCCTCAGTTTCCCAGCCCCTTGGGCTATGGTGAGGATGAGGGGGTGAAAGGAGGCCTGGTGGCCACTCCACATATGTGACTGATGGGGGTGACCGTGAGGACAGGGCATGTGGCCCATGCCGACCGCACCTGTGACAGCTCGGGTCCTGGGGCCACGGACACCACAGCAGGCCTGGCCTGGTGTCCTGCACCCCACAGGGGTGCCCCATGGGATCGAGGGGGACACTGCTGGTGGTGTTTGGAGGTGCTGGAACCTTGACCTTGACAAGGACCCACGTTCTTTCAAGACGGAGCAGAACCTACAGATTTTGTGGACACCCTTGGCAAGGCAAGGACACAGGGGAAGGAGTGAGTGAGCAGAGAAGGAAGGAAAACCTGTGCCTATGCTTCAGCCACCTGGGGGCGGGGGGCCCACCAGGTTGGCCGCCTTCACCGTCCTCATGGTGTCCTTTCCCCCTCTCCGTCCCCCTCTCTGTCTCCCACCAGCAGCCACTCCTCCTGAGCACCACTAGCTTGAGTACGGTACCCGCAAGTGCTCACTCGTTCGTCCTCTAGAGTGGGTGCCAATGTCCCCGCCCTTCAGAGACGGGGAAACTGAGGCCCTGAGAGGTGGCTCATGGCTGCAGTGGGGAAGTGAGGCGAGCAGAGGCCGTCTCACGTCTGTGTGCAGAGCTCCCCAGACTTGGGGTCTTCTTGCCTCTTCAATCTCCCCCACCCCCCTGCTAGAAGGCCTCCATTCGGACAGGCCTGTGACTTTGCACAAGGCTCTGTATAGCCCTGTGCCTTGGTTTCCCCATTTGCCAGGTGCGCAGGCAGGACCAGAGCGGGGTTTTCCTTGCCGCTGTGGCTCACGTGGGAACTGCATGTCAGACAGATCTAAGAGACCACATCCTGGGACAGGGGTGCAAAGCCGGGCCCCCCGCCGAGGCCCCCTCTCCACCCCACCCCCCAGGGAAGGAGTGCACGCTGCGGTTGGTTGCAGGCAGCCCCGGGGCCAGGCCCAGCTCACAGTCCCCCAGCCTGTGGTCTGGACGGAGCCCTGGGTCTCCGTCCGCACAGGATCCCAGGGTCCCGGCCACCCGCACCGGGACCCGTGTGTGTGGCCTCCTGTCACTTACTGTTCTTTTTTTTTTTTTTAATTTTTTTTATTTGACAGACAGAGATCACAAGTAGGCAGAGAGTCAGGCAGAGAGAAAGGAGGAAGCAGGCTCCCTGCCAAGCAGAGAGCCCGATGTGGGGCTTGATCCCAGGACCCTGAGATCATGACCTGAGCTGAAGGCAGAGGCTTAACCCACTGAGCCACCCAGGTGCCCCTGTCACTTACTGTTCTTAGGATGTTTCACTTTATCAGCAAGGTGATAAGTGCTGATAAAAACCCACCACACCACCCTAAAGCCAGGGCCATCTCTGATGGTAAAATGACAGCAGCGAGCTGGCGGGGGTGACAGTGATGGCGTCGGGGGTGTCCCTCTGGACTATGCAGGCCGGGGCTTCGCTTCCAGCCTCCCCACCAGCTGGATGCAGGCTGGGGCTGTGTTGTTCCCGTTTCATGGAAGAGGAAGCAGGCAGACTGAGTACCCTGTAGCAAGAGTTCCCCAGTCCCTCCTCGGTCCATCCCAAGCCTCGTGCCAGCGCCTGAGAGTAGGACACTTTTGTGCACCCCCACAATGTCTAGAGGCCAGTGGGGTGGGAAACAAGGACCTAGACAGCCACAGGCCACTGGGGAGTGGGGAAAGAGAGCAGGAGCTCCCCTGGGAGCCCCGTAGAGGGTCGTTAACTTGGCTTTAGGGACGGGCATGCTGGAGGGGAAGCGAGGCCCAGTCCCATCCAGGCTGCTGGCTCCCCTTCCCCTCGGCCCTGAGCAGGGGAATTCCCAGCAGAGAAAACCACAGGGGCTGAGTCATCAGAGGTGAGAGGAACCTGGCGGGATGTGGGTGCAGGTCATGCCCTAGAAGAGGTCCAGGTAGGGCCCCGGGCCTTCATGTGGGTGGGCAGGTCGGGGCAGGGGGGAGGGGCTCAGGAGTGCATCACTGTCACCCAGCTCCCAACAGCCCTGTCCTGGAGTCCAGCTGGCCCGTAACTTCAGACACAGGTCAGGCTCGGTGCGGCTACAGGGCAAGGCTGCGAGGACAGCTTCTGCCCCCTAACTTCTCAGTGAGCCGCCAGCCCCAGGAAGGGCATGGAATTGGGCTGGACCTGGCTGAACAGAGACAAGCAGGCCTCTTCAAGGGGGAGACAGCTACGGAGTACAAGAGTCTGCCCTAAGCCCACTACCCTCTATTTGTCCTCTCCTCCAGTCCTCACGCTAAGCCTTCATCAATACAGGGGTCAGGTACAGTGCCTGACACACACCCGGTGCTTGATACATTTAAATAAATGAAACAAAACAAAAGTCTTCAAAGGGGTAATATCCCAAATGGCAATCTTGGTTTTGTGTGGTGCCATGGCAGGACCTCAAGTTCCCAGAGAAGCAGCCCCCAGCCCTCCAGGGTAAGGAGAATAAGAGCTCACGTGGTCAAGCCACCTCTATCCCCCTTCCCTTGGGTCTCTGGAATCAGCCTCCCACCTGCTGGCCAATCCATTCTTTCTGGGCCAACCAGAAAGGAGTCCCATATAGAGGAAAATGTGAATTCCAAAGGGCGGCAACTTTTGCTTCCCGTCCATACCTGGGATTTGTTGAGTGCTCGCCTCATGCCTTGCCTTGTGACAGAGACACGTGGCACAAAGCATCTCCTTTCATCCTCTGGTCCATTTTGTGAAGGAGGCATAATTGGCTCTCTTTTGCAGAAGAGGAAACTGAGGCTCAGCTGTCTGCTTCCTCTAGCCTGCTTAGCGAACTCCTGTTCATCCTGCAAAGCCCACCTCCTTGACTGAGTGAACAACCCACTCTGTGTCCCTTTGAAACTGAGGCAAACCTCTTTGCTGCACCCTTCCTGATGGGTCATTATGTACATATGGGACCCTTGTTAGATGGCAAACATGGGGAGGGGAGGGGTGAGACCTGATTCACATCCAGGTGCCAGGAAGGCAACTTGTTCACTGTAAGAACATGGTAGGTGTGGGTGGCTCAACTTGAATTATTTGCAGCTGTGCATACATCAGCCCAAACAAGTTCCTACTTCATGCTTCCTTCCTTTGTCTTCTTAGAAATGTAACCTTAAAAAAATTCAGAAGTTTAAAGACTGGGAAGACCCAGCTTCCTAGGCCCACTCTGGCTGGTCCATCATTGTAACCTTGGGGTCCCTCCCAATTTCTGAATACATGAAACCCTACTTCTCTATGGGATGGGAAGTTGGGTCTGCCTTTCAGGGAGCGCTCAGTGGGCCAAGGCTTGGCCAATGGTCCCTATGCATGTTTCTGACTTCATTCCTTACACTGCGATGGGAGAGAAGCAAGTTGGAAAAAATGGCTTTAGAAGGGCACCTGGGTGGTTCAGTGGGTTGAGTGTTTGCCTTCGGCTCAGGTTATGATCCCAGGGTTCTGGGATCGAGTCCTGCATCAGGCTCCCTGCTCTGCAGGGAGTCTGCTTCTCCCTATCCCTCTGCTGCTCCCACCTCCAACTCGTGTTCTCTCTCCCTCTCCCTGAAATAAATAAATAATATCTTTAAAAAAAAAGGTTTTAGAAGGGCACCTTATATTTCCTCCGAGATGCTGATCTTGCTTTCGTGTTTAGGATCCCCATGGCTCAGTTGACCTTTATGTCTATAGCCGCCATTTTGGTCACAAGATGATAACAATAAAGTCTATTTGTAAAGCATTTTATTGGTTTCAAAATGCATTTATTTGCCTAAAAATATTTCTGGGGCACCTACAGTGACCTAGGAGCTCTTTGCCAAGCACTAGGGATATAAAAGTGAGCAATATCTGTTCCCTGTCCCCAAAGAGGTCTTATAGTATAGTTGGGGACACTCTCAGGAGGCGAGATAATGCCTTCCTAGAGTGACACAGAAGCTTGTCCAGGAAACAGAGGCAGTCATGACGTGAGCCCTCCAGGTGGTCAAGGAGGAGCTGTGGGAGGTCGATTCAAGCTGTGGGGTGTGAGGAAGGTGCCAATATTTCACTTGCTTTGTGTAAGAACACTGCAAATTGGGCGATGATAGGTTTTGTTGTCACCATTTTATAAGGAGAAGCCCGTTGGGGCTCAGAAAGATTAAGTAAGTTGCCTGAGGCCACACAGCCAGTAAGTGACAGAGGAAGAATTCAAACCTCCAAGCCCACTTCTCTTCCCACTCTGCTCTGCTGCCTCTTCACTCACATTCTTTTATGCACTCATTATTCGCTCACAGAGAGCTGTTTGGTGTTTGCCTCGGGCCACGCGCTGTGCGCTAGACAGGAGGCTTCTCAGGAAGGAAGATGGGTGAGGCCCCTGCCCTCAAGGCCAAAACAAATACATAGAAACTGTAAGTCCGGTGATGAAGGAAACCGGCCCGCCAAGAGAGCGAGTGAGAGGGTGACCTCCTTGACCTGGGAGGTGGGCTTTGCTGAGGAGGCGACATGAAATCTGAGACAGCCCCCAGGACGCCTGTGATGTCCTGTTCTCAAAGATGCTCTGGGTCTTCGGATGGAAACTGTGATATTTGGGGATAAAAGGGACACAGGACTCCATTGGGTCCTGTACTTTCTGAAATCACGTCTGGGAATGTGCGCACGAGCTCGGTTTCTCTTGTCGCTGGGGACCCTGAATCTCTGTAGGTGCGAGATGGCTGTAATGAGACCCAAAGCCCACCTCAAAGTGGAGGGGGGACAGGAACAGAAAGAGGCCTTTGCAGTTTGGGCAGAGCTGGTTAGTGTCTGAACTTCCGAGCAGGGCAGACATCGCTTCTGTTTCCGGCCCTGCGGTGCACGTGTGCGCAAACCAGGCACAGAAATGGCGCCTTTGCATGGCTTCCGGAAGGATGAACTGAGTGACTGTGCGCTGGGCACATGGGAAGCCCTCAGTGTGCATCTGGGGATGGAGGGCTCAGCTCCCCCAGCAGGATCCATCTTCTCCCAGAGACAGAAGGGCAGAACTGAATCTAGAGGTTTCAGCTCACATCCAGAGTGAGAAGATGCTCGTTGTACCTTGTCCCCTAAGTTACTTGTGCCTGGAATTTAGGTGAGGGGTGCATGACCCTGGGTAAGTCACTTCCCTTCTCTGTGAGAGCCTTTTTCTCGGGAGGCTGGTAAGAGTTTGCGTCCCATGGTGGGTCTCTACTTCTTCACGAACCACAGGAAGGAAGAGGTCAGGACCTGGGCCTCATGAGCCCACTCGGTGCTAATGTTTGTAAGTGTCCCCAGGACTCCCCGGGAGGCTCCCACACTGGAGAGAAGGTTGCAGATGCGCCGGGGCGGCGTGGGGGGGGTGCTCTTGTCTCTATCTGATCCCCTACTGAGAAAGAGGAACTTGTGGTCTGACTTAGGCTGAGCCAGCCGGAAGAGGAACCAGGGCCTCCCCGAACACCGGCCATGGAGAGTCCTTGGCTCTGGGTCCCTGCTTCTGTTTCTCAGGCTGGGTTTCAGAATGAGACCCTCTCAGGGGAAACTCAGTAACCTGGAGCCTTCCTACTTCCTCCAGCTGCCCAAGGAGGCTACCTATCTGCCTTCCCCTTTAAAGAAGGGGCTTCTCAGTGTGGCCTGGGGCATCCCAGGCCTTTGCCCCATCTGTCTGGCAAAGGAGGTCCAGCCTCAGCAAGAGCCAATGTCACGTGGGGAACACCTGGTGGTTATCCTTAAGGGACAGGACATTGGAAATGGTCTCTGTCTGTTGCCAAGAGGGCTTAAGGGACTTGCCCAAGGCCACCTAGCAAGTCAGTTGGTGGCTGGAGACAATGAGATTTGAGGCCCATGTCCTAAGACCACACAATGCAATCATCCAGCAATCCCCTTCCCTCAGTCTCCCACCCCCTAATACATACTTGACTTGGACTCAGTGATGAACAAAAGCATTTTTAATTTTATGTATTTCCTTTCTAAAAGCATTTTAAGATCCAATGCTTAATTACCTCTCTCTTTGGGCTCCCTCATCCTACGAAGAAGGTACGCTGTCTAGAACGGTAGCCACTGCCCATGTGGGGCTAGTGAGCCGTTGAGACACGTCTAGGCTGAATCAAGGTGTTCTGTGAGTGCAAAATACACTGGATTCCAAAGACTAGATTTGGATGACACGTGGAGATGATATGATTTGAGACCTAAATTAGTTTCATCTGTTCGTCTTTACTTTTTAGTGTGGCTATTAGGATATTCAAAATTGCACATGTTACTGCAGGTGTGGCTCATGTCCTATTTCTACGGGTACAACACAGGGCTGCCCAGTGGTGTGGTCCTGCCACTGGGATGTTGACGTCATGCTGGGGAGGGGGAGCCAGAACGAGGAGGTAGGGTGGCTTTGCTGGGCAAATGTCACCTGCTTCTCAGACATGTTTTTTCCCAGGGAGTTTGCATAGATGGGTTTGGGAGCTCTGCTTGGACTCAGAACACCAGCTCCACGGCATTCAAACATAAAGCCAGTGGTACCAAGCCAAGCCATGTGCTTTGCAACCAGATCCCTCTAGTCTCTGCAACGCCATGATCAGCTGTGCACTTGGGGACTAGTTACTGCCCCTGAGCTTCAGTTTCTTCGTCTGTAAAATGGGAATATAGCATAGGGCCTCCTGGAAGGTCCCCAAGAGGGTTAAACGAGGTGAAGTGAGTAGACTACCTACCACAGTGCTTGGCACCACCAAAGATCAGAAGGGTTTAGACAACAAATGTGAAGTCATTAAGGTGTAAAAATGCACCTTACAGACCAGGAGACTTTGGTCTTGGATTAACAGTGTTTGGGATCAGCCCCTTACCGTTGCCCTAGCTGCCCTCGCCTTGCTCACCTGGTCCATGGGTAGAAATGGGCAGGTTGGCGGTTGACGCGCGTGGACGCGGTGGCCTCAGCAGTGGTTGGGCCCCGAGTCTTGTCAGCCAGGCTCTGCTCAATGGCCATCTGGACCAGCTCATCCTCGCTCAGGCTGCTATACAGACTGTACTCCTCATGCCCGATGGCGCGCTGTCTGCCCCGAGCGCTGATCTCCGTGGCCATCCTCTCCTGCCTCTCACCTCGGCCACCAGAAGAGAGGCACTCCGTGGGGAGGAGGAAGCAGCAAATCAGAAAGCCCTGCGAGGAGACCAAAACCATCCTGGTCACTAACAGTTTGCAAGAGAGTAATGTTCACCAACAGCGAAGGCTGTGCTTTCCTCTGGCAAACTCACAATCATTTTCTATCCATTCATGTCCTTTGAACCACCCAGACACCCGTTCATCTGTACATCTATCCATCCTCTTATCTACTCACCCGTCCACCCACCTTTCTCACCGTCCATCCATCCATTCACCCATCCGTCCCGTTTATTCATTCTCCCATGTGTCCTTCTCTCTCCCATCTACTCATTTACCCATCCACACCTGTCCATTTACCCAATGACCTGATCATCGGTTCATCCAACCATTATCCATCCCCTGATCTATCTGCCCACTCACCTGTCCATTTAGCCATCCACCGTCCCATCCATCCATCCATCCATCCATCCATCCATCCATCCATCCACTCATACCTCTATCTACCCAACGAACTCTCCACTCACCCACCATTCATTTTTCCATTCCAGACAGCTTGTCCACACATTAACCAAGAGATTACTCGGTGAGCACCTACTTTGTGTCAGGCACTCCTCTAAGCACTGGTGATACAGCAATGACGCCAACGGACAAAAATGCCTGCCTTCAGGGAGCTCACGCAACAGGGCTTGCATCCCTTCCTTCCAGTTATCTGACAACATCCCGTGCTGGCATTTCTCCTCATCTCTGTGCTGTGCTAGGGCTGAGAATGTTGGAGACGGATCAGACATGGGCCTGCTGCTTCAGTGTGTATGATCTAGTTAAAATCAACCACGACAGTAATTTGCCACGTGAATTCCAAGGACTCCGTTCCTTACAAAAAACTGCCTCAGGGAGAAGTGAACTTTGGCTGAATCAGCTGATTTTAGGAAATGAAGTCAACTCACTAAGCCCCCTTTTTGTTTTGACTGGCTGACATGCAATGTGACTGTAGGTCAATGGTTCTTAGCCCTAGCAGGACACGAGAACCACATGAGGCCATTTAAAAAATATCCAAAATACCAGTGTTATAATTTGGTTTGTTTGGCAAATACTCACTCCCCTCTCCTCCGCGGCAGGGCATCCCCCCTCCCTTCTCCACTGAGTGGGCTTGGCCATGTGACTTCTTCTGGCCCATGAGTGTTGGGGGCACGATAAAGCAGCCCCTTGACAGGTGCTTGGGCCTGGGGCTTGCTCCCTTCTGCATCCGCAGGAGAAGAGCCACTGCCTGTTCGCTGGGCCCCAGAGTGACCCGACCAACTTGGGGCTGCCTGAGCCCGACCTGCACCGGGGGACCCCTACCCAGCAGACCCAGATCATGAGAATCAATGTTTATTTGGAGTGCTTTGCTACCCAGCATTCTTGTGGCTCTATGAACTGATCCCCAAAAGACCAGGCCAGGCACATCCCAAAGAAGATATCCAAGTGGCCAAAAACCAAATGTAAGGATGTTTGATTTTCTGAGCATTGGGAAGGACACTCAAATTAAGATCCTAATGCAGTACTACCGTCCACCCAACAGCGTGGCTCAAGCAGGGGGGTGCCGGGGGTTAAGCTTCCAACTCCCAATTTTGGCTCAGGTCATGACTGCGGGATCATGAAATCAAGGCCTGCATTGAGCTCCTGGCTGGCGTGGTGCTTGCCTGAGATTCTCTCTCACTCTCTGCCCCCTCCCTTGCACGCTCTCTCTTTCTCTAAAAAAAAGAAGAAGAAAAAAAAAAAGAATGGCTCAAGTGGAAAAGATGACCACCGCCAAGTGTTGGGGAGGACATGGGGCATCGGGAACGCTCACCACCACTGGAAGGAGTGTTGAATGGTCAAACCATTTTGGAAAATCAATGGTGTTTGCTAAACCTGAGCCAACGCATCCCGTGACCCCAAAATTCCACTCATAGCTCCATGGCCAAGAGAACTGTGTCCATGTATTCACCATAAGACAAGTTCAAAAATATTCGTCGCAGCACGACTCATAACAAAACCGAGCGGAACTACCCAAATGTCTGTCAGCATTTGAACGGACTGGTGCCGTGGGATATCTCCGTGATAGACAGCGTGCGCCCGTGAGACAGACAGACCACCACTGCTCACAAGAGGGTGAAGCTCACACAGCCACAGCGAGCAAAAATGAACATAGATCCATGATTCAACTTCTGTAAAGTTCCAGGCAGACTAAGCTATGGGGATGGGAGTCAGACCGTTGCTGGTTACTAACTGGGAAGGAGACATGAGGGAGGCTTCTGGGGAGCCAGTCACACTCTATTTCTTGACCTAAATGGTTACGGGATCAGTCGGTTCCCTTCGTAAGGAACCTGTTCAAGTGTGATCTGTATACTCCTCTGTAACCACATTATTCTGCAATGACACTTCTACTTAAAGGATAGGGGCACTCGGCTGGCTCAGTCGGTAGAGCGAGCGACTCTTGATCTCGGGATTGTGAGTTAAGGCCCCACGTTGGGTGCGGAGCCTACATAAAAAGAAGAAGAGGAATTTTAAAAAGAAAAATATTAATTAAAAAGTATGTATTTGTATATACTTTTACAAGTATATAAAAGGTTCTAAAGGGTGTTGGTGCTTGGGCCCCGTCTCAGACCAATTAAGTCAGAATCTCTGGGAGTGGGACCCAGCTATCACAGCTCTTTGAAAACCTCCGCAGGTTCGGGTGTGGGGGGCACCGCTTTGGGGAAGGATCAATCCTAAAGCAGGAGTCGGGGGGGTACTCCCGTTGTGCGGGGGAGGAGCAAGGGGCGGGAACTGCCACTTGGCTAAGTGCTTGATAGAGACTCTTCTAATTCTTGTAACAGCCCTAGGACCACCAACTCTTGTGCTATGAGACACCAGCAAAGTTATTATTAAGCAGATCGGGGCTTTGGGGGTTTCAGAACACAACTAGAGGAGGCTGCCGGTGTGAAGACAGCAGAGTAGCGGCCCAAGGGCGTCTGGGACGGAAGATTCTGTGCCACAGTCTGGCTGGTTATCTGTCGAGGTCCTCTGTCTGCTGCTCTGCACCCATTCCGCCGGGCTCAGGCCTGGACTTCCTCCTGCCTGCCTCAGTGGTGGCTTCGTGGTGTTGTCCTAGACCCACCCACCCACCCACCATCCTCTCTGAGCCCCCCACCGCAGACCTCCCCAAGTCTCCTCTCTGCCTGCACCTGGGGCCCAGGCTTCCTGGCCCTTCCCCCCTCTACTTCTGCACACCTGCTCTGCCAGGTAAGACGAAGACACACCTTTCCCCCAACCCACCTGCGCCCGCCCACCCCGGTGCCCTTGCCTGTTCTGTGTCAACCTGTCTCCTGCCCTTCTGCATTCTCAGAATCCCTTCTCACTCCTCAAGACCCAGAGCAAGTGCCTCCATCTTCCAAGAAGTGTTCTGTTACCACAACTTCTCCCTCTGGGCTGTGGTCAGTAGTTTCTATGTGGACTTGACCCTGGGTCCTCTTCCTAAGACCGTGGGAGGAGAAGGCCTTGTTAAAGTTTAATGCACCCCCTTGACTGCCCACCCAACAGCTGGTTCCCCCATCTTCTCTGACAGCAGAATGTGGCTTTGTTCTGGCAAGTGTGTGCCCTCTCATGAGGAGCAATCATGATTGCTCCAAGCCCATTGGAACCATCTCACCCCTTTGGCCAGTGACTAGTTTAGGGTGGATGTAAGCCTCGCTTTGTCCAAAGACACATAAAGAAAACTCTGCTGGGGCCTCCTAGAAACAACTGTCCTTTTCCTAATAAAAAAGAGAACAGTGAAGACAATAACTCCTTGCCCACATCCCAGCTTTGAACTTGGAGGAGTTGATGGTTGGTGCAGGGGCAGGCATCTTGTCACCATGAGGGCAACAGTGCTGGTACAATGAGTTTGACAGAGTGAATAACAGTCCTTCTTGGGTCTTTCATTATATTGTCAATCTGCTGAACGACTGGGGTCCACCCACCTTGGCCTGCATGTTAGATAGAGACTGAAGATCTTTCTGGTTTAAGCCAGAGTTGGTTGGGTTTTCTGTCATATGCTGTCAGAATCGTCTTAATGCTGAGTGTCAGGTCTGGTCAAGAATCTTGAGAGGCCCAGATCTCACCCCAGAGCGATGGACTCAAAGTCTCTGGGCTTCCCTGGAGTTCAGGGTTTTCCTGACAATTGTAGTGGGTCGCCAGGACTGAGAACCCTTTTTTAGATCAACAGGTCAGGTGGCCATGCTAGTTTTCCACACTAGGGGAGTGGAAGGGGCACCGTAACCTCAAAGTCATTTTGTGCCTGACTGGGGTGTTACTTGTTTCTGTAGGGACTTCGGCATTAGTTTTGTTTATTGTAAAAAGAGACACAGACTGGGAATCGGGAGACTTTGGTTCGCAGACCAGCTCACCGTGAGCACCTTTCTAACTCTCCCAGGCCTTTGATTTTTCCATCCGTTAAATGTCAGCATGGCCTAGAGCACGCCTTCTGACCCTCCCGCCTCACAGGGGCCCAGCTAGCCCAGGCCTCTTCCCTGTGCCTGAGGTCTGGTTGGACCCAGGTCAGCCTTCAGGAGGATGGGGAGTAGGCTCTGCCCCATGAGAGGTGACCCCCTCAGGTTCCCCAGGGCCCCCATTGTGGTGCCCCCATCTGAGGGCATCTGCTTCAGGCCAGGAGGCAAGGGGAGAGAGACCTAGAGAGAGACAGAGACCT